>NC_091284.1:520788651-522173675 GCF_032444005.1 Ranitomeya imitator
TGGCTACTTTGCAATCCATACCGGAGGATGAATCGGAATCCGAATTGCAGGAACATGTATTTGATTCTGACAGTGATGAAGATTTCATTCCTCAGAACATATCAAGTGAATCTGAAGACTCAGAAGGAACAAATCCAGAAGGTAAGTAGTTATGTGTATTTATTTGTTCTTCCACACACTGAGTTAGGGCCTGTGCACACTAGCAGAATTCTGGCTGAATAGCCATCTGGATATTCTTGCCGCAATACAGGCCGTACCTGCCCGCTCATGCCTGAAGCTCCGCTCCGAACCCCGGGCTGGAGCCGCTGTCAGGGACAGAGCAGCGCTTGCTTACGCGCGAGCACGGCTCCGTCCCAGACAGCGGCTCCAGCCCGGGGTTCGGATTGGAGCTTCAGGTATGAAACTCCGCTCTGTACCTGAGCGGGCAGGTACGGGCCGGATTGTGGTGAGAATATCCGGTCGGATATTCCGCCGCTAATCCAGCCAGTGTGCACGGACCCTTACAAAACAAAAATTCTAAATATTCATCAACTTTTTTCCAGATATTCCAAGCACATCAACTGGGGATCGGGCTCATGCAGTTATGTTGCCTCGTGACCATCCTCCTGGTCGTGGACAGAAAAAAATCAGCAAAACGTCCCAGAAATGAAAGAACAACAGATAACGATGGCGGCGAAGGTAATGCAACAACAAACACCAGAGAAGGCGAATCTGAAGGAATACTAGTTTCAGCGGATGGTATTCAATGGAAACCTGTTGAAATTGGACAACACTTGCCTGGTAGGCGTGACAGCCAAAATATTCTTCGAGAAGCACCTGGCCCTACAGGATACGCCAGAAGAAATATCATTATCGATAGTCCTTTGAGCGCATGGTGTTTATTTTTTGATTCATATATATTGACACATATAAAGAACTGTACGCTTGCAGAAGCATGCAGGAACAATAATTTACAGTTTACTCTATCTGATGAGGAGCTAGATGCATTCATTGCGATATTCTATGCTCGTGGAATATCTGGCACGAACCGTCACTCGATTAGCAGTATTTGGTGTAATGACTGGGGAATACCGTTTTGCAAAGCGACAATGTCTAGGGACCGCTTTGTTGAAATTATGAGGTTTCTCAGATTTGATGAGAAATCTACTCGATCGGAGAGACTGCAAACGGACAAGTTTGCTCTATTTTCTACTGTGTGGGACAGGTTTATTGAAAATTGTATTGCGTGTTACAAACCTGGCCCATACATAACGGTGGATGAGCAACTTTTCCCAAGCAAAACTAGGTGTCCATTCACGCAGTACATGCCTTCGAAACCAGATAAATATGGCCACAAATATTGGCTAGCTGTTGATAAGGAGAGCAAATATCTGGCAAATGGCTTCCCTTATCTAGGCAAAGATGACACACGCCGTGCTGAGGACCGTTTAGCTGACCATGTGGTAATGAAGTTATTGGACCCGTTTTTGAAAAAAGGTCGCAATGTTACAACCGATAATTATTTTACTTCATTAAAATTAGCTAAACAGCTAAAAAGCAAAGGAACAACCATCGTGGGAACACTGAATAAGATAAGGCGAGAAGTGCCTAAAGAAATAAAATCCATGAAAGAGGAATTGTACAACACTAAAGTGTTTAGAAATGAAGACAATTTTACACTTACAGTATATCAAGGAAAGCCCAACAAAAATGTTGTCATTTTGAGTTCCGTCCATCCAGATGTTGCTGTTGCGTCTGATTCCGCTAAAAAAACTCCAGAAACGGTAAAGTTTTACAATGAAACAAAATATGGAGTAGATGTAGTGGATCAGATGGCACGAAAATATACCACACGAACATCCACAAGGAGATGGCCTGTTCATGCATTTGAAAATGCCTTAGACTTTGCGGGTATAAATGCATGTATAATATTCAAGGAGATTACCCACCAAAAAATGTCACGCAAGACATTTTTGCAAACGCTTGTGAGAGAGTTGAGTGGTCCTTATGTCACAGATAGGGAAAAGGGTTCCACGTCCCAAGTTTCTACATGTTCAGAAGTGATGGTTCAAACAAAATTTTGCCAGATCAAAGAAAAGTGCAAGAAAAATAGATCTGTCGGCAATTGTAAGACTTGTGGTAAGTCTTTGTGTGGGCAATGTACTGCCATAAATCAAAGGCAATGCCTAAAATGCGAAACACCAAATGTTTAGAAGGTGAATTCTGCGCCATATTTTCATTTTTATGCTCCTCCACCTACATTTTCTCTGCTTTTTGTTCTTCAGTTGTTGGTTATATGTGTGCACTTGAATAAAAAAAAATGTTTGAAAAACGTCTATTATAATTATTGTTGTTTTCTGTAGAAAAATAAGAAAAGCAGAAAAAAACAATCAAAAGCATTACTGTTGGATCTCACAATAATAATACATTACAAAAAATATAATTATTAATAAATAACCACAAATGAAACTCTAAAAATAAACGAAAACAAGCAAGGAGTCAAAATGACTCCTTTCAGTAGTTCTAGGCGGGGTCACGAGTCCAGTAGTCCTAGTGTTAAGGTTGTAGCACCCTCGGCCAATGAAGCTAGTCAGCAACGCTACATCCCTTCCGTCACTGTAAGGCCACCATTTTCCGCACCACCTGCAGTATCTGTGCAGGTTTTGATGCCAGGCCAAAGCAGTCAGGGTCAGGGAATCACCAGTTTTGTAGTAGGAAACACTGCATCTAGGGCACCGGCAAGAATGCCGTCTCCAACCATCTCTCAGTCTGCCATGTCCACCGGCACCCCCGCTGGTTCCACGATCTCCAGCTCTCCAGTCCAGCTCACCCTACATGAGACTCTCGTTAGAAAAAGGAAGTACTCATCCTCGCATCTGTGTACACAGGGTTTTAACGCCCACATAGCTAGACTAATCTCGTTAGAGATGATGCCCTACCGGTTAGTTGAAAGCGACGCTTTCAAAGCCCTGATGGACTATGCTGAACCACGCTACGAGCTACCCAATCGACACTTCTTTTCGAGAAAAGCCATCCCAGCCCTCCACCAGCATGTTAAAGAGCACATCGTCCATGCACTCAGGCAATCTGTGAGTACAAAGGTGCACCTGACAACAGATGCATGGACCAGTAGGCATGGCCAGGGACGTTACGTGTCCATCATGGCACACTGGGTGAATGTGGTGGATGCAGGGTCCACAGGGGACAGCAATTTTGGGACAGTTCTGCCTAGCCCACGGTCTAGGAAACAGTTGGCTGTAGGCGTTCCAACCCCTCCTCCTCCTCCTCGTCCTCCTGCAGAAACGAGAGCTCGTCCACAGACCGCAGTGGCACAACCACTCCATCCGCAGCTGCCACTGTTGCATACCAGGTGTCCCATGATGGGGCAGCTACTGGCAAGCGTCAGCAGGCTGTATTGGCTATGAAGTGTTTGGGCGACAACAGACACACCGCGGAAGTTCTGTCCGAGTTCTTGCAGAAAGAAACGCAGTCGTGGCTGGGCACTGTAGATCTTGAGGCAGGCAACGTAGTGACTGATTACGGAAGGAATTTCATGGCTGCCATCTCCCTTTCCCAACTGAAACACATTCCTTGCCTGGCTCACACCTTAAACCTGGTGGTGCAGTGCTTCCTGAAAAGTTATCCGGGGTTATCCGACCTGCTCCTCAAAGTGCGCGGACTTTGCTCACATATCCGCCGTTCGCCCGTACACTTGAGACTGTGCGAATAGAGACGGGCTGTTATGTTTTTGTGGGAGGATACACATACACGGGCAGGAGGTAGGATGGCAGACATGGAGTTGTCAGGTGTGCAGTGGTCGAAGGTACAAGACCTGTGTCAAGTCCTTCAGTGTTTTGAGGAATGCACATGGCTGGTAAGTGCAGACAATGCCATAATAAGCATGAGCATCCCCCTAATGCGTCTGCTGATGCAAAGTTTGACGCACATAAAGGAGCAGGCGTCTGCAGCAGAGGAAGAGGAAAGCCTTGATGACAGTCAGCCATTGTCTGGTCAAGGCAGTGTACAGGACGAGGTAGCGGGCGAACAGGAGGAGGAGGATGAGGAGGATGATGGGGATGAGTATTTTTTTAATGAGGAAGGTTCTCCGGGGCCACTGGATATTGGTGGCGTGGCAAGGCCGGGTTCTGGTTGTTTGAGGGACACAAGTGACGTAGATTTGCCTGAAACTGCCCCTCAACCCAGCACCACCGCAGATTTGACAACTGGAACTTTGGCCTACATGGCGGATTATGCCTTACGTAGCCTCAAAAGGGACACACGCATTACTAAAATGATAACCGATGACGATTACTGGTTGGCCTGCCTCCTTGATCCTCGCTATAAAGGCAAATTGCAAAATATTATGCCACATGAGAACTTGGAACTAATATTAGCAACCAAACAATCAACTCTTGTTGACCGTTTCATTCAGGCATTCCCAGCACATAGCGCCGGTGATCGTTGTCAAACGAGCTGCAGGGGGCAGCAGACCAGAGGTGTTAGAGGTGCACAAATTAGAAGTGGCGTTGGACAGAGGGGTTTTCTGACCAGGTTGTGGAGTGATTTTGCTATGACCGCAGACAGGACAGGTACTGCAGCATCAATTCAAAGTGACAGGAGACAACATTTGTCCAGTATGGTTACTAACTATTTTTCATCCCTTATCGATGTTCTCCCTCAACCGTCATTCCCATTTGATTACTGGGCGTCCAAATTAGACACCTGGCCAGAATTGGCAGAATATGCATTGCAGGAGCTTGCTTGCCCAGCAGCTAGTGTGCTATCAGAAAGAGTATTCAGTGCTGCTGGTTCAATATTAACCGAAAAAAGGACTCGTCTGGCTACCCAAAATGTTGATGATCTAACCTTCATTAAAATGAACCACTACTGGATTTCAAATTATTTTGCCCCACCTTTCCCGGCTGACACCTAGCTTTCCAATGAAAAGGTCTTGCTTGTGGACTGCTCTGACTGAGTTTTCCAATATCGTAATTTGCAGCAGCTGTTTGTCCAGCATACGACATGTTTACACCTCCCTAAATGGGCAAACTCCCCCCACGGGGCCGTGGTCTCGCCACTTGGCGCAAGCACCCGTGAGAGTGCCATTTGTCTGAAGAGATGGGTGTGCATGCTTTTGGTCAACGGCACTGCCACTGGGTCCCTCATAGTACAATAAAGTGTCTCTGGTGGTGGTGGCGCGCAACCAACGTCAGACACACTGTTGTAACATGAGGGGCCCTGGGCCTGTACCGCCGGCCACAAGACAGTTTCCCCCCCCTAGCTCAAACAGTTCTCTACGATTTGCAAAATTATCTCTCACAGCTCCACCAATGTTTAGTCTATGCGCTGACATCCTACAATGCCTGGCACTGACAATACCAATGTGTTGACATGTATGATGCTACTTAAAATAGTCTGGGGCAGTGTCCTATATTTACACCAGTAAATACTTTGCGCCAAATTACTACGTCAGAAACACAGCAGAGGAGCCCACCCCTGTACCTAAGTATGCCACCCTTTTGTTTTTTGGTTTTGTTGTATTGCGACATTAACATCTATTTATTTTTTGGGAGTACTAACTGTCAGACACTCCTTACAATCAGCCTCCTCTGACAACACCAATGCTGCCTGTGTACCCCTGCAAGATAATTCCAAGTGCATAGAGCCAACTTTTGTTATGTTAGGCCTACTAAGCCTGTCTGCGGTCCATCATTACAATAGTCCTCCACTGACCACACCACTGCTGCACGTGTACCCCTGGAAGCTATTTTAAAGTGCCTACAGCCTACTTTTGTTATGTTAGGCCTACTAAGCCTGTCTGCGATCCATCCTTCCAATAGTCCTCCACTGACCACACCACTGCTGCCCGTGTACCCCTGGAAGCTTTTTTAAAGTGCCTACAGCCTACTTTTGTTATGTTAGGCCTACTAAGCCTGTCTGCGGTCCATCCTTCCAATAGTCCTCCACTGACCACACCACTGCTGCCCGTGTACCCCTGGAAGCTATTTTATAGTGCCTACAGCCTACTTTTGTTATGTTAGGCCTACTAAGCCTGTCTGCGGTCCCTCCTTCCAATAGTCCTCCACTGACCACACCACTGCTGCCCGTGTACCCCTGGAACCTATTTTAAAGTGCCTACAGCCTACTTTTGTTATGTTAGGCCTACTAAGCCTGTTTGTGGTCCATCCGTCCAATAGTCCTCCACTGACCACACCACTGCTGCCCGTGTACCCCTGGAAGCTTTTTTAAAGTGACTACAGCCAACTTTTGTTATGTTAGGCCTACTAAGCCTGTCTGCGGTCCCTCCTTCCAATACTCCCCCACTGACCACACCACTGCTGCCTGTGTACCCCTGGAAGCTTTTTTAAAGTGCCTACAGCCAACTTTTGTTATGTTAGGCCTACTAAGCCTGTCTGCAGTCCATCCTTCCAATAGTCCCCCACTGACCACACCACTGCTGCCCGTGTACCCCTGGAAGCTATTTTAAAGTGCCTACAGCCAACTTTTGTTACATTAAGCCTACTAAGCCTGTCTGCGGTCCCTCCTTCCAATACTCCTCCACTGACCACACCACTGCTGCCTGTGTACCCCTGGAAGCTTTTTTGAAGTGCCTACAGCCAACTTTTGTTATGTTAGGCCTACTAAGCCTGTCTGCCGTCCATCCTTCCAATAGTCCTCCACTGACCACACCACTGCTGCCCGTGTACCCCTGGTAGCTATTTTAAAGTGCCTACAGCCTACTTTTGTTATGTTAGGCCTACTAAGCCTGTCTGCGGTCCATCCTTCCAATAGTCCTCCACTGACCACACCACTGCTGCCCGTGTACCCCTGGAAACTATTTTAAAGTGCCTACAGCCTACTTTTGTTATGTTAGGCCTACTAAGCCTGTCTGCGGTCCATCCTTCCAATAGTCCTCCACTGACCACACCACTGCTGCCCGTGTACCCCTGGAAGCTATTTTAAAGTGCCTACATCCTACTTTTGTTATGTTAGGCCTACTAAGCCTGTCTGCGGTCCCTCCTTCCAATAGTCCTCCACTGACCATACCACTGCTGCCCGTGTACCCCTGGAAGCTATTTTAAAGTGCCTACAGCCTACTTTTGTTATGTTAGGCCTACTAAGCCTGTCTGCCGTCCTTCCTTCCAATAATCCTCCACTGACCACACCACTGCTGCCCGTGTACCCCTGGAACCTATTTTAAAGTGCCTACAGCCTACTTTTGTTATGTTAGGCCTACTAAGCCTGTCTGTGGCCCCTACTTCCAATAGTCCTCCACTGACCACACCACTGCTGCCCGTGTACCCCTGGAACCTATTTTAAAGTGCCTACAGCCTACTTTTGTTATGTTAGGCCTACTAAGCCTGTCTGCGGTCCCTCCTTCCAATAGTCCTCCACTGACCAGACCAATGCTGTCCGTGTACCCCTGGAACCTATTTTAAATTGCATAGAGCATCCTTTTTTTAATTGTAGGCGTACTAACTCTGTCTGCGGTCCATAATTGAAATTGTCCTCCACTGACCAGAGCAATGCTGCCTGTGTACCCCTGTAACCTTTTTTAAACTGCATTTAGCCAAATGTTTTGTTTAAGGCCTACTACCTGTGTCTGTCTGCGCCACTCAATACAGCTGTCCTCCTCTGAAAAAAAGCTGAGCGTCAATAGTCTGGTTTTCAGCCTATAGGAATTTGAAAACTGCATTGGGGCTACTACTTCGGTAGGGCCTACTAACGGTGTCTGCCGCTCCAAGGTGTTCTCCAGGTTGCCTCTCCATAGCTTCGATCTTCTAGTTCTCGTTAAGTAGTTGTTGAAACAACACTGCATTAGGCCTACAAGTTGGGTCTGGGTTGTAGAGACGGTGTCTTCCGCTCCAAGGTGTTCTCCAAGTTGCCTCTCCATTGCTTCGATCTTCTAGCTCTCGTTCAGTAGTTGTTGAAACAACACTGCATTAGGCCTACAAGTTGGGTCTGGGCTGTAGAGATGGTGTCTTCCGCTCCAAGGTGTTCTCCAGGTTGCCTCTCCATTGCTTCGATCTTCTAGCTCTCGTTCAGTAGTTGTTGAAACAACACTGCATTAGGCCTACAAATTGGGTCTGGGTTGTAGAGACGGTGTCTGCCGCTCCAAGGTGTTGTCCAGGTTGCCTCTTCATAGCTTCGATCTTCTAGCTCTCTTTCAGTTGTTGTTGAAACAACACTGCATTAGGCCTACAAGTCGGGTCTGGGTTGTAGAGACGGTGTCTTCCGCTCCAAGGTGTTCTCCATGTTGCCTTTCCTGAGCTTCTATCTTCAGGCTCTTGTTAAATAGTTGTTAAATGGAACAACTGCATTTGGCCTACTAATTGGGTTGGGGCCTACTAACAGTGTCTGCCGCTCCTTGCTGTTCTCCTGGTTTCCTGTCCTGAAATTCCATTTTCAGGCTCTCGTTAAGTAGTTGTTAATGTTAGACTGCATTTGGCCTACTAGTTGGGTTGGGGCCTACTATCGGTGTCTGCCGCTCCTTGCTGTTCTCCTCCACTGAACAAAGCTGTGCCGCCTGTTTACTACTGTTGCCAATTTTGAGCTGCATTTAGACTACTTACTGATTTGGGCCTACTCTCTGTGTCAGCCTCTCATTACAGTTGTCCTCCACTGCATTGTCCCCTGGTTAGTCCTGTTACCAATTTTGAACTGCATTTAGCCCACTTTATTCTTTGGGCCTATATCTGTGTTTCCTCCTCATCCTGCCCATTGCCCAGCCAGTGATAGATGAGTCTGCTGGTACATTGACCCATAACGCAACATAACGTGCACGCTACACTGCAAGATTGTGACCCTGCTGAAAGTCAGGTTCCTCTTCCCACATACCATACCACCTTACACGGGGACAAAGAGGAAGGTGCAGATGAAAGTGCAGGTTCCTTCATCAGGTGGGGGGAGGAATACTCGTTGGCGACGTCACTGGCACAGGGCCCCTCATAGTACGCAAAAGTGTCGCTGCCGGTGGGAGGCGCCCCCGCAGTGCAAACACACCGCCGTACTTTGAGGGGCCCTGTGCCAGTGCCAATGCCAACGAGTGGGCCCCCCCTGCTTGCTCAGGATCACAGCACTTGCAAAGTTGAAATACTTACCTCTCCCTGCTCCACTGCCGTGACGTGGTCCAGATTTCCTGGGCCCACTAAATACTTGAACCAGCCCTACCCCCCACAACTTTAGCCAAATGACCCCCAATTTCCAATGCCTTACTATTATTATAAGGTAAATTAAGATTGACAAGCTTCAGTAACAAGAATGGATGTTATTGCCATTAAAATGGGCACTGTACATTTTTTCCTGGCCTCCACTCACTGCCGACTATGCTCCCCCATTGACTTGCATTGGGTTTCGTGTTTCGGTCGATCCCCGACTTTTCACGATAATCGGCCGATTCCACTCGACTCGACTGTTGAGATAGTCGGGTTTTGCGAAACCCGACTCGACCCTAAAAAACTAAAAGTCGCTCAACCCTAATAAGCAATGATGACATGAGGGAGAGAAAAACCCACGCGTATCTCCACCAAAAGTGTGACTTCCTCAGGGGTAAGATCTACCCAACAAAATGAAATAAAAGTACCGTAATCAAAACATTGTATGTTCTCCAAAATGATATGAATAAAAATATCTGCTCAGCAGAATATAGCAAGCCCTCACACAGGTCCATATACAGAAAAATAAAAAAGTTATAGATCTCAGACAATGGTGACACAAGACAAATATTTGCTTATTAGTTCTGAAATTTTTTAACAACAAAAATAAAGAACAAAGCTATAAGTTTGGTTTCCCTGTAATTGCACTGATCTGAGTAACTATGTTGCTGGTTCTCAAAAAACAATTATGTTCTTTCACCAATTCACCTTACTTGGGTTTTTTCCAGTTTTTCAGGGTAAAATGAATGAGTTTTTTTGTTTGTTTGTTTTTTGTAGGTGGAATGCTTGGACAAAACGTCAATTTGGCTGGGCTCTAATGCCTCGCAATACGGCTAGAATAACATAGCTGAGTACAGTGAATATTTCTCCAAGCCAAATTATCTGGGCTATAAGAAAAAGATATTTAGGAAATATCAGAAATATCAACTGATAGGTGGCTGAATGACTTAAGATTATTTTAGAAAAAGCAAATGAAAATGAGTAGTGCAGGATTTACTCCTACATAGGAATAAACATATCTTTCCTAGGGATGTCTAAAAATTCCACATTACCTCCCTTGCCAGCCAGTCTTCTTCCCACAGTATTTTTTACTATAATTGGAATTATTACACAGAAACATCGTATTGCTGTGTGCTTTATTCTATTTTAACAAGAAAATGAGTCAGCCGATCCTAAAGGTCAAAAACTAATCCTGAAATGTTTTGGCAGATTAAATATATACTGTAAATCGGAATATGATATCACTGATTAAACTATGCCAAGATTAGCAATGCCGCTAATCACAACCTTGTACTGACTAACATGTAACAGATATGGTCATTGCCCTTAATATGTGCAGGACACTTTTAGATGTTTTTAGCCCCGGTGTATTCAGTCTTGATACACATTTTGGATTATTTATTGGAAAGGGTAAATTAGGCATTAGCTGAACGCAATATGGCCAGATCCAAACTTTTAGATATTCCAGAGACTTCGATGGGGCACTACTGTATCTCTCCATAGAGAGACAAAGGAGGTTTGTAAGCACTGTAGCATGTTCTATAGGATATGTCATTTATAAAACTACTTTCTTATAAAAGCATTGATTTAGGAAAGCATAATATACCTCTGTAACAGGTCCTATAGCTCAAAAGATGGAGCCTCTGGTACCCTGTGTGCCTTTCTTCTGTACAGACTGATGCGAATGAAGCTTAATATAAATTCATAAAAAAAATGCATTATGCAACAAAAGGGATATTATTAAAGAACATATTGGAGAAACTGCAATTCTATATAGGATAGAACCATATTACAATAGAAAAGTACATTTTCATTTAGAATAACATGAATTAAAAAGAATCTGACTTATTGGAAATATTTTACTCAGGAGTAGAACACAGATAGCTGCAAACTAGGTCATACATGAAGGGAATGAATATGTCCTATTTTTTCACCTTCCTCTTGCATGCACTGAGAGCTGGGGCTACTATTTGAACTTCCCCTGACTTCTTGACAATTGGTCCAATACTTCATCTGGACTCCCCTTGAGTAAAGATGAACAGGCTCTTAAACTTTGTGATAGGGCGCAGGTCGTAGCCTGGGAGCATTTCACAAGAGAAGTCAACTGTATGACTGTTAACATGTACAAAATCTTCCTGTTACTGTTTAGGTTAGTTTTATGTTATGTGCATCTATTATTATGATTAAACCCAGGAATGTAACCTGATACAGTAGAACAAAAGTAAAAAATTCATATAGGAATGCTGTGGTTTAAAAAAAAAAGATAATGAGAGGCATAGTTTCCTCAAATAATCCCTGGTCCATCCAAATATTTCACATTTCATACTAATCTTGATGCCTCTAAACTTTAACACATTATAGGATTTTGTATTTCTATAGAGTCAATGCAAAACATGTTACTCTATGTATTTGTTTCAATATTTGGTCAGTAACATTTATAGTGCTGCCATACAGTTAGGGAGTGATTTACATGGGCACATGACTTATTCCTTCCAAAGATCATACTGAGGACTAGAGGGCACTCATTACGGGTGGAAGAAAGGAGATTCTGGCAGCTAAATAGAAAAGGGTTCTTTACAGTTAGAGCAGTCAGACTGTGGAATGCCCTACCACAAAAGGTAGTAATGGCAGACACTATAACAGCTATTAAAAAAGGGCTTGATGATTTCCTTGATACCCATAACATTGCTGGTTACAGTTAACCCCTTAAGCCCCAAGGGTGGTTTGCACGTTAATGACCGGGCCAATTTATACAATTCTGACCACTGTCCCTTTATGAGGTTATAACTCTGGAATGCTTCAACAGATCTTGGCGATTCTGACACTGTTTTCTCGTGACATATTGTACTTCATGATAGTGGTAAAATTTATTCGATATAACGTGTGTTTATTTGTGAAAAAAAAATGGAAATTTGGCGAAAATTTTGAAAATTTTGCAATTTTCCAACTTTGAATTTTTATGCCCTTAAATCACAGAGATATGTCATGTAAAAAAATTAATAAGTAACATTTCCCACATGTCTACTTTACATCAGCACAATTTTAGGAACCAAAAATTTTTTTGTTAGGGAGTTATAAGAGTTAAAAGTTGACCAGCAATTTCTCATTTTTACAACACCAATATTTTTTAGGGACCACATCACATTTGAAGTCATTTTGAGGGGTCTATATGATAGAAAATAATCAAGTGTGACACCATTCTAAAAACTGCACCCCTCGAGGTGCTCAAAACCACATTTAAGAAGTTTATTAACCCTTCAGGTATTTTACAGGAATTTTTGGAATGTTTAAAAAAAATTAACTTTTAACTTTTTTTCACAAAACAATTACTTCAGCTCCAATTTGTTTTATTTTCCCAAGGGTAAAAGAAGAAATTGGACCCCAAAAGTTGTTGTGCCATTTGTTCTGAGTACGCCGATACCCCACATGTGGGGGTAAACCACTGTTTAATTGAGATGGGACGCCATGTTGCGTTTGGAGATCCCCTGGTGTGCCTAAACATTGAAACCCCCCACAAGTGACACTATTTTGGAAAGTAGACCCCCTATGGAACTTATCTAGATGTAGGGTGAGCACTTTCACCCACCAAGTGCTTCACAGAAGTTTATAATGCAGAGCCGTAAAAATAAAAAAATCATATTTTTTCACAAATATGATTTTTTGCCCCCAATTTTTTATTTTCCCAAGGGTAAGAGAAGAAATTGGACCAAAAATGTTGTTGTGCCATTTGTTCTGAGTACGCCGATACCCCACATGTGGGGGTAAACCACTGTTTGGGCGCATGGCAGTGCTCGGAAGGGAAGGAGCGCCATTTGACTTTTCAATACAAAATTGACTGGAATTGAGATGGGACACCATGTCACGTTTGGAGAGCCCCTGATGGGCCTAAGCACAGAAACCCCCCACAAGTGACACTATTTTGGAAAGCAGACCCCCTAAGGAACTTATCTAGATGTGTGGTGAGCACTTTAACCCACCGAGTGCTTCACAGAAGTTTATAATGCAGAGCCGTAAAAATAAAAAATCATATTTTTTTCACAAATATGATCTTTTTGCCCCCAATTTTTTATTTTCCCAAGGGTAAGAGAATAAATTGGACCACAAATGTTGTTGTGCCATTTGTTCTGAGTACGCCGATACCCCACATGTGGGGGTAAACCACTGTTTGGGCGCATGGCAGTGCTCAGAAAGGAAGGAGCGCCATTTGACTTTTCAATGCAAAATTGACTGGAATTGAGATGGGACACCATGTCACGTTTGGAGAGCCCCTAATGGGCCTAAACACTGAAACCCCCCACAAGTGACACCATTTTGGAAAGTAGACCCCCTAAGGAACTTATCTAACTGTGTTTTGACAGCTTTGAACCCCCAAGTGTTTCACTACAGTTTATAAAGCAGGGCCATGAAAAAAAAAAAAAAATTTTCACAAAAATTATTTTTTAGCCCCCAGTTTTGTAGTTTCCCAAGGGTAACAGGAGAAATTCGACCCCAAAAGTTGTTATCCAATTTTTCCTGAGTATGCTGACACCCCATATGTGGGGAAGAACCACCGTTTGGGCGCATGGCAGAGCTCGGAAGGGAAGGAGCGCCATTTGGAATGCAGACTTAGATGGATTGGTCTGCAGGCGTCACATTGCATTTGCAGAGCCCCTGGTGCACCTAAACAGTAGAAACCCCCCACAAGAGAAACCATTTTGGAAACTAAACCCCCCGAGGAACTTATCTAGATGTGTTTTGACAGCTTTGAACTCCCAAGTGTTTCACTACAGTTTATAACGCAGAGTAGTGAAAATAAAAATTAATTTTTTTCCCACAAAAATGTTTTTTTAGCCCCCCAAATTTTTATTTTACAAAGGGTAACAAGAGAAATTGGACCCCAAAAGTTGTTGTCCAGTTTGTCCTGAGTACGCTGATACACCATATGTGGGGAAGAACCACCGTTTGGGCAAATGGCAGAACTCGGAAGGGAAGGAGCGCCATTTGGAATGCAGACTTTGATGGATTGGTCTGCAGGCGTCACGTTGCATTTGCAGAGCCCCTGATGCACCTAAACAGTAGAAACCCCCAGATGTGACACCATTTTGGAAAATAGACCCCCTAAGGAACTTATCTAGATGTGTTTTGACAGCTTTGAACCCCCAAAGTGTTTCACTCCAGTTTATAACGCAGGGTCGTTAAAATAAAAAAAAATTTCCCTCAATAATGTTTATTTAGACACCCAAATTTTTATTTTCCCAAGGGTAACAAGAGAAACTGGACCCCAATAGTTGTTGTCCCATTTGTCCTGAGTATGCTGATACCCCATATGTTGGGGTAAACCCCTGTTTGGGCACACGGGAGAGCTCGGAAGGGAAGGACCACTGTTTTACTTTTTCAACGCAGAATTGGCTGGAATTGAGATCAGATGCCATGTCGTGTTTGGAGAGCCCTTATGTGCCTAAACAGTGGAAACTACCAATTCTAACTGAAACCCTAACCCCAACATACCCCTAACCCTAATCCCAACCATAACCCTAACCACACCTAACCCTGACACACCCCTAACCCTGATCCCAACCGTAAATGTAACCCTAACCCTAACTTTAGCCCCAACCCTAACTTTAGCCTCAACCCTAACTTTAGCCCCAACCCTAACCCTAACTTTAGCCCCAACCCTAACTTTAGCCCCAACCCAAACTCTAACTTTAGCCCCAACCCTAACCCTAGCCCTAACCCTAGCCCTAACCCTAACCCAGCCCTAACCCTAACCCTAGCCCCAACCCTAACCCTAGCCCTAACCCTAGCCCTAACCCTAACCCTAGCCCTAACCCTAACCCTAGCCCTAACCCTAATGGGAAAATGGAAATAAATACATTTTTTAACTTTTTTTATGTTTCCCTAACTAAGGGGGTGATGAAGGGGGGTTTGATTTACTTTTATAGTGGTTTTTTTAGCGGATTTTTATGATTGGCAGCTGTCACACACTAAAAGACGCTTTTTATTGCTAAAAATATTTTTTGCGTTACCACATTTTGAGACCTATAATTTTTCCATATTTTGGTCCACAGAGTCATGTGACATCTTGTTTTTTGCGGGACGAGTTGACGATTTTATTGGTAACATTTTCGGGCACTTTTTTGATCGCTTTTTATTCCGATTTTTGTGAGGCAGAGTGACCAAAAACCAGCTATTCATGAATTTCGTTTTTTGGGGGGGGTAACATAGTAACATAGTAACATAGTTAGTAAGGCCGAAAAAAGACATTTGTCCATCCAGTTCAGCCTATACCGTTCGGTATAAACCGGTGTTTATACCGTTCCGCGTTTGGTAAAATGGATAAAGCAGTTTTATTCTTCGGGTCAGTACGTTTACAGCGATAACTCATTTATATCATTTTTTTTATGTTTTGGTGCTTTTTATACGATAAAAACTATTTTATAGAAAAAATAATTATTTTGCATCGCTTTATTCTGAGGACTGTAACTTTTTAATTTTTTCACTGATGATGCTGTATGGTGGCTCGTTTTTTGTGGGACAAGATGACGTTTTCAGCGGTACCATGGTTATTTATATCCGTCTTTTTGATCGCGTGTTATTCCACTTTTTGTTCGGCGGTATGATAATAAAGCGTTGTTTTTTGCCTCGTTTTTTTTTTTTTACAGTGTTCACTGAAGGGGTTAACTAGTGGGACAGTTTTATAGGTTGGGTCATTACGGACGCTGCGATACTAAATATGTGTACTTTTATTGTTTTTTTTTATTATTTAGATAAAGAAATGTATTTATGGGAACAATATATTTTTTTTTTCTTTATTTAGGAATTGTTTTTATTATTTTTTTACACATCTAAAAAAAATTTTTTTAACTTTTTTACTTACTTTACCCAGGGGGGATATCACTGTGTAGTGACAGATCGCTGATCTGACACTTTGCAGAGCACTGTGTCAGATCAGCGATCTGGCGTGCTCTGCTGCTAGGTAACAGAGCCTGCTCTGGTCCCGGAAGTACTCCCTGCAGGATCCGGAAGTAGCCCCGTGGCCATTTTGGATCTGGGGCCTGCAGGGAGGAGACGCTTGGTACAAGGTGAGTACATCGCCTTGTACCGGGGGTCTCAGGGAAGCCCGCCGGGAGCCCGCTCCCTGCGCGATACTTCCCTATACCGCCAGCACACCGCGATCATGTTTGATCGCGGTGTGCCGGGGGTTAATGTGCCGGGAGCGGTCCATGACTGCTCCTGGCACATAGTGCCAGATGTCAGCTGCGATAGTCAGCTGACACCCGGCCGCGATCGGCCACGCTTCCCCCGTGAGCACGGCCGATCCACTATGACGTACTATACCGTCACTGGGAATTAAGTCCCAGGTCACCTTGACGGGATTGTACGTCATATGGGATTAAGGGGTTAAATTAGTGACAAAATGTACAATTTATGGAGAAACTTTGAACTTGATGGACCTAGGTATTTTTCAACCTATGTAACTATGTAATTAAAACTGGGGGAGTGAATGCAAGTCTTAATGAAGAGCTCACAGGAGTGCACTGACCTGGTTCATTGTGTAGTGTTAGTGCATTGCCAGTGTCCCTGCACGTGTCTCCATCCTCCCCCCTGCAGGGACGCTGGTATGTTTACTTATCCGTCCGTGTTCCCTCAGCATCGGTTTCCTCCCAGGACTTGCGCATGGCACGCAGGTTTCCTGGGAATGTGCTTAGGGTGTGCAAGTGCTCCTGGCCTCTTAAAGGGCAAGCATGGTGATAAAGATGCTGGAGTCATCTGTTGGTGGTAAGCCCCTATTCAAAGTCATTTAGGTGGTCACCGAGCAAGTAGAGCTCCAAACTGTAATGCTGAATACTGAGAATATACCTTCTACATGCTTCCTAGCCTGTCTCATTCACTTTTTCTGGGTCTTCTGTGGCTTCGCATGCATGAACCCACCCTTGACTGGAGATACGGTGCTTCATTGCGGTCAGTCTTGTCAAGAGAAGTGTCTTGTACCTGTACAACCGATGCAGCTGCCAGTGGAATAATCTTCTCTGTCGGCATTACCATCTGCCTACTAGTCATATGTTGATGTTTTTGACAAGAAAGAAACAGAGACGTTGCCGTATTTACTTCCTGTACCTGGCCATATCCAAATATGTTAAGGAGACTTTGGCTAGGGGTTTCATTCAGAAATCTTCTTTTCCAGCTATAGCCAGTTTCTTCTTTGTAAAGAAAAAAGGACGGGACTCTCCGACCTTGCATTGATTATAGGGGGTCTCAATCAGATGACTGTTAAGAACAAGTATCCATTGCCACTTATTTTGGAGTTGTTCGACCGTCTCAGGGGTGCTAGGATCTTTACGAAACTGTATTTGCAAGGAGAATACAATCTCATCTGGATATGTCAAGGAGATGTGTTGAAGACAGCTTTCAACTGTTAGGAACGGTCATTACAAATGCCAAGTTATGCCATTTGGGCTCAACAATGCCCCAGTTGTCTTACAAGAATTTGTGAATGACATCTTTTAAGATCTCCTGTATATTTTTGTCATGGTTTACCTGGACAATATCTTGATCTTCTCTCCAGATCTGCCCTCGCATAGGCGGAACACTTGCTAAATCCTGCAGTGACTCAGAGAGAATAGCCTGTATGCTAAATTTGAGAAATGTGTGTTTGAAAAATCATCTCTGCCTTTCCTAGGATACATCATCTTGGACACGGTTTGGAGATGGATCCGGAGAAGGTGTCTTCAATACTCAAATGGCCACATCCTGACGGCGCTAAAGCTATCCAGTGATTCCTGGGATTTGCCAACTGCTAACGACAATTCATTTTGCATTTTTCATCCCGGACTGATCTCAACTCCGCCATGATCCATAAAGGAGCCAATTTGAAGGTATGGACTTCAGAAGCTAAAAATGCTTTTCTTTCCCTGAAATGACCCTTCTTCTCTGCTCGAGTATTACACTGACCTAAAAGTGAATAAACAATTCTTTTTGTAAGTAGGCACTTCATCTTCTGGGGCTGGAGCAGTTCTTACTCATATCTCCCATTCCAGCCGTATGGTGACATGTGATTTCTTCTCCAAGGCCTTCTCTGACTTGAAGTGCAACTACTCAATTGGGGACCAAGAGTTGTCAGCATTCAAGATGGCTCTGGAGGACTGGCGATACCTTCTCAAGGGAGAAGTTTATCCTGTCATCATTTATATTGACCACAAGAACTTGTCCTATTAGCAGTACGTGCAAAGATTGAACCCTCGCCAGGCAAGGTGGTTGTTATTATTTACCCATTTTGATTTGGTTCTGCATTTCTGACTAGCTGACAACTCATCATTGAGCCATTCACTGTGGCACTCACATACCTGTCCTAAATTCTGATTGGTAAGACCTTGGTGTCAGAATCAGACAAGTGATGAGTTATCCAAGTTAACCAGTCATGCTGGGCAAAAAAAGACTTTACAGCTCATATTTCGTCACTACTGGTGTCTTACAATGCGTAAGGAAATCATGGAGTTTGCTTCCGCCTGCCATTCATTTTCCCATAATGAAACTTCTAGGCAACTGGTGGTAGAAGTGGTAGGTGGGTAGGAGATAGAACAGACATCAAACAAGAAGGTGCACTGAAGCATCCAAGCTGGGTATGTGCTAAACAGGACTGGTAAAACACACGTTGTAAACTTCAGGAGCTAAAAAGAACTTGTTGCCGAGGCAAAAAATACTGTGGGAATGAGCATTATAAAGCTTGGTACACTTTTAAATTGGTTGGGGATGGAGGCATTTGGTATGTAATGAGACTTTAGGTGGCTCAGTGGTTAGCACTGTTGCTTTGCAGTGCTGGGGTCCTGGGTTCAAAACCCACCAAGGAAAAGCAGTTTGTATGTTCTCCCCTGTGTTTGCATGAGTTTTCTCTGGGTAGTCCGGTTTCCTCCCACATTTCAGACATACTGATAGGGAATTTATATTGTGAGCCCTATTAGGGAAAGTGATGATACTGTATTTAAAGCGCTGCGGAATATGATGGCACTATATAATAAAACCATAAAAAATAAATAAAAGACAAGCAGCTGGCACATGTGAGAAATCCACGGTAAGGCCAGGGTCACACCAGCGTATGGCATCCGATGCGAGAGCATCGGATGTGCTATGCTAATGACTCTTGAGCCCTGAACTGCTGCGAGTGGGAGCCGAGTGTCATGCTACTGTGGTCCGATACTCTTGCATAGAGAGAATCGGAGAACGGCTGCGTGTAGGCATATATCGCACTGCACTTGGAAAATATGAGTGCGAGTGAGCCGAGACTTGGCCGAGTCTCGGTGCCAATTGCAGCATGCTATGATTGTTCTCACATGCCGATTCGGCATGAGAAAATAATAGCAGATGTGATCTGCCCCATAAATTAACACTGGTCCGAGTGCTACGCGAAGTTTTCTCGCATAGCACTCGTCCGTATTCTACACTTGTGTGACCCGGCCTCCTAAGAGTATATCACTGCAGATAGGTCTGCACTATGTTACAATGTGCAAGTCCACTTTAAAATGTCATGTAATCATTTCATTATACACACAGAATATAAAAAATGTCATATACAGTGGGTACAGAAAGTATTCAGACCCTTTTACATTTTTCACTCTTTGTTTCATTGCAGCCATTTGGTAAAATCAAAAAAAGTTCATTTTTTTCTCATTTTTTCTCTGCACACCATCTTGACTGGAAAAAAAAACAGAATTGTAGAAATATTTGCAAATTTATTAAAAAAGAAACATTTAAATATTAAATTTAAATATTTAAATTTAATCACATGGTCATAAGCATTCAGACCCTTTCCTCAGTATTCCGTAGAATCACCCTTTTGAGCTGGTACAGCCATGAATCTTCTTTTTTCACACCTAGATTTGGGTATCCTCTCCAGTTCCATCAGGTTGGATGGTGAACGTTGGTGGACAGCCATTTTCAGGTCTCTCCAGAGATGCTCAGTTGGGTTTAGGTCAGGGCTCTGGCTGGGCCAGTCAAGAATGGTCACAGAGTTGTTCTGAATCCACTCCTTTGTTATTTTAGCTGTGGGCTTAGGGTTATTGCCTTGTTGGAAGGTGAGCCTTTGGCCAAGTCTGAGGTCCATAGCACTCTGGAAGAGGTTTTCATCCAGGATATCTCTGTATTTGGCCGCATTCTTGTTTCCTTCAATGGCAACCAGTCGTCCTGTCCCTGCAGCTGAAAAACACCCCCATAGCATGATGCTGCCACCACCATGTTTCACTGTTGGGATTGTATTGGGCAGGTGATGAGCAGTGCCTGGTTTTCTCCACACATACCGCTTAGAATTCTAGCCAAAAAGGTCTATCTTTGTCTCATCACAGCAGAGAATCTTATTTCTCATAGTCTGGGAGTCCTTCATGTGTTTTTTTAGCAAACTCAAAGTGGGCCACTCTACCATAAAAGCCCAAATGGTGAAGGGCTGCAGTTGACTTTGTGGAACTTTCTCCCATCTCCCTACTGCATTTCTGGAACTCAGCCACAGTGATCTTGGGGTTCTTCTTTACCTATATCACCAAGGCTCTTCTCCCACGATTGCTCAGTTTGGCTGGACAGCCATGTCTAGGAAGACTTCTGGTGGTCCCAAACATCTTCCATTTAAGTATTATGGAGGCCACTGTGCTCTTAGGAATCTTGAGTACTGCATACATTCTTTTGTAACATTGGCCAGATCTTTTCTTTGCCACAATTCTGTCTCTGAGCTCCTTGGCCAGTTCCTTTGACCTCATGATTCTCATGTGGTCTGACATGCACTGTGAGCTGTGAGGTCTTATTTAGACAGGTGTGTGCATTTCCAAATCAAGTCCTATCAGTTTCGTTGAACACAGCTGGACTCCAATGATGGAGTAGAACCATCTCAAGGAGGATCACAAGGAAAAGGACAGCGTGTGATGTAAATATGAGGGTCTGAGCAAAGGGTCTAAATACTTATGACCATGTAATATTTCAGTTTTTCTTTTTTAATAAATATGCAAAAATTTCTACATTTGTTTTTTTTCAGTCAAGATTGGGTGCAGAGTGTACATTAATGAGAAAAAAAATTAATTTTTTTGAATTTACCAAATGGCTGCAATGACACAAAGAGTGAAAAATTTAAAGGGCTCTGAATTCTTTCTGTACCCACTGTAAATTATTTGTACTGCAATCAATATAAATTACACCGCGTAGACAAATTAATGGATTCTAAGTCATCTCCAAATGAGGTTGAGATCAATTTGACAAAAATATAACGAAATTTGGGCTGAAAGCTCTAGCCAGCTCACCAACTCCAGCCACACGTGCACGGGACCTCATGCGGACTCGTCATGTAGCAGCAATAAACGAAGGTAGATGTCCCAGCTCCTTAAAACGAATTCTTTTATTGTAGAAATATTAAAACATGGTATTCGGCATGATCCTCACAACGTGGAGGTGCACATAAGCACCGGCAATTCAGCAACGCGTTTCGATCTAAACAGATCTTTTTCACAGCTAGCTTCAAAGAGAGTTTCAATTGTTGAGAAGAAGGCATCAGGGTTCCAAAGAAAGTCCAGCAACTCCTATGATCATCTCCTAAAAAGGATTTACTTACGGGATTGATTCAACACCAGTGCTCAAGAACTGCAACAGGCAGTTATAAGTGCATCTATATACATAGTGATGAGAAGTCTTTTCATTGCTGGCATGGTGTTAAGTACAGCTGCAAAGATATCACTCACTACTACTCTAAGAGAAACATCAATGACAGATTATCATTCTGCAGGTAGACTGCATAGGGCTGGTGTAAAGTTATTTTTTCTGATGATGTCCCTTCAGACTGGGACACTGGAAGAATGACTGTCCAGAGAAGAAAAGGCAAGCGCTACCATGAATTCTGTGTCTTGCCAGCAGTAAAGCAACATGAGACTATTCATCTGTGGAAATGCTTTTCACCCAAGAAGGTGGGCTCACCTACAATTTTGTCTAAGAACAAAAAACGGTATCTAAACACCCTACAAGAACAACTTCTTCCAACAATCCAGGAGCACTTTGGTGAAAAACAATACTTATTTTGGCATGATGGGGCACCAAGGCAAAAATTATATCTATGTGACTCTGTGGACAATACATTGAAAATTTAGATCCATGACCAGGAAAACTCCCCAGATCTCAATCACATTTAAATCCTGTGGTTAGTCCTCAAAAAGCATTGATTTGGCAAGAAGTCAGGATTTCACCCAGAAACTGATATCCGAGATACTGATGCAAATTGCAGACAAGTTAAAAAATAAGGCTCAACACTATAAATAATCTTTTCATAAATTTGATGTATTTGTCCATAAAAGTGTTGAAATGCTTCTAATTGTACATCAGAATCATTAGAAACATCTCAAAACAGCAGCAGCAAACTTTGTGAAAATCAAAATTTGTGTCCCTTTCAAAACTTTTGTCTATGATTGTACTTTAGCATTCCCATACTTTGAGTTGGAGTATAAGTTGGCATGCATGCAAAGTATAAGAGCATGTTCACACTGGCCATTTAACAGACAATACCTAAGATAGAAACAAAATGAGCTTCCCACGGCTAGGTCTCTGTACAGACGGATCCCACTACTGCTCTGCCTCCATCTACATTGAGGTTATCTCATTAGGTGAGGTTTTAGTATTAGAGAATAGGACTATCGTGATTGGGGTACACCATGCTGTAGTGGAATGGTTTTTACACTATTTTTGATCAAAAACAGTGTTATTTATATGCACTATTGCTTTTTACTTACTTGCTTATAGCAAGGTTTATGCTCATTTTGTTTCTATATTAGGTTTTGTCTAATAAGCAGTGACAATATGATGATAACTAAGACAAAAGTTTGTAATATTTTTCTTCTAAAAATTGCTAGTCAGTCTGCAGCCTCTGAACTGATCAACCCTTTAAAATGCTTCAGTGCATAGAGACTCTTCTAATTACTCATCCGGTGAAAAGTCTAACACAAAAAACTATGTGTGTGTGCTTTAATCTAATATAATGAGGGCAATTGACAGAAGAACAAACACACTGATCAAGAGATCAACATTTTGTTAGGTTATAATTAGAGGTTGAGAAGTAATCGCCAGCACAGGTCATAGCAATCATGCAGCCGCAGTTCCAAACATACACATACATTCACATGTTGAGGCCATATATGCAAAAATAAAAGTACAAGTATATCAGCTTGTAAAAGAATACATAATAATTGTATTTATATTGCACCCATATACTCGGCGGCACTTTACACTTTTTTTTGTAATGTACCCATCATTGTAATGTATGTGTTCAAGTTACCAAACCCTTTCATTGTATTTGCATCCACAATATTATGCACAGAAGCGTTCCCTTGTCGGGGAGGAAAAATGTTGAAAACTATGAGAGCATTTTCTTCAACAATATGTTATACAATATATATATAAAAAAAAGCCTTTAATGCCGGGGGATGTAGAGTAATATTATGTACTAATCCACACAGTGCTTCACACCTCAGTAAACTGAATGCTTCACAAACATAAGTCAGATCTGCGTGTTCCGTACACTGGAATCCTATGACTCTGCTGTAAGGAATTTTCGATTTCCTCTTTTTCAGAGTTTGAAATAACAAGTTTTGGCCTTTTCTTATCTGGTGACTTGTATTTTGATCAACTCTTGGACGTTTAGTTAAAAAATACAAGAAGTAATCTGAAAACCAAATAAACAAGAAACAAGTGGTTTCACTCCAGGCACAAGCCATGAATGCAATTGTCACTGATCCCCGCACTGCGGGCTCACATTACTCTCATGCCATGACCTTGTCACCCTAATTACTATGATTTCATGTCGCTAATAGAGGTGGTCAGAGTCGTTTTCGTCAGCTACACGGCATAAATATGCGGACCTTTTCCCCATTATGCTGCAGACATAATAGTAATAATTAGGGTTGAGCGAAACGGGTCGAACATTTTCAAAAGTCGCCGACTTTTAACAAAGTCGGGTTTCATGAAACCCGATCCGACCCCTGTGCGGTGTCGGCCATGCGGTACGCGACTTTCGCGCCAAAGTCGCGTTTCAATGACGCGAAAAGCGCCATTTCTCAGCCAATGAAGGTAAACGCAGAGTGTGGGCAGCGTGATGACATAGGTCCTGGTCCCCACCATCTTAGAGAAGGGCATTGCAGTGATTGGCTTGCTGTCTGCGGCGTCACAGGGGCTATAAAGGGGAGTTCCCGCCGACCGCCATGTTACTGCTGCTGATCTGAGCTTAGGGAGAGGTTGCTGCCGCTTCGTCAGAAGCAGGGATAGCGTTAGGCAGGGTCCATTAACCACAAAACCGCTTGTGCTGTAGCGATTTCCACTGCCCAACACCACCTTCGGTGTGCAGGGACAGTGGAAGCTACATTTTTTTTTTTTCCCCCTCAGCGCTGTAGCTCATTGGGCTGCCCTAGAAGGCTCCCTGATAGCTGCATTGCTGTGTGTACGCCACTGTGCAAACCAACTGCTTTTTTCAAAGCACAAATCCTCTTGTTCCTTCCTTTCTGCACAGCTATCTTTTTGGTTTGTACACACTTTTTATTTAATTTGTGCATCAGTCCACTCCTTATTGCTGCCTGCCATACCTGGCTGAGATTACTGCAGGGAGATAGTAATTGAAGGACACTCCCTGTTTTTTTTTTTTTTTTGTGGGAGATTAAGATTGACATTTCTGCTAGAGTGCCATCCCTGTCTGTGTCATCTCTCACTCAGTGGGCCATAGAAAGCCTATTTATTTTTTTGCTTGATTTGGGTTATAAAATCTACCTGAAAAAATCACTACATCAATCAGTGGGAGAAAAATATTGGCCTCAAGGCTTGTGTGCCACTCTTGACTCCTGTGTGCATCATCACTCACTCAGTGGGCCATAGAAAGCCTATTTATTTTTTTGCTTGATTTTGGTTCTAAAATCTACCTGAAAAAATCACTACATCAATCAGTGGGAGAAAAATATTGGCCTCAGGGCTTGTGTGCCACTCCTGACTCCTGTGTGCATCATCACTCACTCAGTGGGCCATAGAAAGCCCATTTTTTTTTTTTTTTGCTTTATTTGGGTTCTAAATTCTACCTGAAAAAATCAATAAATCAATCAGTGGGAGATTAATATTGGCCTTTGGGCTTGTGTGCCAGTCGTAAGCGTGCCATCTCTCTCTCTCAGATAGTGGGCCATAGAAAGCCTATTTATTTATTTATTTTTTTAATGGGTTTATAAATTTTCCCTGGAAAAAAAAAAAAAAAGTGGGAGATTAATATTGGCCTCTGGGCTTGTGTGCCAGTCCTGAGCGTGCCATCTCTCTCACAAATAGTGGGCCATAGAAAGCCTATTTATTTATTTTTTTTTGGTTTCATAAATTCTCCCTTAAAAAAAAAGGGAGATTAATATTGGCCTTTGGGCTTGTGTGCCAGTCCTAAGCGTGCCATCTCTCTCTCTCAGATAGTGGGCCATAGAAAGCCTATTTATTTTTTTTTTTTTAATGGGTTTATAAATTTTCCCTGGAAAAAAAAAAAAAAAGTGGGAGATTAATATTGGCATCTGGGCTTGTGTGCCAGTCCTGAGCGTGCCATCTCTCTCACAAATAGTGGGCCATAGAAAGCCTATTTATTTATTTTTTTTTGGTTTTATAAATTCTCCCTTAAAAAAAAAGGGAGATTAATATTGGCCTTTGGGCTTGTGTGCCTGTCCTAAGCGTGCCATCTCTCTCTGTCTCTCAGATAGTGGGCCATAGAAAGCCTATTTATTATTTTTTTTATTGGGTTTATAAATTTTCCCTGGAACAAAAAAAAAAAGTGGGAGATAAATATTGGCCTCTGGGCTTGTGTGCCACTCCTGACTCCTGTGTGCGTCATCTCTCACTCAGTGGGCCATAGAAAGCCTTTTTTTGTTTTATTTGTTTTCTAAATTCTCCCTGAAAAAATAATTTTATTTTCTTTGGTTTCTAAATTGTTCCTGAAAAAATCATTTTATTCTATTTTTTTTTTCCTAAAGTCTCCCTGAAAAAAAAAAAAAAAAAAAATCAGTGGGAGATTAATATTGCCCTTTCTGCTTGTGTGCCAGTCTTGACTCCTGGGTGTGCCATCTCTCTCTCTCTCTCCAATTGTGGGCCATAGAAAGCCTATTATTTTTTTAGCTTGATTTTGGTTCCAAAATCTACCTGAAAAAATCACTACATCAATCAGTGGGAGATAAATATTGGCCTCTGGGCTTGTGTGCCACTCCTGACTCCTGTGTGCGTCATCTCTCACTCAGTGGGCCATAGAAAGCCTTTTTTTGTTTTATTTGTTTTCTAAATTCTCCCTGAAAAAATAATTTTATTTTCTTTGGTTTCTAAATTCTTCCTGAAAAAATCATTTTATTCTATTTTTTTTTTTTCCTAAAGTCTCCCTGAAAAAAACAAAAAAAAAAAAACAAATCAGTGGGAGATTAATATTGCCCTTTCTGCTTGTGTGCCAGTCTTGACTCCTGGGTGTGCCATCTCTCTCTCTCTCTCCAATTGTGGGCCATAGAAAGCCTATTATTTTTTTAGCTTGATTTGGGTTCCAAAATCTACCTGAAAAAATCACTACATCAATCAGTGGGAGATAAATATTGGCCTCTGGGCTTGTGTGCCACTCCTGACTCCTGTGTGCGTCATCTCTCACTCAGTGGGCCATAGAAAGCCTTTTTTTGTTTTATTTGTTTTCTAAATTCTCCCTGAAAAAATCATTTTATTTTATTTGGTTTCTAAATTCTTCCTGAAAAAATCATTTTATTCTATTATTTTTTTTTCCTAAAGTCTCCCTTAAAAAAAAAAAAAAATCAAATCAGTGGGAGATTAATATTTACATTTGTGCTTCAGTGACAGTCCTGCGTGTGTGGCATCTCTCTCATTTGTTGCCACCAACAACAGAGTGTGTAACATTGTGCCTGATTTTCGTTGTGGTCTCACTCACCTGTAAAGGGGTAGCTAAATCATACTGAAGTTATAGCTCACCGTGTAATTTGTGTGACAGCAACAAATACCGTTAGTTTGTTTACATTTTTAAAACAATGAGGAAGTATGGTGGAAGAGGTCGTGGCCGGGGGCGTTCATTGTCAGCTGGTAATGAGGGTAGTGGTAGTGGTGGAGCATCAGCTGGTCGTGGGAAAAAAAATATTGCACCTAAGTCTGGAGCTGTGGAGCCAGGTTCGTCGTCTGGCTACACAAGGCCTCGAACGCTCCCTTTTCTGGGAGTAGGAAAACCGCTTTTAAAGCCGGAGCAGCAAGAGCAAGTTTTGGCTTATCTTGCTGACTCAGCCTCTAGCTCTTTTGCCTCCTCTCGTGAAACTGGTAAATGTCAAAGCAGCGCGTCGTTAGTGGATGTTCACGGTCAGGGACAAGTCGCTTCCTTGTCCTCTTCAGCAAAAACAACAACAGAGAAGAATGCAGCAGGCGACACAACGGGTTACTCCATGGAGCTCTTTACACATACCGTCCCTGGCTTAGAAAGTGAAGCAGTTAACAGTCCATGCCCATTACAAGTTGAATCTGACATGGAGTGCACTGATGCACAGCCACAGCCAGACTACTATGCTGGTCCTTTGACTCAGACCACAACATTGCCCTCGCAGGGTGCTGATCAAGAATCAGACCCTGATGAGACTATGTTGCCCCATCACGAACGCTATACCACCGACCGACACGGTGACACAGACGAAGTTGCACACGAGCTACAAGAAGAGGTAATAGATGACCCAGTTCTTGACCCCGATTGGCAGCCATTGGGGGAACAGGGTGCAGGCGGCAGCAGTTCTGAAGCGGAGGAGGAGGGGCCGCAGCAGGCATCAACATCGCAACAGGTTCCATCTGCCGGGCCCGTATCTTGCCCAAAACGCATGGCAAAGCCAAAACCTGTTGGAGGACAGCGTGGCCATCCGGTTAAAGCTCAGTCTGCAATGCCTGAAAAGGTATCCGATGCTAGAAAGAGTGCAGTCTGGCATTTTTTTAAACAACATCCAATTGATCAGCGCAAAGTCATCTGTCAAAAATGTTCAACTACCTTAATTAAGCAGAGGACAGAATCTGAAAAGTCTCAATACAAGTTGCATGCATAGACATTTAACCACCATGCATTTGCAAGCCTGGACTAACTACCAAACGTCCCTTAAGGTTGTAGCACCCTCGGCCAATGAAGCTAGTCAGCAACGCAATATCCCTTCCGGCAGTGTAGGGCCACCATTTTCCGCACCACCTGCAGTATCTGTGCAGGTTTCTTTGCCAGGCCAAAGCAGTCAGGGTCAGGGAATCACCAGTTTCGTAGTAGGAAACACTGCATCTAGGGCACCGGTGGCAACAATACCATCTCCCACCGTCTCTCAGTCTGCCATGTCCACCGGCACCCCCGCTAGTTCCACGATCTCCAGCTCTCCAGTCCAGCTCACCCTACATGAGACTATGGTTAGAAAAAGGAAGTACTTAGCCTCGCATCCGCGTACACAGGGTTTGAACGCACACATAGCTAGACTAATCTCGTTAGAGATGATGCCCTACCGGTTAGTTGAAAGCGAAGCTTTCAAAGCCCTGATGGACTACGCTGTACCACACTACGAGCTACCCAGTCGACACTTTTTTTCCAGAAAAGCCATCCCAGCCCTCCACCAGCATGTTAAAGAGCGCATCGTCCATGCACCTAGGCAATCTGTGAGCACAAAGGTGCACCTGACAACAGATGCATGGACCAGTAGGCATGGCCAGGGACGTTACGTGTCCATCACGGCACACTGGGTAAATGTGGTGGATGCAGGGTCCACAGGGGACAGCAAGTTTAGGACAGTTCTGCCTAGCCCACGGTCTAGGAAACAATTGGCTGTAGCCGTTCGCACCCCCTCCTCCTCCTCTTCGTCCTCCTGCAGAAGCGAGAGCTCGTCCACAGACCGCAGTCGCACAACCACTCCATCCGCAGCTGCCACTGTTGGACACCAGGTCTCCCATTATGGGGCAGCTACTGGCAAACGTCAGCAGGCTGTATTGGCTATGAAGTGTTTGGGCGACAACAGACACACCGCGGAAGTTCTGTCCGAGTTCTTGCAGAAAGAAACGCAGTCGTGGCTGGGCCCTGTAGATCTTGAGGCAGGCAAGGTAGTGAGTGATAACGGAAGGAATTTCATGGCTGCCATCTCCCTTTCCCAACTGAAACACATTCCTTGCCTGGCTCACACCTTAAACCTGGTGGTGCAGTGCTTCCTGAAAAGTTATCCGGGGTCATCCGACCTGCTCCTCAAAGTGCGTGGACTTTGCTCACATATCCGCCGTTCGCCCGTACACTCCAGCCGTATGCAGACCTATCAGCGTTCTTTGAACCTTCTCCAGCATCGCCTAATCATAGACGTTGCAACAAGGTGGAACTCAACACTGCACATGCTTCAGAGACTGTGTGAACAGAGGCGGGCTGTTATGTTTTTGTGGGAGGATACACATACACGGGCAGGCAGTAGGATGGCAGACATGGAGTTGTCAGGTGTGCAGTGGTCGAAGATTCAAGACATGTGTCAAGTCCTTCAGTGTTTTGAGGAATGCACACGGCTGGTTAGTGCAGACAACGCCATAATAAGCATGAGCATCCCCCTAATGCGTCTGCTGATGCAAAGTTTGACGCACATAAAGGATCAGGCGTCTGCAGCTGAGGAAGAGGAAAGCCTTGATGACAGTCAGCCATTGTCTGGCCAGGGCAGTGTACAGGACGAGGTAGCGGGCGAAGAGGAGGAGGAGGACGAGGAGGATGATGGGGATGATTATATTTTTAATGAGGAAGCTTTTCCGGGGCCACTGGAAATTGGTGGCGCGGCAAGGCCGGGTTCTGGTTTTTTGAGGGACACAAGTGACGTGGATTTGCCTGAAACTGCCCCTCAACCAAGCACAACCGCAGATTTGAGAACTGGAACTTTGGCCCACATGGCGGATTATGCCTTACGTATCCTCAAAAGGGACACACGCATAACTAAAATGATGAATGATGACGATTACTGGTTGGCCTGCCTCCTTGATCCTCGCTATAAAGGCAAATTGCAAAATATAATGCCACATGAGAACTTGGAACTAATATTAGCAACCAAACAATCAACTCTTGTTGACCGTTTGCTTCTGGCATTCCCTGCACACAGCGCCCGTGATCGTTCTCACACGAGCTGCAGGGGCCAGCAGACCAGGGGAGTTAGAGGGGCAGAAATCAGAAGTGGCGTTGGCCAGAGGGGTTTTCTGACCAGGTTGTGGAGTGATTTTGCTATGACCGCAGACAGGACAGGTACTGCAGCATCAATTCAAAGTGACAGGAGACAACATTTGTCCAGTATGGTTACAAACTATTTTTCATCCCTTATCGATGTTCTCCCTCAACCGTCATTCCCATTTGATTACTGGGCATCAAAATTAGACACCTGGCCAGAATTGGCAGAATATGCATTGCAGGAGCATGCTTGCCCGGCAGCTAGTGTCCTATCAGAAAGAGTATTCAGTGCTGCAGGTTCAATACTAACAGAAAAAAGGACTTGTCTGGCTACCCAAAATGTAGATGATCTAACCTTCATTAAAATGAACCACAACTGGATTTTGAAATCTTTTGCCCCACCTTGCCCGGCTGACACCTAGCTTTCCTATGAAAAGGTCTTGCCTGTGGACTATTCTGAATGCCTTTTCCAATCTCGTAATTTTCTGCACCTGATTGTCCAGCATACGACATGTTTACACCTCACTAAATGGCCAAACTCCCCACACGGGGCCGTGGTATCGACACTTGGCGACAGCACCCGTGAGAGTGCAGTTTGTCTGAAGAGGTGGGTGAGCCCGCTTTTGGTCGACGGCACTGCCACTGGGTCCCTCCTAGTACAATAAAGTGTCTCTGGCGGTGGTGGTGCGCACCCAACGTCAGACACACCGTTGTAATATGAGGGGCCCTGGGCCTGTACCGCCGGCCACAAGACAGTTTCCCCCCACCCCAGCTCAAACAGTGCTCTACCACTTGCAAAATTATCTCACAGCTCCACCAATGTTTAGTCTATGCGCTGACATCCTTCAATGCCTGCCACTGACAATACCATTGTATTGACATTTTTGTTATGTTAGGCCTTCGATGCCTGTCTGTGGTCACTCCTTCCACTAGGCCTCCACTGACCACACCACTGCTGCCCGTGTACCCCTGTAACCAATTTAAAATTGCCTACAGCCATGTGTTATTATTTTAGGCCTTCGATGCCTGTCTGCGGTGACTCCTTCCACTAGGCCTCCACTGACCACACCACTGCTGCCCGTGTACCCCTGTAACCAATTTAAAATTGCCTACAGCCATGTGTTATTATTTTAGGCCTTCGATGCCTGTCTGCGGTGACTCCTTCCACTAGGCCTCCACTGACCACACCACTGCTGCCCGTGTACCCCTGGAACCAATTTAAAATTGCCTACAGCCATGTGTTATTATTTTAGGCCTTCGATGCCTGTCTGCGGTCACTCCTTCCACTAGGCCTCCACTGACCACACCACTGCTGCCCGTGTACACCTGGAACCAATTTAAAATTGCCTACAGCCATGTGTTATTATTTTAGGCCTTCGATGCCTGTCTGCGGTCACTCCTTCCACTAGGCCTCCACTGACCACACCACTGCTGCCCGTGTACCCCTGGAACCAATTTAAAATTGCCTACAGCCATGTGTTATTATTTTAGGCCTTCGATGCCTGTCTGCGGTGACTCCTTCCACTAGGCCTCCACTGACCACACCACTGCTGCCCGTGTACCCCTGTAACCAATTTAAAATTGCCTACAGCCATGTGTTATTATTTTAGGCCTTCGATGCCTGTCTGCGGTGACTCCTTCCACTAGGCCTCCACTGACCACACCACTGCTGCCCGTGTACCCCTGTAACCAATTTAAAATTGCCTACAGCCATGTGTTATTATTTTAGGCCTTCGATGCCTGTCTGCGGTGACTCCTTCCACTAGGCCTCCACTGACCACACCACTGCTGCCCGTGTACCTCTGGAACCAATTTAAAATTGCCTACAGCCATGTGTTATTATTTTAGGCCTTCAATGCCTGTCTGCGGTCACTCCTTCCACTAGGCCTCCACTGACCACACCACTGCTGCCCGTGTACCCCTGGAACCAATTTAAAATTGCCTACAGCCACGTGTTATTATTTTAGGCCTTCGATGCCTGTCTGCGGTCACTCCTTCCACTAGGCCTCCACTGACCACACCACTGCTGCCCGTGTACCCCTGTAACCAATTTAAAATTGCCTACAGCCATGTGTTATTATTTTAGGCCTTCGATGCCTGTCTGCGGTGACTCCTTCCACTAGGCCTCCACTGACCACACCACTGCTGCCCGTGTACCCCTGTAACCAATTTAAAATTGCCTACAGCCATGTGTTATTATTTTAGGCCTTCGATGCCTGTCTGCGGTGACTCCTTCCACTAGGTTTCCACTGACCACACCACTGCTGCCCGTGTACCCCTGGAACCAATTTAAAATTGCCTACAGCCATGTGTTATTATTTTAGGCCTTCAATGCCTGTCTGCGGTCACTCCTTCCACTAGGCCTCCACTGACCACACCACTGCTGCCCGTGTACCCCTGGAACCAATTTAAAATTGCCTACAGCCATGTGTTATTATTTTAGGCCTTCGATGCCTGTCTGCGGTGACTCCTTCCACTAGGCCTCCACTGACCACACCACTGCTGCCCGTGTACCCCTGGAACCAATTTAAAATTGCCTACAGCCATGTGTTATTATTTTAGGCCTTCGATGCCTGTCTGCGGTCACTCCTTCCACTAGGCCTCCACTGACCACACCACTGCTGCCCGTGTACCCCTGGAACCAATTTAAAATTGCCTACAGCCATGTGTTATTATTTTAGGCCTTCGATGCCTGTCTGCGGTCACTCCTTCCACTAGGCCTCCACTGACCACACCACTGCTGCCCGTGTACCCCTGGAACCAATTTAAAATTGCCTACAGCCATGTGTTATTATTTTAGGCCTTCGATGCCTGTCTGCGGTCACTCCTTCCACTAGGCCTCCACTGACCACACCACTGCTGCCCGTGTACCCCTGGAACCAATTTAAAATTGCCTACAGCCATGTGTTATTATTTTAGGCCTTCGATGCCTGTCTGCGGTGACTCCTTCCACTAGGCCTCCACTGACCATACCACTGCTGCCCGTGTACCCCTGTAACCAATTTAAAATTGCCTACAGCCATGTGTTATTATTTTAGGCCTTCGATGCCTGTCTGCGGTCACTCCTTCCACTAGGCCTCCACTGACCACACCACTGCTGCCCGTGTACCCCTGGAACCAATTTAAAATTGCCTACAGCCATGTGTTATTATTTTAGGCCTTCGATGCCTGTCTGCGGTCACTCCTTCCACTAGGCCTCCACTGACCACACCACTGCTGCCCGTGTACCCCTGGAACCAATTTAAAATTGCCTACAGCCATGTGTTATTATTTTAGGCCTTCGATGCCTGTCTGCGGTGACTCCTTCCACTAGGCCTCCACTGACCACACCACTGCTGCCCGTGTACCCCTGGAACCAATTTAAAATTGCCTACAGCCATGTGTTATTATTTTAGGCCTTCGATGCCTGTCTGCGGTCACTCCTTCCACTAGGCCTCCACTGACCACACCACTGCTGCCCGTGTACCCCTGGAACCAATTTAAAATTGCCTACAGCCATGTGTTATTATTTTAGGCCTTCGATGCCTGTCTGCGGTCACTCCTTCCACTAGGCCTCCACTGACCACACCACTGCTGCCCGTGTACCCCTGGAACCAATTTAAAATTGCCTACAGCCATGTGTTATTATTTTAGGCCTTCGATGCCTGTCTGCGGTCACTCCTTCCACTAGGCCTCCACTGACCACACCACTGCTGCCCGTGTACCCCTGGAACCAATTTAAAATTGCCTACAGCCATGTGTTATTATTTTAGGCCTTCGATGCCTGTCTGCGGTCACTCCTTCCACTAGGCCTCCACTGACCACACCACTGCTGCCCGTGTACCCCTGGAACCAATTTAAAATTGCCTACAGCCATGTGTTATTATTTTAGGCCTTCTATGCCTGTCTGCGGTCACTCCTTCCACTAGGCCTCCACTGACCACACCACTGCTGCCCGTGTACCCCTGGAACCAACATCAGAAAATATAAAAATAAGTATTTTGCTTATAAAAAAGAAAATACTGGAGAGATATCAAATGCAGACATTTTAACATTAAAAACAAACACATAGAACAAAAATCTGGTACAGTACTAAAAATGGCCACCAGCTACAATAACTTTCTCCTGCAAGTAGTTAACTGAAAGGTTTTTTCAATTTTAAACACAGATATGGCATCCACCGAGTGTTGTCCTGTCGCGTCTTCTTTATATTATTGCCAAGAAGATGCAAAACAATGAAAATAATAAAATCATTATTTACCAAAAAAATAGAGTAAGTCAAAACCACATTGCAAATAAACATTCATTACAAATAAAGAAGCAGGGCGCGTCCGAGGGTGAGTATATACCTAATAAGAATATAATCACCCTCGGACGCGCCCTGCTTCTTTCCGACAGCCTTCCTTCCTAAGAATCAGCCCTTCCGTGGTGTAGAGAGAGGGTTTGTTACACTCCAAGGTGTTCCCCAGGTTGCCTTTCCTGAGCTTCGATCTTCCGGCTCTCGTTTAGTAGTTGTTGGAAACTACGCTGCATTGGGCCTACAAATTGGGTATGGGGTGTAGAGAGATGGTGTGTTCCACTCCAAGGTGTTCCCCAGGTTGCCTTTCCTGAGCTTCGATCTTCCGGCTCTCGTTTAGTAGTTGTTGGAAACTACGCTGCATTAGGCCTACAAATTGGGTATGGGGTGTAGAGAGATGGTGTGTTCCACTGTAGAGAGATGGTGTGTTCCACTCCAAGGTGTTCCCCAGGTTTCCTCGCCAATGCTTCGATCATCATGCTCTCGTTTAGTAGTTGTTGGAAACTACGCTGCATTAGGCCTACAAATTGGGTATGGGGTGTAGAGAGATGGTGTGTTCCACTCCAAGGTGTTCCCCAGGTTTCCTCTCCATTGCTTCGATCTTCATGCTCTCGTTTAGTAGTTGTTGGAAACTACGCTGCATTAGGCCTACAAATTGGGTATGGGGTGTAGAGAGATGGTGTGTTACACTCCAAGGTGTTCCCCAGGTTTCCTCTCCATTGCTTCGATCTTCCGGCTCTCGTTTAGTAGTTGTTGGAAACTACGCTGCATTAGGCCTACAAATTGGGTATGGGGTGTAGAGAGATGGTGTGTTCCACTGTAGAGAGATGGTGTGTTCCACTCCAAGGTGTTCCCCAGGTTTCCTCGCCAATGCTTCGATCATCATGCTCTCGTTTAGTAGTTGTTGGAAACTACGCTGCATTAGGCCTACAAATTGGGTATGGGGTGTAGAGAGATGGTGTGTTCCACTCCAAGGTGTTCCCCAGGTTTCCTCTCCATTGCTTCGATCTTCATGCTCTCGTTTAGTAGTTGTTGGAAACTACGCTGCATTAGGCCTACAAATTGGGTATGGGTTGTAGAGAGATGGTGTGTTACACTCCAAGGTGTTCCCCAGGTTTCCTCTCCATTGCTTCGATCTTCCGGCTCTCGTTTAGTAGTTGTTGGAAACTACGCTGCATTAGGCCTACAAATTGGGTATGGGGTGTAGAGAGATGGTGTGTTACACTCCAAGGTGTTCCCCAGGTTTCCTCTCCATTGCTTCGATCTTCCGGCTCTCGTTTAGTAGTTGTTGGAAACTACGCTGCATTAGGCCTACAAATTGGGTATGGGGTGTAGAGAGATGGTGTGTTCCACTCCAAGGTGTTCCCCAGGTTGCCTTTCCTGAGCTTCGATCTTCCGGCTCTCGTTTAGTAGTTGTTGGAAACTACGCTGCATTAGGCCTACAAATTGGGTATGGGGTGTAGAGAGATGGTGTGTTCCACTGTTGAGAGATGGTGTGTTCCACTCCAAGGTGTTCCCCAGGTTTCCTCGCCAATGCTTCGATCATCATGCTCTCGTTTAGTAGTTGTTGGAAACTACGCTGCATTAGGCCTACAAATTGGGTATGGGGTGTAGAGAGATGGTGTGTTCCACTCCAAGGTGTTCCCCAGGTTTCCTCTCCATTGCTTCGATCTTCATGCTCTCGTTTAGTAGTTGTTGGAAACTACGCTGCATTAGGCCTACAAATTGGGTATGGGGTGTAGAGAGATGGTGTGTTACACTCCAAGGTGTTCCCCAGGTTTCCTCTCCATTGCTTCGATCTTCCGGCTCTCGTTTAGTAGTTGTTGGAAACTACGCTGCATTAGGCCTACAAATTGGGTATGGGGTGTAGAGAGATGGTGTGTTACACTCCAAGGTGTTCCCCAGGTTTCCTCTCCATTGCTTCGATCTTCCGGCTCTCGTTTAGTAGTTGTTGGAAACTACGCTGCATTAGGCCTACAAATTGGGTATGGGGTGTAGAGAGATGGTGTGTTCCACTCCAAGGTGTTCCCCAGGTTTCCTCTCCATTGCTTCGATCTTCCGGCTCTCGTTTAGTAGTTGTTGGAAACTACGCTGCATTGGGCCTACAAATTGCGTATGGGGTGTAGAGAGATGGTGTGTTCCACTCCAAGGTGTTCTCCAGGTTGCCTTTCCTGAGCTTCGATCTTCCGGCTCTCGTTTAGTAGTTGTTGGAAACTACGCTGCATTAGGCCTACAAATTGGGTATGGGGTGTAGAGAGATGGTGTGTTCCACTGTAAAGAGATGGTGTGTTCCACTCCAAGGTGTTCCCCAGGTTTCCTCGCCAATGCTTCGATCATCATGCTCTCGTTTAGTAGTTGTTGGAAACTACGCTGCATTAGGCCTACAAATTGGGTATGGGGTGTAGAGAGATGGTGTGTTCCACTCCAAGGTGTTCCCCAGGTTTCCTCGCCAATGCTTCGATCATCATGCTCTCGTTTAGTAGTTGTTGGAAACTACGCTGCATTAGACCTACAAATTGGGTATGGGGTGTAGAGAGATGGTGTGTTCCACTCCAAGGTGTTCTCCAGGTTGCCTTTCCTGAACTTCTATCTTCAGGCTCTCATTAAATTGTGGTTAAACGGAACAACTGCATTTGGCGTACTAGTTGGTTTGGGGCCTACTATCGGTGTCTGCCGCTCCTTGCTGTTCTCCTGGTTTCCTGTCCTGAAATTCCGTTTTCAGGCGCTCGTTAAGTAGTTGGTAATGTTAGACTGCATTTGGCCTACTAGTTGGGTTGGGGCCTACTATCGGTGTCTGCCACTCCTTGCTGTTCTCCTCCACTGAACAAAGCTGTGCCGTCTGTTTACTACTGTTGCCAATTTTGAACTGCATTTCGACTACTTACTGATTTGGGCCTACTCTCTGTGTCAGCCTCTCATTCCAGTTGTCCTCCACTGCAATGCCCCCTGATTAGTCCTGTGTTACCAATTTTTAACTGCATTTAGCCCACTTTATTCTTTGGGCCTATATCTGTGTTTCCTCCTCATCCTGCCCATTGCCCAGCCAGTGATAGATGAGTCTGCTGGTACATTGACCCATAACGCAACATTTCCCGTGCACGCTACACTGCAAGATTGTGACCCTGCTGAAAGTCAGGTCCCCCTTCCCGCATACCATACCACCTTACACGGGGACAAACAGGAAGGTGCAGATGAAAGTGCAGGTTCCTTCATCAGGTGGGGGGAGGAATACTAGTTGGCGACGTCACTGGCACAGGGCCTCTCATGGTACGCAAAAGTGTTGCTGCCGGTGGGAGGCGCCCCCGCCGTGCAAACACACCGCTGTACTTTGAGGGGCCCTGTGCCAGTGCCAATGCCAACGAGTGGGCCCCCCCTGCTTGCTCAGGTTCACAGCACTTGCAAAGTTGAAATACTTACCTCTCCCTGCTCCACTGCCGTGACGTGGTCCAGATTTCCTGGGCCCACTAATTACTTGAACCAGCCCTACCCCCCACAACTTTAGCCAAATGACCCCCAATTTCAAATGCCTTCCAATTATTATAAGGTAAATTACGCTTGACAAGCTTCATTAAGAAGAATGGATGGTTTTGACATTAAAATGGGCACTCTAGGTGTTTTCCTGGCCCCCACTCACTGCCGACTATGCTGCCCCATTGACTTGCATTGGGTTTCGTGTTTCGGTCGATCCCGACTTTACGTCATAATCGGCCGATTTCACTCGACCCGACTTTTGAGATAGTCGGGTTTCGCGAAACCCGGCTCGACTCTAAAAAGGTCAAGGTCGCTCAACTCTAGTAATAATTACAATGTCTTCTCTTTATTTTTTCTTCCAGAGCATTTCTATTACATCCATTATACCATAGGTCTACAAATTCATTTACACGTTCTCACTTGCCATTAGTTTAGAATTGTGAATGTGATATTTTCTAGACTTTTTGAATAGCATGATCAGGGAGAATAACGAGGGATGAAAAAACGAAGGTATTGCTCTAAGAAGCTAATTAGATTACAGGCATGTTAAAAATAAGAAAAGTATATTCTTACTGGTTGTTATGGGAAGAATCTTCAGGTTTTATGAATCTTCCTAAAATGTTCCAACCACCTATGGATTAGTTATAGTGGTGAGCGAGCCTGCTCGGATAAGGTGTTACCGAGCACGCTCATTTCCTAATTGAGTAGTTCGACGTGCTCGAAAAATATGCTTGAGTCATTACGGCTGCTTGTCTCGCGGTTGTCCGATAGCCGCAACACATGCAGATATTGCCTGCTTGTTAGGCAATTCCTGCATGTATTGCGGCTATCGAACAGCCATGGCAACTCGAGCATATTTTTCCAGCATGCCAAAAATACTCGATTAGGACATGAGCGTGCTCGGATAACACCTTACCTGAGCATGCGCGCTCATCGCTAAATATTTTTTTTAACCCCGAATGATGGAGAAAGACTCTGAAAAGGAAACATATACCTAAATATAAAATAACATAACTTTTGTGGGGGAAAAAAGCATCACAAAAGGGACAAAGAGGGATAGAGAAATGGAAGAAGAGAGATAGAGAGTGGGATAGAGAGACAGAGAGTGCTAGAGGGGGGAGATCTTGTGAAGTTTCCCCCATACTTACCGTATGTTTGCTTTTCTGCCTTGCTAAGGGTATGTTTCCAAGTGCCGGAATGGCTGTGCTTTGGAAGCAGCGGATACCCCCTCCGCCCAAAGCCCTGCCCTTTTTTTATGTGCTATGATTCCGCATGTGTTCATTGAACACATGCGGAATCACCGCATCCTATACATAGACTGTGGTATTTATCTTGCGGAGACTGAGTGTCTCCGCAAGATGAATAGACATGCTGCGGTCTATAAAGACGCGCTGCATGTCCGGATACACAGGGCTGCCGGATGCGGCCATGCGCACATAGTGGAGACGGGATTTCATAAAATCCACTCCACTCCACTATGCTGTAACATCTGGATGCTGCGGATTGGACGCTGCGGCTGTATGTAGCGTCCAATCCGCAGCAAATCCTGATGTAATCCGGCACGTGTATACATACCTTTAGATAGGAAAAATCTCACTTTCATGTAAGAAAATATATTGTAAAAAAAGGATGAAGAGATGTAATATAATATAATGATAAGTGGCTGCTGAAGCTAAACGCTCATATGTGCCCCATACTGAATTCTTATTAGATCACTATTTGTTTGTAAATTAGAAATCTTTCTTTTATTTGTGACACATTTTCCAAGCTTCTTGAAATGCCACTGTTTACTTAGAAATTGATTTCTTTCCATTGCCCGTGTCCCAAGGAGCAGAGCGCTTTCTTTTCCCAGTAACTCGATAAGACTGTGACTGGAAGCATGGGCAAGTTGTCACAGGTTGGAGAGGGAGATGGAGAATTCTTCGAATGACAGGACATTTTTCCTTTGGAATGTCTGTACTTCTACTTGTGCTGGTAAGTTTCAGCAGCTCCATTTTCACTTTACAGCAGCAACCATTGCCGGCATTCCTTACTTTACAGAAATATTTTAGCATATTGGGTAAAGCAGGCACATTATATCCTATCAATCATAATAATAAAAAGTACCTTACTGTAATATATAGAGCTATTTGACTTAGAATTCTAAAGATTACAGAATTCATGGGGATGATTATGTATATTTATTTTGTTTTATTCATACAGTTTAAAGCTTTCTTGTCATTTCAGATGACTTTAGAATAAGCTGTCATGTTTATACATGAGGAGTACCATTATAACTGATGTGTACACGAGGAGAACTTTTTCTAGCTATTTTGTGAGTGGTAAACTTTATTTTTTAGACGAATCAAAAAGAGTGGTTCCAGCTCCTTATAAAATGTGAAACTTTATTTAGACAATAATTAAAAAATGGATTCCATGTTACTCATGGAAAAAAATAGCAATGCATTTCAAATGAAGTATGGCGTTCTATGTCTGAGCTCAAAACACATTACTGTTTATTCTTCGAGTGACATGAAATTCATTTTTTTATTTTTGTCTAAATAAAGTTTAATATTTCTAAGGAGCTGGAACCACTCTTTTCCATTTTACCAGATTGCCTATGTTTGGTCAAGAAACCTGGGTTATTTTTAATGAGCTGGCTTCAACTATACTTTTTGTCTCCCCCTGCTGCATAGAGCTCTAATATAGACTGGGTACTGCCACATTTACTACTATGAGCACCTCACTCATTTAGTGCTGCCTCATATGAACAATTATCACCGGCTCCTCCATCTCTGTGATTGGAACTTGACACTATTTCATATATTAACCTTGGTCACTGCTGCCTCTCACTCCTGTCAGCTATGCAGCACTCCAAGGGATCAGGAGCTGCTGATAGATTGAAAAATACGCCAGAGATGACACTTCAGATGGTGTGCGAACCCTTAGGAATAATGCCTTGCAGGCTCAACTCTAAGGCCGTCCTTCTGATAGTAATGAGGAGGGTGAACAAGAAGAACTAACCCTCAAACAGGCATCTGAACAATTAATGCAGGCTATCTCCTTAACCAGATCTTCTCTTACTGAAAAAATAGAAGATGTCCACACTGAGGTGGGCCGTCTAAGGCAAGAAATGCAAACCATGGGAGGACGTATCGCAGAGGTGGAAACAAGAGTATCACAAATGGAAGACACCATCCCGCCCATGGAGGCTAAGTTGACCAAGGTGGCTGGCTCTATAAATGCCTGAAAACAAAAAGCAGACAACTTGGAGAACAGACTGCGTCGGAATAATATCTGAATGATTGGTCTGCCAGAACGCTCAGAGGGCCAGCGACCTGAGGAATTTTTGGAGGACTGGCTTAAGACTTCTTTGGGAGGTGAATTCTCCTCAACTTTCTCTGTGGAGAGGGCCCACAGGGTTCCCACAAGACCTCTCCCTCCTGGAGCTCCGCCGAGACCTTTTTTGGCGCGTCTTCTCAACTGCAAGGATAGAGACGCTATTCTACGTCTGGCAAGGCAGAAGAGCCCTATCAAATTTCACAACGCCACAATCTCGATCTTTCCAGACTTTTTCATGGAGCTCCAAAAGCAACGGGCAGTCGAGCACGATTCATGGAAATAAAGAAGCAACTCAGAGACCGAAATGTCATATACGCCATGATTTATCCAGCTCGAATGCGGGTTGTTTATGATGGTTCTTCTATATTTTTCACTGATCCGGAAGAAGTGGCTGAGTGGCTGCGGACCCACGGGGTGTCCAATGAAAAAAATCCTAATGTACAGTACAGACCAAAAGTTTGGACACACCTTCTCATTCAAAGATTTTTCTGTATTTTCATGACTAAGAAAATGGTACATTCACACTGAAGGCATCAAAACTATGAAATAATACATGTGGAATTATATACTTAACAAAAAAGTGTGAAACAACTGAAAATATGTCTTATATTCTAGTTTCTTCAAAGTAGCCACCTTTTGCTTTGATTACTGCTTTGCATACTCTTGGCATTCTCTTAATGAGCTTAAAGTGGTAGTCACCGGAAATGGTCTTCCAACAGTCTTGAAGGAGTTCCCAGAGATGCTTAGCACTTGTTGGCCCTTTTGCCTTCACTCTGCGGTCCAGCTCACCCCAAACCATCTCGATTGGGTTCAGGTCTGGTGACTGCACCCCATCACTCCCCTTCTTGTTCAAATAGCCCTTACACAGCCTGGAGGTGTGTTTGGGGTCATTGTCCTGTTGAAAAATAAATGATAGTTCTAACTAAACGCAAACCGGATGGAATAGCATGCTGCTGCAAGATGCTGTGGTAGCCATACTGGTTCAGCATGCCTTCAATTTTGAAAACATCCCCAACAGTGTCAACAGCAAAGCACCCCCACACTATCACACCTCCTCTTCCATGCTTCATGGTGGGAACCATGCATGTAGAGTCCATCCGTTCACCTTTTCTGCGTCACACAAAGACACCGTGGTTGGAACCAAAGATCTCAAATTTGAACTCATCGGACCAAAGCACAGATTTCCACTGGTCTAATGCCCATTTCTTGTGTTCTTTACGCCAAACAAGTCTCTTTTGCTTGTTGCCTGTCCTTAGCAGTGGTTTCCTAGCAACTATTTTACCATGAAGGCCTGCTGCACAAAGTCTCCTCTTAACAGTTATTGTAGAGATGTCTGCTGCTAGAACTCTGTGTGGCATTGATCTGATCTCTAATCTGAGCTGCTGTTAACCTGCGATTTCTGAGGCTGGTGACTCAGATAAACTTATCCTCAGAAGCAGAGGTGACTCTTGGTCTTCCTTTCCTGAGGCAGTCCTCATGTGAGCCAATTTCTTTGTAGCACTTGATGGTTTTTGCCACTGCACTTGGGGACACTTTCAAAGTTTTCCCAATTTTTCAGACTGACTGACCTTCATTTCTTAAAGTAATAATGGCCACTCGTTTTTCTTTACTTAGCTGCTTTTTCCTTGCCATAATACAAATTCTAGCAGTCTATTCAGTAGGACTATCAGCTGTGTATCCACCAGACTTCTGCACAACACAACTGATGGTCCCAACCCCATTTCTAAGGCAAGAAATCACACTAATTAAACCTGACAGGCCACACCTGTGAAGCGAAAACCATTTCAGGTGACTACCTCTTGAAGCTCATCAAGAGAATGCCAAGAGTGTGCAAAGCAGTAATCAAAGCAAAAGGTGGCTACTTTGAAGAAACTAGAATATAAGACATATTTTCAGTTGTTTCACACTTTTTTTGTTAAGTATATAATTCCACATGTGTTAATTCATAGTTTTGATGCCTTCAGTGTGAATGTACAATTTTCTTAGTCATGAAAATACAGAAAAATCTTTGAATGAGAAGGTGTTTCCAAACTTTTGGTCTGTACTGTATTTGTGCTGATAATTGTATAACGGAGCTCTCTGTATGGGCGTCCAACCTAACAACAATACCGGACGCTGAACCTAGCAAGGGTATCCTCGCTTTCACCTAATAATAGGAGCACAGGACTTCACTCCTATACTGTTTGGTTTTTGCTCTGTTTTTTCTTTCATGTTTGTTTTATTTGTTCTGTAGGTAGAAATCGCTGCCATCAGTTCTCTCATCCCCTGTGTGTGGTCCCTAGACTCTGCCCGGACACTAATATTTACCATGTCTTGATGAGTGAGTATGGGATCTGAAATAATATGTATGACCTGGAATGTGCGTGGTATCAAATCTTCTCGGAAAAAGATTAAGGTATTTTCACAGATCAGGCGCTATCACCCCCATGTCGTGGCGTTGGTAGAGACACATTTGACCAGAGACACAACCCGTTGTGTACAGAAACCATGGGTACAATGGTCCATTCACGCTTTTCACTCTAGTTATTCAAGAGGGGTTTCACTGCTAATTCATAAAGACGTTAGATGGGAGGTTAGGGAAGCTACAAGGGATTCTGAAGGTCGTTTCGTCTTTGTACATGCATTAATTAATTCTCGTGAATACGTCATACTGTGCGTTTACAACCCTCCTCCAGCTAATATGTCTGTTCTTCGGATGGCAATGAGCTTTGCTCTAAACTTCCCGGACGCAAATGTCATCTGTATGGGGGATTTTAATCTAGTTATGGATAACTCCCTTAAGAAATTGAGACTGGGTGATGAGATAGTTGGACAGCCTCCCTCTCAGGCTCCATTCCAATTGTCTTTATTTATGGAGGGAAGTGGATGGCTGGATTTGTGGAGAACACGTCACCACGGGGTAAAAGGATATACCTGCCACTCATCTACCAGACGTTCTCTCTCTTGCTTAGACTACATATTTGGATCCGAAGGGTTGGCAATGCGGGTGGATAGTATTGAACATGGCAATAGGGGAATATCTGACCACAGCCCGGTTATCCTTAAGCTTAAATGTGGACAATCAAACAATGGCATAGTCTGGAAGTTGAACCCATTCTGGCTTAAATTAATAGGCTCCAATGATAGAATTGTTGACCAGTTTAATTGCTTCATTTCGTCCCACCTGGAGCCCCAGAATGCTAACTTATTTTGGGATGCCCTTAAGACATATCTAAGGGGCTGTTTATCTTCTACAATCTCTTATATAATAAGGGTGACCTCAAGAGAGGATGAGGAAGTGGAGCAGCGACTAAAAGACTCGGAGTCTGCATATATATCTGATCCAACTAATAGTAATAGAATTGAGTGGCTAACTTCCCAGAGGTTAAATATTCAGCATACAGACACTAAATCTAAACGTAAACTATTTTTTACCCGTCAATCCTATTTTGAATTGGGAAACCAAGCTAGTAAATTTCTGGCCTTCTTGGTGCGTCAACACAATGTTTCCAATACTATATTACAGATCCGAACACCAGACGGATCATTGGCATCCTCAACCGAGGAAATACTGCACTGTTTCCATGATTATTATAAGTCACTATATACATCTAAGTGTGACTTTGATATTTTGGAAAACCTGGATTAATTATCGGATGTAACAAAAATAATTCTCTTCCAAACTCTGAAAGCCACCTACTGCACTCGGCCCAAGTTGACTGTAATCTGAACTTTCTCTAACTGGAGAAAATTAGTGTCCCCCGTTTGCTACCCCTACTTCGTCTGGCGCGATCAGTTTGGAGGCAAATAAAAAAAAACTATTGGATTCATAGATATTATAGCGGAGATGCCCCTGTGGAACCAGCTATTTTTCAACTTTATTGAATCACCCGTCCACTGACTTTTGGATCGTGCATGGTGTCTCCTCAATCGGTGATCTGTATGGCGGGGGGATCTTTGTGTCCTTTGAGCAATTGCAACCCGAGCGTGGGGTACTGAGATCTCAATTTTTTCGATACCTACTATTAAGGTCAGCCATTCAATCATATATGAGTCATACAGGTGCAGGGCGAGCTATATCCTCTCTACCCTTGATAGGAATCCTCAACTCACAGGGTCCTCAAGGCCTTATCTTCTCTCTATATACCTATATGCTATCTTCGGGAGCTACATCTACCGTTAGCTCTATTAAGGGGAAGTGGGGGGGGACTTCTTTCCAATGTACAGGAAGAGGAATGGGAAGATATTCTTGAATCTCCAATTAAAGTATCCCCATCAGTTATTAATAGGATGACCCAGCTATATATAATGCACCAATCGTACTTAACTCTGATACTGCTCTTTAAAATGGGTCGATTCCAAACATCAGAGTGCCTGCGATGTCATTCATCGGATGCAGACTTTATTCATATGATATGGAGATGTCCTATTATTCTTCATTACTGGAAGGAGGTGACATCACAACTGACGTCATTAGTCCCTGTTCCCCTTGATCCATTAATTTGTATATTTGGAGTATTGGAGGAAGAGACTTGGGATCACTATATTGATATTTTCTTGCGAGAGACGCTTTTTATGGCATGGAAGGTACTGGCACTGCGGTGGATGGGGAGCTCATGTCCTTCTTTGAGAACTTGGATTGACCTGGTTAATTCGATCATTCCATATGAACGTACGCTGTATCAAAACAGAGGGTGTCCGGAAAAATTTGAAAAAATTTGGGGTAGATGGAATTCTTCCCATCTTACTCTGTAGATATGTTATGATTGGCTTTGGTGCTGGTTGGGGACATCGCATAGGGGACAGACACGAGGTAATGTGGCGAATTAGTGGTTAGAGTAGATATAGTTATACTTCAAGATCTATAGTTTTTTGTGTTTTTCTCTTTACATAACACATATGTAAGGGTGGTTTCACACTTGCGTTTTTGTCTGCAGCGTTTTTTGCACAAAAAAACGCATGCGTTTTTTCCCCTATATTTAACCCCTTTACCCCCAAGGGTGGTTTGCACGTTAATGACCGGGCCAATTTTTACAATTCTGACCACTGTCCCTTTATGAGGTTATAACTCTGGAACGCTTCAATGGATCCTGGTGATTCTGACATTGTTTTCTCGTGACATATTGTACTTCATGACAATGGTAAAAATTCTTTGATAGTACCTGCATTTGTTTGTGAAAAAAACGGAAATTTGGCGAAAATTATGAAAATTTCGCAATTTTCCAACTTTGAATTTTTATGCAATTAAATCACAGAGATATGTCACACAAAATACTTAATAAGTAACATTTCCCACATGTCTACTTTACATCAGCACAATTTTGGAACCAAAATTTTTTTTTGTTAGGGAGTTATAAGGGTTAAAAGTTGACCAGCAAATTCTCATTTCTACAACACCATTTTATTTTAGGGACCACATCTCATTTGAAGTCATTTTGAGGGGTCTATATGATAGAAAATACCCAAGTGTGACACCATTCTAAAAACTACACCCCTCAAGGTGCTCAAAACCATATTCAAGAAGTTTATTAACCCTTCTGGTGCTTCACAGGAATTTTTTGAATGTTTAAATAAAAATGAACATTTAACTTTTTTTCACAAAAAAATTAATTCAGCTCCAATTTGTTTTATTTTACCAAGGGTAACAGGAGAAAATGGACCCCAAACATTGTTGTACAATTTGTCCTGAGTATGCCAATACCCCACATGTGGGGGTAAACCACTGTTTGGGCGCATGGCAGAGCTCGGAAGCGAAGGAGTGCCATTTGACTTTTCAATGCAAAATTGACTGGAATTGAGATGGGACGCCATGTTTTGTTTGGAGAGCCCCTGATGTGGCTAAACATTGAAACCCCCCACAAGTGACACCATTTTGGAAAGTAGACCCCCTAAGGAACTTATCTAGAGGTGTGGTGAGCACTTTGACCCACCAAGTGCTTCACAGAACTTTATAATGTAGAACCGTAAAAATAAAAAATCATATTTTTTCACAAAAATTATCTTTTCACCCCCAATTTTTTATTTTCCTAAGGGTAAGAGAAGAAATTGGACCCCAAAAGTTGTTGTGCAATTTGTCCTGAGTACGCTGATACCCCATATGTGGGGGTAAACCACTGTTTGGGCGGATGGGAGAGCTCGGAAGGGAAGGAGTGCCGTTTGACTTTTCAAAGCAAAATTGACAGGAATTGAGATAGAACGCCATGTTGCGTTTGAAGAGCCACTGATGTGCCTAAACATTGAAACCCCCCACAAATTACACCATTTTGGAAAGTAGACCCCCTAAGGAACTTATCTAGAGGTGTGGTGAGCACTTTGACCCACCAAGTGCTTCACAGAAGTTTATAATGCAGAACCGTAAAAATAAAACAAAATTTTTTTCCCACAAAAATTATTTTTTTAGCCCCCAGTTTTGTATTTTCCTGAGGGTAACAGGAGAAATTGGACCCCAAAATTTGTTGCCCAATTTGTCCTGAGTGCGATGATACACCATATGTGGGGGGAACCACTGTTTGGGCACATGGGAGGGCTCAGAAGGGAAGGAGTGCCATTTGAATGCAGACTTAGATGGAATGGTCTGCAGGTGTCACATTGCGTTTGCAGAGCCCCTAATGTACCTAAACAGTAGAAACCCACCACAAGTGACACCATTTTGGAAAGTAGACCCCCTTAGGAACTTATCTAGATGTGTGCTGAGCGCTTTGACCCACCAAGGGCTTCACAGAAGTTTATAATGGAGAGCCGTAAAAATAAAACAAAAATTTTTTCCCACAAAAATAATTTTTTAGCCCCCAGTTTTGTATTTTCCCGAGGGTAACAGGAGAAATTCGACCGCACAATTTGTTGTCCAATTTGTCCTGAGTGCGCTGATACCCCATATGTGGGGGGGAACCACTGTTTGGGCGCATGGGAGGGCTCGGAAGGGAAGGAGCTCCATTTGGAATGAGGACTTAGATGGAATGGTCTGCAGGTGTCACATTGCATTTGCAGAGCCCCTAATGTACCTAAACAGTAGAAACCTCCCACAAGTGACACCATTTTGGAAACTAGACCCCCTAAGGAACTCATCTAGATGTGTTGTGATAGCTTTGAACCCCCAAGTGTTTCACTACAGTTTGTAACGCAGAGCCGTGAAAATTAAAAAAAAAAATCTTTCCCCCCAAAATTATTTTTTAGCCCCCAGTTTTGTATTTTACCGAGGGTAAGAGGAGAAATTCGACCCCAAAAGTTGTTGTCCAATTTGTCCTGAGTACGCTGATACCCCGTATGTTGGGGGAAACCACCATTTGAGCGCATGGCAGAGCTCGGAAGGGAAGGAGCGCCATTTGGAATGCAGACTTAGATGGAATGGTCTCCAGACGTCACATTGCGTTTGCAGAACCCCTAATGTACCTAAACAGTAGAAACCCCCCACAAGTGACCCCATATTGGAAACTAGACCCCCCAGGGAACTAATCTAGATGTGTTGTGAGAACTTTGAACCCCCAAGTGTTTCACTACAGTTTATAACGCAGAGCCGTGAAAATAAAAAATCTTTATTTTTCCCACAAAAAATATGTTTTAGCCCCGAGTTTTGTATTTTCCCAAGGGTAACAGGAGAAATTGGACCCCAAAAGTTGTTGTCCTATTTGTCCTGAGAACGCTGATACCCCATATGTTGGGGTAAACCCCTGTTTGGGCACACGGGAGAGCTCGGAAGGGAAGAAGCACTGTTTTACTTTTTCAACGCAGAATTGGCTGGAATTGAGATCGGACGCCATGTCGCGTTTTGAGAGCCCCTGATGTGCCTAAACAGTGGAAACCCCCCCAATTATAACTGAAACCCTAATCCAAACACACCCCTAACCCTAATCCCAACAGTAACCCTAACCACACCTCTAACCCAGACACACCCCTAACCCTAATCCCAACCCTATTCCCAACCGTAAATGTAATCTAAACCCTAACTGTAACTTTAGCCCCAACCCAAACTGTAGCCCTAGCCCTAACCCTAGCCCTAACCCTAATCCTAACCCTAGCCCTAACCCTAGCCCTAGCCCTAACCCTAGCCCTAACCCTAACCCTAGCCCTAACCCTAACCCTAGCCCTAACCCTAGCCCTAACCCTAACCCTAGCCCTAACCCTAGCCCTAACCCTAACCCTAACCCTAGCCCTAACCCTAGCCCTAACCCTAACCCTAGCCCTAACCTAAGCCCTAACCCTAGCCCTAACCCTAGCCCTAACACTAACCCTAGCCCTAATGGGAAAATGGAAATAAATACATTTTTTTAATTTTTCCCTAACTAAGGGGGTGATGAAGGGGGGTTTGATTTACTTTTATAGCGGGTTTTTTAGCGGATTTTTATGATTGGCAGCCGTCACACACTGAAAGACGCTTTTTATTGCAAAAAATATTTTTTGCGTTACCACATTTTGAGAGCTATAATTTTTCTATATTTTGGTCCACAGAGTCATGTGAGGTCTTGTTTTTTGCGGGACGAGTTTACGTTTTTATTGGTAACATTTTCGGGCACATGACATTTTTTGATCGCTTTTTATTCCAATTTTTGTGAGGCAGAATGACCAAAAACCAGCTATTCATGAATTTCTTTTGGGGGAGGCGTTTATACCGTTCGGCGTTTGGTAAAATTGATAAAGCAGTTTTATTCTTCGGGTCAGTACGATTACAGCGACACCTCATTTATATCATTTTTTTATGTTTTGGCGCTTTTATACGATAAAAACTATTTTATAGAAAAAATAATTATTTTGGCATCGCTTTATTCTCAGGACTATAACTTTTTTATTTTTTTGCTGATGATGCTGTATGGCAGCTGGTTTTTTGCGGGACAAGATGACGTTTTCAGCGGTACCATGGTTATTTAAATCTGTCTTTTTGATCGCGTGTTATTCCACTTTTTGTTCGGCGGTATGATAATAAAGTGTTGTTTTTTGCCTCGTTTTTTTTTTTTTTTTCTTACGGTGTTTACTGAAGGGGTTAACTAGTGGGCCAGTTTTATAGGTCGGGCTGTTACGGACGCGGCGATACTAAATATGTGTACTTTTATTGTTTTTTTTTTATTTAGATAAAGAAATGTATTTATGGGAATAATATTTTTTTTTTCATTATTTTGGAATATTTTTTTAAATTTTTTTTTACACATTTGAAAATTTTTTTTTTTACTTTTTTACTTTGTCCCAGGGGGGGACATCACAGATCAGTGATCTGACAGTTTGCACAGCACTCTGTCAGATCAATGATCTGACATGCAGCGCTGCAGCCTTCACAGTGCCTGCTCTGAGCAGGCTCTGTGAAGCCACCTCCCTCCCTGCAGGACCCGGATCCGCGGCCATCTTGGATCCGGGGCTCGAGCAGGGAGGGAGGGAGGTAAGACCCTCGCAGCAACGCGATCACATCGCGTTGCTGCGGGGGGCTCAGGGAAGCCCGCAGGGAGCCCCCTCCCTGCGCGGTGCTTCCCTGCACCGCCGGCACATCGCGATCATGTTTGATCGCGGTGTGCCAGGGGTTAATGTGCCGGGGGCGGTCCGTGACCGCTCCTGGCACATAGTGCCGGATGTCAGCTGCGATAGGCAGCTGACACCCGGCCGCGATCGGCGGCGCTCCCCCGTGAGCGCCGCCGATCGCGCTGGACGTACTATCCCGTCCATGGTCATAGGGGCCCATCCCACATGGACGGGATAGTACGTCCGATGTCAGAAAGGGGTTAACATTGAAAACGCATGCATTTTGTTGTGTACGCGTTTGGTCGCGTTTTCAATCGCATGCGTTTTTTTACTGCATGCGTTCATTTTCAGAAATGCAACTTGTAGTATTTTTGAGAGGCGTTTTTTGGACACATAAAAACACATGCGTTTTCATGCGGTTTTTGGGGGGTCAAAAAATACATTGGGGTCAATGGGGACGCATGCGTTTTTTTGAGCTAAGGTTGACTAGAATGTAGATAAGGTTGTCTAGACACTGATAAGCCTCCCCCCTAGCAGCAGGGTGATAAAAGGAAGTTTGGGGGAAGTTTCTGGTCACTTCTCATCAGACTCCAAAGAAGACAAGACACTGCCAGGACGCATTGGTGGACAAGACCCAGAGCAATGTGAGTATATCCTAGCCAATGCATTTATTTTAAATTTTTTGGATCTACATGTCCTAATTTCTTCCTTTCTTTCAACATGCATCAGAATGTCTTCTGCGGAGTCTTCATCTGATGAGGAGTTTGAGCCATGTCAGTCAGAAGTGGATCATGTGAGTGAGGTTAGTTTTTTGTCCTTCAGCTTGGTAAGTATTGACTGTCACATCGACACATGAGACAATTTGATTTTTTTTTTTTATAGAGAACTTCTACTGAAGGACAGAGAGGGACGGAGCAGCGGAGTCAAGGTCCGGTGGGAAGACGGCAGCGGGTATGTATACAAGGCAGACTGTCCTCATTGTAATATTCTTGAATCTTCCTTTCTGTACCCTTGATTTTCTTTTAATTTTTCTTGTATGATCCTTTTCTGAAAGTTGACTTTCATATTCATGCCATTTCTCATCTTCTGGTATTTTTTTTTTCCTAATGTGATTGAGCAAACTTATATGATTTTCTTTTAATTTTAGGTTTCACAACGGGACGATGACCGGATCGATAATGACTTCCTGATCACCCTGGTCCAGGAGCGAGTCCCGTTGTGGGACAGCCGGGATCCACAGCACGCAGTCAACAGTACGCTCCGTCGGTTGTGGAGTGAGGTGGCCCAAGCGTTGTGGGATGGCTGGGAGAATGCCCCGCCACGGGTCCGTAATGCATTTGGTAAGTATTGCAATGCAGTGTGAAGCAGCAGAGACCTTGGCCGTGCTCTCTTGACTGTGTGTGATGAAAGAAACTTTTTGTAGTTTCTGTCATCACACACAGTCAAGAGAGCATGGCCAAAAGTCCATTTTCTGACCATTATATTTTATTGTTATTTCACAGTGGACAAAATAAGAACACGGCGTTCCATGAAGGACCGCTTCAACAAGGACCTTCGCGCAGAGAATCGTGCTGCAAGTGGTTCCGGAGCAAGGCACCGGCTCTACAAGTACCATAGAGTGCTGTCCTTTTTAAGACCGGTCCTTCTCATGAGAACGTAAGTATTTCTCACATGCTTCCGGTTGTATTGCATTGACATAATATGTCATTTTAAATTCCACAGGATGTACCGTCTTGTTATATTTTGGTATTAATTTTCTGTTTTCTTTTTTCACAGCACACACAGCACGACTGTCGCAACAGGTTCTGGAGCGGTCCTTCAGCCGGCAGCCACGGACCCGTCCCAGCCATCCAGAAGCGCAGCAGCAGGTGGGCCTTCCACACTCACTGGAGACCAGGGAGCTGGCCCATCAGGTATTCCCCTTTCGCAGTCCTCTTCCACTGCATCCATTTTTGCGGGCTCATCCCGGCAGCAACAGAGGGCTTCGGATAGGTCACTCATGCCCGAGTTTTTGCACTTGAGCTCGGTTTTTCACGAAGCAATCAAGGCTTTAGGTGACAGAATGGATGTTTCACATAACCTCTTAAATTGCCGGATCCAGGATGTCACCAAAAGCCTTGATCAAGTTAAAGCCGACCTCCAGAGGCCAGCTCGTCATTTTTTTAACCAAATACAGCAGGGCATGTCGGAACACCTTAGCCCTGATCTCCAGCTGAGTGTGATGCAGGCCTGCAATGCTGCTTTTGTGCAGGCTATGCAGCAGAGTCAGAGTCGCAATTTACAGCAGACAGTGGCGGCATATCCAACTGTGCCGTCACTGTCACGATGAACCACCATTCCTACCTCTGCTGCATACCACTGCACGGCCACCTCTATTCCATCCACAAGTGTACTCCACTAAAGCGCCAACACGATGACGAGAGCTATTGGACATCCCACCACCACCACCGTGCCAACCGCTGCTCCGGCTTGGACCTCCTCCGCTGACACCACGATGCCGCAGGACCCTGGCGTGGCTTTTCGTCTCGGCCCCCTCCCGATGCAGCAGGACCTAGGCATGGCATATCGGACCGCCCCCCCCCCCCCGATGCAGCAGGACCGAGGTATTGCTTTCCGGGTAGGACACCCCCCGATGCAGCAGGACCCAGGCATGGCGTATAGGACCGCCCCCCCCCCACGATGCAGCAGGACCCAGCCATGGCTCTCCGGGCAGGACCCACCCCGATGCAGCAGGACCCTGCCAGGGCTTTATGTTCCCCCCCACCAGCAATGCAGCGGGACCCTGGGAAGGCATTATGTTCCCCCCTCCAGCAATGCAGCAGGACCCTGGGAGGGGTTTATGTTCCCCCCCCCAACGATGCACCAGGACCCTGGCAGGGCTTTATGTTTCCCCCCCACAACGATGCAGTTGGACTCTAGCGTTACCGAGCAATCCACAATGGAAACAGACTGTGAAATTGTGGAGCCGGACCCTGACGTGTCTCCCGCCAACACACAACAAAATATTAGCCCAAGAAGACATCCCCCTACCAGGAAAACACAAAGGAAAACTCAAAAAACACATAAAAAACAAAAAACTCTTAGTAATCCTCCCCCATCACCTACCGATGTGTCTGTATTGTCTGTTGTGTCTCACCCTTCCAGTGCGTCTCAAGCCTCTCATGTGTTAAGCCCCATCCCCGAACTTCCAGAGCCTTCCAGTTTTATTGCCCCTTCTCCTGCCACCTCTGCCTCCTCCACGGTGAGCCAGGCTTCAGTTCTTAACACCCCCTGGTTACGTCACTCTACCCCAAGCCGTCGCGGTACAACGCGTCGCGGTACAAAAAAATAAATGTTTAAATTTCTTTGTTAACTCAATAAAAAAGTGAATTTGCAACAATTATGTTTGGTTTATTGTGTCTTTCACCGCTGTCAATACACACCAATAAACTTCGCCACACACTTATTCTTTTGGCCAAAACATATCTCCAGTAGTATAAAATACAAGACTACATCTATATGTGTTTCTACAGTATACAGATATGAGTTGGCCCAAAAAATATAAGTTATTTCCATACTCTTTTTTTTGTACCTAGTGTGACAGTACAAAGAGAAAATGGTGGAAATCAAGTTCAGTACTCAACTGAACAGGTCAGATGTCCAAAAACTCATAAGTTAAGACACCTGACCTATTGAGTTGATTACTGCCTTGTATATTCACCATATTCTCTTATTTATATCTAACAAATGATGTGAAAATGATTGTCACACGCTACATATCTATGCTCACCTGGCCAGGTGTAAGAAATTGTGAATTCATGAGCATGTATATGTTTATCATGAATTCATTATTTCTTACACTTGACTTGATGGGTATAGAGAGCGTGACAGTCTTGACTCAATGACGTCAACAAGATTACCAATAAATCAACATGGTTACCAATAAATCAACATGGTTTCCATTATTAGAAGTATGCGGCCAGTGTTTTATATCATTATTTGAAAACCAAAATAGGGAGTGCAACAATATAAGAGGTAAATTATGATATTAAAATAATAACTATTACCTCATCATCTATCACCCACTCCTGGTTTTGGATTACAAAATATGATATACATACATATCTACTGCCCGTCTTTGGTCAACCTTTGTCTAGAGAGGAAAAAGATAGGAGACACGGTCAACACAACCAACACTCAAGTTTATTAATTTGAAAATTTTTTATCAGTATTTAATAATTGGTAAAGATAAACATACAACAGGACATTTTCACAACATTGTCCTGCCATGACACCCGTCCAATATCGGAAACAAAATAGGCCGCAAATTGGTCCCGCATAAGACCAACGGCTGCAGTTGACCACATCGGGTGATGCTGAAAATCAGGCAGTGGGTGTGAAACTGGTTCATCCAGTTCAATGTGTGGTTGCTCCTTAGCAATGAGGTAATTGTGTAGAACCACACAGGCTTTGACCACCTCGTCCACTGTTTCCACTTTTAGATTTATGGCTGTTGCAAGAATGTGCCATTTAGCAACCAGAATGCCAAAGGTGCACTCTACTGTTCTTCTGGCCCTGGTCAGTCTGTAGTTGAAGATCCTTCTAGTGTGGTCCAAGTCCCTACTAGAATATGGCTTCAGGAGATTTTCACACATCTGGAAGGCCTCATCCCCAACCATAACAAATGGCAGTGGTGGGCCTTGAGTGTTGGGGAGAGGCAGTGGAGGGGGGAAATTAAAATTGTTGCCATACACCCGATGGCCCATATCCGAGCTCTTAAAAGTCTGGGAATCATTGCCACGGCCAAAAGCTCCAATGTCCACGGCGATGAAGCGACACTCCGCATCCGCTATTGCCATGAGCACTACCGAAAAATATTTTTTGTAGTTAAAAAACTCAGATCCGGTTCTGGCAGGTTTGATAATGTGGATGTGCTTTCCATCCACCGCCCCTAAACAGTTGGGGAAATCACACACGTTCAAAAATGTATCTGAAATTTCACGCCACATGTCCACAGTGGGTACTGGTATAAACTCCTCACGGAGTACATTCCATAATGCACGACAGGTGTCCACAACGATTCCGGACAGGGTTGATATTCCGAGGCGGTATTGGAAGTGGAGGGAAGATAAACGCTCTCCTGTGGCAAGAAATCTAGGAGAAAAAGAAACCAAAAAAAAAAAAATTTAAATCTACTCTTTTTATGGTGTGTTTAAAAATAACAAAAAGAAAAAAAAAAACATAAAATACATGTCATAACCAAAATTTGGACTGTCATTGGTTTAGTTTTGGAACGTACCGTAATGTCACTAGCAGACGTACCTCGGGTGGAATCGCTCTACGGAGCCGTGTGTCCTGTCGCCGTATGGATCCTTGGACACGAGACAGCAAATCCCGGAACGAGTCTTGCGACATTCTCGTGTAATCCTGGAATTTCTCCGGGTTGGCATTCAGCTCCGCATAGAGCGTGTGATAGGCTCCACGGCTCTCACGCACTTCAATGATGGGATGCTTCCAAAAACGCCTACACTGTCTCCTTCTCCATCTTTGGCGGTTTTGGTCTTGCTCCCAAGCAAAAGCACAGGCCAGGAAAATATTGAAGCTGAAATCCAGGTTGAAATAAAAGCTCTCCATGGAAAGATCCATCATGACACCGGAAACAGTAGCAAGCTGTGAAAATTTCTGTACCCCTAGGGTCAATATATAGAGAGACAATCATATACGCCCTCTCTATTCCCATTGGTTGTGTCTGGTTATCTTTTTTTGGCTCCTTTATTTTTGGGGGGAAATGTTAAAAAAAACGCAAACGCATGCAAAAACGCATGTAAACATGTGTAAACGCTGCACTTTTTGGATGCATGCGTTTAACGCATGCGTCAAAAAAACGCAGCGTTTACACGCGTTTACATGCGTTTTTTCACCATGCGGTTTTTTTTAAACGCATGCGTTTAAAAACGCAAGTGTGAAACCAGCCTTACAAATGATCTAACATACTCACTTTATGGTTATGAGTATTGTTGAGCATTCCGATACCGCAAGTATCGGGTATCGGCCGATATTTGCGGTATCGGAATTCCGATACCGAGTTCCGATATTTTTGTGATATCGGGAATCGGTATCGGGATTAAGATTAATGTGTAAAATAAAGAATAAAAATAAAAAATATTGATATACTTGTCATGTGACCGCTCAGCGACCAATCACAAGCCGCGACGTCATCGAAGGCCCTTTACGCGCTCATTCTTCGGAACGAAAGCAAGGCGGTTGCAGCGGTGACGACCAGGCCGCGTCAGAGGGTAAGTATATCAATATTTTTTATTTTTATTCTTTATTTTACACATGAATATGGATCCCAGGGCCTGAAGGAGAGTTTCCTCTCCTTCAGACCCTGGGATCCATTACAGGATACCTTCCGATATTTGTGTCCCATTGACTTGTATTGGTATTGGATATCGGTATCGGCGATATCCGATATTTTTTGGATATCGGCCGATACCATCCGATACCGATACTTTCAAATATCGGACGGTATCACTCAACACTAGTTATGAGATAACGTTTGTTATAAATAAAAAAGCATTTTACTGTATGTTTAACAATGCATAATTCATATGTATTGCTTACTATGCTCAAAATTCTTGGATATAAATGTGTATGTACTACAGTTTATTTTGTTGTTAATAAACAAATTAAAAAAAAACACTGAATTTTGTCATCATTTTTTTTCCTGTGTAGGCTTTGTTTGTCGGATTCCTAAAACTATTGGGAGGAAACAATCTGCTTTGATGTTTCTGATATACAGAACACAGAGAAAAGATGCAATCTTGCTCCCCTATCTTTATATAGCACACCCAAAGTTAGCCTCTGCATAGAGGCCATTTTACAGTAGTACTGAGCATTGTAGTTGCGAGTCCAGCACCAAGGTGAGATAAAACTTTCTTTTTTACACTGGTTCTGTAATTTTATCCCTCAGCTGAAAGGTAATTTTGTCTCTCAAGACAGATTTTCAGAGTTAAGGCCTCTTTCACACTTCAGTTATTTGGCGTCAGTCTAAAACCGCCATTTTCCTCAAATAACGGATCCGTCATTTTTTTTGACGGATCCGTTATTTTCCCATAGACTTGCATTAGTGACGGATTGTGACGGATGGTCGTCCGTTCCATCCGCCATGCGACGGATCCGTCGACATTTGGCGGACGTTTTCTGAAAATAGACGGACATTGGAACGTTTTTTGTCAACGCCGAAATGGCGGATCGCGACGGATCCGTCGCGTCCGCCATTCCATAGAATGGGCGCCTATGGGCGACGGATCTGCCGCAACCGTTTTTTCGGCGGATCCGTCGCCCCAATCCGTTTTTTCAATTGCGCATGCTCCAAAAAGTAGATACTTCTCCCAGACAACCCCCAAGTAACGGATCCGTCAAAAAAACGGATTCGTTAGAACCGTTTTCGCAACAATTGTGACGGATCCGTCAATCCGTCACTATGTCGGAAGTGACTGACGCCAAAAGACTGAAGTGTGAAAGAGGCCTAATATGTTCAAGAGCTGGAGGAGAAGTGGCTCACACGTGGAAAATAGAGCATTTTTTTCCAGATATGTTATACCACAAGGTTTCTTCTAATTACTTGTACTGTAGATTTATGCAAAAATTATTAAAATGACAGTGCCCATTTAGGTGGTTTGTGAATAAATACCATTAAGTAAAAGAACGTTACCATCTTCTGTCCATTACAGCCTAGTCATTTGTTTTCACTTGGTGATAGACAATTCTTGAGTAGCTGAACAAAATATTTGAGGTCTCAGAAAGGCAACTCTTTTTTTTTATACTGTGCTAGGACATATCAGTGTCACGGTAGATCCCCCTCTAGATTGAGAATCCTGTTTTATATTGTTAACTAATGCTATGTGTTTGAATGGGCACTATTAGGCCGGACATGAGCGGAGGCTTTAGAAGCCTACTTGTAATGATCAGTTTATCACCAGGCTGCCTTCATTTTTTGAACAGGGTATGTATATTTCTGTTCCTTATAAGTTATACAACCTGATTCTGAGATACTAACACTTTTTTATAGATTGTATAGAGTATTTATACTTCTCAACAGGAAATAGAAGAAAGTTAGAACACCTCCATATCTTGACAAATCATCAAGTCACCTTTGTTCATTGCTTTCTTGTAGAAGTCTGTTATGAACTTCAATTATGTGTGAACAAGCACAGAAGGTACAGATTTGGGCAAAACAGACACAATTGTTGTTAGCATGTATAGAAATACAACAATTTTCTGCAATGCTTAATTAATCTTTGCATTTCTATTCTCAGTATATTGTTCTGTTCACCTTGGGTTATGCTTACTTCAGTAACTGACTGCGCAACCTGCTGATATGTAATTGGCTGTGCTTATTTCAGATTAATTCTACTGATTCAGATGCTGATCTTTTTAGTTTATGATGTACTCCTTTTCATAATATCTATAACTCTTCATTTTTTTAAAGCCTTTAATAAGACTATGTTCCCTTCGTGCTTTAAATCTCTGTTGCTGATGTAGCGGTAGCACTGATAAGGAATCTGAAATGCAGCAAATATTGTAACCTTTACATGTTTCATGCCTCTCCGTCCTCTGTTCTAATAAAGCTTCTAGAAATGGATGACTCAAAGTCACCTGAAAACACGACTGGGTGGTGTCAGGAGCATATCCTGAGAAATGTATCTATTCCTTCTGACAAAAATGATCCTGCCTTTATTGAGTACAGCACAGGATTCTTCCTTCTTATCATTTTTTAAAATAAATTCTATGAAAGAAGCCTACCATGTGATTGATGCTGCACAAACCATAGGCAGCAAGAATCAAGGTCAGACTAATTACAAATACCTATGTTTCACTTGGAAATGTTCTGGCGATTCAATGAAAACATTCTTTAGTCTAGGTTCACATTAGAGTTTCTGTGCGCAGAGTATCATCTGCACGCCAAAACGCATTTTTACGCAGTTTTTTATCTGCATGACTGCAAAAAAAGCTGCGTGTGCATGCAGTTGCATGCGTTTTTGCATGCGTTTGCATTGTTTATGCGCATGCATGCGATATTTCTTAATGGGCGTGGCATATGGGATTTCTATACATAGACCCTGCACAGATGAAATCCTCATCTTTTGATGTTGTATCCTGCTGCAAGATGGATCTTAGCATGGAGACGTTCAATCTGAATCTGGATATATCATTGAAATTGGCTTTTGCTTTTGCTGTGGCTTGTCAGGAAGAAAGGAGTTGAGAAAGACGGAGAAGACGTTATCGTCGCTATTGGCAACACCCATTGTTGAAGTCCGAGAGAGCCGTGGAGCCTAACACTCATTGTACACCGAGCTTCGTGAAAACTCGTAAAAAGCTTTTTGAATACACGAGGGTGTCTGAACAGAGCTTCGATGAATTGCTGCATCATGTGCGAGGATCCATCACCAGGCAGGACATACAACTACGTAGAGCAATTCCTGCTGAGGAACATCTGTTGGTGACCCTAAGGTACATAATTTAAAAAAGAAACACCTGTCAGTAATATTCTTGTTATAAAAGCCATGCACTGATTTTTTTCCCCCATTTTCTTTTCCACAGATTCCTGGCTTTTCCAAACTGTGTGAGGGCTGCGGACGGCTAACACATTCGGATTCTAAAATCTGCTTGAAGTGGACCCGAGTACCATGGCCGTATTTGCCACTAGGCACATGAGGGCTGCACCTGAGCAAGGTCTTTTTTAATTGTTTTAGTTATTTATTAACGAGCACCCGCCTGTCCACCCACCATCCCCCCTCACTCCCTCCCCTCCTCGAAGACGACATAGTCACCCTCCTCCAGCGGTGCCTGCAGCTCCGTTGTCCTCAGCGCCGGCAGCTCGTCCTGTGCTCACAGCGGTGATGTGGTACCGCTCATTAAGGTGATGAATATGGACGCATATTCATCACCTTAATAAGCAGTACCATGTGACCGTTTACACAGGAAGAAGCTTCGGCGCCGGGAGTCGGGACAGACGTGTAGGACAGGGACTCCGTTCAGTGCGCTGTGAAGAGGGTGAGTATGACGGTAGGAGGAAGGAAGATGGGGGAGGATGAAGGAGGACGGGGGAGCCACGCATACAAGATGGGAGGGGGGAACTGGAGCCACGCATACAAGATGGGAGGGGGGAGCAGAGCCACGCATACAAGGTTGGGAGGAGGGGGGAAGCGGAGCCACACATACAAGGATGGGAAGGGGGAAGCAGAACTACACATACAAAGATGGGAGGAAGAGGGAAGCGGAGCCATGCATACAAGGATGGGAGAATGGGGGAAGTGGAGCCACGCATACCAGGATGAGAGGAGGGGGAAGCGGAGCCACACATACAAGGATGGGAGGAGGGGGGAGCAGAGTCACGCATACAAAGAAGGGAGGGGGAAGCAGAGCCACGCATACAAAGATAGGAGGAGGGGGGAAGTGGAGCCACGCGTATGAAAGGTGAAAGGTGGCAGATGAGGTTTAACAATGATAAATGTAAGGTTATACACATGGGAAGAGGGAATCAATATCACCATTACACACTGAACGGGAAACCACTGGGTAAATCTGACAGGGAGAAGGACTTGGGGATCCTAGTTAATGATAAACTTACCTGGAGCAGCCAGTGCCAGGCAGCAGCTGCCAAGGCAAACAGGATCATGGGGTGCATTAAAAGAGGTCTGGATACACATGATGAGAGCATTATACTGCCTCTGTACAAATCCCTAGTTAGACCGCACATGGAGTACTGTGTCCAGTTTTGGGCACCGGTGCTCAGGAAGGATATAATGGAACTAGAGAGAGTACAAAGGAGGGCAACAAAATTAATAAAGGGGATGGGAGAACTACAATACCCAGATAGATTAGCGAAATTAGGATTATTTAGTCTAGAAAAAAGACGACTGAGGGGCGATCTAATAACCATGTATAAGTATATAAGGGGACAATACAAATATCTCGCTGAGGATCTGTTTATACCAAGGAAGGTGACGGGCACAAGGGGGCATTCTTTGCGTCTGGAGGAGAGAAGGTTTTTCCACCAACATAGAAGAGGATTCTTTACTGTTAGGGCAGTGAGAATCTGGAATTGCTTGCCTGAGGAGGTGGTGATGGCGAACTCAGTCGAGGGGTTCAAGAGAGGCCTGGATGTCTTCCTGGAGCAGAACAATATTGTATCATACAATTATTAGGTTCTGTAGAAGGACGTAGATCTGGGTATTTATTATGATGGAATATAGGCTGAACTGGATGGACAAATGTCTTTTTTCGGCCTTACTAACTATGTTACTATGTTACTATGTATAAGGATGGGAGGAGGGGTGAATCGAGCCATGCAAACAAGGATGGGAGGAGGGGTGAAGCGGAGCCACGCAGTCAAGGATGGGAGAAGGGGGGAAGCGGAGCCATGTAAACAAGGATGGGAGGAGGGGGAAGCGGAGCCACACATACAAGGATGGGAGGAGGGGGGAATGGAGTCACGCATACAAGGTTGGGAGGGGGAAGCAGAGCCACGCATACAAAGATGGGAGGGGGGAAGCAGAGCCACGCATACAAAGATAGGAGAAGGGGGGAAGTGGAGCCACGCATACAAGGATGGGAGGAGGGGTGAAGCAGAGCCATGCAAACAAGGATGGGAGGAGGGGTGAAGCAGAGCCACGCAGACAAGGATGGGAAGAGGGGGGAAGCGGAGCCATGCAAACAAGGATGGGAGAAGGGGGAAGCGGAGCCACACATACAAGGATGGGAGGAGGGGGGAATGGAGTCACGCATACAAGGATGGGAGGAGGGGGAACGGAGCCATGAATACAAGGATGGGAGGAGGGGGGAAGCGGAGCCACGCATACAAGGATGGGAGGAGGGAGGAAGCTGAGCCATGCATACAAGGATGGGAGGAGGGGGGAAGCTGAGCCACGCATACAAGGATGGGAGGAGGGGGGAGGCAGAGCCATGCATACAAGGATGGGAGGAGGGGGGAAGCGGCACCATGCATACAAGGATGGGAGGAGGGGGGGAAGCGGAGCCACACATACAAGGATGGGAGGGGGAAGATGAGCCACGCATACAAGGATGGGAGGGGGAGAAGCGGAGCCATGCATACAAGGATGGGAGGAGGGGGAGCGGAGCCACGCATACAAGGATGGGTGGAGGAGGAGCAGAGCCACTCATACAAGGATGGGAAGGGGGAAGCAGAGCCACGCATGCAAGGATGGGAGGAGGGAGGAGCAGAGCCACGCATACACGGATGGGAGGAGGGGGAGAGGAGCCACGCATACAAGGATGGGAGGAGAGTGAGCGGAGCCACGCATACAAGGATGGGAGGAGGGGGGAAGCGGAGCCACGCATACAAGGATGGGAGGAGTGGGGAAGCAGAGCCATGCATACAAGCATGGAAGGAGGGGGGGAGCGGAGCCACGCATACAAGGATGGGAGGAGGGGGGAGCAGAGCCACGCATACAAGGATGGGAGGAGGGGGGAGCGGAGCCATGCATACAAGGATGGGAGGAGGGGGAGCAGAGCCATGCATACAAGATGGGACAGGGGAACCATGCATACAACAGGGGGAGTCACACAGAGCAGGACAGGATGGGGGGAACCACACATACCAGGATAGGAATGAGGGGGCAATACATACCCGGCTTATACTCGAGTCAATAAGCTTACCCAGTTTCCGTGGCAAAATTAGGTGACTCGGCTTATACTTGGGTCGGCTTATACTTGAGTATATATGGTATGTAATATATACACATGTATGTGTGTGGCTGTATATATATATATATGTGTGTGTAGCTTTGTTGCCATAAAAGGAGGGGGCCCAGACACAGTTCTTGCACAGGGGCCCCAAGCTGTCAGTGTCCGCCCCTGCCCAGGGATCAATTGCACTCGCATCTTACAGAAGTGAGTACAATTGAGGCTCTGACTGCCGGATCAGAGCGATGTGAGCAGCGTGATCAGATCATGTGATCACGCTGCTGACATCGTTCACTCGCGTAGAGGCGAACACTGGTGGTAAGTGCTCCAGTGGATAAGACACAGAAGATTAAGTGCACGGGGGGAAAATTTGAGTGGGGATGGGGGGATTTATTATGTGTGGAGGATTTGAGTGAGGATGGGGGTTTTTAATGTGTGGGGTGAGATTTGGAGTGGAGATCGGGGGATTTAATGTGTGTGAAGAGATTTGAGGACACAAAATGAAGAGCAAAAGGGGAGATGGGAAAAGTACGGGGAATGAGGGGCATGTATGAGGAAACAGTACTGCGGGAATGGGGCATGTATGCGGAAACAGTACTTGGGAATTGGGGGCATGTATGAGGAAACAGTATGGGGGAATGAGGGGCATGTAAGAGGAAACAGTACTGGGGAATGGGGGGCATGTATGAGGAAACAGTACTGGGGGAATGGGGGGCATGTATGAGGAAACAGTACTGGGGAATGAGGCATGTATGCGGAAACAGTACTGGGGAATGGGAAGCATGTATGCAGAAACAGTACTGGGGGAATGGGGGCATGTATGAGGAAACAGTACTGGGGGAATAGGGCATGTATGCGAAAAACAGTACTGGGGAAATGGGGGGCATGTATGAGGAAACAGTACTGGGGGAATGAGGCATGTATACGGAAACAGTACTTGGGAATGGGAAGCATGTATGCGGAAACAGTACTGGGGAATGGGGGGCATGTATGAGGAAACAGTACTGGGGGAATAGGGCATGTATGCGGAAACAGTACTGGGGAATGGGGGCATGTATGTTGAAACAGTACTGGGGAATGAGGGGCATGTATGAGGAAACAGTACTAGGGAATGGGGGCATGTATGCGGAAACAGTACTGGGGAATGGGGGGCATGTATGAGGAAACAGTACTGGGGGAATGAGGCATGTATGCGGAAACAGTACTGGGGGAATGGGGGGCATGTATGAGGAAACAGTACTGGGGGAATAGGGCATGTATGCGGAAACAGTACTGGGGAATGGGGGGCATGTATGTGGAAACAGTACTGGGGAATGAGGGGCATGTATGAGGAAACAGTACTAGGGAATGGGGGGCATGTATGCGGAAACAGTACTGGGGAATGGGGGGCATGTATGTGGAAACAGTACTGGGGAATGAGGGGCATGTATGAGGAAACAGTACTAGGGAATGGGGGGCATGTATGCGGAAACAGTACTGGGGGAATGAGGCATGTATGCGGAAACAGTACTGGGGAATGGGAAGCATGTATGCGGAAACAGTACTGGTGGAATGGGGGGCATGTATGAGGAAACAGTACTGGGGGAATAGGGCATGTATGCGGAAACAGTACTGGGGAATGGGGGGCATGTATGTGGAAACAGTACTGGGGAATGAGGGGCATGTATGAAGAAACAGTACTAGGGAATGGGGGGCATGTATGCGGAGACAGTACTGGGGAATGGGGGCATATATGAGGAAACAGTACTGGGGGAATGGGGCATGTATGCGGACGCAGTACTGGGGAATGGGGAGCATGTATGAGGGAACAGTACTGGGGGAATGGGGGGCATGTATGCGGAAACAGTACTGGGGAATGGGGGGCATGTATGAGGAAACAGTATGGGGGAATGGGGGGCATATATGAGGAAGCAGTACGGGGGAATGAGGGGCATGTATGAGGAAACAGTACTGGGGAATGGGGGCATATATGATGAAACAGTATGGGGGGATGGGTGCAGGCAGTATGGGGAGCGATGGGGGAATCTATGTGGACACAGTATGAGTAGCGATGTGAAAAATGTATGTGGACAGAGTATGGGGTGAAGATGATGGGATGTGTGGAGACAGTATTGGGAGTCAGGTGAGCAGTCAGTATAGAAAGTGAGGGAGTAAATATATGAGGAGACAGTATGGTGAAAAGGAGGGATGTGAGAGGAGACAGTATGAGGACGGAGGGGAATAGTGTGAGGAGACAGTATGGGGGGACAAAAGTGAGTGGGCACAGAATAGAAACTGAGTAGTGGGTTCGTAGCATGGGGGGACAGTGTAAGGGCACAGCCAGGAGGCGACAGTATACCAAGGAGGGGGAGTGTGATGAGAGAATACTGTATAAATTCTGGGCCCTATAAGGGGGACACAGTGTAAGATGACAGTGTGAAGAGGGGGCCAGTATGGAAAGGAGAGGTCAGTGTGAAGAGCATGTACCATAAGAGGGACAATGTGGGGGTCATATTTTCTGCAGACAATATAGTGAGGGGCAATTTTTTATTCAAGAGCATTATAATGACACTTGTATCTTTAAGGGCATCATGTGGAGATTTTCTGCAAAAGAGCGGAGAAGATGGAAGTCTGCAGAGACGGCTGTGGATGAGAAAACGCATCATGGAGTCTGGACAAGATGAAGAAAACAAGGAGATCGGCTCCAGAGATGACATCATTTATATGGTACCTGGATGTAAATGTTATTTGTGATATTGACTAATTCTCATGTTTTTATTTATGTTAGGAGCATTAAAGGGAATGTCCAGGTTTGTAATGAGTCTGCAGTCATTCTATGTGATTGCAGACTTCTGAATTCTCACAGTGCGCACTGCACGCTGTCAGGATTCTCTCGTGCTGGCGATTTACATACATGTGGTCACGTGCTGATTATACATGTGTGGCCCCAGTCAATGAAAATGAACTGAGTGAGGCCGGGCACGTCTAGTCAGAATGTGGTCAGAAGTATACAAATCACATGCTTGTGCTGACATGACTGTCCACCGGCAAGGGAGAATCCTAAAAGTGTGCAGTGCATTAGTTGTGAGAATTCTGTAGCCTGAGATGTCAGGATTCAGCACTGCAGGTTCCAGTAGTCGTCACATGGACACTTCACTCATATGCGATTTTCATACTTGTGGTCCTGTGACAACGAGCTTTTCTTCCTGCCCAGTTTTTCACAGAACATTGAGAGCATTAGGGAGAGGAGCTCGTGGGTACATGACTACGCGTTCAAATCACATACAGTTAGGGCCAAAAATATTTGGACAGTGACACAAGTTTTGTTATTTTAGCTGTTTACAAAAACATGTTCAGAAATACAATTATATATATAATATGGGCTGAAAGTGCACACTCCCAGCTGCAATATGATAGTTTCCACATCCAAATCGGAGAAAGGGTTTAGGAATCATAGCTCTGTAATGCATAGCGTCCTCTTTTTCAAGGGACCAAAAGTAATTGGACAATGGACTCTAAGGGCTGCAATTAACTCTGAAGGCGTCTCCCTCGTTAACCTGTAATCAATGAAGTAGTTAAAAGGTCAGGGGTGGATTCCAGGTGTGTGGTTTTGCATTTGGAAGCTGTTGCTGTGAGCAGACAACATGCGGTCAAAGGAACTCTCAATTGAGGTGAAGCAGAACATCCTGAGGCTGAAAAAAAAGAAAAAATCCATCAGCGAGATAGCAGACATGCTTGGAGTAGCAAAATCAACAGTTGGGTACATTCTGAGAAAAAAGGAATTGACTGGTGAGCTTGGGAACTCAAAAAGGCCTGGGCGTCCACGGATGACAACAGTGGTGGATGATCGCCGCATACTTAATTTAGTGAAGAAGAACCCGTTCACAACATCAACTGAAGTCCAGAACACTCTCAGTGAAGTAGGTGTATCTGTCTCTAAGTCAACAGTAAAGAGAAGACTCCATGACAGTAAATACAAAGGGTTCACATCTAGATGCAAACCATTCATCAATACCAAAAATAGACAGGCCAGAGTTAAATTTGCAGAAAAACACCTCAAGAAGCCAGCTCAGTTCTGGAAAAGTATTCTATGGACAGATGAGACAAAGATCAACCTGTACCAGAATGATGGGAAGAAAAAAGTTTGGAGAAGAAAGGGAACGGCACATGATCCAAGGCACACCACATCCTCTGTAAAACATGGTGGAGGCAACGTGATGGCATGGGCATGCATGGCTTTCAATGGCACTGGGTCACTTGTGTTTATTGATGACATAAGAGCAGACAAGAGTAGCCGGATGAATTCTGAAGTGTACCGGGATATACTTTCAGCCCAGATTCAGCCAAATGCTGCAAAGTTGATTGGACGGCGCTTCATAGTACAGATGGACAATGACCCCAAGCATACATCCAAAGCTACCCAGGAGTTCATGAGTGCCAAAAGTGGAACATTCTGCAACGGCCAAGTCAATCTCCAGATCTAAACCCAATTGAGCATGCATTTCACTTGCTCAAATCCAGACTTAAGACGGAAAGACCCACAAACAAGCAAGACCTGAAGGCTGCGGCTGTAAAGGCCTGGCAAAGCATTAAGAAGGAGGAAACCCAGCGTTTGGTGATGTCCATGGGTTCCAGACTTAAGGCAGTGATTGCCTCCAAAGGATTTGCAACAAAATATTGAAAATAAAAATATTTTGTTTGGGTTATGTTTATTTGTCCAATTACTTTTGACCTCCTAAAATGTGGAGTGTTTGTAAAGAAATGTGTACAATTCCTACATTTTCTATCAGATATTTTTGTTCAACCCTTCAAATTAAACGTTACAATCTGCACTTGAATTCTGTTGTAGAGGTTTCATTTCAAATCCAATGTGGTGGCATGCAGAGCCCAACTCGCGAAAATTGTGTCACTGTCCAAATATTTCTGGCCCTAACTGTATGTCCTTGGCGGGGGGTAGGCCAAAATGAATTCTTGCCCCGGGTGCCAGAAACCCTCGATACACATCTGCCGGTATGCTACTGTGAGCGGTGATTACCGGGTCCGGTGGAGGGATGTCTGTGCACAGGCAGTGAGGCAGGGACAGAGAGAGAATGGAGACCCGGAGACTGCCTGCCCAGTCTATGCCGTAGCATGGAGCCCTCATTATCATTGGAATATGTCAGTTAATAAATTGTTTTTCTAAAGCTTTATAGTGTAGTTTTAGGTCAGGGAGGGATGGTTAGGATGAGCTAGCAAGGTGCAGGTACAGGTAGTGATGGCTACCTGTGTTCACGTGCGGCACTTGCGGATTTGCACTTGCGGAGAGACAAAAAAACACTGCTAGCAGCGTTTTTTTCCATTGCTGTAAGTACCGCATTTGCCGGATCGCTGCAAAACCACAAGTGCCGCACATGTCCGCAAGTCCTATAGGGAATGAATGAGTCCGAACGCACTGTTGCCGTAAGTGATCCGTTACGCGGCAAATGCAGGAAAACTGCCGGATCTGCTGCAAAAGGCTACTTTCACATCAGCGATTTATGGCAAAGTCACTGCCGATCGTGTCATACTCACCAATGGGGAGGCAGCACTAAAAGTGCCTAGGGCAGTGGAAACTCTAAATACGGCCCTGCCGAGTACTTCAATTAACCAGGAAGTAGAGAAAGGTTGAACTCTAATCAGCGTCAGAATGGGACCTAGGAGGAAAGTTTGAGTTAATATTCTGTGGACACTTCCTTTTAATCTTCACTTCAAAGATTTAATCCACTTCACAGATTATCAACCACTCATGATAGACATTGTAGAGCTCACTGGTATATATCTCCCAAATCTACATCTTAGTTCTGGCATTGAATCGAAGAACGAGGTAGCTCAGGATGAACAGTCCAACTATGAAACAGCGAAGAAGCCCAGAAAATTCATATAAAATATAACTACATTTGGGGTGATTAGTCATTAGGTTACCAATATAATTAGAAATGTAAATTTTAATTGCAGGGGAAAATAATTCAAATCTTACAAATACTAACAGTTCATTATTGCAACTCAGATACTAATATTTCATTATTGCAACTAGTTTTCTGAGAAGAATTGCTGGACTGGAAAATGTAATACTACTGTGTTGAGAAAATAGAGCTTATAACAACATTGTGCACCTAGAAGAGACCTATCACTCAACGGTTTCTATCAAAAGCTATAGTTCTCTGTCACTCCCTAATTTACACCAATAAGGCATGTCATCTGCCAGTCCTCCACAACATGGACGACCCTGTAGTGTCGATTGTCCACATGCTTTAATACTGTCTATGACAGCTGATGTCACCTAAGTCTTCTACAGAAAGGATCTGGTGTCAGTGGCCAATACACATGTGGGAAAAGCATCTGCCAATCTTTAGTTGGGCCTGGACATCTCTGAAGGGCTTATATTTGTTTTTGCCAAAACCAGATACAGTATCTATAGTTCACATGTAGATTGTTGCCGGGGAGTATTTTTTTTTCTTCTTTTTGTATAAACCTATAAAATACACTCAAAACTGTGGAGAAAGGGCACCTTACATTATGGCTTAAGGTACCGTCACACTCAGCGACGCTGCAGCAATATAGACAACGAGCCGATCGCTGCAGCGTCGCTGTTTAGGTCGCTGTAGAGACGTCAAACACAGCAGCTCCAGAACGATGCAGGAGCGATCCAGTGACGTAACGGCGACTCACTTATCGTTGTAGCTGGTTGTTAGCTCCATGTAAAACATTGCTGGCATCGTTGCTTTTGTTGTCAAACACGACGATACATGCCGACCTGACGACCAAATAAAGTTCTGGACTTCTAGCTCCGACCAGCGATATCACAGCCACAGGGGGATCCAGATCGCTGCTGCGTGTCAAACACAACGAGATCGCTATCCAGGACGCTGCAACGTCACGGATCATTGTTGTTCTCGTTGTAAAGTTGCTGAGTGTGAAGGTACCTTTAGAATTAAGGACCAATCATTCATCATTAGGGACTAGCAGTTTTTTATGCTTTCTGTGCAGTTGTTTTCAAGTTCTAAAGGTGTCCGAGTCCTATACCAAGCACAATCTCCTTTCAGGTAAACTTCTGCTCTGGCCGCAATCAAATGTCCGTGTCGCACGTATGTGTGGTATTCGTTATTTTTATGGATGCAACACGCACCCATCATAATCTATGTTGCTGTTCACATGTTCATGTTTTTCACAAACCATGTGTCCTTGCAAAACGCATGAAGACATGTTCGTTCTGATTAAAATGGACAATACAAGTCTGTGGGGTGCGTGAAAAACGCGTACTGTACAGAACAACGATGGTATTATTATTATTATTATTAATAATTCATATAGCATCATTAATTCCATGGTGCTGTACATGTGAAAAGGGGTTACATACAGGGTTATAGATATCGTTAACAGTAAACAAATTTACAATGACAGACTGGTACAGAGGGGAGAGGACCCTTTCCTTGCCGACTTACATTCTTTGGGATAAAGGGAAAGAGACAGGAGGTCAGTGTGCTGCAGCACTGGTGGTGGTGAAGAGGCAGCTTGGGTGGTTGGTGAGGTGGCAGCTCGGGTGGTTGGTGAGGCGGCAGCTTTGGCGGTGGCAACGCGGCAGCTCGGGTGGTTGGTGGGGCGGCAGCGGCTCGGGTGGTTGGTGGGGCGGCAGCTCGGGTGGTTGATGAGGTGGCAGCTCGGGTGGTTGGTGAGGTGGCAGCTCGGGTGGTTGGTGAGGCGGTAAAATGGTTATTGCAGGCTGTAGGCTTTACTGAAGAGATGGGTTTTCAGGTTCCGTCTGAAGGATCCAAGGGTGGTGGATAATTGGACGTGTTGAGGCGTGGAATTACAGAGGATCTTGGAGGCGGTTGTGTGAGGAACAAAGAAGTGTGGAGGAGAGTAGGAGGTCTTGGGAGGACCGGAGTTTACGTGAGGGAAGATAGTGGGAGATTAGTTCAGAAATATAGTGAGGGGACAGATTGTTAATGGCTTTGTAGGTCAGTGTTAGTAGTTTGAACTGGATTCGTTGGGGAATTGGGAGCCAGTGGAGGGATTTGCAGAGGGGTGAAGGAGGGGAGTAGCGAGGAGAGAGGTGGATTAGCCGAGCAGCAGAGTTGAGGACAGACTGGAGTGGTGCAAGGGAGTTAGCGGGGAGGCCACAGAGGAGGGTGTTGCAGTAATCAAGGCGGGAGATGATAAGGGCATGCACAAGAGTTTTAGTAGATTGTGGGCTGAGGAAGGGACGGATTCTGGCAATATTTTTGAGTAGGAGGTGACAGGAGGTGGCAAGAGTTTGGAGGTGCGGTTTGAAGGACAGGGCAGAATCGAGAGTTACCCTGAGGCAGCGGATTTCAGGCGCGGGAGAGAGCGTGATGCCGTTTACCATAATAGAAAGATCAGGTAGGGGGGATACGCAAGATGGGGGAAAGATGATGAGTTCGGTTTTGACTACATTGAGTTTTAGGAAGCGAGAGTTGAAAAAGGGGGGTATGGCTGACAGACACTCCGGGATTCTGGACAGAAGAGAGGCGACATCTGAGCCAGAGAGGTAGATCTGAGTGTCGTCTGCATATAGGTGGTACTGGAAGCCATGGGACTTTGAGTTTTCCTAGGCCAAGGGTATAGATGGAAAAAAGTAGAGGCCCAAGGATAGAGCCTTGAGGGACTCCAACAGAGAGGGGGTGGGGTGAGGAGGTAGTGTGGGAGTGGGAAACGCTAAATGTGCAGTCGGAAAGGTATGAGGCAATCCGGGACAGGGCAAGGCCTTTGATGCCGAGGGAAGAAAACGATCTGTAGCAGTAGGCAGTGGTCGACTGTGTCAAAAGCAGAGGACAGGTCAAGAAGGAGGAGGATAGAGAACTGTCTGTTAGCTTTGGCTGTAAGTAAGTCATTAGTAATTTTGGTCAGAGCAGTTTCGGTGGAGTGGTGGGGGCAGAAACCAGATTGGAGGTTGTCAAGGAGAGAGTTAGATGAGAGGTGGGAGGAAAGTTGAGCATGGACATGCTGCTCAAGGAGTTTGTAAGCAAATGGGAGCAGTGATATGGGGCGATAGCTGGATAAAGCAGTTGGGTCAAGGTTAGCTTTTTTGAGGATGGGTGTGATCATGGCATGTTTGAAGGCAGACGGGAGGGGAAAGTACCAGAAGAAAGAGATAGGTTGAAGAGATGGGTTAGGGCTGGAATCAGCGTGTTAGTGAGGTTGGGGAGCAGGTGGAAAGGGATGGGGTCAAGTGCACAGGTGGTGAAGTGTGATTTAGAAAGGAGGCGAGTAGGTTCTCCTTCAGTCATGTTGGAGAGGGAAGTTATTAGGGAAGGGCAGAGGTCTGGTATATGGAGTGGTGGAACAGTAAAGGTTTGCCTTGTTTGGTCGATCTTGTTTTTGAAGTAGGTGGCAAAGTCCTCAGAAGAGATGAGGAGAGAGTTAAATGTGCTGAACAGTTGTTTTGGGTTGTAGAATAGTGAAGATACAAGGTTAGTGAAATACGTCTGTTTAGCAGAAGTGAGGGCTAATTTGAAGGCAAGTGTAGCTTGTTTGAAAGCAGTGAAGTCATCTGGCAGGCGTGTTTTCTTCCAATGCCGCTCCGCGACCCTGGATGCTTGTCGGAGTTTTTTGGTGAGGTTGCTATGCCAGGGTTGCCTATTGATTTGCCGCACTTTGCCGTGCATGAGAGTGGCAAGTGATTCTATGGCTGATGTGAGTGTGGACTTATAGAAAGCGGTGGCGCTATCCATGTCGTGGAGTGAAGATATGGAGGACAGGGGTAGAAGAGAGTCTGAGAGTCTGTGAATGTCTAGGTGTGCAAGGTTTCTGCGAGGATGTGGTACTGGCTGGACGTGAGGGGCGGGTGAGGAGGACAAGGAAGAGAAGGTGAATAGATGGTGGTCAGATGGGGGAAGGGAGAGGTTGTGAGATTTGATAAGGATCCGTGTGTTGTCCATGTTTAACATTGCAAAGTATAGCAGATGCTTTGTAATTTATTTATTTATCCATCATTGATGACACACTGATGGCACAAATGGACACATTGATGCACAACACTAATGGCGCTGGCATCATTTTCCTTCCCATTGAAATGTGATGCACACGACCCCTGTTCTCGTGAGTTGTAGGAATCCCACATGAATCATCCACCCTTTGAATAAGTGGTAATTGTGGACTAAGTCTTTGCAAGAATTTTGGTAAAGTAAAAAGCCATGTCCACTTTCTGCTAAAAATAGGAATACTCTTCATCGCAGGCTGTCCATGGTAAGCTTTCCCAACACTTGATATAATTGTGTATTTCCTATCTGATATAAATGTTGCTGCTATACTGATGTTATTTTTTATGTCTGGTGTTGTTTTCCTTTTGTTACTGCGCCTCTACATTTCGGCATTATGGCACCTTCTTCTCTGTATGTAAATCTAGTCTTTTCAACAAAATGGAATAAGAAGAGAGGGAAATATCAATGAATTTGTTTCCATGTCCACCAACCTGTCAGAGACATGCATGTACATTTCCTCTGATGGAGGATAATTATTAGACTATAAGGAGTCATCCAGAGCTGATTACTTCTGCATCTGGTAGTAAGCAATGCTGATGACATTGTTTTGGTAGATGCCGGCAAGGATATGTGCATGGTCAACAGGTATCATGTATCTATGCTATTCTAATAAACTGGTTCAAAATTTGGTGCAAATATTTCCTAGTATCTACTTTACTTACTATAGCCAGTTTTAATAAGTGTGCCATTGTGTTAATTTCTGAGTGAGACCAAACTTTTGTCCTGGAGCCCCATGAAGCTTGTTACACCCTCTAACAACTCTAGCCATTTTCCTATTTTTTCCTGTGTCTCCTGTATTCTGTGTCTCTGTAATCTGTGTCTTCAGTCTGATTACTCACAACCCCGAAGATCGACCTTCATAACACTTCTGATGTATCTTTGGAAAGGAGATGACATTATCACGGCTGGAATTATATATGATCTGGACCCTTGTATATATGGCTGCTGCTGCCCCATTTTATCACATGCAGGATCGGCTGCTAAGTCAGGTTCCAATTCTGGAATACAGAGTGTCAACGATCCCTCAACATCATTGTCATTGTGTAAGGTGAAGTGCAGACAAAAATAACACACACACACCACAATATAATCTTTTTATATATACAGGTGCTTCTCACAAAATTAGAATGTTATCAAAAAGTTAATTTATTTCAGTTCTTCAATGCAAAAAGTGAATTTCATATATTATATAGTCATTACAAAAAGAGTGATCTAATTCAAGTGTTTATTTCTGTTAATGTTAATGATTATGGCTTACAACCAATGAAAACCCAAAAATCATTATCTCAGTAAATTAAAATACTTTATAACACTAGTTTGAAAAATTATTTTAAAATTCAAAATGCTGGACAAGTGAAATGTATGTTCATTAAATGCATTCAATACTTAGTCAGAGCTCCTTTTGCATCAATTACTGCATCAATGCTGCGTGGTATGGAGGCACTCAGCCTGTGGCACTACTAAGGAGTTATGGAAGCCCAGGTTGTTTTGATAGCAGCCTTCATCTCATCTGCATTGTTGGGTCTGGTGTCTCTCATCTTCCTCTTGACAATACCCCATAGATTCTCTATGGGGCTAAGGTCAGGCGAGTTTGCTGGCCAATCAAGCACAGTGATAATGTTGTTTTTAAACCAGGTATTGGTACTTTTGGAAGTGTGGACAGGTGCTAAGTCCTGCTGGAGAATGAAGTTTCCATCTTCAAAAAGCTTGTCAGAGGGAAGCATGAAGTGCTCTAAAATTTCCTGGAAGACGGCTGCGCTGACTTTGGTCTTGATTAAACATAGTGAACCTACACCTACAGATGATGTGGTTCCCCAAACCATCACTGATTTTGGAAACTTCACACTAGACCTCAAGCAGCTGGAATTGTGTGCCTCTCCACTCTTCATCCAGACTCTGTGACCTTGATTTTCAAATGAAATGCAAAATTTACTTTCATCTTAAAACAACACCTTGGACCAATGAGCAACAGTCCAATTCTTTTTCTCTTTAGCCCAGGTAAGACCTTTCTGGCATTGTCTATTGGTCATGAGTGGCTTGACACAAGGAATGCGACACTTGTAGCCCATGTCCTGGATACGTCTGTATGTGGTGGCTCTTGAAGCAATGACTCCAGCAGCAGTCCACTACTTGTGAATCTCCCCAAAATTTCTGAATTGCCTTTTCTTAACAATTCTTTCAAGGCTGCCGTTATACCGGTTGCTTGTGCACCTTTTTCTATCACACTTTTTCCTTTCACTCAACTTCCCATTAATATTCTTGGATACAGCACTCTGTGAAAAGCCAGCTTTTTTTTTAGCAATAACCTTTTGCAGCTTACTTTCCTTGTGGAGTGTGTCAATGATTGCCTTCTTAACATCTGTCAAGTCAGCAGTCTTCCCCATGATTGTAGAGCCTACTGAAACAGACTAAGGGACCTTTTTTAAATGCTTAGGAAACCTTTGAAGGTGTTTTTTTAAATTATTCTAATTTACTGAGATAATGACTTTTGTGTTTTCATTGGTTGCAAGCCATAATCATCAACATTAACAGAAATAAACACTTGAAATAGATCACTCTGTTATGATTGTAATGACTCTATATAATATAGAGTTACACTTTTTGTATTGAAGAACTGAAATAAATTAACTTTTTGATAATATTCTAATTTTGTGAGAAGCACCTGTAGTAGTTCATTAGTATTTTGCACCTGGGGTACCTCTACCTTTTATCATGGAGGTCTGCTGTATCCTGCTGTGTAATGTGACCACGTAAGGGTAAATATGGCGGCTTTTTTTCTGTGATATATTTTACTATGCATTTTTTTTTCTTTTTCATTTACAAAATTTATGTGATCAATACTGTTTTCATTTCCAGTACATACTTTCTTTTATTGCCTGTGGTTGAGTAAATTAAATAGATTTTTTCAGTGGTTGTGTTATTATGTATTATTCATTAAATAAAAGAACACCTAATGGTGGAGTAATGAAATAAGCAAACAAAAACTTTTATATAGAGCAAACGTTATAGAATTATTTGAAATATTACAAATATTTGAGTGGACTTAGAAGATAACTGTACATTATGTTGTACTTTTCTTCTACATATGAAAGTTATATTTTTTATTTGTATGTGTATGGGATTCTTTCTGTTATTATGATTGGTAACAAAGAACCTCAGGAGATTCATGAGGTTCGAGGCAGATGTCAGTCACAAGAGAAAATCCCAAATAAAAAATTTTTATGTTAAATACATCTGTAAAAAATCATACAAAAAATTGACAAAGCAGTTCACATCAATTTTTATAAACTGCACCAAATAAAACTAATGAGAAATGCAGCAAACACTGTAAAATTTAGATTTATTAACAAAATTATTTTAAACAGACATACATTTCTGGTGTAAATCAGAACCATCAATTTCACCTCTTGCAAACCTTTAATTAATGGTATATTTTCATTCTGCTGTATCTGTTCCCAAATGCTCAAATGTTTTATGGTCCATCCTTGCCTGTAAATATGCTTGTTTATATTTGCATAGTATTGCCTCCTCCAATAATTAATTATATCAGTTGATTGTTTAACAAGTTAAATTAGATAAACAGTGGGTACAGAAAGTAGGGATTTGGATGTTTTTTTCCCAGCAGTTCGTCCCCAGCAGCTCGGCCACAAGCAGTTCGCCCCAGCAGTTTGCCCCTGGGTACATTTCGCCCCCGCACATTTCGTCCCCAACATTTGGCCCCCAGGATGTTTCGCACCCGCACATTCACCCCCGCACATTTCACCCCCAGCAGTTCGCCCCTAGGTACAATTCGCCCTTCGCACATTTCGTCCCCAGCATTTGGCCCCAAGGAAGTTTCGCACCCGCACATTTCACCCCCGCACATTTCGCCCCCAACAGTTCGCACATTTTGCACCCATCAGTTCTCCCCAGCAATTTGCCCCTGGGTACATTTTGCCCCCGCACATTTCATCCCCAGCATTTGCCTCCAGGATATTTAACCCCCACACATTTCACCCCCGCACATTTCGCCCCCAACAGTTTGCCCATTTCACCCCCGGCAGTTCGCCCCCAGATGTTTCACCCCCAGCAGTTCACCCCCGGATGTTCCGCCCCCAGCAGTTGACCCCTGGCAGTTGACCCCTGGATGTTTGTACCCTTGTGGTTCATGAATTCCCATCCATCATCAATGTTTCGCCCCTGGCAGTTCACCCCCGTATGTTTGTACCCAGTTTTGCCCCCAGAATTTTGTGTTTAGATGTTTCGCCAGTTTGTCCTTGTTGTTCATGAATTCCCGTCCGTCATTAATCCACATGCCACAACAGTACTGTACGGAGTGCTGTCCAGGATTACGCACATGAGGAGAGGGGGAAGGGGAACTTTCCAGAAGGCTGTGATCGAACATCCCTGAATGTATCACAGGAAGCCTGAATCTGTCCACAATTTCTGCTACCAAGGGGGCCCGACTTTCTTAGTAAGCACTGAAATCCTGCAGCACATAGAGCCTGCTGCTGTAACTTGAATGGGATTTTTCACACAAAACTAAATAAAATTTAGAAAATATATTTAAAAAAAAATAAAGCTGCTGGAAGGGGTTCTCCATTGGAAGAGATCAGTGCCACAGGTACTATAACATATCAAAAGTTTTTTTTTTAGAGTTACACTTTAAATATATTGTTCTGCAATGTTGGTTGGTTTGACCAATTGTTAATATTTTTCGGTCTGTTTGTAAAGTTACTTATCTAGAAAACTCAAAGTTTTGGAATTTAAAAAAAACTGTAACTTGATCACATTTATACATCGTAGACCCAAAATATGATTAGTGAGAAGTGAACCTACCAAAGTTCAGTTCGGGCAGTTCCGTCCCAAACACACAAGAAAATCTGAGTTCGGATTCAGCATCCCCAAACTATCATCTCCAATTCAATGGGTATGGAGACTCAGAGTAGTGGAGGATATGTCCACCACATCCTTATCACTGACCAGATAGTAAAAAGAAAATATATACCGCATATACTCGAGTATAAGCTGATCCAAGTATAAGCCGACCCCCTAATTTTGCAACAAAAAACTGGGAAAACTTATTGACTCGAGTATAAACCTAGGGTGGGAAATGCAGCAGCTACTGGTAAATGTCAAAAATAAAAATAGATACCAATAAAAGTAAAATTAATTGAGACATCAGTAGGTTGTGTTTTTGAATATCCATATTGAATCAGGAGCCCCATATAATTCTCAATACAGTTCATTATGGCCCTATAAGATGCTACATATTAAAATATGCCCCATATAATGCTCCATACAGTTCTTTATGGCCCCATAAAATGCTCCATATACAAATATGCCCCATATAATCCTCCATGCAGTTATTTATGGCCCCATAGATGCCCCATATAATGCTCCATGCAGTTCTTTATGGCCCCATAGAATCTCCATATAACACTGTGCCACATGTAATGCTGCTGCTGCTGCACTAAAAAAAATGACATATTCACCTCTCGTCGGTGCTCCTCAGCGTCCCGTCTCTCCGCACTGACTGTTTAGGCAGAGGGCGGCGCGCACACTAATATGTCATCGTGCCTTCTGACATGAACAGTCAGTGCAGAGGACACGGAAGACAGAGCATTGGTGGAACGCGGAAAGGTGAATATGAAATACTCACCTGCTCCCGGCACTCCTGACGCAGTCCCTGCATGTCCCACGGTCTCCGGGCGCGGCAGCTTCTTCCTGTAGTGAGCAGTCACATGGTACTGCTCATTACAGTAATAAATATGCGGCTCCACCCCTATGGGAGCGGAGTCCATATTCATTACTTTAATAAGCGGTACCAGTGACCGTTGAACAGGGGAAGAAGCTGCTGCGCCCGAAGACCGTGAGACATGCAGGGACCACGTCAGGAGTGCCGGGAGCAGGTGAGTATTTGACAGTCGTCGCTCCCCCTCACCCGCCGACCATGACTCGAGTATAAGCCGAGAGGGGCGCTTTCAGCCCTTTTTTTGGGCTGAAAATCTTGGCTTATACTCGAGTATAAACAGTATATTGCTACTTACCCCTTTGCTGAGGTACCAGCAGACGCGGAGGGTCCACTTCAGTCCTCTTCCACATTGTGTGAATATGTCATCATGTGATTTTTATTTTCTGATGAGCAAACTTCGAAACATGCCTGTTTGGGGTTGGTGTGGTTGAACCCGAGCAGGCAATGTTCGATACGAACCCTGAACTTTCCAGATCGGGTTTGCGCATCACTAGATACAGTATGATATGTAATGGATGACAAAAAAAACATTAAGTGTAGAACCACTAGTAGATGACAGTAAAATGATGGTCACTTGTCTTAGATCAGGGGTGTCAAACTCATATTCACCAAGGGCCACTCCAATCTAATGATTGTCCCCAAAGGACCATTTGTTACTGAAGGACCGAATGCACACAACCGAGTCCCATCCAGAACATGCATTTCTCTGCACAAAGCAGTGCATGCCCTATATAAGGCATGTCCTGAGGATCAGCTCTTTACCAGGCGCTGTCACATCTTCCTTGGATCTCACCGAAATCATGGAGAGCTATGGCTGCAGCTTCCAATCACTTGTCATTGTCGTTGGTGCTGAAAGTTGCTGATAAACAGCTGGTTCAATGCAAAATACAACTGGACCCTATTCTTGGCCTAATCTGAGGAATGGGCATCAATAGAAAAAGGATCCTGAAGTGATAATACCACTTTTATCTGCTAATCCATTCTTTGGTATATTGGCAGAGTGTTCTGTGAGGGCTAATCCCAAAATCCCTCTTCTGAAGACCTGATAAAGAGGTTCTGTAGAAGCTGGTTGCCCACCACTTTAGTTCAGCAAAGCAAATATCTCAGCTCTGTAGAGATGTTTGGTGGGATTAACCCTGTAGCCAGTCAACAATCCCCCTGCTTCCGAACAGCAAAATAAGGTAGCATGCTTTCAGCAATCATGTTGCGGTAAGCATGCTGCCGATCTTCCCCTCCTGGTACTTACCTAGTGGTCTTCTGCTCATCTTATCTTTGCCTGACCTTCTCCTGGCTGTGTGGGCTGGTGAGGCCACCATGAGTCCTCTCCTTCTTCCCAGCTTCCTCTTCTTCTGCCTGATCTCATCGTAGCACTGTGCATGTGCAGTAGTGTCTTGGTGACAGGAGAGGCATCCTGCCCCCTGGATTGACTGATGAATGGGGCAGGAGTGACATCATTTCATTGAGCGTCCTGGAGACATTCGGCCTCACTGCTGCGGCACTCATTATGCTTCATGGATCAGTGATCCAGGCAAGATGAGAAGACAGTGAGAAGCAGGAGAAGACATCACGGGGAACCGCTAGACTGCACTCCGTGACCCAAGGAGCTGCAGCTGTGACAGGGAAGTATGTCAGGTTTTTTTTGATCTAGGGTGATAATACTCCTTTAAGGCCAGCCAGAAGAGACACTGGGTGAGCTGCAGAAAAGGCAGCCACAGGAATCCCCAGAAATTGGGGTCCTGTATATTTTACACCAGGTATGTTCAGCCCTAGATATTTTGTTCCCTGCTTGATGACCCCAATAGTTGAGGATGAAACATCTGGGGTCAAAATGTTAGGGGCGAAACATCAGATGGCGACATATCCAGGGACAAAATGCTGTAGGAGAATATTCAGGGGCGAAACATCCGGGGGCGAACTGCTGGGGGCAAAACATTGATGACAGATGGGAATTCATGAACCACAAGGGTATAAACATCCAGGGGTGAACTGTCGGGTGCGAACTGCTAGGGGCAAAATGTGTGGGGGTGAAATATGCGGGGGCGAAACATCCTGGGGGGCCAAATGCTGGGGACAAAATGTGCGGGAGCGAAATGTACCCGGGTGCAAACTGCCAGGGGTGAACTGCTGGGGGAGAAATGTGCTGGGGTGAAATGTGTGGGGGCGAAACATCCTGAAGGCCAAATGCTGGGGATGAAATGTGCAGGGGCGAAATGTATCCAGGGGCGAACTGCTGGGGGCGAACTGCTGGGGGCGAAATGTGCGGGGTTGAAATTTGCGGGGGCGAAACATCCTAGGGGCCAAATGTTGGGGATGAAATGTGCGGGGGTGAAATGTACGCAGGGGCGAACTGCTGGGGGTGAACTGCTGGGGGCAAAACATCCTATAACCCAGAAAGTATTCAGACTCCTTTACATTTTTCTCTCTTTGATTCATTGCAGCCATTTGGTAAATTAAAAAAAAGCTCATTTTTTTCTCATTAATGTACACTCTGCACCCCATCTTAACTGAAAAAAAAACAAACAGAATTGTAGAAACTTTTGCAAATTTATTAAAAAAAGAAAAACTGAAATATCACATTGTCATAAGTATTCAGACCTTTTGCTCAGACACTGATATTTAATTCACATGCTGTCCACTTCCATGGGATCCTCCTTGAGATGGTTCTACTCCAGTCCAGCTGTGTTTAATTAAACTGATAGGACTTGATTTGGAAAGGCATACACCTGTCTATATCAGACCTCACAATTCACAGTGCTTGTCAGACCAAATGAGAATCATGAGGTCAAAGCAACTGGCTAAGGAGCTCAGAGACAGAATTGTGACTAGGCACAGATCTGGCCATGGTTACAAAAGATGCAGTACTCAAGGTTCCTAGGAGCACAATGGCCTCCATAATCCTTAAATGGAAGAAGTTTGGGACCACCAGAAGTCTTCCTAGACCTAACCGTCCAACCAAACTGAGCAATCGAGGGAGAAGATCCTTGGTGAGAAAAGTAAAGAAGAACCCCAAGATCACTGTGGCTGAGCTCCAGAGATGCAGTAGGGAGATGGGAGAAAGTTCCACAAAGTCAACTATCACTTCAGCCCTCTACCAGTTGAGCCTTAATAGCAAAGTGACCCAACGGAAGCCTCTCCTCAGTGTAAGACATATGAAAGCCCGCATAGAGTTTGCTAAAAAAAACACATGAAGGACTCCCAGACTATGAGAAATAAGATTCTCTGGTCTGATAAGACAAACCTAGACCTTTTTGGTGATAATTCTATGTGTGGAGAAAACCAGGCACTGCTCATCACCTGCCCAATACAGTCCCAACAGTGAAACATGGTGGTGGCAGCATTATGCTATGGGGGTGTTTTTCAGCTGCAGGGACAGGACAACTGGTTGCCATTGAAGGAAACATGAATGTGGCCAAGTACAGAGATATACTGGATAAAAACCTGTTTGAGAATGCTCTGGACCTCAGACTTGGCCAGAGGTTCACCTTCCAACAAGACAATGACCCTAAGCACACAGCTAAAGTAACAGAGTAATAGCTTCAGAACAACTCTGTGACCATTCTTGACTGGCCCGGCCAGAGCCCTGACCTAAATCCAATTGAGCATCTCTGGAGAGACCTGAAAATGGCTGTCCACCAATGTTCACCATCCAACCTGATAGAACTGGTGAGGATCTGCAAGGAAGGATGGCAGAGGATCCCCAAATCCAGGTGTGAAAAACTTGTTACATCATTCTTAAGAAGACTCATGGCTGCACTAACTCAAAAGGGTGCTTCTACTCAAAACTGAGCAAAGGGTCTGAATACTTATGACCATGTGAAATTTCAGTTTTTCTTTTTTAATAAATTTGCAAAAATTTTTACATTTCTGTTTTTCTTCACTCAAGATGGGGTGCAGAGTGTACATTAATGAGAACAAAAGTGAACGTTTTTAAATTTACCAAATAGCTGCAATGAAACAAAGAGTGAAAAATTTAAAGGGGTCTGAATACTTTCCATACCCACTGAAGATCTAAGCAGGAACATACATTGAAATCATGGGGCCTCATAACAGAACTTCTATTCCCCCCCCTCCCCATAAAAAAACTAAAGGACAGAATTTTCGACAGGGTCACAGAATGGCACATCCAGCGTCAGACTGGAGCACCTTGGGCCCACCAGAGAAAATCATTCTTGGGGCCCACTATGTAGCTACATAGAAATAAATTCAACACCATCAACTGTGTGGTAACCACACTAATATCAGGGCATAATATAAGGTAGTACACGTCTTAATTATGTAGCAGGGGTTGGGGTAGCCCCCTCATAGAATATAAAGTAGCCCCCCTCATGGAATATAATGCAGCCCCCCTCATAGAGTATAATACAGCACCCCAGAAAATATAATGCAACCCCCGATAAGGTAAAATGCAGCCCCCCATAGAATATACTGTAGCACCCTCATATGACATAATGCAGCCCCCCTCATATAGTATACTGCAGCCTCTCCACAGAATATAATAAAGCCCCCTCAGAGTATAATGCAACCCCCTCATAAGGCAGGCCCCCATAGAATATACTGTATACTCCTCATAGGGCATAATGCAGCTCCCCTCATATAGTATGATGTAGCCCTGAGAGAATAATGCAGCTCCCCACAGAATTATAATGTAGCCCCCTCATAGGGTATAATGCAGCCCCCCTGAAAGGGTATAAGGCAGCCCCCCTCCACCACCATCATTGTTCTTCCCCTGCACCCCATCATTTGTACTCATCACCACCTCCATCATTGCCTTCTCACCCACCACCTCCATCATTGCCTTCTCCCCCACCACCATTGTCCTTTCCACCACTACCATCTTTGTCCTTTACATCACAACCATCATTGCTTTCTCCCCCACCACCCCTTTATTGCCCATTCCAACACCTCCATCATTGCCTCCCCTACCACCATCATCATCATTGTCCTTTCCACCACAACCAGCATTGACTTCTCCCCCACCAACCCATCATTGCCCATTCCATCACCTCCATCATTGCCTCCCCCCACCGCCATCAGCATTGCATCCCCACTAGAGTTGAGCGACCTTGACCTTTTTAGAGTCGAGCCGGGTTTCGCGAAACCCGACTATCTCAAAAGTCGGATCGAGTGAAATCGGCCGATTATGACGTAATGTCGGGATCGACCGAAACACGAAACCCAATGCAAGTCAATGGGGCAGCATAGTCGGCAGTGAGTGGGGGCCAGGAAAACACCTAGAGTGCCCATTTTAATGTCAAAACCATCCATTCTTCTTAATGAAGCTTGTCAAGCGTAATTTACCTTATAATAATTGGAAGGCATTTGAAATTGGGGGTCATTTGGCTAAAGTTGTGGTGGGTAGGGCTGGTTCAAGTAATTAGTGGGCCCAGGAAATCTGGACCACGTCACGGCAGTGGAGCAGGGAGAGGTAAGTATTTCAACTTTGCAAGTGCTGTGAACCTGAGCAAGCAGGGGGGGCCCACTCGTTGGCATTGGCACTGGCACAGGGCCCCTCAAAGTACAGCGGTGTGTTTGCACGGCGGGGGCGCCTCCCACCGGCAGCAACACTTTTGCGTACCATGAGAGGCCCTGTGCCAGTGACGTCGCCAACTAGTATTCCTCCCCCCACCTGATGAAGGAACCTGCACTTTCATCTGCACCTTCCTGTTTGTCCCCGTGTAAGGTGGTATGGTATGCGGGAAGGGGGACCTGACTTTCAGCAGGGTCACAATCTTGCAGTGTAGCGTGCACGGGAAATGTTGCGTCATGGGTCAATGTACCAGCAGACTCATCTATCACTGGCTGGGCAATGGGCAGGATGAGGAGGAAACACAGATATAGGCCCAAAGAATTAAGTGGGCTAAATGCAGTTCAAAATTGGTAACACAGGACTAATCAGGGGGCATTGCAGTGGAGGACAACTGGAATGAGAGGCTGACACAGAGAGTAGGCCCAAATCAGTAAGTAGTCGAAATGCAGTTCAAAATTGGCAACAGTAGTAAACAGGCGGCACAGCTTTGTTCAGTGGAGGAGAACAGCAAGGAGTGGCAGACACCGATAGTAGGCCCCAACCCAACTAGTAGGCCAAATGCAGTCTAACATTAACAACTACTTAACGAGCGCCTGAAAACGGAATTTCAGGACAGGAAACCAGGAGAACAGCAAGGAGCGGCAGACACCGATAGTAGGCCCCAAACCAACTAGTACGCCAAATGCAGTTGTTCCGTTTAACCACAATTTAACGAGAGCCTGAAGATAGAAGTTCAGGAAAGGCAACCTGGAGAACACCTTGGAGTGGAACACACCATCTCTCTACACCCAATACCCAATTTGTAGGTCTAATGCAGCGTAGTTTCCAACAACTACTAAACGAGAGCATGATGATCGAAGCATTGGCGAGGAAACCTGGGGAACACCTTGGAGTGGAACACACCATCTCTCTACACCCCATACCCAATTTGTAGGCCTAATGCAGCGTAGTTTCCAACAACTACTAAACGAGAGCATGATGATCGAAGCATTGGCGAGGAAACCTGGGGAACACCTTGGAGTGGTACACACCATCTCTCTACAGTGGAACACACCATCTCTCTACACCCCATACCCAATTTGTAGGCCTAATGCAGCGTAGTTTCCAACAACTACTAAACGAGAGCCGGAAGATCGAAGCTCAGGAAAGGCAACCTGGAGAACACCTTGGAGTGGAACACACCATCTCTCTACACCCCATACCCAATTTGTAGGCCCAATGCAGCGTAGTTTCCAACAACTACTAAACGAGAGCCGGAAGATCGAAGCAATGGAGAGGAAACCTGGGGAACACCTTGGAGTGTAACACACCATCTCTCTACACCCCATACCCAATTTGTAGGCCTAATGCAGCGTAGTTTCCAACAACTACTAAACGAGAGCCGGAAGATCGAAGCAATGGAGAGGAAACCTGGGGAACACCTTGGAGTGTAACACACCATCTCTCTACACCCCATACCCAATTTGTAGGCCTAATGCAGCGTAGTTTCCAACAACTACTAAACGAGAGCCGGAAGATCGAAGCAATGGAGAGGAAACCTGGGGAACACCTTGGAGTGTAACACACCATCTCTATACAACCCATACCCAATTTGTAGGCCTAATGCAGCGTAGTTTCCAACAACTACTAAACAAGAGCATGAAGATCGAAGCAATGGAGAGGAAACCTGGGGAACACCTTGGAGTGGAACACACCATCTCTCTACACCCCATACCCAATTTGTAGGCCTAATGCAGCGTAGTTTCCGACAACTACTAAACGAGAGCATGATGATCGAAGCATTGGCGAGGAAACCTGGGGAACACCTTGGAGTGGAACACACCATCTCTCTACAGTGGAACACACCATCTCTCTACACCCCATACCCAATTTGTAGGCCCAATGTAGCGTAGTTTCCAACAACTACTAAACGAAAGCCGGAAGATCGAAGCTCAGGAAAGGCAACCTGGGGAACACCTTGGAGTGGAACACACCATCTTTCTACACACCATACCCAATTTGTAGGCCTAATGCAGCGCAGTTTCCAACAACTACTAAACGAGAGCCGGAAGATCGAAGCAATGGAGAGGAAACCTGGGGAACACCTTGGAGTGTAACACACCATCTCTCTACACCCCATACCCAATTTGTAGGCCTAATGCAGCGTAGTTTCCAACAACTACTAAACGAGAGCCGGAAGATCGAAGCAATGGAGAGGAAACCTGGGGAACACCTTGGAGTGTAACACACCATCTCTCTACACCCCATACCCAATTTGTAGGCCTAATGCAGCGTAGTTTCCAACAACTACTAAACGAGAGCCGGAAGATCGAAGCAATGGAGAGGAAACCTGGGGAACACCTTGGAGTGTAACACACCATCTCTCTACACCCCATACCCAATTTGTAGGCCTAATGCAGCGTAGTTTCCAACAACTACTAAACGAGAGCCGGAAGATCGAAGCAATGGAGAGGAAACCTGGGGAACACCTTGGAGTGTAACACACCATTTCTCTACACCCCATACCCAATTTGTAGGCCTAATGCAGCGTAGTTTCCAACAACTACTAAACGAGAGCATGAAGATCGAAGCAATGGAGAGGAAACCTGGGGAACACCTTGGAGTGGAACACACCATCTCTCTACACCCCATACCCAATTTGTAGGCCTAATGCAGCGCAGTTTCCAACAACTACTAAACGAGAGCATGATGATCGAAGCATTGGCGAGGAAACCTGGGGAACACCTTGGAGTGGAACACACCATCTCTCTACAGTGGAACACACCATCTCTCTACACCCCATACCCAATTTGTAGGCCCAATGCAGCGTAGTTTCCAACAACTACTAAACGAGAGCCGGAAGATCGAAGCTCAGGAAAGGCAACCTGGGGAACACCTTGGAGTGTAACAAACCCTCTCTCTACACCACGGAAGGGCTGATTCTTAGGAAGGAAGGCTGTCGGAAAGAAGCAGGGCGCGTCCGAGGGTGATTATATTCTTATTAGGTATATACTCACCCTCGGACGCGCCTTGCTTCTTTATTTGTAATGAATGTTTATTTGCAATGTGGTTTTGACTTACTCTATTTTTTTGGTAAATAATGATTTTATTATTTTCATTGTTTTGCATCTTCTTGGCAATAATATAAAGAAGACGCGACAGGACAACACTCGGTGGATGCCATATCTGTGTTTAAAATTGAAAAAACCTTTCAGTTAACTACTTGCAGGAGAAAGTTATTGTAGCTGGTGGCCATTTTTAGTACTGTACCAGATTTTTGTTGTATGTGTTTGTTTTTAATGTTAAAATGTCTGCATTTGATATCTCTCCAGTATTTTCTTTTTTATAAGCAAAATACTTATTTTTATATTTTCTGATGTTGGTTCCAGGGGTACACGGGCAGCAGTGGTGTGGTCAGTGGAGGCCTAGTGGAAGGAGTGACCGCAGACAGGCATCGAAGGCCTAAAATAATAACACATGGCTGTAGGCAATTTTAAATTGGTTCCAGGGGTACACGGGCAGCAGTGGTGTGGTCAGTGGAGGCCTAGTGGAAGGAGTGACCGCAGACAGGCATCGAAGGCCTAAAATAATAACACATGGCTGTAGGCAATTTTAAATTGGTTCCAGGGGTACACGGGCAGCAGTGGTGTGGTCAGTGGAGGCCTAGTGGAAGGAGTGACCGCAGACAGGCATCGAAGGCCTAAAATAATAACACATGGCTGTAGACAATTTTAAATTGGTTCCAGGGGTACACGGGCAGCAGTGGTGTGGTCAGTGGAGGCCTAGTGGAAGGAGTGACCGCAGACAGGCATCGAAGGCCTAAAATAATAACACATGGCTGTAGGCAATTTTAAATTGGTTCCAGGGGTACACGGGCAGCAGTGGTGTGGTCAGTGGAGGCCTAGTGGAAGGAGTGACCGCAGACAGGCATCGAAGGCCTAAAATAATAACACATGGCTGTAGGCAATTTTAAATTGGTTCCAGGGGTACACGGGCAGCAGTGGTGTGGTCAGTGGAGGCCTAGTGGAAGGAGTGACCGCAGACAGGCATCGAAGGCCTAAAATAATAACACATGGCTGTAGGCAATTTTAAATTGGTTCCAGGGGTACACGGGCAGCAGTGGTGTGGTCAGTGGAGGCCTAGTGGAAGGAGTGACCGCAGACAGCCATCGAAGGCCTAAAATAATAACACATGGCTGTAGGCAATTTTAAATTGGTTACAGGGGTACACGGGCAGCAGTGGTGTGGTCAGTGGAGGCCTAGTGGAAGGAGTGACCGCAGACAGGCATCGAAGGCCTAAAATAATAACACATGGCTGTAGGCAATTTTAAATTGGTTCCAGGGGTACACGGGCAGCAGTGGTGTGGTCAGTGGAGGCCTAGTGGAAGGAGTGACCGCAGACAGGCATCGAAGGCCTAAAATAATAACACATGGCTGTAGGCAATTTTAAATTGGTTACAGGGGTACACGGGCAGCAGTGGTGTGGTCAGTGGAGGCCTAGTGGAAGGAGTGACCGCAGACAGGCATCGAAGGCCTAAAATAATAACACATGGCTGTAGGCAATTTTAAATTGGTTCCAGGGGTACACGGGCAGCAGTGGTGTGGTCAGTGGAGGCCTAGTGGAAGGAGTGACCGCAGACAGGCATCGAAGGCCTAAAATAATAACACATGGCTGTAGGCAATTTTAAATTGGTTCCAGGGGTACACGGGCAGCAGTGGTGTGGTCAGTGGAGGCCTAGTGGAAGGAGTGACCGCAGACAGGCATCGAAGGCCTAAAATAATAACACATGGCTGTAGGCAATTTTAAATTGGTTACAGGGGTACACGGGCAGCAGTGGTGTGGTCAGTGGAGGCCTAGTGGAAGGAGTGACCGCAGACAGGCATCGAAGGCCTAAAATAATAACACATGGCTGTAGGCAATTTTAAATTGGTTCCAGGGGTACACGGGCAGCAGTGGTGTGGTCAGTGGAGGCCTAGTGGAAGGAGTGACCGCAGACAGGCATCGAAGGCCTAAAATAATAACACATGGCTGTAGGCAATTTTAAATTGGTTCCAGGGGTACACGGGCAGCAGTGGTGTGGTCAGTGGAGGCCTAGTGGAAGGAGTCACCGCAGACAGGTATCGAAGGCCTAAAATAATAACACATGGCTGTAGGCAATTTTAAATTGGTTACAGGGGTACACGGGCAGCAGTGGTGTGGTCAGTGGAGGCCTAGTGGAAGGAGTGACCGCAGACAGGCATCGAAGGCCTAAAATAATAACACATGGCTGTAGGCAATTTTAAATTGGTTCCAGGGGTACACGGGCAGCAGTGGTGTGGTCAGTGGAGGCCTAGTGGAAGGAGTGACCACAGACAGGCATCGAAGGCCTAAAATAATAACACATGGCTGTAGGCAATTTTAAATTGGTTCCAGGGGTACACGGGCAGCAGTGCCCTGGTCAGTGTAGTAGTAGTAGAAAGAATGGACCGCAGACAGGCATCGAAGGCCTAAAATAAAAAAATTGGGCTGGCTGTAGGCAATTTTAAATTGGTTCCAGGGGTACACAGGCAGCAGTGGTGTGGTCAGTGGAGGCCTAGTGGAAGGAGTGACCGCAGACAGGCATCGAAGGCCTAAAATAATAACACATGGCTGTAGGCAATTTTAAATTGGTTCCAGGGGTACACGGGCAGCAGTGGTGTGGTCAGTGGAGGCCTAGTGGAAGGAGTGACCGCAGATAGGCATCGAAGGCCTAAAATAATAACACATGGCTGTAGGCAATTTTAAATTGGTTACAGGGGTACACGGGCAGCAGTGGTGTGGTCAGTGGAGGCCTAGTGGAAGGAGTCACCGCAGACAGGCATCGAAGGCCTAAAATAATAACACATGGCTGTAGGCAATTTTAAATTGGTTCCAGGGGTACACGGGCAGCAGTGCCCTGGTCAGTGTAGTAGTAGTAGTAGAAAGAATGGACCGCAGACAGGCATCGAAGGCCTAAAATAAAAAAATTGGGCTGGCTGTAGGCAATTTTAAATTGGTTCCAGGGGTACACGGGCAGCAGTGGTGTGGTCAGTGGAGGCCTAGTGGAAGGAGTGACCGCAGACAGGCATCGAAGGCCTAAAATAATAACACATGGCTGTAGGCAATTTTAAATTGGTTCCAGGGGTACACGGGCAGCAGTGGTGTGGTCAGTGGAGGCCTAGTGGAAGGAGTGACCGCAGACAGGCATCGAAGGCCTAAAATAATAACACATGGCTGTAGGCAATTTTAAATTGGTTACAGGGGTACACGGGCAGCAGTGGTGTGGTCAGTGGAGGCCTAGTGGAAGGAGTCACCGCAGACAGGCATGGAAGGCCTAAAATAATAACACATGGCTGTAGGCAATTTTAAATTGGTTACAGGGGTACACGGGCAGCAGTGGTGTGGTCAGTGGAGGCCTAGTGGAAGGAGTGACCACAGACAGGCATCGAAGGCCTAACATAACAAAAATGTCAATACAATGGTATTGTCAGTGGCAGGCATTGAAGGATGTCAGCGCATAGACTAAACATTGGTGAAACTGTGAGAGATAATTGTGCAAGTGGTAGAGCAATGTTTGAGCTGGGGGGGAACTCTCTTGTGGCCGGCGGTACAGGCCCAGGGCCCCTCATGTTACAACAGTGTGTCTGACGTTGGGTGCGCACCACCACCGTCAGAGACACTTTATTGTACTAGGAGGGACCCAGTGGCAGTGCCGTCGACCAAAAGCGGGCTCACCCACCTCTTCAGACAAACTGCACTCTCACGGGTGCTGTCGCCAAGTGTCGATACCACGGCCCCGTGTGGGGAGTTTGGCCATTTAGTGAGGTGTAAACATGTCGTATGCTGGACAATCAGGTGCAGAAAATTACGAGATTGGAAAAGGCATTCAGAATAGTCCACAGGCAAGACCTTTTCATAGGAAAGCTAGGTGTCAGCCGGGCAAGGTGGGGCAAAAGATTTCGAAATCCAGTTGTGGTTCATTTTAATGAAGGTTAGATCATCTACATTTTGGGTAGCCAGACGAGTCCTTTTTTCTGTTAGTATTGAACCTGCAGCACTGAATACTCTTTCTGATAGGACACTAGCTGCCGGGCAAGCAAGCTCCTGCAATGCATATTCTGCCAATTCTGGCCAGGTGTCTAATTTTGATGCCCAGTAATCAAATGGGAATGACGGTTGAGGGAGAACATCGATAAGGGATGAAAAATAGTTTGTAACCATACTGGACAAATGTTGTCTCCTGTCACTTTGAATTGATGCTGCAGTACCTGTCCTGTCTGCGGTCATAGCAAAATCACTCCACAACCTGGTCAGAAAACCCCTCTGGCCAACGCCACTTCTGATTTCTGCCCCTCTAACTCCTCTGGTCTGCTGGCCCCTGCAGCTCGTGTGAGAACGATCACGGGCGCTGTGTGCAGGGAATGCCAGAAGCAAACGGTCAACAAGAGTTGATTGTTTGGTTGCTAATATTAGTTCCAAGTTCTCATGTGGCATTATATTTTGCAATTTGCCTTTATAGCGAGGATCAAGGAGGCAGGCCAACCAGTAATCGTCATCATTCATCATTTTAGTTATGCGTGTGTCCCTTTTGAGGATACGTAAGGCATAATCCGCCATGTGGGCCAAAGTTCCAGTTCTCAAATCTGCGGTTGTGCTTGGTTGAGGGGCAGTTTCAGTCAAATCCACGTCACTTGTGTCCCTCAAAAAACCAGAACCCGGCCTTGCCGCGCCACCAATTTCCAGTGGCCCCGGAAAAGCTTCCTCATTAAAAATATAATCATCCCCATCATCCTCCTCGTCCTCCTCCTCCTCTTCGCCCGCTACCTCGTCCTGTACACTGCCCTGGCCAGACAATGGCTGACTGTCATCAAGGCTTTCCTCTTCCTCAGCTGCAGACGCCTGATCCTTTATGTGCGTCAAACTTTGCATCAGCAGACGCATTAGGGGGATGCTCATGCTTATTATGGCGTTGTCTGCATTAACCAGCCGTGTGCATTCCTCAAAACACTGAAGGACTTGACACATGTCTTGAATCTTCGACCACTGCACACCTGACAACTCCATGTCTGCCATCCTACTGCCTGCCCATGTATGTGTATCCTCCCACAAAAACATAACAGCCCGCCTCTGTTCACACAGTCTCTGAAGCATGTGCAGTGTTGAGTTCCACCTTGTTGCAACGTCTATGATTAGGCGATGCTGGGGAAGGTTCAAAGAACGCTGATAGGTCTGCATACGGCTGGAGTGTACGGGCGAACGGCGGATATGTGAGCAAAGTCCACGCACTTTGAGGAGCAGGTCGGATAACCCCGGATAACTTTTCAGGAAGCACTGCACCACCAGGTTTAAGGTGTGAGCCAGGCAAGGAATGTGTTTCAGTTGGGAAAGGGAGATGGCAGCCATGAAATTCCTTCCGTTATCACTCACTACCTTGCCTGCCTCAAGATCTACAGTGCCCAGCCACGACTGCGTTTCTTTCTGCAAGAACTCGGACAGAACTTCCGCGGTGTGTCTGTTGTCGCCCAAACACTTCATAGCCAATACAGCCTGCTGACGTTTGCCAGTAGCTGCCTCATAATGGGAGACCTGGTGTGCAACAGTGGCAGCTGCGGATGGAGTGGTTGTGCGACTGCGGTCTGTGGACGAGCTCTCGCTTCTGCAGGAGGACGAAGAGGAGGAGGAGGGGGTGCGAACGGCTACAGCCAATTGTTTCCTAGACCGTGGGCTAGGCAGAACTGTCCTAAACTTGCTGTCCCCTGTGGACCCTGCATCCACCACATTTACCCAGTGTGCCGTGATGGACACGTAACGTCCCTGGCCATGCCTACTGGTCCATGCATCTGTTGTCAGGTGCACCTTTGTGCTCACAGATTGCCTGAGTGCATGGACGATGCGCTCTTTAACATGCTGGTGGAGGGCTGGGATGGCTTTTCTGGAAAAAAAGTGTCGACTGGGTAGCTCGTAGCGTGGTACAGCGTAGTCCATCAGGGCTTTGAAAGCTTCGCTTTCAACTAACCGGTAGGGAATCATCTCTAACGAGATTAGTCTAGCTATGTGTGCGTTCAAACCCTGTGTACGCGGATGCGAGGCTAAGTACTTCCTTTTTCTAACCATAGTCTCATGTAGGGTGAGCTGGACTGGAGAGCTGGAGATCGTGGAACTAGCGGGGGAGCCGGTGGACATGGCAGACTGAGAGACAGTGGGAGATGTTATTGTTGCCACCGGTGCCCTAGATGCAGTGTTTCCTACTACGAAACTGGTGATTCCCTGACCCTGACTGCTTTGGCCTGGCAAAGAAACCTGCACAGATACTGCAGGTGGTGCGGAAAATGGTGGCCCTACACTGCCGGAAGGGATGTTGCGTTGCTGACTAGCTTCATTGGCCGAGGGTGCTACAACCTTAAGGGACGTTTGGTAGTTAATCCAGGCTTGCAAATGCATGGTGGTTAAATGTCTATGCATGCAACTTGTATTGAGACTTTTCAGATTCTGTCCTCTGCTTAAGGTAGTTGAACATTTTTGACAGATGACTTTGCGCTGATCAATTGGATGTTGTTTAAAAAAATGCCAGACTGCACTCTTTCTAGCATCGGATACCTTTTCAGGCATTGCAGACTGAGCTTTAACCGGATGGCCACGCTGTCCTCCAACAGGTTTTGGCTTTGCCACGCGTTTTGGGCAAGATACGGGCCCGGCAGATGGAACCTGTTGCGATGTTGATGCCTGCTGCGGCCCCTCCTCCTCCGCTTCAGAACTGCTGCCGCCTGCACCCTGTTCCCCCAATGGCTGCCAATCGGGGTCAAGAACTGGGTCATCTATTACCTCTTCTTGTAGCTCGTGTGCAACTTCGTCTGTGTCACCGTGTCGGTCGGTGGTATAGCGTTCGTGATGGGGCAACATAGTCTCATCAGGGTCTGATTCTTGATCAGCACCCTGCGAGGGCAATGTTGTGGTCTGAGTCAAAGGACCAGCATAGTAGTCTGGCTGTGGCTGTGCATCAGTGCACTCCATGTCAGATTCAACTTGTAATGGGCATGGACTGTTAACTGCTTCACTTTCTAAGCCAGGGACGGTATGTGTAAAGAGCTCCATGGAGTAACCCGTTGTGTCGCCTGCTGCATTCTTCTCTGTTGTTGTTTTTGCTGAAGAGGACAAGGAAGCGACTTGTCCCTGACCGTGAACATCCACTAACGACGCGCTGCTTTGACATTTACCAGTTTCACGAGAGGAGGCAAAAGAGCTAGAGGCTGAGTCAGCAAGATAAGCCAAAACTTGCTCTTGCTGCTCCGGCTTTAAAAGCGGTTTTCCTACTCCCAGAAAAGGGAGCGTTCGAGGCCTTGTGTAGCCAGACGACGAACCTGGCTCCACAGCTCCAGACTTAGGTGCAATATTTTTTTTCCCACGACCAGCTGATGCTCCACCACTACCACTACCCTCATTACCAGCTGACAATGAACGCCCCCGGCCACGACCTCTTCCACCATACTTCCTCATTGTTTTAAAAAACGTAAACAAACTAATGGTATTTGTTGCTGTCACACAAATTACACGGTGAGCTATAACTTCAGTATGATTTAGCTACCCCTTTACAGGTGAGTGAGACCACAACGAAAATCAGGCACAATGTTACACACTCTGTTGTTGGTGGCAACAAATGAGAGAGATGCCACACACGCAGGACTGTCACTGAAGCACAAATGTAAATATTAATCTCCCACTGATTTGATTTTTTTTTTTTTTAAGGGAGACTTTAGGAAAAAAAAATAATAGAATAAAATGATTTTTTCAGGAAGAATTTAGAAACCAAATAAAATAAAATGATTTTTTCAGGGAGAATTTAGAAAACAAATAAAACAAAAAAAGGCTTTCTATGGCCCACTGAGTGAGAGATGACGCACACAGGAGTCAGGAGTGGCACACAAGCCCAGAGGCCAATATTTATCTCCCACTGATTGATGTAGTGATTTTTTCAGGTAGATTTTGGAACCCAAATCAAGCTAAAAAAAATAATAGGCTTTCTATGGCCCACAATTGGAGAGAGAGAGAGAGATGGCACACCCAGGAGTCAAGACTGGCACACAAGCAGAAAGGGCAATATTAATCTCCCACTGATTTGTTTTTTTTTTTGTTTTTTTTTCAGGGAGACTTTAGGAAAAAAAAAAATAGAATAAAATGATTTTTTCAGGAAGAATTTAGAAACCAAAGAAAATAAAATGATTTTTTCAGGGAGAATTTAGAAAACAAATAAAACAAAAAAAGGCTTTCTATGGCCCACTGAGTGAGAGATGACGCACACAGGAGTCAGGAGTGGCACACAAGCCCAGAGGTCAATATTTATCTCCCACTGATTGATGTAGTGATTTTTTCAGGTAGATTTTGGAACCCAAATCAAGCTAAAAAAAATAATAGGCTTTCTATGGCCCACAATTGGAGAGAGAGAGAGAGATGGCACACCCAGGAGTCAAGACTGGCACACAAGCAGAAAGGGCAATATTAATCTCCCACTGATTTTTTTTTTTTTTTTTTTTTTCAGGGAGACTTTAGGAAAAAAAAAATAGAATAAAATGATTTTTTCAGGAAGAATTTAGAAACCAAATAAAATAAAATGATTTTTTCATGGAGAATTTAGAAAACAAATAAAACAAAAAAAGGCTTTCTATGGCCCACTGAGTGAGAGATGACGCACACAGGAGTCAGGAGTGGCACACAAGCCCAGAGGCCAATATTTATCTCCCACTTTTTTTTTTTGTTCCAGGGAAAATTTATAAACCCAATAAAAAAAATAATAAATAGGCTTTCTATGGCCCACTATCTGAGAGACAGAGAGAGATGGCACGCTTAGGACTGGCACACAAGCCCAAAGGCCAATATTAATCTCCCTTTTTTTTTTAAGGGAGAATTTATAAAACCAAAAAAAAAAAAATAAATAGGCTTTCTATGGCCCACTATCTGAGAGAGAGAGATGGCACGCTTAGGACTGGCACACAAGCCCAAAGGCCAATATTAATCTCCCACTGATTGATTTATTGATTTTTTCAGGTAGAATTTAGAACCCAAATAAAGCAAAAAAAAAAAAAAGGGCTTTCTATGGCCCACTGAGTGAGTGATGATGCACACAGGAGTCAGGAGTGGCACACAAGCCCTGAGGCCAATATTTTTCTCCCACTGATTGATGTAGTGATTTTTTCAGGTAGATTTTAGAACCAAAATCAAGCAAAAAAATAAATAGGCTTTCTATGGCCCACTGAGTGAGTGATGATGCACACAGGAGTCAAGAGTGGCACACAAGCCCTGAGGCCAATATTTTTCTCCCACTGATTGATGTAGTGATTTTTTCAGGTAGATTTTATAACCCAAATCAAGCAAAAAAATAAATAGGCTTTCTATGGCCCACTGAGTGAGAGATGACACAGACAGGGATGGCACTCTAGCAGAAATGTCAATCTTAATCTCCCACAAAAAAAAAAAAAAAAAACAGGGAGTGTCCTTCAATTACTATCTCCCTGCAGTAATCTCAGCCAGGTATGGCAGGCAGCAATAAGGAGTGGACTGACGCACAAATTAAATAAAAAGTGTGTACAAACCAAAAAGATAGCTGTGCAGAAAGGAAGGAACAAGAGGATTTGTGCTTTGAAAAAAGCAGTTGGTTTGCACAGCGGCGTACACACAGCAATGCAGCTATCAGGGAGCCTTCTAGGGCAGCCCAATGAGCTACAGCGCTGAGGGGAAAAAAAAAAATGTAGCTTCCACTGTCCCTGCACACCGAAGGTGGTGTTGGGCAGTGGAAATCGCTACAGCACAAGCGGTTTGGTGGTTAATGGACCCTGCCTAACGCTATCCCTGCTTCTGACGAAGCGGCAGCAACCTCTCCCTAAGCTCAGATCAGCAGCAGTAACATGGCGGTCGGCGGGAACTCCCCTTTATAGCCCCTGTGACGCCGCAGACAGCAAGCCAATCACTGCAATGCCCTTCTCTAAGATGGTGGGGACCAGGACCTATGTCATCACGCTGCCCACACTCTGCGTTTACCTTCATTGGCTGAGAAATGGCGCTTTTCGCGTCATTGAAACGCGACTTTGGCGCGAAAGTCGCGTACCGCATGGCCGACCCCGCACAGGGGTCGGATCGGGTTTCATAAAAAACGACTTTGCCAAAAGTCGGCGACTTTTGAAAATGAACGACCCGTTTCGCTCAACCCTAATCCCCACCACCACCATCATAATCATTGCCTCCCCCACCATCATCATTGCCTCCCCCACCACCATCATCATTGCCTCCCACCACCACCACCATCATTGCCTCCCCCACCACCATCATTGCCTTCTCCCCCACCGCCCCATCACCCACATCATTGCCAATCTCCAATATCTCCAATACACACCACTATCATACATATAGCACCACACACAGACAGCACACCACTCTCTCTCACACACACACACAGCACCCACTCACCTCTCTGCACATTCCCAGCAGTCGCAGCAAATCCCAGCAGCCTCCTCTCTGAAACAACAGCGCTGAATGATGACATCATCCAGCCGCTCTGAGTCAGTCAGACAGGAAGCTGCAGGGATCGCAATCAGGGTTCGCCAACCTTTAGGGGCCCACCTCCGGGGCCCTGATTCAGCAGCACCGGCGGGCATTGTTAGCCTCAGCCTGCGGCTAACGCTGCCCGCTATTAAAGTGAAATGGTATTCACTCCTCTCCACTCCCATGGGGGTGTGGGGAAGCATGAATATTCATTTCTCTTTAGCAGTGGGGACAGGCACCTGTCTCCAGCTGCTGCTTTCTGGTACATATAATATTTAGTGCCTCTATTGGTGCAATATGTACATGGTGCATCTATGCATGGTGTCATTAGCACGTATAACTGATCCAAATCTTTAAGTCCTATATCCATTTTTTACATTAATATTCATTATATTGGGGTCTATAGTTAGTGATCTTCCTGGTATAGAGGTATTATTTGCTGTGGACTGCCATCATTATTTATCACTCAACTTCTATATCAAGTTAAAGTTGCATGATCACTCTGTGTGTTTGTGCCCTCTAGTTTTAGTCATGTCTTGAATTGATTAGCTGTATATTGTTATATTGATTTTCTACTATGTTTTAATATTATAATAACATTTTTATATTTTTACACATTTTGATCATTTGTTTCTTTTTATTTCGTTATTGGTTTATATGTTTCTAGTAAAAAGGAATCTCTATATCAATTTATGAGGATATTGTTCAGGTGTATACTTTTCAATATTTAGTTTAATTGAGGCCTTAACTTTATTCTCCATGTCATGCATTTGATGCCAAAAATTCTCAGGTAAAAAATGCACATCTGCTTTTAGTGCAAAACGCATCAAAAACACATGTAACTCGCACATGACTATTTCAATGAAGTTCTGTCAAAGACAAGTACCAGGAAATATAAAAAAATAAAACAGCTTTGTTTAAAATATGATGGCCCAGCAAAAGATAAAAAACACAGCATCACAAACAGGATAAAAACCCATGAAAAAAATGCACTCAAAACTGCAGTGAAAAAATGTAAGTAACCTAATTTACTTAATATGTGCAGATAAGGTGCAGAAAATCTGCTATTCTGTAAACACAAAAAACTTTTTGTTATCATGTCTTTCCTATAAATAACTTAAAAGTTGCGTTTTTTAAATGTGTTTTTGTTGCAGAAGTTTGCCTATTCATCTGCAGTGAAATCTGCAGCAAAAACATTGAAATAATTGACATGCTGCAGAATTAAATCTGCGCCAAATCTTCAAAAATAAGCAATGTATGCATGAGACTTCCGGATTCTCATTCACTTAGCTGGCATGCAGAAACCTTTTAGGTTTTGTGACAAATCTGTGCGGAAAAAAAACATTTCTGCAATGTGTGCACAGGTATACATAACTCCAACAGTCCCAGAATCAGAGGAACTTTCTTAATTTTGACGGGTCAGTTCCACTGTCCCGGGATGACAGAGCTTTGTCTCGAGTTCCACTCACTCTAACCTCTTGGTGTCTTCTCTTCCTCTCTCCATAGTTCCTCCACCTTGGAGGGCAGAGCCGGCATCCCTCTGCACTTACATTAATTAAACAATTATTCGTTTGAGCTCGTGTCTCCCTGGAATCAAACCCACAAAACCTGTAAGGCCAGCATCACACTGGCGTATTGCATCCGATGCGAGATCATCAGATGCGATATGCTAATGACACTCGGCTCCTGCTCGCAGCAGAGCAGAAGCCGAGTGTCATGCGTCTGTGCTCCGATTCTCTCACACAGGGAGGATTGGAGCACAGCTGCAGAGGAGGCGGAGAAATTAATTTCTCCATCTCCTCCATTGCTGGGGTCCGCTTATAACGCACATCACTTGGATGATATCCGAGTGGTGGGCGCTGTCTCACTCGCACCCATAGGCTTATATGGGTGCGAGTGAGCCGGGAGTTTTCCTCGGTCAGAGGAAAATGGTCGACAAAAGATCGGCTGCTGGGAGTTGCCCCATAGCTTAACATTGGTCCGAGTGCAATGCGATTTTTTATCGCATTGCACTCGGCCGTTTAAAACGCCAGTGTGACGCTGCAGCTAAAGATGTGAGTCACAGCCTACATTAATCAGCACAGTAAAATTTGGCATACGTGAAGCTGTATTGCAGGCAGTCAACCCACAGACAAATAATACTGTTACATAGAGATTCATCTGTATATAGAAGTGTATTTCTATGTCCCTGTATCCGAGAGGTGAAGAAAAAGTCAGATTTTTTTGCTCCTATAAAACTGCAAAACAATAATGAGAAACAATTATGTTATTGAGAACTGGTCTCCTATGAATCGGGTCTCCGCTTCACCTGCGCTCATTTGACTGGGTCATACACTATTGGTTCATGGTATTGTATTGAATAGGCTACACATGGGGCTCCTTGCATTTTAACTCGCATTTAACCCTATTTGGTAATGCGATTCAGGGTCTCTGCTTTTGTGTATGCCAAATAAGGGACATGCCTTTATTAGGGGTAGCATTTATGGTTGTATTTGTGGCAGCACTTCTGGTGTAAACTGTGCAATGCTATATTTTGATAAGACTGTCCTTTATTCTGTTTACCTTGAACACACATTCATGGGTTTGCCCTATTGTATGTGCATGTACGGTGGTGTTCATATAGGTATTGTCCTAGTGGGTATTGACCTATTTACTCTGGCGCAGGTGTAGGCCCTATTATGGGCTGTGTTCTCAAGGAACAAGTATGTTGCCTTTTTTAATTGTTTTTAATTGTGTGTTTTCTTTATTGCCTGTTTCATTTGTATTGTAGCATATTTGTAATATAATAAAATTGTGTTTATATTTGCTGAATCCATGGTGTGGTGATCCCCTTTTGTATGGCCTTCACTTTCCTTCTGTTCTGTTTTTTGGTCTCCTAGGAATCGAACTCAAGCCTCTGGTTGCTCTGATCACCGGGGAGGATTTTGTATACTTGAATGGCAGGGTGTGAACCAGGGTGTGTGCATTGCAGGGTGTGAACCCACAGACAAATTATACTGATATATAGAGATACATCTGTACATAGCACTGTATTTCTATTTCCCTGTATTCTAGAGGGAAAATAAGTCAGATTTTTTTATCCCTCTGTTCACACGTGGCTTAAAACTGTGTTTTTTCTACTGCCTTTTTTATGCATTCTTGGTGTGAGCAGAATTTTTAACCCTTTTTTAATAGTGCAAAAAAACCCTTAAAAATACAGCAATGTTGCTTTTTTTACATTCGATTCATCCTCTGTGCGTCGAATGACACAGCTGAACTGTATCACAAATGTCCTGGGTACAGTATGACAGTCCTGAATTTTGGTTTGCGCCCTGCAATCTCAGGTGTGTGCTGCATGTCTCTTCTAACATCTCCTCCAGGGTAGAAATAAATAGTAGATGAGTGTGGATAGGGGTGTGGCTAGGGGAGTGGTCAAAATTTGCAAGGCCGCATGTATTATCCCTCTTTCTGTTTTTCAAACATTGTGAGGTATGCCTTATTACATGCATAATTATGGATGCAGCAATACCAAATATATGACTTTTACTCATTTGCAATACCAATTAGTGTCCAAAGGGAACTTGAACATGTGACCCTATGGTAATACACTGATCTATTTGTATGCAGTGTATAACACTAGCTTATCAGATTCCTCCAACACTAAAGGGACCTGTCTTCAGAAAAAAACGCTATTAATCTGTAGATGTGGGGTAAACCTGCAGTTTAATACTGCTATTAACCTGTCCGGCCCTGGAACTTACCTGAACGCTGTGGGGAGAAAATGCACTTTACTCCTGCAGGCAACGTTCCAGTTTCACGGGGGCAGGTGTTGTGAATTCTGTGGCTGAGTTCACTTCTGTGGTCACAAGTGGTATTGCAGTCTCTGGGCTTCCTCCCTCAGGTGTTTTGGTGAGCTCGTTGGCTGCCTTGCTATTTAGCTCCACCTGAGTCTGTCTTCCTTGCTCCTTGTCAATGTTCCAGTGTTGGATCTGAGCTACTGCATCTTTCCTTGGGCCTGCTGCTCTGCTAGATAAGTGCTTCTAGTTTGTTTTCTGTTTTTTCTGTCCAGCTTGCTATTAACTTTTGCTGGAAGCTCTGAGAAGCAAAGGGGTGCACTGCCGTGCTGTTAGTTCGGCACGGTGGGTCTTTTTGCCCCTTTGCGTGGTTTTCGTTTTAGGGTTTTTTGTAGACTGCATAGTTCTCTTTGCTATCCTTGCTCTGTCTAGAATATCGGGCCTCACTTTGCTGAATCTATTTCATTCCTACGTTTGTCTTTTCATCTTGCTAACAGTCATTATATGTGGGGGGCTGCCTATTCCTTTGGGGTATTTCTCTGAGGTAAGTTAGGCTTGTATTTCTATCTTCAGGCTAGTCAGCTCTCAGGCAGTGCCGAGTTGCATAGGTAGTGATAGGCGCTATCCACTGCTGCTTATAGTTGTGTGAGGATAGATCAGGTACTGCAGTCTACAGAGATTCCACGTCTCAGAGCTTGTCCTATTGTTTTTGGTTATTGCCAGATCTCTGTATGTGCGCTGATTACTGCACGCTGTGTTGCCTGATTGCCAGCCATAACAGTACAAGGAGCCACACCAATGATTCCCAATAGAGGGAAAAAAGAAATCCTGACATCATTTTTTTTTCTTAGCTCTGTCTTCAGTCTTTTTTTTCCCCTAGACATTAGAGTGCTTCAGGACACAGCTGTGGACATGGATATTCAGGCTCTGTGCTCCTCAATGGATAATCTCGTTGTAAATGTACAAAAGATTCAAGATACTATTGATCAGAAATCGATGCTAGAACCAAGAATTCTGATTCCTGATTTGTTTTTTGGTGACAGAACTAAGTTCCTGAGCTTCAGAAATAATTGTAAGCTATTTTTGGCCTTGAAACCTCATTCTTCTGGTAATCCTATTCAACAGGTTTTGATTATTATTTCTTTTTTGCGCGGCGACCCACAGGACTGGGCGTTTTCTCTTGCACCAGGAGATTCTGCATTGAGTAATGTTGATGCATTTTTCCAGGCGCTGGGATTGCTTTACGATGAGCCTAATTCAGTGGATCAGGCTGAGAGAAATCTGCTGGCTTTATGCCAGGGTCAGGATGATGTAGAAGTATATTGTCAGAAATTTAGGAAGTGGTCAGTACTCACTCTGTGGAATGAATCTGCACTAGCGGCTTTGTTCAGAAAGGGTCTCTCTGAAGCTCTTAAGGATGTAATGGTGGGATTTCCTATGCCTGCTGGTTTGAATGAGTCTATGTCCTTGGCCATTCAGATCGGTCGTCGCTTGCGCGAGCGTAAATCTGTGCACCATCTGGCGGTATTGTCTGAGAGTAAACCTGAGCCTATGCAGTGCGACAGGACTATGACTAAAGTAGAACGGCAAGAACACAGACGTCGGAACAGACTGTGTTTCTATTGTGGTGATTCTACTCATGCTATTTCTAATTGTCCTAAACGCACTAGGCGGTTCGATAGCTCTGCCGTTATTGGTACTGTACAGTCCAAATTCCTTTTGTCCATTACCTTAATGTGCTCTTTGTCATCGTATTCTGTCATGGCGTTTGTGGATTCAGGCGCTGCCCTGAATCTGATGGATTTGGATTATGCTAAACGTTGTGGATTTTTCTTGGAGCCTTTGCGGTGTCCTATTCCGTTGAGAGGAATTGATGCTACACCTTTGGCCAAGAATAAGCCTCAGTACTGGGCCCAGCTGACCATGTGCATGGCTCCTGCACATCAGGAAGTTATTCGCTTTCTGGTACTGCATAATTTGCATGATGTGGTCGTGTTGGGGTTGCCATGGCTACAAACCCATAATCCAGTATTGGATTGGAACTCTATGTCGGTAACCAGCTGGGGTTGTCAGGGAGTACATGGTGATGTTCCATTTTTGTCTATTTCGTCATCCATTCCTTCTGACATCCCAGAGTTCTTGTCGGACTTTCAGGATGTATTTGAAGAGTCCAAGTCTGATGCCCTACCTCCGCATAGGAATTGTGATTGTGCTATCGATTTGATTCCTGGTAGTAAATTCCCTAAGGGTCGTTTATTTAATTTGTCCGTACCTGAACACACCGCTATGCGCAGTTATGTGAAGGAGTCCCTGGAGAAGGGACATATTCGCCCATCGTCGTCACCATTGGGAGCAGGGTTCTTTTTTGTAGCCAAGAAGGATGGTTCGCTAAGACCGTGTATTGATTACCGCCTTCTTAATAAGATCACTGTTAAGTTTCAGTATCCCTTGCCATTGATTTCTGACTTGTTTGCTCGGATTAAGGGGGCTAGTTGGTTTACTAAGATTGATCTTCATGGTGCGTATAATCTGGTGATAATCAGGCAGGGAGATGAATGGAAAACGGCATTTAATACGCCCGAGGGTCATTTTGAGTATCTGGTGATGCCGTTCGGACTTGCCAATGCTCCATCTGTTTTTCAGTCTTTTATGCATGACATTTTCCGTGAGTATCTGGATAAATTCTTGATTGTTTACTTGGATGACATTTTGATCTTCTCAGATGATTGGGAGTCTCATGTGAAGCAAGTCAGAATGGTTTTCCAGGTACTGCGTGCTAATTCCTTGTTCGTGAAGGGATCAAAGTGTCTCTTCGGTGTGCAGAAAGTTTCATTTTTGGGGTTCATCTTTTCCCCTTCTACTATCGAGATGGATCCGGTTAAGGTCCAGGCCATCCAGGATTGGACTCAGCCGACATCTCTAAAAAGTCTGCAGAAATTCCTGGGCTTTGCTAATTTTTATCGTCGCTTCATCTGTAATTTTTCTAGCATTGCCAGACCATTGACCGATTTGACCAAGAAGGGTGCTGATTTGGTTAATTGGTCTTCTGCTGCCGTGGAAGCTTTTCAGGAGTTGAAGCGTCGTTTTTGCTGTGCCCCTGTGTTGGGTCAACCTGATGTTTCTCTTCCGTTCCAGGTCGAGGTTGATGCTTCTGAGATTGGTGCAGGGGCGGTTTTGTCACAGAGAGGTTCTGGTTGCTCAGTGTTCAAACCATGTGCTTTCTTTTCCAGGAAATTTTCTGCTGCTGAGCGTAATTATGATGTGGGCAACCGAGAGTTGCTGGCCATGAAGTGGGCATTCGAGGAGTGGCGTCATTGGCTTGAGGGTGCTAAGCATCGCGTGGTGGTTTTGACTGATCATAAGAACCTTACTTATCTTGAGTCTGCCAAGCGCTTGAATCCTAGACAGGCCCGTTGGTCGTTATTTTTGGCTCGTTTTGATTTTGTGATTTCATACCTTCCGGGCTCTAAAAATGTGAAGGCGGATGCTCTGTCTAGGAGTTTTGTGCCCGACTCTCCGGGGTTGTCTGAGCCGGCGAGTATCCTCAAGGAAGGAGTCATTGTGTCTGCCATCTCCCCTGATTTGCGGAGAGTGTTGCAGAAATTTCAGGCTAATAAACCTGATCGTTGTCCGGCCGAGAAACTGTTCGTCCCTGATAGGTGGACTAGTAAAGTTATCTCTGAACTTCATTGTTCGGTGCTGGCCGGTCATCCAGGAATCTTTGGTACCAGGGAGTTGGTTGCTAGATCCTTCTGGTGGCCATCTCTGTCACGGGATGTGCGTGCTTTTGTGCAGTCCTGTGGAATTTGTGCTAGGGCTAAGCCCTGCTGTTCACGTGCCAGTGGGTTGCTTTTGCCCTTGCCGGTCCCGAAGAGGCCTTGGACACATATTTCGATGGATTTCATTTCTGACCTTCCCGTTTCTCAAAAAATGTCGGTCATTTGGGTGGTCTGTGATCGCTTTTCTAAAATGGTCCATCTGGTGCCCTTGGTTAAATTGCCTTCCTCCTCTGATTTGGTGCCTTTGTTCTTCCAGCATGTGGTTCGTTTACATGGCATTCCTGAGAATATTGTTTCTGACAGAGGTTCCCAGTTTGTCTCGAGGTTCTGGCGAGCCTTTTGTGGTAGGATGGGCATTGACCTATCTTTCTCCTCGGCCTTCCATCCTCAGACTAATGGCCAGACCAAACGAACCAATCAGACCTTGGAAACATATCTGAGATGTTTTGTTTCCGCTGACCAGGATGATTGGGTGTCATTTTTGCCGTTGGCTGAGTTCGCCCTTAATAATCGGGCCAGCTCGGCTACCTTGGTCTCTCCATTTTTCTGCAATTCTGGGTTCCATCCTCGTTTCTCTTCAGGACAGGTTGAGTCTTCGGACTGTCCTGGTGTGGATTCTGTGGTGGACAGGTTGCAGCAGATCTGGACTCAGGTAGTGGACAATTTGACCTTGTCCCAGGAGAAGGCTCAGCTTTTCGCTAATCGTAGACGCCGTGTGGGACCCCGACTTCGTGTTGGGGATCTGGTTTGGTTATCTTCTCGTCATATTCCTATGAAGGTTTCCTCTCCTAAATTTAAACCTCGTTTTATTGGTCCGTATAGGATTTCTGAGATTCTCAATCCGGTGTCTTTTCGTCTGACCCTCCCAGACTCCTTTTCCATACATAATGTATTCCATAGGTCGTTGTTGAGGAGATACGTGGCACCTATGGTTCCATCTGTGGAGCCTCCTGCCCCTGTTTTGGTGGAGGGGGAATTGGAGTATATTGTGGAGAAGATTTTGGATTCTCGTGTCTCTAGACGGAAACTCCAGTATCTGGTCAAATGGAAGGGTTATGCTCAGGAAGATAATTCCTGGGTTTTTGCCTCTGATGTCCATGCCCCAGATCTTGTTCGTGCCTTTCATGTGGCTCATCCTGGTCGGCCTGGGGGTTCTGGTGAGGGTTCGGTGACCCCTCCTCAAGGGGGGGGTACTGTTGTGAATTCTGTGGCTGAGTTCACTTCTGTGGTCACAAGTGGTATTGCAGTCTCTGGGCTTCCTCCCTCAGGTGTTTTGGTGAGCTCGTTGGCTGCCTTGCTATTTAGCTCCACCTGAGTCTGTCTTCCTTGCTCCTTGTCAATGTTCCAGTGTTGGATCTGAGCTACTGCATCTTTCCTTGGGCCTGCTGCTCTGCTAGATAAGTGCTTCTAGTTTGTTTTCTGTTTTTTCTGTCCAGCTTGCTATTAACTTTTGCTGGAAGCTCTGAGAAGCAAAGGGGTGCACCGCCGTGCTGTTAGTTCGGCACGGTGGGTCTTTTTGCCCCTTTGCGTGGTTTTCGTTTTAGGGTTTTTTGTAGACTGCATAGTTCTCTTTGCTATCCTCGCTCTGTCTAGAATATCGGGCCTCACTTTGCTGAATCTATTTCATTCCTACGTTTGTCTTTTCATCTTGCTAACAGTCATTATATGTGGGGGGCTGCCTATTCCTTTGGGGTATTTCTCTGAGGTAAGTTAGGCTTGTATTTCTATCTTCAGGCTAGTCAGCTCTCAGGCAGTGCCGAGTTGCATAGGTAGTGATAGGCGCTATCCACTGCTGCTTATAGTTGTGTGAGGATAGATCAGGTACTGCAGTCTACAGAGATTCCACGTCTCAGAGCTTGTCCTATTGTTTTTGGTTATTGCCAGATCTCTGTATGTGCGCTGATTACTGCACGCTGTGTTGCCTGATTGCCAGCCATAACAGGCAGGCTGGTGCAGGTTCAGTCACCTCTCTGAGTATTAAGTGCAGAGGCTATGCCCCTGCCCCTGACTGACAGCCGGCCCCAATGCAGAGCCAGTGGCAGTCAGGACGGGGGAGTGGATACATCCACACTCTATACTCAGAGCAGTGACTGAACCCGCACTGTTACCGCCCCTGTGACTATAACCCTAGCAGTTCAGGGTGGAATAAAGTTAATTTTCTCCCCTCAACCTTTTGGCAGACTCGGAAGCCTTTTTCAGGCATCTGGTTGCCATTGCAATCTATCTGAATCCTGTGTGCGCTGCAGGAGAATTGATGACTGAGAAAGTGTTCTTCCTCTGTCAAACTGCTCACTATTGACAATGGCATATAAGGGGAATGCCCATCCAAGCAGTTACAGCAGGAGCCTGGCAGTGTAAGAAGCTGTACTGTGTGATAGGCATGACATACATAGCCATCATGGAGCACAAAGTAACATGTGCTCATGCCAGATATGAATGTCATTCAAAATTAAGGAGCGGTTACATCTCAGTTTCATACGTTTTTCGCCGGGTCAGTTGCTGGGCGTTTTTTCGCCGGACAGAAAAACGTTCCTCTGTACGTTTTCTCTGTCCACTGTAAAAATCTTTTTTGACAGATCCGGCAAAAAATTGATGAAATGTGTGGCCATCAGGCGCAATCTGGCGCTAATACAACTCTATGAGAAAAAACGGATCCGGCGGAAAAAAAGGATAGTTTTTTTTCAGAACTCGCCGGATTGTGCCTGACGGCAAAAACCTGATGTGTGAAAGTAGCCAGATAGATATATCTATGTATCAATAGATATATCTACCTATCTATAAATATATCTATAGTTGTATCTCTAGATATATCTATACTTTTATCTATAGATGTATCCATAGTTATATCTATAGATATATCCATAGATATCCATTTATAGATATATAGATTTATCCATAGATATATCCATAGATATATAATAGCAAAGCCGATGTTGATTAATGAACATGTTTAATTTAAAAAAAATTTCTGTGCCAAAGGGGGAAAGCTGACAGCTGGGGGGCAATATTTGTAGCCTGGGAAGGGGGTAAAACCCATGGCCCCTTCCCAGGCTATGAATATCAGCCCGCAGCTGCCTGTGTTGCCTTTACTGGCTATTAAAATAGGGGGATCCCCCCAAAAATGTCATGGGGTCCCCCTATATTTTATAGCCAGAAAGGCTACATAGACAGCTGTCAATAAGACGCCTATCCATTACTAATCCTATAGTAGTGAAAGAGTTAAAAAATAGCCACAGCCAGAAAAAAGTATTTTAATATTCTTAATTTCACCATTCTTACCATACTCGATCGCCTGTAAGAAATTTAAAATAATAGACCAACCGTCTACTCCCTGTCCGACGCAGTCCAATTAATAACGAGTGTCCCACGATGATCTCCCCTATAGAACAGTTCTATAGGCCTCCAGTGACACACTCACAGGAGACAATGGCTCCTGCAGTGCATCACTGAATAGGTTACCTGAGTTCATTGGTCTCACTTTAAGTCAAAGCTGCGTGTGAATTTTCCCACAAAGCAGTGCCACAAGTGAGAGTAGGAACTATTTCTCACAGCGGCGGAGGGATACAGTGCGGATTTATACATTCCGTCATTGTATCCTAGAGCCCCTGGAGAGTGTTCGCATCAGCTGATGTGGCTGCTCTCCACGGGAGATCGTTGTGGGACACTCGTATTAATTGGATATCTGTGGATCAGGAAGTATATTGTTTGTTTATTATTTTAATATTTTTTACAGGTGAGCAATAGCTTCAGGGATCAAGGTGATGGTATGTACTCTATGTTGTATGTACTGTATGTGTTGTGAATATGTACTGTATGTCTATATGTATGTGTTGTATGTACTGTATGTACTGTATGTTGTATGTACTGTTGTATGTTGTATGTACTCTTGTATGTTGTGTGATGGGGGTCAGCGGTGCGCGCATTTCTGGCCCGGTTGCTGGAAGCACTTAATAATAATAATAATCTTTATTTTTATATAGCGCTAACATATTCCGCAGCGCTTTACAGTTTTGCACACATTATCTTCACTGTCCCCGATGGCGCTCACAATCTAGAATCCCTATCAGTATGTCTTTGGAATGTGGGAGGAAACCGGAGAACACGGAGGTAACCCACGCAAACACGGAGAGAACATACAAACTCTTTCCAGATGTTGTCTTGGGTGAGACTAGAACCCAGGACCCCAGCGCTGCAAGGCTGCAGCACTTGTTAAATGCCCCTGTCAGCGTTTGACAGCGGCATTTAACTAATTAATAGGTGCGAGCAGATCGCGATTCCGCTGGCGCCTATTGCGGGCACATGTCAGATGTACAAAACAGCCGCCGGAGCTCACCTCAAAGCGGGGGATACTGCCAGCTGACGGAATAGTATGTCAGCTGGCAGAAAGGTGTAAATAAAGCATGAAATAAGTAAAAATTATTATTTTGCATGACTAAACAACTGCACAACCAAGTGTGGGGTAGCATAAAGACATACAACCCAGACAACAATAACATTTTAACATAAAATGTAAAGAGAAAATTTCAATTTTTGAAAAGAAAGTCAGGCATAAAAGTGTAATTATGATGCTTTATTTACCATCCAGATTAATCTGTCTTGCTTTATTAACATTATCTTGAAAACTATTACTTGTTGTAAAATTCATGTTATATATTCACATTAAAACATCAAAAAATAATGACTTACATCACAGATTGTGCTACCAAATTTTGACCAAATTATTGTGATCGTATTTGTAGACTCCATAAAAATTTGCACAAATGAAGTATGTGATGATTTATGAACGCAAGACTCTAAGAATCCCTACAGACTTTAAAACTCTCTGAAAATGCCTACTCTTCTACTAATAAATATGCTTCCCTTTTGATTTTGACATTTGAAAGAACTTTAACAACCAATACTATTGAAAAATAATGGCCCTGAAAATTAAACCAAGAGGAATTTAAAGCATCACAATCGTCTGCCTCTTTCCATGTCATAGATGAAAGGAAATAAATCTTGAAACAAAGAATCAATTGTAATAGCCCTATTCTTACAATGCAGCTTGGAAATGCCACATCGCTGACATTTAATAGTCATTTTAGCCTATATTCCAATGAGATTTTAAATTAATAAAGCAAAAATGGAACAAATATATTGAGAATTTTTAGCATATTAAGATACACTAACAATCCAATTGGAAAGAGGACCTAAAGTCAGGGAACAAAGTATATGCTTCTCTCACACTATTCCTGACAACCCTCCACCCCCCAAAAAAAAACACATTTATACCATACCATGTTGTTAAAACCACTAATTTCTGTATAATAGTACACCTCTTAGTAATAGTCATAAAGTTACAAATAACACTACTATGTGAGGGCCAAATGATAACCAGCAATGCACATTACCATCATAGTGTTTCTGGATAAAATACACTATATCAAACACAATTTTACCAAATATCACCGCTGCCTCATGACCAAATATTACCACCATATTGTTACTATATATATGCCGTGCAAAGTACAATGTTAAGGTAGCAGAATCACAAATAAGTGGCAAATACCAGCCTTAGGGCTCCTTCTCACTTGCGTGAAATACAGCCGAGTCTCGCAGGTTAAAACCCGGCTCTGCCCCCGGCACTTGGGAGTGGAGCGTGCAGCTCCTTGTATTGCTGTGCGGCCGCACGCTCCGCTCTGGGGTGCCGGCGGCAGAGTTGGGATTTAACCTGCGAGACTCTGACGTATTTCACGCAAGTGAGAAGGAGCCCATACACAAGAGCTCTACAAGTCGGATACATTTTTACAGTTACAGTTCTTTTGGGTCCAGCTGTAGCCGATATGACAACTTCTTTCAACCATGATTTGTTCCAGCAGAGTTTGCTACCCAGACATCTTAAACTCCTCACTTTCCCAGAATCCCTCCTACATGTCTACAAACTTTCCATTCATTGTTCCCAATGGTGAAATAAAGCCCTAAAAGTTAAGTGCCCCCTTACTGCTGCATCTCCATTTGTGCCTACCAGTGGTCCCATATAGCATGTTAATATAGTGCCTCCTTTAGGCCCTACACATTAATAACGATGCTGTTAGAGTCCCCTGCACACGGGTTGTGCCATTTTGATGCCCTGTGCCCACACAGTAGTAATGTTACCGATTTGTGCCCTTACACAGTAGTAGTGCTCCCCTCTTTGTGCCCTTACACAGTCGTAGTGTCTCATTTGTGAGCACCACACACACACACACACACACACATACTTACCTTTTGTAACAATGAATAAAAAAATGAAATTCTCACAAGCTTGAACAGTTTTTCAGATAGACTCACTTTAACCCCTTGGCATCACATATACTTTTGGCCTTTATGCCAAACTCATTTGCTTTCTATTGTCCATTCCTGGAGCCATAACTTTTATATTATTTTGATAGCATAGTCATATAAGGGCCCTTTTTTGTCCTGAGATGTATTTCTTAGTGGCATCATGTTGCGGTACATATACATTTTTCATAAACTATTATTAACCCTTTATGGGAAGAACTATAAAGAAAACAGTTTTATGCTATTTATCATGCTACCCAAAAAAAATGTTGACTTTATTCCGTTGGTGAGCATGAATATGGCGATACAAAATTTATTTTGCTTTATTTCTGTTTTATTATTTTACACAATAAACACATTTGGTTATACAATTTTCAATCAGCGTTTTTTTGCATGGCAAGTTGGAGTTTTTATTGGTACCATTTTGTGGTACATGCATCTTTTTGATTACTTTTTATTGCACTCTTTAAGAGGCAAAATGAAAAAAATGCAATTCTGAATTTGTTTTACTTTTTTAAATACCGTTCATCATTTAGTATACTTGTCATGATATTTCTTTTATATAGGTCGGTATGATCATGCTAAAGCTAAATTTATACAGGTCTGTTTTTATTTTTAGTCACAATATTGTAACACCCAAGGCACTTATGAAGACCTCCCAGCTGGGGAGGCTCGTTCCGCTGAGGAGGAGGAGAGACAGGAACTGGAATATGAGGAGACTGAAACCGTGATGGACTTTGGACCTGATATTCTTGGTGTGGGTAAGACGTGTGATGTTCCAAACTCTGACTCTGTCCCAGACACCACCAGGTTAACTCAGTGTGCCATCAGGGAAATGTATCGTCCCTGTCTACAAGAACAGATCCACATGTCTGTGTTTAGGTGGACCTTCCCAGTGACTGTGTTGGCCAGAGCACGACTGATAGTGTAACACGTGCTTATGTGTCGTGGGGACGGCACATCAGGAACAAAAGTGTCGTCTGAGAATCAAGTACCATGGGGCTGCCACTGCCAAGAGGTTGTGGAAAGACTCAGTTCTGACAAGTTGAAACAGCAACATTTCCAGAGCTAGCAAACTGGCAATGTGGGTGTTTAGCATTTGCGCCCCTGGGTGGGTGGACATTTCTGCTTTCTGGGAAACATCTGGGGCAGTGACAACTGAACATTGCACTTGGACAATGAACCAGACGTGGTTGTTGACTGTTTTGTGTGTGTGTGCAACTGCAGGTTGTGGGCAGGAGGCATCAGCGCCTAATTCATGTTCAGCAGATTGGGAAGGTTGTAACACAGGGGAAGGGACAGTGGTTTTACCATGAGACAAAGAATTTGTACCCAGGCATTCCGCCCACCTACTGGGGTGCTTGGCTGCCATGTGCTTTTGAAGGCTGGATGTGCTCAGATTGGCAGTGTTCTTACCTCTTCTCAGCTTGGTTTGGCAGATCATGCAAATTAGAGTTGTATTGTCAGAACGAATTCCAGAAAAAACTGTCATACAGGGGAAAACGAATTTCCGAAAAAAACTGTCATATCGTGGAACAACACACCCTTGGCCTGTTATCTAGCCAAGTGCGGGGGCTATGAGGAACAGTTGACTGCGTTTCCCCTCTGGTCAAACCACTACCTCCTCTTGTTTGTTTTTGTGCTACGGACCAATCTTTGTCTGCACTGCTGTGCTCGCTAAGCGTGCCACTGTGCCAGGTTGGATCAGTGGCATCATTATCAACCACATCATTTAACAATTCCCCAATCTGATCCTCCTTGACTTGTGATTTTAGACTGACCTGATGGCAATTGTGCATCATGATTATCCTCCACGTCTTCAGACATGAATTGTCCTTCCTCAACGTGGCTTTCTCCTGGCTGTGGGTGCTCAAATGTTTGGACATCACTGCACTCCAACTCTTCATGACCCTCTTTAATGGTGCACGTTGAGAGGCCCGACAAATTATAAGGGAATGTAAACAGTTCCTCAGCGTGACCAGCGTTGCGGTCATATGACTCATGGGACTCTTGATGGCATTGTAAAGTGATGGGGAATATGTATTTCACCATCTGGCTAACTATTTGGCATGAGGGAAAGACCTCCTGAAAGTAGGAGTGAGAGCTCTCCCAAATGTATAATACAGGGTCACATGAGTTCCCTTACCAAACTCAGGTTTCAAGGCACCTGCTGGCACTCTGCTAATTGTCAGCATAATGACATGGCGGTGGACATGGCGGTGGTAGCAGGCAAAGCCCAAAATTCAAATGGGCATGTTTTAGCTGATGTTGTACAGTGATGGGAAATATGTATTCCACTATCTTGCTAACTATTTGGCATGAGGGAGGGTCCTCCCAAATGTAGGAGTGAGAGCCCTCACAAGTGATGAAGTAAAAACTAAAGCCAAAACGCTCAGTGTGAACATATGCTAAAGGGGAGGTAATAATTTTTTTTTTTTTTTTCATTTTTATTTTGCGCTATATACTGTACATGTAATTGTGAAGGAAATAATGCTTCTTCCCTTTAAAAAAAAATTTTGGTTTGGTAGGTCTTTTTAAAAAGCCGTAAAACCAGTGCAATTCCCAAATACCATATGTGAGTCAGAAAGGCATGCAGGTATCTTCTCCATGCTGTTCCCATTTAGTTTTAGCTCTTTCTCATCAAATTCAGCTTTTTTTCCCATGCCCTCAGACCTGTTTGTTGGGTCCAGCAGAAAAATATTCAGCTTTCCCATTGACTTGCATTGGATTCGTTATTCGGTACGAATACGCGAATATTAGAAATTATTTGTGCTGACTTTCCCGAATCTGAATATTTCACTATTTGATCATCACTAGCCTTAGTGTGTTTTAAAATGATTTAATCTAAATCTATGGGAAGCCTTTAATCAAGTACAGTTAGGTCCAGAAGTACATAAATTACAGGTCTTTAATATGCTGCTGCTTTTTTTTTAAGGGAACAAAAATGCATTTGGAAGCTGTTGATGTGAATCCACAGAAAAGAAACAGATGATCATTAGGCTGAAAAAAGAAGATATCCATCAAAGCGATAGTAGAAATGTTTGGAGTGGCCAAATCAACCGTTTGGCACATTCTGCAAAAAAAAGAGCATACTGGTGAGCTTGGGGATTCAAAAAGGCATGGACATCCACGGAAGACAACAGTGGTGGGGGATTGCAGAATGTTTCCCATGGTGAAGGAAAACCCCTTTCACAAGATCCACCCCAGTGAAGAACACTCTGCAGGAAGAGTTTCGGTATCTAAGTCTGCTATAAAGATTTCATGAGAGCAAATATAGATGGTTCACCATAAAGTGCAAACCATTAATCAACATTAAAAATAGAAAGGCCAGATTAAACTTTGCCAAAAAACATCTAAAAAAGCCAGCCCAGTTCAGGAAAAGCACTATTTGGACAGAAGAAACTAAGATCAACCTAATCCGATCAATAATCGGAAGAAATAAGTATGGAGAAGGCTTGGAACAGTTCATTATCCAAAGCACAACACATACTCTATAAAACATGGTGTAGGCATTTTGATGGTATGTAGTTATGGGTGAACCCATGGATGTTGGGTCCGGCTGAACATTTTAAAAAAGTTTGATTCGGGTACCAGAACAGTACTTGAACTTGAACCCGGACCTAAACATCCGGTGTTTCCCATGCTGCCATCTGTGTGACAATGTGACAAACACCGGCTCTGATCGGTGGTAGGTTCTTTACAGCCAGTCAGAGCACTGCAGTTACCATGCTGTCATACAGATGACAGCATGTGAGCCAACAGCTGTGACCGGCTGTAAATGGGTTACCGCCTGTCAGGCGTCAGCTGATGAGAGTACTACTCTCATTATCGTGCACCCGGTCTGCTGATAGCAGCAAGATCAAGCATACGATGATAAGAGTATTCATCAGCCGGCGCCTGTGCAATTAATAAATACAATTTTAAAAATGTTGTGGGGCCCCCTCTATTTTTACTAACCAGCGCAGGCGGCCCTCAGCTGTTAGCGTTACCTTGCCTGGTTATCAAAACATAGAAGGGTCCCCATGTTGTTTTTTTTTAACTATTTAAAAAGTCCCTTCCATTTCTGACAACCAGCCAAGCTGAAGCTGTGGGCTGGTACTCTCACACTGGAAAGGGGACATGGATATTGTCCCTCCCCATCCTAGAAATAACAACCCGCAGCCACCCTCGGAACTTCACACTTGGGGTGGTGGTAAGGTAATATTTCTGGAGTTGATGTCAGCCTTGTAATGTCAGCTGACATCAAGCCCACAGGTTAGTAATAGAAAGGTGTCTATAAGGCAACCCCATTAACTAACTCCATAGTCAAATGTAATAATAACACAGGCACAGAGAAAGGTCCTTTATTTTAATTAAATGCACCAACTTCTTTATTTGAAAGAGACACTCCTCACCCTCTTTCACCTATTACTGTAAAATTAAATATAATAAAACACTATGTTCCTTACCTCTCCGACCATAATCCATATGTCCAACTCTGTTACATCTGGATTTAATGGCTGAGCAGTGGAAAGATGTGACCGGTCAGTTGTGAATTCATTAGACACTGAGCTGAGCCTGAGAACTCAGCTGCAGCGCTGACGTCAATAAGCTGAGTTCATAGTCGATGGACTCCGGTGACCTCACTGACATCAGGACTCGTGAGAAAGTTTATGGGACATGGATTATCTTTGTACAGGTGAGGAATATAGTGTTTTATTATTTTTTGTTTTACAGAAATAAATAGGTGAAAGAGGGTGGGCAGTGTTTCTTTCAAATAAAGGAGTCTGTTTTTTCATTTCAAATAAAGGACTTTTCTCTGTGTTTGTGTTTTTATTACATTTAACTGTGTAGATAGTAATGTGGGTGTCTTATAGATGGCTCTCCTTTACTAACCTGACATAACAAATCTGACATGAACCCCACAAATATTACCTCACTTACCACAGCACCAGGCAAGTGGGCTGAGCTGGGAAAAACACCAGAATTATACCTTTTCTGGGGTGACTGCGGGCTGCTATTTTTTAGGATGGGGAAATATGGCTCCTTCCCAGTTTGAGAATACCAACCTCCGGCTTTCTCCTTTAGCTTGGCTGGTTGTCAAAAATGGGGGGGACTCAATGCTGATTTTTTAATCATTATTTATTTAAATAAGTGAAACAAACGATGGTCAAAGCTGCTTGCTCACACACTGTCATCTGTGTATGACAGCATGGGAACCGCAGAACTCTGACTGGCGGTAACAAACTTACCGCCGATCACAGCACGGCACTAGGTGTTCAGTACAGACCCCGAACTTTACCATTCGGGTTTGCCCATCCATGACTTTCTAATGATACTGAGTCACCAGTGTTTACTGAAGTTACTGAAGACAGAAGCAGTCGGATGAATTCTGAAGTGTTCAGGGCTATACTTTTGGCTTAGATTAAACCAAATGCAGCAATGTTAACTGGACAGTGCTTCACAGTACAGATGGACAATACCCAAAACATACTGTAAATGCAACCCAAGAGATTTTTAAAGGTAAACAATTGGAATATTCAGCAATGTGCAAATCAATCACTAGATCTCAACCCCATCGAGCATTTCACATGCTTAAGATGAAAATGAAGGCACAATGATTCACAAACAATCAACAACTGAAGTCAGCTGCAGTAAAAGTTTGGCAAAGCATCACAAAGGAGGAAACCCATTGAAGGGTGATGTCCTTGGCTTCCAGACTTAAGACGGTCATTGCCTGCAAAGGATTCCCTACAAAGTATTAAAAATGAACATTTTATTTATGGTAAAGGTAATTTCTCCAATTACTTTTGAGCCCCTAAAATGAGGGGCTTTGTAGAAAAGTGGTTGCAATGCCTAAATGTTACACGGGATATTTTTGTTCAACCTTTTAAACTGAAGCTGAAAGTTTACAATAGTGGCATGCAGAGCCAAAGTCATGAGGATTCAGTCAGTCAAAATATTTCTGGACCTAACTGTGTAATTGCATTAAATATTAATGTTAATAATATATGCTAACTAGTAAAACAAGAATTAAATTTTGCAACACATATAAAGAAGATTGTTATTTTTTCAATCATTTACCTAGAGCAGACCAGGGCAATCTGTGGCCCGCGTGCCTTCCCCATCCCTGTAGCTGTTATTTTGTTGGCTAAGGTCAGGGATAGCAAAAGGGCTGGAAAAAGTGGTCCATTGGCTCCACGCTATGGCTGCCCTCCCCACACCAGTCCAACGTTACAATTTAAGCAGTATATGCAACTTCAGGATACAAGTTCTGTTGAATATAATGGTGTAGTATGGAGCTGTAGTCTTCCTCCTCTATAGTTCAGCTTGTGCAACTGAGTGTACGAGGCATGGTGATGTCCCCAGATCACGACTGCTGTGGAGTGTCAGTCTGCACAGAGCAAAGACCTGAGTAGCGCACCAGGGGGATGGCGGCAAGGTGGGTAGTGTTTCTTTTTTTTTGCCATTTTTTTTTGGGGGGGAGAATTTGCTGCAGGTGATCATAATGTTTAGGGGTCATCATTCTGTATCTGGGATTACACTGTTTGGGAAACTATGTGGCCTTGATACTGTGTGATGGGCTGTGGGAGCCATCATTCTGTATTGGGGAGATGTGTGGGGAAGTATACTGTGGTTAAAGGATGTGGCATTATTGGCTATAATGCAAGGGCTGAATAACAGGAGCAGTCTGATTTTACTTCTTTTTAGAAACTTTAGAAAAATCAGTCAATTATATGACTTTAATCTTCTTAATAATAAGCAACAACATTAATATAAAATAATGATAATATTAATATTAAGCAGTATTTGGCTCTCCGCAACAATCACGGTCTCTCATGTGGCCTCCTGGGAAAATTAATTGCTCAGCCCTGACCTAGAGTATAATCCTGGATTTTTAAACTACAAACGTGTCTAATATATTATCTCCACCTATTTACCCATTGCAATGATGTGACTTTGGAACGTTTGTGTCAAAACATCAATATTATATTTGGCACCAAAAAAAATACTAGCTTACTAATAAAAGGCACTGTGAATAAGCAAACAAAAGCGGGTCTTGTATTCATCAAGGGGAATTTAATTAGGCCAAAGGTTATACTCAATACAGGACTAGTTTGTGTTAAATCTATATTTTAATTGTTGGAACTAAAAAGTGTATCTCTTATTGAAAAGTTACATCTTCAGCATCAAAAATGTTATTATTATTAGTCCAGGAAGTTTTAATGCAAGTTTTAAAGCAAGTTCTATGCAAGCCATTGAGCCAGTAAGCAATGCTGGCAGATTTCAATTCCAAAGCTTGCAATTGAAGTGAATGCAACTATAATGCAGTTGGCATGACCCAGGATAAGTAATACATTGCATTTGCAAAATGACCCAACTTCTGTTAGAATTTAAAGGTTAGGTTATAAAAGAGCTTCACAAATTGGATAATGCGCCATTAAAATGATATTTAACTTAGAAAGTAATTTTCTTTATGAACCCTTTTTTCTTATTTTTGTGAATCACCTCCTCATCTTTCCGCAATCTCAAGGAGCACATTTTTTTTTTAATTTCAAACGTGCATCAGGAGTTATACATAATGCAAAGGCCGTGATGTAACGAATCACATTTGTATGAAGAAAAAAACTTGAAGAATAAGGTAATTCTTTCATGAGATTTCATTTTAAATCACCAAAATAAAGTTTTGAGTATTGAATAGACATCTAGAGGGATCTAATGTAATCTACAGAAAGCTATATATACTTTCAAACAAAACGATTAGCTGTTTCATTGCCAAGCGTTTATAGATGATATCTTCCGATTCATTTTTCTGTAATCTGGCAATTGGAAATTATCTATTTTACACAAGATTTGTAAGGATTAGATGAGATTTGTAATGGTCAATGCAGAGCGAATAGAAAAGGCGATTGACAGCGGCCGCCCTGCCTATGAATCCCAGCCCCGCACTGTGCATAATGCATAACACACTGCGGGGCTGGGATTCCCAAGGTGGGTGGCCGCACTGGCCGCACAGGTGCAGTCTGCAAGCCTGGCTGTGACGTCAGATGGCCAAAGCTCACTGCGCCTGCGCCAGACAGTACAACACAGCGCAGACGCCGGATTTCATGCGAAAACAGCACGGAGGGGGGCGGCGCCCGGAGCCCCTGAATATTTGAGTGACGGCAGTGTGGCGTTTCAAGCAGGGGGGTGAGGACCTACCTCCCTGGCGAAAGACAGGTATTTTGGAGAAGTAATAAAACGCTTTATTTTGGGAATACATGCACCAAAAACTAAAAGAGCCACCTTGTTGGAATGCAGCATTACTGCTGCACAAGGTGGCTCTTTTAGTTTATAACGGCTGGAGGGGGTGACAGCGGCCCTTTAAATCCACCCAATAGTACAAAACTGTCTGCCAGTGATTACTTTCTATTTTGAAACCTGAATACATTTCTCCATGTGCAACGATTTCCAGCAATTGAGGCAGTAATGGTTTTTGCAGCAGCAAGAAGTCTCCTATACTGAGGGCATCTGATCACTGGACGTGACACGGAATAATTGTCTTGACGTCAAGAGGGATTACATTGAAAAGTAGTACGTTCAATTTTCTCAGAAAATGTTGTTTTTATATTCAGATAGATAATTTATTCCACACGCCTAGTAGGCATTACTTGCCAGAACAAAAATTGAGGCTAGTTTAATAAGGTATTTACGAATTCTGACATAAAACACCTTAATAAGTTGCAATATTTTACCACAACTTGGAAATTGTCAGCCAGCTTAGCCAATATGAGTGTATCAAGGGCTGGAGAGGACGCGACTACGCCCGCCTTTCAAATTTATGAACAGTTGCACTACTGCAGTACATTTCTGGCAGAGGTGCAGGACAGTTTAGAGATTAGCCTAATTGTTTAAGTGGCATGAAAGTCTTAATTAATTAGTTGCATCATATTCCAGTGAGCTCATTCATTAACCCCTTCATGACCTTGGGATTTTCCGTTTTTCCGTTTTCGTTTTTCACTCCCCTCCTTCCCAGAGCCATAACTTTTTTATTTTTCTGTCAATATGGCCATGTGAGGGCTTATTTTTTGCGGGACGAGTTGTACTTTTGAAGGACATCATTGGTTTTACCATGTCGCGTACTAGAAAAAGGGAAAAAAATTCCAAGTGCGGTGAAATTGCAAAAAAAGTACAATCCCATGTGTGTTTTTTGTTTGGCTTTTTTGCTAGATTCACTAAATGCTAAAACTGACCTACCATTATGATTCTCCATGCCATTTCAAGTTTATAGACACCAAGCATGTCTAGGTTATTTTTTATCTAAGTGGTGAAAAAAAATTCCAAACTTTGCTAAAAAAAAAATTGCTCCATTTTCCGATACCTGTAGCGTCTCCATTTTTCGTGATTTGGGGTCAGGTGAGGGCTTATTTATTGCGTGCCAAGCTGACATTTTTAATGATACCACATTTCTGCCGATACATTCTTTGGATCGCCCGTTATTGCATTTTAATGCAAAGTCGTGGTGACCAAAAAAACATAATTCAGGTGTTTCGATTTTTTTTCTCGCTACGCCATTTAGCAATCAGGTTAATCCTTTTTTTTATTGATAGATCGGGCGATTTCAAAATGGCAATACCAAATATGTGTATGTTTGATTTTATTTTTAATTGTTTTATTTTGAATGGGACGAAGGGGGGTGATTTAAAGTTTTGTATTTTTCTTATTTATTTCATATTTTTTTAAACATTTTTTTTTACTTTTGCCATGCTTCAATAGCCTCCATGGGAGGCTACAAGCTGGCATAGCCTGATCGGCTCTGCTACATAGCAGCGATCATCAAATCGCACCTATGTAGCTGAATTACAGGCTTGCTATGAACGCTGACCACAGGGTGACGCTCACAGCAGGCTGGTATCAGCAACCATAGAGGTCTCAAGGAGACCTCTGGTTACTATGCCGACGCGTCGCTGACCCCCGATCATGTGACAAGGGTCGGCAATGTGCGCATTTCCGGCCAGATAGCCGAAAGCGGTAGTTAAATGCCGCTGTCAGCGTTTGACAGCGGCAGTTAGCAAGTTAATAGCGGCGGGTGGATCGCGATTCCACTCACCGCTAGTGCGTGCACATGTCAGCTGTACAAAACAGCTGACATGTCGCGGCTTTGATGTGGGCTCATCACCGAAGCCCACATCAAAGCAGGGGATCTGACCTCGGTCGTACTATCCCTGTCCGAGGTCAGAAATGGTTTAAAGAGGCTATCCGACTCCCAATCTAATTTTTTTAAGCTAATTCGTGCTGTTTATGTTATGATCCGGTGACCTTGGAGCCGCATGGAACTTTCTCTGAGTTGGTGGAACCTGTGCTGACCGCAAATCCTGAACTTAACACCGCAACTAGAAGTAGCCGTGGGGTGTGCCTAACAAATCCTAGACACCTCGACACAGCCGGAGGACTAAATACCGCTATAGATGGAAATAGGAAATCTACCTTGCCTCAGAGCAGAACCCCAAAGGATAGGCAGCTCCCCACAAATATTGTCTGTGAGTAGTAGAGGAAAAGACACACGCAGGCAGGAAACAGGATTTAGCAAAAGAGGCCACTCTAGCTAAAATAGGAAAGAATAGGACAGAATACTAAGCGGTCAGTATTAAAACCCTTCCAAAAATATCCACAGCAGAAAATACAAAAAATTCCACCATCTAACTAAAGATGTGGAGCGTATATCTGCAACTCCAGAGAATCCAGCAAGACTGAGAAAACACTGACACAATCTAAGCTGGACAAGAGAAAACAAATGAATAGCACAGAATTATGAAGCACACAGCATGTGTGCCACAGAAACAAAAACCAGACACTTATCTTTGCTGAATTGGCAGCAAGGCAGGAGGAACCAGACAAAGATCCAAAACCTCCCAGAACCATGGACAACTGGCAAGGACTAATGAATGCTGCACACCTAAATATTCCAGTCAAAACTGCAATCAGCAGATACACCTGGCCAGGACTGTAACTCAGGGACAACTGCATTACCACCTACAACCACTGGAGGGAACCCAAAAGCAGAATTCACAACATGTTTAGTGGTATAACACACCCCTATACATTTTGTTTTTTGCTTCTGCCTTTTGTTCCTCCTGAATTTCACATCACTCCCTGCCCCAACTTAGTTTACCTGCGGCTCTACCAAACTTGACTGCTCCCTGTGCTTTATTATCTAACTTCACAGTCAGAGCTGGCACCACCCAGGCTCTGTATCCAGACCCGCCCTCTGTCAGCCCACTAAACACTCATTGGCTGTCAGTAATCTGCCCCTCTATCATCACTCCAATATTGGAAAAAACAGAGAAGTTTCCTATCTTTGGAAAGCAGCACATCAGTGCACTCCACATCGCATCCACAGTGGTGATAGAGCGTCACATGTCCCCACATCACATCCACAGTGGTGATAGAGCTTCACATGTCCCCACATCACATCCACAGTGGTGATAGAGCTTCACATGTCCCCACATCACATCCACAGTGGTGATAGAGCTTCACATGTCCCCACATCACATCCACAGTGGTGATAGAGCGTCACATGTCCCCACATCACATCCACAGTGATGATAGAGCGTCACATGTCCCCACATCACATCCACAGTGGTGATAGAGCGTCACATGTCCCCACATCACATCCACAGTGGTGATAGAGCTACACATGTCCCCACATCACATCCACAGTGGTGATAGAGCGTCACATGTCCCCACACAACATCCACAGTGGTGATAGAGCGTCACATGTCCCCACATCACATCCACAGTGGTGACAGAGCTTCACATGTCCCCACATCACATCCACAGTGGTGATAGAGCGTCACATGTCCCCACATCACATCCACAGTGGTGATAGAGCGTCACATGTCTCCACATCACATCCACAGTGGTGATAGAGCATCACATGTTCCCATATCACATCCACAGTGGTGATAGAGCGTCACATGTCCCCACACCACATCCACAGTGGTGATAGAGCGTCACATGTTCCCATATCACATCCACAGTGGTGATAGAGCGTCACATGTCCCCACATCACATCCACAGTGGTGACAGAGCTTCACATGTCCCCACATCACATCCACAGTGGTGATAGAGCGTCACATGTCTCCACATCACATCCACAGTGGTGACAGAGCGTCACATGTCTCCACATCACATCCACAGTGGTGATAGAGCTACACATGTCCCCACATCACATCCACAGTGGTGATAAAGCGTCACATGTCCCCACACAACATCCACAGTGGTGATAGAGCGTCACATGTCCCCACATCACATCCACAGTGGTGACAGAGCTTCACATGTCCCCACATCACATCCACAGTGGTGATAGAGCGTCACGTGTCCCCACATCACATCCACAGTGGTGATACAGCGTCACATGCCCCCACATCACATCCACAGTGGTGATAGAGCGTCCCCTGTCCCCACATCACATCCACAGTGGTGATACAGCGTCACATGCCCCCACATCACATCCACAGTGGTGACAGAGCGTCACATGTCCCCACATCACATCCACAGTGGTGATAGAGCGTCACATGTCCCCACATCACATCCACAGTGGTGATAGAGCGTCACATGTCCCCACATCACATCCACAGTGGTGATAGAGCGTCACATGTCCCGACATCACATCCACAGTGGTGATAGAGCGTCACATGTCCCCACATCACATCCACAGTGGTGATAGAGCATCACATGTCCCCACATCACATCCACAGTGGTGATAGAGCGTCACCTGTTCCCACATCACATCCACAGTGGTGATAGAGCGTCACATGTCCCCACATCACATCCACAGTGGTGATAGAGCGTCACATGGCCCCACATCAAATTCACAGTGGTGATAGAGCGTCACATGTCCCCACATCACATCCACAGTAGTGATAGAGCTTCACATGTCTCCACATCACATCCACAGTGGTGATAGAGCGTCACATGAACCCACATCACATCCACAGTGGTGATAGAGCGTCACATGTCCCCACATCACATCCACAGTGGTGATATAGCGTCACATGTCCCCACATCACATCCACAGTAGTGATAGAGCTTCACATGTCTCCACATCACATCCACAGTGGTGATAGATCATCACATGTCCCCACATCACATCCACAGTGGTGATAGAGCGTCACATGCCCCACATCACATCCACAGTGGTGATAGAGCGTCACATGTCCCCACATCACATCCACAGTGGTGATAGATCATCACATGTCCCCACATCACATCCACAGTGGTGATAGATCATCACATGTCCCCACATCACATCCACAGTGGTGATAGAGCGTCACCTGTTCCCACATCACATCCACAGTGGTGATAGAGCGTCACATGTCCCCACATCACATCCACAGTGGTGATAGAGCGTCACATGTCCCCACATCACATTCACAGTGGTGATAGAGCGTCACATGTCTCCACATCACATCCACAGTGGTGATAGAGCCTCACATGTCCCCACATCACATCCACAGTGGTGACAGAGCATCAAATGTCCCCACAACACATCCACAGTGGTGATAGAACTTCACATGAACCCACATGACATCCACAGTGGTGATAGAGCTTCACATGTCCCCACATCACATCGACAGTGGTGATAGATCATCACATGTCCCCACATCACATCCACAGTGGTGATAGGGCTTGACATGAACCCACATGACATCCACAGTGGTGATAGATCGCCACATGTCCCCACAACCCATCCACAGTGGTGATAGATCATCACATGTCCCCACATCACATCCACAGTGGTGATAGAGCTTCACATGAACCCACATGACATCCACAGTGGTGATAGATCGCCACATGTCCCCACATCACATCCACAGTGGTGAAAGAGCATCACATGTCCCCACATCACATCCACAGTGGTGATAGAGCGTCACATGTCCCCACATCACATCCACAGTGGTGATAGAACTTCACATGTCCCCACATCACATCCACAGTGGTGATAGAGCGTCACATGTCCCCACATCACATCCACGGTGGTGATAGAGCATCACATGTCCCCCACATGACATCCACAGGGGTGATAGAGCGTCACATGTCCCCACATCACATCCACAGTGGTGATAGAGCATCACATGTCCCCACATCACATCCACAGTGGTGATAGAGAGTCACATGTCCCCACATCACATCCACAGTGGTGATAGAGCTTCACATGTCCCCACATCACATCCACAGTGGTGATAGAGCTTCATATGTCTCCACATCACATCCACAGTGGTGATAGAGCCTCACATGTCCCCACATCACATCCACAGTGGTGATAGAGCGTCACATGTCTCCACATCACATCCACAATGGTGATAGAGCCACACATGCCCCCACATCACATCCACAGTGGTGACAGAGCATCAAATGTCCCCACATCACATCCACAGTGGTGATAGAACTTCACATGAACCCACATGACATCCACAGTGGTGATAGAGCTTCACATGTCCCCACATCACATCCACAGTGGTGATAGATCATCACATGTCCCCACATCACATCCACAGTGGTGATAGAGCTTGACATGAACACACAAGACATCCACAGTGGTGATAGATCGCCACATGTCCCCACATCACATCCACAGTGGTGATAGAACTTCACATGTCCCCACATCACATCCACAGTGGTGATAGAACTTCACATGAACCCACATCACATCCACAGTGGTGATAGAGAGTCACATGTCCCCACATCACATCCACAGTGGTGATAGAGCGTCACATGTCCCCACATCACATCCACAGTGGTGATAGAGCTTCACATGTCCCCACATCACATCCACAGTGGTGATAGAACTTCACATGTCTCCACATCACATCCACAGTGGTGCTAGAGCATCACATGTCTCCACGTCACATCCACAGTGGTGATAGAGCGTCACATGAATCCACATCACATCCACAGTGGTGATAAAGCGTCACATGTCCCCACATCACATCCACAGTGGTGATAGAGCGTCACATGTCCCCACATCACATGCACAGTGGTGATAGAGCGTCACATGTCTCCACATCACATCCACAGTGGTGATGGAGCTTCACATGTCTCCACATCACATCCACAGTGGTGATAGAGCATCTCATGTCCCCACATCACATCCACAGTGGTGATAGAGCGTCACATGTCTCCACATCACATCCACAGTGGTGATAGAACTTCACATGAACCCACATGACATCCACAGTGGTGATAGAGCTTCACATGTCCCCACATCACATCCACAGTGGTGATAGATCATCACATGTCCCCACATCACATCCACAGTGGTGATAGAGCTTGACATGAACCCACATGACATCCACAGTGGTGATAGATCGCCACATGTCCCCACATCACATCCACAGTGGTGATAGAACTTCACATGTCCCCACGTCACATCCACAGTGGTGATAGAACTTCACATGAACCCACATCACATCCACAATGGTGATAGAGAGTCACATGTCCCCCACATGACATCCACAGGGGTGATAGAGCGTGACATGTCCCCACATCACATCCACAGTGGTGATAGAGCGTCACATGTCCCCACATCACATCTACAGTGGTGATAGAGCTTCACATGTCCCCACATCACATCCACAGTGGTGATAGAACTTCACATGTCTCCACATCACATCCACAGTGGTGATAGACCATCACATGTCTCCACATCACATCCACAGTGGTGATAGAGCGTCACATGAACCCACATCACATCCACAGTGGTGATAGAGCGTCACATGTCCCCACATCACATCCACAGTGGTGATAGAGCGTCACATGTCCCCACATCACATGCACAGTGGTGATAGAGCGTCACATGTCTCCACATCACATCCACAGTGGTGATAGAGCTTCACGTGTCTCCACATCACATCCACAGTGGTGATAGAGCATCACATGTCCCCACATCACATCCACAGTGGTGATAGAGCTTCACATGTCCCCACATCACATCCACAGTGGTGATAGAGCATCACATGTCCCCACATCACATCCACAGTGGTGACAGAGCGTCACATGTCTCCACACCACATCCAATTGTGGTGATAGAGCGTCACATATCCACACATCACATCCACAGTGGTGATAGAGCTTCACATGTCCCCAAATCACATCCACAGTGGTGATAGAGCTTCGCATGTCCCCACATCACATCCACAGTGGTGATAGAGCATCACATGTCTCCACATCACATCCACAGTGGTGATAGAGCTTCACATGTCTCCACATCACATCCACAGTGGTGATAGAGCTTCGCATGTCCCCACATCACATCCACAGTGGTGATAGAGCATCACATGTCTCCACATCACATCCACAGTGGTGACAGAGCGTCACATGTCCTCACATAACATGCACAGTGGTGATAGAGCATCACATGTCTCCACATCACATCCACAGTGGTGATAGAGCTTCACATGTCTCCACATCACATCCACAGTGGTGATAGAGCGTCACATGTCCCCACATCACATCCACAATGGTGATAGAGCGTCACATGTCCCCACATCACATCCACAGTGGTGATAGAGCGTCACATGTCCCCACATCACATCCACAGTGGTGATAGAACTTCATATGAACCCACATGACATCCACAGTGGTGATAGAGCTTCATATGTCCCCACATCACATCCACAGTGGTGATAGAACTTCACATGAACCCACATGACATCCACAGTGGTGATAGATCATCACATGTCCCCACATCACATCCACTGTGGTGATAGAGCTTGACATGAACCCACATGACATCCACAGTGGTGATAGATCGCCACATGTCCCCACATCACATCCACAGTGGTGATAGAACTTCACATGTCCCCACGTCACATCCACAGTGGTGATAGAACTTCACATGAACCCACATCACATCCACAGTGGTGATAGGGCTTGACATGAACCCACATGACATCCACAGTGGTGATAGATCGCCACATGTCCCCACAACCCATCCACAGTGGTGATAGATCATCACATGTCCCCACATCACATCCACAGTGGTGATAGAGCTTCACATGAACCCACATGACATCCACAGTGGTGATAGATCGCCACATGTCCCCACATCACATCCACAGTGGTGATAGAGCGTCACATGTCCCCACATCACATCCACGGTGGTGATAGAGCGTCACATGTCCCCCACATCACATCCACAGTGGTGATAGAGCTTCACATGTCCCCACATCACATCCACAGTGGTGATAGAGCTTCATATGTCTCCACATCACATCCACAGTGGTGATAGAGAGTCACATGTCTCCACATCACATCCACAATGGTGATAGAGCCACACATGTCCCCACATCACATCCACAGTGGTGACAGAGCATCAAATGTCCCCACATCACATCCACAGTGGTGATAGAACTTCACATGAACCCACATGACATCCACAGTGGTGATAGATCATCACATGTCCCCACATCACATCCACAGTGGTGATAGAGCTTGACATGAACCCACATGACATCCACAGTGGTGATAGATCGCCACATATCCCCACATCACATCCACAGTGGTGATAGAACTTCACATGTCCCCACGTCACATCCACAGTGGTGATAGAACTTCACATGAACCCACATGACATCCACAGTGGTGATAGAGCTTCACATGTCCCCACATCACATCCACAGTGGTGATAGATCATCACATGTCCCCACATCACATCCACAGTGGTGATAGAGCATGACATGAACACACATGACATCCACAGTGGTGATAGATCGCCACATGTCCCCACATCACATCCACAGTGGTGATAGAATTTCACATGTCCCCACATCACATCCACAGTGGTGATAGAACTTCACATGAACCCACATCACATCCACAGTGGTGATAGAGAGTCACATGTCCCCACATCACATCCACAGTGGTGATAGAGCGTCACATGTCCCCACATCACATCCACAGTGGTGATAGAGCTTCACATGTCCCCACATCACATCCACAGTGGTGATAGAGCTTCACATGTCCCCACATCACATCCACAGTGGTGATAGAGCTTCACATGTCCCCACATCACATCCACAGTGGTGATAGAGCTTCACATGTCCCCACATCACATCCACAGTGGTGATAGAGCTTCACATGTCCCCACATCACATCCACAGTGGTGATAGAGCGTCACATGTCCCCACATCACATCCACAGTGATGATAGAGCGTCACATGTCCCCACATCACATCCACAGTGGTGATAGAGCGTCACATGTCCCCACATCACATCCACAGTGGTGATAGAGCTTCACATGTCCCCACATCACATCCACAGTGGTGATAGAGCGTCACATGTCCCCACATCACATCCACAGTGGTGATAGAGCATCACATGTCCCCACATCACATCCACAGTGGTGATAGAGCGTCACATGTCCCCACATCACATCCACAGTGGTGATAGAGCTTCACATGTCCCCACATCACATCCACAGTGGTGATAGAGCGTCACATGTCTCCACATCACATCCACAGTGGTGATAGAGCGTCACATGTTCCCATATCACATCCACAGTGGTGATAGAGCGTCACATGTCCCCACACCACATCCACAGTGGTGATAGAGCGTCACATGTTCCCATATCACATCCACAGTGGTGATAGAGCGTCACATGTCCCCACATCACATCCACAGTGGTGATAGAGCTTCACATGTCCCCACATCACATCCACAGTGGTGATAGAGCGTCACATGTCTCCACATCACATCCACAGTGGTGACAGAGCGTCACATGTCTCCACATCACATCCACAGTGGTGATAGAGCTACATATGTCCCCACATCACATCCACAGTGGTGATAGAGCGTCACATGTCCCCAAACAACATCCACAGTGGTGATAGAGCGTCACATGTCCCCACATCACATCCACAGTGGTGACAGAGCTTCACATGTCCCCACATCACATCCACAGTGGTGATAGAGCGTCACGTGTCCCCACATCACATCCACAGTGGTGATACAGCGTCACATGCCCCCACATCACATCCACAGTGGTGATAGAGCGTCCCCTGTCCCCACATCACATCCACAGTGGTGATACAGCGTCACATGCCCCCACATCACATCCACAGTGGTGACAGAGCGTCACATGTCCCCACATCACATCCACAGTGGTGATAGAGAGTCACATGTCCCCACATCACATCCACAGTGGTGATAGAGCGTCACATGTCCCCACATCACATCCACAGTGGTGATAGAGCGTCACCTGTTCCCACATCACATCCACAGTGGTGATAGAGCGTCACATGTCCCCACATCACATCCACAGTGGTGATAGAGCGTCACATGGCCCCACATCAAATTCACAGTGGTGATAGAGCGTCACATGTCCCCACATCACATCCACAGTAGTGATAGAGCTTCACATGTCTCCACATCACATCCACAGTGGTGATAGAGCGTCACATGAACCCACATCACATCCACAGTGGTGATAGAGCGTCACATGTCCCCACATCACATCCACAGTGGTGATATAGCGTCACATGTCCCCACATCACATCCACAGTAGTGATAGAGCTTCACATGTCTCCACATCACATCCACAGTGGTGATAGATCATCACATGTCCCCACATCACATCCACAGTGGTGATAGAGCGTCACATGCCCCACATCACATCCACAGTGGTGATAGAGCGTCACATGTCCCCACATCACATCCACAGTGGTGATAGATCATCACATGTCCCCACATCACATCCACAGTGGTGATAGATCATCACATGTCCCCACATCACATCCACAGTGGTGATAGAGCGTCACCTGTTCCCACATCACATCCACAGTGGTGATAGAGCGTCACATGTCCCCACATCACATCCACAGTGGTGATAGAGCGTCACATGTCCCCACATCACATCCACAGTGGTGATAGAGCGTCACATGTCTCCACATCACATCCACAGTGGTGATAGAGCCTCACATGTCCCCACATCACATCCACAGTGGTGACAGAGCATCAAATGTCCCCACAACACATCCACAGTGGTGATAGAACTTCACATGAACCCACATGACATCCACAGTGGTGATAGAGCTTCACATGTCCCCACATCACATCGACAGTGGTGATAGATCATCACATGTCCCCACATCACATCCACAGTGGTGATAGGGCTTGACATGAACCCACATGACATCCACAGTGGTGATAGACCATCACATGTCTCCACATCACATCCACAGTGGTGATAGAACTTCACATGTCCCCACATCACATCCACAGTGGTGATAGAGCGTCACATGTCCCCACATCACATCCACGGTGGTGATAGAGCATCACATGTCCCCCACATGACATCCACAGGGGTGATAGAGCGTCACATGTCCCCACATCACATCCACAGTGGTGATAGAGCATCACATGTCCCCACATCACATCCACAGTGGTGATAGAGAGTCACATGTCCCCACATCACATCCACAGTGGTGATAGAGCTTCACATGTCCCCACATCACATCCACAGTGGTGATAGAGCTTCATATGTCTCCACATCACATCCACAGTGGTGATAGAGCCTCACATGTCCCCACATCACATCCACAGTGGTGATAGAGCGTCACATGTCTCCACATCACATCCACAATGGTGATAGAGCCACACATGCCCCCACATCACATCCACAGTGGTGACAGAGCATCAAATGTCCCCACATCACATCCACAGTGGTGATAGAACTTCACATGAACCCACATGACATCCACAGTGGTGATAGAGCTTCACATGTCCCCACATCACATCCACAGTGGTGATAGATCATCACATGTCCCCACATCACATCCACAGTGGTGATAGAGCTTGACATGAACACACAAGACATCCACAGTGGTGATAGATCGCCACATGTCCCCACATCACATCCACAGTGGTGATAGAACTTCACATGTCCCCACATCACATCCACAGTGGTGATAGAACTTCACATGAACCCACATCACATCCACAGTGGTGATAGAGAGTCACATGTCCCCACATCACATCCACAGTGGTGATAGAGCGTCACATGTCCCCACATCACATCCACAGTGGTGATAGAGCTTCACATGTCCCCACATCACATCCACAGTGGTGATAGAACTTCACATGTCTCCACATCACATCCACAGTGGTGCTAGAGCATCACATGTCTCCACGTCACATCCACAGTGGTGATAGAGCGTCACATGAATCCACATCACATCCACAGTGGTGATAAAGCGTCACATGTCCCCACATCACATCCACAGTGGTGATAGAGCGTCACATGTCCCCACATCACATGCACAGTGGTGATAGAGCGTCACATGTCTCCACATCACATCCACAGTGGTGATGGAGCTTCACATGTCTCCACATCACATCCACAGTGGTGATAGAGCATCTCATGTCCCCACATCACATCCACAGTGGTGATAGAGCGTCACATGTCTCCACATCACATCCACAGTGGTGATAGAACTTCACATGAACCCACATGACATCCACAGTGGTGATAGAGCTTCACATGTCCCCACATCACATCCACAGTGGTGATAGATCATCACATGTCCCCACATCACATCCACAGTGGTGATAGAGCTTGACATGAACCCACATGACATCCACAGTGGTGATAGATCGCCACATGTCCCCACATCACATCCACAGTGGTGATAGAACTTCACATGTCCCCACGTCACATCCACAGTGGTGATAGAACTTCACATGAACCCACATCACATCCACAATGGTGATAGAGAGTCACATGTCCCCCACATGACATCCACAGGGGTGATAGAGCGTGACATGTCCCCACATCACATCCACAGTGGTGATAGAGCGTCACATGTCCCCACATCACATCTACAGTGGTGATAGAGCTTCACATGTCCCCACATCACATCCACAGTGGTGATAGAACTTCACATGTCTCCACATCACATCCACAGTGGTGATAGACCATCACATGTCTCCACATCACATCCACAGTGGTGATAGAGCGTCACATGAACCCACATCACATCCACAGTGGTGATAGAGCGTCACATGTCCCCACATCACATCCACAGTGGTGATAGAGCGTCACATGTCCCCACATCACATGCACAGTGGTGATAGAGCGTCACATGTCTCCACATCACATCCACAGTGGTGATAGAGCTTCACGTGTCTCCACATCACATCCACAGTGGTGATAGAGCATCACATGTCCCCACATCACATCCACAGTGGTGATAGAGCTTCACATGTCCCCACATCACATCCACAGTGGTGATAGAGCATCACATGTCCCCACATCACATCCACAGTGGTGACAGAGCGTCACATGTCTCCACACCACATCCAATTGTGGTGATAGAGCGTCACATATCCACACATCACATCCACAGTGGTGATAGAGCTTCACATGTCCCCAAATCACATCCACAGTGGTGATAGAGCTTCGCATGTCCCCACATCACATCCACAGTGGTGATAGAGCATCACATGTCTCCACATCACATCCACAGTGGTGATAGAGCTTCACATGTCTCCACATCACATCCACAGTGGTGATAGAGCTTCGCATGTCCCCACATCACATCCACAGTGGTGATAGAGCATCACATGTCTCCACATCACATCCACAGTGGTGACAGAGCGTCACATGTCCTCACATAACATGCACAGTGGTGATAGAGCATCACATGTCTCCACATCACATCCACAGTGGTGATAGAGCTTCACATGTCTCCACATCACATCCACAGTGGTGATAGAGCGTCACATGTCCCCACATCACATCCACAATGGTGATAGAGCGTCACATGTCCCCACATCACATCCACAGTGGTGATAGAGCGTCACATGTCCCCACATCACATCCACAGTGGTGATAGAACTTCATATGAACCCACATGACATCCACAGTGGTGATAGAGCTTCATATGTCCCCACATCACATCCACAGTGGTGATAGAACTTCACATGAACCCACATGACATCCACAGTGGTGATAGATCATCACATGTCCCCACATCACATCCACTGTGGTGATAGAGCTTGACATGAACCCACATGACATCCACAGTGGTGATAGATCGCCACATGTCCCCACATCACATCCACAGTGGTGATAGAACTTCACATGTCCCCACGTCACATCCACAGTGGTGATAGAACTTCACATGAACCCACATCACATCCACAGTGGTGATAGGGCTTGACATGAACCCACATGACATCCACAGTGGTGATAGATCGCCACATGTCCCCACAACCCATCCACAGTGGTGATAGATCATCACATGTCCCCACATCACATCCACAGTGGTGATAGAGCTTCACATGAACCCACATGACATCCACAGTGGTGATAGATCGCCACATGTCCCCACATCACATCCACAGTGGTGATAGAGCGTCACATGTCCCCACATCACATCCACGGTGGTGATAGAGCGTCACATGTCCCCCACATGACATCCACAGGGGTGATAGAGCGTCACATGTCCCCACATCACATCCACAGTGGTGATAGAGCGTCACATGTCCCCACATCACATCCACAGTGGTGATAGAGAGTCACATGTCCCCACATCACATCCACAGTGGTGATAGAGCTTCACATGTCCCCACATCACATCCACAGTGGTGATAGAGCTTCATATGTCTCCACATCACATCCACAGTGGTGATAGAGAGTCACATGTCTCCACATCACATCCACAATGGTGATAGAGCCACACATGTCCCCACATCACATCCACAGTGGTGACAGAGCATCAAATGTCCCCACATCACATCCACAGTGGTGATAGAACTTCACATGAACCCACATGACATCCACAGTGGTGATAGATCATCACATGTCCCCACATCACATCCACAGTGGTGATAGAGCTTGACATGAACCCACATGACATCCACAGTGGTGATAGATCGCCACATATCCCCACATCACATCCACAGTGGTGATAGAACTTCACATGTCCCCACGTCACATCCACAGTGGTGATAGAACTTCACATGAACCCACATGACATCCACAGTGGTGATAGAGCTTCACATGTCCCCACATCACATCCACAGTGGTGATAGATCATCACATGTCCCCACATCACATCCACAGTGGTGATAGAGCATGACATGAACACACATGACATCCACAGTGGTGATAGATCGCCACATGTCCCCACATCACATCCACAGTGGTGATAGAATTTCACATGTCCCCACATCACATCCACAGTGGTGATAGAACTTCACATGAACCCACATCACATCCACAGTGGTGATAGAGAGTCACATGTCCCCACATCACATCCACAGTGGTGATAGAGCGTCACATGTCCCCACATCACATCCACAGTGGTGATAGAGCTTCACATGTCCCCACATCACATCCACAGTGGTGATAGAGCTTCACATGTCCCCACATCACATCCACAGTGGTGATAGAGCTTCACATGTCCCCCCACATCACATCCACAGTGGTGATAGAGCTTCACATGTCCCCACATCACATCCACAGTGGTGATAGAGCTTCACATGTCCCCACATCACATCCACAGTGGTGATAGAGCATCACATGTCCCCACATCACATCCACAGTGATGATAGAGCGTCACATGTCCCCACATCACATCCACAGTGGTGATAGAGCGTCACATGTCCCCACATCACATCCACAGTGGTGATAGAGCTTCACATGTCCCCACATCACATCCACAGTGGTGATAGAGCGTCACATGTCCCCACATCACATCCACAGTGGTGATAGAGCATCACATGTCCCCACATCACATCCACAGTGGTGATAGAGCGTCACATGTCCCCACATCACATCCACAGTGGTGATAGAGCTTCACATGTCCCCACATCACATCCACAGTGGTGATAGAGCGTCACATGTCTCCACATCACATCCACAGTGGTGATAGAGCGTCACATGTTCCCATATCACATCCACAGTGGTGATAGAGCGTCACATGTCCCCACACCACATCCACAGTGGTGATAGAGCGTCACATGTTCCCATATCACATCCACAGTGGTGATAGAGCGTCACATGTCCCCACATCACATCCACAGTGGTGATAGAGCTTCACATGTCCCCACATCACATCCACAGTGGTGATAGAGCGTCACATGTCTCCACATCACATCCACAGTGGTGACAGAGCGTCACATGTCTCCACATCACATCCACAGTGGTGATAGAGCTACACATGTCCCCACATCACATCCACAGTGGTGATAGAGCGTCACATGTCCCCACACAACATCCACAGTGGTGATAGAGCGTCACATGTCCCCACATCACATCCACAGTGGTGACAGAGCTTCACATGTCCCCACATCACATCCACAGTGGTGATAGAGCGTCACGTGTCCCCACATCACATCCACAGTGGTGATACAGCGTCACATGCCCCCACATCACATCCACAGTGGTGATAGAGCGTCCCCTGTCCCCACATCACATCCACAGTGGTGATACAGCGTCACATGCCCCCACATCACATCCACAGTGGTGACAGAGCGTCACATGTCCCCACATCACATCCACAGTGGTGATAGAGCGTCACATGTCCCCACATCACATCCACAGTGGTGATAGAGCGTCACATGTCCCCACATCACATCCACAGTGGTGATAGAGCGTCACCTGTTCCCACATCACATCCACAGTGGTGATAGAGCGTCACATGTCCCCACATCACATCCACAGTGGTGATAGAGCGTCACATGGCCCCACATCAAATTCACAGTGGTGATAGAGCGTCACATGTCCCCACATCACATCCACAGTAGTGATAGAGCTTCACATGTCTCCACATCACATCCACAGTGGTGATAGAGCGTCACATGAACCCACATCACATCCACAGTGGTGATAGAGCGTCACATGTCCCCACATCACATCCACAGTGGTGATATAGCGTCACATGTCCCCACATCACATCCACAGTAGTGATAGAGCTTCACATGTCTCCACATCACATCCACAGTGGTGATAGATCATCACATGTCCCCACATCACATCCACAGTGGTGATAGAGCGTCACATGCCCCACATCACATCCACAGTGGTGATAGAGCGTCACATGTCCCCACATCACATCCACAGTGGTGATAGATCATCACATGTCCCCACATCACATCCACAGTGGTGATAGATCATCACATGTCCCCACATCACATCCACAGTGGTGATAGAGCGTCACCTGTTCCCACATCACATCCACAGTGGTGATAGAGCGTCACATGTCCCCACATCACATCCACAGTGGTGATAGAGCGTCACATGTCCCCACATCACATCCACAGTGGTGATAGAGCGTCACATGTCTCCACATCACATCCACAGTGGTGATAGAGCCTCACATGTCCCCACATCACATCCACAGTGGTGACAGAGCATCAAATGTCCCCACAACACATCCACAGTGGTGATAGAACTTCACATGAACCCACATGACATCCACAGTGGTGATAGAGCTTCACATGTCCCCACATCACATCGACAGTGGTGATAGATCATCACATGTCCCCACATCACATCCACAGTGGTGATAGGGCTTGACATGAACCCACATGACATCCACAGTGGTGATAGACCATCACATGTCTCCACATCACATCCACAGTGGTGATAGAACTTCACATGTCCCCACATCACATCCACAGTGGTGATAGAGCGTCACATGTCCCCACATCACATCCACGGTGGTGATAGAGCGTCACATGTCCCCCACATGACATCCACAGGGGTGATAGAGCGTCACATGTCCCCACATCACATCCACAGTGGTGATAGAGCGTCACATGTCCCCACATCACATCCACAGTGGTGATAGAGAGTCACATGTCCCCACATCACATCCACAGTGGTGATAGAGCTTCACATGTCCCCACATCACATCCACAGTGGTGATAGAGCTTCATATGTCTCCACATCACATCCACAGTGGTGATAGAGCCTCACATGTCCCCACATCACATCCACAGTGGTGATAGAGCGTCACATGTCTCCACATCACATCCACAATGGTGATAGAGCGTCACATGTCCCCACATCACATCCACAGTGGTGATAGAGCGTCACATGTCCCCACATCACATCCACAGTGGTGATAGAGAGTCACATGTCCCCACATCACATCCACAGTGGTGATAGAGCTTCACATGTCCCCACATCACATCCACAGTGGTGATAGAGCTTCATATGTCTCCACATCACATCCACAGTGGTGATAGAGCCTCACATGTCCCCACATCACATCCACAGTGGTGATAGAGCGTCACATGTCTCCACATCACATCCACAATGGTGATAGAGCCTCACATGTCCCCACATCACATCCACAGTGGTGATAGAGCGTCACATGTCTCCACATCACATCCACAATGGTGATAGAGCCACACATGTCCCCACATCACATCCACAGTGGTGACAGAGCATCAAATGTCCCCACATCACATCCACAGTGGTGATAGAACTTCACATGAACCCACATGACATCCACAGTGGTGATAGAGCTTCACATGTCCCCACATCACATCCACAGTGGTGATAGATCATCACATGTCCCCACATCACATCCACAGTGGTGATAGAGCTTGACATGAACACACAAGACATCCACAGTGGTGATAGATCGCCACATGTCCCCACATCACATCCACAGTGGTGATAGAACTTCACATGAACCCACATCACATCCACAGTGGTGATAGAGAGTCACATGTCCCCACATCACATCCACAGTGGTGATAGAGCGTCACATGTCCCCACATCACATCCACAGTGGTGATAGAGCTTCACATGTCCCCACATCACATCCACAGTGGTGATAGAACTTCACATGTCTCCACATCACATCCACAGTGGTGATAGAGCATCACATGTCTCCACGTCACATCCACAGTGGTGAAAGAGCGTCACATGAACCCACATCACATCCACAGTGGTGATAAAGCGTCACATGTCCCCACATCACATCCACAGTGGTGATAGAGCGTCACATGTCCCCACATCACATGCACAGTGGTGATAGAGCGTCACATGTCTCCACATCACATCCACAGTGGTGATGGAGCTTCACATGTCTCCACATCACATCCACAGTGGTGATAGAGCATCTCATGTCCCCACATCACATCCACAGTGGTGATAGAGCTTCACATGTCCCCACATCACATCCACAGTGGTGATAGAGCGTCACATGTCTCCACATCACATCCACAGTGGTGATAGAACTTCACATGAACCCACATGACATCCACAGTGGTGATAGAGCTTCACATGTCCCCACATCACATCCACAGTGGTGATAGATCATCACATGTCCCCACATCACATCCACAGTGGTGATAGAGCTTGACATGAACCCACATGACATCCACAGTGGTGATATATCGCCACATGTCCCCACATCACATCCACAGTGGTGATAGAACTTCACATGTCCCCACGTCACATCCACAGTGGTGATAGAACTTCACATGAACCCACATCACATCCACAATGGTGATAGAGAGTCACATGTCCCCCACATGACATCCACAGGGGTGATAGAGCGTGACATGTCCCCACATCACATCCACAGTGGTGATAGAGCGTCACATGTCCCCACATCACATCTACAGTGGTGATAGAGCTTCACATGTCCCCACATCACATCCACAGTGGTGATAGAACTTCACATGTCCCCACATCACATCCACAGTGGTGATAGACCATCACATGTCTCCACATCACATCCACAGTGGTGATAGAGCGTCACATGAACCCACATCACATCCACAGTGGTGATAGAGCGTCACATGTCCCCACATCACATCCACAGTGGTGATAGAGCGTCACATGTCCCCACATCACATGCACAGTGGTGATAGAGCGTCACATGTCTCCACATCACATCCACAGTGGTGATAGAGCTTCACGTGTCTCCACATCACATCCACAGTGGTGATAGAGCATCACATGTCCCCACATCACATCCACAGTGGTGATAGAGCTTCACATGTCCCCACATCACATCCACAGTGGTGATAGAGCATCACATGTCCCCACATCACATCCACAGTGGTGACAGAGCGTCACATGTCTCCACACCACATCCACAGTGGTGATAGAGCGTCACATATCCACACATCACATCCACAGTGGTGATAGAGCTTCACATGTCCCCAAATCACATCCACAGTGGTGATAGAGCTTCGCATGTCCCCACATCACATCCACAGTGGTGATAGAGCATCACATGTCTCCACATCACATCCACAGTGGTGATAGAGCTTCACATGTCTCCACATCACATCCACAGTGGTGATAGAGCTTCGCATGTCCCCACATCACATCCACAGTGGTGATAGAGCATCACATGTCTCCACATCACATTTACAGTGGTGACAGAGCGTCACATGTCCTCACATAACATGCACAGTGGTGATAGAGCATCACATGTCTCCACATCACATCCACAGTGGTGATAGAGCTTCACATGTCTCCACATCACATCCACAGTGGTGATAGAGCGTCACAAGTCCCCACATCACATCCACAATGGTGATAGAGCGTCACATGTCCCCACATCACATCCACAGTGGTGATAGAGCGTCACATGTCCCCACATCACATCCACAGTGGTGATAGAGCGTCACATGTCTCCACATCACATCCACAGTGGTGATAGAACTTCACATGAACCCACATGACATCCACAGTGGTGATAGAGCTTCACATGTCCCCACATCACATCCACAGTGGTGATAGAACTTCACATGAACCCACATGACATCCACAGTGGTGATAGATCATCACATGTCCCCACATCACATCCACTGTGGTGATAGAGCTTGACATGAACCCACATGACATCCACAGTGGTGATAGATCGCCACATGTCCCCACATCACATCCACAGTGGTGATAGAACTTCACATGTCCCCACGTCACATCCACAGTGGTGATAGAACTTCACATGAACCCACATCACATCCATAGTGGTGATAGGGCTTGACATGAACCCACATGACATCCACAGTGGTGATAGATCGCCACATGTCCCCACAACCCATCCACAGTGGTGATAGATCATCACATGTCCCCACATCACATCCACAGTGGTGATAGAGCTTCACATGAACCCACATGACATCCACAGTGGTGATAGATCGCCACATGTCCCCACATCACATCCACAGTGGTGATAGAGCGTCACATGTCCCCACATCACATCCACGGTGGTGATAGAGCGTCACATGTCCCCCACATGACATCCACAGGGGTGATAGAGCGTCACATGTCCCCACATCACATCCACAGTGGTGATAGAGCGTCACATGTCCCCACATCACATCCACAGTGGTGATAGAGAGTCACATGTCCCCACATCACATCCACAGTGGTGATAGAGCTTCACATGTCCCCACATCACATCCACAGTGGTGATAGAGCTTCATATGTCTCCACATCACATCCACAGTGGTGATAGAGAGTCACATGTCCCCACATCACATCCACAGTGGTGATAGAGCGTCACATGTCTCCACATCACATCCACAATGGTGATAGAGCCACACATGTCCCCACATCACATCCACAGTGGTGACAGAGCATCAAATGTCCCCACATCACATCCACAGTGGTGATAGAACTTCACATGAACCCACATGACATCCACAGTGGTGATAGAGCTTCACATGTCCCCACATCACATCCACAGTGGTGATAGATCATCACATGTCCCCACATCACATCCACAGTGGTGATAGAGCTTGACATGAACCCACATGACATCCACAGTGGTGATAGATCGCCACATATCCCCACATCACATCCACAGTGGTGATAGAACTTCACATGTCCCCACGTCACATCCACAGTGGTGATAGAACTTCACATGAACCCACATGACATCCTCAGTGGTGATAGAGCTTCACATGTCCCCACATCACATCCACAGTGGTGATAGATCATCACATGTCCCCACATCACATCCACAGTGGTGATAGAGCATGACATGAACACACATGACATCCACAGTGGTGATAGATCGCCACATGTCCCCACATCACATCCACAGTGGTGATAGAATTTCACATGTCCCCACATCACATCCACAGTGGTGATAGAACTTCACATGAACCCACATCACATCCACAGTGGTGATAGAGAGTCACATGTCCCCACATCACATCCACAGTGGTGATAGAGCGTCACATGTCCCCACATCACATCCACAGTGGTGATAGAGCTTCACATGTCCCCACATCACATCCACAGTGGTGATAGAGCGTCACTTGTCCCCACATCACATCCACAGTGGTGATAGAGCTTCACATGTCCCCACATCACATCCACAGTGGTGATAGAACTTCACATGTCTCCACATCACATCCACAGTAGTGATAGAGCATCACATGTCTCCACATCACATCCACAGTGGTGACAGAGCGTCACATGAACCCACATCACATCCACAGTGGTGATAGAGCGTCACATGTCCCCACATCACATCCACAGTGGTGAAAGAGCGTCACATGTCCCCACATCACATGCACAGTGGTGATAGAGCGTCACATGTCTCCACATCACATCCACAGTGGTGATAGAGCTTCACATGTCTCCACATCACATCCACAGTGGTGATAGAGCATCTCATGTCCCCACATCACATCCACAGTGGTGATAGAGCTTCACATGTCCCCAAATCACATCCACAGTGGTGATAGAGCGTCACATGTCTCCACATCACATCCACAGTGGTGATAGAACTTCACATGAACCCACATGACATCCACAGTGGTGATAGAGCTTCACATGTCCCCACATCACATCCACAGTGGTGATAGATCATCACATGTCCCCACATTACATCCACAGTGGTGATAGAGCTTGACATGAACCCACATGACATCCACAGTGGTGATAGATCGCCACATGTCCCCACATCACATCCACAGTGGTGATAGAACTTCACATGTCCCCACGTCACATCCACAGTGGTGATAGAACTTCACATGAACCCACATCACATCCACAATGGTGATAGAGAGTCACATGTCCCCCACATCACATCCACAGTGGTGATAGAGCGTCATATGTCCCCACATCACATCCACAGTGGTGATAGAGCTTCACATGTCCCCACATCACATCCACAGTGGTGATAGAACTTCACATGTCTCCACATCACATCCACAGTGGTGATAGACCATCACATGTCTCCACATCACATCCACAGTGGTGATAGAGCGTCACATGAACCCACATCACATCCACAGTGGTGATAGAGCGTCACATGTCCCCACATCACATCCACAGTGGTGATAGAGCGTCACATGTCCCCACATCACATGCACAGTGGTGATAGAGCGTCACATGTCTCCACATCACATCCACAGTGGTGATAGAGCGTCACATGTCCCCACATCACATCCACAGTGGTGACAGAGCGTCACATGTCTCCACACCACATCCACAGTGGTGATAGAGCGTCACATATCCACACATCACATCCACAGTGGTGATAGAGCTTCACATGTCCCCAAATCACATCCACAGTGGTGATAGAGCATCACATGTCTCCACATCACATCCACAGTGGTGATAGAGCTTCACATGTCTCCACATCACATCCACAGTGGTGATAGAGCTTCGCATGTCCCCACATCACATCCACAGTGGTGATAGAGCATCACATGTCTCCACATCACATCCACAGTGGTGACAGAGCGTCACATGTCCTCACATAACATGCACAGTGGTGATAGAGCATCACATGTCTCCACATCACATCCACAGTGGTGATAGAGCTTCACATGTCTCCACATCACATCCACAGTGGTGATAGAGCGTCACATGTCCCCACATCACATCCACAATGGTGATAGAGCGTCACATGTCCCCACATCACATCCACAGTGGTGATAGAGCTTCACATGTCTCCACATCACATCCACAGTGGTGATAGAGCTTCACATGTCCCCACACCACATCCACAGTGGTGATAGAGCTTCACATGTCCCCACATCACATCCACAGTGGTGATAGAGCGTCACATGTCTCCACATCACATCCACAGTGGTGACAGAGCGTCACATGTCTCCACATCACATCCACAGTGGTGATAGAGCTACACATGTCCCCACATCACATCCACAGTGGTGATAGAGCGTCACCTGTCCCCACACAACATCCACAGTGGTGATAGAGCGTCACATGTCCCCACATCACATCCACAGTGGTGACAGAGCTTCACATGTCCCCACATCACATCCACAGTGGTGATAGAGCGTCACGTGTCCCCACATCACATCCACAGTGGTGATACAGCGACACATGCCCCCACATCACATCCACAGTGGTGATAGAGCGTCCCCTGTCCCCACATCACAGCCACAGTGGTGATACAGCGTCACATGCCCCCACATCACATCCACAGTGGTGACAGAGCGTCACATGTCCCCACATCACATCCACAGTGGTGATAGAGCGTCACATGTCCCCACATCACATCCACAGTGGTGATAGAGCTTAACATGTCCCCACATCACATCTACAGTGGTGATAGAGCTTCACATGTCCCCACATCACATCCACAGTGGTGATAGAGCTTCACATGTCCCCACATCACATCCACAGTGGTGATAGAGCGTCACATGTCCCCACATCACATCCACAGTGATGATAGAGCGTCACATGTCCCCACATCACATCCACAGTGGTGATAGAGCGTCACATGTCCACACATCACATCCACAGTGGTGATAGAGCTTCACATGTCCCCACATCACATCCACAGTGGTGATAGAGCGTCACATGTCCCCACATCACATCCACAGTGGTGATAGAGCGTCACATGTCCCCACATCACATCCACAGTGGTGATAGAGGGTCACATGTCCCCACATCACATCCACAGTGGTGATAGAGCTTCACATGTCCCCACATCACATCCACAGTGGTGATAGAGCGTCACATGTCTCCACATCACATCCACAGTGGTGATAGAGCGTCACATGTTCCCATATCACATCCACAGTGGTGATAGAGCGTCACATGTCCCCACACCACATCCACAGTGGTGATAGAGCGTCACATGTTCCCATATCACATCCACAGTGGTGATAGAGCGTCACATGTCCCCACATCACATCCACAGTGGTGATAGAGCTTCACATGTCCCCACATCACATCCACAGTGGTGATAGAGCGTCACATGTCTCCACATCACATCCACAATGGTGACAGAGCATCACATGTCTCCACATCACATCCACAGTGGTGATAGAGCTACACATGTCCCCACATCACATCCACAGTGGTGATAGAGCGTCACATGTCCCCACATAACATCCACAGTGGTGATAGAGCATCACATGTCCCCACATCACATCCACAGTGGTGACATAGCTTCACATGTCCCCACATCACATCCACAGTGGTGATAGAGCGTCACGTGTCCCCACATCACATCCACAGTGGTGATACAGCGTCACGTGCCCCCAAATCACATCCACAGTGGTGATAGAGCGTCCCCTGTCCCCACATCACATCCACAGTGGGGATACAGCGTCACATGCCCCCACATCACATCCACAGTGGTGACAGAGCGTCACATGTCCCCACATCACATCCACAGTGGTGATAGAGCGTCACATGTCCCCACATCACATCCACAGTGGTGATAGAGCGTCACATGTCCCCACATCACATCCACAGTGGTGATAGAGCGTCACATGTCCCGACATCACATCCACAGTGGTGATAGAGCGTCACATGTCCCCACATCACATCCACAGTGGTGATAGAGCGTCACATGTCCCCACATCACATCCACAGTGGTGATAGAGCGTCACCTGTTCCCACATCACATCCACAGTGGTGATAGAGCGTCACATGTCCCCACATCACATCCACAGTGGTGATAGAGCGTCACATGGCCCCACATCACATTCACAGTGGTGATAGAGCGTCACATGTCCCCACATCACATCCACAGTAGTGATAGAGCTTCACATGTCTCCACATCACATCCACAGTGGTGATAGAGCGTCACATGAACCCACATCACATCCACAGTGGTGATAGAGCGTCACATGTCCCCACATCACATCCACAGTGGTGATATAGCGTCACATGTCCCCACATCACATCCACAGTAGTGATAGAGCTTCACATGTCTCCACATCACATCCACAGTGGTGATAGATCATCACATGTCCCCACATCACATCCACAGTGGTGATAGAGCGTCACATGCCCCACATCACATCCACAGTGGTGATAGAGCGTCACATGTCCCCACATCACATCCACAGTGGTGATAGAGCGTCACATGTCCCCACATCACATCCACAGTGGTGATAGATCATCACATGTCCCCACATCACATCCACAGTGGTGATAGAGCGTCACCTGTTCCCACATCACATCCACAGTGATGATAGAGCGTCACATGTCCCCACATCACATCCACAGTGGTGATAGAGCGTCACATGTCCCCACATCACATCCACAGTGGTGATAGAGCGTCACATGTCTCCACATCACATCCACAGTGGTGATAGAGCCTCACATGTCCCCACATCACATCCACAGTGGTGACAGAGCATCAAATGTCCCCACAACACATCCACAGTGGTGATAGAACTTCACATGAACCCACATGACATCCACAGTGGTGATAGAGCTTCACATGTCCCCACATCACATCGACAGTGGTGATAGATCATCACATGTCCCCACATCACATCCACAGTGGTGATAGGGCTTGACATGAACCCACATGACATCCACAGTGGTGATAGATCGCCACATGTCCCCACAACCCATCCACAGTGGTGATAGATCATCACATGTCCCCACATCACATCCACAGTGGTGATAGAGCTTCACATGAACCCACATGACATCCACAGTGGTGATAGATCGCCACATGTCCCCACATCACATCCACAGTGGTGAAAGAGCGTCACATGTCCCCACATCACATCCACAGTGGTGATAGAGCGTCACATGTCCCCACATCACATCCACAGTGGTGATAGAACTTCACATGTCCCCACATCACATCCACAGTGGTGATAGAGCGTCACATGTCCCCACATCACATCCACGGTGGTGATAGAGCGTCACATGTCCCCCACATGACATCCACAGGGGTGATAGAGCGTCACATGTCCCCACATCACATCCACAGTGGTGATAGAGCTTCACATGTCCCCACATCACATCCACAGTGGTGATAAAGCTTCATATGTCTCCACATCACATCCACAGTGGTGATAGAGCCTCACATGTCCCCACATCACATCCACAGTGGTGATAGAGCTTCACATGTCTCCACATCACATCCACAGTGGTGATAGAGCGGCACATGTCCCCACATCACATCCACAGTGGTGATAGAGCGTCACATGTCCCCACATCACATCCACAGTGGTGATAGAGCGTCACATGTCCCCACATCACATCCACAGTGGTGTTAGAGCGTCACATGAACCCACATCACATCCACAGTGGTGATAGAGCGTCACATGTCCCCACATCACATCCACAGTGGTGATAGAGCGTCACATGTCCCCACATCACATGCACAGTGGTGATAGAGCGTCACATGTCTCCACATCACATCCACAGTGGTGATAGAGCTTCACATGTCTCCACATCACATCCACAGTGGTGATAGAGCATCACATGTCCCCACATCACATCCACAGTGGTGATAGAGCTTCACATGTCCCCACATCACATCCACAGTGGTGATAGAGCGTCACATGTCCCCACATCACATCCACAGTGGTGACAGAGCGTCACATGTCTCCACACCACATCCACAGTGGTGATAGAGCGTCACATATCCACACATCACATCCACAGTGGTGATAGAGCTTCACATGTCCCCAAATCACATCCACAGTGGTGATAGAGCTTCGCATGTCCCCACATCACATCCACAGTGGTGATAGAACTTCACATGAACCCAAATCACATCCACAGTGGTGATAGAGCTTCATATGTCCCCAAATCACATCCACAGTGGTGATAGAGCGTCACATGTCTCCACATCACATCCACAGTGGTGATAGAACTTCACATGAACCCACATGACATCCACAATGGTGATAGAGCTTCACATGTCCCCACATCACATCCACAGTGGTGATAGAGCATCACATGTCTCCACATCACATCCACAGTGGTGATAGAACTTCACATGAACCCACATGACATCCACAGTGGTGATAGAGCTTCACATGTCCCCACATCACATCCACAGTGGTGATAGATCATCACATGTCCCCACATCACATCCACAGTGGTGATAGAGCTTGACATGAACCCACATGACATCCACAGTGGTGATAGATCGCCACATATCCCCACATCACATCCACAGTGGTGATAGAACTTCACATGTCCCCACGTCACATCCACAGTGGTGATAGAACTTCACATGAACCCACATGACATCCACAGTGGTGATAGAGCTTCACATGTCCCCACATCACATCCACAGTGGTGATAGATCATCACATGTCCCCACATCACATCCACAGTGGTGATAGAGCATGACATGAACACACATGACATCCACAGTGGTGATAGATCGCCACATGTCCCCACATCACATCCACAGTGGTGATAGAACTTCACATGTCCCCACATCACATCCACAGTGGTGATAGAACTTCACATGAACCCACATCACATCCACAGTGGTGATAGAGAGTCACATGTCCCCACATCACATCCACAGTGGTGATAGAGCGTCACATGTCCCCACATCACATCCACAGTGGTGATAGAGCTTCACATGTCCCCACATCACATCCACAGTGGTGATAGAACTTCACATGTCTCCACATCACATCCACAGTGGTGACAGAGCGTCACATGAACCCACATCACATCCACAGTGGTGATAGAGCGTCACATGTCCCCACATCACATCCACAGTGGTGATAGAGCGTCACATGTCCCCACATCACATGCACAGTGGTGATAGAGCGTCACATGTCTCCACATCACATCCACAGTGGTGATAGAGCTTCACATGTCTCCACATCACATCCACAGTGGTGATAGAGCATCTCATGTCCCCACATCACATCCACAGTGGTGATAGAGCTTCACATGTCCCCAAATCACATCCACAGTGGTGATAGAGCGTCACATGTCTCCACATCACATCCACAGTGGTGATAGAACTTCACATGAACCCACATGACATCCACAGTGGTGATAGAGCTTCACATGTCCCCACATCACATCCAAAGTGGTGATAGATCATCACATGTCCCCACATTACATCCACAGTGGTGATAGAGCTTGACATGAACCCACATGACATCCACAGTGGTGATAGATCGCCACATGTCCCCACATCACATCCACAGTGGTGATAGAACTTCACATGTCCCCACGTCACATCCACAGTGGTGATAGAACTTCACATGAACCCACATCACATCCACAATGGTGATAGAGAGTCACATGTCCCCCACATCACATCCACAGTGGTGATAGAGCGTCATATGTCCCCACATCACATCCACAGTGGTGATAGAACTTCACATGTCTCCACATCACATCCACAGTGGTGATAGACCATCACATGTCTCCACATCACATCCACAGTGGTGATAGAGCGTCACATGAACCCACATCACATCCACAGTGGTGATAGAGCGTCACATGTCCCCACATCACATCCACAGTGGTGATAGTGCGTCACATGTCCCCACATCACATGCACAGTGGTGATAGAGCGTCACATGTCTCCACATCACATCCACAGTGGTGATAGAGCGTCACATGTCCCCACATCACATCCACAGTGGTGACAGAGCGTCACATGTCTCCACACCACATCCACAGTGGTGATAGAGCGTCACATATCCACACATCACATCCACAGTGGTGATAGAGCTTCACATGTCCCCAAATCACATCCACAGTGGTGATAGAGCTTCACATGTCCCCACATCACATCCACAGTGGTGATAGAGCATCACATGTCTCCACATCACATCCACAGTGGTGATAGAGCTTCACATGTCTCCACATCACATCCACAGTGGTGATAGAGCTTCGCATGTCCCCACATCACATCCACAGTGGTGATAGAGCATCACATGTCTCCACATCACATCCACAGTGGTGACAGAGCGTCACATGTCCTCACATAACATGCACAGTGGTGATAGAGCATCACATGTCTCCACATCACATCCACAGTGGTGATAGAGCTTCACATGTCTCCACATCACATCCACAGTGGTGATAGAGCGTCACATGTCCCCACATCACATCCACAATGGTGATAGAGCGTCACATGTCCCCACATCACATCCACAGTGGTGATAGAGCTTCACATGTCTCCACATCACATCCACAGTGGTGATAGAGCTTCACATGTCCCCACACCACATCCACAGTGGTGATAGAGCTTCACATGTCCCCACATCACATCCACAGTGGTGATAGAGCGTCACATGTCTCCACATCACATCCACAGTGGTGACAGAGCGTCACATGTCTCCACATCACATCCACAGTGGTGATAGAGCTACACATGTCCCCACATCACATCCACAGTGGTGATAGAGCGTCACCTGTCCCCACACAACATCCACAGTGGTGATAGAGCGTCACATGTCCCCACATCACATCCACAGTGGTGACAGAGCTTCACATGTCCCCACATCACATCCACAGTGGTGATAGAGCGTCACGTGTCCCCACATCACATCCACAGTGGTGATACAGCGACACATGCTCCCACATCACATCCACAGTGGTGATAGAGCGTCCCCTGTCCCCACATCACATCCACAGTGGTGATACAGCGTCACATGCCCCCACATCACATCCACAGTGGTGACAGAGCGTCACATGTCCCCACATCACATCCACAGTGGTGATAGAGCGTCACATGTCCCCACATCACATCCACAGTGGTGATAGAGCTTCACATGTCCCCACATCACATCTACAGTGGTGATAGAGCTTCACATGTCCCCACATCACATCCACAGTGGTGATAGAGCTTCACATGTCCCCACATCACATCCACAGTGGTGATAGAGCGCCACATGTCCCCACATCACATCCACAGTGATGATAGAGCGTCACATGTCCCCACATCACATCCACAGTGGTGATAGAGCGTCACATGTCCCCACATCACATCCACAGTGGTGATAGAGCTTCACATGTCCCCACATCACATCCACAGTGGTGATAGAGCGTCACATGTCCCCACATCACATCCACAGTGGTGATAGAGCATCACATGTCCCCACATCACATCCACAGTGGTGATAGAGCGTCACATGTCCCCACATCACATCCACAGTGGTGATAGAGCTTCACATGTCCCCACATCACATCCACAGTGGTGATAGAGCGTCACATGTCTCCACATCACATCCACAGTGGTGATAGAGCGTCACATGTTCCCATATCACATCCACAGTGGTGATAGAGCGTCACATGTCCCCACACCACATCCACAGTGGTGATAGAGCGTCACATGTTCCCATATCACATCCACAGTGGTGATAGAGCGTCACATGTCCCCACATCACATCCACATTGGTGATAGAGCTTCACATGTCCCCACATCACATCCACAGTGGTGATAGAGCGTCACATGTCTCCACATCACATCCACAGTGGTGACAGAGCGTCACATGTCTCCACATCACATCCACAGTGGTGATAGAGCTACACATGTCCCCACATCACATCCACAGTGGTGATAGAGCGTCACATGTCCCCACACAACATCCACAGTGGTGATAGAGCGTCACATGTCCCCACATCACATCCACAGTGGTGACAGAGCTTCACATGTCCCCACATCACACCCACAGTGGTGATAGAGCGTCACGTGTCCCCACATCACATCCACAGTGGTGATACAGCGTCATATGCCCCCACATCACATCCACAGTGGTGATAGAGCGTCCCCTGTCCCCACATCACATCCACAGTGGTGATACAGCGTCACATGCCCCCACATCACATCCACAGTGGTGACAGAGCGTCACATGTCCCCACATCACATCCACAGTGGTGATAGAGCGTCACATGTCCCCACATCACATCCACAGTGGTGATAGAGCGTCACATGTCCCCACATCACATCCACAGTGGTGATAGAGCGTCACATGTCCCGACATCACATCCACAGTGGTGATAGAGCGTCACATGTCCCCACATCACATCCACAGTGGTGATAGAGCGTCACATGTCCCCACATCACATCCACAGTGGTGATAGAGCGTCACCTGTTCCCACATCACATCCACAGTGGTGATAGAGCGTCACATGTCCCCACATCACATCCACAGTGGTGATAGAGCGTCACATGGCCCCACATCACATTCACAGTGGTGATAGAGCGTCACATGTCCCCACATCACATCCACAGTAGTGATAGAGCTTCACATGTCTCCACATCACATCCACAGGGGTGATAGAGCGTCACATGAACCCACATCACATCCACAGTGGTGATAGAGCGTCACATGTCCCCACATCACATCCACAGTGGTGATATAGCGTCACATGTCCCCACATCACATCCACAGTAGTGATAGAGCTTCACATGTCTCCACATCACATCCACAGTGGTGATAGATCATCACATGTCCCCACATCACATCCACAGTGGTGATAGAGCGTCACATGCCCCACATCACATCCACAGTGGTGATAGAGCGTCACATGTCCCCACATCACATCCACAGTGGTGATAGAGCGTCACATGTCCCCACATCACATCCACAGTGGTGATAGATCATCACATGTCCCCACATCACATCCACAGTGGTGATAGAGCGTCACCTGTTCCCACATCACATCCACAGTGGTGATAGAGCGTCACATGTCCCCACATCACATCCACAGTGGTGATAGAGCGTCACATGTCCCCACATCACATCCACAGTGGTGATAGAGCGTCACATGTCTCCACATCACATCCACAGTGGTGATAGAGCCTCACATGTCCCCACATCACATCCACAGTGGTGACAGAGCATCAAATGTCCCCACAACACATCCACAGTGGTGATAGAACTTCACATGAACCCACATGACATCCACAGTGGTGATAGAGCTTCACATGTCCCCACATCACATCGACAGTGGTGATAGATCATCACATGTCCCCACATCACATCCACAGTGGTGATAGGGCTTGACATGAACCCACATGACATCCACAGTGGTGATAGATCGCCACATGTCCCCACAACCCATCCACAGTGGTGATAGATCATCACATGTCCCCACATCACATCCACAGTGGTGATAGAGCTTCACATGAACCCACATGACATCCACAGTGGTGATAGATCGCCACATGTCCCCACATCACATCCACAGTGGTGAAAGAGCGTCACATGTCCCCACATCACATCCACAGTGGTGATAGAGCGTCACATGTCCCCACATCACATCCACAGTGGTGATAGAACTTCACATGTCCCCACATCACATCCACAGTGGTGATAGAGCGTCACATGTCCCCACATCACATCCACGGTGGTGATAGAGCGTCACATGTCCCCCACATGACATCCACAGGGGTGATAGAGCGTCACATGTCCCCACATCACATCCACAGTGGTGATAGAGCGTCACATGTCCCCACATCACATCCACAGTGGTGATAGAGCGTTACATGTCCCCACATCACATCCACAGTGGTGATAAAGCGTCACATGTCCCCACATCACATGCACAGTGGTGATAGAGCGTCACATGTCTCCACATCACATCCACAGTGGTGATAGAGCTTCACATGTCTCCACATCACATCCACAGTGGTGATAGAGCATCACATGTCCCCACATCACATCCACAGTGGTGATAGAGCTTCACATGTCCCCACATCACATCCACAGTGGTGATAGAGCGTCACATGTCCCCACATCACATCCACAGTGGTGACAGAGCGTCACATGTCTCCACACCACATCCACAGTGGTGATAGAGCGTCACATATCCACACATCACATCCACAGTGGTGATAGAGCTTCACATGTCCCCAAATCACATCCACAGTGGTGATAGAGCTTCGCATGTCCCCACATCACATCCACAGTGGTGATAGAGCATCACATGTCTCCACATCACATCCACAGTGGTGATAGAGCTTCACATGTCTCCACATCACATCCACAGTGGTGATAGAGCTTCGCATGTCCCCACATCACATCCACAGTGGTGATAGAGCATCACATGTCTCCACATCACATCCACAGTGGTGACAGAGCGTCACATGTCCTCACATAACATGCACAGTGGTGATAGAGCATCACATGTCTCCACATCACATCCACAGTGGTGATAGAGCTTCACATGTCTCCACATCACATCCACAGTGGTGATAGAGCATCACATGTCCCCACATCACATCCACAGTGGTGATAGAGCATCACATGTCCCCACATCACATCCACAGTGGTGATAGAGTGTCACATGTCCCCACATCACATCCACAATGGTGATAGAGCGTCACATGTCCCCACATCACATCCACAGTGGTGATAGAGCTTCACATGTCTCCACATCACATCCACAGTGGTGATAGAGCTTCACATGTCCCCACACCACATCCACAGTGGTGATAGAGCTACACATGTCCCCACATCACATCCACAGTGGTGATAGAGCGTCACATGTCCCCACACAACATCCACAGTGGTGATAGAGCGTCACATGTCCCCACATCACATCCACAGTGGTGACAGAGCTTCACATGTCCCCACATCACATCCACAGTGGTGATAGAGCGTCACGTGCCCCACATCACATCCACAGTGGTGATACAGCGACACATGCCCCCACATCACATCCACAGTGGTGATAGAGCGTCCCCTGTCCCCACATCACATCCACAGTGGTGATACAGCGTCACATGCCCCCACATCACATCCACAGTGGTGACAGAGCGTCACATGTCCCCACATCACATCCACAGTGGTGATAGAGCGTCACATGTCCCCACATCACATCCACAGTGGTGATAGAGCTTCACATGTCCCCACATCACATCCACAGTGGTGATAGAGCTTCACATGTCCCCACATCACATCCACAGTGGTGATAGAGCGTCCCCTGTCCCCACATCACATCCACAGTGGTGATACAGCGTCACATGCCCCCACATCACATCCACAGTGGTGACAGAGCGTCACATGTCCCCACATCACATCCACAGTGGTGATAGAGCGTCACATGTCCCCACATCACATCCACAGTGGTGATAGAGCTTCACATGTCCCCACATCACATCCACAGTGGTGATAGAGCTTCACATGTCCCCACATCACATCCACAGTGGTGATAGAGCTTCACATGTCCCCACATCACATCCACAGTGGTGATCGAGCGTCACATGTCCCCACATCACATCCACAGTGATGATAGAGCGTCACATGTCCCCACATCACATCCACAGTGGTGATAGAGCGTCACATGTCCCCACATCACATCCACAGTGGTGATAGAGCTTCACATGTCCCCACATCACATCCACAGTGGTGATAGAGCGTCACATGTCCCCACATCACATCCACAGTGGTGATAGAGCATCACATGTCCCCACATCACATCCACAGTGGTGATAGAGCGTCACATGTCCCCACATCACATCCACAGTGGTGATAGAGCTTCACATGTCCCCACATCACATCCACAGTGGTGATAGAGCGTCACATGTCTCCACATCACATCCACAGTGGTGATAGAGCGTCACATGTTCCCATATCACATCCACAGTGGTGATAGAGCGTCACATGTCCCCACACCACATCCACAGTGGTGATAGAGCGTCACATGTTCCCATATCACATCCACAGTGGTGATAGAGCGTCACATGTCCCCACATCACATCCACAGTGGTGATAGAGCTTCACATGTCCCCACATCACATCCACAGTGGTGATAGAGCATCACATGTCTCCACATCACATCCACAGTGGTGACAGAGCGTCACATGTCTCCACATCACATCCACAGTGGTGATAGAGCTACACATGTCCCCACATCACATCCACAGTGGTGATAGAGCGTCACATGTCCCCACACAACATCCACAGTGGTGATAGAGCGTCACATGTCCCCACATCACATCCACAGTGGTGACAGAGCTTCACATGTCCCCACATCACACCCACAGTGGTGATAGAGCGTCACGTGTCCCCACATCACATCCACAGTGGTGATACAGCGTCATATGCCCCCACATCACATCCACAGTGGTGATAGAGCGTCCCCTGTCCCCACATCACATCCACAGTGGTGATACAGCGTCACATGCCCCCACATCACATCCACAGTGGTGACAGAGCGTCACATGTCCCCACATCACATCCACAGTGGTGATAGAGCGTCACATGTCCCCACATCACATCCACAGTGGTGATAGAGCGTCACATGTCCCCACATCACATCCACAGTGGTGATAGAGCGTCACATGTCCCGACATCACATCCACAGTGGTGATAGAGCGTCACATGTCCCCACATCACATCCACAGTGGTGATAGAGCGTCACATGTCCCCACATCACATCCACAGTGGTGATAGAGCGTCACCTGTTCCCACATCACATCCACAGTGGTGATAGAGCGTCACATGTCCCCACATCACATCCACAGTGGTGATAGAGCGTCACATGGCCCCACATCACATTCACAGTGGTGATAGAGCGTCACATGTCCCCACATCACATCCACAGTAGTGATAGAGCTTCACATGTCTCCACATCACATCCACAGGGGTGATAGAGCGTCACATGAACCCACATCACATCCACAGTGGTGATAGAGCGTCACATGTCCCCACATCACATCCACAGTGGTGATATAGCGTCACATGTCCCCACATCACATCCACAGTAGTGATAGAGCTTCACATGTCTCCACATCACATCCACAGTGGTGATAGATCATCACATGTCCCCACATCACATCCACAGTGGTGATAGAGCGTCACATGCCCCACATCACATCCACAGTGGTGATAGAGCGTCACATGTCCCCACATCACATCCACAGTGGTGATAGAGCGTCACATGTCCCCACATCACATCCACAGTGGTGATAGATCATCACATGTCCCCACATCACATCCACAGTGGTGATAGAGCGTCACCTGTTCCCACATCACATCCACAGTGGTGATAGAGCGTCACATGTCCCCACATCACATCCACAGTGGTGATAGAGCGTCACATGTCCCCACATCACATCCACAGTGGTGATAGAGCGTCACATGTCTCCACATCACATCCACAGTGGTGATAGAGCCTCACATGTCCCCACATCACATCCACAGTGGTGACAGAGCATCAAATGTCCCCACAACACATCCACAGTGGTGATAGAACTTCACATGAACCCACATGACATCCACAGTGGTGATAGAGCTTCACATGTCCCCACATCACATCGACAGTGGTGATAGATCATCACATGTCCCCACATCACATCCACAGTGGTGATAGGGCTTGACATGAACCCACATGACATCCACAGTGGTGATAGATCGCCACATGTCCCCACAACCCATCCACAGTGGTGATAGATCATCACATGTCCCCACATCACATCCACAGTGGTGATAGAGCTTCACATGAACCCACATGACATCCACAGTGGTGATAGATCGCCACATGTCCCCACATCACATCCACAGTGGTGAAAGAGCGTCACATGTCCCCACATCACATCCACAGTGGTGATAGAACTTCACATGTCCCCACATCACATCCACAGTGGTGATAGAGCGTCACATGTCCCCACATCACATCCACGGTGGTGATAGAGCGTCACATGTCCCCCACATGACATCCACAGGGGTGATAGAGAGTCACATGTCTCCACATCACATCCACAGTGGTGATAGATCATCACATGTCCCCACATCACATCCACAGTGGTGATAGAGCGTCACATGCCCCACATCACATCCACAGTGGTGATAGAGCGTCACATGTCCCCACATCACATCCACAGTGGTGATAGAGCGTCACATGTCCCCACATCACATCCACAGTGGTGATAGATCATCACATGTCCCCACATCACATCCACAGTGGTGATAGAGCGTCACCTGTTCCCACATCACATCCACAGTGGTGATAGAGCGTCACATGTCCCCACATCACATCCACAGTGGTGATAGAGCGTCACATGTCCCCACATCACATCCACAGTGGTGATAGAGCGTCACATGTCTCCACATCACATCCACAGTGGTGATAGAGCCTCACATGTCCCCACATCACATCCACAGTGGTGACAGAGCATCAAATGTCCCCACAACACATCCACAGTGGTGATAGAACTTCACATGAACCCACATGACATCCACAGTGGTGATAGAGCTTCACATGTCCCCACATCACATCGACAGTGGTGATAGATCATCACATGTCCCCACATCACATCCACAGTGGTGATAGGGCTTGACATGAACCCACATGACATCCACAGTGGTGATAGATCGCCACATGTCCCCACAACCCATCCACAGTGGTGATAGATCATCACATGTCCCCACATCACATCCACAGTGGTGATAGAGCTTCACATGAACCCACATGACATCCACAGTGGTGATAGATCGCCACATGTCCCCACATCACATCCACAGTGGTGAAAGAGCGTCACATGTCCCCACATCACATCCACAGTGGTGATAGAACTTCACATGTCCCCACATCACATCCACAGTGGTGATAGAGCGTCACATGTCCCCACATCACATCCACGGTGGTGATAGAGCGTCACATGTCCCCCACATGACATCCACAGGGGTGATAGAGCGTCACATGTCCCCACATCACATCCACAGTGGTGATAGAGCGTCACATGTCCCCACATCACATCCACAGTGGTGATAGAGCGTTACATGTCCCCACATCACATCCACAGTGGTGATAAAGCGTCACATGTCCCCACATCACATGCACAGTGGTGATAGAGCGTCACATGTCTCCACATCACATCCACAGTGGTGATAGAGCTTCACATGTCTCCACATCACATCCACAGTGGTGATAGAGCATCACATGTCCCCACATCACATCCACAGTGGTGATAGAGCTTCACATGTCCCCACATCACATCCACAGTGGTGATAGAGCGTCACATGTCCCCACATCACATCCACAGTGGTGACAGAGCGTCACATGTCTCCACACCACATCCACAGTGGTGATAGAGCGTCACATATCCACACATCACATCCACAGTGGTGATAGAGCTTCACATGTCCCCAAATCACATCCACAGTGGTGATAGAGCTTCGCATGTCCCCACATCACATCCACAGTGGTGATAGAGCATCACATGTCTCCACATCACATCCACAGTGGTGATAGAGCTTCACATGTCTCCACATCACATCCACAGTGGTGATAGAGCTTCGCATGTCCCCACATCACATCCACAGTGGTGATAGAGCATCACATGTCTCCACATCACATCCACAGTGGTGACAGAGCGTCACATGTCCTCACATAACATGCACAGTGGTGATAGAGCATCACATGTCTCCACATCACATCCACAGTGGTGATAGAGCTTCACATGTCTCCACATCACATCCACAGTGGTGATAGAGCTTCACATGTCTCCACATCACATCCACAGTGGTGATAGAGCATCACATGTCCCCACATCACATCCACAGTGGTGATAGAGCATCACATGTCCCCACATCACATCCACAGTGGTGATAGAGCGTCACATGTCCCCACATCACATCCACAATGGTGATAGAGCGTCACATGTCCCCACATCACATCCACAGTGGTGATAGAGCTTCACATGTCTCCACATCACATCCACAGTGGTGATAGAGCTTCACATGTCCCCACACCACATCCACAGTGGTGATAGAGCTTCACATGTCCCCACATCACATCCACAGTGGTGATAGAGCGTCACATGTCTCCACATCACATCCACAGTGGTGACAGAGCGTCACATCTCTCCACATCACATCCACAGTGGTGATAGAGCTACACATGTCCCCACATCACATCCACAGTGGTGATAGAGCGTCACATGTCCCCACACAACATCCACAGTGGTGATAGAGCGTCACATGTCCCCACATCACATCCACAGTGGTGACAGAGCTTCACATGTCCCCACATCACATCCACAGTGGTGATAGAGCGTCACGTGCCCCACATCACATCCACAGTGGTGATACAGCGACACATGCCCCCACATCACATCCACAGTGGTGATAGAGCGTCCCCTGTCCCCACATCACATCCACAGTGGTGATACAGCGTCACATGCCCCCACATCACATCCACAGTGGTGACAGAGCGTCACATGTCCCCACATCACATCCACAGTGGTGATAGAGCGTCACATGTCCCCACATCACATCCACAGTGGTGATAGAGCTTCACATGTCCCCACATCACATCCACAGTGGTGATAGAGCTTCACATGTCCCCACATCACATCCACAGTGGTGATAGAGCTTCACATGTCCCCACATCACATCCACAGTGGTGATAGAGCGTCACATGTCCCCACATCACATCCACAGTGATGATAGAGCGTCACATGTCCCCACATCACATCCACAGTGGTGATAGAGCGTCACATGTCCCCACATCACATCCACAGTGGTGATAGAGCTTCACATGTCCCCACATCACATCCACAGTGGTGATAGAGCGTCACATGTCCCCACATCACATCCACAGTGGTGATAGAGCATCACATGTCCCCACATCACATCCACAGTGGTGATAGAGCGTCACATGTCCCCACATCACATCCACAGTGGTGATAGAGCTTCACATGTCCCCACATCACATCCACAGTGGTGATAGAGCGTCACATGTCTCCACATCACATCCACAGTGGTGATAGAGCGTCACATGTTCCCATATCACATCCACAGTGGTGATAGAGCGTCACATGTCCCCACACCACATCCACAGTGGTGATAGAGCGTCACATGTTCCCATATCACATCCACAGTGGTGATAGAGCGTCACATGTCCCCACATCACATCCACAGTGGTGATAGAGCTTCACATGTCCCCACATCACATCCACAGTGGTGATAGAGCGTCACATGTCTCCACATCACATCCACAGTGGTGACAGAGCGTCACATGTCTCCACATCACATCCACAGTGGTGATAGAGCTACACATGTCCCCACATCACATCCACAGTGGTGATAGAGCGTCACATGTCCCCACACAACATCCACAGTGGTGATAGAGCGTCACATGTCCCCACATCACATCCACAGTGGTGACAGAGCTTCACATGTCCCCACATCACATCCACAGTGGTGATAGAGCGTCACGTGTCCCCACATCACATCCACAGTGGTGATACAGCGTCACATGCCCCCACATCACATCCACAGTGGTGATAGAGCGTCCCCTGTCCCCACATCACATCCACAGTGGTGATACAGCGTCACATGCCCCCACATCACATCCACAGTGGTGACAGAGCGTCACATGTCCCCACATCACATCCACAGTGGTGATAGAGCGTCACATGTCCCCACATCACATCCACAGTGGTGATAGAGCGTCACATGTCCCCACATCACATCCACAGTGGTGATAGAGCGTCACATGTCCCGACATCACATCCACAGTGGTGATAGAGCGTCACATGTCCCCACATCACATCCACAGTGGTGATAGAGCGTCACATGTCCCCACATCACATCCACAGTGGTGATAGAGCGTCACCTGTTCCCACATCACATCCACAGTGGTGATAGAGCGTCACATGTCCCCACATCACATTCACAGTGGTGATAGAGTGTCACATGGCCCCACATCACATTCACAGTGGTGATAGAGCGTCACATGTCCCCACATCACATCCACAGTAGTGATAGAGCTTCACATGTCTCCACATCACATCCACAGTGGTGATAGAGCGTCACATGAACCCACATCACATCCACAGTGGTGATAGAGCGTCACATGTCCCCACATCACATCCACAGTGGTGATATAGCGTCACATGTCCCCACATCACATCCACAGTAGTGATAGAGCTTCACATGTCTCCACATCACATCCACAGTGGTGATAGATCATCACATGTCCCCACATCACATCCACAGTGGTGATAGAGCGTCACATGCCCCACATCACATCCACAGTGGTGATAGAGCGTCACATGTCCCCACATCACATCCACAGTGGTGATAGATCATCACATGTCCCCACATCACATCCACAGTGGTGATACAGCGTCACATGCCCCCACATCACATCCACAGTGGTGATAGAGCGTCCCCTGTCCCCACATCACATCCATAGTGGTGATACAGCGTCACATGCCCCCACATCACATCCACAGTGGTGACAGAGCGTCACATGTCCCCACATCACATCCACAGTGGTGATAGAGCGTCACATGTCCCCACATCACATCCACAGTGGTGATAGAGCGTCACATGTCACCACATCACATCCACAGTGGTGATAGAGCGTCACATGTCCCGACATCACATCCACAGTGGTGATAGAGCGTCACATGTCCCCACATCACATCCACAGTGGTGATAGAACTTCACATGTCCCCACATCACATCCACAGTGGTGATAGAGCGTCACATGTCCCCACATCACATCCACGGTGGTGATAGAGCGTCACATGTCCCCCACATGACATCCACAGGGGTGATAGAGCGTCACATGTCCCCACATCACATCCACAGTGGTGATAGAGCGTCACATGTCCCCACATCACATCCACAGTGGTGATAGAGAGTCACATATCCCCACATCACATCCACAGTGGTGATAGAGCTTCACATGTCCCCACATCACATCCACAGTAGTGATAGAGCTTCATGTGTCTCCACATCACATCCACAGTGGTGATAGAGCCTCACATGTCCCCACATCACATCCACAGTGGTGATAGAGCGTCACATGTCTCCACATCACATCCACAATGGTGATAGAGCCACACATGTCTCCATATCACATCCACAGTGGTGACAGAGCATTAAATGTCCCCACATCACATCCACAGTGGTGATAGAACTTCACATGAACCCACATGACATCCACAGTGGTGATAGAGCTTCACATGTCCCCACATCACATCCACAGTGGTGATAGATCATCACATGTCCCCACATCACATCCACAGTGGTGATAGAGCTTGACATGAACACACAAGACATCCACAGTGGTGATAGATCGCCACATCTCCCCACATCACATCCACAGTGGTGATAGAACTTCACATGTCCCCACATCACATCCACAGTGGTGATAGAACTTCACATGAACCCACATCACATCCACAGTGGTGATAGAGAGTCACATGTCCCCACATCACATCCACAGTGGTGATAGAGCGTCACATGTCCCCACATCACATCCACAGTGGTGATAGAGCTTCACATGTCCCCACATCACATCCACAGTGGTGATAGAACTTCACATGTCTCCACATCACATCCACAGTGGTGATAGAGCATCACATGTCTCCACGTCACATCCACAGTGGTGATAGAGCGTCACATGAACCCACATCACATCCACAGTGGTGATAGAGCTTGACATGAACACACATGACATCCACAGTGGTGATAGTTCGCCACATATCCCCACATCACATGCACAGTGGTGATAGAGCGTCACATGTCTCCACATCACATCCACAGTGGTGATAGAGCTTCACATGTCTCCACATCACATCCACAGTGGTGATAGAGCATCTCATGTCCCCACATCACATCCACAGTGGTGATAGAGCTTCACATGTCCCCACATCACATCCACAGTGGTGATAGAGCGTCACATGTCTCCACATCACATCCACAGTGGTGATAGGACTTCACATGAACCCACATGACATCCACAGTGGTGATAGAGCTTCACATGTCCCCACATCACATCCACAGTGGTGATAGATCATCACATGTCCCCACATCACATCCACAGTGGTGATAGAGCTTGACATGAACCCACATGACATCCACAGTGGTGATAGATCGCCACATATCCCCACATCACATCCACAGTGGTGATAGAACTTCACATGTCTCCACGTCACATCCACAGTGGTGATAGAACTTCACATGAACCCACATGACATCCACAGTGGTGATAGAGCTTCACATGTCCCCACATCACATCCACAGTGGTGATAGATCATCACATGTCCCCACATCACATCCACAGTGGTGATAGAGCATGACATGAACACACATGACATCCACAGTGGTGATAGATCGCCACTTGTCCCCACATCACATCCACAGTGGTGATAGAACTTCACATGTCCCCACATCACATCCACAGTGGTGATAGAACTTCACATGAACCCACATCACATCCACAGTGGTGATAGAGAGTCACATGTCCCCACATCACATCCACAGTGGTGATAGAGCGTCACATGTCCCCACATCACATCCACAGTGGTGATAGAGCTTCACATGTCCCCATATCACATCCACAGTGGTGATAGAACTTCACATGTCTCCACATCACATCCACAGTGGTGATAGAGCATCACATGTCTCCACATCACATCCACAGTGGTGACAGAGCGTCACATGAACCCACATCACATCCACAGTGGTGATAGAGCGTCACATGTCCCCACATCACATCCACAGTGGTGATAGAGCGTCACATGTCCCCACATCACATGCACAGTGGTGATAGAGCGTCACATGTCTCCACATCACATCCACAGTGGTGATAGAGCTTCACATGTCTCCACATCACATCCACAGTGGTGATAGAGCATCTCATGTCCCCACATCACATCCACAGTGGTGATAGAGCTTCACATGTCCCCACATCACATCCACAGTGGTGATAGAGCGTCACATGTCTCCACATCACATCCACAGTGGTGATAGAACTTCACATGAACCCACATGACATCCACAGTGGTGATAGAGCTTCACATGTCCCCACATCACATCCACAGTGGTGATAGATCATCACATGTCCCCACATTACATCCACAGTGGTGATAGAGCTTGACATGAACCCACATGACATCCACAGTGGTGATAGATCGCCACATGTCCCCACATCACATCCACAGTGGTGATAGAACTTCACATGTCCCCACGTCACATCCACAGTGGTGATAGAACTTCACATGAACCCACATCACATCCACAATGGTGATAGTCACATGTCCCCCACATCACATCCACAGTGGTGATAGAGCGTCATATGTCCCCACATCACATCCACAGTGGTGATAGAGCATCACATGTCTCCACATCACATCCACAGTGGTGATAGACCATCACATGTCTCCACATCACATCCACAGTGGTGATAGAGCATCACATGAACCCACATCACATCCACAGTGGTGATAGAGCGTCACATGTCCCCACATCACATCCACAGTGGTGATAGAGCGTCACATGTCCCCACATCACATGCACAGTGGTGATAGAGCGTCACATGTCTCCACATCACATCCACAGTGGTAATAGAGCTTCACATGTCTCCACATCACATCCACAGTGGTGATAGAGCATTACATGTCCCCACATCACATCCACAGTGGTGATAGAGCTTCACATGTCCCCACATCACATCCACAGTGGTGATAGAGCGTCACATGTCCCCACATCACATCCACAGTGGTGACAGAGCGTCACATGTCTCCACACCACATCCACAGTGGTGATAGAGCGTCACATATCCACACATCACATCCACAGTGGTGATAGAGCTTCACATGTCCCCAAATCACATCCACAGTGGTGATAGAGCTTCGCATGTCCCCACATCACATCCACAGTGGTGATAGAGCATCTCATGTCCCCACATCACATCCACAGTGGTGATAGAGCTTCACATGTCCCCACATCACATCCACAGTGGTGATAGAGCGTCACATGTCTCCACATCACATCCACAGTGGTGATAGAACTTCACATGAACCCACATGACATCCACAGTGGTGATAGAGCTTCACATGTCCCCACATCACATCCACAGTGGTGATAGATCATCACATGTCCCCACATTACATCCACAGTGGTGATAGATCATCACATGTCCCCACATTACATCCACAGTGGTGATAGAGCTTGACATGAACCCACATGACATCCACAGTGGTGATAGATCGCCACATGTCCCCACATCACATCCACAGTGGTGATAGAACTTCACATGTCCCCACGTCACATCCACAGTGGTGATAGAACTTCACATGAACCCACATCACATCCACAATGGTGATAGTCACATGTCCCCCACATCACATCCACAGTGGTGATAGAGCGTCATATGTCCCCACATCACATCCACAGTGGTGATAGAGCATCACATGTCTCCACATCACATCCACAGTGGTGATAGACCATCACATGTCTCCACATCACATCCACAGTGGTGATAGAGCATCACATGAACCCACATCACATCCACAGTGGTGATAGAGCGTCACATGTCCCCACATCACATCCACAGTGGTGATAGAGCGTCACATGTCCCCACATCACATGCACAGTGGTGATAGAGCGTCACATGTCTCCACATCACATCCACAGTGGTAATAGAGCTTCACATGTCTCCACATCACATCCACAGTGGTGATAGAGCATTACATGTCCCCACATCACATCCACAGTGGTGATAGAGCTTCACATGTCCCCACATCACATCCACAGTGGTGATAGAGCGTCACATGTCCCCACATCACATCCACAGTGGTGACAGAGCGTCACATGTCTCCACACCACATCCACAGTGGTGATAGAGCGTCACATATCCACACATCACATCCACAGTGGTGATAGAGCTTCACATGTCCCCAAATCACATCCACAGTGGTGATAGAGCTTCGCATGTCCCCACATCACATCCACAGTGGTGATAGAGCATCACATGTCTCCACATCACATCCACAGTGGTGATAGAGCTTCACATGTCTCCACATCACATCCACAGTGGTGATAGAGGTTCGCATGTCCCCACATCACATCCACAGTGGTGATAGAGCATCACGTCTCCACATCACATCCACAGTGGCGACAGAGCGTCACATGTCCTCACATAACATGCACAGTGGTGATAGAGCATCACATGTCTCCACATCACATCCACAGTGGTGATAGAGCTTCACATGTCTCCACATCACATCCACAGTGGTGATAGAGCTTCACATGTCTCCACATCACATCCACAGTGGTGATAGAGCGTCACATGTCCCCACATCACATCCACAATGGTGATAGAGCGTCACATGTCTCCACATCACATCCACAGTGGTGATAGAGCGTCACATGTCCCCACATCACATCCACAGTGGTGATAGAGCATCACATGTTCCCTACATCACATCCACAGTGGTGATATAGCTTCACATGTCCCCACATCACATCCACAGTGGTGATTGAGCGTCACATGTCCCCACATGTCCCGTGACATATGAATACTGTGAGGTGTAGAGTCTGTAGTGTGTTGTCTATCCACATATATACCATATAATACACTTCAGCTGCAGCAGAACCTCAGTCTATAGTGATGTGTTTATGGGTATGTGTGAATGGATGTTGTGTGTATGGATGGGTGGATGTGTGTGTGTGCAGAGATGGATGTGTGTGTGGATGGATGTGCATGTATATGGATGGATGTGTGTATATATGGATGGATGGATGTGTGTGTGTGGATGGATGTGTATGTGTGTAGATCGATGGGTGTGTATGTGTGCGTGTGGATGGATGTGTGGATGGATGTGTGTGTGTGTGTGTGGATGGATGTGTTTGTGTGGATGGATGGATGTGTGTGGATGGATGGATGTGTGGGTGGATCGATGTGTGTGTGTAGAGATGGATGTGTGTGCGTATGGCTGGATGGATTTGTGTTGGTATGGATGGATGTGTGTGTGTGAGGATGGATGGATGGATGTGTGTGGAGATGTGTGTGTGTGTGTGTGTGGAGATGGATGTGTGTGTGGATGTATGTATATGCATATGGATGGATGGATATGTATGTATTGATGTGTGTTGGTATGGATGGATGTGTGGGTGTGGATGGATGGGTGTGTGTGTGGATGGATGGGTGTGTGTGGATAGATGGATGGATGTGTGTGTAGATGGATGTGTGTGTGTGGATGTATGGATGGGTGTGTGTGGATGGATGGATGGATGGATAGATGGATGGATGTGTGTATGTGGATGGATTGATGAGGGGGGATGGATGGATACACAGAGCACATTATACTCACCTATGTAGAAGCCTTTTCCTTCCTGGTTCTTCCAATAGGCTGAGTCATTCCCTTGCTGCCACGCACTGTGTGCTGCATGGGGAGGCTGAAGCAGGAGGGGGAGGCATTGGAAGAGACTTGGGCCTTTAGGACGAGTCTCTGACAGACAGGAAAACTCTAGTAGTGATGTGAGCAGCTCTTCCGGAATGAGGAGACAGCTGCTCACCAGGCTAAGTGTGATACCTAGGACACCATGTAGAATGCTGACAGGGAGTATATTACAAACTATCAGCATTCTGCATCTTAGGTACAAGCACAAATTATTCAGAAAGCCTGGACAACCCCTTTAAGTACATATGCAATGCCAGTGCTAATGAATAGGCCCCTCTGTTAGCTTTCCTGGGGCATATGGTGAATAGATGCTACAAGTACTGTGTGAATATAGCCATAGATAAATGTGAGTGCAGCGCCCCAGAGTCCTGGTCGTTGCAGTAATGTCGTTCTTCCACCAGGGGGGAGCGATGTTACGTCTGATGGCACCAAAGGAGTTCACCCTGCCAGGTATCACAGCCACACACACACTTCACATGCCGGCCACCAGGGGGAGCTAAGGGTTCTATCTATTAGGCCAGTCCTCACACTTGGGTAAAACTGGGGGTTTGGTTAGGAAGTGAGGTCAGTTGGAGGAGAAAGAAGTTCTGACTGGAGTGAGAAGAAGATAGTCAGGAGGAGAGGAGCAAACTGGGCTCGGCCCAGGAAGGAAAGAAGGTCACGGAGCTGCACCTGCACCTGATTGCGGCAGCCTCCAAGGAAAGGACAAGAAAGGAAGTGTGTCGTAGTGAGTGAGCACCGAAGTCGTAGCAACAGGAGTATAACACCAGTGGGAGATCAGCTAGAAGCAGGCTGCCTCCCACTGAGCGCAGATCCGGTAGCCGGAACACCGAGGGAGTAATAGACTCTATGCTTTACTTCAGAGACCGGCTGGACAGTCATCTTCAAGTTGGCTGCCCGACTTAAGAACCTAAGCAGACAAGGTGGCAACACGGAGGAGGGGGGACACTAGGGTCCCTATAAAATAGCCTCAGGCCACCACCGTCATACGGGTTGGTCCTATCCATCTGGGGGACCGAGAGAAGAGTAACAAGAGTGAGGACCCTATGGGAGCTAATGCACGTAGGGACCTACTACATTACTGTGCGCAAGGGGTAGGCTTACTGATTTCCACCTGGATAAGGGAACTCTGGAATTTCCATCAGACCGGCCGGACTCTGCCTACCCTGTGACCCGGCACCCTGGACTGTGGATGCTGAAGCCTTCAGTAAAGGTAAAGAGACTGCACCCATTGTGTCCTCGTTATTCACCGCACCTTGCACCATCCACCATCAACATCTACACTTCTGGGAAGCCCTGGGGATTTACTTCACCTGTGGGAAGGTATACCATCTAGCTGCCATTCCATCACCCCAGTGGACCCCTAAGCAGCGTCAGTCACCCTGACCGAATACCACAGGTGGCGTCACGAACACTACCATTATCTACAAACTCTAACCCCTTTTATTGGGCGCCCCTCATAGGGCCACGGTCCGGGTCGGGCCATCGTGACATCCCAGCTGAGGCAACTGAAGGACCCGGTACCGAGTACTCCATTGCCCTTACATGGGGGCGATCCATGAGCAAGTACCCATAGATATTTTCGGAACAGATGTCGATGCAATATATCTAGCTATGTTGGAGTAAAGAAGGATCAAGCAACAGAAGGGTTTGGCAATGGCTTATTTCCGTCTCTCTCATGATATGCATATGCATAGTGGAGAGGAATAGTATATTGTTGCCTTAGGTTGAGCCTTTGTTGAGGGTGTGTTATGGCGGGTGACCATGTGGTAGGTGGCCCTGTGATGGAAGCCTGGGCTTGTTTTGCTCAGCAGATCTTCTGCTGAGGGTTACTATACATTGGGAAGGCTTCCAGGTGACTTGGAGACATGGGTGGGTCCAGTCACCTACATACCCCACACAAGGGTGTGTGTCTGAGCAATCAAGATGGAGTCTGTGTGTTTGCACACAGGCAGTGTGTAGGCTGAGCCAGAGAGAGGAGGTCTGTGGTATACCTCCGGAGAGGACGCCTCTGAGGATAAGAGGTATCCGGTAACCTGTGAGGTCGTCATGGGCAGTTAATGGACACTAATCCGTGTTAGGCACACGAAGGCTCAGCGATGACTGTGAGTACTGTAGAGCCGAGCGGTGGCTGGACGGTGCATGGGGTGCTGCATGTTACCAAGTACCTGAGATTCAATCTAGGCTGTGTCTCAATAAACAGAATTGACTTTTGTTTTAATTCTGAGTGTACCAGCGTATGCTTCAACAACCGGCCAAGTGAGTACTCCCCATCCACAGATAGTGGAGAAATACTACAAGGGGCATACTTCAGGACTATTTCTCACTCTATACTTCCAATAAGACTGCATTATGTCACTGCATATTGTGCTATATGTTGCCGATAGTTCATTCTGTAAAAGAATATGCAGCAGACTACACTTTTTGCATATTTAAAATAAAAGTCTACCAATGTACATGTGGCTGATGGATGACAAAGCACCAGCTGCAAGCCACAATTTTTGAAACTAGCAATAAGCAATAGATTATTATAAAAATCATGGCTGAATATTTGATGGACATTGATGTCTTTTAGCGTATTGGTCACCTTATTAACCACCAGAGAGCTGAGCACCTTGTGTAAATGGCAATGATACCTTGCTGTGTACAGTGATGTGCATGCCAGTAGTTGCCAATAGTTTGTTGCTGATCTTTTCCTTCAATCACAGTTGCTAGTTATAATTGCAGTAGCAAGGACACAGAAAATAGAGGTAATAACAGGCCAACACATTTGGTCTCTACCCATAGAATGCTTTGTTATGATGGGCAGAGTTACTAGGAATATTTGCAGCCTGTAGACAGGAAATCAATATTATGATTCACCGTTTCCTCCTTTTAAAATATATTTCATATTGAATTTTACATAAACACTGCACAACCGAACAGCGGGGTCGTGCCTTTAAATTGTAAAATGCATGTACTTGTGTGTGGCTACAGGACTGAGCTGTCTCCGGAATGACCCTAATAAAGTGTGAAGAGACTCTTGTTAGCTGCTGTTTAATAAACGCACTATTACCATCCATCACCTCACAAAATTGCTAGGAGGAGAATTACATTTGAACATCTGCTGACATATTCCATAACTTTATGTTGGGTAAGTCAGTAGAAGTGACCAATTTACGGTTATATTCACCTCAGATTACAACAATGGGAATGATGTACCAAACATTCGTGAAGATAGAATGGGAGCTAAATGTCACTTAACTGTGATTGGATTGTCTCACATATCAGAATCATATCACAGACGGAGAACTTAATTTCTCCATCTTCTCGATTGTCTATGTGCGCTGTGGGGATTCGCTGGTTTCTGACGCGGAACTGGAGTGAGTTATACATACTCCAGGCCAGGACCCATTTAGTGGGCATGGCGTTGCTCCATTCACTTGCATGGAGCGAGGCTGCACCCTGTGTAGTGACATGGCTGTCCGGTAGACATCGCCGACCAGAGGGCGAGACCTTGCTCCTTACAAGTAAGGAGTGAGGCTGCGTCCACTACCTGGAAGTATGTATAAGGCTGGAGTCACACTAAACGTATGCAAAATTGGTCCAGGTTTCCCTGCAGAGAGCGCACAAGTGTTCTCCTTATGGTAATCTGTGTTAAATGTGTTTGCAAGGCGTTGATGCGATTACTTCTCATCCATGTATCTGTATGACATGTGTACTGACTGATTTTCCCCATTAAATTAAATGGCTCAATGGTCGGAAATAAATCAAAACATAATTAAGGAGCCCATATATTAGTTTCACAAGAAGTTCCCTGCTCCAATCTTTCAAATCGAGTCCCTGCTAGTGTCTTGTTTTTGCTAGTTTGTGACAAACGTGTGAGAGCCTATCCTTAAACACAACTGAGGGGGTTCTTCTACATTGGGTCTTGTCTCAACAGTTTATGGAGCCTTACCCAGTGATTGTGGATCCCTGGAGGTGTGTTCCTGGCTTTTTTATTGGTTGCCATGACAATCTGCACGCTAAGCTTCCCTATTTTGCCTGATGCAATTTCCGGCCTTCAGAAAAATGTGTGAGTATTTGTCACACGCTATATGGATGGTCCATGTGGCGTCCCATATATACGCATGCTGCGATTTTACACGCACGTCGAATACGCCTGAGAAAATAAATGGTGATGTGAGCTGCCCCATAGATTCACACTGGGCGAGTATTATACGATGTTTTCTCGCACAGCACTCGCCCGCATTCTACGGTAGTGTGACCCCGGCCTAACTCATACATACCTTCCAGTCATGGGTCAGAAACTGGCGAATTTCTGCAGTGCACAGTGCCTGCGCTTGAGGGGATTCATAAGTCTACAGTTACACAGACTGACTGCAAACTTATCAATTTGGACCGAACAATCCTTTTAAGTTCTGTATGGAACAATGCAATCTGTGCAAAAGAAAAACCCGTGTTTAGCTCTTTGTATCTTTTTTTTTTTTTTTAACAAATTAGCCTATAGAATTGTGTGCAACAGTATGGCTAAACATATGTGCCAATATATCAAACATTTTGCAAAAAAGTCCACTGATGATAAATCTCCCCCGTATTTCTCACCTACAAAATTACATTTAATTAGTAAAAATAAATGAGACTTTCTCTTGAGGTAACTGATGTTTCAGTCTAATAAAAATATTGCTTTTGCCTAAAGCTTAGAAAAAAATCTTGTAAAGGGCACTAAATTCAAATCCTATATTAATTTAAAAAGAAAAACAGTATTTTTTATCCACAGTATAATTAGAAAGTGATATTTTATTGTCATTTTAACAAACAGTTATTACACTTTATCCTTATTTATCTCACTGTAACATCAGATATTGGTTGTTTTGGTCGCGACAGTTTTTGACTTTATTAAAAGGAACCTGTTAAGTTGAAAATAGTATCTGATCTGCCGGCCGGATGTTATAGAGCAGGAGGAGCTGATCAATGCTGGAATCACACAGGCGTATAACATGGGATGCGATATGCTAACGACCCTTGGCTCCTGCTCTGCTGCGACCGTGAGCCGAGTGTCTGTGCTCCAATCCTCTCGCATAAGAGAATCACAGTACAGGCGTGGAGAAGACGGAGAAAGTAATTTCTTCATCTCTTCCATTGCCAGTCTCGACGTGCATCGGACTGCACTAGTATGATATCCGAGTGCAGTACGATATTTCACACGCACTCATAGACTTCTTGGATGCACACGTAGCATGCTGCTATCATTTTCTCATGCCGAATCGAAATGAAAAAATAATCACAGATCTGAGCTGCCCCATAGCATAACCCTAGACTGAGTGTTATCTGATAAAACATAGCACAGCACTCAGAAATGTTATATGCTTGTTGGTAATCCATTGAAATCTCTGGTGTTCATAGGGTAGTCCTATCCAGCTCCCTACATGAGAACATGCAGAAATACTCGTCAATCACTGAATATGATGACCCACTGCACTCATGCATATGAACAACCGAGAATTCAATGAATATAATACAAGTTATACTGAATCTTTTCCAAGAAACCTACAGTAAATATCACTCTGCTCAGATTCTCCTGTTCTACTGTATACCATACTATTGCTATTCACAGATCAAACTGCATTGCAACATGATTGGTCCCCTTTAAGGTTAGAAGTTTGTGAATAGAATTTTTCCTGATTTTCAAGCTTTTCTGTTTGTTTTGTGATATGCTCAAACACAGCATATAATGTTTTACTGTAGTACACAGTAAGCAAAAAATTACAAAAATATGGGGAATGGTTTGGCAAGCACAAAGGCTTGGTCAATCCTAAAAGTATAGAATACACACTGGTAATATTTGGCGCCGCAGTTGTCAAGTATTAGGCAAGTGACTGCAGTTTGCACACTTGTGGTCATATGATGATGAGTTTCTCATCCACTTCTATTAATCAACGATAGGCAAATCCATGGATGTTCGGGTCAGGCAAGTTCGGCCGAACATCTAAAAAAAGTTTGGCTTGGGTACTCGAACCCACACCCCATTAAGATTACAGTGCTGCAAACATGGGCTCTGATCATTGGTAAGATCATTACTGCCAGTCAGAGAGCTGCGATCCCATGCTGTCATCTGAACCAACAGCTGTGACTGGTGGTAAAAAGGTTGCACGCGTCAGCTGATAGGAGAGTAGTACTCCCATCAGCCTATGCCTGCTGTTGCTGATGACAGCGAGAGCAGGCGCTGCTGATGGGAGTATTCCTTAGCCATCGCCTGTGCAATAAATAAATAAATTTAAAAAAAATAATGTGGGGTCTCTAAAACTGATAGCTGCGGGCTGCAACCCACAGCTGTCAGCTTTATTATGGCTGGTCATCAAAAATAGAGGGGCTCCATACCTTTTTTTTTAATTACTCAAATAATTTTAATAAACGGTGTGGGGTCCCTACCATTTTTGACAACCAGCTAAGCAGACAGCTGGTGGCTGGTTTTCTCAGGTTGATAAGGGGTCATGGATATTGGCACCCCTCAGCATAAAAATAGCTCCCCGCATCCGCCCCAGAAAAGGCACATCTATTAGATGTGCCAATTCCGTCGCTTTGCCTGGCTCTTCCCACTTGCCCTGATGCCACCATAAGTTGATATCAGCTGTATTATGGCCACTGACATCTAGCCCACAGGTTAGTAATGGAGAGGCATCTATAAGATGCCCCCATCACTAATTCCATAGCTAGGTTGTAAAAAAGACACACCCTGTATAAAATCCTTTATTTGAAAAAAAAGACACAGACGCCTTTATTTGGAATAAAAAAAAAAGGACAGTTATACTCAGGTTATGCCTATTCTATTGAGGCCCATGTCCTCTGCAAAAAATAAAAATAATAAACAACTATATCCCTCAACTGTTTGAAGTGAAGATAATCCATACTGTCCAATGACGATTTGGATGATTTGGAGAGCAATCACATTACGCAGCGAGCTGTGCAGTAAGTAAAGTCACATGGGTTCAGCTATGAACACCGGTACATTTTCTCACAGCAGCTCAGTGCTACACACTGTAGGAGCAATTACTGGAGAGGATAGCGGTCGCATTGCTGATGATGGATATGGCAGTTTTTTTTTTTACAGAGGATATGGGCATCAGTAGATTAGACATAAGGTGAGTACAATGGTTGTTTAGTATTTTATGTCTTTTACAGAGGACAAGGGCTTCAATTGAATCGGTGTAAGGTGAGCATAACTGCTTTTATATTTTTATTTAAAATAAAGAAGTCTGTGTCTCTCTTTCAAAAAAAGATTTTATTCTGGCTGTGTCTTTTTTTACACCCTAACTATGGACTTCGTAATAGAGGCGTCTTATATTACTAACCTGTGGGCTTGATGTCAGCTGCTATAAAAACAGCTGACATTAAGCCCACTACCATTACCTCACTTGCCACCACGCAAGGGCAAGTGGGAAGAGCCAAACAAAGCGCCAGAATTGGTGCATGTAATAGATGTGCCTTTACTGGGGCAGCTGTGGGCTGCTATTCTTAGGCTGGGGGTCAATGTCCATGACCCCTTACCAGCCTGAGAATACCAGACGCCATCTGCCTGCTTTAGCTTGGCTGGCTGTCAAAAATAGGGGGGACGAACCCGATCAGTAACACTTTGTGGAGCAGTCTGTGTTCGGGGTCCGTTCCTGAACCCTAGGGGTTTAGTACTGACCCCTAACATTACTGTTTGGGTTCGCCCATCTCTATTCTTAATGTTTGGTGCTCGCTGGAAATTTCACCAGTGCTGGGCAACCCCTGTACTGAAAAGGGGTGAGGACCCTGCAAATAAGAAACTATGCTTTAAAGGTTTGCAAGTATAAAAAAAATGAAGGCAGAAAAACATCAAAATGTTCTAGATGTTATTCTAAGACTAATATTACAAAACATGTTTTATTCTTCGCAATTAAAAGTACAACTTAGTTTACTTTTCACTCACTCTGTCAGACAAGCACAATGTCAACAAAATGTTATGAAATAGAAAAGCACACATTGTACCTGCAACATAACCTTAGCGACATGTATGTTATCAACCTGATAACCAAATAAAATTAAAGCGATCAGGAAAGAATGAACTGATGTTTTGACTGAGACGGTAACTAAATCAGCATTAACCTTTGACTACACAGACATTTTAATATGCAAGGCTTAGTTTTATAAGTATTTTACACATCAGATATGGCTCTTTGTTTGAAAAAAGTTTTAATGCAAAGGTAAATGCATTATATTTACTCCCATTTTTCTAAAGAAGTTGTCTCATAAAATGAAGTCATGTAGACTTTAGAGAGTAGGTACCCATGACTGAGATTCCCCTCTATTTTGTAGGATAAGGATCGTTCATCTGCAAAAGAAAGCATGGCTGGGTGTGATTTTTTTATCTGGCAATACCAGGTGATCACCAGAGGATGGAGCCGGACCTTCTGTGATCAAATCATCACAACTAGGGATGAGCAAACAGCTCCGGATAACTCCTTATCCGAATAGCTATGGCGGTTACCGAATAGCTGTATCGGGAGCCCGGATACCTGGAGCGCAAGGGTTGTTATGGTAAGACAACCCCTTTAATCGTGCAAAGCTTTGTTGTCTTAAAGAGAACCTATCACTAACATTTGCATTATTTATTATAGAAGCTGACGTAATATTATTAATGATTTTCACAAGAACTCATGAACAATGGATATACCAAACATGAGAATAACTCCTCTTCATGACACGAGCCTCTCAGTCAAATGAGCTGACTTTAATGGAAGTCGCCTTCAGGGGAATCCTCACGCTCCCCTGCTCTGCTTACGCCACTCTCCCATGATGCCTAGCACCTGGAGAAGTGAGTCATGTGCTGATAAGTAGTGCGGGAGGTCATGACCTCTGCACAGGTCTGTCTGCTACATGCAGTGTCTGTCTCTGCCTGCTGATGCCTCCCCTCCTCCACTGAACTCTACAGAGAGCCAAAAATGGCAGGTAGCATGTGTCAATGCAAAAGAGGAGGCTGCACTGTATGGGAGCAGTATGTGTTATGTAGGAGCAGGACTTCTATGGAGGAGGGGGCTGCAAGAATGAGTGGAGCCGAACAATACAGAAGCTGCCACTTCTGATATGAAAGCCCTTCTGATCGGATAAATAGCTATCTTCCTTTTTTTCTGTTTTTATTTTATCCTCCCCTTTTTTCCAAGAGTCATAACTTATTCATTTCCCATCATATGAGGACTTGTTTTCTGCGAGACGAGTTGTACTTTTAAATGACACGATCCATTTTATCATGTGATGCCCTAGAAAGCTAGAAGAAAATTCCAAGTGCGCTGAAATTGCAAAAAAAAAGTCCAATTCCTCAATTGTTTCTTGGGTTTTTTATTTACCATTTTGACTTCACCATAAAATTAGCTTGGCGATATGATTCTCCGGGTCAGTACGAGTACGCAGATATCAAACATGTAAGCTGGTGGTGGCAGAAGTGGGGCGGGAGGACGGGGTGTTCGGTGGTGTGAGGCTGCGGCGGGCCCCGGGCTTTCACAAAAGTTTGGTGGAATCCCCACACTTCCCATTGTTTTTACTGCAGGTGATTTAAACTTTTTATATATATTTTTTACATATTTTTATAAATAATATTTTTTCACTTTTTACTTTATTTGTTACCCCCTTAGAGGACTTGAAGCTGCAATCATTCGATGGCACGTACACTACAAAGCAGTGAAAAAATCATGGTCTCCTAGAGATGCCAGCTAAACGCTGGGTTTCGCAGGAGAATTGTCATGACAAGCATGGAGGTCTTCAGCAGACCCCCGGCTATCATAACAACCCATAAGCGCCCCATAATCATGTCACGGGTGCGCCTGGAACAACGTGCCCCCCTGCTGGCGCATGTTAAATGCCGCTGTCACAAATTTCTTTTTCCCTTAATAATATAGACCTTTATTTAAAAACCGTATTTTGTGTTTACTCGTGTTATCTCTGTCTAATATTTACATTTCTTTCATGATAAGAAACATTTAAGTGTGACAAACATGCAAAAGAATAGGAAATCAGGAAGGGGGAAACACTTTTTCACACCACTGTAGATATACTGTGTGTATATATATCTACTATATAAAGCTGAATGTGTGTGTGTGTATGTGTGTGTGTATGTCCGGGATTGGCATCTGCACCGTCACAGCTACAGCCACAAAATTTTGCACAGTCACACGTCTGGACCCTGAGAGCGTCATAGGCTTCGTTGTGAGGTGAAATTTTAACCCCGCGCTTTCCAATTCACCAAACAATTTTGCCCCTATCTACATAATGGGGAAAAAAGTGAAATGAAAAGTGTTGGAGGCGTCGCAGCTACAGCCACAAAATTTTGCACAGTCACACGTCTGGACCCCGCGAGCGTCATAGGCTATGTTGTGAGGTGAAATTTTAACTCTGCGCTTTCCAATTCACCAAACTATTTTTCCCCTATCTACATAATGGGGAAAAGTGAAAGGAAAAGTGTTGGAGGCAAATTGACAGCTGCCAGATGTGAACAAGGGGGACTTAAAGAATGAGAGCGATGGCGCAAAAGAGTATATACCGATCAGTTGCTAAGGTGGGGCCCCGACATGAGATACTCACCACACATGGGGATATGAACACACACACAAAATGCGCCACACACTACCACGTGCTTGAACACATATACCACCCTCAGCACACATTTCACCACACATACACCAACCTCGCCACATAAAAGTCGAAACACAAAAGTCGCCGCTCAAAACTCGCCACGCGCAAAACTCGCCACATGCAAAAACTAGGCTCACGCAAAACTCGCCACAAGTGCAAAACTCACCTCATGGAAAACTCGCCACATGCAAAACTTGCACATGCGGAAAAATTGCCACATGCACAAAATTTGCAACACATGCAAAAGTTGCCTCACACAAAACTTGCACATACTCAAAAGGCACCAGACATAAAACTCACCACGCACAAAACTCGCCATGCGCAAAACTTGCTGCACACAACTTGCTACACTAACCTGTTACATGCAACTCGACACAAAAAAAGTTGCTACACGCATGTTGCCACACAAAACTCATCTCACAAAAGTCGCTACATGCATGTCGCCACACACAACTCAACACACACAACTTGACAAACGAAACTCGCCCTAAAACACACACAAGTCTGGTATTAGCCTTCAAAAATAAAAATCTGATTATTAAGCAGACAAACTACAAGAGCAACAAATGTACCATATAGGAAATACAGCAGCTGTCAGTCACATGACCTGTCTATTATGTGTATGTGTGAGCTAATATATACTGCCAGGGGGAGGGCTTCCTGTTGGCTGGGGATTTATCAGGCTGCCAATTTATCTTACAAATACTGAGGTAAAAATACTGAGCAAATAAAGTGTTAACGAGGTCTAATACAGGAGATAACACAGGTATATACTATACACAGGGGAGATGACACACAGGTATATACTATATACAGGAGGAGATGACATACAGGTATATACTATATATAGAAGGAGATGACATACAGGTATATACTATATATAGGAGGAGATGACATACAGGTATATACTATATATAGGAGGAGATGACATACAGGTATATACTATATATAGGAGGAGATGACATACAGGTATATACTATATACAGGGGAGATGACACACAGCAGGTATATACTATATACAGGGGAGATTACATACAGGTATATACTATATACAGGAGATGACATACAGGTGTATACTATATATAAGGGAGATGACAAACATGTATATACTGAGGTGAAAATGAGAGGTGTGAGGTGAAAATGAAAAGGTGTGAGTGCAAAATGAGAGGAGTGAGGGAAAATAGTGTAGTGATCGGAAAATGACAGATGTGAGGTCGAAATGACAAGTGTTAGGGGGGAATGAGAGGAGTGAGGGAGAAAATGAGAGGTGTGAGGGAGAAAATGAGAGATGTGAGGGGGAAAATGAGAGGCGTGATGGGAAAATAAGAGAAGTGACGTGCTATAACTAACCACAGATATTTACTATGCCCAGGCAACGCCGGGGTCTTCAGCTAGGTGTATGTGTGAGCTAATATATACTGCAAGGGGGAGGGCTTCCTGTTGACTGGAGATTTATCAGGCTGCCAATTTAGCTTACAAATACTGAGGTAGAAATACTGAGCAAATAACGTGTGAACGAGGTCTAATACAGGAGGAGATGACACACAGGTATATACTATATACAGGAGAGATGACACACAGGTATATACTATATAGAGGAGGAGATGACATACAGGTACATATATATACAGGAGGAGATGACATACAGGTATATACTATATACAGGAGCAGATGACCTACAGGTATATACTATATACAGGAGGATATGACATACAGGTATATGCTATATATAGAAGATGATATACAGGTATATACTATATACAGGAGGAGATGACACAGATATATACTATATACAGGGGAGATGACACACAGGTATATACTATATACAGGAGGAGATGACATACAGGTATATACTATATATAGAAGGAGATGACATGCAGGTATATACTATATATAAGAGGAGATGACATACAGGTATATGCTATATACAGGGGAGATGACACACAGCAGGTATATACTATATACAGGGGAGATGACATACAGGTATATACTATATACAGGAGATGACATACAGGTGTATACTATATATAAGGGAGATGATAAACATGTATATACTAAGGTGAAAATGAGAGGTGTGAGGTGAAAATGAAAAGGTGTGAGTGCAAAATGAGAGGAGTGAGGGAAAATAGTGGAGTGATCAGAAAATGACAGATGTGAGGTCGAAATGACAAGTGTTAGGGGGGAATGAGAGGAGTGAGGGGGAAATTAGGAGTGAGGGGGAAAATAAGGAGTGAGGGGAAAATAAGGAGTGAGGGGGAAAATAAGGAGTGAGGGGGAAAATAAGGAGTGAGGGGGAAAATAAGGAGTGAGGGGGGAAATAAGAGAAGTGTGGTGCTATAACTAACCACAGATATTTACTATGCCCAGGCAACGCCGGGCTCTTCAGCTAGTATATATATGTATATATACATACATGTGTGTATATATATATATATATATATATATATACATATATATATATATATATATATATATATATATATATATATATATATATATATATATATATATATATATATATATATATATATATACACAGTATATCTACAGTGGTGTGAAAAAGTGTTTCCCCCTTCCTGATTTCCTATTCTTTTGCTATGCTATTTTTCTGGTTTTATTTTATATACATACTGTATACTGTAAACTTAGCAGTTTATATATATATATATATATATATATATATATATATATATATATATATATATATATACTATATAAAGCTGAATGTGTGTGTGTGTGTGTATGTGTGTATGTATGTCCGGGATTGGCATCTGCACCGTCGCAGCTACAGCCACAAAATTTTGCACAGTCACACGTCTGGACCCCGAGAGCGTCATAGGCTACATTGTGAGGTGAAATTTTAACCCCGCGCTTTCCAATTCACCAAACAATTTTGCCCCTATCTACATAATGGGGAAAAAAGTGAAAGGAAAAGTGTTGGAGGTGTCGCAGCTACAGAAACAAAATTTTGCACAGTCACACGTCTGGTCCCTGAGAGCGTCATAGGCTACGTTGTGAGGTGAAATTTTAACCCCGCGCTTTCCAATTCACCAAACAATTTTGCCCCTATCTACATAATGGGGAAAAAGTGAAATAAAAAGTGTTGGAGGCGTCGCAGCTATAGCCACAAAATTTTGCACAGTCACACGTCTGGACCCCGAGAGCGTCATAGGCTACATTGTGAGGTGAAATTTTAACCCCGCGCTTTCCAATTCACCAAACAATTTTGCCCCTATCTACATAATGGGGAAAAAAGTGAAAGGAAAAGTGTTGGAGGTGTCGCAGCTACAGAAACAAAATTTTGCACAGTCACACGTCTGGTCCCTGAGAGCGTCATAGGCTACGTTGTGAGGTGAAATTTTAACCCCGCGCTTTCCAATTCACCAAACAATTTTGCCCCTATCTACATAATGGGGAAAAAGTGAAATAAAAAGTGTTGGAGGCGTCGCAGCTATAGCCACAAAATTTTGCACAGTCACACGTCTGGACCCTGAGAGCGTCATAGGCTACGTTGTGAGGTGAAATTTTAACCCCGCGCTTTCCAATTCACCAAACAATTTTGCCCCTATCTACATAATGGGGAAAAAGTGAAATAAAAAGTGTTGGAGGCGTCGCAGCTACAGACAAAAAATTTTGCACAGTCACACGTCTGGACCCTGAGAGCGTCATAGGCTATATTGTGAGGTGAAATTTTAAACCCGCGCTTTCCAATTCACCAAACAATTTTGCCCCTATCTACATAATGGGGAAAAAAGTGAAATGAAAAGTGTTGGAGGCGTCGCAGCTACAGCCACAAAATTTTGCACAGTCACACGTCTGGACCCCGCGAGCATCATAGGCTATGTTGTGAGGTGAAATTTTAACTCTGCGCTTTCCAATTCACCAAACTATTTTTCCCCTATCTACATAATGGGGAAAAGTGAAAGGAAAAGTTTTGGAGGCAAATTGACAGCTGCCAGATGTGAACAAGGGGGACTTAAAGAATGAGAGCGATGGCGCAAAAGAGTATATACCGATCAGTTGCTAAGGTGGGGCCCCGACATGAGATACTCACCACACATGGGGATATGAACACACACACAAAATGCGCCACACACTACCACGTGCTTGAACACATATACCACCCTCAGCACACATTTCACCACACATACACCAACCTCGCCACATAAAAGTCGAAACACAAAAGTCGCCGCTCAAAACTCGCCACGCGCAAAACTCACCACATGCAAAAACTAGGCTCACGCAAAACTCGCCACAAGTGCAAAACTCACCTCATGGAAAACTCGCCACATGCAAAACTTGCACATGCGGAAAAATTGCCACATGCACAAAATTTGCAACACATGCAAAAGTTGCCTCACACAAAACTTGCACATACTCAAAAGGCACCAGACATAAAACTCACCACGCACAAAACTCGCCATGCGCAAAACTTGCTGCACACAACTTGCTACAGTAACCTGTTACATGCAACTCGACACACAAAAAGTTGCTACACGCATGTTGCCACACAAAACTCATCTCACAAAAGTCGCTACATGCATGTCGCCACACACAACTCAACACACACAACTTGACAAACGAAACTCGCCCTAAAACACACACAAGTCTGGTATTAGCCTTCAAAAATAAAAATCTGATTAATAAGCAGACAAACTACAAGAGCAACAAATGTACCATATAGGAAATACAGCAGCTGTCAGTCACATGACCTGTCTATTATGTGTATGTGTGAGCTAATATATACTGCCAGTGGGAGGGCTTCCTGTTGGCTGGGGATTTATCAGGCTGCCAATTTATCTTACAAATACTGAGGTAAAAATACTGAGCAAATAAATTGTTAACGAGGTCTAATCCAGGAGATCACACAGGTATATACTATACACAGGGGAGATGACACACAGATATATACTATATACAGGAGAGATAACACACAGGTATATACTATATAGAGGAGGAGATGACATACAGGTACATACTATATACAGGAGGAGATGACATACAGGTAGATACTATATACAGGAGGAGATGACACACAGGTATATACTATATACAGGAGCAGATTACCTACAGGTATATACTATATACAGGAGGAGATGACATACAGGTATATGCTATATATAGAAGATGACATACAGGTATATACTATATACAGGAGGAGATGACACACAGATATATACTATATACAGGGGAGATGACACACAGGTATATACTATATACAGGAGGAGATGACATACAGGTATATACTATATATAGAAGGAGATGACATACAGGTATATACTATATATAGGAGGAGATGACATACAGGTATATACTATATATAGGAGGAGATGACATACAGGTATATACTATATATAGGAGGAGATGACATACAGGTATATACTATATACAGGGGAGATGACACACAGCAGGTATATACTATATACAGGGGAGATTACATACAGGTATATACTATATACAGGAGATGACATACAGGTGTATACTATATATAAGGGAGATGACAAACATGTATATACTGAGGTGAAAATGAGAGGTGTGAGGTGAAAATGAAAAGGTGTGAGTGCAAAATGAGAGGAGTGAGGGAAAATAGTGTAGTGATCGGAAAATGACAGATGTGAGGTCGAAATGACAAGTGTTAGGGGGGAATGAAAGGAGTGAGGGAGAAAATGAGAGGTGTGAAGGAGAAAATGAGAGATGTGAGGGGGAAAATGAGAGGCGTGATGGGAAAATAAGAGAAGTGACGTGCTATAACTAACCACAGATATTTACTATGCCCAGGCAACGCCGGGCTCTTCAGCTAGGTGTATGTGTGAGCTAATATATACTGCAAGGGGGAGGGCTCCCTGTTGGCTGGGGATTTATCAGGCTGCCAATTTAGCTTACAAATACTGAGGTAAAAATACTGAGCAAATAACATGTGAACGAGGTCTAATACAGGAGGAGATGACACACAGGTATATACTATATACAGGAGAGATGACACACAGGTATATACTATATAGAGGAGGAGATGACATACAGGTACATATATACAGGAGGAGATGACATACAGGTATATACTATATACAGGAGCAGAAGACCTACAGGTATATACTATATACAGGAGGATATGACATACAGGTATATGCTATATATAGAAGATGATATACAGGTATATACTATATACAGGAGGAGATGACACAGATATATACTATATACAGGGGAGATGACACACAGGTATATACTATATACAGGAGGAGATGACATACAGGTATATACTATATATAGAAGGAGATGACATGCAGGTATATACTATATATAAGAGGAGATGACATACAGGTATATGCTATATACAGGGGAGATGACACACAGCAGGTATATATTATATACAGGGGAGATGACATACAGGTATATACTATATACAGGAGATGACATACAGGTGTATACTATATATAAGGGAGATGATAAACATGTATATACTAAGGTGAAAATGAGAGGTGTGAGGTGAAAATGAAAAGGTGTGAGTGCAAAATGAGAGGAGTGAGGGAAAATAGTGGAGTGATCAGAAAATGACAGATGTGAGGTCGAAATGACAAGTGTTAGGGGGGAATGAGAGGAGTGAGGGGGAAAATTAGGAGTGAGGGGGAAAATAAGGAGTGAGGGGAAAATAAGGAGTGAGGGGGAAAATAAGGAGTGAGGGGGAAAATAAGGAGTGAGGGGGAAAATAAGGAGTGGGGGGGAAAATAAGAGAAGTGTGGTGCTATAACTAACCACAGACATTGACTATGCCCAGGCAACGCCGGGCTCTTCAGCTAGTATATATATGTATATATACATACATGTGTGTATATATATATATATATATATATATATATATATATATATATACACAGTATATCTACAGTGGTGTGAAAAAGTGTTTCCCCCTTCCTGATTTCCTATCCTTCTGCTATGCTATTTTTCTGGTTTTATTTTTATACATACTGTATACTGTAAACTAAGCAGTTTATATATATATATATATATATATATATATATATATATATATATATATCTACTATATAAAGCTGAATGTGTGTATGTGTGTGTGTGTGTGTGTGTGTGTGTGTGTGTATGTGTGTATGTATGTCCGGGATTGGCATCTGCACCGTCGCAGCTACAGCCACAAAATTTTGCAGTCACACGTCTGGACCCTGAGAGCGTCATAGGCTACATTGTGAGGTGAAATTTTAACCCCGCGCTTTCCAATTCACCAAACAATTTTGCCCCTATCTACATAATGGGGAAAAAAGTGAAAGGAAAAGTGTTGGAGGCGTCGCAGCTACAGAAACAAAATTTTGCACAGTCACACATCTGGTCCCTGAGAGCATCATAAGCTACGTTGTGAGGTGAAATTTTAACCCCGCGCTTTCCAATTCACCAAACAATTTTGCCCCTATCTACATAATGGGGAAAAAGTGAAATAAAAAGTGTTGGAGGCGTCGCAGCTATAGCCACAAAATTTTGCACAGTCACACGTCTGGACCCTGAGAGCGTCATAGGCTACGTTGTGAGGTGAAATTTTAACCCCGCGCTTTCCAATTCACCAAACAATTTTGCCCTTATCTACATAATGGGGAAAAAGTGAAATAAAAAGTGTTGGAGGCGTCGCAGCTATAGCCACAAAATTTTGCACAGTCACACTTCTGGACCCTGAGAGCGTCATAGTCTACGTTGTGAGGTGAAATTTTAACCCCGCGCTTTCCAATTCACCAAACAATTTTGCCCCTATCTACATAATGGGGAAAAAGTGAAATAAAAAGTGTTGGAGGCGTCGCAGCTACAGCCACAAAATTTTGCACAGTCACACGTCTGGACCCTGAGAGCGTCATAGGCTATATTGTGAGGCGAAATTTTAACCCCGCGCTTTCCAATTCACCAAACAATTTTGCCCCTATCTACATAATGGGGAAAAAAGTGAAAGGAAAAGTGTTGGAAGCGTCGCAGCTACAGCAACAAAATTTTGCACAGTCACACGTCTGGACCCTGAGAGCGTCATAGGCTACGTTGTGAGGTGAAATTTTAAACCCGCGCTTTCCAATTCACCAAACAATTTTGCCCCTATCTACATAATGGGGAAAAAGTGAAATAAAAAGTGTTGGAGGCGTCGCAGCTACAGCCACAAAATTTTGCACAGTCACACGTCTGGACCCTGAGAGCGTCATAGGCTATGTTGTGAGGTGAAATTTTAACTCCGCGCTTTCCAATTCACCAAACTATTTTTCCCCTATCTACATAATGGGGAAAAGTGAAAGGAAAAGTGTTGGAGGCAAATTGACAGCTGCCAGATGTGAACAAGGGGGACTTAAAGAATGAGAGCGATGGCGCCAAAGAGTATATACCGATCAGTTGCTAAGGTGGGGCCCTGACATGAGATACTCACCACACATGGGGATATGAACACACACAAAAAATGCGCCACACACTACCACGTGCTTGAACACGTATACCACCCTCACCACACATACATCAATCTCGCCACATAAAAGTCGAAACACAAGTCGCCGCTCAAAACTCACCACGTCCTAAACTCGCCACATGCAAAACTCGCCACATGCAAAACTAGGCTCACGCAAAACTCGCCACACATGCAAAACTCACCTCATGGAAAACTCGCCACATGCAAAACTTGCACACGCGGAAAAATTGCCACATGCACAAAATTTGCAACACATGCAAAGGTTGCCTCACACAAAACTTGCACATACTCAAAAGGCACCAGACATAAAACTCACCACGCGCAAAACTCGCCATGCGCAAAACTGGCTGCACACAACTTGCTACACTAACCTGTCACATGCAACTCGACACACAAAAAGTTGCTACACGCATGTTGCCACACAAAACTCATCTCACAAAAGTTGCTACATGCATGTCGCCACACACAACTCAACACACACAACTTGACAAACGAAACTCGCTCTAAAACACACACAAGTCTGGTATTAGCCTTCAAAAATAAAAATCTGATTAATAAGCAGACAAACTACAAGAGCAACAAATGTACCATATAGGAAATACAGCAGCTGTCAGTCACATGACCTGTCTATTATGTGTATGTGGGAGCTAATATATACTGCCAGGGGGAGGGCTTCCTGTTGGCTGGGGATTTATCAGGCTGCCAATTTATCTTACAAATACTGAGGTAAAAATACTGAGCAAATAACGTGTTAACGAGGTCTAATACAGGAGATCACACAGGTATATACTATATACAGGGGAGATGACACACAGATATATACTATATACAGGAGAGATGACACACAGGTATATACTATATACAGGAGGAGATGACATACAGGTATATACTATATACAAGAGGAGATGACATACAGGTATATACTATATACAGGAGGAGATGACACACAGGTATATACTATATACAGGAGCAGATTACCTACAGGTATATACTATATACAGGAGGAGATGACATACAGGTATATGCTATATATAGAAGATGACACACAGGTATATACTATATACAGGAGGAGATGACACACAGATATATACTATATACAGGAGGAGATGACATACAGGTATATACTATATATAGGAGGAGATGACATACAGGTATATACTATATATAGGAGGAGATGACATACAGGTATATACTATATATAGGAGGAGATGACAAAAATGTATATACTGAGGTGAAAATGAGAGGTGTGAGGTGAAAATGAAAAGGTATGAGTGCAAAATGAGAGGAGTGAGGGAAAATAGTGTAGTGATCGGAAAATGACAGATGTGAGGTCGAAATGACAAGTGTTAGGCGGGAATGAGAGGAGTGAGGGAGAAAATGAGAGATGTGAGGGGGAAAATGAAAGATGTGATTGGGAAAATGAGAGGCGTGATGGGAAAATAAGAGAATTGAGGTGGTTAGTTTGCTCTAACTAACCACAGATATTTACTATGCCCAGGCAACGCCGGGCTCTTCAGCTAGTATATATATATATGTATATATATATATGTATATATATGTATATATATATATATATATATATATATATAAACTGCTTAGTTTACAGTATACAGTATGTATAAAAATAAAACCAGAAAAATAGCATAGCAGCACTGATCCACAAAATGTGGTGACTGGTGACCATTGGATCTCAAAGTACAAGAATATTATAAAAAGGCTGCACTTGTTTCAGAGACAGAAAATTATTCCAAGCCAAAGTATGCTACATTTTGTCTCCAGCAATAAGCCCTTATTTTTAAGTAAAAACTAAGGGGCCTCAGTATTGCAATATTTCTTTGCATTTGCCACAATAGACATCCTTCTCCCTGTCTTCAAAGGTTGGGAGTTATGCCCTGCAAATACACCTATGTGAGGTGACCCCGCCAATTTTGTTTATTTTTTCATTTGTAGGGAGTAGGAGGGGCAATTAAAACTTTGGCTTTAGGGTCTTGTGATTTTTTTTATTTCCCCCTGGTGCAAGTGTAGAAATATATACACATAAAGGCATGCATATTTCTAAAGTATTGTGTTATCTACTATATATATATATATATATATTACCCTTCAACTATGTTAGTTATAAGGTTTCATATAACATACCAGTTATATACACTCGTGTTACTATAAATGTGAACTTTTATAAATGACCGCGCTCATATAAACTGGTTTACAGGTTACCAAAGGGTAATACATGCTGTGCTTTTCTCTGTAGCCTCAGGCGCTGCCTAGCAACCAGCCTGTAATCTGGGGGGGTGTCATTTGAACACTGCATGCTAAGCTGCCAATCCAAAGATGGCGGCTCCCATGAACTGGGATTCTCTCCACATAATTCTTCTATTCACAGATATTATGCTATCACAGGTGATTTATTCCATGTTAATATATACATAATCTCTCCTTAATATGATATATCCTAGTATGTGTGAAAGTTCTCTTTAAAAATGTGTTATGTTTAGTATAGTCGTTGACTTGTGTCCTCTATTTTAGTAGTTTTGGGAGTGAAGTTGTGGCTAACAGAGCAGAATTGGTTCTTATAGGATTTACCTAGTTTTTATTGTTTACTTCCGTTCATCAGTAGGATATATAAACAGGCATTGTTTAAAAAACTGTCATTATATCAAAAAGTGGCCAAATATTGCACCTGTTTTACTCCAACTGCTCCCGTGTATTTTCTTTTTTTTTTAAATCCACCATATGATTAATCCAGCTCTATTCCCCACCCAGCGCTGTATCCTCCTGCTTGACTGCCTCCTCTATGACTGTGACTTCAGGCAAAGGAGGTGGAACTGGGTGGGGAATAGAGCTGGAGTGACAGAGGTTTTAGATCTACAGTAGCTCTTCATCCTCATTTACATATTAATTCAATGCTGATTTCTCAGTAACTGAGGAACAGACTGGCCATGTAAAGGTATTGCTGGATTTTTCTTTGAAAGAGCTACAAGTGCATATAAATAGTTTGGGGTGATAAATAGCCTATTACAAGTGCCAATTGAGTAGTAGCAAGTTAGTCGTTTATTTGCATTTATATGTTGCACAAATCAGGATTTTTGTAAATATAATTGTTTGCACAATCGCTTGTTCCTCCATTCTCATATATTTTTCATATCAAGCGACAGCTTTGATGACAACAGTTGTAATATCTGTACATGTTTAGGCTATGTTCACACGTTCCTGATTTCCCTCCTTTTTTTTCAGGACTAAAAACCGCAGCTCTTGGCAGAAAACGCAGGTCCTTTTTTTGGTGCTTTTTTGGTGCGTTTTTGATGCGTTTTTTGATGCAGTTTTCTATGCAGAGTCTGTGTGTTTTCTAGGAAGTTTTTTAGGGTTAAAATGGCTGAAAATACCCTAACCCTAGCCCTACCCCTAACCCTACCCCTAACCCTACCCCTAACCCTACCCCTACCCCTAACCCTACCCCTAACCCTAACCCTACCCCTACCCCTAACCCTACCCCTAACCCTACCCCTAACCCTAACCCTACCCCTAACCCTAACCCTATTCTAACCTTAGTGGAAAAAAAAAATTCTTAATTTTTTTATTGTCCCTACCTATGGGGGTGACAAAGGGGGGGGGGGGGTGTCATTTACTATTTTTTTTATTTTGATCACTGAGATAGGTTATATCTCAGTGATCAAAATGCACTTTAAAACGAATCTGCCGGCCGGCAGATTCGGCGGGCGCACTGCGCACTGCGCATGCGCCCGCCATTTTGCAAGATGGCGGCGCCCAGGGAGAAGACGGGCGGACGGACACCGGGAGGCCGGGTAAGTATAAGGGGGAAAAATGAGGGCACGGGGGGGCGTTGGAGCATGGGGGGGTGGCATCGGAGCATGGGGGGGTGGGATTGGGGCACGGGGGGCAGCCACACTGCAGCGGTTCTGCACCACAAACCGCAGTAAAACCCGCAGATATATTTTTCATCTGCGGGTTTTACTGCGGGTTTGACCTCACAATGGAGGTCAATGGGTGCAGAACCGCTGCAGTTTTGCAAAAAGAAGTGACATGGTACTTCTTTTTTACCGCGGCTATTCAGCGCGGCTTTTTTTCCCGATTCCCGCATCATGTGCACAGTGGTTCCTGTTTTCCATAGGGTACAGTGTACTGTACCCTGCATGGAAAACAGCTGCGGAGCCGCAGCGGCAAAATTGCGGCGGTTCCGCAGTAAAAAACGCACTGTGTGAACATGGCCTTATACTGTGCAAGAATTTTGAGTTATATAAAAAAAACCAATTCTTGCAATTATTGCTTTGAATAAAAGAACCTTTAAATGTCTTTTGGCCTTCTCAGTCATGTGAGTACATTATTAACATAAAAATACACATAAAACACATGCATAAAACATAAATATCCACTAATTGCACTTACTGTATACAGAATTGTATCCTTTACCAAGTAGTGCTGGTATTTATATCAAGTCTTTAAGTCTTTAAGAGTACCGTAATTTTTTTAGGCTTGAAGATGCAAAAAAATAACAAATGATTGGCTTATCTCCACCCCTGCCTTGGTCTTTGTTGACAGACTGCAGCGATTATTACAGCTGTAGCCAATCGGTGGGCTCGGTGATCCTTGGGATCTACATTGACATTCCTGCTGAGTCCAGTGATTGGCTAAAGCAAGCAGTCACATGAGCTGTATTCATGACGTCATTGCCTCAGAGAGGCAACAAAGACAGGGGCATCGGTGGTGAGCAGGGCTGTGGAGTCGGTAAGCCAAACCTCCGACCCCGACCCGTCAATTTCCATGACACCGACTCTGACTCCACCCAAATGGGCTCCGACTCCGACTCTGCCAGGGCTGTGGAGTCGGTAAGATAAACCTCTGACTCCGACCCATCAATTTCCATGACACCGACTCTGACTCCACCAAAATGGGCTCCGACTCTGACTCTGCCAGGGCTGTGGAGTCGGTAAGCCAAACCTCTGACTCCGACTCGTCAATTTCCATGACACCGACTCCGACTTCACCAAAAATGGCTCCAACTCTGACTCTGCCAAGGCTGAGGAGTCAGTAAGCCAAACCTCTGACTCCGACTCCTCAATTTCCATGACACCGACTCAGACTCCACCAAAATAGGCTCCAACTCCGACTCTGCCAGGGCTGTGGATTCGGTAAGCCAAACCTCTGACTCAGACTCCTCAATTTCCATGGCACTGACTCCGACTTCACCAAAAAGGGCTCTGACTCCGATTCTGCCAGGGCTGCGTAGTCGGTAAGCCAAACCTCTGACTCCGACTCCTCAATTTCCATGACACCGACTTCACCAAAATGGGCTCTGACTCCGACTCCATAGCCCTGGTGGCGAGGCAACACTGGACCTGCCGATGGAAATATTCAATGCTTCCCTTGTAACAAAACTGGAAAAGTGCTCACAGTATAGACGGAAGAAAAGACGATTTTTAGTACTAGAGTATACTGAAGATGTCTAAATGACATTGCTGATGTTACATTTATCACATAGGCTGACACATTATTTATTTTACGTGCAGTAGTATTTAGCTCTTTATTTTTTTCCATTCCTGGCTGTTTCTTCTGGAATCCCTCATTCACTGTATAATCAGTATTTTGACATATAGGCTGTTATAGGCTTGAGAAATAATACTGATGAATCATTTAGGGACAGATGAGGCAGTTGCAATTAGCGATTGTGTAGTAAATGGGCTGCGACTCACAGTAATTATTAATACGCTCCATCCCTTACATCTTTTTCCTTTTTTTTCGTGTTGCAGAAACAAGCTGTTATCTGTCTGCAATTTTTCATGTACACGGTAGAATACATTTAAGCAGCAAAAAACATGAACATAAAATAATTCAGAGCTCAGTGCGCCAAAATAAAAGAAGACATTGTGCAGGCCATAGATATAGAAGAGAAAACATGTATCTAACAATGGCTTTCTCAGTCTATATATACCGTGCGCCCGGAGGCATATTTACTAGCAGATCTTCCTTGCCAATAGTTTTCTGTTGTCAAAAATGACACAAAATATACTAGAACTGTGCACAAAATTGTCGTACAGATGATGAGAACTGAGCTCAGTGCTGGAACATGCTCAATAATACCTGATATTATGTCGCACACAATTGCAAAACGGATGAAAAGATATTGTTCAAAATGCTGTGCCAGTCTGTTCCAGATTCTGTTACTGTTGAAAACTTTCATATGCAAGGCCATAAAAAAAACTAAAAAAAAAAAACACTCCACACACTTTATAGAGTCAAACAAGAAAACAAATATTCTTTAAAATAGTTGGTGACTCAGTGAAAACCTTCTGTATGTGAGTCCATAAAAGCCTATGGGCAGATCTACAGTATGTGAGAAGCACTGAGAGCTGTCAGCCGCAATGAATGAAACGGACTTTGATTAACTGCAGAACTGATGACTTGCTATGATGCAGCTCGCTCTACTGTTTCTTATAAGGTAATAGTGTGTATATACGTGTCAGTCTGGGAGTGCGTCTGAGAGAAGACAGATACACATTAAGTACGGATATCTGAAAGCTGTTCATACAGGGCATCAAGATGATTATGGGCATGAAGTACACTTGGAGATATGATATCAATATTTACATTGCATTTTTCTCACCAGTTTAACCCCTTAACCCCGGAGGTATTTTCAGTTTTTGCGTTTTCGTTTTTTGCTCCCCTTCTTCCCAGAACCATAACTTTTTTCGTCAAAATGGCCATGTGAGAGATTGTTTTTTGCCGGACCAGTTGGACTTTTGAACGACACCATAGGTTTAGCATGTACTGGAAAACGAGAAAAAAAAATTCAAAGTGCGGTGAAATTGCAAAAAAGTGCAATCCCACAGTTGTTTTTTGTTTTGCTTTTTTACTATGTTCACTAAATGTTAAAACTGACCTGTCATTATGATTCTCCAGGTCATTACGAGTTCATAGACACCAAACATGTCTAGGTTCTTTTTATCTATCTATGTGGACAGGTGCCAAGTCCTGCTGGAGAATGAAAATTCCATCTCCACTAAGCTCATCGGCAGAGGGAATCATGAAGTGCTCTAAAATTTCCTGGTAGATGGCTGTGCTGACTTTGGTCTTGATAAAACAGTGGACCTACACCAGCAGATGACATGGCTCCAGAAAACATCATTGATTGTGGATACACTAGACCTTGGAAATCAGGGTCCCAGAGTATGGATGAAGAATCGAGAGACAGACAATCCAAGCTGCTTGAGGTCTAGTGTGAAGTTTTCACAATCAGTGATGGTTTGAGTAGCCATGTCATCTGCTGGTGTAGGTCCACTGTGTTTTATCAAGACCAAAGTCAGCACAGTCGTCTACCAGGAAAAGTACACACTGCTCAAAGTACCAATACCTGGATTAAAAATAACATCATCACTGTGCTTGATTGGCCAGCAAACTCACCTGACCGTAACCCCATAGAGAATCCATGGGGTATTGTAAAGAGGAAGACCTTAAATAGATCCCTCTGTTTGTAATGACTGTATATAATATATGAGTTTCACTTTTTGTATTGAAGAACTGAAATAAATCAACTTTTTGATGATATTTTAATCTTGTGAGATGCACCTGTATGTTTGAGCCCCCACGCATGCATGTCTCGCAACTGTTCGACAGCCGAAACACATGCACGGATATTCTAACAGGCAATCCCTGCATGTATTACAGCTGTCGAGCAGTTGCGAGACATGCAGCTGCGGGGAGTCGAACATGTTTTTCGAGCATTCTGAAGACACTCGGTTAGCAACTGAGCATGCTCGCATAATACCTTATCCAGGCACATTCGCTCATCACTAATTGTTTAATAGAAACATATACTGTAGCTGAGTACTATACTTTTATCTGTCTGTTACGGACTTCCATTTACAAACTGGGTGACTTCAGAACAGTTAAAAAAAAAATCTGAAAAGAGCCAGATTACATAGTTTAGGCATTAATTTCTCTTATATGTCTGTATAGTATGTCACATTATTTTTCTGTATAGCTCTCCCAACGTATATGCCAAAATGTGGAAGTGCAGTGTAAAGTCAATCTTAAAACAGATGGCTCTAAATCTATACTAAAGTGATCTATATCAGAATGAAATGACCCCCCCGATCAAGCCGATGATGATGCGCTTTAGCTCTTCTTTATCCATTTCTACAACTTAGGCCGGGATCACACACAGTGAGATATAGCCGAGTCTCGCTGGTTAAAACCAAGCTCTGGCAGCGGCACTCCAGAGCGGAGCAGCAGTCGCATACCAATACATGGAGCTGCAGGCTCCGCTCCGGAGTGCCGGTGCCAGAGCTTGGTTTTAACCAGCGAGACTCGGCCGTATCTCGCTGTAGTGTGACTCCGGCCTTAGACTTGTTACCTGTGTAGTGTCTACATTGGACCGGATTTTGAGGTTTAACATTTCAAAGTGGAGATCAATTCAAGTATCTCAGTAGCTGTAGGTTAGTGACTTAGCATCTAAGGTATTCAAAGCACAAATCCAAAGTGATCTTTAAAGGGAACCTGTCACCCCCAAAATCGATGGTGAGGTAAGCTCACCGTCATCAGGGGCTTATCTACAGCACTCTGTAACACTGTAGATAAGCCCCGATGTATCCTGAAAGAGGAGAAAAAGAGGTTATATTATATTCACCCAGGGGCGGTCCCGCTGCGGTCCGGTCAAATGGGTGTCTCAGATCCGTTCCGGTGCCTCCTATCTTCATTCCATGACATCCTCTTCTGGTCTTCACGGCGCGGCTCTGGCGCAGGCGTACTTTGTCTGGCCTGTTGAGGGCAGAGCAAAGTACTACAGTGCGCAGGCGCCGGGCCTCTCTGACCTTTCCGGCGCCTGCGCACTGCAGTACTTTGCTCTGCCCTCAACAGGCCAGACAAAGTACACCTGCGCCAGAGCCGCGGCGTGAAAACCAGAAGAGGACGTCATGGAATGAAGATGGGAGGCGCTGTTCCGGACCTCAGACACCCATCGGAGCAGGACCGCTCCTGGGTGAGTATATTCTAACTTCTTTTTCTCCTCATTCAGGTAACATCGGCGGCTTATCTACAGCATTACAGAATGCTGTAGATAAGCCCCTGATGACAGTGAGCTTACCTCACCATCGATTTTGGGGGTGACAGGTTCCCTTTAACCCCTTCATGACCGGAGGTATTTTCGGATTTGCGTTTTTGTTTTTTGCTCCCCTTTTTCCCGGAGCCATAGCTTTTTTATTTTTTCTGTCAATATGACCATGTGAGGGCTTGTTTTTTGCGGGACGAGTTGTACTTTTGAACGACACCATTGGTTTTACCATGTCATGTACCGGAAAACAGGAAAAGAATTCCAAATGCGGTGATGTTTTTTGTTTTGCTTTTTTACTAGGTTCACTAAATACTAAAACAGACCTGCCATTATGATTCTCCAAGTCATTTGGAGTTCACAGACACCAAACATGTCTAAGTTCTTTTTTATCGAAGTGTTGAAAAAAAATTCCAAACTTTGTTAAAAAAAATAAATACATTGCACCATTTTCCGACATCCGTAGCGTCTCCACTTTTCGTGATCTTAGTTGGGTGAGGGCTTATTTTTTGCATGCCGAGCTGACGTTTTTAATGATATTATTTTAGTGCAGATATGATCTTTTGATTGCCCGTTATTGCATTTTAATGCAATGTTGAGACGACCAAAAAAATGTAATTATGGTGTTTTTAATTTTTTTCTCGCTACGCCGTTTAGCGATAAGGTTAAGCCATTTTTTTATTAATAGATCAGGCAATTCTGAAATGGCGATACCAAATATGTGTATGTTTGATTTTTTTTACTGTTTAGCCCCTTCATGACCCAGCCTATTTTGACCTTAAAGACCTTGCCGTTTTTTGCAATTCTGACCAGTGTCCCTTTATGAGGTAATAACTCAGGAACGCTTCAACGGATCCTAGCGGTTAAAATTTGACCAGCGATTTGTCATTTTTACAACGAAATTTACAAAACCATTTTCTTTAGGGACCACCTCACATTTGAAGTCAGTTTGAGGGGTCTATATGGCTGAAAATACCCAAAAGTGACACCATTCTAAAAACTGCACCCCTCAAGGTACTCAAAACCACATTCAAGAAGTTTATTAACCCTTCAGGTGCTTCACAGCAGCAGAAGCAACATGGAAGGAAAAAATGAACATTTAACTTTTTAGTCACAAAAATTATCTTTTAGCAACAATTTTTTTATTTTCCCAATGGTAAAAGGAGAAACTGAACCACGAAAGTTGTTGACCAATTTGTCCTGAGTACGCTGATACCTCATATGTGGGGGTAAACCACTGTTTGGGCGCACGGCAGGGCTTGGAAGGGAAGGAGCGCCATTTGACTTTTTGAATCAAAAATTGGCTCCACTCTTTAGCGGACACCATGTCACGTTTGGAGAGCACCCGTGTGCCTAAAAATTGGAGCTCCCCCACAAGTGACCCCATTTTGGAAACTAGACGCCCCAAGGAACTTATCTAGATGCATAGTGAGCACTTTGAACCCCCAGGTGCTTCACAAATTGATCCGTAAAAATGAAAAAGTACTTTTTTTTCACAAAAAAATTCTTTTAGCCTCAATTTTTTCATTTTCACATGGGCAACAGGATAAAATGGATCCTAAAATGTGTTGGGCAATTTCTCCTGAGTACACCAATACCTCACATGTGGGGGTAAACCACTGTTTGGGCACATGGTAAGGCTCGGAAGGGAAGGAGCGCCATTTGACTTTTTGAATGAAAAATTATTTCCATCGTTAGCGGACACATGTCACGTTTGGATAGCTCCTGTGTGCCTAAACATTGGCGCTCCCCCACAACTGACCCCATTTTGGAAACTAGACCCCCCAAGGAACTTATTTAGATGCCTAGTGAGCATTTTAAACCCTCAGGTGCTTCACAAATTGATCTGTAAAAATGAAAAAGTACTTTTTTTTCACAAAAAAATTCTTTTCGCCTCAATTTTTTCATTTTCACATGGGCAGTAGGATAAAATGGATCATAAAATTTGTTGGGCAATTTCTCCCGAGTACGCCGATACCTCATATGTGGGGGTAAACCACTGTTTGGGCACTCGGCAGGGCTCGGAAGGGAAGGCGCGCCATTTGACTTTTTGAATGGAAAATTAGCTCCAATTGTTAGCGGACACCATGTCGCGTTTGGAGAGCCCCTGTGTGCCTAAACATTGGAGCTCCCCCAAAAGTGACCCCATTTTGGAAACTAGACCCCCCAAGGAACTTATCTAGATGCATATTGAGCACTTTAAACCCCCAGGTGCTTCACAGAAGTTTATAACGCAGAGCCATGAAAATAAAAAATAATTTTTCTTTCCTCAAAAATGATTTTTTAGCCTGGAATTTCCTATTTTGCCAAGGATAATAGGAGAAATTGGACCCCAAATATTGTTGTCCAGTTTGTCCTGAGTACGCTGATACCCCATATGTGGGGGTAAACCACTGTTTGGGCGCATGGCAGGGCTCGGAAGGGATGGCACGCCATTTGGCTTTTTAAATGGAAAATTAGCTCCAATCATTAGCGGACACCATGTCACGTTTGGAGAGCCCCTGTGTGCCTAAACATTGGAGATCCCCCAGAAATGACCCCATTTTGGAAACTAGACCCCCAAAGGAACTAATCTAGATGTGTGGTGAGGACTTTGAACCCCCAAGTGCTTCACAGAAGTTTATAACGCAGAGCCATGAAAATAAAATAAAAAAATTATTTTCTCAAAAATGATCTTTTAGCCTGCAATTTTTTATTTTCCCAAGGGTAACAGGAGAAATTTGACCCCAAAAGTTGTTGTCCAGTTTCTCCTGAGTACGCTGATACCCCATATGTGGGGGTAAATCACTGTTTGGGCACATGCCGGGGCTCGGAAGTGAAGTAGTGACGTTTTGAAATGCAGACTTTGATGGAATGCTCTGTGGGCGTCACGTTGCGTTTGCAGAGCCCCTGATGTGGCTTAACAGTAGAAACCCCCCACAAGTGACCCCATTTTGGAAACTAGACCCCCAAAGGAACTTATCTAGATGTGTGGTGAGCACTTTGAACCCCCAAGTGCTTCATAGAAGTTTATAATGCAGAGCCGTGAAAATAATAAATACGTTTTCTTTCCTCAAAAATAATTATTTAGCCCAGAATTTTTTATTTTCCCAAGGGTTACAGGAGAAATTGGACCCCTTAAGTTGTTGTCCAGTTTCTCCTGAGTACGCTGATACCCCATATGTGGGGGTAAACCACTGTTTGGGCACATGCCGAGGCTCGGAAGTGAAGTAGTGACGTTTTGAAATGCAGACTTTGATGGAATGCTCTGTGGGCGTCACGTTGCGTTTGCAGAGCCCCTGATGTGGCTTAACAGTAGAAACCCCCCACAAGTGACCCCATTTTGGAAACTAGACCCCGAAAGGAACTTATCTAGATGTGTGGTGAGCACTTTGAACCCCCAAGTGCTTCATAGAAGTTTATAATGCAGAGCCGTGAAAATAATAAATACGTTTTCTTTCCTCAAAAATAATTATTTAGCCCAGAATTTTTTAATTTTCCCAAGGGTAACAGGAGAAATTTGACCCCAATATTTGTTGTCCAGTTTCTCCGGAGTACGGTGATACCCCATGTGTGGGGGTAAACCACTGTTTGGGCACACATCGGGGCTCAGAAGGGAAGTAGTGACTTTTGAAATGCAGACTTTGATGGAATGGTCTGCGGGCGTCACATTGCGTTTGCAGAGCCCCTGGTGTGCCTAAACAGTAGAAACTCCCCACAAGTGACCCCATTTTAGAAACTAGACCCCCCAAGGAACTTATCTAGATATGTGGTGAGCACTTTGAACCCCCAAGTGCTTCACAGACGTTTACAAAGCAGAGCCGTGAAAATAAAAAATCATTTTTCTTTCCTCAAAAATGATGTTTTAGCAAGCAATTTTTTAGATTCACAAGGGTAACAGGAGAAATTGGACCCCAGTAATTGTTGCGCAGTTTATCCTGAGTACACTGATACCCCATATGTGGGGGTAAACCACTGTTTGGGCACACGTCAGGGCTCGGAAGTGAGGGAGCACCATTTGACTTTTTGAATACGAGATTGGCTGGAATCAATGGTGGCGCCATGTTGCGTTTGGAGACCCCTGATGTGCCTAAACAGTGGTAACCCCTCAATTCTACCTCCAACACTAACCCCAACACACCCCTAACCCTAATCCCAACTGTAGCCATAACCCTAATCACAACCCTAACCACAACCCTAATTCCAACCCTAACCCTAAGGCTATGTGCCCACGTTGCGGATTCGTGTGAGATATTTCCGCACCATTTTTGAAAAATCCGCGGGTAAAAGGCACTGCGTTTTACCTGCGGATTTTCCGCGGATTTCCAGTGTTTTTTGTGCGGATTTCACCTGCGGATTCCTATTGAGGAACAGGTGTAAAACGCCGCGGAATCCGCACAAAGAATTGACATGTTGCGGAAAATACAACGCAGCGTTTCCGCGCGGTATTTTCTGCACTATGGGCACAGCGGATTTGGTTTTTCATATGTTTACATGGTACTGTAAACCTGATGGAATACTGCTGCGAATCCGCAGTGGCCAATCCGCAGCCAAATCCACACCGTGTGCACATAGCCTAATTCTAAAGGTATGTGCACACTGCGGAAAACGCAGCAGATCCACAGCAGTTTCCCATGAGTTTACAGTTCAATGTAGACCTATGGGAAACAAAAATCGCTGTACACATGCTGCGGAAAAACTGCACGGAAACGCAACGGTTTACATTCCGCAGCATGTCACTTCTTTGTGCGGATTCCGCAGCGGTTTTACAACTGCTCAAATAGAAAATCGCAATTGTAAAACCGCAGTGAAATGCGCAGAAAAAAACGCGGTAAATCCGCCATAAATCCGCAGCGGTTTAGCACTGCGGATTTATCAAATCCGCAGCGGACAAAATCCGCAGAGGACCAGAATACGTGTGCACATACCGAAACCCTAACCCTAGCCCTAACCCTACCCCTAACCCTACCCCTACCCCTACCCCTAACCCTACCCCTAACCCTACCCCTAGCCCTAACCCTACCCCTACCCCTAACCCTAGCCCTAACCCTAGCCCTACCCCTAACCCTACCCCTAACCCTACCACTAACCCTAACCCTACCCCTACCCCTAGCCCTAACCCTAGCCCTAACCCTACCCCTAACCCTAACTCTACCCCTAACCCTAACCCTAACCCTATTCTAACATTAGTGGAAAAAAAAATTCTTTATTTTTTTATTGTCCCTACCTATGGGGGTGACAAAGGGGGGGGTCATTTATTATTTTTTTTATTTTGATCACTGAGATATAATCCATCTCAGTGATCAAAATGCACTTTGGAACGAATCTGCCGGCCGGCAGATTCGGCGGGCGCACTGCGCATGTGCCCGCCATTTTGGAAGATGGCGGCGCCCAGGGAGAAGACGGACGGGACCCCGGCAGGATCGGTAAGTATGATGGGGTGGGGGGGACCACGGGGGGGGGGGGGATCGGAGCACGGGGGGGGAATCGGAGCGCGGCAGGCGTGGAACGGAGCACGGGGGGCGTGGAACGGAGCACGGGGGGGCTGGAACGGAGCACGGGGGGGTGGAACGGAGCATGGGGGGGTGGATCGGAATGCAGGGGGGGTGATTGGAGCACGGGGGGGTGATTGGAGCACGGGGGGAGCGGACAAGAGCACGGGGGGAGCGGAGCACTGGATGGAGGGGAGCCGGAGCAGTGTACCGGGCAGATCGGGGGGCTGGGGGGGCGATCGGTGGGGTGGGGTGGGGGCACATTAGTATTTCCAGTCATGGCCGATGATATTGCAGCATCGGCCATGGCTGGATTGTAATATTTCACCCGTTATAATAGGTGAAATATTACAAATCGCTCTGATTGGCAGTTTCACTTTCAACAGCCAATCAGAGCGATCGTAGCCACGAGGGGGTGAAGCCACCCCCCCTGGGCTAAACTACCACTCCCCCTGTCCCTGCAGATCGGGGGAAATGGGAGTTAACCCTTTCACCGGATCTGCAGGGACGCGATCTTTCCATGACGCCACATAGGCGTCATGGGTCGGATTGGCACCGACTTTCATGACGCCTACGTGGCGTCATGGGTCGGGAAGGGGTTAATTTTGAATGGGGCAAAAGGGTTGGGGTGTTTTTTATGTTTTTATTTATTTTTCAAAACATTTTTTTTTCACTTTTAGCATGCTTCAATAGTCTCCATGGGAGATTAGAAGTTGCCATAACAGGTGATCAGATCACCTGTATGTAGCAGAATACCTCACTTACTGACCACCGGGTGGAACTCATAGCAATCCTGCAGTCACAACCATAGAGGTCTTCAGGAGTTGTCATGCCAACCCATCGGTGACCCACGATCACGTGACGGGCGGATTTCCGGCACGACTGCCAGAAGTACATGTTAAATGCCGCTGTCATGACAGCGGCATTTCATGGGTTAATAGCCACAGTGAATCCCGATTCCACCCGCGGCTGTTAGAGGCATATGTCAGCTGTTCAAAACAGTTGACATCTGCCGGGAAACATATGGGTTCACCACCGGAGCCCACATCAATGGGAGGGTGTCCGACATCAGCATACTGTTATGCCCAATGTCGGAAAGGGGTTAAGTAAGGGCTCATTCAGAAGTCTATCTTTTTGCATACAAGTTCAATAAGTGTTTTTCATGGATAGAGCTCGTACCTAGTATAGTCTATAGGGCTGTTTACATGTCCTATTTATATTTTTGTGGATCAGAAGACCTGTACAAAATCACAGTCACATGTCTGATATTGATCCGAGTATTGGATGATTATATGCAATGCAAGTCTATTGGTCAATGAAAAAATTGGACAGCACTTGGATGGCATCCAAGTACTGTCCTTTTATCATGGACTGCGATAGGAGAAGGTAGAGAAACATTTCTTTTTCTCTTTTCTCATATGAAAAAAACTGATGCAACTTGGATGACACTTGATGAAAATCTGATTAAACATTGAACAAAACCACTGATGAAACTAGTTGAAACCACTGCTGAAACTTTTTCTTGTACATGTAAAACAGGAAGTCTGAAAGAGCCCTAATCATCCACTCATTAGCAAGACAAGCAGCAACAAGGCCCTTTTCACACTGCATTTTTGCAATATGTTCAGGGATTCTGCCTGAATCTCCATGAAAATGGAATTTAGATCATTCCTTGACAGGGCCATAAAATGCAATAACAAGAATGGAGTTTTTTCTGAAAGTATTGGTCATTTCCGCTCCAATCCATCCTACACTCTGCTGCCCGACTAATCTACCTGTCTCCCCGCTATTCCCCAGCCTCTCCCCTATGTCAAGCCCTTCACTGGCTTCCTATCGCCCAGAGACTCCAGTTCAAAACCCTCACAATGACATACAAAGCCATCCACAACCTTTCTCCTCCATACATCTGTGACATGGTCTCCCGGTACCTACCTACACGCAACCTCCGATCCTCTCAAGACCTCCTTCTCTACTCCCCTCTCATCTCTTCTTCCCACAACCGCATCCAAGACTTCTCCCGTGCTTGCCCCATACTCTGGAACTCTCTACCCCAACATATCAGACTCTCGCCTACCATAGAAACCTTCAAAAAGAACCTGAAGACTCATCTCTTCCGACAAGCCTACAGCCTGCAGTGATCCTGAAGTTACTGAACTGCCGCGCAACCTGCCCTACCCTCTCCTAGAGTTTCATCACCCATCCCCTGCAGACTGTGACCCCTCGCGGGCAGGGTCCTCCCTCCTTATGTACCCGTGTGCCTGTTATCTGCTCATGTTTAATGTATTTGTCTATATTTGCCTCGTATTCACATGTAAAGTGCCATGGAATAAATGGCGCTATAAAAATGTATAATAATAATAATTTCAGATGAACACAGAAACATGGCAGACTATATGCAATGTCAATAGGTAGTTATTTTACCACTTGCTGTAAATGGCGCTAATGGTATGTCCAAACTGAGAGTAATTGACTGTGATTGGATGAACAGTTATGTCTCATGGCTGGCATGGACAAAGGAGTTGTTACCGTGCCATCGGCAGACAGACCTGACTGTTATACACAACTGTGCAGATTCCATACATAGTACCGATCCCAGCACTTCAACCCTCAGATGATACTGTTGTTGGGTTGAACAATTAATAAAATGTTCACTCTCTAGTTGCCTACTCCTGGCCTAATGGATATTAATCAGGTGCGCACTAAAGAAATAAACATATGACACACACAGTCAGATGTAAATTCTCCTTGATCAATCTATGGCTCAGCTCCAAGGGGCTTTATTCAGTCAGGACACAAGTTTATATATCCCCTGTAAGGGGGGCTCGGTTAGCTTTAAAATGGGAGAGATCGTATGCATTCCATTGGTTAGTGGGTTGGGCAATGAGCAAGTCCATGGGCGGATCCATGAGGTCATCAGGGTGGGTTGGTCCATGAGGTCATCAAGGTGGGCGTCACTATGGGTTGGTCCATGAGGTCATCAGGGTGGGCGTTATCTTGGATATCAGCACATGGTCTGCTGATACAGGAAATGGCAGCCATATTTAGGGTCTCACTTTGATCTGAGAAAGCTTAAGTAAGGTTAAACAATACATGTTATGGGTCACTTCTCTCAATCTCTTATGTCTTGAGGTTAATTAAGTATTTGATCTTATGGCTCTCCTCAACACTGTCAATAGTGACAGAGGCATATGAGGAGCTTAACAGAGGTAGATCATTCCCTATATCAGCCCATTGGCACTATTGCACCCCAATTGTAAGTTGCTGACACGTTGCAATGGCAACCGGAAGCCAGTGATAATGACTATGCGTGTGCCATAGGATGATAGAATTTTCCTACCAGGACTAGTAAGTATTGGTAAAAGAAAAATACATAAAATAAAATGCTAAATATATAATAAAACATATAAATTCACATTTTTAATAACAAAAAAAATGTTTATCTGTAAAAAACACCCACAAAAACAACACATGGTTAGTATTGTTGCATTTGTAACGATCAGTACCATAATACTGTATCGTTTTTTATTCTGTACTATAAACGCTATTAAAAATATGAAACATGAAACACAATGACCTAACTGCCATTTCTGTTAATCTTGTTTAAAATCAAAAAGTATGTAGACAAAAATTATACCAATATATACACAGCACATTAAAAAACAAGCCTTCAAACAGTTCTGGAAACAGAAAATGGCCGAAAATGGCATAGAATGTAATACTGAAAGTTGCAATATTTTAGCATGGCTTCAAGTTATGCTAAAAATATAAGACTTTTCCAAAACGTTCTGGCTTACAGTCATAGAGGAGCAGCTTCAGTCACCGCTCCTTACAAAGTGACAGGTGACTGAAACCATGCCCCAGTACTGACTGACAGCCAGTTTAGAACTGATGCACTGCTAAGCTGCCTGTTATTCAGTGCCGAAGTGTGGTAACAGCCGCCGGTCACCACTGAGCAGTGACTGAAACGTTGAAACTATGACTGATAGCCGGAGTCTGCCGGGAGGAATAAAGTTAATTTCCTCCCGGCAGCCATGCTTTCAGTGCTACGGCTGCACGGCTTCAGAATGCTATTAACCTAAAGACTAACCCCATATATTCAGGTTGATAGTGTTTTTTCACACCACAGGTTCTTTTTAAGCATTTACTTTATGGTTTTATGGTGTGTCTATTCAACACCATTACTTTTTAATTCGATATGTGATGGTGTATGTCACTATGTTCTTTTTTCACAAACAGTATTTGAATTTAAGAGAAGAAAAGCAGTGTGAATATGACGTTGAAGGCTCAGGGTCATTATTGGTGACGATGAAGAGAATGCACAAATAAATACAGAGACTGGTGAAAATTAAAAGCGTTTATTCCTCAGAAGAAACAGGTTTATTAGTTAGTCTATAAAACACAATTCTTGACAGCTACAATAAAGGCTAAACTCTTGGTTGTTTTAATAGAAAAACGGAAACACTGGAAGGACAACATGACGACACCAGTCAGCATCTCTGCTAGCATCCTAAGGATGGTGAGCCCAATTAATAATCAGTCAGTATAGTTGTAACCAGCGCAGCAGTAATCACAGATAGTCCTGATTGTCTCCTGCAAAAAAAATAAATTCCTACAATTTACTTTTGCTAACTGTAATTTCTAAGATACAGAATCAAATGACATCAACATTTATAGATGAATGAAATTGACATCAGTATTCAGTGTAGGCGCCCTGCAAACTGTCTTCAACCTGCTGGAATCCCCGGTGTCTCCTCCGGTTAGTGGCCTGGTGCGTAAGTTCTAGAAATCACAAGAAGCGCTGGGAATACCAGCAGGTAGGAGGACATTAGAAGGGCTCCCGTCCAGTGGCTACTGACTACTAACATTCCTGCCGTACCAAGGTTCTACTAATCAATTTTCTCATCTCTATCAATAATGCATTATGGCTAGAGTTGAGCGACCTTGACCTTTTTAGAGTCGAGCCGGGTTTCGCGAAACCCGACTATCTCAAAAGTCGGGTCGAGTGAAATCGGCCGATTATGGCGAAAAGTCGGGATCGACCGAAACACGAAACCCAATGCAAGTCAATGGGGCAGCATAGTCGGCAGTGAGTGGGGGCCAGGAAAACACCTAGAGTGCCCATTTTAATGTCAAAACCATCCATTCTTCTTAATGAAGCTTGTCAAGCGTAATTTACCTTATAATAATTGGAAGGCATTTGAAATTGGGGGTCATTTGGCTAAAGTTGTGTGGGGTAGGGCTGGTTCAAGTAATTAGTGGGCCCAGGAAATCTGGACCACGTCACGGCAGTGGAGCAGGGAGAGGTAAGTATTTCAACTTTGCAAGTGCTGTGATCCTGAGCAAGCAGGGGGGGCCCACTTGTTGGCATTGGCACTGGCACAGGGCCCCTCAAAGTACAGCGGTGTGTTTGCACGGCGGGGGCGCCTCCCACCGGCAGCAACACTTTTGCGTACTATGAGAGGCCCTGTGCCAGTGACATCGCCAACTAGTATTCCTCCCCCCACCTGATGAAGGAACCTGCACTTTCATCTGCACCTTCCTCTTTGTCCCCGTGTAAGGTGGTATGGTATGCGGGAAGAGCAACCTGACTTTCAGCAGGGTCACAATGTTGTTGTGTAGCATGCACGGGGAATGTTGCGTTATGGGTCAATGTACCAGCAGACTCATCTATCACTGGCTGGGCAATGGGCACGATGAAGTGGAAACACAGATATAGGCCCAAAGAATAAAGTGGGCTAAATGCAGTTCAAAATTGGTAACACAGGAATAACCAGGGGGCATTGCAGTGGAGGACAACTGGAATGAGAGGCTGACACAGAGAGTAGGGCCAAATCAGTAAGTAGTCGAAATGCAGTTCAAAATTGGCAACCGTAGTAAACAGGCGGCACAGCTTTGTTCAGTGGAGGAGAACAGCAAGGAGTGGCAGACACCGATAGTAGGCCCCAAACCAACTAGTACGCCAAATGCAGTTGTTCCATTTAACCACAATTTAATGAGAGCCTGAAGATAGAAGCTCAGGAAAGGCAACCTGGGGAACACCTTGGAGTGTAACACACCATCTCTCTCCACCCCATACCCATTTTGTAGGCCTAATGCAGTGTACTTTTCTACAACTACTAAACGAGAGTCGGAAGACCGAAGCAATGGCAAGGAAACCTGGGGAACACCTTGGAGTGTAACACACCATCTCTCTCCACCCCATACCCAATTTGTAGGCCTAATGCAGTGTAGTTTCCAAGAACTACTAAACGAGAGCCGGAAGATCGAAGCTCAGGAAAGGCAACCTGGGGAACACCTTGGAGTGTAACACACCCTCTCTCTACACCCCATACCCAATTTGAAGGCCTAATGCAGCGTAGTTTCCAAGAACTACTAAACGAGAGCCGGAAGATCGAAGCTCAGGAAAGGCAACCTGGGGAACACCTTGGAGTGTAACACACCCTCTCTCTACACCCCATACCCAATTTGAAGGCCTAATGCAGCGTAGTTTCCAACAACTACTAAACGAGAGCCGGAAGATCGAAGCTCAGGAAAGGCAACCTGGGGAACACCTTGGAGTGTAACAAACCCTCTCTCTACACCCCATACCCAATTTGTAGGCCTAATGCAGCGTAGTTTCCGACAACTACTAAACGAGAGCATGAAGATCGAAGCTCAGGAAAGGCAACCTGGGGAACACCTTGGAGTGTAACACACCCTCTCTCTACACCCCATACCCAATTTGAAGGCCTAATGCAGCGTAGTTTCCAACAACTACTAAACGAGAGCCGGAAGATCGAAGCTCAGGAAAGGCAACCTGGGGAACACCTTGGAGTGTAACAAACCCTCTCTCTACACCCCATACCCAATTTGTAGGCCTAATGCAGCGTAGTTTCCGACAACTACTAAACGAGAGCATGAAGATCGAAGCTCAGGAAAGGCAACCTGGGGAACACCTTGGAGTGTAACACACCCTCTCTCTACACCCCATACCCAATTTGAAGGCCTAATGCAGTGTAGTTTCCAAGAACTACTAAACGAGAGCCGGAAGATCGAAGCTCAGGAAAGGCAACCTGGGGAACACCTTGGAGTGGAACACACCATCTCTCTACACCCCATACCCAATTTGAAGGCCTAATGCAGCGTAGTTTCCAACAACTACTAAACGAGAGCCGGAAGATCGAAGCTCAGGAAAGGCAACCTGGGGAACACCTTGGAGTGTAACACAACGTCTCTCTACACCACGGAAGGGCTGATTCTTAGGAAGGAAGGCTGTTGGAAATAAGCATTGCGCGTCCGAGGGTGATTATATTCTTATTAGGTATATACTCACCCTCGGACGCGCCCTGCTTCTTTATTTGGAATGAATGTTTATTTGCAATGTGGTGTTGACTTTCTCTATTATTTTAAGGTATTTTAAGGTATTTTAAGGTAAGGTATATTAAGGTGGCTAGCATGTGTGTATCGCTTGCTCACCGAGCCCCACTCCATACAGCCAACCAATTCCAGCCCTGTGCTGATGAGGGCCTAAAGCCCGAAACACGTGTCCACAGGTAGGAATTGGTTGGCTGTGTAAATTTAGAAACTAATCCGCAGCATTGCACGCTTGGCGGTTCCAAGCGCTGTGGATTAGACTGGGGTGGAAAGAGATGATTTGCATAGCTCCGCCTACTGCAAAGGATTCTGGGTAAACCAGCTATTCTTTGTATTATGCTGCTTGCAAGTACTTTCCGTTTCAGGAAAGCATCCACTATGTATTTCCTTTAAGTAGAGGGCTTTTCGGTCTCTTTCGTCCCGCTACATTTAGCCCAACTTGGGTCTCTCCCTAAGGTGGCTAGCATGTGTGTATCGCTTGCTCACCGAGCCCCACTCCATACAGCCAACCAATTCCAGCCCTGTGCTGATGAGGGCCTAAAGCCCGAAACACGTGTCCACAGGTAGGAATTGGTTGGCTGTGTAAATTTAGAAACTAATCCGCAGCATTGCACGCTTGGCGGTTCCAAGCGCTGTGGATTAGACTGGGGTGGAAAGAGATGATTTGCATAGCTCCGCCTACTGCAAAGGATTCTGGGTAAACCAGCTATTCTTTGTATTATGCTGCTTGCAAGTACTTTCCGTTTCAGGAAAGCATCCACTATGTATTTCCTTTAAGTAGAGGGCTTTTCGGTCTCTTTCGTCCCGCTACATTTAGCCCAACTTGGGTCTCTCCCTAAGGTGGCTAGCATGTGTGTATCGCTTGCTCACCGAGCCCCACTCCATACAGCCAACCAATTCCAGCCCTGTGCTGATGAGGGCCTAAAGCCCGAAACACGTGTCCACAGGTAGGAATTGGTTGGCTGTGTAAATTTAGAAACTAATCCGCAGCATTGCACGCTTGGCGGTTCCAAGCGCTGTGGATTAGACTGGGGTGGAAAGAGATGATTTGCATAGCTCCGCCTACTGCAAAGGATTCTGGGTAAACCAGCTATTCTTTGTATTATGCTGCTTGCAAGTACTTTCCGTTTCAGGAAAGCATCCACTATGTATTTCCTTTAAGTAGAGGGCTTTTCGGTCTCTTTCGTCCCGCTACATTTAGCCCAACTTGGGTCTCTCCCTAAGGTGGCTAGCATGTGTGTATCGCTTGCTCACCGAGCCCCACTCCATACAGCCAACCAATTCCAGCCCTGTGCTGATGAGGGCCTAAAGCCCGAAACACGTGTCCACAGGTAGGAATTGGTTGGCTGTGTAAATTTAGAAACTAATCCGCAGCATTGCACGCTTGGCGGTTCCAAGCGCTGTGGATTAGACTGGGGTGGAAAGAGATGATTTGCATAGCTCCGCCTACTGCAAAGGATTCTGGGTAAACCAGCTATTCTTTGTATTATGCTGCTTGCAAGTACTTTCCGTTTCAGGAAAGCATCCACTATGTATTTCCTTTAAGTAGAGGGCTTTTCGGTCTCTTTCGTCCCGCTACATTTAGCCCAACTTGGGTCTCTCCCTAAGGTGGCTAGCATGTGTGTATCTATTATTTTGGTAATTAATGATTTTATTATTTTCATTGTTTTGCATCTTCTCGGCAATAATATAAAGAAGACGCGACAGGACAACACTCGGTGGATGCCATATCTGTGTTTTCAATTTAAAAAACCTTTCAGTTAAATACTTGCAGGATAAAGTAATTGTAGCTGGTGGCCATTTTTAGTACTGTACCAGATTTTAGTTGTGTGTTTGTTTTTAATGTTAAAATGTCTGCATTTGATATCTCACCAGTATTTTCTTTTTTATAAGCAAAATACTTTTTTTTTTATTTTATGATGTTGGTTCAAGGGGTACACGGGCAGCAGTAGACAGGTCAGTGTAGGCCTAGTGGAAGGAGGGACCGCAGACAGGCTTCGAAGCCCTAACATAATAAATTGGGCTGCCTGTAGGCAGTTTAAAATTGGTTCCAGGGGAACACGGGCAGCAGTAGACAGGTCAGTGGAGGCCTAGTGGAAGGAGGGACCGCAGACAGGCTTCGAAGCCCTAACATAATAAATTGGGCTGCCTGTAGGCAATTTAAAATTGGTTCCAGGGGAACACGGGCAGCAGTAGACAGGTAAGTGGAGGCCTAGTGGAAGGAGGGACCGCAGACAGGCTTCGAAGGCCTAACATAATAAAATGGCTGGCTGTAGGCAATTTAAAATTGGTTCCAGGGGAACACGGGCAGCAGTAGACAGGTCAGTGGAGGCCTAGTGGAAGGAGGGACCGCAGACAGGCTTCGAAGGCCTAACATAATAAAATGGGCTGGCTGTAGGCAATTTAAAATTGGTTCCAGGGGAACACGGGCAGCAGTAGACAGGTCAGTGGAGGCCTAGTGGAAGGAGGGACCGCAGACAGGCTTCGAAGGCCTAACATAATAAAATGGGCTGGCTGTAGGCAATTTAAAATTGGTTCCAGGGGAACACGGGCAGCAGTAGACAGGTAAGTGGAGGCCTAGTGGAAGGAGGGACCGCAGACAGGCTTCGAAGGCCTAACATAATAAATTGGGCTGCCTGTAGGCAATTTAAAATTGGTTCCAGGGGAACACGGGCAGCAGTAGACAGGTAAGTGGAGGCCTAGTGGAAGGAGGGACCGCAGACAGGCTTCGAAGGCCTAACGTAATAAAATGGGCTGGCTGTAGGCAATTTACAATTGGTTCCATGGGAACACAGGCAGCAGTAGACAGGTCAGTGGAGGCCTAGTGGAAGGAGTGACGGCAGACAGGCATCAAAGGCCTAACATCATAACATTGGGCTGTTGGCAATTTAAAATTGGTTCCAGGGGTACACGGGCAACAGTGGTCTGGTCAGTGGAAGTCTAGTGGAAGGAGTGACGGCAGACAGGCATCAAAGGCCTAACATAATAACATTTGGCTGTTGGCAATTTAAAATTGGTTCCAGGGGTACACGGGCAACAGTGGTCTGGTCAGTGGAAGTCTAGTGGAAGGAGTGACGGCAGACAGGCTAAGAAGGCCTAACATAACAAAATTGGGCTGGCTGTAGGCAAGTTTAAATTGGTTCCAGGGGAACACGGCCAGCAGTGGCCTGGTCAGTGTAGTAGTTGTAGAAAGAACGGACCGCAGACAGGCTTCGAAGGCCTAACATAACAAAAATGTCAAAACAATGGTATTGTCAGTGCCAGGCATTGAAGGATGTCAGCGCATAGACTAAACATTGGTGAAGCTGTGAGAGATAATTTTGCTAGTGGTAGAGCACTGTTTGAGCTGGGGGGGGGAACTGTCTTGTGGCCGGCGGTACAGGCCCAGGGCCCCTCATATTACAATGGTGTGTCTGACGTTGGGTGCGCACCACCACCGCCAGAGACACTTTATTGTACTATGAGGGACCCAGTGGCAGTGCCGTCGACCAAAAGCGGGCACACCCACCTCTTCAGACAAACAGCACTCTCACGGGTGCTGGCGCAAAGTGGCGATACCACGGCCCCGTGTGGGGAGTTTGGCCATTTTGTTAGGAGTAAACATGTCGTATGCTGGACAATCAGGTGCAGAAAATTACGAGATTGGAAAAGTCATTCAGAAGAGTCCACAGGCAAGACCTTTTCATAGGAAAGTTAGGTGTCAGCCGGGCAAGGTGGGGCAAAAGATTTCGAAATCCAGTTGTGGTTCATTTTAATGAAGGTTAGATCATCTACATTTTGGGTAGCCAGACGAGTCCTTTTTTCAGTTAGTATTGAACCTGCAGCACTGAATACTCTTTCTGATAGGACACTAGCTGCCGGGCAAGCAAGCTCCTGCAATGCATATTCTGCCAATTCTGGCCAGGTGTCTAATTTGGATGCCCAGTAATCAAATGGGAATGACGGTTGAGGGAGAACGTCGATAAGGGATGAAAAATAGTTTGTAACCATACTGGACAAATGTTGTCTCCTGTCACTTTGAATTGATGCTGCAGTACCTGTCCTGTCTGCGGTCATAGCAAAATCTCTCCACAACCTGGTCAGAAAACCCCTCTGGCCAACGCCACTTCTGATTTCTGCCCCTCTAACACCTCTGGTCTGCTGGTCCCTGGAGCTCGTGTGAGAACGATCACGGGCGCTGTGTGCAGGGAATGCCAGAAGCAAACGGTCAACAAGAGTTGATTGTTTGGTTGCTAATATTAGTTCCAAGTTCTCATGTGGCATAATATTTTGCAATTTGCCTTTATAGCGAGGATCAAGGAGGCAGGCCAACCAGTAATCGTCATCGTTCATCATTTTTGTAATGCGTGTGTCCCTTTTGAGGATACGCAAGGCATAATCCGCCATGTGGGCCAAAGTTCCAGTTGTCAAATCTGCGGTTGTGCTTGGTTGAGGGGCAGTTGCAGGCAAATCTACGTCACTTGTGTCCCTCAAAAAACCAGAACCCGCCCTTGCCACGCCACCAATTTCCAATGACCCCGGGAAAGCTTCCTCATTAAAAATATACTCATCCCCATCATCCTCCTCATCCTCCACCTCCTCTTCGCCCGCTACCTCGTCCTGTACACTGCCCTGACCAGACAATGGCTGACTGTCATCAAGGCTTTCCTCTTCCTCTGGTGCAGACGCCTGATCCTTTATGTGCGTCAAACTTTGCATCAGCAGACACATTAGGGGGATGCTCATGCTTATTATGGCGTTGTCTGCACTAACCAGCCGTGTGCATTCCTCAAAACACTGAAGGACTTGACACATGTCTTGAATCTTCGACCACTGCACACCTGACAACTCCATGTCTGCCATCCTACTGCCTGCCCGTGTATGTGTATCCTCCCACAAAAACATAACAGCCCGCCTCTGTTCGCACAGTCTCTGAAGCATGTGCAGTGTTGAGTTCCACCTTGTAACAACGTCTATGATTAGGCGATGCTGGGGAAGGTTCAAAGAACGCTGATAGGTCTGCATACGGCTGGAGTGTACAGGCGAACGGCGGATATGTGCGCAAAGTCCACGCACTTTGAGGAGCAGGTCGGATAACCCCGGATAACTTTTCAGGAAGCACTGCACCACCAGGTTTAAGGTGTGAGCCAGGCAAGGAATGTGTTTCAGTTGGGAAAGGGAGATGGCAGCCATGAAATTCCTTCCGTTATCACTCACTACCTTGCCTGCCTCAAGATCTACAGTGCCCAGCCACGACTGCGTTTCTTGCTGCAAGAACTCGGACAGAACTTCCGCGGTGTGTCTGTTGTCGCCCAAACACTTCATAGCCAATACAGCCTGCTGACGTTTGCCAGTAGCTGCCCCATAATGGGAGACCTGGTGTGCAACAGTGGCAGCTGCGGATGGAGTGGTTGTGCGACTGCGGTCTGTGGACGAGCTCTCGCTTCTGCAGGAGGACGAGGAGGAGGAGGAGGAGGGGGTGCGAACAGCTACAGCCAACTGTTCCCTAGACCGTGGGCTAGGCAGAACTGTCCCAAACTTGCTGTCCCCTGTGGACCCTGAATCCACCACATTTACCCAGTGTGCCGTGATGGACACGTAACGTCCCTGGCCATGCCTACTGGTCCATGCATCTGTTGTCAGGTGCACCTTTGTGCTCACAGATTGCCTGAGTGCATGGACGATGCGCTCTTTAACATGCTGGTGGAGGGCTGGGATGGCTTTTCTGGAAAAAAAAGTGTCGACTGGGTAGCTCGTAGCGTGGTACAGCGTAGTCCATCAGGTCTTTGAAAGCTTCGCTTTCAACTAACCGGTAGGGCATCATCTCTAACGAGATTAGTCTAGCTATGTGGGCGTTCAAACCCTGTGTACGCGGATGCGAGGCTAAGTACTTCCTTTTTCTAACCATAGTCTCATGTAGGGTGAGCTGGACTGGAGAGCTGGAGATCGTGGAACTAGCGGGGGTGCCGGTGGACATGGCAGACTGAGAGACGGTGGGAGATGGTATTGTTGCCGCCGGTGCCCTAGATGCAGTGTTTCCTACTACGAAACTGGAGATTCCCTGACCCTGACTGCTTTGGCCTGGCAAGGAAACCTGCACAGATACTGCAGGTGGTGCAGAAAATGGTGGCCCTACACTGCCGGAAGGGATGTTGCGTTGATGAGTAGCTTCATTGGCCGAGGGTGCTACAACCTTAAGGGACGTTTGGTAGTTAGTCCAAGCTTGCAAATGCATGGTGGTTAAATGTCTATGCATGCAACTTGTATTGAGACTTTTCAGATTCTGCCCTCTGCTTAAGGTAGTTGAACATTTTTGACAGATTACTTTGTGCTGATCAATTGGATGTTGTTTAAAAAAATGCCAGACTGCACTCTTTCTAGCATCGGATACCTTTTCAGGCATTGCAGACTGAGCTTTAACCGGATGGCCACGCTGTCCTCCAACAGGTTTTGACTTTGCCACGCGTTTTGGCCAAGATACGGGCCCGGCAGATGGAACCTGTTGCGATGTTGATGCCTGCTGCGGCCCCTCCTCCTCCGCTTCAGAACTGCTGCCGCCTGCACCCTGTTCCCCCAATGGCTGCCAATCGGGGTCAAGAACTGGGTCATCTATTACCTCTTCTTGTAGCTCGTGTGCAACTTCGTCTGTGTCACCGTGTCGGTCGGTGGTATAGCGTTCGTGATGGGGCAACATAGTCTCATCAGGGTCTGATTCTTGATCAGCACCCTGCGAGGGCAATGTTGTGGTCTGAGTCAAAGGACCAGCATAGTAGTCTGGCTGTGGCTGTGCATCAGTGCACTCCATGTCAGATTCAACTTGTAATGGGCATGGACTGTTAACTGCTTCACTTTCTAAGCCAGGGACGGTATGTGTAAAGAGCTCCATGGAGTAACCCGTTGTGTCGCCTGCTGCATTCTTCTCTGTTGTTGTTTTTGCTGAAGAGGACAAGGAAGCGACTTGTCCCTGACCGTGAACATCCACTAACGACGCGCTGCTTTTACTTTTACCAGTTTCACGAGAGGAGGCAAAAGAGCTAGAGGCTGAGTCAGCAAGATAAGCCAAAACTTGCTCTTGCTGCTCCGGCTTTAAAAGCGGTTTTCCTACTCCCAGAAAAGGGAGCGTTCGAGGCCTTGTGTAGCCAGACGACGAACCTGGCTCCACAGCTCCAGACTTAGGTGCAATATTTTTTTTCCCACGACCACCTGATGCTCCACCACTACCACTACCCTCATTACCAGCTGACAATGAACGCCCCCGGCCACGACCTCTTCCACCAGACTTCCTCATTGTTTTAAAAACGTTACCAAACGAACGGTATTTGTTGCTGTCACACAACTTACACGGTGAGCTATAACTTCAGTATGATTTAGCTACCCCTTTACAGGTGGGTGAGACCACAACGAAAATCAGCCACAATGTTACACACTCTGTTGTTGTTGGCAACAAATGAGATGGCACACACGCAGGACTGTCACTGAAGCGCAAATGTAAATATTTATCGCCCACTGATTTGTGTTTGTTTTTTTTAAAAGGGAGACTTCAGAAAAAAAAAAAATTAAAAAAAAATTATTTTTTACAGAAGAATTTATAAAACAAATAAAATGAAATGATTGTTTCAGGGAGAATTTAGGAAAAAAAAAAAAAAAAGGCTTTGTAGGGCCCACTGAGTGAGAGAGGACGCACACAGGAGTCAGGAGTGGCACACAAGCCCAGAGGCCAATATTAATCTCCCACCGATTGATTTAGTTATTTTTTTTGGTAGATTTTGGAACCCAAATCAAGCAAAAAAATTAATAGGCTTTCTATGGCCCACTATTTGTGAGAGAGATGGCACGCTCAGGACTGGCACACAAGCCCAGAGGCCAATATTAATCTCCCATTTTTTTTTTTTTCCAGGGAAAATTTATAAACCCAATAAAAAAAATTATAATAAATAGGCTTTCTATGGCCCACTATCTGAGAGAGAGAGATGGCACGCTTAGGACTGGCACACAAGCCCAAAGGCCAATATTAATCTCCCACTGATTGATTGATTGATTTTTTCAGGTAGAATTATGAACCCAAATCAACCAAAAAAATAAATAGGCTTTCTATGGCCCACTATTTGTGAGAGAGATGGCACGCTCAGGACTGGCACACAAGCCCAGAGGCCAATATTAATCTCCCACTTTTTTTTTTTTTCCAGGGAAAATTTATAAACCCAATAAAATAATAAAAAAATAGGCTTTCTATGGCCCACTATCTGAGAGAGAGAGAGATGGCACGCTTAGGACTGGCACACAAGCCCAAAGGCCAATATTAATCTCCCACTGATTGATTTAGTTATTTTTTTTGGTAGATTTTGGAACCCAAATCAAGCAAAAAAATTAATAGGCTTTCTATGGCCCACAATTGGGGAGAGAGAGAGAGATGGCACACCCAGGAGTCAAGACTGGCACACAAGCAGAAGGGGCAATATGAATCTCCCACAGATTTTTTTTTTTTTTTTTTTTTTTCAGGGAGACTTGAGAGAAAAAAAAATACAAAAAAAATGATTTTTTTCAGGAATAATTTAGAAACCAAAGAAAATAAAATGATTGTTTCAGGGAGAATTTAGAAAACAAATAAAACAAAAAATAGGCTTTCTAGGGCCCAATGAGTGACAGATGACGCACACAGGAGTCAGGAGTGGCACACAAGCCCAGAGGCCAATATTAATCTCCCACTGATTGATTTAGTTATTTTTTTTGGTAGATTTTGGAACCCAAATCAAGCAAAAAAATTAATAGGCTTTCTATGGCCCACAATTGAGGAGAGAGAGAGAGATGGCACACCCAGGAGTCAAGACTGGCACACAAGCAGAAGGGGCAATATGAATCTCCCACAGATTTTTTTTTTTTTTTTTTCAGGGAGACTTTAGAGAAAAAAAAATACAAAAAAAATGATTTTTTTCAGGAATAATTTAGAAACCAAAGAAAATAAAATGATTTTTTCAGGGAGAATTTAGAAAACAAATAAAACAAAAAATAGGCTTTCTAGGGCCCACTGAGTGACAGATGACACACACAGGAGTCAGGAGTGGCAGACAAGCCCAGAGGCCAATATTAATCTCCCACTGATTGATTTAGTGATTATTTTTGGTAGATTTTGGAACCCAAATCAAGCAAAAAAATTTATAGGCTTTCTATGGCCCACAATTGGGGAGAGAGAGAGAGATGGCACACCCAGGAGTCAAGACTGGCACACAAGCAGAAGGGGCAATATGAATCTCCCACAGATTTTTTTTTTTTTTTTTTTTCAGGGAGACTTTAGAGAAAAAAAAATACAAAAAAAAATGATTTTTTTCAGGAATAATTTAGAAACCAAAGAAAATAAAATGATTGTTTCAGGGAGAATTTAGAAAACAAATAAAACAAAAAATAGGCTTTCTAGGGCCCACTGAGTGACAGATGACGCACACAGGAGTCAGGAGTGGCACACAAGCCCAGAGGCCAATATTTATCTCCCACTTTTTTTTTTTTTCCAGGGAAAATTTATAAACCCAATAAAATAATAAAAAAATAGGCTTTCTATGGCCCACTATCTGAGAGAGAGAGAGATGGCACGCTTAGGACTGGCACACAAGCCCAAAGGCCAATATTAATCTCCCACTGATTGATTTATTGATTTTTTCAGGTAGAATTTAGAACCCAAATCAAGCAAAAAAATTAATAGGCTTTCTATGGCCCACTGAGTGAGAGATGGCACACACAGGAGTAAGGAGTGGCACACAAGCCCTGAGGCCAATATTTTTCTCCCACTGATTGATGTTGTGATTTTTTTTGGTAGATTTTGGAACCCAAATCAAGCAAAAAAATAAATAGGCTTTCTATGGCCCACTGAGTGAGAGATGACACAGACAGAGATGGCACTCTAGCAGAAATGTCAATCTTAATCTCCCACAAAAAAAAAAAGGAACTGTCCTTCAATTACTATCTCCCTGCAGTAATCTCAGCCAGGTATGGCAGGCAGCAATAAGGAGTGGACTGATGCACAAATTAAATAAAAAGTGTGGACAAACAAACAAGATAGCTGTGCAGAAAGGAAGGAACAAGAGGATTTGTGCTTTGAAAAAAGCAGTTGGTTTGCACAGCGGCGTACACACAGCAATGCAGCTATCAGGGAGCCTTCTAGGGCAGCCCAATGAGCTACAGCGCTGAGGAAAAAAAAAAAAAAGGAGCTTCCACTCTCCCTGCACACCGAAGGTGGTGTTGGGCAGTGGAAATCGCTACAGCACAAGTGGTTTTGTGGTTAATGGACCCTGCCTAACGCTATCCCTGCTTCTGACGAAGCGGCAGCAACCTCTCCCTAAGCTCAGATCAGCAGCAGTAACATGGCGGTCGGCGGGAACTCCCCTTTATAGCCCCTGTGACGCCGCAGACAGCAAGCCAATCACTGCAATACCCTTCTCTAAGATGGTGGGGACCAGGACCTATGTCATCACGCTGCCCACACTCTGCGTTTACCTTCATTGGCTGAGAAATGGCGCTTTTCGCGTCATTGAAACGCGACTTTGGCGCGAAAGTCGCGTACCGCATGGCCGACCACGCACAGGGGTCGGATCGGGTTACATGAAACTCGACTTCGCCAAAAGTCGGCGACTTTTGAAAATGTTCGACCCGTTTCACTCAACCCTAATTATGGCATTCCATGGAAATATAGATTAAATTGCATCATAGATAGCACAAAACCTCAAATAACATTTGCCCCAGAGAAACATTAGCCCCTATTTTTTACTTAGAAAGAAGAAACATAAGCCAGCTCACCCGTGATGCATAAACCAAGCTTCAGGAGCACGGACCCGCTGTGTCCAAAAGTCCAAAAAAAAAAGAATGTCCAGCTTCACCGAATTCGTAAAAAAGAGTTTTCTTTATTCACAAACTTAAACATGGAGGATACAGACTTCAGCACGAACCATATGGGTAAGAATCTCAACGCGTTTCTGGAGACTAAGCTCCCTTAATCATGTCAGCTGGACATTCTCTTCCTTTTGTTTCCCTATTTTTTACTACAAGGTCTCTGAGGATGGTAAGAGAGACAAATATCTTTAAGAAATTATAAGGATGATGTCTTACAGGAAGATATACTGTCACGATATTGTGGGTTCCCATTAAAACTCCTCTTAAAAATGTATTATGTGTAGGCGCTGTTGAAAGTTCATAGAAAATAAAGCTCGAGGCACAAACAGTTATGGCACACATTTCCATGTATTTGACAGCATTTTGTGAGGTATGCTCTTTGATGTGGATAGTGGTAAGTGAAATGAAATGAAGTAGGAAAGCTCTGCAGCGTCTTCTTGGTTGGGGGTAAATAACAGATGGTGCTTTTATTAGTAACACAATCATGTGCAAGTAGAGCAAAAGGCTTGAGCATCATTATATGCTATTAGCACCTGTAGCAGCAAGCTCTACCTCCTCTCATGCTCATAACGTTGGGTCATTAGATAATTACATTTTCATGGCTATGTTCCATAGTTTATGCAATACTTTCATTGACGGCAAAGGGGATTATTAAGAACTTTTAGTCTTTTGGTTTAGGGGGTCTAAAAATTAACCGGCAAGTAGTTTCTAAGGCTGCGTGTCCAGTTTCAGGATGGCCGGCGATATCGCCGGAGCGGCTTAGCCGCTCTGCGGTAAGCCCCGCCCCCTTTCTGGGACGCGATGATGCCGGATGTGTTCACAGCACACATCCGGCATCATCGCTCCCCACCATAGGGCCCTGTGCTATATCTTGCGGCGACGCAGCGTCACCGCAAGATATACGGACATGCTGCGATCTGAAAAGACGCGCAGCATGTCCGGAGTCGCAGGGCCGCCGCGTGCGTGTTACCACGCATAGTGGAGACGGGATTTCATTAAATCTCCTCCACTATGCTGTAACATCTGGACGCTGCGTGTCTGACGCTGCGGCTCTATGCAGCGTCAGACACGCAGCGTTTCCTGCACGTGGACACATACCCTAACAAACTGCCTGCTTGTTCTCCACAGGGACAAAGTCTGCTGGCAACATAGCCTCCTCTTCTGGTCTGCACTGACAAGATGTCACTGCAGGTGTCATGCTGATTGACAGTCATCTCCCTGAAGTTAGGCAGCGGGGATCCGGCTCTCAATCAGCATGACATCGGCAGTAACGCCCTGTCAACAGAGCAGCCTGGAATAGAAGACGCTGCTCTGTCTAGTTGACATAAGCAGAAGCAGGGGAATCACGGACAGATCGGTGACAGGTCGAGAAGGTAGGTGATTAGGAACTATCTGCTTGTTAGTTCTCAGCCAGATACATGTAAATAATAAAAGTCGAGGATAACCCCTTTAATTGTGTTGCACATGCAAAGACACATTATTTTTAAGGAACTTTAAAGTTCTCAGTGCCTTCTAATCAGAATTAAATATGTCATTCTTAGCACTTCTCAGAGAAGAATTTTCCTTCAGTGACTTGTCATACTGTCTAAGTAGATACAATGTAAAATATGACACATCAAAGTCCCTGCTTTAGGAAACATATAAAGCCAAGTGTGATGGGTGTCTGAAAAGTCTGCTGATGCATTTAGTGATGTTCCTCAATGGGTTTGTTTTGCACAGTAAATTAGAGCGTAGACACAGATTTCACATGCCATAGCGACCATAAATCCAAATCTCAGATTGCTTGCTGCTCTAATAAATTCTAACTTCCAAAACTTTTTTCTAGTTACGGTGCTGTAGAAACGCTATAATAAATGTTTATCCGTAGTAAAGGATGTAATATCCAGCCCAGCAGTTATAACTAAATATTTCTATGGCAAAGATATACTTACGAAATATCCTGAAAGGATTTTATGTAGATATTGACTAAAAATGAAATTAAACAATGAGCTTAACCAAGCCTATATTTTTTTTTGCTGGACTTTACTGCTTCCATTCAGTCATCCGGTACAATGCATCCTTGGGAAATTAAAGTAATACAGCCATTGGATATAGCAAATAGTATGGATCGTTTGGTCTGTCAATTCTCCATTACATTGGAAATACAGATTCTAAAGAGGCACTTTTTTTTAGTAAATGTTGAGTATGGAGGACACTGCATCCACCTTGATTCTAAATAGATAACAATTTTAGATCATTTTTTATTTTACAAAAAAATAAAATAAAAAAAAAACAGAAAGAAAACATAACCAGAACACTCTGAGCCATGTTAATTATTTCATTTTTCAGATTTCTGCTGTTAAACTTACAATCATGGCATGGTGTGTTGACAGGTATTTGTAACTACTGTGTGTGCCGCATGAAACCAAAGAAAACAAGGAAAACTTAAAAAATGAGAGCACAAGCTTGTCTTAGAGAAGATTACTCCAGATTCAATTTCCTGTGGAGAGAACAGGGCTTATGTCCTTAATAAAATTTTACTTGTAATTTCCTTCTCCTCAACCAGTGTTCAGTGAAGCTTCAATGTCCAAACATCAGGATCAGAGGTTACCTACAGGCAGAGACCCTCATATATCTTTATGACATTGTGTTTTATTTGCTATGACTATATACACCACTATAGACAGTTTATACCTGCAGCTCTGTGGCCTGTTTCCAGGATGCTGATATCCTTCATTCCGAAAAAGATGAACAGTAAACACACATGTAACCTAACACATGAGCATCTGTTGTTGTAAAGCTACGTAGCTACTCAGCTAATGTAATTTAACCCTCTAACATGGACCCGTCAGCAGGTTTTTAGAAAATGTCTTATTGTTTCTCTGTGAAATGCCTTGGGCAATATATTATATAGCTAGAGATGAACATTCGTCTTCCTTAATCTACTTACCAGAGAAAGAAAAGAGATTTTATTCCATGTATTTTTATGTTTTACCAGTCGACCTACAGAAGACACAGGCTAGGAACATGGAACGGTGATGAACTCTTCAACTGCAATGTTCTTGGCCTCCAGAAAGTTTTTGCTACACTCTCTTGTAGCATGACCTGAAAGACTAAGGACTCACTTGTGATGAAGAGGTTACAGGAGTATACTATTACGGTTTGATACTTATATACTATATAAGGCAGAAGAGAAGCAGGACTGAGGCAGAAAAGAGCCAGATAGCAGGTCTTCTATAGCTGTCACTTTCGCATGCAAATTAAAGTAAATAAATATTTGTTTTAGACTATAGTCCAGACCATGGCAAGATAACGTCACCATCGATTTTCAATGACAATCTTACACAATCCAGTCATCAGTCCTTTCTACAGCTGCCGAGGGGTTAATTACGTATCTACATTCATATAGCCTCATTGCATAAGGTAGATGACGAGTGTTGCTAAAGTCCTGCTTATATGGAACTATTTTTGAAACTACTGACAATTGCTCAAAGATCATATTGACACTTCCATCCTTATAATCCTAGCAGTTGAGAATTATTACCTGCCAGGTAACTATAACGTAAGTTGCCTAGTAATGCCTCACAATTTAACTACGAAAAGTATGTTAATATCTATCTGCATGTCAACATGTATGTGATTTCTCCCAGTATAATCGCCAACCGTCCACCGCCAATGTGGTGTGAATCGAGGCTGCCTTAGGATAACTTGCCTATCTAAATTTCAGCTTGAGTTTAGGGGCCCCCAGGAAACTGACATGAAAATGGGCCAACGAACAATTGTCCATTAGTCGGTTTGATGCATCACCAATGGCTCAAAGTAGATCACAGATGACATTGGCTAATACACTCCCTGACAGAAGATATGTCGCTTATCCATGTTATGTAAATAAAAACTTATAACCTGATGTTAAATTCATCCATTGGTTGTATAAATTATTCTTTTGAAAGCTGAAACCCTCTGAAATGTGGTTTAGGTTAAGAAAATAAATTGGCATCAATGCAGAAATATTGATCAGTTAATGGACACAGAATGGTCAGGTTTTGGCAAGACAAAAGTTTTGTCGCCCACAGAAAGTAATTGGATATTCAAACAAATAATTAACTTAAAATACAAATATATGTTGCATAACATTGGTGAATGAAGTTGTGGTGCTATTAGAGTCATATTTAATCTTTTGTGTGACTTCCATGAGCTTGAAGGACTGCATCCATGCGGTTCAACAATGATACATATAATTTATTAATGAAGTCATCAGGAATAGCAAAGGTCTTACATGCCTCCCAGAGTTTATCTAGATTCTTTGGTCTTGTCTTCCAAGCTTTCGCTTTCATCCTACCCCAAACATGCTCAATGATGTTTATGTCTGGTGTCTGGGCTGGCCAGTCCTTGAGCACCTTGATCTTTTTTGCCTGGAGTAACTTTGTTGTAGAGATGGATGTATGAGATGGAGCACCATCCCGCTGCAGAATTTGACCCCTTTTATGATTTGGAATATAAGAGGTAGCTAATACTTCTTGATATTTTAGGCTATTGATATTGCCTTCCACCTTGCAAATGTTTCACACACCCCCATGCTGAATGTAACCCCAGACCATGATCCTTCCACCATCAAATTTAACTGTTTTCTGGGTGTATTTTGGATCCATACGGGCTCTAGTAGGTCTCCTGCAGTATTTGCGGCTGTTGCGGTGTAATTCTACTGAAGATTCATCAGAGAAATCCACCTTCTGCCACTTTTCCAGCGTCCATCTGTTTAGCAGGCTGTGGGACTTTGCAAATACCACACGTTTTTTTATTTGCCTTTTGTTTAGTGCTGGCTTCTGGGCACTGATTCGACCATGGAGGCCATTTCGAGACAGAAACTGTTCTAGTTGACACAGGGACTTGAGGTGACCAGGCCTGTTGGAGCACTGCTGCAGTGGAAGAGGGGCTTTCTTTGGATTTTCTAACCAATAAACGTTCCTCCTGAGCAGTTGTCTTGTGGGGTCTGCCAGACCTGGGCTTGTCAAACACATCTCCAGTCTCTTCAAATCTTTTTTTAATTCTTTGTACTTGATGCTGAGACACATTAAAGGTGCCAGCCACCTCTGCAATAGATCTGGTCTTCAGCCTCTTGATAATCCAGGCTTTGGTCACAGGGTGGACATTTGGCATGTTGTCAGAGCTCATGTTGCAGTTCAAGTGAAGGTCTGGGGTTCTGGGTTTCTTTTTATATGCATACACTAATTAACCGATCATTTACTGAGCACAGGTGAGGATGTCAACCAGGATTTGGTGCATTATATGACCAGGCGACAAAACTTTTGTCTTGCCAAAATCTGACCATTCTGTGTCCATTAACTGATCAATATTTCTGCATTGATGCCAATTTATTTTCTTAAAGGGAACCTGTCACCCCCAAAATCGAAGGCGAGCTAAGCCCACCAGCATCAGGGGCTTATCTACAGCATTCTGTAATGATGTAGATAAGCCCCCAATGTATCCTGAAAGATGAGAAAAAGAGGTTAGATTATACTCTTCGGGCTTAGCTTAGCTCATCTTTGATTTTGGGGGTGACAGGTTCCCTTTAACCTAAACCACATTTCGGAGGGTTTCAGCTTTCAAAAGAATAATTTATACAACCAATGGATGAAATTAACATCAGGTTATAAGCTTTTATTTACATAACATGGATAAGCGACCTAACTTCTGTCAGGGAGTGTATAATTTTTTTTCAAGCGAGGGTACAGCCAGTGTTGATCATTGGACTATAAAATTAACCATGCCCAACCAATGTTTTGAACAATTAGGAATGTTTATCAGTCAACCAAAGATTGTTCATTATGGTCAAAATCACACATTTCGTTCAACTTTGATTTGATGTGCATTTGTTCCTTAAAATGAACCTCACATTGTTTCTATCTTTGTAATGTGCTAAGCCTGGATTTACAAACCAATAAAGCAAAACAACTGACCCTACAAATAAGAGTGGATTTCGCAGAGGACAGAACAAAAGTCAATTGTTCTATATTGTATACAGGCTGAACAATGATGCAAAGATGAAGTGTTTTTATATATGCAAAATACACTCATAATAACAAAAGATAAAGACTCATTAAGGGATCCAAGGGACTATGCACAAGACACTGAAGCAGGGGATATAAAGAAATTATACATGATATGGAGATCTACTCATCATAACATCTCATCCTAAAATAAACTGAGTACCTTATACCAAGCTGGAACAGTTTACTTTATCTGCAAGTGAGGACCTCCCGATATGCGGATGTCCTATAATTTATAACAATGTATTTTGATCATATAATTATGTATGTATAGAATGAGATGTAATATTGTATTTAGTTCAAATAGTATGTTGTTAGAATGATGTGACATTTATAACTGCTCTGTTTGTATAACATTCTTATATTACTGTAATTTAGATTAATCTTTATTTATAGCTATATATTCCTTTGAGTGAGGTATCTTAGGGACTTTGATATATTTAGACACCTTCTGTTTTGATATAGGTCCTTGTTTCCTCACCATGCCATTTATGTAGATGCTTACATTAATACACTGGGGTCAGATGGCTGGAGCGTGCACCGAGCATGCGCTGCCTGTCGGTGAGGTGGGCGGTAGCTCTATATGGCGTCGCGTCGGCATGGTTACGGATCCGGTCATGTTACCGGGTCACGTGCTTATGTGACGCGTCCCTTGAGCGCCGCCCCCTCCCCACGACGCAACATGGTGGATGCACGCCGCTAACAGCCGGTACAGAGGCATGGAATCACCATTTAGTATAAATAGCTGGGTAAACACGATATTACGATATTCACCAACCTCCTGACGAAACTGCAGGGGCAGTGAAACGTGCGTCGAGGTGCACTACGGGACCACCATCCAGGTCTACACTATGACTGCAGGTAGCTTATGAGCTCTAATGGTGTATTTCAACCTCTCTATAGGGTGAATGTTTGGCATGTATTATACCTTTGTGCCATCATATACCAGCTCCATTATGCTTTAGGGTTGAGCACTCTTTAGTAGATACAGGTAACACCGAGATATTGTCCTGCTTTGCTTATATATGTGCTCATCATTGGCAGGAGTTTATACCTACCACTAATATGTGCCTTTGATATTGGTATTCCATGATTCACATGATAGACTTAGCTACTTATGATATTATAAAACTGATATATATATTAGTGCTCTGTAGCACATGCAAGCAATATCGTATATTTTTGAGTGGGCATAAGTGATTTAAGTGTGGATTTGCCCTTTTTTCAGTAATAGTGATATACGCCTGGATGGTTTTGGCCCCATCGGTCTTTTCTGATACACAGCCAACTTTATTCCCCCCCTTATTTATAGGGTCATGCTATTTTTTGTATATTATTTGTGTCAATGTTGAATATATATGTGATAGCTGATATTTTGAGATTTCAATAAATTTATACTTTTTTAACATATTTGTACCTTCATTGTTCTCAATGGGTTATATGTTTATAGTTGAAGGGATCACTTTGTGATCATATGTTAGACCTATCGCTTGTAGGTGTTACAAGACACTGAAGCATACCTGGTCCTTTTGGGTCTATAATTCAGACACATATGTAAAGTGCCTTCATGAGGAGCCATAAACTGGCAGCAATGATTTCAGTGGAAAATACCTCTGTAATATTACTTTTGAAAAAACTAATAACTAGCCTTGCTTTTCTACTAACTAAAGAAGAGACTGAGAAATTACTTGTGCAATCGGAGTGTTATGTCCAGTAGACAGATGTCACTTACAAGAGATGTTAGTGAGACCTTTAGAGGGGTTGTCTGGTCCAAATCAATAAGTCTGCAGTCTTTCTATTTGACTGAAGACTTATGAATCGCATTCGATGGTTTCTGAGCTGGGATCATAGGGTATGTATGAGTTATACATGCTCCCGCCCAGAACACTTCTAATTGGTGTCGTCTCGCTCCATACACTTGTAATGAGCAAGGCCGCGCCCTGACTACTCACGTGGATGTCCAGTGGATATGGCCAACCAGAGGGCGCAGCTTTGCACCATACAAGTCTATGGAGCGAGGCCGCAGCCACTGGACAGACTGTGGCAAGGAGTATGCATAATTGCTCAGGAACCGGCGAATCCCCACAGCATAGTGTGTGGGATTCATAAATCTGCAGTTATACACAGTGACTGCAGACATCGATTTGGACCGGAAATCCCCTTTATTTGTTAATGACAAGATTTACCATCATTGTTCTCATTGGCCTCCATTTTGCGCCAGGTCTGAGCCAATTAGTGAATATCTCCTATGGTAAATATATTTTATATATTTGCATTTATAAACACATTGGTTATTTTACTTTCAAATAACTAGGTTATCAGACCTTTTTATCGCTAAATAGATATAAAAGACATTAGTAGCGGAAATACTAGCTATAAAACTAAGAGTACAACATTACAGCTCTATATAATAATTAAAAATATAAAGTAAAACAGCTTCAGATGTTAAATAGATGAGATATACATTTTACACAGTGCTGCCATCTGGCAACCAATCAACCAGACAGATCAATACAGTGTAGGTTGTAAAACTAGAACCTAAACTGCTTAATGTCTCCTTAAATGCTTTATAACATCTACACACAGATGGGGCAATATCCTAATTTAATTATGTGTAATATGCCAAATGGACATGTATGTAAGGTCAAGATTCAGGTTTAAAGAAATGTAACTGATTTCCACAAATAGAGGCAAACTGGATTGGAAAGTCTGCTTGTCACATACCTACTCTAGCACGTCAATGCTGCTTATATTAGTTTTCTGAGTATTTAGTGCCAAGGAGTGAATTGGAGGTTGTCCTGTTCCATATTCCTGCAGCACCACAGGAGAAATTAAACTTGGCACAATGCAAATTTAACCAAAAAAATGTCAGTATAAGTCAAATTAATGAAAATGTATTTTCTAAACTTGACAACCACATTATTCTTTGCATTTAAGGCATGTTTGGTCTTGTTGTAAAACCCAATCACTGTTCCGCTTTCCATTTTTGGTTAATTATGGAATGTCCAGGATTTCCATCTCCGTTATTGAATCTATTAATTTTTGTATACAGTGGGGGAAAAAAGTATTTATTCAGCCACCAATTGTGAAGTTCTCCCACTTAAATAGGTGAGAGAGGCCTGTAATTGACATCATAGGTAGACCACAACTATGAGAGTCAAACTGAGAAAACGAATCCAAAAAACCACCTTGTCTGATTTTAGCAAGATTTATTTAGCAAATTATGGTGGAAAATAAGTATTTGGTCACCTAAAAATCTGCAAGATTTCAGGCTCTCACAGACCTGTAACTTCTTAAGAGGCTCCGCTGTCCTCCACTCATTACCTGTAGTAATGGCACCTGTTTGAACTTGTTATCAGTATAAAATACACCTGTCCACAACCTCAAGCAGTCAGAATCCAAACTCCACTATGGTGAAGACCAAAGAGCTGTCGAAGAACACGAGAGACAAAATTGTATCTCTGCACCAGGCTGGTAAGACTGAAACTATAATAGGCAAGCAGCTTGGTGTGATGAAATCAACTATGGGAGCAATAATAAGAAAATGGAAGACATACAAGACCACTGATAACCTCCCTCGATCTGGGGCTCCATGCAAGATCTCACCATGTGGGGTCAAAATGATCACCAGAACGGTGAGCAAAAATCCCAGAACCACATGGGGGAACCTAGGGAATGACCTGCATAGGTCTGGGACCACCGTAACAAAGGTTACCATCAGTAACACACTACGCCACCAGGAACTCAGATCCTGCAGTGCCAGACATGTCCCCCTGCTTAAACCAGTACAAGTCCCGACCCATCTGAAGTTTGCTAGAGAGCATTTGGATTATCCAGAAGAGTATTGGGAGAATGTCATATGGTCTGATGAAACCAAAGTAGAACTGTTTGGTAGAAACAAAACTCATTGTGTTTGGAGGAGACAGAATGCTGAGAATTGCATCCAAAGAACACCATACCTACTGTGAAGAATGGGTGTGGCAACATCATGCTTTGGAGCTGTTTCTCTGCAAACGGACCAGGACGACTGATCCATGTACATGAAAGAATGAATGGGGCAATGTATTGTGAGATTTTGAGTGCAAACTGACTTCCATTAGCAAGGGCATTGAAGATGAAACGTGGATGGGTCTTTCAGCATGATAATGATCTCAAGCACACTGCCAGTGCAACGAAGGAGTGGCTTCATAAGAAGCATATGAAGGTCCTTGAGTGGCCTAGCCAGTCTCCAGATCTCAACCCCATAGTAAACCTTTGGAGGGAGTTGAAAGTCTGTGTTGCCAAGCGACAGGCCCAAAACATCACTGCTCTAGAGGAGATCTGCATGGAGGAATGGGCCAACATACCAACAGTGTGTGCCATCCTTGTGAAAACGTACAGAAAATGTTTGACCTCTGTCATTGCCAACAAAGGATATATAACAAAATATTGAGATGAACTTTTGGTAATGAGTAAATACTTATTTTCCACCACAATTTGCAAAATAAATCTTGCCAAATCAGACAAGTTGATTTTCTGGATTTGTTTTCTCATTTTGACTTTCATAGTTGTGGTCTACCTATGATGTCAATTACAGGCCTCTCTCACCTTTTTAAGTGGGAGAACTTGCACAATTGGTGGCTGACTAAATACTTTTTCCCCACTATATATACATTATTTTCATTGCCACTGGCTGCAAAAATCTAACACAGGCTTAAAGGAAGTGTGCCGACAGGACAAACTGAGCTTTACCTATCCTTGCGAGGCAAGTACTTTATCTCCGCCAGCACCCCAGTCTCTGGATGTGGTGGTGTCTTTAATTTTTTTTTTTTTTCACTTGAAAAATATGCTAGTCCAGCGCTGAAATGCGTTGTGAAAATAAAAACCGTTCAACTGATCTTGGTCCTAAGGATTCATTACAGCAGCGCAGTCTGATATCATGTTAGCGCCCAAACTGATCATCATCACAGTAGCAGCGAAACAATATTGCAGTAGGTTTTAGTGATGTGAAGATTGTGTTTTAGATATCAGTCCAGTACATGACCAGCTGTATCACAGATATGTCTAGCTGGCTATATATATATATATATATATATATATACTTAAGGCCCCGTGCACATTACAATGAAGAAGAGAAAAACGGTCAACCATCTGATATGTATTTGAGATTCTCCTGACTCTCTCTGATAGATGATTTCGGAGAAGAGAAGGGTCAGGCTGTTGGAATCCCAACACGCTATTCTTTTATTTTCAAGAGAAATAAGTCATTACCAAATTAGTCTGGTTGCAACTTTCTCCTCTCTCCCTGTTGAAAACTCATGAGTGCTCAGCGAAGCTAAGCAATCATATGTCTGGGTGAATCAGGACGTATGGCCATGAGCTATCTCATGTGTCTGGCCAGCTTTAAGATATTTATGAGCATATCTCATGCAGATCGATTTTATTTTTTTCAGCTGAGCTATTTTGTTCACAATTGCGTCATTTTGACGCGCCCACCGACCTCACGCGAATGTATCAAAACGACGCATCCGCATACATTCGCATGTCCTGTGTACTCAATGTTAAAGATAGGTATGCAGGACACATGCAGAAGTAGGCGGACCTAAACGGAAGAAGTACGGAAGTGGGCGGAGCATCAGGGAGGAGGTACGCAGCCATCCGCAAAGCCCCGATACGCAAGTGTGAACATAGCCTGAGCATTTGTGTGTATGTGGCAATTGGTAAGAATGATTGCGAAATGAATGATACCCAGGAGCTATTGAACGTGAGTAGGCCAGTATCAGTATTTCAGATATTCAGATGTTTACTTCAATAATTAATATCATGACATATGACGTATATTTATGTCATGTCGTACCTCTGACTTTCCGGCAATTGATGGCTGATTTAATCAGTCATCATTAGCCTCTAACATGTTAAATGCCACTGTCAATCTCTGGGGGGTGCACCATTCCATGCGACGTTCAATGCATCTATGGGTTTCGGGGAAGGTTTAATGAAGACCTCCGTGCTTGTCTTGACGATTCTTCTGATAAAGCCAGTGTTTAGCTGGCGTTCATAGAAGATGGTGATTTTTACTATACACAGCAAAAAACAAACAAACAAAAGAGTTCATATCACCCCTGTTAGCCCTGTTAAAAATAAAATAATGAGAAAAAAATTGAAACAACAGAATTAAGTTTTTCATACTCGGAAACCAATTGAGAGCTCCCTGTGCTGTGTATTTGGGATCATTGTCTTGATGAAATGTCCACCCTCATTTCATTTTTCATCTTCCTGGTAGATAGTAGCAGATTTTTATCTAGAATGTCTCAGTGCATTTGTCCACTCATCCTTCCTTCAATTATATGAAGTTTGCCAATGCCCTATGCAGAAAAATAGCCCCACATTAAGATGTTCCCACCTTCCAACTTCCCTGTTGATATGGTGTTTTTGGGATGATATGCAGTGCCTTGCCTCCCAATACGGTGTGTATTATGGTATTCAAAATTGTTCAATTTTGGTCTCATCTGAATAAACTATATTCTTCCAGCATTTTACTGCCTTGTCTAAATGTTACTAAGCAGACTTTTAAATGCATTTGAACATGCTTTGTGTTTTGCAATGCAGTCTTGTGTGGTGAGTGTGCATACACGCCAAGGAGGTTGAGTGCATCACTTATAGTTTTCTTTGAAACAACTATACCTGCTGATAACAGGTATTTCTGTAGTTCTCCACAGGTGGTCCTTGGCTCTTGGAGAACTCTTCTGATAATTATTTTCACTCTGTCTGAAACATTATGGGGAGCACTTGGTCATGCCCGGTTTATGGTGAAATGTTGTTCTTTCCACTTTTGGATTATGGCCCCAACAGTGCTCACTGGAATTTCGAGTACACATCATGGTAAAACCAATGCCATCAGCATGCTTTGCAGCAATAAGGTTGCAAAGGTCTTGAGAATCAGCTCACTGGTTTTATCCATTATAAGTTTCTTGTGTGACACCTTGGTAATGAGACAACTTTTTATAGACCATCAGTTGAACTAGCTATTATTTTTCACTAAGTGGCAGGATTGCTTTCTAATTACCGATAAATTTCAGCTGGTATCATGACTTTCCATGGCTTTTTGAACCTTTCTTCATTTGTGCAATACTTTTTTTCTGTGTTATTTCTCATTATTACACATAATTTATGGACATTTATGGTTTGATTCATTTGTCTGCGTGGATTAGATGAATTGTTACATCTGGTGAGAATTTCATGTCAATAGCACCTTTGGATATATATTTACTTAGAAAACATGTTCAATACTTATTTTATCTGCTGTAAGTTTATGGGCACCTTTTCCAACTTTATGGGTGCAGTCAGATGGCCGAATAACACGGACGATGATCACATCACAGTGCACAGACTGGTCCGTGACTTTCCTGACTTGAGCATGACAGCTGCATATAAATACTGTCATGCTACAGTCAGGAGAGCTGCCGGCCAGTCCGAGCATTGCAACTTGATCTCTGTCCGGGTTATATTACTGTCTATTATGTGGTTAAAATTAAGTAGTTTTCCTTTATTTGGCTCACCTGCCAAATTAATAATCAAAGGAGTTTGAAATTGATTTCAATGATCCAAAGATTTTATTAACAAAAAATTGCATATTTCTGATGCTTAAATCCAATTTGCATAATAATTTGAAACATGATTTATATGATTAAGTAGTGTAGTGTGAGTGTATTAATGTACTCACCTACCTCTACTTTCTCTGGGATCCAGCGCTGTCTGGCTCCCCTTCTGAGTGATGTCACAGCAATTCAGACTAGCTGGCTCAATGCTTGAGCCACAAGTCTCTTTTACAATGTAAGAACACGGAGCCTTGTTCTAACACTGACCATAAAAGCCACTTTTGAGTTGTGCAATGTGACCAGAAGAGTATGCAGAGTGATGGTGGTCACCAGCAGAACAGTGCTGAATCCAGGAGAAAATGGCAGTAGGTTAATATACCGATACACTCAGGGGCGGATTATCAGAGGGTCAATATGGGCGGTAGCCCAGGGCCCAGTGGTCTGGGGGGGCCCTGGGCTACCGCACAGATTGACCCTCCGCTAATTGTCTGAATGCCCGCCGGCATTTGTGTGCCCCGCCGGACCCGATGGGCAGAGAGAGGGGGCCGCATCGGGCCCCTTCTCATCTGCTCACCGGGCCCCTTCCGGCGCTGCGGCGTTTTCCTATTGACGTGCAGGCGCGCGCCCGCACGTCAATAGTTAACAACAACAGCCACCAGCCAATTGGAGGCTGGCAGCTGAAGTCGGCCGCCCGCAGCGCACGCGTCGCCGGCGTCTGACGTCATTGTCAGTCGCCGGCGAGTGTGCGCTGCTGAAGGGAGCTCACTGCCTGGAGCGCGGACAGGTGAGGAGAAGACTGTTTTTTGTTTTTTTTTATCAGTTAACGGTGGACACACTGGGGGGCAATGCTTGAGGACATACTGGGGGGCAATGCTGGAGACAGTGGGGCAGATTGCTGGAGGACATACTGGGGGGCAATGCTGGAGGACACACTGGGGGTAATGCTGGAGACACTGGGGCAGATTGTTGGAGACAGTGGGGCAGATTGCTGGAGACAGTGGGGCAGATTGCTGGAGACAGTGGGGCAGATTGCTGGAGGACACACTGGGGGCAATGCTGGAGACAGTGGGGCAATGCTGGAGACAGTGGGGCAATGCTGGAGACAGTGGGGCAGATTGCTGGAGGACACACTGTTGGCAATGCTGGAGACACTGGGGCAGATTACTGGAGACACTGGGGCAGAATGCTGGAGACAGTGGAGCAGATTGCTGGAGACAGTGGGGCAGATTGCTGGAGACACTGGGGCAGATTGCTGGAGACACTGGGGCAGATTGCTGAAGACACTGTCTGGGGGCAATATGCTGGACATACTGGGGCAGATTGCTGGACACACTGGGGGTAAAATGCTGGACACACTGGGGGTGATATGCTGGACACACTGGGGGTAATATGCTGGACACACTGGGGGCAGGACTGGAGGCATGGGCAGAATGGAGACACGGGGTAGAATGAAAGACATGGGGCAGGATTGGATCATGGGGCAGGATGGATACGATGGAGACAGATGGGGCAGGATGGGGAGATCATATGGTGTAGAATGGATACTCATGAGTGCAGGATGGGAGAACATATGGCTGGAGCCAGGAATGAGACACACGGGGCCAGGATGGGGAATATTATTACCATAGGGGCTAATTAAGGGATATTATTACTGCAGTGATGTATTTATTTTATTTTTTGAGTGTACTGTTTTAAATGGGGGGGCGGTCCTGTTACTGTGCAGAGTGACACTATATCGCCTTTTTTTCTTCATGTGGTGTAATTTAGAAGTTGTGAAAAATTAAGTAATGTGTTCTGCAAGCGGAGCTCGAGATAACTGTGTTATTTCCTGCAGAAACGAGTCCTGGCTGGAAGAAATGATGGCGGTCTGTGCTGGATGAAAGATGAAGGACTTCACCTAGAGACGTCACTGGTGAGTCAGTGTTACTTATACACTGACACTATACACTGTATACTATATACAGAGGTCCTGTGTACAATGTCACCAGTGATCACTGTATTACCTCTACACAGACATTGCATACTAAGTACAGATCTCCTGTGAATACTGGTACTTATGGTGATAGTATTGTGTTTTGTTTTTTATTATTACTGATCAGTATTGTAGTATTCAGTCACTATATGGTGGTAATATGTGGTCTGGAAATGGTGTTGTGGTATTTGTCCCTTGTATGTGCTATTTGGTCACCAAGTGGTAATATGTGGTCTTGACACAGTGCGGTGGTATTTGTTCCTTGTATGTGATATTATTCGATCACTGTGGTTGTAATTTGTGGTCTGGTCATGGTGCGGTGATATTTGTTCCTTGTATGTGATATTATTCGATCACTGTGGTTGTAATTTGCAGTCTGGTCAAGGTGCGGTGGTATTTGTTCCTTGTATGTGATATTATTGGTCAAGATATACCTAAATTGTATTGCAGATTTTAACAAATATTTAATAGGTTACAGTAGAGTAGGGCCCAACCCTTTTTCTGGAATAATCTGGTTCGGGTATATCATGACCCCCGTCACATGACCCCCGTCACATGACCCCCGTCACATGACCACCGTCACATGACCGGGGGGGCCCACAGTGTGTGAACAGCCCGGGGCCCTGGCTACCCTTAATCCACCCCTGGATACACTTACAATAAACTACATGCACATGTCCACAGAATTAATGAAAATAATATTCATGGGAGGGCTTCTTTAACTTTAAACATGTTTTACGATTGAGCAGAATACTTTTTGCTAAGCTACAAGTGTACATTGTTGGTTACTAAATATTATCACCCATATTATTGTTCTGGAGCCTCATTTTGGAGGAGCAAGGGAATGATGTGTGACTGGAATCTCACAGGTCACTTCCTCCTAAACCTCACAAAAACAAAGAGAATGAAAAGTATGGCCTTGGGCATTCACTGAACAAGAAGCATTCTTTGAACTTATTAAAAAAAAGGTTCATTTAATGGATGCAAGTCTGGTAGTTGCCCTGTATGAGCACACCACTTTGTAGTGTATGGTTACAAATCTGTCAGTCATTGTATAAGGATGCACTTATAGTAGTCACTATGTATGGAAGCACTGTTGGCAAGCACAGTATACATGAACATACACTGTGGACAACCAAGAAACACTACGTATAAGGAACATTAACATAGTAACATACATAGTTAGTAAGGCCGAAAAAAGACATTTGTCCATCCAGTTCAGCCTATATTCCATCATAATAAATACCCAGATCTACGTCCTTCTACAGAACCTAATAATTGTATGATACAATATTGTTCTGCTCCAGTGTGTCTGATCTGGGAGCCATTGCTTCATCTTCTATCCTAAGACACATTTTATTAAAATGAGCTGTACAGGCTTATGACTAAAACATAAGTGAGCTCAAGTGTTCCATGAGAAAATGGAATGGTAGTTTTTAGACCCCCATGTACAGATACAGTGGCACGTAAAAGTTTGGGCACCCTTGGCCTAAATGACTGTTTTTGTGAACAGTTAAGCAAGTTGAAGATGAAATTATCTCAAAAAGTCCTAAAGTTAAAGATGACACATTTCCTTTGTATTTTAGGCAAAAAAATGTATATATATTTTCATCTTTTGCATTTAAAATATTAAAAAAGTTAAAAATAATATTAAAAGTTCAAATCACCCCCCTTTCACCCCATTCAAAATAAAATAAAAAAAATCAAACATACATATTTAGTATTCTCAAGTTCACAATCGCCTGATCTATCAATAAAAGAATTACCCCATTGCTAAACGGCGTAACGAGAAAAAAGTCAAAACACCAGAATTAGGTTTTTTTGGTCGCCGCAACATTGCATTAAAATGTAATAACGGGCGATCAAAAGAGTATATCTGCACGAAAATGGCATAATTAAAAACATCAGCTAGGCATGCAAAAAATAAGCCCATACCTAAACCAAGATCTTGAAAAATGGAGACGATACGGTTATCGGAAAATGGCACATTTATTTTTTTTTACAAACTTTGTAATTTTTTTCCACCACTTAAATAATACAAAATAACCTATACATGTTTGGTGTCTATGAACTCGTAATGACCTGGAGAATCATAGTGGCGGGTCAGTTTTAGCATTTAGTGAACATCGTAAAAAAAACAACCAAAAATCCAATGTGGGATTGCACTTTTTTTGCTATTTCACAGCACTTGGATTTTTTTTTCCTGTTTTCGAGTACACTTTATGGTAAAACCAATGGTGTTGCTCAAAAGTACAACTCATCCCACACAAAAAAAAGCCCTGATATGGCCATTTTGACCATAAAATAAAAAAGTTATGGCTCTGGGAGGAAGGGAAGCAAAAAATGAAAATGCAAAACCAAAAATACCTCTGGTCGTTAAGGGATTAACTTTAACTTGCCATTGTTATATATTGCATGAACGAAAACAGTCCAAGTTCTTACATAAGAAAGAATACAGTGTATATAATATACAATGTATCACATCTTTGCGAAATGCACTTCATGGGATTTTAGCAACTTTGCTTCTCCAATCACATCTCCAAATACGCAAATAACGTTATATTGAAGCATGTCTCATAATAAATAACCAAAGAATAATAAAGAAAAGCAATATGAAGGAGAAAATGACAACAGTATTGGGACATTCCACACAAAAACACGAAGAGCCTTATTATTTTTCTTTATATTTCTGTCCTAGCAAGAACATGAAAAGGAGTTTGGCGGAACTGCTGCGTAATAATTCTCTCTGAATTTCGAAAATAGATGGTAAAATGCAATTATCATCTGCATATAATTAATGTGCCTTCTCAGTTTCTAAGGAATTGATTTTTACATGAATCCGCATTTTCACCCTCCCCTTATGAATGTGAAACTAGTCCTTCCAGCATCAGACTGTAACTGACACTTGACAAGCGTGGCTTTGTAATGCACCCTTCTTCTTTACCATATAAACAGGCCCTTGGAGTCAGGTTCAATGCAGAAAAAGCAGCATTCCACTGACTTTATGACTACTGCAAAACTGTAAAACTGCCTGTGCCGCTCCAGTCTTTTCTTTAAGGAATGTCTTTCTAAAAGGGAGAAGAAGCCAGGGAAGATCTTCATAAAGAGTTACAATCAAGTCAGACATGGCCTCCTGTTGCTTAGAACGCTTACCTTGCTTTTACAGGAGTATTGCCAAGGAGAAACTCTATTCAGTGTACACCTATCTGGCTATAGCCGCAAACAATAGGGCTGATGATATATTATAACAGAGCTCTGTTATTACCTATTAATGCAACAATCAATTCAGGCATTGCCCTAATATAGCTGGCACCTAGCAAAGTGGCATTGTTCTGTTCCACTCGCTTACCATTCACTCTGTAATTGAAGTCTGCCTTGTACTTAACCCAGTAGCTACAGAAGATCGTGCCGTGCTTTGAAAACTACCGTTCTGCTACCTGTGGCCGTTCACGGAGATTGAAGCTGCGCCTATTATCCTACAAACAAATGATTCTCTGATTTTGTAGTAGTGTTTGTGCTCGAGAAGCAGTTGTCCTCATTTATTTCGTTGTAGGACCGCCGTGATAGGAGAAACAATCCAGACTTCATTAGCGGTCGTCGGTCTGCTCATCTGACGTTAAGATATTTTCATCATCTAATATTTCTCTTGAAATACTTGATCCAACATTAAATTGTGTTATATTTGAACAACACTGCTATCATTTCACCTCCAAAGTAGGGTGCACAGAGAACGGTACCTCTCATGAATGCTGAGAGCAATGTTTCTAAATAGAAAGGCACCAAGAAAAGTTTCCTGAATGAAGGCGTGTGTCACAGCATCTCAATAAAATACTAGTTTTGTAACTAAGTAGCCATGATGAAGATGAACAAGGCTGCCCGGCGTTCAAGGCTGCGAGCTGCTTCACTAGAGAGATCTCAGTGCCAGCCTTTATGTTCTTTAAGGTGTTGAACCATTAAACTAGAACAAATATGGCCAACCTAAATTTAACCCCACAATGGAGAGTAAATAAAATTAGGGAACGAGTAATACTCATATGGTGTACTTAGCACTGGGGCACGAAAGATCATTAGAGGATATGGGCAGTAATTCAAGAGAATGTAAGGTGAATCATGTCAGAAATAAAGAAATCGGGCCATGGGTTGCCTCTATACATAAGATATATGTAATATAGAATCTGTAGCGGCTGCACTCTCACAATGTCATCTGTAAAAAGCCGATGCAGCTTTGTTCTGGCATCTTGCCTTTGGAACACACTTTGAGATTTTTTTTAAGAATTGGGAAATGTATCACCTCTATAGTGAATAACTACAGACATAAATGTAAGTAAGTATGCTCTGCCCTGACAGATGGGTGGTAGGAAGGCGTCTCAGATTAATCGTCAAGATGAGTGAAAGAGAATGGGTGAGAAGCTTTACATGCAGACACGACTGCTCTGTGCTAAGTAAGCAGCCTCAGATATAAACCCAATGGAATCTTACAGAACTGGCAAAGATGCTAGCACCACGCGGATCCCTGCTCTAACAGGCAGGGTCTCCGCTGTGTGACTTCACTCACCCGCGCTGCAGTGGGTTCCTTCCTTCCCCATGCTGTGCATGCATCCAGCTGAGCTTCCAGCCAGGCTCCCAGCCATGTACTTAGGCCTCTTTCACACTTCAGTCTTTCGGCGTCAGTCAAAAACCGCCATTTTCGTCAGATGACGGATCCGCCATTTTTTTTTGGCGGATCCGCTATTTTCCCATTGACTTGCATTAGAGACGGATTGTGGCGGATGGTCGTCCGTTCCATCCGCCATGCGATGGATCCGTCGATATTTGGCGGACGTTGTCTAGACATTGACGGACTTTGTAACGTTTTTTAGCGCCGCCGAAAAGGTGGACCGCGGGGGGTCCGTCGCGTCCGCCTTTTTTTAGAATAGGCGCCTATGGGCGACGGATCCGTCGCGATCCGCTTTTTGGTGGATCCGTCGCCTCAATCCGCTTTTTTTGATTGAGCATGCTCCAAAAAGTGGATACTTTGCCCAGACAACCCAAAAACTATATAAAGAGGACAGGTCATTCCCAAATGTACCAGCCAGCAAGAGAGACCCTTCCATGCAAGAGAGACCCAGCCAGACCCTGCCAGCAAGACCTTGCCAGCCAGGCCCTGCCAGCCAGCCAGAGAGGCCCTGCAAGCCAGAGACACCCTGCCAGACCCTGCCAGCAAGACCTTGCCAGCCAGGCCCTGCCAGCCAGCCAGAGAGGCCCTGCAAGCCAGAGACACCCTGCCAGACCCTGCCAGCAAGACCTTGCGAGCCAGGCCCTGCTAGCCAGCCAGAGAGGCCCTGCAAGCCAGAGACACCCTGCCACCAGACCCTGCAAGCAAGACCTTGCGAGCCAGGCCCTGCCAGCCAGCCAGAGAGGCCCTGCAAGCCAGAGACACCCTGCCAGACCCTGCAAGCAAGACCTTGCGAGCCAGGCCCTGCCAGCCAGCCAGAGAGGCCCTGCCAGCCAGACCCTGCCTGAGACAGCTATGTGAGTACTGCCATCCAGCGTGCGTGCGTGCTTGTGTGCTTGTGTGCGTGCGTGCTTGTGTGCTTGTGTGCGTGCGTGCTTGTGTGCGTGCGTGCTTGTGTGCATGCGCCTGCCTGCGCTGTTTATATGTTTTTCATACTATGCTGTTATTTTGAATAGCTGAGGTGTAAAATGTGTTTTGTGTGTGTGTATAAATGATGTGTGATGTGTTCTGCATTTTTGTTGTTCTCCATAATGTACTTGTATTTCAAATAAAGAGCAGTGCAGCTCCTACTGTACCATAAAAAAAATTAAATAAAACAACTCGGCACAGACGGCAACAACCGTGGCACACGCTGCAAACACGTTTCCTGCAGCGGTGCTCCAGGTGCGCAGAACGTCTGTGGAGAAAATCTAATCTACCCGAAGATTTCATCCATTATAAGTTCATGCTAAAGACATACAATTCTGCCCTTCACCTCTCCAAACAAACCTACTTCAACACCCTCATCACCTCCCTGTCCAATAACCCTAAACGTCTCTTTGACACGTTCCAGTCCCTACTCAACCCAAGAGAGCAGGCCCCAACCACGGATCTCCGTGCTGACGATCTGGCCAATTACTTCAAAGAAAAAATTGACCACATTCGACAGGAAATCATCTCCCAATCTCTTCATACCATGCACTGTCCTCCCTCCCCCACTGCATCTAGTTCACTCTCTGACTTTGAAGCAGTAGAAGAAGAAGAAGTGAGCAGGCTCCTTGCATCTTCTCGCCAGACCACTTGCACCAGTGACCCCATTCCATCACATCTCCTCCAGTCCCTTTCCCCGGCTGTCACCTCTCACCTAACAAAAATATTCAACCTTTCCCTCACTTCCAGTATTTTTCCCTCCTCATTTAAGCATGCCATCATACATCCATTACTTAAAAAACCATCCCTCGATCAAAACTGTGCCGCTAATTATAGACCTGTCTCTAATCTTTCCTTCATCTCTAAACTCCTCGAACGCCTGGTCCACTCCCGTCTTACCCGCTATCTCTCAGATAACTCTCTTCTCGACCCTCTTCAATCTGGCTTCCGCTCTTTACACTCTACTGAAACTGCCCTCACTAAAGTCTCTAATGACCTACTAACAGGTAAATCTAATGGTCACTACTCCATGCTAATTCTCTTGGATCTCTCTGCAGCATTCGACACTGTGGATCATCAGCTCCTCCTCACTATGCTCCGCTCCATCGGCCTCAAGGACACCGTTCTCTCCTGGTTCTCCTCCTATCTCTCTGACCGATCCTTCACTGTATGTTTTGCTGGTTCCTCCTCCTCTCACCTTCCCCTTACTGTTGGGGTTCCTCAAGGATCAGTCCTAGGCCCCCTCCTCTTCTCGTTGTATACTGCCCCTATTGGACAAACAATCAGTAGATTTGGTTTCCAGTACCATCTCTATGCTGACGACACCCAATTATACACTTCTTCTCCTGATATCACACCGACCTTTTTAGAAAACACCAGTGATTGTCTTACCGCTGTCTCTAACATCATGTCCTCCCTCTATCTGAAACTAAACCTGTCAAAAACTGAACTCCTCGTGTTCTCTCCCTCTACTAACCTACCTTTGCCTGACATTGCCATCTCCGTGTGCGGTTCCACCATTACTCCAAAGCAACATGCCCGCTGCCTTGGGGTCATCCTTGATTCTGACCTTTCATTCACCCCCTACATCCGATCACTGGCTCGCTCTTCTTACCTGCATCTCAAAAACATTTCTAGAATTCGCCCTTTTCTTACTTTCGACTCTGCAAAAACTCTTACTGTTTCACTTATTCATTCTCGTCTGGACTATTGTAACTCTCTACTAATCGGCCTCCCTCTTGCAAAACTCTCCCTGCTCCAATCTGTCCTGAATGCTGCAGCCAGGATCATATTCCTCACCAACCGTTACACCGATGCCTCTACCTTGTGCCAGTCATTACACTGGCTACCCATCCACTCCAGAATCCAGTACAAAACTACTACCCTCATCCACAAAGCACTCCATGGCTCAGCACCACCCTACATCTCCTCCCTGGTCTCAGTCTACCACCCTAACCATGCCCTCCGCTCCGCTAATGACCTCAGGTTAGCATCCTCAATAATCAGAACCTCCCACTCCCGTCTCCAAGACTTTACACGTGCTGCGCCGATTTTTTGGAATGCACTACCTAGGTTAATACGATTAATGCAAAAAAAAAGGGAAGAAGCCAGCACTGCTTATGGTCAGAACGCAATAACTGAAGTGCAATTGCACATAAATTCTAACTGTATTTCAAATATGAGACATTTAGCAAACAATTGATCAATTCTTTGAGCTACCCCGCCACTTCACGGCAATCTCATAATGGGGCAGTCCTAATCTTCGTATTTTATTTACGTTGTGCCATTATGGCTTCCTGAATGTATAAAAAAAAAAAAAAGGACCACATTAAATGCGAACTGTACCTGGAGCATTTTCAGAATCACTCCCTTGGTGCCAGGAAAGGCAAGCGCAGGTAAAGGCCGATCAGGTCCAGTGCGGACATTTCAGATCTGGCTTCCACACTGCCAAACCCGCACCAAAGATGAAGGGTGAGACAGGCTGAGACACAGGTGCACAACTAACTTGAGCCTGAGGCGGGGCAGGGCTGCTGTGTGTGTGCACAGCAGCCTATCAATCACAGTGAACACAGAAAGAATGGCGCACATAACCCAGCGTGCGCGGCAACAGTGGTGGTCAGCCACATACCAATGCAAAGCAAAAAAAAAGGGAAGAAGCCAGCACTGCTTATGGTCAGAACGCAATAACTGAAGTGCAATTGCACATAAATTCTAACTGTATTTCAAATATGAGACATTTAGCAAACAATTGATCAATTCTTTGAGCTACCCCGCCACTTCACGGCAATCTCATAATGGGGCAGTCCTAATCTTCGTATTTTATTTACGTTGTGCCATTATGGCTTCCTGAATGTATAAAAAAAAAAAAAAGGACCACATTAAATGCGAACTGTACCTGGAGCATTTTCAGAATCACTCCCTTGGTGCCAGGAAAGGCAAGCGCAGGTAAAGGCCGATCAGGTCCAGTGCGGACATTTCAGATCTGGCTTCCACACTGCCAAACCCGCACCAAAGATGAAGGGTGAGACAGGCTGAGACACAGGTGCACAACTAACTTGAGCCTGAGGCGGGGCAGGGCTGCTGTGTGTATGCACAGCAGCCTATCAATCACAGTGAACACAGAAAGAATGGCGCACATAACCCAGCGTGCGCGGCAACAGTGGTGGTCAGCCACATACCAATGCAAAGCAAAAAAAAAGGCACAACGTTAATAAAATACGAAGATTAGGACTGCCCCATTATGAGATTGCCGTGAAGTGGCGGGGTAGCTCAAAGAATTGATCAATTGTTTGCTAAATGTCTCATATTTGAAATACAGTTAGAATTTATGTGCAATTGCACTTCAGTTATTGCGTTCTGACCATAAGCAGTGCTGGCTTCTTCCCTTTTTTTTTTGCTAATACGATTAATCCCCAATCCCCACAGTTTTAAGCGTACCCTAAAAACTCATTTGTTCAGACTGGCCTACCGCCTCAATGCATTAACCTAACGATCCCTGTGTGGCCTATTTATAATAAAAAAAAAAAAAAAGGTTCCTCGCATCATGTTCTCATACACTTTATGCAGTATTAGCCCTCTGTGTCTGTACTGCTACATACTGGTTCATGCAGCTTTACATGAACACCTGAGCCTTACACTATAGCTGGTCCGAATAACTAAAGCAATTGTTACCATCCACCTCTCGTGTCTCCCCTTTTCCCCATAGTTTGTAAGCTTGCGAGCAGGGCCCTCACTCCTCCTGGTATCTGTTTTGAACTGTATTTCTGTTATGCTGTAATGTCTATTGTCTGTACAAGTCCCCTCTATAATTTGTAAAGCGCTGCGGAATATGTTGGCGCTATATAAATAAAAATTATTATTATTATTATTATTATTAAATTTTAAAAAATATAGTAATAAAAATTTCACAAAACTGTCAGTAGTCTCATTTCAAGATAAATGTAATATTGGGTAAACATGCAGTAAAGGTTATATATACAAATGTGTAATGCAAATCTTTGCTATAGAATGTTATCTTGTTTTAGAAAATACAAACTGTAGGGTAATCATAATTAACAATTTTGGGAATTGGTATTTTAATTTCGAATGAGGAACATTTTTTATAAGGTGAAACTTTGTTTAGGTGGGTTTTACCAACATGCGCATTGCGCATATCAATTTAAGTTTTGGTGTTGCTTTAAAGGGTTTTTTTTGGTGGGGAAACAGGGGCTAGAGGGTTTGGCAGCTTGTGCATCAAGCATATCTACCATATAAAGTATGACGGTTAAAAAACATTTTTTCATTTTGTGTTGGAGGAAATCTAAAAGTTTTTAAAAAAGATGTAAGTGTAAAGTCCCTACAGCTGCATCTATCCTTTTGTATAGTAGCTTAGAACTCTCTGTATACTTACAGATCCTAGAGACCAAGAGGGATGCAAGGGACTGACCAACCCAAGATTTACGCAAGACCATAATGTCTTCTTCTGAGAGCCCCCCAGCACATCAGCAGCAAACTGAGGTGTCTTTTTTTTTTTCCCTTCTAAAATATTTTTTTGGGGTACAACTATGGTAATTGTTTTTTAACCCTTTATGTGTTCTGTATTCACAGGAATATGAAGCAGAGGGGCTAACAGAAGGAGACGGACAGGGTGGAGCGGGAGCGCATAGTGTAAGTTTTGAACAGACCGATCCTCACATACAATGCACTACACCCAACACAAACATTCAGCACAGCACACACAATACAATGCCTCTATCAAAGAACATTATTAATTTTATTTATTTATTTTTTTAATTAGTCTTCACAATCCGGGGCTCGACGTAGAGTTCCTCAAAGCACCTCCCATAGTCGTCGGAATGATAATCGCGGCGGTCGCCGAATAGTAAGTTCCTTTTTGTTTTGGTGTTTAGTAAAATGTAAAATTCATGTGTTGTAATCTTTCCCTTTTTATTCTTATCCTTTTGTTAGGCTTCACAGCGTGCTCCCGAACAAGATGATGAAGAGGAGGGCATCGATGTGAACACCCTCATCGAAGCAGTACAAAGTCGGGAGCCGCTGTGGAACATGTCGGACCGCCGCCATGCTGACCAGTTAATCACCCGACGGCTATGGGAGGAAGTGTGCAGTGCTTTTATGGATAACTGGGAGGAACTCGATGCTGGGGCCCAGGATCTAGCGCGTAAGTAATCCCACTTCATAACCTTATGTTAGCATGATTTAATGTAACCAATTTTTGCTTTCTCTTTCCAGGTAACAGGATTATCGTGCGGTGGCGGTCACTCAGGGATCGCTTCAAGAGGGAGTTTAATAAGGAGATGCAGGCCCTGAGTGGATCTAGAGGACGCAGGAGCAGATACAAACATGCCAGAGCCCTGTCGTTCCTCCGGTCGACGCTGCTGAGCAGAAGGTAAATATTCAACACCACATATTTTCAGTCAAACTGTAAAAATGTGTAACCTTCAATTTTTTTTGCAGCAAGGGCAATTGTAATATCAAGATACTAATTTTTTTTCTTCTTCTTTAACAGCACTTTCTGCAGCACTCGGGAGCCTGCATCAGAGTTGCACCCCTCTGGAGCGATCCCTCAAGAGTCCGCCACCGGGGACCACGTCGACCCCTCTGTTTCTGCACCTTCCCTTTCGTTTGATCCCTCAGCCTCATCCACCAGCGCTGGAGCAGCAGGGCGGACTTTGTCACTTGAAGCTGCAGGTGATGAGTTAGAGTTCCCTTTACCCCACCCCCTCTGCCACTGCCGCAACATCTAGACCAACTTTGTGGTCAGGACGGCAGCGCCAGAGAGGTCAGGAAAGGAGCTATGCGCCTGACTTTTTGCAGCTGAATGCATCCTTTCACAGTGCCATCAAGCTTTTGAGTGAGCAAACGTCTGCTGGGTACAATATGATTAACAAAAGCATACTTGAACTCAGCAGTCGTCTTGATAGGATGCAATCAGATGCAAACCAGTCACCAAGGTACTGTTTTTTTCAGTCGGTCCTCAGGCACATGGAAAATCTAACTCCTGACCTGCAGATGCATGTGATGCAAGGCTGCCACACTGCTCTAGCGCAGGCGATGTCCCATGCCCCTCCACCTACCCTTCATGTTTCAACACCTTTCCCCTCTCAAGCCACCGTCTATCCTCCCGTCCGTCCTCCTCCTGTCCGTCCTCCTCCCGTCCATTCTACTCCTTCGTCATTTGTTCCTTCCCCCCTTAGTCTTTCACAGTTTTTACCGTCCCCTTTCCATTCTTCCCCTTTAACTTCTCCGTTCCCAATCCCACCAACACCTTCATACGTCACACACACCACATCTGCACCTCAACTCTCTACACAACCTCATGTTTTCACCACCCATTCCACTTCTGTTCCTCCCCGTGACGTCCTGTCCCCCACTCTTGACGTGGTCCGCCCTGTCAGCCCCTCCGCTACTATCTCCACCCCAAACTATGAGAATCTGTAAATAAATAAACAGTTTTTTGGTTTAAAAACAATTTTATTGTCTTTCTCTTTTTTTTAAAAAAAAGTTTTTAAGTCACCAAGGTTATGGCAATAGTAACAATAAACAGTGTTTAAAGGGTACCGTTGCAAAACATACAATGCTGCATAAAAGTACAAAGATTTTGTAAGCAAACAAAAAATGGTATTTTTACAAGTGTAAAAAGAAAACATTTTTTACACCATATCATACTGCCAGTCAACTGATCCTGCAGGAGACATGAAGTAGTCTGCAAAACTGTCCCGCATTCTGGAGACTGCTACTGGACTGCGAAAAGTGGGGTTTTGGTAATCCCGTAAGGTGCTTTCTGACACATTATCCTCCAGGGAAACTTGTTCTTTTGATAAAACAAAATTGTGCAGGACCACGCACGCTTTGACCACATCATCGACAGTTTCAGTCTGCAGTTTAATTGCGGTTAGCAGGACTCTCCATTTGGCAGTTAAGATGCCAAAAGCACAATCCACTACTCTTCGTGCTCTGGTTAAGCGGTAATTGTAAATTTTTTTCCTCTGGGTCAGTCCACTACTTCCAAAGGGTTTCAGCAAATGTGGGGAAAGCTGGAACGCATCATCTCCAACGCAAACAAATGGTAATAGTGGACCAGTGGTTCCAGGGAGAGGTCTAGGGGGCGGAAAATCAAATGTCTCTCCATATAAACGGCGCCCCATTGGTGAATTTTTAAAGATTTGTGAATCATTTGCGCGTCCATACGCACCGATATCAACAGCGATGAACTTGCATTGTGCATCGGCTATGGCCATCAACACAATAGAGAAGTACTTCTTATAGTTATAAAACTGTGATCCAGAGCCTGAAGGTTTGACGATCCTTATGTGCTTTCCATCAACTGCTCCAACATAATTTGGAAACTGGCAAATTTGATGAAAATTTTGGGCAATCTCCAGCCACCTCTCCTGTGATGGCTCTGGGATGTATTCCGCTTGTAGGCACTCCCACAATGCCCGGCAGGTATCTCTGATGATCCCCGAGATGGTGGATATCCCAAGCCGAAATTGAAAATGGAGGGATGAGAACGACTCTCCAGTTGCAAGGAATCTGTTAACAAAACGAAAAGACAATAATTAATAAAAAAAATTCAAAAAACAACATTACAGTTATAAGTCTGATGAATGAGAATCATTTAAAAAAAAAATTACTTACCGAATAGTCACCATGAGACGCTCTGCTGGTGATATGGAGAATCGCATCTGGGTGTCTCGTCTCCGTATACAGTCTTCCACATAGCCCAATAAAAATTCGAAATTTTCAGCTCTCATCCTCACATAATTGAAGAACTTCTGAGGGTTTTCCCTTAGTTCCATGTAAAGCGTGGAATAAACACCACGGGTCATACGTTCTGCTGTGATGGGATGGATCCACAGCCTTCTCTTCCGCCGCTGCCGTAGGATGCGCAGTCTTTCTTCCTCCCTCTCTCGAACGCTGACTGCCAACTGATTTGCCTCAAAAGTAAAATCCGCATAGATCTTTGCAATGTTCGCCAGGACTCCTTCCATTTCTGCCACTTTCTCTACAACCTTTCAAAGATGTGGTGTAAATACACACTATATATAGTTTTCCAGTAGTTTCCAGTAGCCAATCACATTGAAATCCTCCCCTTTTAAAAAACGGATCCGTCAAAAAACGGTTACAACGGATGTAAAAACGGTCGCAACGGTTCTAACGGATCTGTTTTTTTAACGGATCAGGGCAGCTGATCCGTCAAAAAAATGGATCCGTTAGAACCGTTTTTGCACCAAATTTGACGGATCCGTCGATCCGCCACGATGTCGGACCTAACTGACGCCACACAACTGAAGTGTGAAAGAAGCCTAAGGCGTTCATATGCTCACGCCAGTCGCGTAGGTACCGGGGGGGCAGAGGGGGCGGTCGCCCAGGGCCCTGCGCTCTGAGGGGGCCCACCCGGAGCTACGCTACAGTAACTGCATCGACACGCGCAGCATGCCAATAGACTTGCATTCTGCGGCAGAGCAGGGAGAATTAATCTCCCTGCTCTGCCACTATGGGGCCCCTGAGCAGGCGGGGGGGCCCGATGCCAGCAGTGGGCCCCCCGCCGGTCATCGCATGGTGAGCTGTATTGGCATAGAGCTCACTGCATTGATGAGGAAAGAAGCGCTGCGCTCCTTCTCCCATCATTCCCCTGTCAGCATCTGACGTCGCAGATGCCGACACTGACAGTGGGCGTGATGATGTCACCCCCCGGCGCCCGCTGCCAGGACAAGAGCGAGAGCAGGGAGCACCGCTGGAACAAGGAAGGAGAGGTATTTATTGTTTTTTTTTATGGGAGCTGCCTTATACACTACAGGATCTGGCTATGAGGGGGTGCTGCCTTATATTACAGGATCTGCCTATGGGGGGTGCTGCCTTATACACTACAGGATCTGCCTATGAGGGTGCTGCCTTATACTACCAGATCTGCCTACGGGGGTGCTGCCTTATACACTACAGTATCTGCCTATGGGGGTACGACCTTATACTACAAGATCTGACTATAGGGGGTGCTGCCTTATACTTCAGGGTCTTCCTATAGGGGGTGCTGCCTTATACTTCAGGGTCTGCTTATAGGGGGTGCTGCCTTATACTTCAGGACCTGCATATGGGGGATGCTGCCTTATATACTACACGATCTGCCTATGGGGGTGCTGCCTTATACACTACAGGATCTGCCTATGGGGGGTGCTGCCTCATACTACAGGAACTGCCTATGGGGGGGTGCTGCCTTATACTTCAGGGTCTTCCCATAGGGAGGGTGCTGCCTTATACTTCAGGGTCTGCTTATGGGGGGGGTGCTGCCTTATACTTCAGGATCTGCCTATGGGTGGGGTTTACTGCCTTATACACTACAGGATCTCCCAATGGGGGTGCTGCCTTATACTACAGGGTCTGCCTATGGGGGGCATGCCTTATACTACAGGATCTGCCTATGGGGGGGTGCTGCCTTATACTTCAGGGTCTTCCCCTAAGGAGGGTGCTGCCTTATACTTCAGGGTCTGCTTATGGGGGGGGTGCTGCCTTATACTTCAGGATCTGCCAATGGGTGGGGTTTGCTGCCTTATACACTACAGGATCTGCCAATGGAGGGGTGCTGCCTTATACTACAGGGTCTGCCTATGGAGGGTGCTGCCTTATACTACATGATCTGCCTATGGGGGGGTGCTGCCTTATACACTACAGGATCTGCCTATGGGGGTGCTGCCTTGTACTACAGGATCTGCCTATGGGGGGGTGCTGCCTTATACTACAGAGTCTGCCTATGGGGGAGTGCTGCCTTATACTACCGAGTCTGCCTATGGGGAGTGCTGCCTTATACTACAGAGTCTGCCTATGGGGGTGCTGCTTAATACTACAGGGTCTGCCTATAGGGGTACTGCCTTATACTACAGGGTCTGCCTATAGGGGTACTGTCTTGTACTATCTTGTACTATCTTGTACTGTCTTGTACTGTCTTGTACTATATTGAGGATGATCTGGCACATTATACTATATGGAGGTTATGGGGCCATCATACATGGTGGGGATTACAGTGAAGGGGCCATCATACAGTGTTGGAGCCATCAAACAGTTTGGAGTCTACTAAGTGGTCAGTATTCTGTGTGGGTGGTACTATACAGTGAGGGGGCATCATACTATGTATAGGGAAGCTGTACATGGAGGAGACTCGGGACATTATTAAATGTAAAGTGGGCACTTATTAGGGGAACTCGGGTTACTGTGACTATCAAAGGGGCACACAGGGCAATATTACTTTCTAGGGGGCAAAATATGAGCACTGTTTTCAAGGGCACTTGCACCCGGCATTACTATATTATAGAGGAGTGCTTTAGAATTTACACAGCAGGTGCAGTAATAGGGTCACATACGGCAGCAGCGGCTCAGTATTGGGGTATCAGGTGCAATAATAGGGACACATACGGCATCAGTGGCTCAGTATTGAGGTATCAGGTGCAGTAATAGGGACACATACGGCAGCAGCGGCTCAGTATTGGGGTATCAGGTGCAATAATAGGGACACATACGGCTGCAGCGGCTCAGTATTGGGGTATCAGGGGCAGTAATAGGGTCACATATGGCAGCAGCGGCTCAGTATTGGAGTATCAGGGGCAGTAATAGGGACACATACGGCAGCAGCGGCTCAGCACTGGGATATCAGCAGGATGAGGAGTTTGTGCAGGTTGGCAATAGATGATGATGGGGCTGGAATGTGAGAAGTGAAATGTGTCTTTGTTGTATTCTCTGCAGCCGAGTCGTTGCTGGAAGAAGTCATCATGTCGGTCTGGGCCAGATGGAAAAGACGGGAAAAGTGACGATTCCATCAGAGAACGTCAGCGGTAAGACACTATCTGTAACTGAGCTGTGATCTCTTACATGTTCTGTAGGACTGGTATCTCCAACTGACCATATGGCGGTAATATCAATCTTGGTCGTTATATAGAGATTATCTTCAGTAATAGCGCGGTCATCTGCTGAGGTTGTCCTCCACTATTAGGGCGCATCACCGAGTTGTAATCAAGGTTACCTAGTTAGGGGCCCACTCAGAAGCTTCGCCCCCCTGAACCAAAACCCTAGCTATGCCTCTGGCTCACGCCCTCTTTAAGGGCCAGCGCATGCACTTGCTATTTCCTCCCCAGCCAATGGCTGTGGGGCATTATGTATACATTGCTTCCTCCTCACTGGGGAGGTGCCTGCGCAACCTTCCTGTTTTGCAGTCTAAAGTTGTGTACCAGTTACTGCTGCACTCTGGTGCAGATCCTGCCTGCGGCACTCTGATACGAACTCTGCCTGCTGCACTCTGATACGATCTCTGCCTGCTGCACCATCCAGTCTGTCCTACTGGGTCCAGCTGCTGTGCGTCCTTTGGTCTGTCTTGGAGTGGCACCTGGCGTTCATCAGGAGCCAAGTCTAACCTCACCATCAGAGGCTCTAGTGAACAGTTCGGTGCTCGCTTAGTCACGCCCCTCCAGGCTCTCCACGGTCCGTGGCACAGTGGTTCCACAAACAACGTCCGTGACAAAAGGCTAGGTACACATTATGTTTGTGGCCATTGTCAGGCGCATGTGCTCAGGAGGCTGATGCTTGCCACTGTCAGGATGGAAGCCCAGGCATGCATCTACCATAGAGACACATTGTAATGAAACATATACTGAAAAGTACAGTATACATTTCTTTGCAGTATTTTTCTGTATAGTTCAGTGCACTCTTTCCTATACAGAGGACCATAGTATGCATACCTGCTAGATGGAGGATGAAAAAAACAACATTTGGCCTCGGTTGGGTGAATGCTATGGCAACATAGCTGTATATGTCAGGAAGGAAAAGATCCCCATGTTTACTGTTGGCTAAATGCACACACAATGTATACCGAGCTAAGGGGTCCTTTTACACGGGTGGATAAAATTACTGGGAACAACTGAAAACATAGCAAGTAACTAAGTTTTCATTTACCAACATTAACCTTACAACTATTATGATTTTCTGAGGGGTTTTTTATGAACAATTCCTGGTATAAAATCCTTTACATAACCGTCTGCAGCACATCGCCTGTTTACACAAGGGGATATGCTGCCAACTACTGTGCAAGCATTAAAGATGCAATCATTGTCAAACAAGCATTTTATCTTTTACCCTTTGTTTGCTGGGACTGTATAAACTAGATGATGATCGCAGCATGACAGACTTAAGGTACCTTCACACTCAGCGACGCTGCAGCGATACCGACAACGATGTCGATCGCTGCAGCGTCGCTGTTTGGTCGCTGGAGAGCTGTCCCACAGACAGCTCTCCAGCGACCAACGATCCCGAGGTCCCCGGGTAACCAGGGTAAACATCGGGTTACTAAGCGCAGGGCCGCGCTTAGTAACCCGATGTTTACCCTGGTTACCAGCGTAAAAGTAAAAAAAAAAACACTACATACTTACCTACCGCTGTCTGTCCCCGGCGCTCAGCTTCTCTGCACTCCTCCCGCACTGACTGTGAGCACAGCGGCCGGAAAGCAGAGCGGTGACGTCACCGCTGTGCTTTCCGGCTGACCGACGCTCACAGCCAGTGCAGGAGTGCAGAGAAGCTGAGCGCCGGGGACAGACAGCGGTAGGTAAGTATGTAGTGTTTTTTTTTTTACTTTTACGCTGGTACCTGCGCTTAGTAACCCGATGTTTACCCTGGTTACCAGTGAAGACATCGCTGGATCAGTGTCACACACGCCGATCCAGCGATGTCTGCAGGGAGTCCAGCGACAAAATAAAGTTCTGGACTTTCCTCAGTGACCAACGATCTCCCAGCAGGATCCTGATCGTTGGTCGCTGTCACACAGAACGATTTCCTTAACGATATCGTTGCTACATCACAAAAAGCAACGATATCGTTAACGATATCGTTATGTGTGAAGGTACCTTTAAGGTACCGTCACACTGAGCAACTTTAGAATGATAACGATAGCGATCCGTGGCGTTGCAGCGTCCTGGATAGCGATCTCGTTTTGTTTGACACGCAGCAGCGATCAGGATCCTGCTGTGACATCGCTGGTCGGAGCTAAAAGGCCAGAACTTTATTTTGTCGCTGGATCACCCGCTGTCATCTCTGGATCGGCGTGTGTGATGCCGATCCAGTGATGAGTCCTCGGGTAACCAGGGTAAACATCGGGTTACTAAGCGCAGGGCCGCGCTTAGTAACCCGATGTTTACCCTGGTTACCATTGTAAAAGTAAAAAAAAAAAAAACACTACATACTCACATTCCGGTGTCTGTCACGTCCCCTCGCCGTCAGCTTCCCGCACTGACTGTGAGCTCCGGCCGTAAATCACAGCGGTGACGTCACCGCTGTGCTCTGCTTTACGGCCGGCGCTCACACAGTCAGTGCGGGAAGCTGACGGCGAGGGACGTGACAGACACCGGAATGTGAGTATGTAGTTTTTTTTCTTTCTGTGTGACAGCTCCCCAGCGACCACACAAGGACTTTCCAGGTCGTATCGCTGGTCGTGATCGTTGGAAAGTTGATCAGTGTGAAGGTACCTTTAGTTTTTCTTTTCAATGGAAGTAGTCTTTGGCCCACTCCTTCTACAAAGTTTTTTATGAAACTATTAGGTTGACTTCACACAGTACAGTGATGTTGGAGCAAGTGGAGCAATTCTAACCTATTAATGTGGAGTAGGTTACATTGTTTCTTACTAGTGATATCAGGGAATAGAGTCACATAAAAGCTGATTCACCTCATTATAGGGAATTGTAATGTAGATACCAGTGTACACGCTTTGTGTATTTGTTCAGTACTACTTGAGAAGCACTCAGACTCTTTGTCAGGATGTACTTTAGTCACACAAAACACTGACTTGCTGCTACACACTGATGAATTGTTCTCATCACAATGAGTCCGTATTATTATAACATAACAAATAAAGCTTTCATGTGAGATAAAATCAATCATCAGACACTGATTTAGATACAGATTCATTGCTAGCCACTTCAGAACTCTCCAGCGCTTTGCTTCCATCTATTTCTCGGTGTGTCTTTAAGTATGTTTGTGGTCATTGTCCTGCTAAAAGACCCATGACCTAGAATGCAAACCCAGCTTTCTGATACCGGGCACTACATTGTGACCAAAAATCCATTGGTAGACTTCAAACACAATCAAGGCACCCAGTGCCAGAAGCAGCAAAGCAACCCCAAAATAAGTTTGAACCTCCACCATATCTAACTGTAGGTACTGTGTTCTTTTCTTTGTAGGCCTCATTCTGTCTTCGGTAAACAGAATTATGTGCTTCACCAAAAAGGTCTACCTTGCTCTAATCTGTCCAGAAGATGCTTTCCAAGAAGGATCCTGGCTTACTCACAAACATTTTGGAAAACTACAGTCCAGATTTTTTTATGTCTCTGTGTCAGCAGTGGGGTCCTCCTGGCTTTCCTGCCATAGCGTTTCATTTCATTCAAATGTCGACAGGTAGTTTGTGCTGACACAGATGCACCCTGAGCCTACTGGACAGCTTGAATTTATTTGGAGCTTAATTGGGGATTCTTATCCACCATTTGGACCATCCTGTGTTGCAACTTTTCATCAATTTTCTCTGCCGTCCAGGTAAAAGGAGATTAGGTACATCGCCATGGGTAGCAAACTTCTTGATTCTGTTGCGCAAAGTAGACAAAGGAACGAAGATCTCTGGAGATGGACTTGTAACCTTGAGATTGTTGATATTTTTCAACAATTTTGGTTCTCAAGTCCTCAGACAGTTCTCTTCTCTTTCTGTTCTCCATGCTTTGTGTGGCACATACAGGCACAATGCAAGTAAGGAGTCAACTTCATCCTTTTGTATCTGGTGTGATTTTCATATTGCCCACACCTGATACTTTCCACAGGTGAGTTTGAATGAACAATATGTTTGAAACAAAGTTGTTTACCCACAATTTTGGAACGGTGCTAACAATGCCCATTTATGTCATGGCATGCCCATTTATGGGGTTGTGTGTGAAAGTTTGCCCAATTTGCCATTTTTGCATTGTTCCACTACAGACAAAGGAGATAAACACGTGTATAACAAAACATGTGTAATTGCAATAATTTTCTACGAGAAATACTTCATTTTCTGGAAAACCTCCAAGAGTGTCAACATTTTCGGTCATGACTGTATACAGTGGGGCAAAAAAGTATTTAGTCAGTCAGCAATAGTGCAAGTTCCACACACTTAAAAAGATGAGAGGCGTCTGTAATTTACATCATAGGTAGACCTCAACTATGGGAGACAAACTGAGAAAAAAAAATCCAGAAAATCACATTGTCTGTTTTTTTATCATTTTTTTTGCATATTATGGTGGAAAATAAGTATTTGGTCAGAAACAAACAATCAAGATTTCTGGCTCTCACAGACCTGTAACTTCTTCTTTAAGAGTCTCCTCTTTCCTCCACTCATTACCTGTAGTAATGGCACCTGTTTAAACTTGTTATCAGTATAAAAAGACACCTGTGCACACCCTCAAACAGTCTGACTCCAAACTCCACTATGGTGAAGACCAAAGAGCTGTCAAAGGACACCAGAAACAAAATTGTAGCCCTGCACCAGGCTGGGAAGACTGAATCTGCAATAGCCAACCAGCTTGGAGTGAAGAAATCAACAGTGGGAGCAATAATTAGAAAATGGAAGACATACAAGACCACTGATAATCTCCCTCGATCTGGGGCTCCACGCAAAATCCCACCCCGTGGGGTCAGAATGATCACAAGAACGGTGAGCAAAAATCCCAGAACCACGCGGGGGGACCTAGCGAATGAACTGCAGAGAGCTGGGACCAATGTAACAAGGCCTACCATAAGTAACACACTACGCCACCATGGACTCAGATCCTGCAGTGCCAGACGTGTCCCACTGCTTAAGCCAGTACATGTCCGGGCCCGTCTGAAGTTTGCTAGAGAGCATTTGGATGATCCAGAGGAGTTTTGGGAGAATGTCCTATGGTGTGATGAAACCAAACTGGAACTGTTTGGTAGAAACACAACTTGTCATGTTTGGAGGAAAAAGAATACTGAGTTGCATCCATCAAACACCATACCTACTGTAAAGCATGGTGGTGGAAACATCATGCTTTGGGGCTGTTTCTCTGCAAAGGGGCCAGGACGACTGATCCGGGTACATGAAAGAATGAATGGGGCCATGTATCGTGAGATTTTGAGTGCAAACCTCCTTCCATCAGCAAGGGCTATGAAGATGAAACGTGGCTGGGTCTTTCAACATGACAATGATCCAAAGCACACCGCCAGGGCAACGAAGGAGTGGCTTCGTAAGAAGCATTTCAAGGTCCTGGAGTGGCCTAGCCAGTCTCCAGATCTCAACCCTATAGAAAACCTTTGGAGGGAGTTGAAAGTCCGTGTTGCCAAGCGAAAAGCCAAAAACATCACTGCTCTAGAGGAGATCTGCATGGAGGAATGGGCCAACATACCAACAACAGTGTGTGGCAACCTTGTGAAGACTCACAGAAAACGTTTGACCTCTGTCATTGCCAACAAAGGATATATTACAAAGTATTGAGATGAAATTTTGTTTCTGACCAAATACTTATTTTCCACCATAATATGCAAATAAAATGTTAAAAAAACAGACAATGTGATTTTCTGGATTTTTTTTTCTCAGTTTGTCTCCCATAGTTGAGGTCTACCTATGATGTAAATTACAGACGCCTCTCATCTTTTTAAGTGGTGGAACTTGCACTATTGCTGACTGACTAAATACTTTTTTGCCCCACTGTATTTAAATTATACAGTATATAACAGTGCTTAACACTTGTGGCTGGATGTTAACAAATGATGAGTCATTAATATTGTATTAAAGGGAATCTGTCACCGTGTTTTTGCTATGGAATCTGAGAGCAGCATAATGTTGGGACAGAGAGCTTAATTCCAGAGATGTATCACTTACTGAGCTGCTTGGTGTAATTTTGATAAAATCCCTGTTTTCTCTGCTGTAGATGTAGCAGTGCTATTAATGCTAAGCTGTGTATAACGTCACCCACACCCCTGCTTGTCAGCGTCCTGTGTACACTGTGTATTGTAAGCAAGCAAACAATCAGTGGTGGGGTTAGTTGGACTGGCTTACATGCGAAAAACAGTCCTGATAATCTCCTGCTGATAAAACAGTGATTATATTTAAACTACAGCAAGCTGCTGGCAAGATAAACATCACTGGAATCAGGCTCTCTGCCCAATATTATGTTTCTCTCACTTTAAATAGCTAAAGCCTGCTTACAGATTCTCTATAACTTAGGAAGAGTCCTTTTTATACATGGCAACCGCCACACTTTCACATCCACTAAACCAAATTATTAAAATTCAAAATTAATTTTAATTATGACATCTAGCTAGCATATATCAACTAAAAATTATTGTTAAAGATTACTGATGAGCGAATAGTGAAATATTCGGATTCGGGAAAATCGGCCCAAATAATTTCTAATATCCGTGTTTTCGCTGGACCCAACAAACAAGTCTGGGGGCATGGGAAAAAAGCTGAAATTGATGGGAAAGTGCTAAAACTAAATGGAAACAGCATGGAGAAGATGTTTGCATGACTCACATATGGTGTCTGGGAATAATGTTGTCAGACTATTACGCCGGTTTTATGGATTTATAAAAAGACCTACCAAAGCTAAATTTTTTTAACCCCTTAATCCAATATGACATACTATCCCGTTGAGGCGACCTAGGACTTAATTCCCAGTGACGGGATAGTACGTCATGCTATTTAAGGCGACATCACGACTTAAGTAACGGTGATCGCATTAAATTTCAGACACCATCTTACCTGGAGGAAGATGGTGTCGGCATCCCAGGGCCTGGCTCTGCCCCCCAGGCCTCTCGATCGCTGTGATTGGCTGTTCAGAACAGCCACTCCCAGCGTTTCTCATTGTTTCAGCCAATCAGAATGGCTGAAACAATGAGTACTGATGTACTCGATCCTAGGGCGGGTGCCTGGCCCCGAATTGGCGCGATCGCTGATCGTATCGATCGTGCCAATCGCAGGGCACAGCGGCGGTATTACCGCACTGTGCCCCACTGTACAGGCCTGTATCGGTGCTGCTATAGCACCGATCGTAGTCCAGAGCCTAGTGCAGGCCCAGCAGGAGCTGATTGGTGCAATCGATGCTATCGACGATCGCGCCAATCACAGGGCACAGCGGCGGTTACGTTGTGACCACTGTGTGCCCTGCTGGTGACCTGGCTGTGAGCTGCGTAGTATCGGAGGGATCCTAGGCAGTTTCCATGGTCACCAGGGCCTGCAGGGATTGGTGGGATCGATGTTATCATTCGATCCCACCAATGACAGCTCACAGCAGCGTTGACCGCTCTGTGACCTGTCTGTCACCTGCATGTGACCTGCCTGACCGCTCTGCAGGGGTCCTCACTCTAGCTGAGGACTCCTGCAGAGCGGTCACACAGCAAGATCTACTCTTGCTGGGCCTTGTGGTGCTACAGAAGCCTGTAACACCACAATCCCTGCTAAAGAAAGAAGACCAAAGAAAGAAGAGAGACTACAAATGTAAGTGTTATCAGCCCCTACCCAATCTCTCTTCACCCCCAATCCCCCCTTCCCCCTCTTCTTTACCCCCCCTCCATCCCTCTTTGCGTCACCTCCATGCACACGTTTAGCAGCCGCCGAGCGTTGATTGGTGACGCAGTTCACCAATCAACATTCGTGCTCGCTTTTTTTCATCAGCCCCCTTTGCGCCAACTCCGTACACCCATCCCACAGCCGCCAAACTTTGATAAGTGATGCAGTTCACTTATCAGAGCTTGTGCCTGCCGTTTTCCTTTTTTTTAACCACACCTGTGCGAACACCCAGCAACCGCAGAAGTTTGATAAGTGGTGCGGTTCACTCTGCTGCCGCGTCTAACCCGTGCCTTCCGTTTTCTTTTTCCCACATCCCCGTGCGCGCAGCCAGCCGCCGCGTCTAACCTGTGCCTTCCATTTTCTTTTCACATCCCCGTGCGCTCACCCAGCCGCCATGTCTAACCCGTGCCTTCCGTTTTCTTTTTTTTTTTACATATTCATGCGCGCACCCAGCAGCCGCTGAACTGTGATAAGTGACGCGGTTCACTTATCAGAGCTCTCGTGCCTGCCGTATTTTTCACATCCCCATTCGCACACCCAGCAGCCGCCGAACTTTGATAAGTGACGCGGTTCACTTATCAGAGCTCTCGTGCCTGCCGTATTTTTCACATCCCCGTTCGCACACCCAGCAGCCGCCGAACTTTGATAAGTGACGCGGTTCACTTATCAGAGCTAGGGCCTGCTGTTTTAGACTTTTCCATTCACAGGTATTTTTTTCCCTATTTGCTTTTTTTTCCTTTTCCTTTTTTTTCCTTTAGTTTTTTCTTTTCAGAGTAGTTTGCACCAAGCACTATCCCCCCCACACTTACACATAGTTACCAATAAAGTACACCCAAGCACCATACTTACAAAAAAAAGTCCTGCTCGTCCCAATAGCGCTATTCAGCGGAGGAGGCATATTCTTTCCTTGCCTCCGACACTAATAGCGATGGAGGGGATCCCACTTTTCTTTATTCTTCCGATTCTTCCACATCCTCTTCCCACTCCTCATCTTCCTCCTCCGGCCCTGCGGAACCGCCACGCAGACGCCGCAGAACAGAAGATGAGGCAGCGTCCATCATTGATGAATATGAAGAAGCGCCCACCATTGCCGAAGACGAACCAGCGCACCCACTGCGGACCCCATATGGACCTCGCCACCCGAAAATTACGAGCCACTGATTCCTGATTTTTTGCCAGAATCAGGAATCAAGTTTGACACCACCGGCCTTGCAGAACTAGACTTTTTCAAAGGTTGTGAGTGCTGTCGGCCATTTTTTCTTTCCTAGACTTTTTCAAAGTCTTTTTGTCTGAGGCTTTTGTTAAACTCATGGTAGAGCAAACTAATTTGTATGCTCGGCAATTTTTGGACCAAAACTTATGTTCATCATATTCTAACTGGTCTCCTGTAGACGCAGTTGAAATGATGCAGTTTTGGGGCCTGGTCCTCCACATTGGGATCCTGAACTTCGGCAATATTGGAGTGTTGATATTTTATATAACACTCCAGTGTTCCGAATGGTCATGACCCGGACGCGTTTTGAGGCCATCCAAAAGTTCCTGCATTATAACGATAATGCACAGTGTCCCGCACGAGATGACCCCATCTTTAACCGTCTGTTCAAAGTTCGGCCGGTCATCGAACACTTCAACAAAAAGTTTGCTGAAGTGTATGTGCCTCAAAGGGACATCTGCGTGGATGAGTCCTTAATTCATTTTAAGGGGCGACTCAGATTCCATCAGTACCTGCCCAGCAAGAGGGCCAGGTACGGAATCAAATGCTACAAGCTGTGTGAGAGTACCTCAGGGTACACCTACAGCTTTAGAGTGTGCGAAGGGAAGGACAGCAGGATTGAACCGCCTGAGTGTCCTTCTGTCCTGGGAGAGAGTGAGAAAATTGTGTGGGATTTGGTGCACACACTGCTGGATAAAGGTTATCACCACTATACCGATAACTTTTACACCAGCATCCCACTCTACAAATCTCTCTCTGTGCGAGGTATCGCCGCCTGCGGTACAGTCTGCAAAAATCAGAGAGGCCTCCCGAAGACGGTACTTGGGCAGATTCTCAGAAAAGGTGAGAGCAAAGCTCAATGTAGCGACCACCTGCTGGTGGTCAAGTACCAGGATGCCCTTCTATTGACCTCCATACACGGTGATGGCAGCGCCCTCAGCACTGTATGGGGTACCTCTACAGAGGTCAGCAAACCGACCTGTGTACTGGGGTACAACAAAAACATGGGGGCGTTGATCACTCTGATCAACTCCTCCAACCGTACAATGCTTTGAGAAAGGCCAGGGTGTGGTACAAAAAGCTGTCCATGCACATTGTAAAAATGGCAATGCTCAATGCTTTCCTGCTGTCATGATGTGCACGCAACACCGATACATCGTACCTTCATTTCCAGAAAGTAGTGGTTAAGGCCCTGATGTTTGGCACGAGGGAAGGAGCGGGTCCCAGTACTTCTGGAACAGAAGGTGCACGTATCGTACCAGGTCAGCATTTTACTGGGGTGGTCCCGCCAACTGGAAAAAAGGTAAGCCGCAAAAAAGGTGCCGAGTGTGCTACAAAATAGGAATATGCAAGGACACCATCTATCAATGCGACACCTGCCCCGAAAAACCTGGCCTGTGTATGAAGGATTGCTTTAAATTGCACCAAACCTGCATGCACTACTAATTTACTTTACAGGAAACAGATTAGTTCCAAAGAAGGCACATCTACGTAAGTTCTTTGGGGGTCTACTTTCCAAAATGTTGTCACTTGTGGGTTTTTTCCTGTTTAGGCACATCAGGGGCTCTGCAAACGGAACATGATGCACGCAGACAATTCCATCAAAGTCTGCATTCCAAAACATCAGTACTTCCCTTTCGAGCCCCAATGTGCGCCCAAACCGTTTTTTCCCACATATGGGATACCAGCATACTCAGAACAAATTGGACAACAACATTTGAGGTCTAATTTCTCCTGTTACCCTTGGGAAAATAAAAAATTGGGGACTAAAAGATCATTTTTGTGGGCAAAAAATAGGATTTTTCATTTTCACACCCGGGCGTTATAAACTTTAGTGAAACACTTGGGGGTTCAAAGTTCTCACCACACATCTAGACAAGTTCCTTAGGGGGTCTAGTTTCCAAATTAGGGTCACTTGTGGGGGGTTTCCACTGTCTAGGCACATCAGGGGCTCGTCAAACGGAACATGACGGCCGCAGAACATTCCATCAAAGCCTGCATTCCAAAACATCACTACTTCCCTTCCGAGCCCTGATGTGTGCCCAAACAGTAGTTTTCTCCAACATATGGGGTACCAGCGTACTCAGGACAAATTGGACAACAACAATTGAGGTCCAATTTCTCCTGTTACCCTTGGGAAAATAAAAAATTGGGGACTAGAAAATCTTTTTGTGGGGAAAAAAAATATAATTTTTTCTTTAATGCCCGGGCACTATAAACTTTAGTGAAGCCCTTGGGGGTTCAAAGTGCTCACCACACATCCATATACGGTCCTTAGGGGGTCTAGGTTCCAAAATGGGGTCACTTGTGGGGGGTTTCCACTGTTTAGGCACATCAGGGGCTCGTTAAACGCAACATGGCGTCCGATCACAATTCCAGCCAATTTTAGGTTGAAAAAATAAAACGGCGCTCCTTCCCTTCCGAGCCTTGCCGTGCGCCCAAAGTGGTTCCCCCCCACATATGGGGTATCAGCATACTCAGGACAAATTGGACAACAACTTTCGTGGTCCAATTTCTCCTTTTACCCTTGGGAAAATAAAAAAATGTTGCTAAAAGTTCGGTTTCGTGACTAAAAAGTTACATTTTCGTTTTTTCCTTCCACATTTCTTCTGCTCCTGTGAAGCACCTGAAGGTTTAATAAACTTCTTGAATGTGGTTTTGATCAGCTTGAGGGGTGCAGTTTTTAGAATGGTGTGACTTTTGGGTATTTTTTGCTATATAGACCCCTAAACGTGACTTCAAATGTAAGGTGGTCCCTAAAAAAATGGTTTTGTAAATTTTGTTGTAAAAATGAGAAATCACTGGTCAACTTTTAACCCTTACAACTCCCTAACAAAATATTTTTTCCCAAAATTGTTCTGGTAAAGTAGACTTGTGGGAAATGTTATTTATTAACTATATTGTGTGACATATTTCTCTATTTTAAGGGCAAAAAAATTCAAAGTTTGAAAATTGCAAAATTTTCCAAATTTTCACCAAATTTCCATTTTTTACACAAATAAACGCAAGTTATATCAAAGACATTTTACCACTATCATGAAGTACAATATGTCACGAGAAAACAGACTCAGAATCGCCAAGATCCGTTGAAGCGGTCCAGAGTTATAACCTCATGAAGGGACAGTGGTCAGAATTGTAAAAATTGACCCGGTCATTAACGTGCAAACCACCCTCGGGGCTTAAGGGGTTAAAGGGAAAAATGCCAAAAAACATTTTTTTCCTTCATAATTACATGTATATAAGGAAAAATAATAATTATACCTCCCCATTGGCATATGTTCACACGGAGTATTTTGGCTTTAGTTTTTCCTTTAACATTTGTGAGGGTTTTCTCTCACTCCTACATTTGGGAGGTCCCTCCCTCATGCCAAATAGTTAGCAAGATAGTGAAATACATATTTCCCATCCCTGTACAATGCCATTTCAAACATGCCCATTTGAATTATGGGTATGTCCACCGTCATGTCATTATGTGGCCATCGCTGACAATTAGCAGAGTGCCAGCAGGTGCTGTGAAACCTGAGTTGGTAAGGGCCCTCAGGTGGCCCTGTAGCATACATTTGGGAGAGCTTTTGCAGCGCCCCAGAGATCTGGTCGTTGCAGTATGACACTCTGCCACTAAGGGGAGTGATGGTACGTCTGATGGCACTGAAGGAATTCTACTGACCAGGTATCACCAGCACACATTACACTTCACAATCCGGCCACTAGGGGGAGAAAAAGGCTTTATTTATTGGGCCACTCCTCACACTGGTAAAACTAGGGGTTGGATAGGAAGTTAGTCAGAAGCTGACTTGGTTGGATTCAGGCAACATCCCATGGCGAACAGAGCAGAAAGTAAGGCTACACCGCGGCGGTATCCTAAGAGAGAGACACGAAGGGAAGGATATTGTGGAACAGTGAGAAATGAGATCAAGCACAAAGGAGAACCAGTAGGAGTTGTGCCGTGAGACCGAGGCAACATCCTACTGAGGCGCGTAGCCGGTGGCCGGAACACCGCGGGAGTAACTGACTATAGGCCTTACTTCGAACTCCGCAGGACAGTTAATTATAGGTTGGCTACCTTAAATTTCCTACGAAGACATAGGGGGCAACGCCTGGAGAGGGGCGTCTCTAGGGTCCCGGAAGAGCTCCGAGCCTTCCCGTCATACGGGTGCGTCCAAGCCATAACATACTGGGGGATGAGAAACTAGTAACATCTGGAACAAGCGAGAGAGAATTAGAAAGAACGAACGAACGAGAACTGCAGTTGTGAGGACTATTCTGAATGCTCAGCAGGGTAGCACTACAACACACAGGCGCTAGTGGTAGGCACTGATTTCCACCTGCAAAGGGAACTCTGGAAGTGCCCATCGGACCGGCCGGTCTCAGATAGCCCTGTTAAACGTGCTCTGGATTGAGGATCCTGAAGTCTTCAGTAAAGAGGTAAAGAGACTGCAACCTTGTGTCCTAATTATTGACTGCACCTCACACCATTACCATCCACCTTACTGGGAAGCCCTGGGGACATACTTCACCTGTGGGAAGGTATACCATCCAGCTGCCATTCCATCACCCCAGCGGACCCCACAGCAGCGTCGGTCACCCTGACCAAACACCACAGGTGGCATCACGAAACCTTGACAGACTCCTATCACCTTTTACTGGACGCCCCTTAGCAGGGTCAGGGACCGGGTCTAGCCACCGTGACAGCCTCAGAACCGAACCAAAGAGGCCCGGTACCGAGAACTCATGGCCCTGTGTCTGGGGGCGCTCCACTTTCACTCGTACATTTTTGAGGTTCCTCCATCATGCCAAATAGTTAGCAAGATAATGGAATGCATATTCCCTATCACTTTTTAATGCCAGCTAAAACATGCCCATTTGAGTTTTGGGCTTTTCCTACCACCACCATGTCCACCGACATGTCATTGTGCGGCCCTCACTTCACATTTTCAGAGGGCCAGCAGATGCTGTGAAACCTGAGTTTTGTAAGCTCCCCAATTAATTTTTAAAACCGGATCCCAATGGAACAACTGTCAAAGCGGGTGAAGCCGCCGTAAGATGAATATAAGACAGGAGTTGGGGAGCTGTATGAACAATGTCAGTAAATTGGATTCTACCAGACACCAAAAGCATTAGAATTCTGAATACAGTGTATGCAAGCGTGGGCCTGTATTGTCATCAGTCTATTAGGCCTGAAACCCATGTCAGGAACATGTACAAAAAGCGGATAGGATCAGGCTCAACCATTGTTAGGTGCTCAGAGGTAAAAGGGTAAGCCCGGGATCTACATATGATATAACTACTATAAGGTGGACCATACTAAGTATTCCCTTACCTCTATTTATGTGCTTTTCTATCTGCTCCATTTTAACACCATTTCTTATAATCTATGACCTTTTTTCTTTCCAATCCTCTTGTTTCCCCACGCAATCACTACAACACCATCTCACTTTCACAAGTGGTTTCAGCATGCACACCAAATAACGTTATATAGTAATATTATATGTAGGATACGTGAAATAATTAAAACACGTACCTATGTTTTCTTTTGTTTATTATTCTTTTGATTTTGATTGTAATATATGCTTTTTTTGTTATTACGTATGAACAGATTGTCTTCCTGACGAAGGCTCGTGCCTGAGCCGAAACATTGGAAACCATTCTCATTTGCACAAGATATATTAAAAAAAACATTGAAAGCAACAGTTCTGTCTTCACGTTTTTGGAGTGTGCCGGGATTAGATCTTTTGTAGGAACATGTAAAGTACAAGCCTCATTTTACTTGGAAGCAGCCTCCTCAAGGGAAAGAGACAGGAGTGCCATTGACCAATATACACAAGTCTACCTACTTCTTCTGGTTACTACCCAACCAGGTAGAATGTATATTTTGCATGGTTTTGAGCAACAATGAAGTAATTACAGAAAATGTCCCAGAGAGTGATGAGGTCTGTGGAGTGTATTACTCAGGTGATAGGCAGCTGGTTACCGGCATCGTTGGTCGCTGGAGAGCTGTCTGTGTGGCAGCTCTCCAGCGACCAAACAGCGACGCTGCAGCGATCCGGATCGTTGTCGGTATCGCTGCAGCGTCGTTTAGTGTGAAGGTACCTTAAGCGCGGCCCTGCGCTTAGTAACCCGATGTTTACCCTGGTTACCCGGGGACTTCGGCATCGTTGGTCGCTGGAGAGCTGTCTGTGTGACAGCTCCCCAGCGACCACACAAGGACTTTCCAACGATCACAGCCAGGTCGTATCGCTGGTCGTGATTGTTGGAAAGTTGATCAGTGTGAAGGTACCTTAAGGCTGTGGACTGAATAGGTCTGAGGAGCGTAGTAACCCAGTCTCTAAGACGTGTTTAATATGTACAGAAACTGGCCAATACCCCACCACCATTTTTTTGCAAGGACCAAAATTTTGAAAATGTAAGGGAAGCGACAGTTTAATAAAGAGACAGAAGTCTCATTTAGGAGCATGGAAAAATCAGCAATGGTCTTTGTTCAGCACCGGACAATGTAAATTGCTAAAAAATATGTATGCCCTATCTAACAATTTATGAACAGACATATATGCCGACAAGTGAACGCTGCACTAGGACAATGAACTGGACGTGGTTGCTGACTGTTGTTTCTATGCAACTGCAGATTGTGGACAGGAGACCTCAGCGCCTCCTTCCTAGACAACAGATTGGGAAACAAGTAACACAGGGGAAGGGACAGTGGTTTCACTTTCAGACACAGGTTTTGTACCCAGGCGTTCCACCAAACTACTGGGATGCTACGTATATGAGCAGTATATGGCGTATGCTAACAGAGGTATTATGTTGAATTTCCCTTTATAAAGGGATGCGTGGGTAAGATTTTTGAACTAGCAGCATATATAGAGAGCATGTTTCATTACTCATATTATTATTTTGTGTAAGGCTGAAACCTGTAGAATTGTGTGGAGTAGATTAATGCATGTTACAAAATGTCTAAGTGTAGACCAAAAAATTTACATCAGGCTACCAGATACACGCTTAAGGAGACCGTGTGGAGGGCACACAATAAAAAAAATAATAATAGAATATATAGAGATTGAGAGTAGAAATTTGACCATTGCACAGTGTACAAAGGTTTCCAAAAATTACCCTAAGGGGTCTGTATCATACACGCTGAAAGAGACCATGATGGGGACCTCACAATACATTTAACAGTTATTACAAGATGTAGGGAGTTCAAGTTTCACCACTGATCAATGTGCAAAGTTTTCAAGAAGTAAAAATTAAAAATTAAACATTACCCACGTGAAATATACATAAATGACCACTAAATACTTGTGCAGAAGGAGGAGGAGGTGATTTCCGGAACAAAATGGGTTTGGATGGTAAGGGATGGATGTTAAGACAACTTACAAAAAAGAACACTTGAGCGGCATTTACATGACATTGCTGTCATCCGTAGGGCTTACAAAGTTGGAGGAAATCCAGCCCTTGTTCAATTTTAGAAGAGTCAGTCTGTCTGCATTTTAAGTTGACAGCCGTGAGCGCCTATCCGCTATGATTGCATCGGCCGAACTAAACACCCGCTCGGACAGCATGGCAGCACATCCAAGGCATACAAGGAGAGGTTGGGCCAAGTGTGCAGCTTGGACAACCAATAGTTAAAGGGCACTGAAGAATCAGCAAGCATGTTGGTATGGTCACTTAAGTAGTCTGTCACCATCCTAGTCAACTTCTCCCTCCTCATCATAGTTACACCCACAAATAGCGCTTACTGATGTGACAGTTTCATGAAAATGGCCCAGTTGGTGGGCATTCCCCCCCCCTCCCCCGAGTTGCACCTGGTGTGTGTGGCCCTCCACTATAATTCTTGTGAGTGAAAAGAGCTGGTATCTCTGCAAGCAGCTTTTTCTGAGTCAACTCAAAAGAGCCTCCTTACTCGCTAAATAACAGGCCAAGAGTGCATTGCTCCCCTGTATGGGGACAAGAAGAGGCAAGAACACTGCCAACCTGAGTACCATCAGCATGCAAAAGCACATGGCAGCTAACTATCCCAGTAGGTGGGCGGAATGCCTGGGTACAAAATCCGTGTCTGAGGGTGATAGTTGACTGAGTTCTCCCTCTGGTCAAACCACTACCTCTTCTTGCCTGTTTTCAGGGTACAAATCCATCCATCTCTGCACTGTGATGCTCGCTAGGCGTGCCACCATGCCAAATTGGATCAGTGGCCTCATCATTGACCACATCATCTTCCAATTTCTCAATCTGATCCTCCATCTGAGTTGCGATTTGAGGATGACCTGATGGCAACTATGCATCATGATTATCCTCCACCTCTTCAGACATGAATTGACTTTTCCCAAAGATGCTTTCTCCTGGCTGTGGGTGCTCAATTGTTTGGGCATCACTACACTCCTCATGACCCTCTCTAATGGTGCACATTGAGAGGCCTGACAAAGTACAAGGGAAAGTAAACAGTTCCTCAGAGTGGCCAATTTTGGGGTCATATGTCTCCTGGGACTCGTGACGGTGGGAGAAAGGAGGACTAGGTTGGGGATTCAGAGGCCCAGCCTCTTGGCTATTGAGACTGAACCGTGTGTAAGACTTTGTGGTGCTGCTTATCAACACACTGGAGATTTTGTCTGCCATTCAACTCACCACATCCTCACACTTGTCTGGGTTCATTATTGGTGTAGCGCGCTGACCAACTTATGACAGGAAGCTAGAACAAGATACAGGCACCTTCAAATCTGTCACAAGGGCTTGGCGGGCACCACCACATCCACGTCCCTTAACGTCACCCTTTCTCATGTTGAATGCGTTATGTTTATGACAAAAAAAATACTGCCTTTTTTTACAAGTATCCTCACAAAGATCATATGTACAAATTCACTGTATCTAGCAATGTGTGGCTATTTTTTTCAGATCTCGGCTTTATTATACACGGCAAAAGCAGACTGTTGTAAAATACAGATAAATAGTCACATTTGCGCATCTCTACAGGCTTTGCGCAAGTCGCACAACTGCTAGATAAAAATATGCTATTTATCAAACCAATACAAAATTATGATTTTTTTTATATTGCCTTGCTGACACACTGCAACAGCTGAGTAATGAAAATTATTGCCCCTAGTAAATTGTGACATTTGCCTAATTTATCTCTACCCAGATTGCGCAAGTCGCACAACTGCTAGAAAAAGATATGATATTTATTAAACCAAAAGAAAATTATGATTTTTTTATACTACCTTGCTGACACTTCAACAGCAGAGTAATGAAAATTATTTCCACTGATAATTTGTGACGTTTGCTAATCTTTAACCAGATTATGCTAGTCGCACAACTGATAAAAATACGCTTTTTTTTAACCAATAGAAATTTTTGGGGATTTTTTTAGATCGCCTTTATGAGACACGCCAACAGCAGACTCAGGGATATTACTGGTAAATAGTGACGTTTCCGTAGCTCAACAGGTTTTGCACCAGTCGCACAACTGTTATATAAATATTGGGTATTTAAGCAATAGACAAGGAATATTATTTAACAATTAGCTTTTAAAATGGATGTTACTATATGCTGGCATTGAGGAATATTATTTTGCAGTAAAAAAATAAATTTATAGGCTGCTATACAGGAATATTATGTAGCTCCAAAGAAAATGGTTTCGTATATGCTGGTACTACCTAATATTATTTGCTTCTACAAATAGCTGATTTGTATACTTTGGTAGTGATAAAACCCTGCCTATTTCACCTTAATCCTACAGTCTGTTCTTAATACTAACTACTATACAACACAGTGGAAAATAGCAGAGATCTGCAGCATGTACTTGCAATGATGATAAAACACCCAGGTGCTTGCCTTTTACTCTCTCTCCTACTAAATCTCTCCCTACGCTATCCCTATCTAACAAAGAACTAATCTTCACAATCTTCAACTCTTAAAAGAGCTTTTTGGAATGAATAACTCTCCTTATATTCTCCTATCACTCTCCCTACGCTCACATTATGCACTCCCTAAGCTGTTTCCGGCTGTAATATGCATAAGATGGCACCACGGCAACCTTTAAATATCCCCTATGATGCTGTAATGCCAGCTAATCACAGTAATGCCACAGCAAATATGACGCCGGCATTACTGTGCTTGGCAAGCCAGCCCAGCATGTTCATTGGCTGCAAAGAAAGTGCCAAACATCCTGGGCGGGTCACTCGAATGTAACGAGGTGAATACCTGATTACTCACCGACTAACGAATAGCCCAAATACTGTACTATTCGTGTGACTAACGAATAGTGCCGAATGTATTCGCTCATCATTATTAAAGGGAACCTGTCACCCCCAAAATCGAAGATGAGCTAAGCCCACTGACATCAGGGGCTTATCTACAGCATTCTGTAATGCTATGGATAAGCCCCCGATGTATCCTGAAAGATGAGAGAAAGAGGTTAATTATACTCACCTGGGGTCGGTCCGATCCGATGGGAGTGGTGGTCCGGGGCCTCCCATCTTCTTATGATGATGTCCTCTTCTTGTCTTCACGCTGCAGCTCTGGCGCAGGTGTACTTTGTCTGCCCTGTTGAGGGCAGAGCAAAGTACTGCAGTGCGCAGGCGTCGGGAAAGGTCAGAGAGGTCCAGCACCTGCGCACTGCAGTACTTTGCTCTGCCCTCAACAGGGCAGACAAAGTACACCTGTGCTGGAGTCGCAGCATGAAGACAAGAAGAGGACGTCATCTGATGAAGATAGGAGGCCCCTGACTGGACCTGCGACGCCCATCAGATCGGACAGCAGCGGAAACGCCCCTGGATGACTATAATATAACCTCTTTTTCTCATTTTTCAGGATACATTGGGGGCTTATCTACAGCATTACAGAATGCTGCAGATAAGCCCCTGATGCCGGTGGGCTTAGCTCATCTTCGATTTTGGGGGTGACAGGTTCCCTTTAAAGATCATTTACACAAATCAATTATTACTAAATATGATCAAAATTACCTGGGCATCATGATTAATAAGTGAGCAAATGCTAAAAGACATAAATAGATAACATCACTTTGTTATACAGGATGAGACAATGATAATTCTCATCCTCCCTGCATCTTCCACAACAAGAGAATACAATTTGTCTTGATGTATTTCAAAACAGAAAAGGAGGCCTAGTTATTCCTAGCAACATAGCACAGTTAATCCTAATCATACGAGGCTGAAAATTAAATGTGATTAGTTGCTGTGGGCAACAAAACCACCTTTGCTTTAATATGCTCTTGATTCATGAGGAACTAAAATGCTTCTCGGAGGGATCTGCTGCATGGACAGAATTAGCCCATCATTAGGTTCTTTTTAATTAAGTCCATTTTAGTTTGTTTTTTTCAAGTCTCTATGAAAACCCTTAGTATAAGTTTCATGATACTTTATATATTTTATACAGAATTTAGGACAATATCTATTATACTATCACGCAGTAAGAAATCCTGTACAACAACCTATAGCATCACCAAGAGTCAGGTTAGAAGAAATCTCATTTGCCCCATATTTTAATGTTACATTTAAACAGGTTCTTCCAGAAGAAATCTATTCGCCTATCTTCTTTGCCAGTGTATTACCAGTGAAAATAAACAGTGACATATTGCAAGAGAGGCAGAATCTCATTTTACAGCCATGTGGGAATGTATAAGGAGCCGAGAGCGGCTGCTGGCTAGATCGGAGAAACTCATCCTTCAGATGAACATAGTAAACATCCGCATGCTGTCTGTATGCAAAACGGATAGCATATGGCCAGCACACAGACTAATGCAAGTCAATGAGGTGGTTCAAAGGAACGACCATTGTCCACGTGCAGGTACGGACTGGGGCTGAAATTCAGCCCGGGCATTTGAAATCACATGGGCCCATGCTGTCCCCGTCCCCAAGCACCAGATGGGGATATATAACTAATATTACCCTGGATGGATGAAAACAAGATTTGCTACAAGACCAATATTTTTAATGATATCCGTGGCCTGCAGGAGTGAGTGACAGAGTCAGCGACTTTGAGCTCCATCACAACTTAACAGTATGGGTATTTTGAGAACATGTATTCTGTTAACAATATAGCAGACAAGGCAGCCCATGACCAGACGGGCCCTCCTGGCATTTGCCAGAATTGCCAGATGGCCAGTCCGGCCCTGTCCACGTGTCACTTATTACAGCATACATTACCTCAATCCCTTTCTCAGATCAGACTTTCCCATTATACTCAAAGGGTTAAAAAAATAGACACCAACCACGTGGTGTGTTTTTTTTTATGAATAAATTGCAATTATTAACACAGGAAACTTTATTTGTCATTTTAATATTTATTAAACTATTGATGTAAAAAAAAACATGTCAAGCGGATATAACAAACTGACTTATGGATGACAAAATTGTTTTTCTCTAGATAAAAAGGGATCATTTTACAAAACTCATGCTATCTAAGTCCAGCTTTCCATATATTGTAAATTACAAGTGTTATGGGAGCAACTGTAGCAATGTGTGTTCTTAATAACTAAAAAGAAACAGGTCCTTTTCATGTTATATCAGGACATGCCAACTGCAGAGAAAGGCACAGCTACAGGTGCAACACCACTATCTCACTATGACATCAGTCAATAATGAATAAATCCCTTCTGGCCAAACACCTTTTTCTTCCAAACACAAAATGAGAATGTGACAGATGTCTGGTCTCTCATTTTCTGCTAGAATGAGAGACTATTTATCTGACACTATTAGAGGTCAAATTGGCTGGCCATATGTCCTACTATGCTGACACTGTAAAGTGGCTATGGCTCATAATTTATTGACAAACGGTGTCTGAAAGAAATATGGAGGACTGTGCCTAGATCTGTAATTAGGAACGGTGTATGGTAGAGTCATAAAGCACTATGGAAAAAATTACAGAGGTACTAATATAGAATGGTCAATGTAGCCACAAGCCCGCATCGAACTTTACTTCCAGCTCTCATCCAACACACTTCAATAATCTAAAATCCAGCTTCTACTTAAACAGCCCTAACCAAAGTGACAACCTGTTGCCTGCCAACAACCAATAATATAAATTCCTCCTCCTTGACCTTTCATCAACCGTTGACACTGTTGACCATTTCTTGTTACTACAGATCCTCTCTTCCCTTTGCATCAAAGATCTTGCCCTTTGCTCCTTTTTCTCCTCTTACCTCACTTGTTGCACATTTAGAATCTCTCTTTTCCACATCACCTCCTCATTCTGCCATCTCTGTTGATGTCCCTCAAGGCTCAGTCCTGGGAACCCTACTCTTCTCCATCTATGCCTTTGGCTTGGGACAATTCATATAGTCTCATAGCGTCTAGTAAATCTATGTGCTAATGACATTTAAATCTACCTCTTTGGTCCAGATGTCACCCTTCCAGAATCCTAGAGTGTCAATCAGCTATATCCTCTTTCTAATCATGCTTTCTAAAAATCATTACCGACAAAACTGAATTCAATATTCATCTATCACACTAAATTACATGAAGCTTTCCCCTGTATCACATGTCCTCTGCCTCAGTTTAATCCCTCTGCTGTACTTCAAACCGCTCATCAAAGCCTTTACCATCTCCTGCTGCCTCCAACGCATTTTTCCAGAATCCATCCTTTCCTCAACCCCGAACAAACTAAAATGCTAGGACATTTGTGCTCTCATCATCCTCCGCCTCAACTACTGCGTCTCCAGTCTATCCTTAACTCTGCTGTCTGATTAATTCACATCTCTCCTCTGCCAATCCCTTCATTGGCTTACCATTGTCCAGTGGATCCAGTTAAAATCACTATCAATGACTTGCAAGGCTGTCCATAATTTTTATCCCTTATACATCTCCAAACTAATTATAAAAAACCTCCCAGCACGTCATCTCCCCTGTGGTCATACGTTCCTCCCATAACTGCCTCCAAGATTTTTCCAGATCACCCCCCATCCTCTGGAATTCAGAGCCTTAACATGTCCAATTATCTTGCACATTTGAATCCTTTATAAATATCAAAAGACTGACCGTCACTTCCAAACAGAAATCAGGTGTGTACAGGTGCTTACTAAGAGCAGCCATCTCCTTATATAATCAACAAAATAAAGTAGCACTCTGTAGCGCTATAGCATGCAAACATGAAATACATGAAATTTAAATTGCATTACTGCACTATAAAATATGAAACCTCTGTGGCGTTCCTTCATCAAACCTGTAAAATAAAAAAAAAAGATAGGGCTTCATAGCACAACGCTATTTTGATTGAGTTAAACAGTGTTACTCATGGATTCTCTGTTGATTCTTTGATAGTTGGGTATTCACCTTATGGGTTTCAGAGCTCGATACAATACTTATACTGTACATGTGTTAATGGTAGAGACTAGAGCAGCTCCTAGAGTCCCTTGTTCCAGAATCTCATTTCGTTCATATACAACATCCTAGATGTACGCTCAAAAACAGAGATTCCGATGCCGTGCTTCTGATCTTCCCTCGTGAGGGCCTCTTCATGAATTGCCTTTGTAGACTGGGGACATGAATGGAGCAATGGAAGTCTATCCTGTTCAGCGATGGTTTCCACCTTCAAGTGGGAAGAGGTCTTCCATAAATTTCTTACTCCCGAGATTATGGTGTGGCATAATGTAGCTGGACCCATCGAGTCTTCATTCTAGGTATACTACCATTTTGGCATCACATTGACTTGGTCATAGGACCAGTGGTGCTGCCATGTCTCCAAAGTGTCTCAGGGGCTGTTTTTCAACACACCATGCTGTATGTTGCTTGGGTTATTGTTGGCAACATTCATAGCCTAAACGTGCTATACCATGGCCTACAGCATCACCAAACTTCTCTCTTATCAAGCACAACTGCAATTGCAAAGGGAGCACCAGAGCTTGATGATTTGCTTGCCCAAGTGCATAGAGCATGGCAGAACATTCCTCAGACAACCATTAATAACCTCACTGATAGTATGCAAAGGTGTATAATGTGTGTGTATTTCTGCTCAGAACGCTGATTCTCTATTATGAACAAATCAAGATGTTTTAATAGTTGTTCCATCATTTGCATATTATTAACATGTGTATCGATCCGGTGATTTTCAGAATTCCACAACTTTTTCAACTTGGTGCTGGAATATCAATGTTGAGGAGCTTGAAAGGAGTTTGTAAAAAATAGGCAACTTTTATCAATGAAAATAGATGCATATTTGTTACAGATTTGCAATTTTATGGGGCAGCTCAGATCTGCGATTATTTTATCATGCTGATTTGGCATGAGAGAACAATCGCAGCATGCTGTGATTGACACCGAGATTTTGCTCACTCGCACCCATACAAGTCTATGTGTGCGAGTGAAACATCACCTAAATGCAGTGCAATATACTCCGACCTCAGCAGCAGAGTAGATGGAGAAATTATTCAAGCAGCAGAGCAGGAATCGAGGGACATTAGCATATCGCATCCAATGCTATACGCTAGTGTGACACCGGCCTCACTGGCAATTACTGGCCTCAGTGGTGGCACATTTTTAGTGATTAGTTGCAGCAAATAAATGCTTGTCAGATTGAATAGAAAGCATATAGACTGACAAAGGACCCAGATAGCACTTGAAGAAGATAGGCAGGCGATCAGTAAGGTGAATATACTATTTTTTTCCAAATTCATTTTTTTTTAATTCAACCCCTGAAGCTTTTTATTAAGTCAGTGTTCCTTAATAATTTATTCTCACTGTAATATATGCCCCACATCACATATTTAAGCATTCAACTGTAATATTGTCATGCCTCCTAAATTATATTGTAAAACATCTAATGTCAGATAAACCTTTGGAAAAGTCATAGATTATTAACAGACACAATACTATGTACAAGACTTGCGAATAGTCCTCTTAAGAGATATTTGGAACAGGCCATACATTGTACCAGCAAACACACCTGCTGAAATGGCACTAACTAAATATGTGACCAACCTCAGTGAAAACACAGGTGGAGCTACTTGCATTTTGAGTACGTTAACCAGTGCGGGATCAAAGCCTGGCATTGTTTGATCATGTGAATCAACAGGGAAATAATGTCTGAAGGAAAATAGCTCCCAATAATAATCCTTCTATAGTTTCACTGGTGAGATGTTAGCTTTCTTTGTCTTTATGTCTCAACCCTTTCTCCGCCACACCTTAGTTCTTTCTTAGTTATATAGAGATGCAGAAATGAGGTGGTTGTACCCATGAGAAAAACTGCCAAATTACACAAGTCCAATAACCGAAAAATTCAAAGTCACTCAAACTGGACGAACAAGCTCAATGTTGGTTAGATGCCCTCTGGTCAGAGAACATTCAGTCTTCAGGTGTGCTCACAGGTTACCACCTGATTTACATGATATTTTGCTGGAGGGGAGGTATGCAAAGCAAGTAACACAATGAGACCGATGGATGTCTCTACAAAAATGGGTTTCCATGTTATCCTTTACTAGATACCTCATCATTCAAGATCGTTCCTCTGTTTTGTTCTTTTACTATTTGGTGAGTATAAGCAGAATAGAATTTAAAGAGTTAAATTATCCCTGGCCTGTCCTATAAATAGTGGATAACTTTCATTCTTGGGGAAACCCCTTTAAGTGTATTAAAATTTTTACAACTAATAATTTAAATTGGAAAAAAAGGAACATCCCCTTTGTATATGTGATCACTTTATTTTTTTTTAACAACCCTCTAAACAAATTTTCAACTACCAAAAATGAATTGAATCTGGATATTTGTGAGTGTCTGATTATTTTACCTGGTTCTTATGACATGCTCACATATGGAGTAAGTGTTTGCGGATTTCCAGTGCAGCTTCTATGTCTGCTATGACCAAAGTATTCCACCTTTGTAAGAAAACCTATTTAAGGCAACTTTCACGCAGAAACTACTCAGAGCTTTTCGTCATTATTTCGAAGCCAAACAGAGATTAGAAAACACACAGGCTGATTTACTAAAGCTAGCTTCCATACAGTGTGAACTTAGACTAGACAGTATTATAATGTGCCACCTTTAACAGAATAACAAACAGCTCCAGATTTCTACTTCCTGACAGGGCGATTTCCATTTTTTTCCCCTTTCTTCCAAGAGCCATAACATTTTTTTACTTTACTGTCCTCATTGCCACAAGTGAGCTTTTTTTTTTTCCGGGAAACATAGTAGCTTTGCATGACAGCACTCATTTTACTATTCAACATATTACTAAAGAGAATTTAAAAGACAAAATACCGCAATTGTTTTTTGCACTTTATAGTGTTCATTGTGCGGTAAAAAAACACCTGGCGATATAATTCTCCAGGTTAGCACGAATACAGTGACTTCAAACTTGTATAGTTTTTGTTTTTTGCTAACTGGCAGAAATAAAATTCGAAAACTCATTAAAAAAAAGTTTGCTTGTGTCGTTGTTTCAAGACGCATGACATTTTCATTTTTTCAGTAGAAAAAGCTGTACAGTTCTTTCATTTTTCAACGTGAGATGACAATTTAATTAATGCTATTTTTGGACAGATAAGACATTTCAATCTCTTCTTACTGCATTTCTTGTGAGGTTGCGGAAACAAAAAAAATTGCAATTCTGGTGTTTTGATATTTCTTTTTCTCGTTACTTTGTTTACTAATTGGATTAATTAATTTTATATTTTGATAGATCAGACATTAACATACATGGAAATACCAATTGTTTATTTATTTATTTTAAATGGGGGAAAAGGGTGCGTTATTCAAGTTTTTAAATTTTTTTTATACTTTTCAAAACTTTTAATTTTGTATATTTTGTAATCCTCTAACAAGATTTGAACATGCGATAGTCCAATCACTTATACTATATACTGCAAATATGAAAATATTGTATCAAAGCTCCCAGGCTTTCTAGGAAAGTTCACACGATCTATGAACAGCCAGCAGAGGGCGCCTCACCGCAAATGCAGGTAAATATAGGTCATTGACCTACTTTACCTTCATTCCCTGGGGTTTTGCAGCGAGGAGGAGTAGCGTTGCATTAGCAGAACTCCTGGCTGCAAAATGTTTTAACCCCTTCAGAAGGATTTACATCGTTGGACTTTACAGATCTGCGGAAGGTAAGTATATTGTTGGTTTATTATGTTTTTTCTTTTACAGAACGAGGGTCTTCAGTGATTGGATTGGGCGTTAAATAAAATATTACAACAACCTTTGATTTTATTTCATTAAAATAATTTTTAATAATGTGTGTGTTTTTTTTAACCCTTTCATTCAATTGGATTAATAATGGATAGGTGTCATAATTGACGCCTCTCCATTATTAATTAGGCTTAATGTCACCTTACAATAGCAAGGTGGCATTAACCCTTCATTACCCCATATCCCACCGCTACACGGGAATGGGAAGAGAGTGGCCAAGTGCCAGAATAGGCGCATCTTCCAGATGTGCCTTTTCTGGGGTGGCTGGGGGCAGGAGTTTTTAGCCAGGGGGGGGGGGCAATAACCATGGACCCTCTCCAGGCTATTAATATCTGCCCCCAGTCACTGGCTTTACTACTCTGGCGGAGAAAATTGCGCGGGAGCCCACGCCAATTTTTTCCGCCATTTAACCCTTAAATATAATAGCTAGAACGCCCAAATTTTGCATATACACACTACTGACATTAGTAGTGTGGAATATGCAAAAAAAATGGTGATATGAGATGGTTTACTGTATGTAAACCAGGTCTCATATCATGTCGGGTTTAGGAAGGAGAAAGCAAAAGCCGGTAATTGAATTACCAGCTTTTAAGCTGTCTCGCGCTGCATTAAATATAAATATATATATATAGGTGTCTCCCTGACATATATATATGTATATATACCTATTCTATGTGTATATATCTACTCTCATCTAACCTGTCAGTGTGATTTTACTGTACTCTGCACTGAATTGCCGGCTTTTCTAAGGACACGGGTGCGTAAAAATCGGACTGCACTCGCATGGTGCGAGTGCTGTGCGTTTTTTCTCTCGCACCCATTGACTTGCATTGGCGAGTCTCGTCCGAGAATCTCATCAATACGCAGCATGCTGCGATTTTTTTCTCAGCCGACACAGATTTTTCTCAGTCCGATTTCGGCTGGGAAAAAAATCGCTAATGGATTGTCACCTATTGAAAAACATTGGTCCGAGTGCAATCCGATTTTTTATCGGATTGCACTCGTCCGTTTTTCTCACAAGTGGAGATGAGCCCTTATCCCCATTAAAGCTCATTTGCCATTTATCAGCCCAAGCTTCTAGTTTACATAAATCATCCTGTAATATAAAATTGTCCTCCTCTGTATTGATTACCCTGCAGAGTTTAGTGTTATCTGCAAATATTGAAATTCTACTCTGAATGCCCCCTACAAGGTCATTAATAAATATGTTAATTTATGTCATATTATGTATGTATTATGTATGTATTATGTTATTTATGTCATATTTTCCCACAGGACCTACTAGTTGAATATGACTGCTAAATTTCCAAGCATACTCTCACCATCATAGAAAAGCATATTTTGGCATCCCTTTGCTAATGAGAAAAATGCAGAAAACATTTGTTCTTGCAGCCATTGTTGGCTCCTCAGTAATTTAATTATTTTCTCACAGAGCAGCTGCTGCAAGGTGCCAGTAATATCCAATTTTTATTTGTCTATTCCATAACCCAATCCATAAGAAACGGTCACACGTTCTTTATTTGGTCAGTATTTTACATCAGTATTTGTAAGCAAAAATTTTCACCCACTCCTTATTTTGGCTAATAAATACTGTACTTTATTTACTGCACTCCATGTGGCTCAGTTTAATGTTAAAAATGCAACTAGGATAACGGTTACAAAGTAGAGAAAAAAAGAATCAGCTCACCATGTCTTTTATCTTGACCTCCTGTGTGATCACCAAACACCTCGCGCGGACCAGGGTGAAGTGGCTACAATGAATCCAACAGAAAAGCAGGTGTATGAAGCGAGTGGTGAAGGTAAAAAATAACTTTTAATTAAAACAAAAATAAAAATATAGAAATATATATGGTACCCAGCACTCAGTACATACTATCTATAGAACCTAATGACGATCTACGCGTTTAGACCTGGTGGTCTTAGTCACGATCTCTGAGATTTTCATTAAAAGTTATTTTTTACCTTCACCACTCGCTGGACACACCTGCTTTTCTGTAGTATAAGGGTTAGTTCTACGTAATGTATACTTGCTATTTTCCTATCTTTATAGGTAATTTCCTTGTTCCATCTCTGGTCCCGTCTTTCCTTCCCTAATAAAAATGTGTTAAAACCCCGCCCCCCCCTAACTTCCTGCCCTACTTTCCCTCCCTATAAAATTGTATTGTGTATATAGTTGTATAATGTTTGTTTTATTCTCTTTGAAAAATCTTGAAACACAAATACTGTTGTAAAATACTGATCAAATACTAAATGTGCGTACATAAATTGTGGAGCATATGGGATCACAATGTAGGCCAAGCCCCTTTCTCCACTTTTTTCAAAATGTCAATGTGTCTAAACCCATAATAACTGTGGTGCAATAAGACTTGTTTTTTGGCATACACATCATGCCAGTAATCTGGCGGGTAGCTCAGTAAATCTGCCTCTTTTGTGTAAGGAGGCCTTGAAGATACTGCAAGGATGCTTGTTCAGGCACAGGTACATAAAGATATCATAAAGATATCTTCTTCAGACAGATTCTTTTGGCCTTGATAAGGATTTATGAGGCAGAAGTAAAAAAAAGAAACCACTCCTCTGCAGCTACTTTAGAACAAGGACTGTACTACAAAGAAAGAGCTCTGTATGTGGCCGGCTATTAAATGCTCTGTGGCAGTAGTGCTATGGAATGTCTTTACATGTGGAATATTTTTTCTATCACCAATGTTGTTGATTGTGTTAATGGGAGGGAAAGGTCACTCAGCATGAATGGATCATTGAGTCAATAGTTGCAAGCTTTGATGTGCTGGAACCTAGTATCTGAGCATATAACTTGGTCATGAATTAAGTTATTAGCATTTGGCTCTCTTTGGGGGTTCTTTGTGACTATGACCATTTCACCAGCACATCATAAACTTGTCACATAATAACAATCAAACTAAGGCCTCATTCAGACATCAGTGATTCTTCAACTACGGAAAAAAAGTCTGAATGTCGTCAGTGTTTTGTATCAGAGTTTTAGCAGTGTGGCATCTGATTCCTATGTATGAAAAAATAATACATTGCAAATCAAATGTTAATCTCCAACAGAGACCATATTGCCATCCGTGCCCTGTCTGGAATTTTCATGGACCCCTGGATTTGTTTGGGTAATTTTGATCTGTGACTTAGATTAAAATGGACATATTTTGTGATTTTTTTTTTATTTACAGACAAATGTTCCGCAAAACACAGATGTATGGATAGGACAATCAATATTAATGGGTATGAAAAACACAGATATAACACGTACATGAAAAACAGAAGTCTGAATGACGCCTTAGTGTGGATTTGAACTAAGGATTTGGTTTCAGAAATCTCTGCACCTGTCCCATTTCTATGCAGCAATTTGGTTTTTTGTCACCAGCAATGCTTTGATCCCAATACACTAAAAATGGCTCTCCACTAATGAGACATGAGACATATATAATCTGTGATACCTGGACAATAGAAAAAAGACCAAAATAAGTCTGTTAAAAACTACTAAACCGTGTATCTGTGAAGAAGCTCTTGACGGTGTATTTTGCCACTTTAATATTGATTGCTACATCTATTAAGGCCTCCTGAGGAAGCCAACGTGAAACGCGCGTTGGGGCAGCGCGTGTGGCACCACAGATAGAGATATGGGTAAGAGCCAGTGAATGTGGGATTCATGTCCCCACCATCAGTATTATTACTACTGTTACTAGTAACTTACCTTTGTACTATTTAACCTGTTTCACTGATGCGGTTCCATGAATCTCTTACAGCACTTCAACTGAATTAGTAGCACTGTCACTTTATATAGAAACGGATTCTTCTACCAGGCTCGCCCTTGCTGCACTGTATCTGTGGTGCTACACCATACTATTTCTTCTGCACCCGATTTCTGCTTTAAACGGTTCTGTCATTGATATGGTCTTTTATCTTGTATTGCCTTGTAAGTACTAAATGATCTATTAAAATACAATTCTTTTTATTTTACTTTGGATTGTATACTCAATTCTTTATGTATGCATCCTTGCTAGGAGTATCCATGGCTATTGCCTGTAACGGCCCGGATATATAGGCTTGGGACTGTTTCTAGTATTATGGTTTCTGTCTTACTGATCTTGTATTAATCTATTAAGGCGAGAATGACTGATTCCAACTGCTCTGAGTCCTTATGCTGATCATTGAGTGAGGCCGGCGTCACACTGGCGTTTAAAACGGCCGAGTGCAATGTGATAAAAAATCGCATTGCACTCGGACCAATGTTACCATATGGGGCCGCTCCCAGCAGCCGACTTTTTGTCGGCCGTTTTCCTTGGTCCAAGACAATCGCAGCATGCTGCGATTGTCTCGGACCGAGGAAATCTCTCGGCTTACTCGCACCCATATAAGCCTATGGGTGCGAGTGAGACAGCGCACACCACTCGGATAACATCCGAGTGATGTGCGTTATAAGCGGACCCCAGCAATGGAGGAGATGGAGAAATTCATTTCTCCGCCTCCTCCCCAGCTGTGCTCCGATCCTCCCTGTGCGAGAGAATCGGAGCACAGACGCATGACACTCGGCTCCTGCTCTGCTGCGAGCAGGAGCCGAGTGTCATTAGCATATCGCATCCGATGCTCTCGCATCGGATGCAATACGCTAGTGTGACGCCGGCCTGAAAGATTTTATCCTATGGTGGTAATAAAGGCTAAAATTGTAGGCAACACCACAAACCCTGACCCAGCAGAAAAACACCATTCATTTACGTACTTCGCCTTAATTAAGGCTTTTCTTGATTTCAGTGCATCGTACATAAAAGTTCACAAGTTCCTGATGCCAAGTCAAGACCTTGTATGTACTGCAGGACACAAAGCCAAGAAGCTGTCTGGCATCATAATCGTTTGTGCTGTTCCCAAAGGACCACAACCATGAGTTCTGCTAGCAACTTCTTTGACCCCTACAGTTACATCACTGGGTCACCACGTTTCTGAAAACAAGGAATCTATATAAGCCCATTTTTCAGTGTAGTGGGGGTTAGGCCAGGTGTATATGACCGTATTTCCGGTCCGAGTGCAATCCGACAAAACACTGGATCACACTCAGACCAATGTTATTCTACTGGGCCGTGCACAGGTCCGATCTTTTCTCAGACCAGCTCAGACTGAGGAAAATATTGCAGTATGTCTGAGTTTGATCCGATACTGGGATTGCAGTCAGCCATGCAAGTCAATGAGTGCATAGAAAGCATCAAACTGCCCTTTGATCACATTGGAGAGCAGTCCGATCTCTGAGCACTGACACAATGGAAATGGTGGAAAAAATGTTTTTTTTTCATCGTCTCATGAGAATAAAATCACATTATGTTGACACTCTGACCAGATTCTTCAGTGTCATTTGCATAATCAGCCCAATTCTCTCAGATGAGAGAATCTACGGCTGTGTGACCCTAGCCTCAGAGAGGGGAACCTAGAGAGGTGCGGAGGTTGCAGGTGTATGACAGAAGGGGCACAAGCACTGCTTTGATATAGCCATCAGTATTATAGATGACACTGTACATAGTGCCAATAGTATCATAGCACAGATGTGACACTTGGGCTGAAGATCTTCAAGTTAAGCCTTTGGGGGTTCCTAGTGGTCAATCCTCCATTGATCATGCCTGTATCCAAAGGGTATTGCAAGTCACGTACAAAATTCCCTTTAGGTGGTTATTACTTTGATGACAACATATTTCATATTTGCAAACTCTCTTGGAACTTCTGAAAGGCTCAGAGAAAAGGGTAGAGTTGGCAAATCTCCGAGGCTGCACAAGCCTCAACAACCTCCTTTCCAAGTTTTTTATTAGCTTCATGGTGAACCCTGACGTCCATGGGTACATTTACTGAAGGTTAGTTGGGTGAGACGCGTGGGCAGACTTATCATTAGCGCAACCTGTTCAACCACACATGGGCCCAAGAGGTAAGGGGGCCACTTCTACCTCCAGATCTTGGCCCAAGAGGTAAGGGGGCCACTTCTGCCTACAGATCAGGTGGGCTTGTGCACTATCAGCTATTTGACCACAAAGGGTCCATGTAAAGTTCTTGCAGAGGGGCCCTGTTCTGTGATACATGCCCAATGCCACACTGTGATCTCAGTGTCACGCACAACGTTACTCTATAGCTCGAGTATTACATAGAGCAGTCAGAGGGTCCGTCAGAATTCCCAAACATCAGTATTCAGAGGGACACCCACCCTTCCCGCTAATCTATTGTGTCAGGGTAAAATGATGGTTGGAATAAAGGCCAAAGTGCCTGCTACATAACACTGATCGGGGTCTTCAGATGGAATAGTCAGGATAGGTGTGAAGAGACCCCCAGCTATGGCTGCATGTCAGTTGGATTTCGGTCCCATGGTGTCATTCGCAGCTGACATAGAAAGCCCCCACTACTAGGAGTGGAAATAGAATCCGTCCACACATAAAGCACCTGAGAAATCCCCACGAAGGGGGAAATCTGCGTGACCGCATTCCTCTCATGACACTGCTGACTGAAAGTGAAACTCGAGGCCAAGTCACAAGTGACGAGTCACGGGGAGCAGCAGCACGGGTCATCGCCTCGGGAATCCACGGACATTCCACGAAATCGATCCATCACTGCCCCGGACAAAGCCCGCGCAAAATGTCGCCTGCGCCGCGGACACACGTCCTATACAGTGCGGCGAGGGCGCCCGGGCTCAGTGTGGTGACTGGCAGTGCCAGCCTTGGTCAGGATACCCCGCAGCTCGTTCTCCTCAGGCAGCGCCAGCAGGAGTCTTCAGTGCATGGCCGCCTGCTGGAGCACCTGTTACGCTGCGGGCATCCCCTGGAACAGCCTCATACACGCCGTCAACAGAGTGTGACTGACAGGAATTAGCAGCCGCCTCCCCCTGGCCAAGTGGATGATGCCGTGCAGGTGCAGTGTCACCGCTGGGACGGTCCCATTGTTACAGCAGGACAGGGGGCACGGATGGGCTTAGTGTGCTCGCTGCACGTAGGCGCGCTCCCGCCGAGCTCTGCTGCTTTCCACTCGAGGTCCTGCAGCGCCGCGAGGAGGACAGTGGCGGACACCTGCCGTCCCGGGAGCGCGCAGCCAGACACCTGCGGCTCGTATCCCACCCATGGGCTGGGGGTGTGACGCGTGTGTGACAAGGCGCCTGTGGAGAAGAAGATGTCCCTGCGCGCTCACGCATTGTTTTAGGAGGGGGCGACACCTGGGAAAGTTTGTGCGCGCTCACGTCCTGCCCTGTCCGCACCGCGGGGAGAGTGGCTGGCAGTGCCCGCGCTCAGTGTCGGGAGCGCGCGTAGGCAGGCAGTGCTGAGAGGAGGCAGCAGCGCCGGAGCAGTCAGTGTGAGGGAGCAGCGGCTGCGGGACGGAGCCTCCCTGTGTGCGGCACCTGCCGGACTGTACTAGCGCCTTCTCCCGGGAGCGGTGTGAGCCCCTGGCCAGCTGTACCCGGACACTAGCGCCACAGGTGCCACCCCGGCCGGCCCGGGCACCGCAGCGTCAGCCGCCTGTTCTGGGATCTGGGGGTGATGGCAGCGAGTACCATCCTGGCCGTGTGTGTGCTGTGTGCGGCCACCCTGCGGACAGGTAATATGGGGGCATCACTGTGCCCTGCAACTTATGTCACTGGTGGAGCAAAGTTTCTGGCGTCACCGAGTGCTGTGCTGACGTCATGCTGGGCTTGTTGGTGGGCAGCACATTGTGTGGGTGACTGGGCACAGCCTGGTGGTGTGGTGGTCCCTCATCCTCCTATGCTGTGTGCTGCCCTGGTGCAGGATGCCTCCGGATCAAAGCTTTGTTCTCCCAGCACATTCAACTTTCCCCCTCTGGCACCCAGACCCTGTCCCCTCCCCCACCCCATGCCATTATAGGGTGGGCTGCTGTGTGCCCCCTGCCATCTGGGCTGATGGCTTGTCTACACCACACCTGAGCTGGGGTCCCTGCTTGTATATCATCTCCCACTATTGCTGAGGCTGGGACAGTCCCCCACTCACACTCTGCAGGACCCCCATTTGATCTGTGTGCCCCCTGTCATTTTGGGGGGCTGATGGCTTGCCTACACAACACCTGAGCTGGGGTCCCTGCTTGTATATCGATCCCCCACTATTGCTGAGGCTTGGGACAGTCCCCCACTCACACTCTGCAGGACCCCCATTTGATCTGTGTGCCCCCTGCCATCTGGGGCTGATGGCTTGCCTGCACAACACCTGAGCTGGGGTCCCTGCTTGTATATCGATCCCCCACTATTGCTGAGGCTTGGGATAGTCCCCCACTCACACTCTGCAGGACCCCCATTTGATCTGTGTGCCCCCTTCCATCTGGGGCTGATGGCTTGCCTGCACAACACCTGAGCTGGGGTCCCTGCTTGTATATCGACCCCCCACTATTGCTGAGGCTTGGGGCAGTCCCCCACTCACTCTACAGGACCCCCATTTGATCTGTGTGCCCCCTGTCATTTTGGGGGGCTGATGGCTTGCCTACACAACACCTGAGCTGGGGTCCCTGCTTGTATATCGATCCCCCACTATTGCTGAGGCTTGGGGCAGTCCCCCACTCACTCTACAGGACCCCCATTTGATCTGTGTGCCCCCTGTCATTTTGGGGGGCTGATGGCTTGCCTACACAACACCTGAGCTGGGGTCCCTGCTTGTATATCGATCCCCCACTATTGCTGAGGCTTGGGACAGTCCCCCACTCACACTCTGCAGGACCCCCATTTGATCTGTGTGCTCTTTTCACTGCTTTCTTTGCTGGTACCAGACGAAAGGTGAAGGGGTGCCCGGTGCCCCTCCGTGCTCTGCAGGTTCTAGGCTCCTTGCCTTGGAGCTAACATTTACCTTTCCTTTGGGCTCAGCTTGTTTACTCTTCTTTTCCTTGGCGTCCTGAAACTCCACCATTCCTCCAGACAAAAGAGCAACGGAACAAGCGTCTGGCCAAGCTGCTCTTCTGGTTTGGCCACTCATCATCTAGTGCTGGGGGGGGGTAACGTGGCTCTGCGCCCCCTGGGGCTGGGTCATTCAGGAGACATTTGGGGACCACTGTATTAGGACGATGTGACCGAGGGGCTGTCTAGTAGTGATAGAGCGTCCCTTTCCTCCTGTGCTGAGATTTGTGGCCATATATCTACTAGTTGATCCTCCAGCGCTCTCACATCTCCAACTGCCTGCGCTAGTGGACCATAAAACAATTTTATTTCAGAATTTAACAGCAGCATCCATCTCCCCAGTATTGTAAAGCAATTTGCTGGCTGTATTCCGTAAAGGCAGCATCGTGCACAGTTACTGTATCTCTACTGTTTCCTTTAGCAAATACAAAGTGTCATTTATATTAATCCGCACATGATATAGCTAAATTGTATCTTTCTGGTGGCAGAAATAATAATTACCTAGAAAGGAAATTGAGATGTATTATGATGGGTCGGTCCGGAGCTTCCACACAATAATAGAATTTGTTTTAAATGGTGCGTATTTATTCATTCAGGCGATGAAAGTATTTCAAGTCATTGACAAGATCACCTATTCCTGCAAAATCATGACATCTGAAGTGCACAGACTAGGCTGGACCGATGCTGCCTACTAGTGGAGGAGTGGTGTACGACGCCGTCATGTAGGCAGGAATTTAGCCCAATTAAACCTAATATCTGCAGTTTGTAAATCAGCTTTCTGATGCTGACACGTCGTCATTAGAATCTATGAGGCTGTGCAGCCTCTAGGTCGTATCCTCGGAGGCACGGTGTCTCAGATCACATCTAGCACTTTTGTCAGCGTCCATTTCTCTTATGGACACCGTTGACGTTCTTCTGGTTGGTCTGACTGTTCGGTTGCTCCTCAGGAGGAAGTGTTCCTTGCTAATCATATAACCTCTGTGCGGTTTGATATTTACAGAATGTTGTCTTCCTATGTGGACGTTTAGTGTCATTGTACTTACTCATTGTTTTCCGACAGGCAGCCAGTTCTGCTTTCATTGATTTACCAATGTTAAAATTTGGAGTGGAGATCTGTAGAACCTTATGTTGACGTAAAATGCGTGTTGGGCCTCACGAGGTGTGTCCATCGCGCTTTGTGACAGGTCGATACAATTGCAATTGACGAGTAAACTTTCAGTTATGTATCAGAGTGCATCAGTATAAATGGATGTTATCTAATAAAGAGGCTTTGGCTAGGGTCGCACAGCTCTCATCTGAGAAAATCTGGCCGATTGTGCTAATCACACCCTGATCAGAGTTTGATCTGATTTTCTTGGATGCGGAGAATAAAAAAAAATTTCCATTCTGCCAGTCCGTGAAAATCGGACCACACTCGGGTGACATCTGAGTGCACTCTGATTTTTTTTTTTTCCACGGACCCATAGACATGAATGATAATCAGATGCAACTTGTGCATGCTATGATTTTTTTCCCTTGGATCAACTCGATCTGAAGAAAAAACGGACACATGTACAACCTCATCAGAATAACATGGCGCTGAGAGCTATCTGTCAACATACAGCAGCGGTCCGATTTTTATAGTCGTCCGCACTCGCCCTTAATGTACGTATATGGGCTGATGGCCCATACAATGTGTATTGTGAGCATCATGTACTGCAGTTATGTGCTAACCAGCCTCGTGGAAACACTGCTTCACATATGAACTGCCATTAGTCTCCTTATGGTCCATATTTTTAGTAGAAAGCTTGCCAGCCCGCTTCTATATAAAAGAACTGTAGAGCTTTACACGGGATGTGTCTGGGGGCTATTGATACTTTATAGCTGGAGCTCCTTTATTGCAGCTCAGTGGACCGTGCCTAGTAAAGAATTGTATTTTCTGTATCATACTTTACTAGTCGGAGCCTTAACTATATAAAACAGCCTGTTTCTGGCAGTGGCAATGTATTCTTTGTACAATGCCTTCACAATTAACTGTGACAAAAATGCCAATACAAGTTAGAGGAAATGTAGGGATTGAAATTCAACAGTGGCGTAATGTGACAGATGTATGTAAAACATCAGTAGGTGGACACAGACGTAGAAAAGGAACGATTAGAAAGTATACAGATAGGAATTCTCTGAATGTAATGTCCGCAGTGGACTGCACTTAGCTTACATTATTAAGAATTACAATGGTGTCCTGCAAAGAATTACAATGCGGCCATGGACTAATTTAGGGCAGGAAGGTAACACTTGTAATACATGACTAGTTCACCTTCATGCAGCAGAGACAGCCCGGCCTCAGACAATGGAAGGACGTTTCTGAACTACGGTGCACATGACATCATAGTCCCTTCATTTCTGGGCTATGAGTAAGGTGTTGGTGAGATAAGTCTAGGAAGTAATGTAGACATGTGAGCAGGGTTATCTCGTAAGAATAAGGTTACTGATTGCACGTGAGGAAGCATTTGCAATGCATTTCAGGATTTTCTCATTGAATTAGGGCTCATTCCAATGTCAGTGATCTTTTACGCAGCAAACTGTCCAAGTTTCATACGCGTCTTTTATTAGAGAGTCATCAGTCTGGTCAGTGTTTCAGTGTTTAGCTTCTGTGTGGTCAGAGTTAAATCATATTTTGTCGGATGAAAATAAAGCAAAACTGATGGAAGTTTCTCAAGCTTGTCCCTTCAAATGGTTCATGAAAAAGGGATGGTATCCATGTGTTTTTTTTTTTTTCGTGGACCTGTAGCCTTGCCGAGATTGATTCGACATTCGGATGCATATCGGACAAGTCCCCGGACTTTTTGTGGACCACTTGGCCCAACGGTAAAAGTAGGGCATGTAAACTACCCCACAGACTGTCAGAGGTATGAATGCCATCCATGAAATGCACAAATAACACTCAGATGAGAAAAACTGACTTCACCTGATTAGTACTGCCAATAAATAACCTAAAGGCTCAGATGATTGACGTAATCCCGGTGTTCCTCTGACATAGACCACTAGGGTGGTGGCACTAGAGCGACTAACGTTTGAGTGGTCAGTAACGCTTTTTTTATAATAATACCTACTCTTCAGATTTTGAAAAGTCCCTGAAAACCCCCTTAAAGGTAGCTGATCATGTGTAAAATTCCTAAATGCTGATGAGCAATTGGAAAATACGTCTGTGGTTCAATTTTAGATGAAACAGTTTCTCTGAAGAATTTACCGCCATTGTGTTATTACCGTAGATTTTGTGCTGTTTCTAAGGTGAGCTTTTCTCTGCATTAGATAGGTATCACAATGTGATTCTTGGTGTTTGCACAGCGTGTGTTATCATTTTAACAAATGTGTTAGGATATGTCTTTGTGGCACTTACTAATATATAAATATTACATGTTGTCAGTGTAGTTTTCCTCACAGGCCATACAGCAATCCTGTTCTGAAAGTGGCTGTTGGAGGAGTATGTGACCAGACCTGTCCATTAGCCTCCTCCAATTGAAACGCGCTGAACTTAGGAAAAACGAAATTCCAGCTAGAGGAGGCTGATGAACAGGTCTGGTCGTATGCTCCGCCATCAACTGCTATTTTAAGAACAGAAGAGCTCTTTGGCCTGTGAAGAAGGTTCATGTCACCTTCACCTGAAAACATCTTCAGAATCCAAGCTTTTCTTACCTATGACACTGCTAAAACTATTCATGTTGCTTTCATTCATTCTTGTCCGAATTACTGCAACTGTCAACTAGTCTTACTAAACACTCTCCTCTCCAATCTATCCTGAAATTAAGCAGAAAATATCATATTTTTGTCCAGCCTCCACCCTCTGCTAGTCATTGAACTGGTTGCCCATACTATACAGTAACATGTAAAAGTTTGCGCACCCTTGGTCAAAATTACTGTTAATGTGAACAGTTAAGCAAGTTGACGGTGAAATGATCTTTAAAAGGCATAAAGTTAAAGATTACATATTTCCTTTGTATTTTAGGCAAAAAATATTGTCTTTTTTCACATTTTAAAAATGGCAAAAAGGAAAATGGGACAATGAAAATGTTTGGATAAACTTGGAGATTTGTGTGCTCAGACAACTTTTGCCAAGGTTTCAAACCTTAATTAGCTTGTTAGGGTTATGACTCGTTCATTATCATCGTCAGGAAAGGCCAGCAAATTTCCCAGCTTTATAAAAACCCAGCCTCCCTTAACCTTGTGCCAAATAACAGCAGCCATGGGTTCTTCTAAGCAGCTGCCTAGCACTCTGAAAATTAAAATGATGGAGGCCCACAAAGTAGGAGAATATAGCAAAGCGTTTTCAAGTTGCCCTTTCTTCAGTTCGAAATGTAATTAAGAAATGGCAGCTAACAGAAACAGTGGTCAAGATAAGGTCTGGAAGACAAAGCAACATAACAGTGAGATCTACTCGTAGGATTGCTAGAGAGGCAAATTAGAACCTTCGCTTGACTGCAAAAGACCTTCAGAAATATTTAGCAGACTCAGGAATTGTGGTACATTGTCCTATTCAGACACCTGCTCAAATAAGGCATTCAATAAAGAGTCATCAGAAGAAAACCTCTCCTGCATCCACACCATAAAATTCAGCATCAGAAATATGCAATAGAACATGTAAACAAGCCTGATGCATTTTGGAAACAAGTCCTGTGCACTGATGAGGTTAAAATAGAACTCTCTGGCCACAATGATCAAAGGTAACATAACACCATCTGTAAAAAAAGCTGAAATTGAAAAGGGAATGACTTCCACAAATGGATTTAAAAGGAAGAATGGATGAAAATCTCTCAAACAAGAACTGAAAGACTCTTGACTGGCTACAAAAAGCATTTACAAGCTGTGATACTTTCAAAAGGGTGCTACTAGGCACTAACCATGCAAGGTGCTTAAACTTTTGTATCAACCCATTTCCCTTCTTGTAATTTTTTAAATGTTAAAGATGAAAATATATATTTTGTTGCCTAAAATTCAAAGGAATTGCGTCATCTTCAACTTTAGGCCTTTTCGAGATCATTTCATCTTCAACTTGCTTAACTGTTAAAGTAAATGAGTCTTAAAGGTTGGAATGTGTCTGAATGAAGCTAGAGAATACGAGGTCACATTACCATGCAGTCAGGTGCTACACCCTCCTCTGTGGGAGCTGGACACTGGGCGAGGCCCCTAATGAATATTTAGTTATTTGCAGCAGAATATATTTATCATATGATTGAATAGTAATTGTTTCATAGACTGAGATCAGTATTTTGGTGACAGTTGCTCTTAAAGGGAAGCTATCATCAGAAAATGACTTGATTAAATCTGTTTTTTGTGTTTAAATGTATTTATTATTTTTGCCAATTTTTTTTTTTTTTTTTTACATAGCGCAGTCTATTAAAATAACAAATAGAAATCATTCTTACTGGCCACTGGGTCATTTTTAGACTCGCCCTTCTTTTTGTCTCAGGAAATACACGTACATTAGCCACTATAGCCGTATTCAGACTCTATCTTTTGCATTGAAGTGTTAATGAGCCTGTGCAAAGGTCATCGTGAAGGGGAAGCAGGGTCATCTGTGACATCTCCTATTGTGATGGTTGGATCCTGTGTCATCAGCCATGTATAGAGGTCTTACCTGTTCCTGTAATCCTGCCTCTAATAATAATGAGTCTGTTGAAATCTCTTCCTGAAAATACAGGAGGTAAGACTGAAAATCTGCAAAATTAGTTTTTTTTTGTACTTTTTTTAATAAAAATCGTAGTATGAAAAAAAAGACTTTTTAAATACTTCTATCAAAAAAGCCTGATTTTTAAACCAGATCATTTTCAGACAGTAACTTATTTGTAAAAGGGCTAATCCAGTGCTATGTACCGTAATTATAGTTTATTCATAGTGTAAGAAAAACTTTGGCAACATTTCAGTTATACTTGAATTTTCCAACATTTGTAAGATTTCTAGTTGTAGTAATTGGACCAATGTTTATTTGCTGGAGCTAAAATACATTGCTGCTTGCTGCCACCTTTTGTGAGAGTTTCAGACCTGAACTCAAAGGAATTAGTATGTCGTTGTCCACTGACCGGAAGCAGAGGCCTTGACAACAGTGAGCACTTCATACACAAAGTTTACTAGATTGTGGCTTATAAGTGGACACCGTTATGAAATATGTTCACAACAACTGTAAAACACCGCTTACGTTGATTAACCCTTTAAGAACCACAAATTTGCCTTTTTTTCCATTGTCTATTAAGAGCGTGTGATCTTAGGCTACGTTCCCACGATCAGGAACTAGCAGCGTTTTGGATGCAGCTTATTTTTACTACTTTCTAACCACGCAGGTAAATCCACGGGTTAAGTGAACCATGCGGATTTACCGCATCCAATGCATTCTATTTTGAAAATTGACATGCTGCGCCTCACGAACCTGCGTCATGGGTGAGTTTATGCCACGCCAAATAGAAGCACAATAGGCATGGGATTTCTAGAGATCCCATCCACTGTACTTGTATTGTAGAACGCAAGTGCGCTGCGTCCAAGACGCTGCTGTTCCTGATCGTGGGCACGGACCCTTACAGTGCTCTGTAATAAGTAGTGTAGGGGTGTCGTGATTCCATCTGTTTATTCTCTTAGGTTGCATAGATTACGTTGTCATAGCAAAGGCCTCCAGATCTGCAAACCTAATAATTGGTATCATCACATCCAATCTTTTTTTAATATGTAAAAATACTGTAGTAAAATATTAATATGGCCATGATCATGTAGATGTAGAGAATTAAGTTTACGCTGTATGCCATGGTTTTGCATGGTTAATGGTATAAAAACAATAGCGGAATTGCTGGTATTTTTCCAGATTTTACTAGGCATCAGTCTCACATAGAAAAATAAAACCTCGGGTACATAGATAGGGTATGTGACGAAGGAAGAAAGCAAAACAAACATTGCCTTATCATTAAAGGGACTCTGTCACCTGAATTTGGCGGGACCGGTTTTGGGTCATATGGGCGGAGTTTTCGGGTGTTTGATTCACCCTTTCCTTACCCGCTGGCTGCATGCTGGCTGCAATATTGGATTGAAGTTCATTCTCTGTCCTCCATAGTACACGCCTGCGCAAAGCAATCTTGCCTTGTGCAGGCGTGTACTACGGAGGACAGAGAATGAACTTCAATCCAATATTGCAGCCAGCATGCAGCCAGCGGGTAAGGAAAGGGTGAATCAAACACCCGAAAACTCCGCCCATATGACCCAAAACCGGTCCCGCCAAATTCAGGTGACAGGTTCCCTTTAAGGCCCAGAACGCATCTGAGGTAAAGATAGATAATCTTCTGAGTGTGCGCATAAAATGAACCATTTTTCAATCTACTCATTTACGCAGTTCACTTGACAGTTTACATCGAGTTCATTGACAGCTCTACAAGTCCCCATAGATGGCGCCTTTCTTCGCAGACCACTCCCGCATATTCACATTCCATGGATTTATTGCAGAGATTCCTTGAGTGAGAATAAATTCCACACCTCCGATCAGGATGGCGCCTCAAGCTTGTGCTTCTGTTTATGGAGGTCACAGAAAGCTTGGGATTATTGGGAAATGGGATTATTGCGGCATGTCAGTTAACGTTACATTCACGCAAGATCAGTGTGTGAGACTCAGGGCAGGTTCTGTTTTGGTCAGTGTTTGCGTAGCCGAATCGGCCATTCAAGTCTGAGGATTCATGGGACATGGATACAAATCAGAAGGCCTCAATTTTTGCATCCATGTCTCACGGATCCTTTAGGCTAGTTTCACATTTGCGGTTAAGTCCGCAGCGTATCGTCCGCAACTGCAAACGCATGCAAAAACGCATGCAAACGTCTGATAACGCAGCGTTTTCATCCGCATCAGCTTACACATGATGGTAAAAAAAACGCAGCGTTTGCATGCGTTTATACATGTGTTTGCGCTTTTTATGCGCATGCGTTTGATATTTCCAGGAGGGTGTGTCTTTAATGGGCATGTCTAATCAGTTCCTGGACATGTGCAGTCCGAAGTACGCAAGCGCATCAAACGCATGCGTACGCAAAGACGTGTACGCATGCGTTCCCATAGACAGTAATGCGTTTTTTTGCCGCATTCCTTGCTCTAACAACTGCATAATTTTCTAGGCGGCAAATTGACGCCTCTAAAATTACTACATGTTGCGTTTGCCGCGCCAAACCGCAGACGACGAAAAAACGCATGCAAACGCGGCAAAACGCAACTGATCGCAGACACATGCGTCCCTAATGTAAAATATAGGAATACGCAACGCATGCGGATAATTGCGGAAGAAACGCTGCGGACACAACCGCAAATGTGAAACCGGCCTTACTTGGCTCCAAATGTGAATATAATTTTTTGGCTTTGGGACACAATCTCTCCTTCAGCCCAAAAGATACTACACGCAATATGGATGACACATGAGGAAAAAATGCTCTATTTCTCACCCATTGTAAAATTCACACAGACGCCGTGGATGTGGCGGAGGGTGAAATGGGGTGGCAAATCTGCTGCATGGAAGTCCTCAGCAGGCGCAGCTTGTGAGAGTCTTTTTTGAGGTGGTCAAAAACAAGTTTTCTAGTGCAAACTCCTTGACAGAAGATTCTTTCTTGGTGAGTTTTCACAGCAGGTTTTCATATACTGAAGCTTTTTGAAGAGCTCTTATTCGGCACTGTTTTTGCAGCATTCTGATTGGACGGTAACCAGTATAGAGTGGATTCCATAATGAGCTGTTTCAAGCAGTGACATGCAGCTTCTGTTCTCCCACCAAGTGTTTTTCAAAACTGCTCAAAAGATGTGAACAGCAAAGTGGTTTTACAATAGGAAGAGTCTTTCAAGAGTTTTTAATTTATTTTTCAGGGACACCGCAACAAAGACTCCTAAAACTTGTGTGCTCATACCCTTACATAATATGTGTAATTGTGGAGCCTAGTCGACGTTCCCTATACAATTAAAAGTACGGTAGTTTCATGCTGTAGTTGTAAAAAGCAGTGTATCAGTGCTACGCCGGCTGTCAGTGCCTGGGGATGCTTACAGCCGCCACTATGTACCGAGTATATGACTGAAGCCAGAGGCTAGAGGAAGGAATAAAGTTAATTTTCTCCTGGTAGCCAGGCTTTCAGTGCGATGGCTTTAGAATGTTACTAATCTGCAGAATAACTCGATTTATGCAGGTTAATATAGTTTTTTGAAGTGACAGATTCATAGTAATGTCGCCAGTAATCTGAACAAATCCATTGAAAAGCAAACTGAAATCGCTTTGAGGTGGTGAATAACATTCTTCCAGCTTCTTCATTGTCTGTGTCTGTAGTAATCACACTGCACTTGGATGACATCCGAGTGGAGTCTAATGTTTCACATGCACCCATAGACTTGTAAGGGTACGTATGAGCCGAGTCTCGCAGCCACTCTCAGCACGCTGCTATTGTTTTTTCATGCTGAAAAACATCGGATAGCACTTGGCCATGTTACATGCTCGTGTGAGCGAGCCCTAAGGGTGTGCATATTTCTGCATCCACATTACTGATTGGTTACCAGGGATGCTACTGGCCGGAGCTCCCTGGCCGCACAGACTTGTTAGGGTATGTGCACACGTTGCGGAATTCGCAGCAGTTTTCCATTCGTTGTACAGTACCATGTAAACCTATGGAAAACCAAATCCACAGTGCACATGCTGCGGAAAATAATTGGAATTATTTTCAATTATCCCATAATTGGAATCCGTACCTATAAAAGCGCAGGTGAAAACTGCAGAAAAGCTGTGGTAAATCCGCAGTTAAAAAGCAGTGATTTTTCAGAATCCGCATACGAATCCGCAACATGTGCACATACCCTTAGACTTACCAGAGGACTCACAGCGTCTTGCTGCACCACGTCCATTTCTTATTGCTTCTGGATGCAAGATCCCTATAGCGGACACCAGTACCCACAGGGGCATCCAGGATAACACTCCAGTGCACGACTCCAAGGAGGCTAAATCCGCAAACTGCAGGTCTTCCTTTCTGTTACTCCTTCTTATGTTTCACATGCATGTTTGTTAGCTGGAATGCTAGGTCTGCTGCGGTAACTATTTGTACCATTCAAAGGCCTCTTTCACACTTGCGTCGGTACGGGTCATCGCTATGCGTCGGGCCGACGTACCGACGCACGTTGTGAAATTTGTGCACGACGTGGGCAGCGGATGCAGTTTTTCAACGCATCCGCTGCCCATTCTGAAGTCCGGGGAGTAGGGGGCGGAGTTTCGGCTGCGCATGCGCGGTCAAAAATGGCGGACGCGACAGACAAAAAAAAGTTCACTTGAACGTTTTTTCGTGCCGACGGTCCCCCAAAACACGACGGATCCGTTGCACGACGGACGCGACGTGTGGCCATCTGTCACCATCCGTCGCTAATACAAGTCTATGGGAAAAAAACGCATTCTGCGAGCACATTTGCAGGATCCGTTTTTTTTTGCCAAAACAACAGTTTGTGACGAATGCCAAACAACATATACTCTATATGTAAGATCTCTAGCCCCAACACTAGATTTAGCAGAAACACCACAAATTGTTGCTTCTAAAATTTAGAGAGCAGTATTGATCATAAATACCTGTGTAAATTTGAATTACCATGACTTTTGATTATCTAAGCATCGCTTTATACATGCAGTTTCTATTGCTATAGTTATCATTGCATTACACATTATGTATACCCCTCCTCACATGTAAAGCACCATGTATTAAATGGCGCTATAATAATAAATAATAATAATTGTCGGTCCACTAGCTGTGTAGCGCGGCCGTATTCAGTTTGTCTTTGATCACCTTTCTCTGCGGGGTTTGCCACACAGGACCTGTTTTTCTGTCTGCAGCTTTCAGCAGTACCTATCCCCTTGGACGCTGGTGTCTTATTTTGGTGTAATAAGCGCATTGATAAATCTTGGTGGTTCTGTGGCACGCTGACTAGCTCCATTCGTTTCATGAGGCCACAAGTTAGTAGTTTGGACGCAGTATGTACTTGTCGGACTCTCCCATTTCTTCTGATGATCATTATGACGACATTCTGTTTTTGTAGCCGAATTGTGGCAGCCACAGTGGCCACCCAGTAATCAGCGTGTGGCCTACAGCACAGTAAATGACTGCAGCGGCCGTAGTTTACGTTCCTTCTTCTATACAGAACTGCTGGAATGATTGAGAGTGTTTACTCGCAGCTCTGGCAGTAAGTTCTGGCAGAGGTTTGTGTAAGTGACCCCATGCTGCACGGTCTGGGTAAAATCACCTCGGCTTTACTGTAGTTTTAGCTTTGTCTTCATATTGTAAAACGTCTCGCAATCACTTTTCTTTGTGTCATGCAGCGTGTATACATGGCACAAAATGTCTGGTTCACTTTCAATATTCATCTGATATTTTTTACAGCCGGGCCTGGTGATTGAATATTTATATTACAGGAGGGGAAGCCGGGCTCGGGAGAGGCTCAGATCAAGTTACTTTTCTGCTCTCTGTCCTCACTGATCATGTCTAACTTACACAAAGAGCAGACAATATGTATTTTGTTTCTTTTTATTTCTGCGTTGGGGACTGGACAGTGTATATAAAGGACCACCCAACCGCTACTACTTCTGAGCGGAGTACAAATGAATATCATGTTTCATGCCCAGGTAACACGCATCCTAATGTTTTATTCTGAATATCATTTTTCTGTTGTTTTGCTGTTCAGATTTTGAACATGAATATTTAATATAAAAGAAAGGTATTAGGACAGTACCTGCTGCAAAAGTATCTGTAACCAAACTGTTACTTTGGTTATCACAGGGTACAAAGTTACAGTCCCTTTACATTCAATTTGTAAAGGGAATAAAAGTAAAGATTATTATTATTATTAATGTCACCACAAAAATATCCTATCCATTTGCAGTAGATGGTCACAGCTCCCCTACCTAAAGATCTGAACTTGCCCCTTTCTACCATAGAAGTCAATACAGATCTCCAGACTGTTATCTTTTATGGATCGTATGGCTGCTGTAAGGCGTGATCCTGGGGCTACACAGATTGTATGGCCAAATTGCAGGTGAATGAGGCAAATTGCGACCATCTATGATACTGCAGTCAAGACATGCAAGTCGCAAATATTCAGAACCAGTTGGATTTTTTTGCGGCTTTCATGTGGTGATCATGGTATTCTGGGGGACACAGTGTGACCCCATTCACTATCAGTACACTGCAATGTAGCAGTGACAGAGCGATTTTTGTGTCATGCTGTGAACAGCTCAGGCAAGGTGGGCAACCCCATAATCCTGCACAAAAAATAGCATACAAAATTCTAGACAATAAATTCAGATTGAGTGAGACTATGTTTAACTCTCTGGTTCTACATGATCCTTTTCCTTTAGAATGGATGAACCTTTGACCGTGTCTTCATTGACAAAGAGCTGTCTGGAAATAGCCTGCATTAGATGCTGCAGGTCAAAGGAAGCTTAGCTCACATGAGAGGGCAGAAGGTTGCGAAATGTTCATGAGAATTTAATCTTTTCTATTCGCCACGACAGCACCCACTAGAGAGAGGGGATCCGCCCCTAGGAACAGGAAACCTACAGAGAGATAAAAGGGGCGGCCCCCCCTCGCTCCTCAGTTGGTTTCCTGTTCCTAGAAGGGAACCCACAGAGAAGAACTCTATGGCTAAGAAGAGGAAGACCTGCCTGGGCTACCGCCTGTATCGACTCTGCTGAGCGACAGGGGTCCCAGAGCAGGTAGACAGTGTCAGGGGAATGTTCCTGCGGGCTCCCCCCTCATCTGGTGCGGCTGACAGGGAAGCCTGAAGGTACCAACGGTCTCCCTGCTGGGACACCGTTGGGTAAGTGCTAATGAAAGGCACGGCGCAGTGTGGATACCTGTGGTAATGCCCTCCTGAGTGGAGCTGAGCAGCGGTGTGGTATCCCTGGGCGGAATCTTCCCTCCGTTCCCTCCAGAGGTAAGAGGCGACATGGTGGGAAGCAGCGCTGAGAGCGCTTCCGGTTTGCAGAGACGCGGGCGCATGCGCAGTAGCGTCGGCGTCCCATGGAAGGAAGCTTGAACTTCCGGGGTCGCGGTGTCAGAGTACCATTTCCGGGGGAACCGCCATATTGGATTCCCCCATGCGATCCCAGCGTCTGGATGCCGGACTTGTGAGTAAAAAAAAAAAAAAAAAAAAACAGGATGGGGATGTATGCAGGAGTGGCTACACTATAAAAGTCAGGATGAGAAGTGCAGTCAGTGTGCATTATGTCATCCCAAGAGGAGGTCCATGTGCACTCCATGGAAGAGCCACTAGTACCTAGTAGCGAAACCAGGAAAAACAGCAGTGGACACTTTAAGTTAAGTGACTCCACTGATAAATCGGGAAGAAAATCATCCCGTTCCACATCCCAAACTAAGACAACCCCGCAGCCGGTAAAATTAATACGCTGGGTGAGTGTACGCATACTTCACTGAAGTATATATTGATTCCTTTGCTTGTATTATTTTAGGCAAAAAGGACGGGAAAGAGTAAGCACAAACAATGTGCTATATGTACCGAACCCCTGCCTGACTCCTATACTAAGAGTCTATGTCAGGCATGTATAGATAACACCTTACGGCAGGAGGAATCGGTGAAAATGAACGAGATACGGCTCATAATTAGGGAAGAACTTCAGTCGTTAGGAGGCGGTTCTTCCTCGATTAATACCGAGAAAAAGAAAAGAAGAGTATCCTCACCTAGAGCCGACACGTCAGCAGAGAGTGGGGAGGTCGACTCTGAGGTCTCTCAACTGTCTGATTCTTCAGGGGAAGAAGACTTTGTTTGCTTTCCAACTGAAGGCATAAACAACTTGGTTAAATCGGTGAGAAATACGATGGGGGTATCGGAGTCAAAAGAACCCCAAACACCACAGGAAATCATGTTTGCTGGTCTTTCCCAACGGAAAGGCCACGTGTTTCCAATAAACCAGGCCATAAAGGACCTCGTTAAGAAGGAATGGGGTAAAGGTCAAAAAGGTTTTGTACCAATACCCTGTAAAAGGCGCTACCCATTTGATGACGAAGATTTAAGTACATGGACCAAAATACCAAAGGTCGATGCTGCAGTTGCATCTACATCTCGCCGGTTCTCCTTGCCCGTGGAAGATGCAGGTTCCTTAACAGATCCCATGGACCGAAAATCAGATGCGCTCCTTAAAAAATCGTGGGAGGCCTGTGTCACGGCATTCAAACCGGCAATTGCAGCCACATGTACTGGCAGATCAATGTTAGTCTGGCTGGATCAGCTGGAGCAAAATATTAAAAATGGTGTATCCAGGGAGAAGTTACGAGCGTCTATCCCTTTGATCAAGGGTGCGGCTGCCTTTATATCGGATGCCTCTATTGACTCCCTACGTCTGGCGGCCAGAACAGCTAATATCTCCAACACGGCTAGGCGGGCTTTATGGCTAAAAAACTGGAAAGGAGATGCCCAATCTAGATCAAAATTATGTGCCATACCCTGTCAGGGTGAGTACCTGTTTGGAACAGTCCTTGACGATATACTCAAGAAGGCAGGTGAAAGGAAAAAAGGATTCCCTAATCCCTTTGTTCCATCTTACAGAAGGGCCTTCAGGAAGCCACCATTCGGAAAGAAGGGAGGCTTCAGAGACAGATGGAACAATAAGGATTTTAAACAAAAAGGAAACCTGTTTAATAAACGTCCATTCAAGCCAGCCGACAAATTCCAGTAATTATATTCCTCCAGTGGGTGGAAGATTAAAACAGTTTAGGCAACAATGGGAAGAGATAACAATAAATACTTGGGCCATTAAATTAATATCTTCAGGCCTCACATTAGACTTTATTAGAACTCCACCGGACTCCTTCCTCCTTACCACCTTAAGATCCAGGCCTCAGCAAGAGGCACTTGAAACAGAGGTTAAAACCCTCCTACGCAAACAAGTCCTAGTGGAAGTCCCATCTTCCCAGAGGGGGAGGGGATTTTATTCTCCCTTGTTTCTGATTAATAAGCCGGATGGCTCTTTCAGAACCATAATTAATTTAAGAAAGCTGAACTCCTTTATAAGGCCTAAAACATTCAAAATGGAATCCATTCGTTCAGCCATAAAGAATTTATTTCCAAACTGTTACATGGTAGTATTGGATCTTAAGGATGCTTACTATCATATTCCTATACATCATTTATTCCAGCAGTTCCTTCGGGTAGCAGTCTGTATAGAGGGACAAATTCGTCATCTACAATATAAGGCGATGCCCTTCGGATTATCCATGGCCCCAAGGGTTTTCACAAAATTGCTATTGGAAGTTATGTCTTTCCTAAGAGTAAAAGATACTTTAGTCATTCCATATCTAGATGACCTATTGATTGTGGGTAAAGACCCCCTACAGTGTGAGCAGAGGTTACGGGAAGTAGTGGTTTCCTTACAATCCCTGGGGTGGCTGGTTAATTGGGAAAAATCTAGACTTCAGCCGGTTAAGTGTCAGAAATTCCTAGGGCTCCTTCTAGATTCAGCTGACCAGATTTGTAAGCTGCCTGAGGATAAGAAAATCTCCATAGTTGATAAGGTATCTTTAGCAATAGAAAATCGTAGTATGTCACTCAGACAGAGCATGTCATTACTAGGTTCTCTGACATCGTGTATCCCTGCGGTCCAGTGGGCACAGGCTCATACTAGGCCTCTACAAAAATTTATATTAGAGGAGGACATTAAGAATAGAGGCTGTCTGGATAGAACAGTTTATCTAACAACGGAAGTATTACACTCCCTTAGGTGGTGGTTAAATCAGAAAAACCTTTCAAAAGGGGTTCTTTGGGTAATTTCCCCCTCTAGTATAGTGACCACAGATGCTGGGCCTAAAGGCTGGGGGGCACATTTTAAGGATCAGTGGGTTCAGGATCTTTGGTCTAGTTCGGAACTAGATAGTTCTTCAAATGTCAAAGAGTTGAGGGCAATATATTATTCCCTACTTCACTTTCTTCCTCAGCTCAGCGGCTCTCACACAAGAGTGTTCTCCGACAACACCACGGCAGTAGCTTACTTAAACCATCAAGGAGGTACGCGGTCGGACAGACTCAGGCAGCTGGCATCAGACATCATGGAATTAGCCGAAGGTCATCTGCTATCACTATCAGCAGTTCACATCAGGGGCACAGACAACTTTCGTGCCGATTTTCTGAGCCGTCACACCCTTCATCAAGGGGAATGGATGCTAAACAGAAAAATTTTCAAAATGATAACAGCGCAATGGGGTATTCCTCAAATAGACTTGTTTGCCACAAGAGCCAACCGACAGGTCAGGATGTTTGCCTCTCTAAACAGAGAGGACAAGCCGGACATACTCGATGCCCTCCAAGTGCCCTGGACTTTCGACCTGGCATATGCTTTTCCTCCATTGAATCTACTACCTTTGGTAATAAGAAAAATAAGAGAAGAAGGAGCAAGAATTCTATTAATAGCCCCATTCTGGCCCAAAAGGCCATGGTTCTCATGGCTGAGGGCGATGTCAGTGTCGGACCCGTGGATTCTGCCTCAATCCAAGGACCTGCTCTCTCAGGGTCCGTTCCTTCATCCTCAGGCAAAGGGCATGAATTTAACTGCATGGAGTTTGAAAGGCAGTTACTAAATCTCAGGGGGTTTTCTAGTGGGTTAATAGATACTCTGATGAAAAGTAGAAAACCCTCAACTACCAGGATTTATGTCAGAATTTGGAGGAAATTCCTTCAATTCCATACTACACAACTTTCCGCTGATATTCCTATATTTCCAATATTGGAATTTCTACAAAAAGGTCTGGAATTAGGACTCTCTGTAAGCACTCTGAAAGTGCAGGTGTCAGCCTTAGGAGCTCTTTTTAATTTTGATGTAGCAGGTAATAAATGGATATCTCGGTTTATATCTGCCTGTGAGAGATCGAGACCAATTAGCATACCTCGGGTCCCTCAGTGGGATCTATCAATAGTCCTAAATGCATTGACTCAATCACCTTTTGAGCCTCTCCATGCAGCCTCACTAAAAAATATTTCTTTAAAAACGGTATTATTAGTGGCATTAGTTTCTGCCAGAAGAGTAAGTGATCTTCATGCTTTATCTATAGATCCTCCCTTTTTTGTGGTAACATCAGATAGGATACTTTTAAAAACAGATCCTTGTTATCTCCCTAAGGTGGCTTCTACCTTTCATAGATCCCAGGAGATCCAGTTACCTACCTTTTATGAGAACCACTCAACTCCAGAAGAAGAAAGACTTCACACCCTAGACGTAAAAAGGACTGTCTTAGCCTATTTAGAGAGAACTAGGGACTGGAGGAAGAGTAGGGCTCTCTTTGTGTCTTTTCAGGGTAAAACCAAGGGTGCCGGAGTCACAAAGAACACATTATCTCGCTGGATCAGAGAGGCAATAATCTTGGCGTATAAGGCTGGAGGGAAAGATCCTCCAATGCATGTGGGAGCACACTCTACAAGAGCCTTGTCGACTTCCTGGGCAGAAAGGGCGAATGTGCCAATAGACCTTATATGTAAGGCTGCAACTTGGTCTTCACCGAATACCTTCTATAAGCATTATAGATTAGATCTATCCTCTACTTCTGATCTCACCTTTGGTGTATCGGTCCTTGACTCAGTAAACCCACCCAGTCTATAGTCTCTGCAATTCTCTCTAGTGGGTGCTGTCGTGGCGAATAGAAAATACCGGATTACGTACCGGTAATGCTCTTTTATAGAGCCCACGACAGCACCCGTTCACATCCCTCCCTTTTCTGTATATAGTTGCACATGGTGCTTGTTTGGTGAGGTGTAAATATTAGAAAATATAGTATGAGGTTGTAAATATGTATATATATGGATATACCCGAACCTGTTAACTAAAACCTGGCGGCGGTTCCTCCTATTCTCTGTAAAACAACTGAGGAGCGAGGGGGGGCCGCCCCTTTTATCTCTCTGTAGGTTTCCTGTTCCTAGGGGCGGATCCCCTCTCTCTAGTGGGTGCTGTCGTGGGCTCTATAAAAGAGCATTACCGGTACGTAATCCGGTATTTTCTATTCTAAACTTCCTCATAAAAATGACATCTTCTCTATTAGGAAAAGTGAGATCACATTGAATGCTAGCAGTCGCTGATGGTCCCAAGTTGTGGCAGGGCCACTACCTTGATTTCCATTGGATGTTTGTCCAAAAACACTATTTGCTTGCAGATATAGGATTCATTAAAATCCCCTCTGCCTTACTAGAGCGCAGCAGCTACAGGGAGGAAATAAACAGATCTTCTCGCTGTAGCTTCCAGTCACAGGAGTGGTTCAGGGACTTTGTATAGTCAATTTTCAGCAAACGCGACTGTACTTACGCTCTGCAAAAGTGCAGCATGGGATGCAGAGCAGACCATGCAACATAGTGCCAGTGAGTGATTACAGCTACAGTTAATGAATAGTGTGTATCCAATCCCTGCACCACGCCGATGACTGAAAGTGAGCAGCTACACGGAGAATATAAGTTCATTTTCTCCCTGTAGCCGCTACTCCAGTAAGGCCAGCAGTTAGGACTTTAATATTTACCTGTAAGTTAACCCTATATCTGCTGGTTTGTTTTTCTCTGAAACACTCTTGCGTTTCTGAGAAACGATAGTATGATGAACTAGCTGGAGACTATAGAGACTAGTCCGATGCAGACCCTGGTTGGATTTTTCCTGCACCGCGCTCTGTTTTATTCACAGGTTTCTTCTTGTGTGCACACGTGTGCGAGACCTGAGAAGAAGCCAGTCGGGGCAGTGCCACACTAGTCAAGTCTTTTACTGTAGACCCAGGCCAGCTTTTCCAACTGATTTCTCTGACACGCTCCGACGTTTGCCTGACTCCAATAGTGCATGAAAGCTCTAATTCATGCTGCCCGTGATTTGGGAAACATGAATGAACTGAATGGCTCCCTTTCTAACTCATGGTCATGAATGTCTAGTTGAAGAATCCACTATTTGGACATATGGACACAAAGGAGCCTTGCACATAGTCTTTAGTATTTGTGCACAGAAACTCTACAGCTTCATAGTACAGAGCTGTATAAGAAAGAAGCCTTGAAAGAGTCGTCTGCTTTCTCCAGACCTGTCCACAGCCTCCTCCAATAGAAAAGCAGCTTCCCCATGTGAGGTGTTTTTATGTTGGGAGGAAGCTGATGGACAGGTCTGGTCACATGCTGCTCCACCAGCAGCCATTGTATGGACAGAAGTTCTGGTCAGTTTGTGAGAAAAACTGCATTGACATGAGAAAGCAGCCAACCTGTTCCATAGCTCTTTGTACATAAACCCTAAAACTCTGACCAATGATGGCAGATTATACTTCATTTAGGCCTAATGCCACCACAGAGCCCAATGCCCGGAGCTTGTATGGCAGTAGGCTCCTCAGCATGAAGCTCCTTACACTGCTGTACAAGCTCCTGTGTATATGGAGTATGCTATGGTCTTGTATGTATACAGACTCACTGTGTATGTCTCTAAGAAAACGGAGGTACAGTAGACGCCTCGTGGACTGCAATGACAACACTATCACTGCTTCATACAAAGTGCAGCTACAATATAGCCATGCACCCTTAGATTGGAGAGTTAAAACTCACCTAGTACAATATGTTTCTGTAAACCTGGCTCGTGTGTATATATATATATATATATATATATATATATATATATATATATATATATATATATATATATATATACATACACTAGATGGTGGCCTGATCCTAACGCATCGGGTATTCTAGAATATGTATGTATATAGCACAGGCCACGCAGTATATAGCACAGGCCACGCAGTATATGACACAGGCCACGCAGTATATGACACAGGCCACGCAGTGTATAACAGTGGCCACGTATATAGCAGCCACGTAATATATAGCACAGCCCACGCAGTAATAACAGCCCACGTAGTATATAGCAGTGTGGGCACCATATCCCTGTTAGAAAAAAATAATTAAGATAAATAATAGTTATATACTCACCCTCCGGCGTCCAGCGAAGTTGTCCCAATGCGCGCCCTGCTGCCGCCAGCTTCCGTTCCCAGCGATTCATTGCAAAATTACCCAGATGACTTAGTGGTCTCGTATATATATATATATATATATATATATATATATATATATATATATATATATATATATATATATATATATATATATATATATATATATATATATATATATATATATAGGTCCTTCTCAAAAAATTAGCATATAGTGTTAAATTTCATTATTTACCATAATGTAATGATTACAATTAAACTTTCATATATTATAGATTCATTATCCACCAACTGAAATTTGTCAGGTCTTTTATTGTTTTAATACTGATGATTTTGGCATACAACTCCTGATAACCCAAAAAACCTGTCTCAATAAATTAGCATATCAAGAAAAGGTTCTCTAAACGACCTATTACCCTAATCTTCTGAATCAACTAATTAACTCTAAACACATGCAAAAGTTACCTGAGGCTTTTATAAACTCCCTGCCTGGTTCATTACTCAAAACCCCCATCATGGGTAAGACTAGCGACCTGACAGATGTCAAGAAGGCCATCATTGACACCCTCAAGCAAGAGGGTAAGACCCAGAAAGAAATTCCTCAACAAATAGGCTGTTCCCAGAGTGCTGTATCAAGGCACCTCAATGGTAAGTCTGTTGGAAGGAAACAATGTGGCAGAAAACGCTGTACAACGAGAAGAGGAGACCGGACCCTGAGGAAGATTGTGGAGAAGGACCGATTCCAGACCTTGGGGAACCTGAGGAAGCAGTGGACTGAGTCTGGTGTGGAAACATCCAGAGCCACCGTGCACAGGCGTGTGCAGGAAATGGGCTACAGGTGCCGCATTCCCCAGGTAAAGCCACTTTTGAACCATAAACAGCGGCAGAGGCGCCTGACCTGGGCTACAGAGAAGCAGCACTAGACTGTTGCTAAGTGGTCCCAAGTACTTTTTTCTGATGAAAGCAAATTTTGCATGTCATTCGGAAATCAAGGTGCCAGAGTCTGGAGGAAGACTGGGGAGAAGGAAATGCCAAAATGCCTGAAGTCCAGTGTCAAGTACCCACAGTCAGTGATGGTGTGGGGTGCCATGTCAGCTGCTGGTGTTGGTCCACTGTGTTTCATCAAGGGCAGGGTCACTGCAGCTAGCTATCAGGAGATTTTGGAGCACTTCATGCTTCCATCGGCTGAAATGCTTTATGGAGATGAAGATTTCATTTTTCAGCACGACCTGGCACCTGCTCACAGTGCCAAAACCACTGGTAAATGGTTTACTGACCATGGTATTACTGTGCTCAATTGGCCTGCCAACTCTCCTGACCTGAACCCCATAGAGAATCTGTGGGATATTGTGAAGAGAAAGTTGAGAGACGCAAGACCCAACACTCTGGATGAGCTTAAGGCCGCTATTGAAGCATCCTGGGCCTCCATAACATCTCAGCAGTGTCACAGGCTGATTGCCTCCATGCCACGCCGCATTGAAGCAGTCATTTCTGCCAAAGGATTCCCGACCAAGTATTGAGTGCATAACTGAACATTATTATTTGTTGGTTTTTTTGTTTGTTATTAAAAAACACTTTTATTTGATTGGATGGGTGAAATATGCTAATTTATTGAGACAGGTTTTTTGGGTTATCAGGAGTTGTATGCCAAAATCAGTATTAAAACAATAAAAGACCTGACAAATTTCAGTTGGTGGATAATGAATCTATAATATATGAAAGTTTAATTGTAATCATTACATTATGGTAAATAATGAAATTTAACACTATATGCTAATTTTTTGAGAAGGACCTGTGTATATATATATATATATCTATCTATATATATAATTGTCTAAGGGTTTTTTCGTCTGTCTTTCTGTCCTGGAAATCCCGGCCCTCTGATTGGTCGAGGCCGCCAGGCCTCGACCAATCAGAGACGGGCACAGTATCGACGTAGAAATCCCGCGCCTCTGATTGGTCGAGGCCCCCAGGCCTCGACCAATCAGCGACGGGCACAGCGACGATGATGTCATAAAGGACGTAGAAATCCCGCGTCTGATTGGTCGAGGCCACCAGGCCTCGACCAATCAGCAACGGGCACAGCGACGATGATGTCATAATGGTTGCCATGGCGATGATGATGTCATAAAGGTTGCCTCGACCAATCAGTGACGGGCACAGTCTGCCGCGAATTCTGGAATCATCATTGTCCATAGACTACGGGGACATGCATATTCTAGAATACCCGATGCGTTAGAATCGGGCCACAGTCTAGTATATATATATATATATATATATATATATATATATATATATATATATATATATATATATATATATATATATATATATATATATATATATATATATATATATATATATAATCTCAGGTTTTTTGTTTTTCTATTATTTTTAACATTAGATCTTTTTACTATTGATGCTGCATAGGCAGCATCAATAGTAAAAAGTTGGTTACACAGGGTTAATAGCAGCGTTAACGGAGTGCGTTACCTGCGGCATAACTGACTGGAGGGGAGTATGGAGCGGACGTCGGGCACTGACTGGACTGAAGTAGGGAGGGACTAATTCTCGGCCGGACTGTGCCAGTCGCTGATTGGTCGCGGCCTGGCGGCCGAGACCAATCAGCGACGTGGGATTTCCGTGACAGACGGAAGTACCCCTTAAACAAATAAATATATATATATATATATTGCTCAAAAAAATAAAGGGAAGACTAAAATACCACATCGGAGAAATCACTGAATGAAATATTTCAGTTGCAAATCTTTATTCATTACTTAGTGGAATGTGTTGAGAACAATGAAACATTGTTCCTCTGGGTCAACATGTTAGGGCATGTTAGGTTAGGCTATGAGTTGAACTAGATGGACTTAAAGTCTTCCTTCAACCTTAATAACTATGTATATAAAAATTATCAATGTTAATCAACACGAATATCCCATGGAGGTCTGGATTTGGAATGATACTCCAATCAAAGTCTAAAATCAAATTACAGGCTGATCCAACTTCAGTGGAAATGCCTCAAGACAAGGAAATGATGTTCAGTTGTGTGTGTGTGTGTTGCCTCCATGTGCCTGTATGACCTCCATACAACGCCTGGGCTTGCTCCTGATGAGGCGGCAGATGGTCTCCTGTGGGATCTCCTCCCAGACCTGGACTAAAGCATCCGCCAACTACTGGACAGTCTGCGGTGCAACGTGACATTGGTGGATGGTGCGAGACATGATGTCCCAGATGTGTTCAATCGGATTCATGTCTGGGGAATGGGCGGGTCAGTCCATAGCTTCAATGCCTTCATCATGCAGGAACTGCTGACACACTCCAGCCACATGAGGTCTGGCATTGTCCTGCATTAGGAGGAAGGCAGGGCCAACCGCACCAGCATATGGTCTCACAAGGGGTCTGAGGATCTCATCTCGGTACCTAATGGCAGTCAGGCTACCTCTAGCAAGCATATGGAGGGCTGTGCGGCCCTCCAAAGAAATGCCACCCCACACCATTACTGACCCACTGCCAAAGCGGTCATGCTGAAGGATGTTGCAGGCAGCAGATCACTCTCCACGGCGTCCCCAGACTCTGTCACGTCTGTCACATGTGCTCAGTGTGAACCTGCTTTCATCCGTGAAGAGCACAGGGCGCCAGTGGCGAATTTGCATATCCTTGCGTTCTGTGGCAAATACCAAGCATGCTGCATGGTGTTGGGCTGTGAGCACAACCCCCATCTGTGGACATAGGGCACTCAGACCATCCTCATGGAGTCAGTTTCTAACCATTTTTGCAGACACATGCACATTTGTGGCCTGCTGGAGGTCATTTTGCAGGGCTCTGGCAGTTCTCCTGTTCCTCTGTCACGCTCACGCCTTGACTGGTGGGCGTGAGCTTGGGGGGGTTTGTGGCCCCACTGTGCCACAAACCAGACTACCCTGGAAGGGGCATGACTATGACAGCTGCCTGGGTTTTCACTGGAGCCTCTGATGGTGAGGTCAGGCTTGTGCAGCAGGCAGCTGCCAGGTGCTACTCCAGGGTGGTGTCTGGCTGTGGCTGCTGATCCCACTGCGGGCATCAGGCAGGACTAGCAGATGAGCACGGATGAGATTCAGACGAGTAGGCTGGCACGGCTGAGACAGCTGGCAGAGAATACAGGGCTGGCAGGCACGGCAAAAAACACAGGGCTGACAGGAACACGGCAGAGAACACAGGACTGGAAGCGACAGCAGGAACACAAGACTTGCAGGAACGGTGTATGAAGGTGTGGTGTATGAAGGAACAGGTAGGGACCTGTTCACACAGGAGGTGCAGGTATGATTAAGTAGTATGAATGAACAGGTAGGAACCTGTTCACACAGGAGGTGCAAGAAAGGAAACAAGCCAGAAGGAAAGGAGAATGAAGGAACAGGTTGGGACCTGTTCACACAGGAAGAGAACCGCAAGGCTGCGGACTGGAGCAGTATAGCAGCAAGAGAAAGTGCAGCAATAAAAGCTAAGCAGAGCAGAACCACAAGTATTATATGGAGAGGAGCTGCAGCAAGGGATTATTGCAGCCGCAGGAGCTAAGCAGAGCAGAGCCACAAGAAATGTGGAGAGGAGCTGCAGCAAGAGATTACTGCAGAAGCTTAAGCAGAGTAGAACCGCAAGGAATGCAGAGAGGAGCTGCAGCAAGAGATTTCTGCAGAAGCTAAGCAGAGCGGAGCCACAAGGAATGCGGAGAGGAGCTGCAGCAAGAGATTACTGCAGCAGCAGAGGTAAAGCCACAAAGCTGCAGAGCAGGCAGAGCCGCAAGAGTGCGGAGCAAAAGCAGACTGAGAACACAAGGAAAGACACAGCAGGGAAGGAAGCCACAGACAAGGAGACCGAGATAAGACTAAGTACAGACAAGGCAATGGAACAAGACACAAGGACAAAGACACAGGGACCAGGATATTCTGCCTCCTGGAGGGCGGACAACAAGATCAAGGCAAGGCAAGGAGAAAAGCCTACAGAGAGGGAGTAACACAGAGCAAGGCCTGGCAAACTCAGAAGCTAAACACAAACTGAGTTAACACATTGCACAGGCCCAGTCCACTGGGTGGAGCTGCACTAAATACTGGAGTCCTCTTGGTAATTGGTCAGAAACAGATTAGACAGGTGCACCTGATTCCTATAAGAACCAGAGAGTTCAGGCGCCGCCCCCCTATACACAGCCAGGAAGCATGCAGAGGCACAGAATATGGCGCTGGCTAGAATCAAACCGCAACATGACCTGGAGCAGTGGGTAAGGTAGTGTGAGAGATGAGAGGCCATCCCGTGATGCCAGCAGAGTTGTTACATCCTCCTGGCACAAAGGCTGAGTTAGCTGTCCTGCTGTTGGGTTGTTGCCCTCCTACTGCCCCCTCCACGTTTCCTGTTGTACTGGCCTGTCTCCTGGTAGCTCCTCCAGCCTCTGGATACTACACTGGCAGACACAGCAAACCTTACCACAGCTCGCATTGATGTGCCATCCTGGATGAGCTGCACTACCTGAGCCACTTGTGTGGATTGTAGAGTCCGTCTCATGCTACCACGAGTGTGAAAGCACAACCAACATTCAAAAGTGACCAAAACATCAGCCAGAAAGCATTGGTACTGAGATGTGGTCTGTGGCCCCTACCTACAGAACCACTCCTTTGAGTGTGTCTTGATAATTGCCAATAATTTCCATCTGTCGTCTATTCCATTTGCACACCAGCATGTGAAATTGATTGTCAAACAGTGTTGCTTCCTAAGTGGACAGTTTGATTTCACAGAAGTTTGATTTACTTGGAGTTATATTCTGTTGTTTAAGTGTTCCCTTTATTTTTATTTTTAGCAGTGTATATAAGGTATATATTTTACACACACAAGCCAGGTTCATAGAACCACATATTAAAATATATATATCAAAGAGTTCAACAGCTCTCTATATGCATTGGGATATATGCAAACATTATATGTGTGAAATTGTATTATACTTATAAAACGAGGATACTTGGCGCACAAGCTGGCCAATTTGCAAACCAGCTGCGACATGGCAACTGTTGTCTGATGGCATCATTTCTATCAGATTTTGTTTCTTTGTAGATAAGATCTACTGAAAGAAAAAAACTATTCTGGGATGACTGCAGCGACTATATTGATATGTTTGTGCTGACTGGTCTTTCCCCAGCGTACTTGGTAGTTATGTTATGCTGGCTGCATTGCTGGAAGTCAATAGTATCTTGCTGTTTTGAAAGAGAATTTATAGGTGTATAGGCTCAAAGAGTTTATTTATAGCTTGATGAAATATCCCCCTATGTGGTCTTCTGTTTACCTGACTAAATTGTAGTATCCCACAGAATCCTATTTGAAGTTGCATTGAATTGATTGAGAAGCTGCATATGTATCAGACCTGAATATGTGCTTCTCAGTGCACAGTGGGGGAGGTTTGTGAATTTTGTCTTTTGATTACTTGCACCATATTTATTATGTGTTTTAGACACTTTCTGCAGCTATTCCAACAAGGGGTCATAGTCTCACTGGAAAGAGACGTAATGCCAAAAAATAAGCTAGAATTGTATTTAAGCCAACTATAAAAAGTAGTTTAATCCCATTCCGGCATACGCCGTATATACCGCAAACTGCTCAGAGCACGAGTTGACTCGCCTCCTCCCTCTATGTCAAGCACTGATCTAATGCTGTTCAATGCATAAGAATCGCAGAGTCTTAGATCAGCAATCTGGCAGTGTAAAGTTGATGTCTCATCCTGGGACGATGTAATAATGTAAAAAATAAAATTGCAAAAATATTTTGTAAAAATCACAAAATAAAGAAAAAAAATTATATTAATCCAATAAATTTATGTAAGAAAAAAAAGTACACATATTTAGCATTGCTGCGTCTGGAACGAACGGGAACTGTCCCACTAGTCGACCCCTTCAGTGAACACGGTTAAAAAAAACAAAAAAAAAAACATAAAAAACAAAGCCAAAAACTATGCTTTATCTTTATACCGCCGAACAAAAAGTCGAATGTAAATAAGAATGGGATCTCTGAAAACATCATCTTGTACACAAAAATCAACTCAGCATGCAGCTGAATCAGCCTAAAAATGAAAGATACAACTTTCAGAGTAAAGTGATGTAAAAATAATTATTTTTTTTATAAAATGGTTTTTATTGTGTAAAAGCATCAAAACATATAAGATGTATGTGTGGTATCGCTGTAATTGTACTGACCCGAAGAATAAAGAAGACTTATAAATTTTACTGCATGCAGAATGGCATGAAAAAAAACCTCAAACAACTATTCCTAAATTGCTGGTTTTTGTTCATTCTGCCTCCCAAAAATTGGAATAGAAAGCGATCAAAATATGCCATGTGCCTGAAAATGGTACCAATAAAAAGGCCACTCGTCCCACAAAAAAACGAGCTGTCATGTGACTGTCAACCGAAATGTGGAAAAGTTATAGCTATCAAAATATGGTGATGCAAAAACTTATTTTTGCAATAACAAGAGTCTCTTAGTATGTTACAGCAGCTAAAAATAAAAACCAGATATAAATCTGTGAACTGTGTAATTGCGCCGACCCAAAAAATAAATAAAACCAATTCTTCATCTGCTGTTGATTTGTTCTTTCTGCCTCCCAAAGGTCGCAGTAAGGCTTGGTCCACATTTTTGCTGCGCTGAGCGCTTACATCGGGGTTTCCTTTTAAATCTCTGAAATACATGACTCGGACAGAACCCTCAGTGGAAGATTCCTTATAATGAGGCAGATGGAGGTACTGTGGTGGCTGTATATGATCCAGTGGCGTCCGTCTTTTTAGTCGTGCATAAAAAGTGTGGTCCACCAGTTTTGTGCACTTCTGAAAAGGACATCGCTGAACAGAGGCCATATGGAATCCAGAGTAACTCTGCTGCCGCATTATAGTGAATGGATCCCTCTGAATCGCGTCACTCGGAGATTTACATACAAACCCCTACATAAGTGCTTACCGTAGGGCGCCGGTTAATTGTGATCCAAAATGTTATGTAAAATATTCCCAACAAAAGCCTTGAAGGGAACCGGTCATCCCCCACCTCCCCCCCAGGCGTTTGTAACTGAGTGACGGCTGTAAGGCGTCTGGATTAGGAGAGAAAGACCTGCCCCCCTGGCAATTTCACAGGTATGAGGGAGAAATTTCAAAAGCGATTAATGCAGCGGTGCTAGGGACCCGAACTAAAAGAGCCACCTTGTCAGAATGCAGCATTAGTGCAGCACAAGGTGGCTCTTTTAGTTAGGGGTTGGGGTTAGCGATGGGCTCATTTCCGGCCCAATGGCCAAAAGCGGTAGTTAAATGCCACTGTCAGCATTTGACAGCGTAATTTAACTAGTTAATAGTGACGGGTGGATCGCGATTCCACCCATCACTATTGCAGGCACATGTCAGCTGTTCAAAACAGCTGACATATCCTGGCTTAGATGCGGGCTCACCGCCGGAGCCCGCATCAAAGTAGGAGATCTGACCTCGGACGTAATATCCCGTCCGAGGTCAGAAAGAGGTTAAGGGCTCTGTATATAGAGTCCGCATTTTGGAGGAGAAAATTAGATTTGTTTATAAACTTCTGCATGCGCGGTCAGAAATGGCGGACACGACGCACAAAAAAAGTTACATGCAGCATTTTTTTGTGCCGACGGTCCGCCAAAACGCGACGCATCCGTCGCAAGACTGATGCGACGTGTGGCCATACGTCGCAATGCGTCGCTAATGCAAGTCTATGGAGAAAAAACGCATCCTGCGGGCAACTTTGCAGGATGCGCTTTTTCTCCAAAACGACGTTTTGCGACGTACGTCACATGACGCTAGTGTGAAAGTAGCCTTACCCTGTTAAAAATAAAAAAAAAATTGGGCTAAAAGAACATGTTTGTGGGAACAATTATTATTTTTTTTATTTTCATGGCTCAACGTTATAATTTTCTGTGGGTGCAAGGTGCTCTCCACTCATATAGATAAGTTCCCTGAGGTGTCTAGTTTCCAAAATGGTGTCACTTGTGAGTGGTTTCCACAGATTAGGCACATCAGGGGCTCTCCAAATTCAACATCGCGTCCGCTAATTTTCCAGCAAATTTTACATTCAAAAATTCAAATGGTGCTCCTTCCCTTCTGAGCTCTGTGTGCACCAAAACAGTGGTTTTTCCACATATGGGATATCGGCGTACTCTAGAGAAATTGCACAAAAATTTTGTGGTCCATTTTTTCCTGTTACCCTTGCGAAAATTTAAAAAATTGGGGTCTAAAGTAAAATTTTTGAGAAAATGCTAACATTTTTTTCCTTCCACATTCCATGAATTCCTGTGAAGCACCTGAAGAATTAATAAACTTTTTGAATGTAGTTTTGAGCACTTTGAGGGGTACAGTTGTAAGAATTATGTCACTTTGGAGTAAAAATGATGTTGTAAATTTTTATTGGAAAAATGAGAAATTGCTGGTCAACTTTTAACCCTTCTAACTTCCTTACAGAAAAAATGGTTAAAAAATTGTGCTGATGTAAAGTAGACATGTGGGGAATATTATTTATTAACCATGTTGTGCGGCATAACTCTGATTTAAGGGTATAAAAATGTAAAGTTTGAAAATTGCAAAATTTTTCACAATTTTCGCTAAATTTACTATATATTTTTTACAAATAAATGCTAGTCTTATCAAACAAATTTTGCCACTATCATGAAGTACAATATTTCACAATAAAACTTTCTCAGAATCAGTGGGATCCATTGAAGCGTTTCAGAGTTGTTACAACGTAAAGTGACACTGGTCAGAATTGTAAAATTTGGCCTCATCAGTGAAAACAGACTTTGGGGCGAGGGATGAAATTAGGGATCGTTTACACCAGCTAATAATTAGCAGCAAGTGCTGCTAAGAATGCTGGTTTCCTAATTATTGCCATGTCTAAACAGGATGGCAATTGTTTTACAAGTGAGGGAAACACTAGTTTGTACGGTGACATGATATTTAGTCTACAGGAGCTTAAAAATCCTCTTTCTCTGTGCACAAATGTAAACAGGATATGTGCTGTCAAGAGCGTGATGTCATGTGCACACAGAGCTATCGTATTATCAGTCCTTCTACATGCGTGGTAGTGCAGTCGGCCTGTTTAAATGGGTTATTAAATAATCGCTGATAGGCAGGCATTTAGCCAATCAGCAGTCGCTTAGGCCCGGTGGCCACTATCCGGAACTAGCAACACTTTGGACGCAGCGCATATTTGCTGCAGCTAAAGCGCTTCCGTCTATTGAATGCAGGTGAATACGCATGTGTTCACTGAACCGTGCGGCTTTACTTTGTTCAATATATTCTATTGATGTAATTTCTCTTGTGGAGACGCCAGAGAAATTGACATACTGCTGTCTGGAAAACCGCGCCGCATGTCAGTCTCCGCATGTGATCCGCTGGCGTTAGTGGATGCATGGTGGACATGGGATTTTTAAAATCCCATCCACTATGCTGTAACACCTGGTTGCAGCGGGTTTGACACTGCACATGTACGCAGCGTCAAACACACAGCAACTCCGGATCGTTGTCCTATACCTTTTAAAGTCTACAGTCAACCTGTCTAAATACATCATTAGACTAGACAGTCTTAAATTGTGCCTATTTACCAAAGTCGTTTATGTTGTTTGATAAATCGGGGGCATTTTAAATTTGCCTTATGTAGTTTACACTTTTTAAGGGTTGCTGCACATTTAGTCAAAAGACTGCAGCCGTTGAACGAACGCTGATCGGCTACATGCCATTTTGTGTGCATAGAACATCATGTTACCAGCAGGATGATGTGTTGTCAAGAATGATGATTTTTAAGATTGTTTAAAAATATTGGCACCCTACAAACAAGTGTTTTGTGGACTTGTTGCTGGTCTGTTTAGACAGGCCAATAATCGGGAAAAGAACTTTCCTACAAATGCTCATTCCCGATTGTCAGACCTTCTTAATAAACCCTTATGCAGTTTTGATATGCCCAATTGTCTGAAGCAGTTAAGACTATGGAGTCATCCTAAGGTCTAGAGAACTAACTTTTAGTGATATCCCACAGTGTAATTCTAGTGAGAAGTTGTTAATGCTACAATGAAAAGTTGTCTGGTAAATCATTTATTTTGTAATACTGCTGCTGTGAAAATGTGACATCAGATAGTGGTTGAGAGCAACTCTTGATTCAGCTCATTTATGGGGTTCCACTCTATTATGTCCATATGCCTGATATGTACCGTAATCACTTATACACTCCTCAGCTTTAGAGAAGACTTTTCTTCTTCGTATTGCAATTTTAATGCATTTCAGTGACTGTTTTTCAACTCCAAAACACCAGGCCACATGTTGTTCATACTACTATGATCTGCCTGCGTGGCCTTTACGTGCTTTAATGACCTGCAGCATGTCCGGACATGTCTCCCATTGGCATATGTGAGACTTCAATGGCAGGCATTGGGAGCTGCCAGCAGCTGATCTTGATGATTTTCATATCCAAGTGCATTTTGTGTGGCATAATATTCTGACAACCATTTATAGCCATATTGGTAGCATCCAAGACATGTAAGTGTGTGTATTTCTGCACATGGCACGCATACTTGATAAATCAAGATGTTTTGAAAATTTTGTTTCCACTTTTTAATTTTGCATATCATACGTGTGTCTATCAATCCTGTAATTTCCATAGCCCCACGCCTGGTCCTTCTTGGTGTTGCAGTGTCACTGTTGAGGAGTATAGAGTAGCGTTTGCCCGTTAATTGTGCACATTTAGATGCACACTCCGTTGCATTTGCCTTGGGTAGTTGCAAGATTCAGCGGAGAACTTTACATGGTGATATTCCTAACTCCATTTTGTAGTTAATATGTTTCAGATGTACTTGACAACATTAATTAAGTGATTAAAGAATTTCTACTTGACATAATTTAATAAGCGTTAATGATGGAATTACCATGTTGTGTTCAGTGACCTAATTCAAAGGTGTTCATTCAGATAAGTTCTCCAGTTAGTCAAGCAGTTTGGCACTTTACGACACTTATTCTGCACGTTGGTTGGTTAAAAGTTGTTTACACGGGAGTGCATTATGGCTAGTAAATCCCTAGCCAAATAATGGCTCAAAGGGCTCGTTCAGACACGATTATTATATGTGTGTTGTCCGTGTTAAAATCGGATAGCACACGGCCAATGTTATTGAATAGGGCTGTTCATGTGGAGAAAGATGATAGCATGCACTATTGTGTTCCGTATTTCAGATGAAAACTTGTCCATTCAAGTCTGTAATGAAGGCTGGCGTTGTTCATGCTAGTATTGATGAGGGGGCAGGCTGGCGTTAGATGCTCCTGATTCATGGGGAGGCTCGCACCTGTTAATGAACCAGTGTCATCGGACAAGCGGAGTTTGCCTCGCCACAAATCTTACTCCAGTCAAGGACTGGAGTAAGCTTTGGGGAGTATGGAATGCCAACGCTTGTCATGAATTTGCCGAGCAGATCTTACCACGTCCTCAAGCCATCTCAGTTATGCCAGAGCTGGGCAAAAATGGCGTGAGCAACATAAGTGACAAACTTTTAGCTCAGTCAAACTTTTGCGACTTTTTAAATCATTTTACTCTAGAATTTTGGCCTAAAATCTTTGAATCGGATCCCAAGGGGCGTGAAAAGAAATCACCCATATTGCATCCATTTTTTTTTATGGACACAATGCAGTTATTAGCATAGAAAACTATATTTGTTCTGAAAAATAGAAAAATTGTATTACGGTAACTGGCCATGTAAAAAAAAAAAAACAGAATGTCAAACAGATGTAGAAGCAGACTTCTAAAAGCATACGGATGACAGTTGTCCATTTTTTTTTTCTGGATGAAAGATGTAGTTTTTCATATCCCCAAAATAAAAGTTGCTATTTGTGGACATTCACATGCAGCGTACTTTTACAGAGCAAAATTCAGCTGCGGAAATCAACTATTTAGTCGTGTGGGTGTCAAAAAGATAAATATTTGCAACACAGTTTACATTTCCACGCAGAATTTTTCCACTTAGGCTATGTGCACACGTTGCGGATTAGCCTTAGGGTATGTTCACACGTTCCTGATTTCCATCCTTTTTTTTTCAGGACTGAAACCGCAGCTCTTGGCAGAAAACGCAGGTCCTTTTTTTTGTGCTTTTTTTGGTGCGTTTTTTGATGCGTTTTTTGATCCTTTTTTTTAATGCAGTTTTCTATGCAGAGTCTGTGTGTTTTCTAGGAAGTTTTTTAGGGTTAAAATGGCTGAAAATACCCTACCCCTAACCCTACCCCTAACCCTAACCCTATTCTAACCTTAGTGGAAAAAAAAAAAATTCTTAATTTTTTTATTGTCCCTACCTATGGGGGTGACAAAGGGGGGGTGTGTGTCATTTACTATTTTTTTATTTTGATCACTGAGATAGGTTATATCTCAGTGATCAAAATGCACTTTGGAACGAATCTGCCGGCCGGCAGATTCGGCGGGCGCACTGCGCATGCGCCCGCCATTTTGCAAGATGGCGGCGCCCAGGGAGAAGACGGCCGGACGGACATCGGGAGGCCGGGTAAGTATAAGGGGGGGAGATTAGGGCACGGGGGGGGGGGGCATGGGAGCACGGGGGGGGGGGGGCATCGGAGCACGGGGGAGGGGCATCGGAGCACGGGGGGGCATCGGAGCATGGGGGGGTGGGATCGGGGCAGCCACACTCCGCCCACGCACTTCCGCCCGCTTCCCTGCACTTCCTGCTGCAGCGGTTCGGCACCACAAACCGCAATAAAACCCGCAGATATATTTTTGATCTGCGGGTTTCACTGCGGGTTTGACCTCACAATGAAGGTCTATGGGTGCAGAACCGCTGCGGCTCCGAAAAAAGAAGTGACATGGTACTTCTTTTTTCCCGCAGCTATTCAGCGCGGCTTTTTTTTTTAAATTCAGGAACATGTGCACAGCGGTTCCTGTTTTCCATAGGGTACATTGTACTGTACCCTGCATGGAAAACAGCAGCGGAACCGCAGCGGCAAAAACGCTGCGGTTCCGCAGTAAAAAACGCACTGTGTGAACACGGCCTTAGGAATTTCTGGTGCGGATTCTGCATCTCTTGGCAGAAAACGCAGCTGCGGATTTGTTGCGTTTTTTGTGCGGATCCACAGCGTTTTTTGTGCGGTTTTGCTGCGTTTTTTTTGCGGATTTTCAGCGTTTTTACCCCTGCGGATTTCTATAATGGAATGGGTACAAAAACGCTGCAGATCCGCAAAAAAGAAGTGACATGCTACTTCGTTTAATCCGCAGCTTTTCCGCAAAGTGTGCACAGCGTTTTTTTTTCTATTGATTTACATTGTACTGTAAATCAGTTGCGGATCTGCACCGCAAAAAAGCTGCGGATCCGCAGCAAATCCGCATCGTGTGCACATACCCTTAATTTTCCATGCTCCTTGCTGTATTTTGTACAATGTAGGCGTTATGGATTTTGGATGCACATTTTCGTCATGTCAATATTATCTGAAATCTGCAACATAAAACTACTGCAAATAAACACTTCCCGTCTCGTTTTCCCATTTATTATTGTAAAATGAAAAAATATTAAAGCACCAAATTCCTCACCTGTGCGACTACAATCCAATTGTCACAAAAAGAACGCCAGCTCTGCTACATCCGGATTGTTTGTTGGGCGGCGACATGATGTGACCGCTCAGCAAGCCGGCTGGAACGCACGGAGACAGGAGTGTGATTACACTCCTGCAGTATGTAGCGCTGATGTGAGTAGGATCACCGGAGTTCATAGCTGATGAACCCCCGGTCACATCACTGACGTCACCGCTCGCTACATGCAAACTTTTAACAGAATGTGACTCATTGGATCAAAACAGATCAAAGACCAAAGTAAAGAGCATTACCGTATTTATTTTCCATAGAATTCACTTGATCCATTTTGTAGAATTTGGTGCAAAAAAGTTAATAAATACCACAAGACAAAATAAGAAAAGTGGAGAAAAAAAAACACATATGAATTAGGCCCATGGTCTTTTTGCTTTATTTTTGGACATATTTTTATAAAAAATCAGAAATAAAGAAAATCTTATTCTAGCACTTTGGCTCAGTGGTTAGCACTATTACTTTGCAGTCCTGGGTTCAAATCCCACCAAAAGACAACATCCGCAAGGAGTTCTTAAAGTCTCACCATGTTTGAGTGGGTTTCCTCCAGGTTCTCTTGTTTTCTCCCACATTCCAAAGACCTACTGACGGGGGATCTAGATTGTGAGCTCCAATGGGTGATGATGAACGTAGAGACGAGAATAGTACAGCGATGGTCCGCACGGAACAGCACAATGTGCTCTAGCACGTGGCCTATAAGTTCCTCTTTGTTTAGTTTGTGTACATCTCTTGTTCCTTCTTTGATATTACATTATATCTGAGCGCTTTCCAGTTGCAGGTTGACCTAATGCACACGAGTGAAGAGCACATGAAATGTATCACATGGATACAGCCACCATGTATCGCAATTGGGGCTAGAATAATGTATTATAAAATTGAAGCATTGTAATAAAAAAAAAAAGCAAAATACTCCACTATATATCATACATCAGGTTTTTTCCTTAGAATATATACCGTACATACAGTATTTGTGGACTAAAATGCATATGATTATTATAAAGCTTTGTATAGAAGAAGGAAATTCCGCTCCATGTAATAGTAGATCCATTTTCAGCTGTTAGTATAGTGATAAGGGTTCGCGCACACTGGTGTATAACAATCGGTCTGTTTCTCAGGCGGGAGAGTAGGACGATTTCTTCCCATCCACCTGCTGTCCATATGTAATCCTTATTTTTACTTACAGCTATTAATCTGTTACAGGACCACTTGCAGTTTCCTATGCTGCAGGATTGTAATGTAGCTGTAAAAATCAATGTCATACTGATGCTCCATATGGCATGTGATTATTTTTTTTTCACACTCAGCTGAGAAAAAATCTCTGCACTGCCTCATTGTATAACATTGGTCGGAGTGCAATCTAGTAACATAGTTAATAAGGTTGAAGGAAGACTTTAAGTCCATCTAGTTCAACCCATAGCCTAACCTAACATGCCCTAACATGTTGATCCAGAGGAAGGCAAAAAAACCCATGTGGCAAAGAGTAATCTCCACATTGGGGGGAAAAAAAAATTCCTTCCCAACTCCACATACGGCAATCAGACTAGTTCCCTGGATCAAAGCCCTATCAAGGAATCTAGTATATATACCCTGCAACATTATACTTTTCTAGAAAGGCATCCAGTCCTCTCTTAAATTTTAGTAACGAATCACTCATTACAACATCATACGGCAGAGAGTTCCATAGTCTCACTGCTCTTACAGTAAAGAATCCGCATCTGTTATTATGCCTAAACCTTCTTTCCTCCAGACGTAGAGGATGCCCCCTAGTCCCTGTCTCAGGTCTATGATTATAAAGATCATCAGAAAGGTCTTTGTACTGTCCCCTCATATATTTATACATTAGAATAAGATCACCCCTTAGTCTTCGTTTTTCCAAACTAAATAGCCCCAAGTGTAACAACCTGTCTTGGTATTGCAGACCCCCCAGTCCTCTAATAACCTTGGTCGCTCTTTGCACCCGCTCTAGTTCAGCTATGTCTTTCTTATACACCGGAGACCAGAACTGTGTGTGCACAGTATTCTAAATGTGGTTGAACTAGTGACTTGTATAGAGGTAAAATTATATTCTCCTCATGAGCATCTATGCCTCTCTTAATGCATCCCATTATTTTATTTGCCTTTGTAGCAGCTGCCTGACACTGGCCACTGAACATGAGTTTGTCATCCACCCATACACCCAGGTCTTTTTAATTGATGGTTTTGCCCAGAGTTTTAGAATTAAGCACATAATTATACATCTTATTACTTCTACCAAAGTGCATGACCTTACATTTATCCCCATTAAAGCTCATTTGCCATTTATCAGCCCAAGCTTCTAGTTTACATAAATCATCCTATAATATAAAATTGTCCTCTGTATTGATTACCCTGCAGAGTTTAGTGCCATCTGCAAATATTGAAATTCCACTCTGTATGCCCTCTAAAAGGTCATTAATAAATATGTTAAAAAGAAGAGGGCCCAATACTGACCTCTGTGGTACCCCACTGCTAACCGCTACCCAGTCCGAGTGTGCTCCATTAATAACCACCCTTTGTTTCCTATCCCTGAGCCAGCTCTCAACCCACTTACACATATTTTCCCCTAACTTTATATGTGAGCGCACCCTAATCCTGAAGATCTAGAATGATCGGCGCCATCTACCCAAGCCAGTGCGTTGTAGTAAGGTCAGTCATGTTTGCGCTGACTCTCATTTTCCTATGGAAGACATGGTTCTGATGATGCCTTGATTTTACAGCAGCTTGTGGCTGGTCTCACGATCAGGCGCCAATGTTTTAGTCTTGTGTACCTGTAAGGTGAAGCCAGGGATGAAACAGAAAGCTATATTGTGAAGATCCGTACTTCTCCAATATTTCGCACCCACTCCTGGTTTTGGCTTACAAATGCTGATGCAAATCACTGATGAAAATACTGGTGTATGGAAGAGGCCAAATCGGGAGTGGAGCAAGCCATTGAAAGAGGAAAACACTTGTATCTCTTCTGTGTCTTGTGCCCTCTGCTGCCTATGGCTTACAAGGGCTGATGCAGATGAGTGTCTTCTCCTACGTTCCTTTTTTACCAGTGTTTTACATGTCTAGAGTAGTGTTTATTGCATGTAAACGAGCTGAAATAAATATAAATAAAAAATAAAATAAAAATAACCCGGCCTTCAGAGTTTGTGAATGGCGAGATGCAAGGGTTAGAGTCCTGATCATACACCCTTAGACATTTGGTACTAGTTTGTTTGCCGAGCGCTCACACAGAATGCTTGAGTTTCATGTTTGCGTAAGGTTAGGAACAAACACAACCTAGATTTTCTGGCTGTGCCTTTTGTGTGGGCACCATAGTTCTGCCAGTTGAGCCATTGTGTAGCCTTGCAGATCAGTCATCAGTTTTATGCTCTGCACACAGTGATAATTAATCTTCGTAGCCATCACCATATTTTATTATCTTTCATTACATGTTATGCATTTCTGCATGTCCTTTCTGTATCCGGAGCACAGGAATTGGAGACCCCGATATTTGGTAATTTTAGCCGACATTATATCATGAAGCTCCTTTTCCTCCGAGCGCGTCTTCTGCTTATTCTGTGCACACCGTGACTAGCCTTAGAGGGGAGAATAAGCAGTAACATTCCAAGGTGCAGCCTTGTCAGGTCATTTCTCTGCCATTATATCACATAATGAAGAACGTACTTGCTACTTCTCAGTTGCTTTTACCGCTTGTTGTCATTCGCTTGTATATCCATTGTTGTAAAGCTTATGCTGGCCGGTTGCCACAGGGTCGGGCTCCTCGTTGCAGGCACTGGTATATTGCTAATGCTTTTTGTAAAGCACTCCCTGTCTTTTGTCTTGATCTGAATACCAAATAGTTTACAGTAATGACTGATCAGGACACTTCGTTGTTTCTGCAATAGCAGTGTTGTAGTAACGTAGATTTTTTATTTTTTTATTTTAACGATTATTAAATCTCTTGGCCAATATGGTATCCATTAAAGAACTTTAATTGAGAGACCTCAGAACCATTGCTAGATTCTTCCAGCTTTTCTATTAATTAACAAAATGAAAAAAGCGAAAACTAGCCTATGTTTAAAGAATAATCGCATATATGTAAAGTCAGAAGTATTGGAAGAGTGGTTGACCAGAAAAATGACATTTGATAACCTTTGGTGCACAGAGGCTCCTTCGTCAGGCGAGATTATAAATGAGTGACTGAGACAGGAGCACATGTAAGAGCATGGAGTGGAAAGGGTGATGCCTCTAAGCAGGGCTGTGGGGACGGTGTCATGGAAATTGAGGAGTCGGAGGTTTGGCTTACCGACTCCACAGCCCTGCCTCTAAGGATCAGCCAAGGTACTAAATTTAAGGTTTATGTTACAGATTGTGTAGGGAGTGATGACTTCTCAGTCTACTATAAATCTGCTAGACAGGTCTCTAATACAGGGAATAGGGTGAGAGGGCAGGAGAGCTTAAAGTGCAATGTCCAACCCCACTGCACTTGCAACTCATTGCCATACAATTCCAAGTAAGGATTTCTCTAAAATGGATTTCTAGAAAAGTAAGGATTTAAACAGCCTTAAAGCGCCTTTAATGTAAACCGTCAAATTGGGGTATAAAATCTTAATGACAAACTAAGATGATAATGCGCCACCGAACCCGAAAGACTGCAGACATGGCGGCTGCTATAGGGATGATCTGTATGGAATCTGTGTTTTGGCTTATTCTTTTGCGCACTCATAGACTTAACAGACAATTCTCACCTGAAATATGGAAGAGTGTAGTGCAAGCTGCAATTATTTTTTTTCATACAAACAAAGACAGTAGTTTGTGTGACTAAACTGTCATCTGACAAGTCCAAATAAGTAACGCTGGATCAAGTGATGTCTGTGTGAGGTCAGTTTTTTCCAAAGGAGGGTATGTGCACACGTTGAGAATTTACAGCAGTTTTTTTAGGCACCAACAAACAAGTGTTGGCTGGAGAAATGTTACGTAAAAGACGCCCATTTTTGCTACATTTTTACATTTCTTTTTACTTGCGTTTTTGTCATTTGGATAGGTGAAAACCGCTAAAATAATTGACATGCTGCAGAAAAAAAATAACGCTTTGATGGATAAAATAAGTAGTATGTGCACGAGATTTCGTAAAATGTTTAACCGTCAAGCTACAACGATCTATTGTATATGATCGCCCACACTACTTGCCCAGTGCATCTAGGCTCTGTAGCCGGTTTCTCAGCATAATCACATCTGTTGCACCTACAACACTGCATGGCCCATAGTAATGGCCCCCCAGATTGGCAGGTGAAACAGCCACAAAACGAAGCGGTTGTATAGGGACACAATGGAAAGATCGCTGTGGCGCAGGGCTTCTATGGTTTTTAGCCACAGCATGACCGCTGTTTGTGAAGGCAGCATATGTGTCTCCTGATTAACCAATTTGCCAGGGTAAAATGTATTGTGACGTTAACTCTATTGCTGCTATCGGGTTGTTATACAGAGTTCTACAGCACAGTATTAAGTATGGCGTGGCTTAGGCTACGTTCACATTTGCGTTGTTGGGCGCAGCGTCGGCGACGCATACCGATGCATGCGTCATGGGCCCCTATCTTTAACATGGGGGGCGCCGGTATGCGTTGTACTGCGTTTTACGATGCATGCGTCATATAGACGCACAAGACAGGGCGCAGAGGACGCTACTTGTAGCGTTCTCCCTGCGCCGAAATGCCTGATCTGTAGGATCTTATGACAACGCATGCGTCGCAAAACGCTGCGTTGTGTACATGCGTTGTTCGTTGCATCGCCGATGCTGCGCCCAACAACGCAAATGTGAACGTAGCCTTAGGAGGCCACTCTGATGAAACGCATGCAGGTGTCATACTTTTTTTACATTTGGATCCAGTGGATGATGTATTCTACGGTGTGGTGTGCTCTGTCACATTTAGTTTGCTCTATGGCGTCACATCAAACACAAGTGGTCTATGCTTTATACAATCTTTATATTAAATTTACGATTAATGGCACAGAGAAGGGGCAGCAGCAGTTCTGAACTGAGTGTGCAATTAGTGGGTTGATGCTTTTCATTTTCCTTTATGTTGAAGCCGCACTTTCAGCAAATAAAGAACCCACTTGGGCTTTGCCAAATGTGGATACAATGATGTTTCAGTTAAGCCTCACAGTGGAAGCTTTTTCCAGTGTCCTCAGTGCTGGTATGGGAAGTGATGTGTTAGGATACAGATACAATGAATTGCACTTTCATTTTCAGCTGATATTTTTGTGGATTTTATTTTTCGGCGGGTGCTTGAACTAGATTTCGTTAATTGAAACATTTGTCGCTTTTATACACTGAAGTATTATTATAATGTTAACGGATATATATATCCGTTGTTAAGGGGACTGAGATCTTAGGGCAAATGACAAATATATCAGTAGAAAAAACTTGGGTAATAAAAAGTTACATGCATAATGTCATGTAGCTACTGATGCTGGCTTGTGTAAAACTGCTAAACTCAGAATTCTGCAGCAGCTTACACAAGGAGATCAGAGCTGCTTGTCACTATGGTGGAGAGGTTTCTTTCCTGGATGAAGCACTTGGTGTCCATCACTCCTGCCTGGTTATGGTTGGTCAGCATCATATAGAAAAGTACACTCCTCACGGTGAAACCTGTCTAGCAAAAATTTAAGTTGTCTCGCGAACGATAGTTAATTTTAATCAATAGATCTTGTAATAATATTAATTTCCACAATTGGATGTGTTTATGAGAAATGTTCCTGTGCTGAGATAATCTTATAAATGTGCCCCTGCTGTGTACTGTGTAGTGGTTGTGTCTGACCATGCAGGAACATGGTCTGATCATACCACAGCTCCTGGCCAGGGAAGGGACACAAAACAGTATACAGACATTTACTGATTTAAATGTTCCTAGGAAAATCCTGTTAATTCATTAGTTGCCAAATATTTTGATTGCTATTACCTCCGCAACAAAGGCACTTGGTGAAAGGTCCTCTTAAAAAGAGAGGGAACAACAGGGCTGCCAGATACATCTTGTAGTTCCTTATTAACAAATATTCAATATTGTTACAATCCATTAAAGGGCCACTGTCACCCCCTCCAGCCGTTATAAACTAAAAGAGCCACTTGTGCAGCAGTAATGCTGCATTCTAACAAGGTGGCTCTTTTAGTTTTTGTTTCTGTTATTCCCACAATAAATGTATTTATAATTCTGCTGAAATACCTGTCTTTGTCCATGGAGGCGGGACTGAAGCCTCCTCTTAGAAGCGCCCAACTGCCGTCAGTCATCTCTTGTGTAGATTTTCGCCACCCCTTCAGCGCTGTTATTGTGTGAATTCCGGCACCTGCGCTCTGCTCTTCTGCCTTGCGCAGGCACATAGAGCATTATCCGTCTGAGCGCTGGTGCTGGGTTCCTTTCTGCGCCTGTGCGGTCAGTGCGGCCAGCCTGTTACTGAATCCCCGCCCCGCACTGTGTTATGCAGTATGCACAGTGCAGGGCTGGGATTCCTGGGCATGCGCACTGCGCTTGTCAGACGCTCCACAGGTCCCCCGCCTTCCAGCGTTGTTCTGTGCGGCTGTTCCAAACGCCGGCAAGGATACCTGTATATTCCGGCAACGCTGAAAGGCGGGGGACCTGGGGAGCGTCTGAGAAGCGCAGTGCGCATGCCCAGGAATCCCAGCCCCGCACTGTGCATAATGCATAACACAGTGCGGGGCGGGGATTCAGTAACAGGGTGGCCGCACTGCCCGCACAGGCGCAGAACGGAACCCGGCACCAGCGCTAGGATGGCAAATGGTCTATGCGCCTGCGCAAGGCAGAAGAGCAGAGCGCAGGCGCCGGAATTCACACAATAACAGTGCTGAGGGGGCGGCGAAAATCTACACAAGAGATGAGTGACGGCAGTTACACGCTTCTAAGAGGAGGCTTCAGTCCCGCCTCCATGGACAAAGATAGGTATTTCAGCAGAATTATAAATACATTTATTGTGGGAATAACAGAAACAAAAACTAAAAGAGCCACCTTGTTAGAATGCAGCATTACTGCTGCACAAGGTGGCTCTTTTAGATTATAACGGCTGGAGGGGGTGTCAGTGTCCCTTTAAGCCTCTTTACAATATCTCTTGACATCCACTATCAGAGAGCAGTTGGCGTGTTCATAGGTACAAACGACTGGGTTTAATGGGTTTATGTGTAGTATTCTCCATTTACCCTAAGGTTACATTCCCACGGTGAGAGTTTGGTGAATTTTTTTATATTGTAGATTTTCTGCAGTATTTCTGCACCTAATAGGAAAATGAAGTTTCTTGTTTTTTTTTTATCGTTGCATTTTTGAGCGCAATTTTTTTTTACATGCATTTTTTTCGTGTTTTTCACTGCAGTTTTTGTCTTTTTTTGCTATGTCACATTTTAAAGAACTATTCTTTGTCATACTTCCTTGTATTTGGCGTTGACAAACTTTATTGATAGTCTTGTGCGGAGTACTGTTTTGATTTGGTTTTTTTAGTGCGTTTCAGCAGATTTTCTGAATTTAATGCAGTTCTATGGGGTAAACCATCACATAAATCTCAGCGTATCTATAAGAAAAATGTAAATGTTGCAGAATTCAGAAATGCCCCACAGGTGAGTTTACGCAATGTAAGAAACGCACAGTGGGCAGGAGCTTTCTAACTGGAACAGTATGATGCTGCATTTTTTGCGCAGTGAGGATAGGCAGTGCCAGAAGTTCATCGTGGGAATTTGGCCTTTACCGTGCTTTCACAAATATCATTTATCAGAAACAACGTTTTTTTTCCTGATTTTTTTTTTTTTTTTTTTTAACAAATAATGGCAAGGTTAGATGCTAACTTTAACCCTTTTGGAACACACTATGTACATTTATGACATATGTCGTGGTGCCTTTGATGCAGGCTCGCACGCTGAGCATCTTTCCTGGCACATAACAGCTGACTTAGTTAGCCATCATGTGCCTTTAAGAGCTGTGGGTGGAGTGGTGTTCTGCCCGCAGATGTTAACCTGTTAAATCCCACTGTAATCTCTAAGGGTATGTTTCCACGGTCAGGAAACATTCAGGATTTGCCGCGGATTGGACGCTGCGTACATCCGCAGCGTCCAGATGTTACAGCATAGTGGAGGGGATTTTATGAAATCCCGTCTCCACTATGTGCGCACGTCCGCATCCGGCGGCCCTGCGTATCTGGACATGTGGCGTTTCTTTACCGACCGCAGCATGTCTATTTATCTTGCGGAGACTCTCCATCTCCACAAGATAAATAACCCAATCTATGAATATGATGCGGTGATTCCGCATGTGGTTAATGAACACATCCGGAATTGCTGCATGTACAGCAGGGGCGGCCCTTCGGGCGAAGCGGAGTATCCTCTGCGTCCAAAGCGCAGAGCTTCCTGACCATGAAAACCTATCCTAATATCGGGATTTAACACACTCCGGCAGAGAGCGCGTCATTCCATGCTCACATCGGCGCGCCCTTGACGTGATCGCAGGGGCTGATCGGTTTTCATGATAGCAGGAGGTCTTCTGTAAGTCAGTATGATCCTCCTGTGAACTCTGGTCCGTGGTCCTGACACGGCTATAGTGGCAGAAAAATAAAAAAAGTTATGGCTCTTGGAAGAAAAAACTGAATATCGCCCTGGGGGTTAAGGTAATGAGGATTTGTGAAACGTACAACAATGATGTTTTTTGAATTTGTGTAAATTCTAAAAGTTTTGGCAGTAGAAACTTTTTTCGGACACTTTTCAATTGACTAAAAAACACAAAACGTCTGATGTGTGTGAACAAAAAAACACCCACACCAAATTTTGTTGAAAACATGGCTTTTTTTAAAGCAAAAATAAGAAATGCTTCCAAAATCTGAAAAAGTAAATTTTGTACATATGATACTGGAGGGTACTACCTACTGATCAATACTACTCTGTGCTCCCAATTATTATGCAAATTGATTTAAAGGGAACCTGTCACCCCCAAAATCGCGGGTGAGGTAAGCCCATCGGCATCAAGGGCTTATCTACAGCATTCTGGAATGCTGTAGATAAGCCCCCGATGTATCCTGAAAGATGAGAAAAAGACGTTAGATTATACTCACCCAGGGGCGGTCTCGCTATTGGTCCGGGGCCTCCTATCTTCATCAGATGACGTCCTCTTCTGGTCTTCACGCTGCGGCTCCAGTGCAGGCATACTGATTTGCCCTGTTGAGGGCAGAGCAAAGTACTGCAGTGCGCAGGCACTGGGCCTCTCTGACCATTTCCGGCGCTTGCGCACTGCAGTACTTTGCTCTGCCCTCAACAGGGCAGACAAAGTACGCCTGCGCCGGAGCCGCCACGTGAAGACCAGAAGAGGACGTCATGGAATGAAGATAGGAGGCCCCGGACCAACAGCGGGACCGCCCCTGGGTGAGTATAATCTAACCTCTTTTTCTCATCTTTCAGGATACATCGGGGGCTTATCTACAGCATTCCACCATGCTGTAGATAAGCCCTTGATGCCGGTGGGCTTACCTCACCCGTGATTTTGGCGGTGACAGGTTCCCTTTAAAGCAGAGGTGTCAAACTGCATTCCTCAAGGGCCGCAAACAGGTCATGTTTTCAGGATTTCCTTAGCATTGCACAAGGTGCTGTAATCATTATGTGTGTAGGTAATTAAATTATCACCTGTGCAGTACAAGGAAATCCTGAAAACATGACCTGTTTGCGGCCCTTGAGGAATGCAGTTTGACACCTGCTTTAAAGGGAACCTGTCCGCAGGATTGTGCACAGTAACCTACACACAGTGTCAGGTCACGGCCGTTATACATTATAATGATATATGTATGGGGTGATGAAATCTGTCTTGTGGTTGTTGTGTAATCTTTACTGATGGTTTATGACAGATCACTGATCCCTCAGTCACCTGCCCCCTAGTTTACATACTGTATATATTATTGTTTTGAAAAAAAAATTACATTCTTCATGCAGGCAGCGTCACCTGCGCTGTAGCTTGATCACATCTATAACATCCATCTAAATATTTTATTTAGTGATAAAAATTTCTTCAGGAAAAAAAAAATTCTTATATATTATAGTAGCACTGCAGACAGAGAAATGTGTTTATAGTTTATGTCCAAAAGCATTCTAGGATTGTTTTTTTGGTTAACCGGAAAAAAAAATATTTGCTGATTATCCAGTAAAGGTATCGCTCCTCGAATGCGTCTCTTCTTTATGTAAAAATATTTAGATAGGTTCTAGAATCCGCTTCCTTACCACAGTATTTTGAGGTCTTGCCTTTTATTGTCATGTGTAATCAGGAGCTTCTAGCCCTTGCTTGTTCTGATACTCTTATTTGGTAAATGGCCTCATTTCTGAGTAGTGACTACTACAAATATGCAAATTGTCACTTCAGAGAAGAAGAGGACTTGAACTCTAGTGCCACCTATTGGAAATAGCAATCCTTAAAGTCAATATCGACTCTTTAACGAGCCTTGCCACATGTCTTAGGATAAAAATCAGAATCTCAATTTGCAGACAATATGTTTCGGGGTGGTGCTCCTCATCAGTGCAAAGTGTGAGATCTGGTTTGGCTGTGTGAGAGGCGTCTGATAGGGGTCCAAGGGTTAACAGTTCTCCTTGTGGAGAGTGATATGCCAAGCCTGGCATGCCAATTTGAGAATACTTTTAAGCCTTGCAATGCGAGAGGAAGAAAGGAAGAGGACTAGAACTCTAGTGCCAACTAAGCTCGTTAATGGGTCAGTAATAACTTTTAGGATTGCTACAGCCAATATGTGGCACTAGAGTTCTACTCTTCTTCCTCTCTAAAGAGGCAACTTGCATATTTAATTTCCCAAGAGAAGCATTGCAAAGCTAAAGTCTCCACACATTGGCATGCCAGGCTTGGCATATCACTCTCCACAGGGAAAAATGTTGCCCCTCGGATTCCTATTACAAATGTCACATCAGAGTCCTGTCAGTGTACCTGAGCAGGAACGAGGCTTCCTCTCTCATTGTAAAGTTGTTATACTGTGTTCTATTAATATAATGGGCTAGAACAATAGCAAGTATATGTGTTTTTATTGATGGGAACATATTCCTTGTCCTCCTGGCAATGCTAAGCGTAGTAAGATCACAAGCAAGAAGTGTTGTCATGATGACCTGGAATTTGAGCATCTGGTATTTCAACATGTCACATATTTTTTCATAAAATCCTGACACATTCCTGGGGATGTACGGTCTCTGTCCTGCCATGCCATCCTTTGTGACCGTCTCCTCGCCTGTGTGTGTTTGGTCCCATGCAACTTCCCTGGCAGAGAGAGATGATGCACGTCTCGGGGACAGAACCATGTACGATATACGACTCGGGTAGCACAGTAGTGCATCATATTTCTACTGCAGACCTTGGGCGTGGTAGAATATAATGTCCTTCGCGCCAGAAAAGCTTATACATTCTTCTTCTATAGAGCCACAAGCAAGAATCCCTGGTATTATTATTATTATTATAAGTAGCTCCGGTAGTGGTGAGGAGTCACCGGGGTCAGTGCAGGCTGTAGGCTTTCTTGAAGAGGTGGGTTTTCAGGTTCCATCTGAAGGAATGTGGTTGATAGTCGGACATGTTGGGGCACAGAATTCCAGATGATGGGGGATATTCGGGAGAAGTTTTGGAGGCGGTTGCGTAAGGAGCGAATAAGTGTGGAGGAGAAAAGGAGGTCTTGGGAGGATCGGAGATTACGTGAAGGAAGATATCGGGAGATAAGTTTAGAGATATATGGAGGAGACAGGTTATGAATGGCTTTGTAGGTCAGTATTGGTAATTTGAACTGGATACGCTGAGGGAATGGGAGCCAGTAAAGAGATTTGCAGAGGGGGGAAGTGCAACGTCCAAGCCACCAGTAGAGACCAGATCTGTGCATGCTTCACTTACTCCCCATCGACATGAAGAGAAGGTATTGCTTTCTCGTTCCATGAATAATATATTCTAAGGAGAGTCCAGAAACATTGAGATAAGGATCCCATAAATTGGATCTTGGTGTCCTAGCCATGTCTTGGCTTCCCATGGTATTTGTTGTATCGGACCTGTCAAACAGCCACTTCCATCCATGGATAGAAATGACATGGCCACGTGGTTGAGCACAGTACAGTTTTTATGTGCACGATTGTCATTATAATCTCAGATGTATGATTATCATCAATAAATATTCTCCTGTTCCTGTGCCTGTACACTATCCTAAATCCAGAAAAAGCGTATGTGGGGTAATTGTGACAGTATTCTGCTTCCATGTGATCAGAGATGTGACCGTACTGCTGAATTAAGCCGGGAGAGAGTAATGAACCTCGGAATCGGCTGCTATTTGATTTGTCCGCAGCCGCGGAAGAGCGAAGTGAGAAGAGCTGTACACGGCCTGAAATTGGATACAGCTGAAATGATTCAGCAGTGACTGACAAGCTTAGTTCTGAGCCTTGATGTATGTACTAGGGTGTCTGTCCTTGCTTAGACCTTCTTACGAGGAATGAAGTTGTTGAAGATGTCCGTAACAGAGACTCAGCCTGATTGTAGAAGGAAATCAAGTTTACAGCATGTTTTAATATAAAAACAGTATAATGATATCCGTTACAGCGGAGAATGATTGATGCCTCTATCTAAAGGACTCCGTGCCATGTAGAGAATCTGACAACCGACTCCAGAAAAGCGAATGTCAATCTAAGACTTTATTTTTTTTCCTGAATTTAAAAAAAGGAAGATGGAAAAAATGTGACCGTTATTGTTGCCAGAAATATCTATATATTTAAGATTTCTTTTTTTTCCAGGAAAGATAGACATACCAAAAATAGTGGCACCTAGGTGCAGAATGCGCCTTTAAGGGTACGTGCCCACGATCAAGGATAGCGTTTTGGACGTAACGCTGGGTTCTACGATACAAGCACAGTGGATGGGGTTTACGAGCCGCAGCATGTGTTTCCGCAACATACATTTCCACAGTAGATAGCTATTGGATGCGGTAAATCCGCATTGGTCAATGAACACATTTGGATTTAACTGCGTGATTGAACATGGCGTCTTGGATGCAGTGAAAATACGTTGCCATTTCCTGATAGCGGGCACGTACCCTTAGATTTTATTTAGAACATATCATTCCTACTGCTGCTAATGGGGGGACAATAAAATGCATTTATAGATGCATTTCTTACCGCTATCGAGCTTTACTATTAGTATCTTCCAGCTGTGTGTATAGAAAGATAGTCTAGTAAGAATTAATCTTCTGGCTTGTACATTATTTAATGTGCCGCAAGAAAGTGCACCCAATAAAAAGGTTAATATTTTATAACATTTTTTTTTATTAAGATATTAAATATAAATTGAGGTTATCCGATTCACAAATCTGACAACTGGAAAATCACTACTCACTAAATTCATATAAATTTTGAAACCCATTAAAACTGGAAATAAATTACTAGAAAGTTCCTTCAGGGTCATAAGTATGATAACTGAAGGGGCAAATAGTAATATATCACAGCTCACCAATGTTATTAACTAGGGTGAAGACTCACAATAGGCTACAGAGGAAAGTGTGGGATTTCTATTACTCTCTATTTGGAGAAAAATAAAAGTTGATTGATATTAGACTCGTGTGTAGAAGGCACACGGTATAGGCACGGTCTGGTGTCTCTGTAGTAAATTACACAGATTGTTTTCCCAGAAAAGCTCTGTAGTCCTACAATAGCAAAGAGGATTGCAGCACTTTTTCTTCCAAGATTCATATGAAATATTCCTGGAAAAAACTCCATCTATAGTCGGAGAGTATAAGGCCTCGTACACCATTATGGGTGTTGTTTTATGGCTCCATAAGATGAAGCCATAATATTGTTGTTTTTGAGCTTTTAGTTTTAAATTTTTTGTACTCCCTGTTAGACTATTGGATATAAGCTAAGGCAGTGGTCCCCAACCTTTCTGCTGTTGAGAGCCACATCCAGCTACTGCCCCCCTCACATTAGTGGCAATCAAAGCCCCCATTACAGGTATAATGATAACCAAGCTTTTCCACACAAATCACCCCTTAAGCAGTATACCTAGATCCAGGGGTCCCTACCACACCCCATCACATTCAGAATTCTCCCATCACGCACTCCCAACACAGTCACATCCCTCTTCAAGCACCTCTGACCAGTAGTATCATCCTCTCTCCAGCGTACCATACTAATCCTCCAAGACCAGTAGACGTGTACCCAAATCTGCTCTTCTCTGCAGGGCCACTCACATCGTTCACCATTTTGAGATGTGCTCTTCATACCAATTTACTAAATCTAGAGCTAATGCACCAAGCTGGCCGGCAGCCGTGAGCCACAATTCATGGGACCGCGAGCCACATGTGGCTCCCGAGCTACAGGTTGGAGACCCCTGAGCTAAGGTATCGTGGAAACAAATGGGTTACTCTGTGCTGCCATGGAGAAAACATGAAGGATGCCAATCCAATTTAAGGTGGTTTTATCTATCATCGCATTTTGAAGTATATAACGTCTTCACCAGGACAGTTTTCTTCTTCGAAACGCATTTACTAATAAAACCATCTGAAACTGAATTAGCATCCTTCATGTTTTCTCCAAGGCAGCGCAGAATAACACATTTGTTAATCCAGTTCTATAAATTTATCTCCTCGCGGGTCTCCAGCCGTAAACCTCATAAGTGGTTCTGCGCACACAACCCATGCAGGTCAGCGCAATCGTGCATATCCTTCTATATTGTTTCCCAGATAAGACCCTATTTGCGTTTTGTCTCCTCTCCAGTTTCTGTCTCAAGGAAAAAATTGGACTTATCCCATAGACTATCACAGGTACAACTGTTACACGTGAAAATCACGGATAGCACTCCTATGCAAAAATCGGACATGGGAATGAGCCCTAAAGGAGCAGAAATGGGTGTGCCCTGAAAACGCAATTTATCATTTTGCCATTATATAACATTTACATACTCAACACCGTTATCGTGAATGTTTAATAGTGAGCATATTCATAATTGCAGAGTATTAGAAGACTAATTATGACTCTCTTGTAGTATGCCAGCAATGCTGCCTACCTCGCTTTTTTCGCCTCCTCTTTCCCTTAGGGCAGGGCTTTTTTTCATCTCTCTTGGTATAATAGTTATGCTTGCAAATTGGACGAAAAAATATCCGTGTTTCTTTTTTTCATTAAGCTAAGGACCAGAAACAATTATTTGATAACCAACCTGCGGAAATTAGATAAAACTAATTGGCAGGCTTATAAATAGTATGAAATTATCCTTCAGAACAAACAGGAACATGACTAAATGATAGATGACTGTACCAGTCCATTATGCTTTGTTAGTCACTTCTGATTTATTGTTTCATGCACAAAACTTTTCATCAGCGCCTGAGAATTCTTTTGAAAGCCAGGTCAGCATTTCAGTCTGTTCTACAAAGCACTTGTTAAAAGGGGCTAATATGGGGGGAGAAGGGTGAATTTACTGATAATGCATATGCTTGTAAGCGGCAGTAAAAAAATATTGATAGGGCCCTGTAATGTCATGCTTTCTCTATTAAAAGAATCACAAATCAAGCAATTCGGTGGCAGGTATTGCTGGATAGTCAAGGGTTGCCCAACATTTTTATTTTCTTATTTAAATCCACTGCAAATGTAATTTAAAAAAATGGTTTATAGACTGTACTCTTCTTGCTATTTCTTCCCTCGTCAGTCCGGATCTGACTCTTGGGTGATGCGCTATGTTTTGCTTTCAGGATTCCTGCACATGATCTCTGTAGCCAATCTGTTGCAGCATTGGTCAGGTGCAATTGTACTGGCATCATGCCTCCCGACGAAGAGTGATGATGCCATAAAGCAGCCCAAGAGCGCTGCAACTCAGCTTGCTTTCTTGTGTTCACGAACAACCATCCAGCGTACAGAGCTTTGGTGTTCCGGATTTGTGTGCGGTGTACTTTCCACAGGCATGGCTCCAGACGGTCTATGGGAGTGCCAAATATAAGACCCCTATGATCAAATATTGATAACCTATCCTAACATCTTATTTCAGATAATAAGATGGCAAAAAAAGAAAGAAAAAAACACTATTCTTTAGGGGCTGTATCATGAGAGAACTTTTCACCGGAAAGCTCCTTTTAATCATTTATCACCTATCCAATGGATGAGTGATAACTTAAAGAGGTTATCCAGTCTTTCTGCATAAGTTGTGCGTGTACCTAGGATGCAGAATGCTGACAGTTTGTAATATACCCCCTGTCAGCATTCTGTGGATTTGATGTGGGGACATGTGACGCTCTATCACTACTGTGAAAATGATGGGGACATGTGAAGCTTTTATCGCCACTGGGATGTGATGTGGGGGACATCTGACGTGAAGTTCTTGTCGCCACTATGGATGTCATGTAAGGGACATGTGAAGCTCTATCACCACTGTGGATGTGATGTGGGGACATATGATGCTCTGTCACCGCTGTGGATGTGATGTGGAGACATGTGACGCTCTGTCACCGCTGTGGATGTGATGTGGGGACATGTGAAGCTCTATCACCACTGTGGATGTGATGTGGAGACATGTGAAGCTCTATCACCACTGTGGATGTGATGTGGGGACATCTGATGCTCTGTCACCACTCTGAATGTGATGTGGGGACATGTGATGCTCTATCACCACTGTGGATGTGATGTGGGGACATGTGACGCTCTATCACCACTGTGGATGTGATGTGGAGACATGTGAAGCTCTATCACCACTGTGGATGTGATGTGGGGACATCTGATGCTCTGTCACCACTCTGAATGTGATGTGGGGACATGTGATGCTCTATCACCACTGTGGATGTGATGTGGGGACAAGTGACGCTCTATCACCACTGTGGATGTGATGTGGGGACATGTGATGCTCTATCACCACTGTGGATGTGATGTGGGGACAAGTGAAGCTCTGTCACCACTGTGGATGTGATGTGGGGACAAGTGACGCTCTATCACCACTGTGGATGTGATGTGGGGACATATGACGCTCTATCACCACTGTGGATGTGATGTGGGGACATATGACGCTCTATCACCACTGTGGATGTGATGTGGGGACATCTGATGCTCTGTCACCACTCTGAATGTGATGTGGGGACAAGTGACGCTCTATCACCACTGTAGATGTGATGTGGGGCATGTGAAGCTTTATCACCACTGTGGATGTGATGTGGGGACATGTGAAGCTTTATCACCACTGTAGATGTGATGTGGGGACATGTGATGCTCTATCACCACTGTGGATGTGGTGTGGAGACATGTGACGCTCTATCACCACTGTGGATGTGGTGTGGAGACATGTGATGCTCTATCACCACTGTGGATGTGGTGTGGAGACATGTGACGCTCTGTCACCACTGTGGATGTGATGTGGGGACATGTGAAGCTTTATCACCACTGTAGATGTGATGTGGGGACATGTGACGCTCTATCACCACTGTGGATGTGATGTGGAGACATGTGACGCTCTGTCACCACTGTGGATGTGGTGTGGAGACATGTGATGCTCTATCACCACTGTGGATGTGGTGTGGAGACATGTGATGCTCTATCACCACTGTGGATGTGATGTGGAGACATGTGACGCTCTATCACCACTGTGGATGTGATGTGGGGACATGTGAAGCTCTGTCACCACTGTGGATGTGATGTGAGGACATGTGAAGCTCTATCACCACTGTGGATGTTATGTGTGTGGACATATGACGCTCTATCACCACTGTGGATGTGATGTGGGGACATATGACGCTCTATCACCACTGTGGATGTGATGTGGGGACATATGACGCTCTATCACCACTGTGGATGTGATGTGGGGACATCTGATGCTCTGTCACCACTCTGAATGTGATGTGGGGACATGTAATGCTCTCACCACTGTGGATGTGATGTGGAGACATGTGACGCTCTATCACCACTGTGGATGTGATGTGGGGACATGTGATGCTCTATCACCACTGTGGATGTGATGTGGGGACATGTGATGCTCTATCACCACTGTGGATGTGATGTGGAGACATGTGACGCTCTATCACCACTGTGGATGTGATGTGGGGACATGTGATGCTCTATCACCACTGTGGATGTGATGTGGGGACAAGTGAAGCTCTATCACCACTGTGGATGTGATGTGGGGACATATGACGCTCTATCACCACTGTGGATGTGATGTGGGGACATCTGATGCTCTGTCACCACTCTGAATGTGATGTGGGGACATGTAATGCTCTCACCACTCTGAATGTGATGTGGGGACATGTAATGCTCTCACCACTGTGGATGTGATGTGGGGACAAGTGAAGCTCTATCACCACTGTGGATGTGATGTGGGGACAAGTGACGCTCTATCACCACTGTGGATGTGATGTGGGGACAAGTGACGCTCTGTCACCAATGTGGATGTGATGTGGGGACAAGTGACGCTCTATCACCACTGTGGATGTGATGTGGGGACATGTGATGCTCTATCACCACTGTGAATGTGATGTGGGGACAAGTGAAGCTCTGTCACCACTGTGGATGTGATGTGGGGACAAGTGACGCTCTATCACCACTGTGGATGTGATGTGGGGACATATGACGCTCTATCACCACTGTGGATGTGATGTGGGGACATATGACGCTCTATCACCACTGTGGATGTGATGTGGGGACATCTGATGCTCTGTCACCACTCTGAATGTGATGTGGGGACAAGTGACGCTCTATCACCACTGTGGATGTGATGTGGGGACATGTGATGCTCTATCACCACTGTGGATGTGATGTGGGGACATATGACGCTCTATCACCACTGTGGATGTGATGTGGGGACATGTGATGCTCTATCACCACTGTGGATGTGGTGTGGAGACATGTGACGCTCTATCACCACTGTGGATGTGGTGTGGAGACATGTGATGCTCTATCACCACTGTGGATGTGGTGTGGAGACATGTGACGCTCTGTCACCACTGTGGATGTGATGTGGGGACATGTGAAGCTTTATCACCACTGTAGATGTGATGTGGGGACATGTGACGCTCTATCACCACTGTGGATGTGATGTGGAGACATGTGACGCTCTGTCACCACTGTGGATGTGGTGTGGAGACATGTGATGCTCTATCACCACTGTGGATGTGGTGTGGAGACATGTGATGCTCTATCACCACTGTGGATGTGATGTGGAGACATGTGACGCTCTATCACCACTGTGGATGTGATGTGGGGACATGTGAAGCTCTGTCACCACTGTGGATGTGATGTGAGGACATGTGAAGCTCTATCACCACTGTGGATGTTATGTGTGTGGACATATGACGCTCTATCACCACTGTGGATGTGATGTGGGGACATATGACGCTCTATCACCACTGTGGATGTGATGTGGGGACATATGACGCTCTATCACCACTGTGGATGTGATGTGGGGACATCTGATGCTCTGTCACCACTCTGAATGTGATGTGGGGACATGTAATGCTCTCACCACTGTGGATGTGATGTGGAGACATGTGACGCTCTATCACCACTGTGGATGTGATGTGGGGACATGTGATGCTCTATCACCACTGTGGATGTGATGTGGGGACATGTGATGCTCTATCACCACTGTGGATGTGATGTGGAGACATGTGACGCTCTATCACCACTGTGGATGTGATGTGGGGACATGTGATGCTCTATCACCACTGTGGATGTGATGTGGGGACAAGTGAAGCTCTATCACCACTGTGGATGTGATGTGGGGACATATGACGCTCTATCACCACTGTGGATGTGATGTGGGGACATCTGATGCTCTGTCACCACTCTGAATGTGATGTGGGGACATGTAATGCTCTCACCACTGTGGATGTGATGTGGGGACATGTGATGCTCTATCACCACTGTGGATGTGATGTGGGGACAAGTGAAGCTCTATCACCACTGTGGATGTGATGTGGGGACAAGTGACGCTCTATCACCACTGTGGATGTGATGTGGGGACAAGTGACGCTCTGTCACCAATGTGGATGTGATGTGGGGACAAGTGACGCTCTATCACCACTGTGGATGTGATGTGGGGACATGTGATGCTCTATCACCACTGTGAATGTGATGTGGGGACAAGTGAAGCTCTGTCACCACTGTGGATGTGATGTGGGGACAAGTGACGCTCTATCACCACTGTGGATGTGATGTGGGGACATATGACGCTCTATCACCACTGTGGATGTGATGTGGGGACATCTGATGCTCTGTCACCACTCTGAATGTGATGTGGGGACAAGTGACGCTCTATCACCACTGTGGATGTGATGTGGGGACATGTGATGCTCTATCACCACTGTGGATGTGATGTGGGGACATATGACGCTCTATCACCACTGTGGATGTGATGTGGGGACATGTGATGCTCTATCACCACTGTGGATGTGGTGTGGAGACATGTGACGCTCTATCACCACTGTGGATGTGGTGTGGAGACATGTGATGCTCTATCACCACTGTGGATGTGGTGTGGAGACATGTGACGCTCTGTCACCACTGTGGATGTGATGTGGGGACATGTGAAGCTTTATCACCACTGTAGATGTGATGTGGGGACATGTGACGCTCTATCACCACTGTGGATGTGATGTGGAGACATGTGACGCTCTGTCACCACTGTGGATGTGGTGTGGAGACATGTGATGCTCTATCACCACTGTGGATGTGGTGTGGAGACATGTGATGCTCTATCACCACTGTGGATGTGATGTGGAGACATGTGACGCTCTATCACCACTGTGGATGTGATGTGGGGACATGTGAAGCTCTGTCACCACTGTGGATGTGATGTGAGGACATGTGAAGCTCTATCACCACTGTGGATGTGATGTGGGGACATATGACGCTCTATCACCACTGTGGATGTGATGTGGGGACATATGACGCTCTATCACCACTGTGGATGTGATGTGGGGACATCTGATGCTCTGTCACCACTCTGAATGTGATGTGGGGACATGTAATGCTCTCACCACTGTGGATGTGATGTGGAGACATGTGACGCTCTATCACCACTGTGGATGTGATGTGGGGACATGTGATGCTCTATCACCACTGTGGATGTGATGTGGGGACATGTGATGCTCTATCACCACTGTGGATGTGATGTGGAGACATGTGACGCTCTATCACCACTGTGGATGTGATGTGGGGACATGTGATGCTCTATCACCACTGTGGATGTGATGTGGGGACAAGTGAAGCTCTATCACCACTGTGGATGTGATGTGGGGACATATGACGCTCTATCACCACTGTGGATGTGATGTGGGGACATCTGATGCTCTGTCACCACTCTGAATGTGATGTGGGGACATGTAATGCTCTCACCACTGTGGATGTGATGTGGGGACATGTGATGCTCTATCACCGCTGTGGATGTGATGTGGGGACAAGTGACGCTCTATCACCACTGTGGATGTGATGTGGGGACAAGTGACGCTCTGTCACCAATGTGGATGTGATGTGGGGACAAGTGACGCTCTATCACCACTGTGGATGTGATGTGGGGACATGTGATGCTCTATCACCACTGTGAATGTGATGTGGGGACAAGTGAAGCTCTGTCACCACTGTGGATGTGGGGACAAGTGACGCTCTATCACCACTGTGGATGTGATGTGGGGACATATGACGCTCTATCACCACTGTGGATGTGATGTGGGGACATATGACGCTCTATCACCACTGTGGATGTGATGTGGGGACATCTGATGCTCTGTCACCACTCTGAATGTGATGTGGGGACAAGTGACGCTCTATCACCACTGTGGATGTGATGTGGGGACATGTGATGCTCTATCACCACTGTGGATGTGATGTGGGGACATATGACGCTCTATCACCACTGTGGATGTGATGTGGGGACAAGTGACGCTCTATCACCACTGTGGATGTGATGTGGGGACAAGTGACGCTCTGTCACCAATGTGGATGTGATGTGGGGACAAGTGACGCTCTATCACCACTGTGGATGTGATGTGGGGACAAGTGACGCTCTGTCACCAATGTGGATGTGATGTGGGGACAAGTGACGCTCTATCACCACTGTGGATGTGATGTGGGGACAAGTGACGCTCTGTCACCAATGTGGATGTGATGTGGGGACAAGTGAAGCTCTGTCACCACTGTGGATGTGATGTGGGGACAAGTGACGCTCTATCACCACTGTGGATGTGATGTGGGGACATATGACGCTCTATCACCACTGTGGATGTGATGTGGGGACATATGACGCTCTATCACCACTGTGGATGTGATGTGGGGACATCTGATGCTCTGTCACCACTCTGAATGTGATGTGGGGACAAGTGACGCTCTATCACCACTGTAGATGTGATGTGGGGCATGTGAAGCTTTATCACCACTGTGGATGTGATGTGGGGACATGTGAAGCTTTATCACCACTGTAGATGTGATGTGGAGACATGTGATGCTCTATCACCACTGTGGATGTGATGTGGGGACATGTGAAGCTCTATCACCACTGTAGATGTGATGTGGGGACATGTGAAGCTTTATCACCACTGTAGAAGTGATGTGGGGCATGTGAAGCTCTATCACCACTGTGGATGTGATGTGGGGACATGTGACGCTCTGTCACCACTGTGAATGTGGTGTGGAGACATGTGACGCTCTATCACCACTGTGGATGTGATGTGGGGCATGTGAAGCTCTATCACCACTGTGGATGTGATGTGAAGACATGTGATGCTCTATCACCACTGTGGATGTGATGTGGAGACATGTGATGCTCTATCACCACTGTGGATGTGATGTGGGGACATGTGACGCTCAGTCACCACTGTGGATGTGAAGTGGGGTCATGTGATGCTCTATCACCACTGTGGATGTGATGTGGAGACATGTGACGCTCTGTCACCACTGTGGATGTGGTGTGGAGACATGTGATGCTCTATCACCACTGTGGATGTGATGTGGAGACATGTGACGCTCTGTCACCACTGTGGATGTGATGTGGAGACATGTGACGCTCTATCACCACTGTGGATGTGGTGTGGAGACATGTGATGCTCTATCACCACTGTGGATGTGGTGTGGAGACATGTGATGCTCTATCACCACTGTGGATGTGATGTGGAGACATGTGACGCTCTATCACCACTGTGGATGTGATGTGGGGACATGTGAAGCTCTGTCACCACTGTGGATGTGATGTGAGGACATGTGAAGCTCTATCACCACTGTGGATGTGATGTGGGGACATATGACGCTCTATCACCACTGTGGATGTGATGTGGGGACATATGACGCTCTATCACCACTGTGGATGTGATGTGGGGACATCTGATGCTCTGTCACCACTCTGAATGTGATGTGGGGACATGTAATGCTCTCACCACTGTGGATGTGATGTGGAGACATGTGACGCTCTATCACCACTGTGGATGTGATGTGGGGACATGTGATGCTCTATCACCACTGTGGATGGGATGTGGGGACATGTGATGCTCTATCACCACTGTGGATGTGATGTGGAGACATGTGACGCTCTATCACCACTGTGGATGTGATGTGGGGACATGTGATGCTCTATCACCACTGTGGATGTGATGTGGGGACAAGTGAAGCTCTATCACCACTGTGGATGTGATGTGGGGACATATGACGCTCTATCACCACTGTGGATGTGATGTGGGGACATCTGATGCTCTGTCACCACTCTGAATGTGATGTGGGGACATGTAATGCTCTCACCACTGTGGATGTGATGTGGGGACATGTGATGCTCTATCACCACTGTGGATGTGATGTGGGGACAAGTGAAGCTCTATCACCACTGTGGATGTGATGTGGGGACAAGTGACGCTCTATCACCACTGTGGATGTGATGTGGGGACAAGTGACGCTCTGTCACCAATGTGGATGTGATGTGGGGACAAGTGACGCTCTATCACCACTGTGGATGTGATGTGGGGACATGTGATGCTCTATCACCACTGTGAATGTGATGTGGGGACAAGTGAAGCTCTGTCACCACTGTGGATGTGATGTGGGGACAAGTGACGCTCTATCACCACTGTGGATGTGATGTGGGGACATATGACGCTCTATCACCACTGTGGATGTGATGTGGGGACATATGACGCTCTATCACCACTGTGGATGTGATGTGGGGACATCTGATGCTCTGTCACCACTCTGAATGTGATGTGGGGACAAGTGACGCTCTATCACCACTGTGGATGTGATGTGGGGACATGTGATGCTCTATCACCACTGTGGATGTGATGTGGGGACATATGACGCTCTATCACCACTGTGGATGTGATGTGGGGACAAGTGACGCTCTATCACCACTGTGGATGTGATGTGGGGACAAGTGACGCTCTGTCACCAATGTGGATGTGATGTGGGGACAAGTGACGCTCTATCACCACTGTGGATGTGATGTGGGGACAAGTGACGCTCTGTCACCAATGTGGATGTGATGTGGGGACAAGTGACGCTCTATCACCACTGTGGATGTGATGTGGGGACAAGTGACGCTCTGTCACCAATGTGGATGTGATGTGGGGACAAGTGAAGCTCTGTCACCACTGTGGATGTGATGTGGGGACAAGTGACGCTCTATCACCACTGTGGATGTGATGTGGGGACATATGACGCTCTATCACCACTGTGGATGTGATGTGGGGACATCTGATGCTCTGTCACCACTCTGAATGTGATGTGGGGACATGTAATGCTCTCACCACTGTGGATGTGATGTGGGGACATGTGATGCTCTATCACCACTGTGGATGTGATGTGGGGACAAGTGAAGCTCTATCACCACTGTGGATGTGATGTGGGGACAAGTGACGCTCTATCACCACTGTGGATGTGATGTGGGGACAAGTGACGCTCTGTCACCAATGTGGATGTGATGTGGGGACAAGTGACGCTCTATCACCACTGTGGATGTGATGTGGGGACATGTGATGCTCTATCACCACTGTGAATGTGATGTGGGGACAAGTGAAGCTCTGTCACCACTGTGGATGTGATGTGGGGACAAGTGACGCTCTATCACCACTGTGGATGTGATGTGGGGACATATGACGCTCTATCACCACTGTGGATGTGATGTGGGGACATATGACGCTCTATCACCACTGTGGATGTGATGTGGGGACATCTGATGCTCTGTCACCACTCTGAATGTGATGTGGGGACAAGTGACGCTCTATCACCACTGTGGATGTGATGTGGGGACATGTGATGCTCTATCACCACTGTGGATGTGATGTGGGGACATATGACGCTCTATCACCACTGTGGATGTGATGTGGGGACAAGTGACGCTCTATCACCACTGTGGATGTGATGTGGGGACAAGTGACGCTCTGTCACCAATGTGGATGTGATGTGGGGACAAGTGACGCTCTATCACCACTGTGGATGTGATGTGGGGACAAGTGACGCTCTGTCACCAATGTGGATGTGATGTGGGGACAAGTGACGCTCTATCACCACTGTGGATGTGATGTGGGGACAAGTGACGCTCTGTCACCAATGTGGATGTGATGTGGGGACAAGTGAAGCTCTGTCACCACTGTGGATGTGATGTGGGGACAAGTGACGCTCTATCACCACTGTGGATGTGATGTGGGGACATATGACGCTCTATCACCACTGTGGATGTGATGTGGGGACATATGACGCTCTATCACCACTGTGGATGTGATGTGGGGACATCTGATGCTCTGTCACCACTCTGAATGTGATGTGGGGACAAGTGACGCTCTATCACCACTGTAGATGTGATGTGGGGCATGTGAAGCTTTATCACCACTGTGGATGTGATGTGGGGACATGTGAAGCTTTATCACCACTGTAGATGTGATGTGGAGACATGTGATGCTCTATCACCACTGTGGATGTGATGTGGGGACATGTGAAGCTCTATCACCACTGTAGATGTGATGTGGGGACATGTGAAGCTTTATCACCACTGTAGAAGTGATGTGGGGCATGTGAAGCTCTATCACCACTGTGGATGTGATGTGGGGACATGTGACGCTCTGTCACCACTGTGAATGTGGTGTGGAGACATGTGACGCTCTATCACCACTGTGGATGTGATGTGAAGACATGTGATGCTCTATCACCACTGTGGATGTGATGTGGAGACATGTGATGCTCTATCACCACTGTGGATGTGATGTGGGGACATGTGACGCTCAGTCACCACTGTGGATGTGAAGTGGGGTCATGTGATGCTCTATCACCACTGTGGATGTGATGTGGAGACATGTGACGCTCTGTCACCACTGTGGATGTGGTGTGGAGACATGTGATGCTCTATCACCACTGTGGATGTGATGTGGAGACATGTGACGCTCTGTCACCACTGTGGATGTGATGTGGAGACATGTGACGCTCTATCACCACTGTGGATGTGGTGTGGAGACATGTGATGCTCTATCACCACTGTGGATGTGGTGTGGAGACATGTGACGCTCTATCACCACTGTGGATGTGGTGTGGAGACATGTGACGCTCTGTCACCACTGTGGATGTTATGTGTGTGGACATATGACGCTCTATCACCACTGTGGATGTGATGTGGGGACATGTGAAGCTCTGTCACCACTGTGGATGTGATGTGAGGACATGTGAAGCTCTATCACCACTGTGGATGTTATGTGTGTGGACATATGACGCTCTATCACCACTGTGGATGTGATGTGGGGACATATGACGCTCTATCACCACTGTGGATGTGATGTGGGGACAAGTGACGCTCTATCACCACTGTGGATGTGATGTGGGGACATATGACGCTCTATCACCACTGTGGATGTGATGTGGAGACATGTGACGCTCTGTCACCACTGTGGATGTGATGTGGAGACATGTGACGCTCTGTCACCACTGTGGATGTGATGTGGGGCATGTGAAGCTCTATCACCACTGTGGATGTGATGTGGGGACATGTGACGCTCTATCACCACTGTGGATGTGATGTGGAGACATGTGACGCTCTATCACCACTGTGGATGTGGTGTGGAGACATGTGACGCTCTATCACCACTGTGGATGTGATGTGGAGACATGTGACGCTCTATCACCACTGTGGATGTGATGTGGAGACATGTGACGCTCTATCACCACTGTGGATGTGATGTGGAGACATGTGACGCTCTATCACCACTGTGGATGTGGTGTGGAGACATGTGATGCTCTATCACCACTGTGGATGTGATGTGGAGACATGTGACGCTCTATCACCACTGTGGATGTGATGTGGAGACATGTGACGCTCTATCACCACTGTGGATGTGGTGTGGAGACATGTGACGCTCTGTCACCACTGTGGATGTGATGTGGAGACATGTGACGCTCTATCACCACTGTGGATGTGGTGTGGAGACATGTGACGCTCTGTCACCACTGTGGATGTGGTGTGGAGACATGTGAAGCTCTATCACCACTGTGGATGTGATGTGGAGACATGTGACGCTCTGTCACCACTGTGGATGTGGTGTGGAGACATGTGATGCTCTATCACCACTGTGGATGTGATGTGGAGACATGTGACGCTCTATCACCACTGTGGATGTGATGTGGAGACATGTGACGCTCTGTCACCACTGTGGATGTGGTGTGGAGACATGTGACGCTCTGTCACCACTGTGGATGTGGTGTGGAGACATGTGACGCTCTATCACCACTGTGGATGTGATGTGGAGACATGTGACGCTCTATCACCACTGTGGATGTGATGTGGAGACATGTGACGCTCTATCACCACTGTGGATGTGATGTGGGGACATGTGACGCTCTGTCACCACTGTGGATGTGATGTGGAGACATGTGATGCTCTATCACCACTGTGGATGTGATGTGGAGACATGTGACGCTCTATCACCACTGTGGATGTGATGTGGAGACATGTGACGCTCTGTCACCACTGTGGATGTGGTGTGGAGACATGTGACGCTCTGTCACCACTGTGGATGTGGTGTGGAGACATGTGACGCTCTATCACCACTGTGGATGTGATGTGGAGACATGTGACGCTCTATCACCACTGTGGATGTGATGTGGAGACATGTGACGCTCTATCACCACTGTGGATGTGATGTGGGGACATGTGACGCTCTGTCACCACTGTGGATGTGATGTGGAGACATGTGATGCTCTATCACCACTGTGGATGTGATGTGGAGACATGTGACGCTCTATCACCACTGTGGATGTGGTGTGGAGTGCAGTCATTGTGCTGCTTTCCACAGATGGGGACACAGGATCACTGCTCTTTATTTCCAATGATAGTGATGACAGAGGTCTGCGCAGGGGCAGATTACGGACAGCCACTGAGTGTTTAGTGGGCTGACAGAGGGTGGTGCTGGACACTGAGGTCGGGCGAGTCCAGCTCTGGCTACGAGGTTAGATAGATCTGCAAGTAATCAAAGTGGGTGAAGGGAGTGATGTGAAATCCAGGAGGAATGAAAAGAAGAAACAAAGCACAGATTAGCTTAAAAAAAAAAAAAAAAAAAAAAAAAATGTTTTTTTGGGGTCAGACAACCTCTTCAATGATTAAGAGGGAGTGTGCGACCACCACTGATAGGTAGAACAGGCACTTTTATCCCTGATAGAATTGAGTGGCAGTAGTGTGCACGATTGACCACCCCTGCAGTCATTCTCTATGCGTCAGCCGAACGCTGTGTTCCGCTATTTCCGGCAGGTCCGCAGGGTGTGACTAGAGCGGCCTTCGGGTATGCACACTATGCTGTTGGCAAGGATCACTTCTTTTTACCCGATAGCCCATTTTAAGGCTTCATGCCTATGGCCTGAGTATCATGAATAGCCCGTTACATTTGGCTGATAACCTATACATATGTTTACTAGATCCAGTTGTGTGGAGAAGTGTTGGATAATATGTTTCCTTCTGTTACCATGGTCCCAGATGTGCAGCTCTGGCAAGAATTAAGAGACCGCTGCTGATTTTTCTCTTCATAGGTATGTTTTTGAGTAAAATGTAAATTGTTCTTTTATTCTATAAACTTCTGGCAACATGTTGGGCTGCCCATGACAGGGTTTTGGTGTGGTGGTCTCTAATTTTTGCCAGAGCTGTGTATTGGAGAGTAGATATATGATAGTATTAGATATTGCTTATATAATGTCCTAGCTGCTTAGTTTCTGCCATTGCATCCTGCCTGGTGCTACAGTATGGCACATCCGACCTGTGTACTAAATACTATTGCTGTTGGCTTTGGTCACTGGCTTATAGTTACCACATTAAACACATCGAGTCGCACAATTCCTAATATCCACTAGTTTTAGGTTGTGTGCACACGTTGCGGTTTTCCCGATAAAAACGCTATAAAACCGCAAAAAAACCGCATACAATAAGCATCCCATCATTTAGAATGAATTCTGCATGTTTTGTACACATGATGCGTTTTTTCCCGCGGAAAAAACGCATCGCGGTAAAAACCGCAGCATGTTCATTAATTTTCCGTTTTTTTTTGCGGATTTCCCACTCCAAAATGCATTGAGAAGTGTCCGGAAAAAACTGCGGCAAAACCGCGGCAAAAACGCGTCAAAATCTCAGCAAAAACGCATGCGGTTTTCTTGCGGATTTCTTGCAGAAAATGTCCGGAATTCTCAGGAATTTTCTGCGAGAAATCCTGAACGTGTGCACATAGCCTTAGTGATACATGAAATACCTTTGTGACTGAGAAGCTGCCGAGCTATTGTTCAGTACGAGGTCTTTTATGTGAAATAATTGTTAGAACAGTATAGCGCAGATCAATGAAATGCGAGATGTTACACGTAGCTGTTCTGCCATTCAGTCTATTGTTTCTCTGATGCTACTTCTTTCTTGTATTTGTCTAAGGGCAAATTTGTGGCACTGTTAAAAATTAGACAATTCTCTCTTTTAAAAAGATCCCTTTTCGAACAGAACACTTTAGCCCCTTTGCCTTACTCAGGAAAAGAATTCAATATTTCTCCAAAGCAGTTCTACATGTAGCTGCTGATGAGGCCAGCACTTTCTACATGGTATGGCTGTATCCCATACGAGCGAAGATTGCCGAGTATCGGGAACAACCTCAAGGCTCATTCACACATCAGTGATTTTTCTTGTACGCAGAAACATACTGGTTTTTATCATTGCTTTGGATCTGGTTTTCATCAGTGTTTGGTCAGTGTCAGTTTTTACCATCAGGGTTTCATTAGTTTTTCTCTTCCGTAGAAAAAATAAAGGATGGAGGTTTCTCAATCTGAAAAACTTACAGAACACTGATGATGGCATTTAAGTACTGTCCTTTTTGTTTATTTTTTTCTTCACAGACCCATAGACTTGCATTGGTAAGTTTAATTCATGACTCTGGTCAAAATCAGACATGTTTCTGCGTTCTGGTGCGGACCATTCAGTCCTCGAAAATGCAAGGACATGTCCACAGCTCATTTGATTGTAATAGGTACGAGTTATATCTATGAAAAACATGGATAGAACCAGGACCGTGGAGTCGCTAAGCCAAACCACCAACTTAACTGAACTGGAATTGTTTTGTAAAGAGGAATGGTCAAAAATACCTTCATCCAGGATCCAGGAACTCATTAAAAGCTACAGGAAGCGACTAGAGGCTGTTATTTTTGCAAAAGGAGGATCTACTAAATATTAATGTCAATTTTCTGGTGGGGTGCCCATACTTATGCACCTGTCAAATTTAGTTTGAATGCAGATTGCACATTTTGTGTTAGTACAATAAACCTCATTTCAAGGCAGAAACATTACAGTGTCCAACAGTTATTAGATATATGAAACTGAAATAGCTGTTGCAAAAAAAAACATTTTTTATAAAACATTAAGGTTAAGATTAATAGGGGTGCCCAAACTTTTTCATATAACTGTACTACGTGGGCTGTGTTATATGTGTCAGCTATATCTGACAGCAGAATTTACAACACCCTGGAAAGGGGGCGCAATATTCCATGCGCCCATTGGTGCCACTGGACGCGATCACGGTACACTGATGAGTTGATTTGACTACCGAAGGGTCTACACTGTGTGCAGAATTATTAGGCAAGTTGTATTTTGATCACGTGATCCTTTTTATACATGTTGTCTTGCTCCAAGTTGTTCAGGCTTGAGAGCCAACTACCAATTAAGTAAATCAGGTGATGTGCATCTCTGTAATGATGAGGGGTGTTGTCTAATGACATCAAACCCCTATATAAGGTGTGCGTAATTATTAGGCAACTTCCTTTCCTTTGCTAAAATGGGTCAGAAGATAGATTTGACGGGCTCTGAAAAGTCCAAAATTGTGAGATGTCTTGCAGAGGGATGCAGAAGTCTTGAAATTGCCAAACTTTTGAAGCGTGATCACCGAACAATCAAGCGTTTTATGGCAAATAGCCAACAGGGTCGCAAGAAGCGTGTTGGGCAAAAAAGGCGCAAAATAACTGCCCATGAATTGAGGAAAATCAAGCGTGAAGCTGCCAAGATGCCATTTGCCACCAGTTTTGCCATATTTCAGAGCTGCAAGATTACTGGAGTAACAAAAAGCACAAGATGTGCGATACTCAGGGACATGGCCAAGGTAAGGAAGGCTGAAAAACGACCACCTTTGAACAAGAAACATCAGATAAAATGTCAAGACTGGGCCAAGAAATATCTTAAGACGGACTTTTCAAAGGTTTTATGGACTGATGGAATGAGAATGACTCTTGTTGGTCCTGATGGATGGGCCAGAGGCTGGATCAGTAAAGGGCAGAGAGCTCCACTCCGACTCAGATGCCAGCAAGGTGGAGGTGGGGTACTGGTATGGGCTGGTATCATCAAAGATGAACTTGTGGGACCTTTTTGGGTTGAGCATGGAGTGAAGCTTAACTCCCAGACCTACTGCCAGTTTCTGGAAGACAACTTCTTCAAGCAGTGGTACAGGAAGAAGTCGGTATCGTTCAAGAAAAACATGATTTTCATGCAGGACAATGCTCCATCACATGCCTCCAACTACTCCACAGCGTGGCTGGCAAGTAAAGATCTCAAAGAAGAAAAAATAACGACATGGCCACCTTGTTCACCTGATCTGAATCCCATAGAGAACCTGTGGTCCCTCATAAAATGTGAGATCTACAGGGAGGGAAAACAGTCCACCTCTCGGAACAGTGTCTGGGAAGCTGTGGTGGCTGCTGCACACAATGTTGATCTTAAACAGATCAAGCAACTGACAGAATCTATGGATGGAAGGCTGTTTGGTGTCATCATAAAAAAAGGGGACTATATTGGTCACTATTTGGGGGGGGGGGGGTTGTTTTTGCATGTCAGAAATCTTTATTTATAAATGTTGTGCAGTCATATTAGTTTACCTGGTGAAAATAAACAAGTGAGATGGTAATCTATTTGGTTTTTATTAAGTTGCCTAATAATTCTGCACAGTAATAGTTACCTGCACAAACAGATATCCTCCTAAGATAACAAAATGTAAAAAAAAAAAAAACACTCCAACTTCCAAAAATATTAAGCTTTGATATTTATGAGTCTTTTGGGTTCATTGAGAACATAGTTATTGATCAATAATAAAAATAATCCTCTAAAATACAACTTGCCTAATAATTCTGCACACATTGTTTTGAAGACCACTGTGCCTGTAATAAGCGGTCTCCTGTGAATGCCAGCTTCTGACATTTGCTATATACAGCAGTACTGTAGTATACTTGTATGTAGCAGAAGTGATTGAGTGAATGCAGGTCAAAGGACTAACAAATACAGTGAAATGTAAAAAAAAAAGTTTTTAAAACTATAAAAGTTCAAACCTCACCCTTTTGCCCCATTTAATAATGAAGTAATTAAAAAGAAATACAGATATGTGGTATAATTATGTCTGTAAAATTATGATCTATCAAAATATCAAATGGTTTATTCAATGGGTGAACAGCTTAATAAGGGAAAAAGATGTTAAAGGGAACCTGTCACCCCGTTTTTTGAGATTGAGCTATAAATACTGTTAAATAGGGCCTGTGCTGTGCATTACTATAGTGTATGTAGTGTACCCTGAGCAGAAGAGTTTGCATCTCGGCTTTGGGAAAATGGCGGCCGCGATCTCTAATGCGCACGCGCGGCTGCCCGCGGCCATTTTCCTGAAGCCCCGTGCAGCAGAGCACTCCATCTGCGCACGCGCGGCCACAGGAAGATGGCCGCCCCCACCGATGCAAGGGATTACAGCGCAGATCGCGCGCTGTGTCTTCACGTGGGCGCAGGGAAGTCGGAACTCTGGACATGCGCACACCACTACGCCACCAACGGAAAGCTGGGGAAGAAAAGAGCGCTGTGAACACGCCCACCTGACCAGACCAGCCTGATTGACAGGCGAAAACGGCGACTTTGGTAATGTATTTCTCAGCATACATGGGGAATCGGGGTACACTACATACACTATAGTAACGCACAGCGCAGGCCCTATTTAACAGTATTTATAGCTCAATCTCAAAAAACGGGGTGACAGGTTCCCTTTAATGCCAGATTTCCACTTTTTTGGCTGCTGCAACACTGCAATATTGTGCAATAAGAGGGGTCAAAACATCATATCTACCCCAAAATTGTACCAATGAAAATAACAGCTCCGGGTGCAAAAAATAATCCCACACATCCCCATCGACTATAAATTGAAAACGTTACGGGTCTTTCAAAACGTCGATATAGGCAAATTTTTTATTTATTTTTTTTTTTAAACTTTTTTTTCACCACTTAAAAAAACAAAACCAACTATGCACGTTTGGTATCCTCATAATCATCCTTACATGTAGAATCACATTGCAGGTCATTTTCCGTATAGAGAACTTGTTAAGGAAAAAAAAAACTTTTGGAATTGCACTTTTTTTTTGCACTTTTGCTGCAACTGGGATTTTGTTTTTCAGCTTTACAGTACGAGATGATAAAATAAATGGTGCCATTCAAAAGTATGTGAACATATATTCCCTTTAAAATCAATTTTTAATATTTCAATCTTAAAAAAAACACCAATCCAGTGAATTAATTGGTAAAATACCAAAAGATATAAAAAAAGACCATTCCACTGCCTGTCAAGACCCTACAATAGGCCTATTATCACCCCTGCCTGGCTGTGGAGGTTGGCACCCTAAGAGACAATTTTTTGGTGTCCCCACTCACCGTGGACTATCCCTCACTCCCCTTTGCCAGCTGTACAAATGAAGGTGGGGAAACAAGGTAAATAAAGGGCAGTGATGCCCTTTATTTACATTGTTTTCCCACCTTCATTTTCATCTCTTCACTAGCTAGGACCAAAAGTGGATATGTCCTGTTCTTCAGTGTCCAGTAAGACCAGGATCATCGGATGCTGTGGTCAGGTGACTGGAGCAGCGCATCATAAGAGACGCATTTATTGACACGCCTTTCCAGAGATCTTACCACTGCAGCCAATCACAGGCCTTAGTGGTCAGGTGATCAAAGAACGGAACATCACCACTTCCAGTCCAAACTCTGTGTTGTATCCAAGGGGAATGAGCAGTTGAGTATATATACTACTTTTTTTTGTTTGTTTTACACATATCCCTGAGGTTGGCGTTTTTTTGTTTGTTTGCTCTTTATACCATGTCGGATCCACCCTATAGCATTGCTAAGTGTCTGTTTAACAAAACTGATGAACCTCGGAATTGCAGAATAAATATTTGGGGATTTATATGAAATCTAAGCAGGTTAATGGTATCAATCTTACATAAAACCTGCACAAACAGAAACCACGTCTGTTCAGAAGGCAAATTGTTTACTCGTGCAATGGTGGTAATCCCTGTCATCTCCAGGATCTGGCGTCCTACACATCCTATGCCATATTACTTGCCTAAAGTTGTTTTTAATATCAATCTACGAATGAGTCTGGCGGTCGTGTGTGGTGTTTTAGGATATTTCACTTGAATTGTATCTGAGGTTTTGTCTTATTCATACTGGTTTGGCAAAATGGAGTCTTCATGTCAGCTATAACAGAAAGTTGTATGTGTTATGTGTGTATTCATGGCAGACGGGTCTATCATAGAATGATGTAACCGCTGCTTTCATGTCATAAATCATTGTTTGTTTTTTTTACTTGCAGGTTTTGGTTTACATACGGTTAGTGCAATTTTTGGAGAAGCAATTGATATACCTTGTGGTCGTAGTCAAGAAAAACTTGATGGCCTTCTGTTTGGAAAATGGAAATATGTAAGTATCGTATTTAAAAGTCTTTAGTCTTCATAGCTCTTAGAATCTGTCATAATAATGCTGTTCCCTAACTGATTTTTTTAGTTGGTGGTCATACACAAAACTGACCGCGGCTCTTTTCACACTGCTGGCCGTTGCTGACTTCCTGTGCGCACAAAGAATCAGGCATGGGGAAACCCATCATGCACAAAGCTTCTTTCATCTGACATCTACTGTCTGAACATTGTACATTCAGCTGTCAGCTGGATCCACCTAAACCTTTGGGTTTGGACAAAATATGTTTGATGCGTATGGACACGTGTACATTGTAGTTGTCCTGAATTATCTGTGTAGCCTAAAAATGCCCTCCCATTAAAGGGAACCTGTCAGCAGGATTGTGCTGCGTAACCTACAATGCCAGGTTGGCGCCTTTATACTGATTAACCCCTTTCCAACATCGGGCATAGTAGTACGCCGATGTCGGACTCCCTCCCTTTGATGAGGGCTCCGCCGCTGAGCCCACATCTTTTCTGGCTCATGTCAGCTGTTTTGAACAGCTAAAATGTGCCTCTAACAGCCGGGGGTGGAATCGCTATCCTCCCACTGCTGTTAAGTAGTTAAATGCCAATGTCAATCCCTGACAGCGGCATTTAACACGTGCTTCCGGCAAGTGCAAATCCCGCCCATCGGTGCCCATGTCACATGACCGTGGATCGCTGATGGGTTGGCATAACAACCAGAGGTCTCCAGTAGACCTCTATGGTTGTCACTGCTTGATTGCTATGAGCGGCATTTCTTTTTTTCTCTAGTAAGATGGTGCCGCCTGAGCAGAAGCTGATATTGGATGGCCGATAGCTGCTACTGCGCTGACACCATTTTGAGAAACTTTTTTAATGAATTTTAATGAATTTATTTATAGCGTGGAATAAAAGAATTAACTGCACATTACACATGCATTATGTAAAATAGGAGGCAGGTCACTGAGGGATCAGTGAACTGTCAGAAGCCATACACATGAATACCTAATCAGAGCACCACATGAAGCTCCCACAGCCCGCCCCGGGGCACGAGAATATCATTAGCTCATAACTGAAAATAAAGATTAAACATCAACCGCAAGATGTCATTGTAATCAGTATAACGGCGCCGACCTGACACTTTATGTAGGTTACTGTGCACAATCCTGCTGACGGGCTCCCTTCTAAGATAGTTGTTTTTTGGGGTTTTTTTTTAATTAATCTGTGTATGTAGTATAGTGTCAATGTGTATATATACAGTGGGTACGGAAATTATTCAGACCCCTTTAAATTTTTCACTCTCTGCTTTATTGCAGCCATTTGGTAAATTCAAAAAGGTTCATTTTGCAGGCACAACCACAAGTCACGTGTGAGAGCAGGCATGTGACGAATAAGTGACACCACGGAGTAGGGATCCATGACAGGACAGCATGTGACTTAGGCTGGTTTCACACTAGTGCACTTCCTCCCTTCTTCCTCCATGAATCCCCACCTACGTTCCGCTTACGCTCCGCCTACTACTCCTTGTGTGCTACGTTGCCCTGCATACCTATCTTTAACATTGGGTATGCAGGCCATATGAATGTATGTGGATGCTTTCGTATGCGCCTTTTTGACGCTGTTACGAATGCAACATGTTGCGGTCGGCGCAGCGATAAAATGGCGCATGCGGAGGTATCCGCATACATTCATATGGCCTGCATACCCAATATGAAAGATAAGTATGCAGCGCAACGCAACACACAAGGAGTAGTAGGCAGAACGTAGGCGGGGTTTCATGGAGGAGACGGGAGGAAGTACGCTGCCATCCGCAGCCCTCCCATATGCTATTGTGAAACCAGCTTTAAATATGTGTCTGAGCAAAAGTTCTGAATACTTATGACCATGTGATATTTCAGTTTTTCCTTTTTAATAAATTTGCAAAAATTTCTACAGTTCTGTTTTTTTCAGTCAAGATGGGGTGCAGAGTGTACATGTGTGTGAAAAATTAACTTTTTTGAATTTACCAAATGGCTGCTATGAAAGAAAGAGTGACGAATTTAAAGGGTCTGGATACTTTCCGTACTCACTGTACTCTCCTACCACCGCTGTCATGCTCCTCTTTTCATCACTGCTCTGCAGACTCTCCGGTTCATTCTGCGTGACCCAGAAGTGGCTTTCACAATGCAAGTCTGTGTAGCGTCAGAACGAGGCTCCATGGGCTTACATTCTAAAAGAGACTTCCTGCTCTCACAGAGTGATCCGGATATCCTGAAGAGCAGTGATGTCACTGAGAAGAGGAGCAGAACGGTATTGGATCCTGGAAAAGACAGCGGAAGGTGAGTACCTATATTAATACACTCACACTACACCACATACACATATACTCAAAACAAAAAACCTTCATGGGAGGGCTTCTTCCTTTAGTGAATGCTAATAAATATTCCTTTGGCGCGCCACCCTTGTCAGCCATATTAGAATATTGGTTGTTTGATGGTCCATCACATGGCATCAATCTGTAGTGCCCTCACTAGAAGTCCTGCATTTACACCCCTGCAGATACAGAGTTGTCACATTCACTTCCACTACTCTGCATCAGAGTATTTATCTTCTTATTAACAATTTTTATACCCTCGATCCCTCTTGAATGTAGAGTTTGGTTTGTGTATAATCAGTAAAAGCTTAAAGGGAACCTGTCCCCCCCCCCCCCCCCCCCCAAAATGGAAGGTGAGCTAAGCCCACCGGCATCAAGGGCTTATCTACAGCATTCTGGAATGCTGTAGATAAGCCCCGATGTATCCGAAAAGATGAGAAAAAGAGGTTAGGTTTGGGGCCTCCCATCTCCTTACGATGACGTCCTCTTCTTGTCTTCACGCTGCGGCTCCGGCATACTGATTTGCCCTGTTGAGGCAGGCAAAGTACTGCAGTGCGCAGGTGCTGGGCCTCTCTGACCTTTCCCTGCGCACTGCAGTACTTTGCTCTGCCCTCAACAGGGCAAATCAGTATGCCGGAGCCGCAGCGTGAAGACAAGAAGAGGACGTCATCGTAAGGAGATGGGAGGCCCCGGACTGGACCGCGATGCCCTTCGGATCAGAACTGGACCGGGACCGCCCCTGGGTGAGTATAATCTAACCTCTTTTTCTCATCTTTCAGGATACATCGGAGGCTTATCTACATCATTCCAGAATGCTGTAGATAAGCCCCTGATGCCGGTGGCCGCAGCTCACCTTCGATTTTGGGGGTGACAGGTTCCCTTTAAGGAAATTATCCGGGACAAGAGATATACCAGGGTCTACATCTTTAATTACTAATTATTAATACATGTATTTTCTCTTTTTCGAGAGCACTTGTCATTTTACTAATCTGTTAAAGGGAATATGTCAGCAGGTTTTTGCTATGTAATCTGACAGCAGCATGAGGCTCTGATTCAAGCAATGTATCATTTAGGTTACTGAATGCAGCAGATGTCACAGAATGAGTTTTCTCTGCTGCAGATCTAGCATAGCTTGGAGTGATTTTAATTAAACAGCCAAACAGCCACTGGAATCAGGGTCTCTGCCCCTATATCATGATGCTTTCAGATTGCATGTTGAAAACCTGCTGAAAAATTCCTGTCATAGTGACATTTCAGAAGTTTGGAGCCATGATGGTCCTCTTGGTGGTGAAGCTCCTAGTGATCGCTAAAGCAATGAGTCAAGCTTTGTCCCTTATATTCTGAGCAGCAATGCTCTTCTCGGAGTTCGGATTGATGGAAGCGTCTAAGAGCCCTTGTACCACTAGATCTGAAGAGGCACATCAATCAATTGACAGCTGCCTCTGACCCTTCACTCAGTAATTATTGGGTGTCTCCGCACCCGGGTCCCCATCAATGAACGTTTCTGAAATGTTACTATGCCGTGTACCCTTTTACTGAAGTCCCTTAGTGAATATTTCATCAGCGCAGACTTCCCGGTGACAGAAGGACATGCTCCATGCCCAGGGCTTGAACGTTTGTTTGTGCACAGGAACAGCCAGACGGAGTTGCCGTGTTCGTAGCCACTCGATCCGCTGTGAAGAATAAAACCAGTTATGATAGCGTGCCGGAGTACAGTGGGCGCTTGGAGCTGTCGGAGAACTACACGTTGTCCATCTCAAACGCAAGGATCACCGATGAGAAGAGATTTGTATGCATGCTCATAACAGAAGAAAATGTGTTTGAAGAGCCGACACTAGTGAAAGTTTTCAGTAAGTACACACCACCGTTATGCCAAATTTATGATTTTGTGTCTGGGGACAGTTTCCAGGAAGCTTAATTAGAAAAGGGAACATTTTGTTCTATATCATCGCTTGCTGTCAGGCTGCAGGAAACCTCTGAATCATGCTCGTCATTAGCAGCAATTTTGACTTCTTACCTTGCATTAGAGCAGCATTGTTTAACAAGACAAATCCAAAGGTTTGGAGGCAATTGTGCTCCAGGAGGAAAAAAAAAGATCATTCTTCCCGTTACAGAATAGGACATATTTCCGAATGCTGTATTTTTTCATGACTTGCATTTGTTAGACATATTAGCGGTTTCTCAGAATATGCCGAGGATATTATAGGGCATTTCGCATTAATAATACATTGTATTGGCTGATCCTCGTCTATGCTCTGCTGGGGTTCTTACCGGTGTGAAAACCTGTGTGTACTTTGGAAAGAAATATGACTGAGCCGAAAGGTAAATGCACAAAGGCCATTATTCTTCTAGAGCGAGTTACTGTATGCTTCCTGAAGTAATCCCGGCAGATGATGTTTAACACTTTCATGCCTGGGTGCTATTGTTTCGATCACATGACCACCTTAACAGTTGGATATGTCTTGATGGATGACCCTTACACCTTACGTACATTTCTTTCTACATCCATGATAGTCAAGATGTGCTAGCTTGGTACGTGCTCCACAGCCCACCCTATACATGTGCCACCGGTACTATACTGCCAGTATCTGCCTCTAACAGCAGTGACCAGAGCTAGCTCTGATTGCTGCTTCTACACCATGTCTGACAATCCCGCTCTGTGACATTTCCATGGCCTGGTTTCTGATTTGTGTATGAATTGGGCCCCACCCTCTAGACTTCATAAAAGAATGTCAATCTCGCTATCTACTTCAATACGTTACTATCCTATATAGTACAAGTGATGAAAGAATCGCAACCTCAAGACCCCTATGGTGACTCAACTGTGGCGGGGAGCAGTGCCGGACTATTCAAATCTATTTCTGTGGGCTACCGAGTGTTGCAGAGGAAATCATACTTGGCTTGTGGTTTGGACAGCATAAATTGAGAGACATACTTCCTTAAAATAAAAAAAAAAGATTACAGCATATGTTATATACCGTATTATATATATATATATATATATATATATATATATATATATATATATATATATATATATAAAATTAATATTTTTCCATTTGAAATATTAACTTCCTCTTGAGAATAAATTTTCGCCTGTCTTCATCTCTTTCTCCTTTTCTTCCAAGAGTCATAACTTTTTGTTTTTTCCATTTTTCCATTGATATAGATATGGCAGAGCTTAGTATTTTCTGGAAGAGTTGCCCTTTTTTGTTACGACATCATTAATTTTGCCAAAATTCCAAGTACTGTAAAATTGCCAGATAAAAAGTCCCAACATTGTTTTTAGGGTTTTATTTTTACTATGTTCATTCTGCTTTTTATGATTCTCCTGGTCAGTACAATGACGGCAATAGCAAATTTGTCCAATTTTTTTTGTATTATTATTATTATTTTAGTGGTGAAAAAAATGTTGACTTTTGAAATAAATGTATTTTTTGTCGCCATTTTTTTGAGACCTGTAACTTTTTTATATTTCTATTGAAAAATGCGCACGGTCTTGTTTTCGTAGAGCAAACTGACGTTTTTATTGATACAGTTTTGGGATAGGTACAATGTTTTGTTGGTTCTGATATAATTTTTTGAATCATGGTGGTGACTAAAAATGCAATTCTGGCTTTTCCAATTATTTTCTCTTTACGTTTTTGACTTATGGAAGCAGAGATACAAACATGTATTTTATTGAATTTTTTCAGACTTTAACATATTGAAGTATATAGTAAAAATCACAGCCTTCTATGAAGTCCAGCCGGAGACTGCGGTTTCAACAGAGCACCGTATTGGCAGGCACAGGGGTTTTTGGCAGACCACTAGCTCTCTAACATCTCACTTCTCCCCCCCCAAAAAATTGCAATTTAAAAAGTCATATGCAAAAAAGAAGCCCTTGCACTGCTCCAACAACTTATTTTCATTTTTATAAATTGTTCTAAATTGCTTTTCGCATTAAAATAATAAAAAGTACTACACAATTAGATTTGCAGTAATCGCTCTGACCCGAAGAATGGAGCTGCCAGGTCATTTTTACTTCACAACTAAATCCATCTGAAGGAAACTCAAAAAACATTGGTGGAATTGCGTTTTTGTTTTATTTTCACCATTTTTAGTAAATTATTTGGTAAATGGATGGTGTAATTCAAAACTACAACTCATCCAGCAAAAAAAAGAAACGTGGTCATATTGCTATATCGATGCTAAAATACATACCGTACATTATGGCTGCTGAAAGAAGTGCGGAGAAAAAGGAAACCAGAAAATAGGGTTAAGAATCCCCAGCTATTGGCACCCGCAGATTCTACGGTATTGTGGACTACTGGGGCCAGAGGTTTAGGAACACGGCTTATAATTGTAATAGGGTCAGAACATGATCAATGTGGAGTTTGCCATGAATTTCACCCTTTGCAGACCATAGTTGGCAATTTAAGGGCTTGTTCATACACCATGCATTTGCCATTTTTTCTGTTTTTTTTTTATTTTTATTTTTTTTGTTTTCACAGTACCTGCAAAGTGAATACGATTTCTGAAATCTCATGCACATGCCGCCTACTTTTCCCTTGCGCATTTGAAACAACAAAGCGTTTTTTTCATAATTGCAGCATGTGACTTCTTTCAAAATTTTTGTAGCGTTTTTCACCCATTTGAATGAATAGAAAAAAAGATGCAACAAAAACACGTACCGGTAATTTTTTTTCCCTAAACTGAGTATTTTATGCAGCATGTTCTTCCAATACTGGTTTTTGGTGCAGAAAAATGTGCTGTAAATACGCAATATACGGTACACAATAGGCGTACTGAGAATATAAAATGCCCCCAAATCCATGGAGAAATCTATGTGAGCAGAACAATGAATTGTAATGTACTCTGCTACATATCTAAATCAGATCTGCTGTGTATGAATGGATCTAGTTAGTATTCAGATAGCAGAGGTTTGCTCCATATGGGTTGTTCCTGGTGACTGCTTACAAGTATGCCCTACCTTTTATAACATACTCTGCCACACTCCTCATTTTAGAGCCACCTTCCAAACCTGAGATCATCAACCAGCCGGCATTTATGGAGACAGGGAAGCTAAATAAGGTAAATGTAGGAGAAGTCATTACAAGATCAACTCTCACTGAATTTATAGCTTCAGATATCTTACCGTGACATGTCATTTGTACAGGTCGGGGATTGCGTTGCTAACGACAGCTACCCAGACGCCAACATTACGTGGTACAGAAATGGTCAAGTTCTTTTACCGGTTGATGGAGGTATGTTTGTTCTCCCTGTACATATGATCCAATTCTAGATAATTTAGGATTAGTGATGAGCAACAATGCTCAGCTAAGGTGTTATGCTCAGGTACTAACCGAGTGACTTGACGTGCTCAAAAAAATGTTTGAGTCCCTGCGGGTGCATGTCTCGCGGTTGTTCGACAGCCGAAACACTTAGGGGATGCCTGTTTGTTAGACAATCCCTGCATGAGTTGCGGCTGTCGAACAGCCAACGTTGAGACTCAAACATATTTTTCGAGCACGCCAAACACACTTGGTTAGAACCCCAGCATAACACCTTATCCGAGCACGTTTACTCATCACTATTTAAGATCCAGATGTGGTGCAAAACTAACAAAATGTTGTGTCTATGAATTCGGACGATAGAACTTTTTCAGTGTTCCTTCAAAATACCTGTACTTTGTGATAGGATACAATTGCAAGCTGTAATAACCTAGATTTACAAGGTCATGGACCTACAGCAGGATTAGGCTGTCCTGGATAATATGGTCGTAATTATACCAGAAGAAAACATTTGTGCTAAACGCAGATTATTATGTGCTGTTCTGTGAATTTACCATAAAAACACGCGTAAAATTCAACAGTGTCAGGAGGTGCATTGTTTCCAGTGCTGCCATTAGGAGCCTCAGCTGTAGAATACATTTATTTATACCATTCATGTATCATTTTCAGAAATCCTCTTACCGATCAGTTTTATTTTTGGAAAAACCCTTTCTTGTATTTATATTACTTGCATTCTTCAGTATTATTGTAGTGAGGTCTTCGTTTCTGCATCACCGAGAAGTCTTTAGCTAGTCTTGTTACGTTTTCCACTTCCATTACTTCCTGCAGTACTAAGTTAATAATGAGAGATAACAAGTATCACTATATTGCTTTTTAATTACACACAGATGCGGCACCGTTCACTTTCATACAGGAGCTTTCTTTACAAGTCACTTAAAATTCAGTTATCCTGATGTGACTCTGTAATTACACTTGGAAGGACAACGCTTAATTAGCTTGTTCCTTTGTTGTAAGTTGCTGCTGTTTGTATCATATATTCAGTGAGGAAATGGAAAAGAACGGAGATATATATACAATAGCTTGCAGAAGTATTCACATCCCCCCTTGGCAGTTTTTGTATTTTGCTACCTCACAACCTGGAATTTCACTGGTTGTTTTGAGGGTTTGCATCAGTTCATGCAAAGAACATGGCTACAACTGTGAACATTTGGTTTTCTTTTTATTGTGAAGCAAACAACAAATAGGACTAAATAACTGAAAACTTCAGTGTGCATAATTATTCACCCCCCTAAAGTCAGTACTTTGTAGAGCCTCCCTTTGCACCAATTACAGCTGTAAGTCGCTTTGGATAAGTCTGTATAAGCTTTCTACATCTTGCCACTAGGATCTTTACCCATTTCACAAGGTAAAACTGCTCCAGTTCACCAGAGGAAACCATCTAATTTGAAGGAACTGGAGCAGTCTGACCACAGCTGAAAAATATCTCCATAGCATGATGCTCCCATCACCATGTTTCACTGTGGGAACGATGTTCTGGGTGATGATCTGTGTTGGTTTGGCACCAGACATAGCGTTTTCCTTGGTGGCCAAAAAGTTCAATTTTGGTTTCATCTAACCACAGCACCTTCCTCCATACATTTGGGGAGTCTCCCACATGTCTTTTGGCAAGCTCAAAACGAGCCATACAATTTTGTGTGTAAGTAAAGCCTTTTTTTCTCTCCACATTTCCTTAAAGGCCACCTCTGTGGAGTTTACGGTTTATTGTGGTCATATGGACAGATACTCCAGTCTCTACTTTAGGGTTACCTTTGGTCTCTATGCTGCCTCTCTGATTAATGCCCTCCTTGCCCAGGCTGAGAGTTTTGGTGGGCGGCCATCTCTTGGCAGGTTTGTTGTGGTAGCATGTTCTTTCCATTTGATGATAATGAATTTGATGGTGCTCCAGTGGATATCAGAGATTGGGATTTTGTTATCGCCTAACCCTGACTTGTACTTCTCAACAACTTTGTCCCTGATTTGTTTGGAGATCTCTTTGGTCTTCATGGTGTTGTTTGGTTAGTGGTGCCTCTTGTTTCAGAAAAGGTGTGTATGCACTGACAGACCATGTCACACTTAGGCTACTTTCACATTTCCGTTTATTTGGATCCGTCACAATGCGTCGTTTTGCTAAAAAAAAACGCATCCTGCAAATTTGCACGCAGGATGTGTTTTTTCCCATAGAATTGTATTGCCGACGGATCGCGACGTATGGCCACACGTCCGTTGTGCACTGGATGCGGTTTTGGCGGCCCATCGTCTCGGAAAAACATTCAAGGGAACGTTTTTCCATACGTCGCATCCAGTGTTTCACACTGCGCATGTCCAGCAGGAAATCTCGTTCTCACGATCTTTCCTGCTGGGCAACGCAGATGGAAATGTGAAAGAAAACACTTCCTTCGGTATGTCGCACCGACGCTTTGTGACGGCCCTGTACCGACGGAAGTGTGAAAGAAGCCTTAGATTGCATAGGTGGACTTCCTGTCACTAAGCATGTGACTTATGAAGGTAATGGCTTGCACCAGAACTTTTTAGGGGCTTCATAGCAAAAGGGGTGAATACATATGCATATGCCAGTTTTTAGTTTTTTGAGCGCATACATTTAATTTGCGCCTATATTTTTCTCACTTCACTAAATAAGACTATTTGGTGCTGATTCATCACAGATCGGATTACAAAAATATTTAAACAAAAGTTGTGATGTAACAAAATAGGTAAAAAGCTATACATTTTGGTCCCTTTCAGTTCAGTGGGGTCTCAGCTCCCGAACTCCAATCCATCAATACTTCTGACATGTCTTTATGACACCTGTCAGTCTAATGCTTATTTGTGCTCTTGATTGTTAAAAGAATGGCAAAAGCTCTATAAAGTGAACACGCGGGATATGTCCTAAAAGGAAACATTCTTAACAAGGTTTTTTTTTTTTGTTCAGTTGTTTCTATAGAGTGGTCTAAAGAAAGAAACTCAATAAGTGGCCTTCATAACATTCGCTCTTCACTGCAGTACATGTCGACCAAAAATGACATTAATGCACATTTTTCATGTGTAGTGACTTACTATATGCCAAATGGCATGACAATAATGGAGTCGGATCCAGTTGTTTTCGATATCTATTGTAAGTATTATACTTTGTCTTTTGATTTTTGAGTGTGTAATTTATTTGCATGTATTTGTTGGTGTTTTCAGAATAAATTGGACAAATACTAGATGTTCGGTAAGCAATGTACCGAAAACTTTACAACAAATGTGTACCAGAATGTGTCGGAAAGAGATCATTGCATTTAGGGAAAAGAACTAATTGAGGAGCACACACTATGGCTCCATGGGGACTCTTCTCTGCCATGTGTTTGACCTACTGATAATAATGTTTTAGGTGTACAAATATTTTGACAGATGTTCGGAGAAAGAAGAATGTGTCTTGTAGAATATCCGTGCCCAATCCTTTATGTGCTGAAGGGAAATAAGATGGAGGCTTACTCGTTTAGCTCTCCATTGAAAATATAGGCATGCTCAACTGAACCAAGTGTGCATGTACATGGCGAGGAAGGGGGAAATAGCAGTCAGTAATGAACATGGAGAGGAAAGGGGACAAATGGCTGATAGCCAAACGACTGACAAAGTGTGCATGTGCATGGGGTGGAAGGGAGAAATAACTGTCAACCTTGCGACTGACCAAGTTGCGCATGGGGAGTAAGGGAGAAATAGCGGTCAGCCCAGTGACTGACCAAGTGTGCATGTACATGGGGAGGAAGGAAGACCTATCTGTCAGCCCAGTGACTGACCAAGTGTGCATGTACAAGGGGAGGAAGGAAGACATAGCTGTCTGCCAAAGGACTGGCCAAGTGTGCATGTACAAGGGGAGGAAGGAAGACATAGCTGTCAGCCCAGTGACTGACCAAGTGTGCATGTACATGGGGAGGAAGGAAGACATAGCTGTCTGCCATGAACATGGAGAGGAAAGGGGACAAATGGCTGATAGCCAAACGACTGACAAAGTGTGCATGTGCATGGGGAGGAAGGGAGAAATAACTGTCAACCTAGCAACTGACTCAATTCTAAATATTTTTCTATCTACTGGCTAACACGGTACCAAGATATATATCTTTCCTGTATCATAATGAAATTGTGTGGGCATTTGTTTGAATATTATTTCCTTTTATTTATTATGCATTGCTTATATAGCACCATTAATTCCCCAGTCATCAGCACCTCTGTCCCAACTGAAGCTTGCAGTCTAGATTCCCTATCAGTATGTCTTTGCAGTGTGGGAAGAAGCTGGAGAACCCCGGAGGAAACCCACACAAACACGGGTAGAACATACAAACTCTTTGCAGATGTTGTCCTTGGTGGGATTTGATCCCAGGACCCCAGCGCTGCAAGGCTGCTGTGCTATCCACTGAGCTACCATGCTGCGAACTAGCAGTAATATGGCGCTAGCTTGTTGTTCAATTTTTTGGGGGCAGAGGTGGTGAATTTTCATGTGCTCATCACTGTGTGACCTGACTGATTGATTGTTTCTCTGTTCGGTTTATATTATCTAAACCTTTTGTTGTGCAATAACTAACAACTTTTTATGTAAATTGAATTTTTAGCGATTTGTGGCCATATTCCATCAAGTTAATGAAGCATATTTGAGGGGAAAAACTTTTGTTTCCCATTTTCTATCACACGTAGAAGCAGCGCCCATTACGAGATTATCCGTTTCAGTGGTCAGAAGACAGCTCTTTATATGAATTAAATAAAGGTCACACATAATTCATACAGTATTGATATTTTATTGATTAATGCAGGCACGGGTGAAGGTCACTTGCAGTTTTAATACGGCGTGAATTCATGTTTCCAGATGAAATAGAAAAGCTAGAAGTATAAACGAGCACAGCAAGTGCAGAATGGGCCATTGGCTGTTCTGTTTTCATGTGAGCGCCATACACCAGTGGAGCAACTTTAGAGGGGACTGCCTAAATGATCCTCATAACTAGTTTATTTGCTTTTAGGGTATGTGCACAAACCCGCCATTTAGATGTCAGCACAACGGCTGAGATTTACGACAGAACAATGACAACAGAAATGTTCCTAAGGCGTCTTTCCCCCTCTGCTGAGAAGTGCAGAGAAAGGGCGGCTTTCTAGCTAAAGTCACGCAAAGAATGAGAAAAAGTCACTTCTTTTAGCCACTTCAGGGTTTCTGAACCCTGAAGCAGTTAAAAGAATTAACATAACAGCGATCATATGCACATACAGTGCCATGTTAAAGTTTGTTCACCCCTGGTCAAAATTAATTATTGTGAACAGTTAAGCAAGTTGAAGATGAAATGATCTCTAAAAGGCCCAAAGTTACAGATGACGCAATTCCTTTATATATTAGGCAAAAAAGAAAATATATTTTAATCTTTAACATTTTAAAAATTCCAAAAAGGAAAATGGACATGTGCAAAAGTTTTAGCACCCTACATGGTTAGTACCTAAATAAATGAATGCCCGAAGAATGACCACTTAGTTATAAATAGGGAGACTTCCAAAAATTGTATGGAATCAAAAAAGAGTGAAGTACAAAAACCCGACTAAAAGTGAGACTTTTACTAATATAAATATAAAGATAAAATTGATAACAAAATATTACATACCAGGGTTATGGGAACACATGACAGAATGACAGCTGAGCAGAATGATTTTTTAAGTAAACCATAATTATGGCAGGTAAGACAAATTTACACAATCAAAATAGTAAAAAATGAATTAAATGTCCCTTGTAAGCAGGTAAAAAAGGGGGTAAAGTGCTATTGCATATGTGCAAAAGTAATTTTAAAAAAATAACGGTATTACAGCAGGAATAAAGTGGCACGTGTATTTAGTCACGGTAAAAAGAAAGTTCATAAGGTGAAAACTATATAACATACCGGTAGTAATATAGTTATTAAGGTTGAAGGAAGACCAAGTCCATCTAGTTCAACCCATAGCCTAACCTAACATGCCCTAACATGTTGATCCAGAGGAAGGCAAAAAAACCCATGTGGCAAAGAGTAAGCTCCACATTGGGGGAAAAAAAATCCTTCCCGACTCCACATACGGCAATCGGACTAGTTCCCTGGATCAACGCCCTATCAAGGACTCTAGTATATGTGACGCCCAGGAGACCGGGATACCCAGCACCGGACCAATGGAGTCTGTCTCTTGAGGGGGATGTCACGGGTGGCTTGACCCGGTGCTGTGGCCTCAGGCAATGCACAGTGTAAGGGGTATCATGAGGGGACAGGCACTTACTTGATCAGCAGCAGGTTCTCCCAGCGGTGACGATCCTGATCCTGGATAGATGGCTATTGTCCAAATGAAAGACTGAGGCACTGAAACGTTTAACCAGTTTACTTTAACATAAAAGGATTTACAACCAGTCCTGTCACCGGAGTCTGTATGGGAACTCTGAGTTACTTTGACCCTGCCGGGGTCTTCGCCTCTTATTGTGCGCAATTTCTGTGTGGCTCTGCTGCTGTATGTGAACTGGCTGCCGGCCCAATCTGTCCCCTCCGGGTCCTGGTTCGACGGGCAACCCGAGTCCTTTTATCGGTTTACCCCCTCTGGGAGTACCGCTGAACTCTGTGTCTGTTGCTGCATCCGACCCTAGTGAAGCTGATATCACCTCACGTTTTTCCGGTTGCTGTATTATATATAATGAATACAGCCACGGATCCGGTATCCGTCTTTGCGCCTGTTCTGGGTAGTGATTAATGCTACCCGGTTCTCACAATGTCCTTTTTCTCTATCCCTCTTCTCCTCAGGCCGGTGATTTAGGCCTGGTAACAGTCACAGGGCTGTTAGAGATTCAACTGTATGACCTCTCACCATCAGCTCCTTGGCCCAACTGCCATTTCTTCTCTCAGACCAGAATGGATCAAGGGGAGTCTCTGGAGCTCCCCCTTCTGGCCGGAGGTGGTAGTGCAGTCTTGCTATTTTAGTATTTGTACTTACTGTCAGTAACTATTTTTGTGGCAAATACCCCTAGGGGTGCCACATTCCCCCTTAGTTAAGAACAGTACTCCGGGACTGTGGGACAATAACATTTTGAAATAACAATTAATATGTACAGAGTCTTAAAAATGAAAAGTTACAAAAACCACTCAAGGAAACAAAAATAGAGTTCTGTAAAAAGTCACTTCAAATAGCGTCCATTAATACAGTTCTATCCTTGAAGGTATTAGGAACGGCACTGTACTTAGTGTCCAGGAATTTAGTTCCATTTTTCCAACGGAGTTATCAATATAAAGTCTAAAGAAAGTTCAAAAAGAGCAAAAAGCAAAGTTCAAAAAGCAGTCTTTCCGGAGCTTTGATTTAGTGCCTCCGGGCTGATAAAAAGTTCAAGAATATGCAATAAGTTCATACAGACAAGTCTCTGTAGGCACTGGGCTTAAACGTTGCAGACTGATAGCAATGACTATACTACATTTTCTGTTTAACTATATACGGCATAACATACATACAATACACATTATGAGCTTTATAGTTGGTAATCTGCATACCTGGCCGGTAATTGACCCTGGGTACTACGCTGTGATCTACGTAATAGCGGTGTCTCTTCATGTGGTGTACTACTGTCTACTGCGGATGTAGTATCTGCCCGCTCTGCTAAACATAATTCCACGACTATGGAGTTGGCAAGTCCACCGTGAATGGGATCACTCTGATCAGGAATCTGTTCTTCCTGGCCTGGAATCTCCTGTAGTACGGGGTCAGCCTCTTCCTGTCTTGGGACTTCTGGTATTGGGTTCGGTGTTGGGTAAAAGGCCACCATGGGAACCACTACTGCACCATGGTATGTTAGTAGGGTTTTGGGAAAGTCTCCTATACAGGTGTGATACATTTCCTCTTCTTTTTCCTTTACTGGTTGGACCTGCATGGGTTGAATAACTTCTGGTTCTGGCTGGACAACTTCTGTCTCTTTCAATGCTTCCGGACATAATTTAAGATTGTCTCTTGACACTAGTACAGATGATAAGCCCCCGTTTTTGCTAATGAGACACATTTTAGGATTATCCATTCTTGTTGGTAAAACTGTGTAGGGTACGGCTTCCCACTGATTGTCTAGTTTATTGGTTCGACGATTTCTCTTGAGCACTTGGTCACCCGGTCTTAATGGGGTCGCTAGAGCATTCTGGTTGAAAGTTCGCTCTTGTCTTTCTCTAGTTTGCTGAAGGCTTCTTTCCACACTCTCTTGCACTTGGCGATACTGCTTTTGCCGTATGATATCCCAATTGGAGTCTTGGACTTCTGCGTCTGGTTTCAGAATTCCCATTTCTAGATCGATTGGTAATTGGCCGGGTCTTGCACGCATAAGGTAAGCTGGGGTGCAATTGGTGGAGCTCACCGGGACATGATTATACAGATCCACCAAGTCAGGCAATTTCTCTGGCCATTGATTCCTTTCTGTCTCAGGTAAAGTCTTTAGTAGGTCTATTACAATATGGTTCATCTTCTCGCATAAGCCGTTTGTTTGTGGATGATAAGCCGTCGTCCGGATCTTTTTGCAACCATACATATTACAGAATTCTCTGAAGATCTCTGATTCAAAGGCTGTACCTTGGTCGGTGAGAACCTGTTCCAGATATCCATGGGGTCTACAAAAGTACGTTTGGAATGCTTTGGCTGCTGTTTTTGCTGTCAGATCTTTTACGGGTACTACTACCAAGAAACGTGAATAATGGTCCACGATGGTCAAGGCATAGACATAGCCGGACCGGCTTGGTGTCAACTTCACGTGGTCCATGGCTACAAGTTCAAGTGGTTGTTTGGTGATTATGGGCTGCAGTGGTGCTCTTTGGTTCTTTTGATCGTTTCTTCTGAGGTTACACGGGCCACAATTTCTGCACCACTGTTCGATTGATTTTCTCATCCCGACCCAATAAAATCTTTCTCTTAGAAGTACTTCTAACTTTTTCCAACCGAAGTGACCAGCACCATTATGGTAAGCTTCGAGGACCATCTTCACATCTTGTTTAGGCACAATAATCTGCCAAACCAATTCATGTGTTTTCGGATTGGTGTATCTTCTACAGAGCTTCCCTTGATACAGGAACATTTTGCCTCTCTCTTTCCAGAGTTGATGCGTCTCTTCTGGGGCATCCTCATAGGGATATGCACTTTGCTCAGTCAACAGTTCCTTCACCAACTTCACAGCCGGATTGCTGTCTTGGGTGTCAGCCCATCTATGGTGTGCTAACGGATTAAAATTCACCTCTTGTTGTTTCTGATAGGTACTTGACTGATGATGTTTTGCCTTGGGACGATGGAAGGCTGGTAGTTCAATTTCTTCAAGCTCCCCCGTTTCCTCTTCTACATCTCTCAAGTGTGGCATCCGGGATAGGGCATCGGCATTTCCATTCTTGCGACCTGCTCGATACTTGATTATGAAGTTGTAATTAGATAACCGGGCTATCCATCGCTGTTCTAACGCACCTAATTTGGCTGTGTCCAGGTGGGTCAACGGATTGTTGTCAGTATAGACAATAAATTCTGCAGCGGCCAGATAGTGTTTGAAACGCTCCGTCACAGCCCAAACTACTGCCAGTAGTTCCAATTTGAAGGAGCTGTAATTTTCTGAATTTCTTTCAGTAGGCCGGAGCTTTCTACTTGCAAAGGCGATGACTTTCTCCCGACCTTCTTGCTTTTGCGACAGCACCGCTCCTAGTCCCACATTACTGGCATCGGTGTAGAGGATGAAAGGTTGATGGTAATCTGGGTATGCCAGAACCTCTTCTCCGGTTAGTGCCTTCTTTAGTTGTTCAAAGGAGTCTTCCCTTTCGTCGTTCCACTGAAAAGGAGGGTTTCGGTTTGAAGGTTTCTTCGTCTGCCCTACCAAGGTGTCTTGCAAGGGTGCTGCCAACTTGGTAAATCCTTTTATAAATCTGCGATAGTAACCCACCAATCCCAGGAATTGTCTCACTTCTTTTGCGCTGGTAGGTCTTGGCCAATCCCTTATGGCGCTTATTTTCTCGGGATCTGGTGCTACTCCCTCCGAACTCACGATGTGTCCCAGGTACTGTACCTTTGGCTTGAGAAGGTGACATTTGGATGGCTTGACTTTCATGCCATACCTGGATAAGGCTTCGAACACTTCTGCCAGGTCTATTAAGTGTTGTTCGTAAGTCTTTGAGTAGACGATCACATCATCTAGGTACAGGAGGACGGTCTCGAAGTTCTTGTGTCCGAGGCAGCATTCCATCAGCCGCTGGAAGGTACCGGATGCGTTGCAGAGTCCGAACGGCATGCGATTAAATTCACATAGACCCATTGGTGTGGTGAATGCCGTCTTTTCCTTATCTCTCTCAGCCACAGGGACTTGCCAATACCCGCTTGTTAAGTCTAAGGTGGAAAAATAATTAGCAGATTTCAAAGCAGTTAAGGACTCTTCTATCCTAGGCAAGGGGTAGGCGTCTTTATGGGTGATGTTATTAATCTTCCGGTAGTCTACGCACATTCTCATGGTTCCGTCCTTTTTTTTGACAATCACTAGAGGGGCCGCCCAGGGGCTACAGCTGTCTCTTATTACCCCGGCCTGTTTCATTTCCCTCAGCATATCTTTTGCACATTGATAGTGAGCGGGCGGTATGGGTCTATATCTTTCTTTTATTGGGGGATGGTCACCTGTGGGGATTGTGTGTTCTACCCCTTCTATCCGTCCGAAGTCCAATGGGTGTTTACTGAAGACTTGTTCATATTCCGTCACTAGCCTATACACCCCTTGTTTTTGATGGGTAGGTGTTGAATTTATGCCCACGTGTAGCTGTTGGCACCAATCCTCCATTTCTCCATCTGAGCCATTGCCTTCCACCTGACAGGTTGGTTCTAAGGGCTCAATGGTTGTGATGGCATTGTTGTCAACAGTATATAGCTTTGCCATTGTAGCATACCTTGGCAAAGTGACCTCTTCCTCTCCACAGTTCAAAAGTCGTACCGGCACTCGTCCCCGGTGTACCTCGACTATCCCTCGTGCTGTGAGTATAGTGGGCCTGCTGTCGGTGTACACTGGTTCTATTAAGGCTTGATAATCTCGTCCCTTAGTACCAATGGCTGCTCTACACCATACCAGCATTTCTGTTTTTGGTGGGATTACAATAGACGTTGGATCACTTACCCTCACACTGCCGATTTCTCCACCTGCAACTTCTACCTGTTGCCTTAACATCAATACTTTTATTTCCCTCCGGAGAACTCTCTGCTGGCAGGATTGGGCAGTTTCAGCAATTTGCTGTAAGACAGAAATGACTTCGGAAAAGCAGTTCTCTAACACATTCATTCCTATCAATACAGTTGGTTCACAGTTCCGCCGGTCAACATCAACAACAATTATACCCTGTTTCTTCAGTTCTACTTTACCAATCTTTATGGTCATCTCCCTGAATCCTAGTTTCGGTACCAACTTACCATTACTGGCCCATATATCTAGTTCAACATCAGAGGGCCCTTTATCAATATCTGCATCAGCCCAGTACCTCTTATAAAGGATATACGGTATAGATGAAATCTGGGAACCTGTGTCCAGCAAAGCGTTGAGGGGAATTCCGTCCAGCACGATAGGGATAATGGGTCGTCCTCCGATGTACCTGTCGTGCCAGGGTGTTGGGCCTTGAAAGTTCATTCCTGCGAAGCGGCCCGCATTCCCAGGGGATTCCCGTTTAAATCACAATCTCGTGCAAAGTGGCCCGGCTGCTGGCAACGGCGGCAAATGGGCTGTCCATCCGGTTGGTAGCGGTCGCGGGGTCGTCCTCTCCATGTCGGGTATCTCCGGGGTCTCATCCATGGAACATCCTCTCTACAGTTTGCCAACTCCATCTTGTGTCCTCTCATCTCCTGCATGGTTTTAGCCATTGAAGCAACAACATCAGCTAAAGAGTCAAGCTTTTGTTGAAGAGCCTCATTAGTACTGGGCCCCAGGGGCTTAGCAATGGCCCCAGACATAGCTGATGTCACTGGCACTCCCTGTTGTTGAGGTGCCTCTGCCATGGGTTGCGCAGGATCCAGATCCCGAGGTGCCTCTGCCAGCTGGAGACGTATAGCGCTCTCCTTTAATTGGGCAAATGTCAATTCAGGGTTCTTAAAAACAAGCATGCTCACATGCCCCCGGTGAGAAGGGGTGTAGAGTCCCTGAATAAATTGATCTCTTAGCAGTTTATCCGCTCCGGTGTTAAAAATGGGTTCAGCCAGTGTAAGTGATTTAAGGGCTTCCTGCAGGTTTAAGGCAAAGTCTCTCACGCCCTCATTAGCTTTTTGTTTGCAACTAAAGAATCGTATTTTAGCTTTGCTGCTGGCCGTGGTTTCAAATGTAGCTTTTAATCCAGCAAATATGCGTTCAACAGTGACTTTTAGATCAGCTGCCCATGCTGTGACTTCTCGCTTAGCATGGCCACTTAACTGCATCATCAGGAGACTAACACGCTGAACTTCACCCACAGGGAACATGTCAAAATGGGCCAGCATCTTTTCTCTGAAATCGTCAAGGGTATTAGGCTCACCTTCATACATTGGAAGCCATGGGCCACCCGGGGTATATGGCATCAGCACCGGCATGATGGGCGCCACTCCTTGCACCGCTGCGCTGCCGGACTCTCTATTGACACTCTGTCTTTCATCTGCATTAGCGTTGCCGAGTGCTGCGGCGTCTCCGTGCTGCGACATACTGTGCCCCCTTAGTTAATCCGGACCCTTCCGGTCCTCCGCTTCCGTCGGGATAGTGTAGATTCGTTCCGCTGTGCAGCAGGATCGATTTTCCCCTTGCTCTGATGTCAGAGCGCTCAGCTTGGTGCCGCCCACAATGACACGCCCCCTGCTGCTCCCACCCACCGCGCTCTGTAATGGCGGATTCTGAAGTTTTTCAGTTAGACTGGGGCTCAGGTGATGGCGTAGCTCAATTAACAGTCTCGTGCCTAACGGTTATGAAGTGATTACCTCAGGGGATGGCGGCCATCTTTACTCCATTATAACCAATGGGGAAAAGTCACTTTCAATAGTTTTCAATGGGGAATGGATTTTTCTTTAATAAAGTCAATTTTCAAGATTTTTCATCCCAGTTTTCACAGTTTTGGGCTCCAATCACGGCACACAATACCCGGTATACGGGCTGGCTAGATCCTGTTCGTGACGCCAATTGTGACGCCCAGGAGACCGGGATACCCAGCACCGGACCAATGGAGTCTGTCTCTTGAGGGGGATGTCACGGGTGGCTTGACCCGGTGCTGTGGCCTCAGGCAATGCACAGTGTAAGGGGTATCATGAGGGGACAGGCACTTACTTGATCAGCAGCAGGTTCTCCCAGCGGTGACGATCCTGATCCTGGATAGATGGCTATTGTCCAAATGAAAGACTGAGGCACTGAAACGTTTAACCAGTTTACTTTAACATAAAAGGATTTACAACCAGTCCTGTCACCGGAGTCTGTATGGGAACTCTGAGTTACTTTGACCCTGCCGGGGTCTTCGCCTCTTATTGTGCGCAATTTCTGTGTGGCCCTGCTGCTGTATGTGAACTGGCTGCCGGCCCAATCTGTCCCCTCCGGGTCCTGGTTCGACGGGCAACCCGAGTCCTTTTATCGGTTTACCCCCTCTGGGAGTACCGCTGAACTCTGTGTCTGTTGCTGCATCCGACCCTAGTGAAGCTGATATCACCTCACGTTTTTCCGGTTGCTGTATTATATATAATGAATACAGCCACGGATCCGGTATCCGTCTTTGCGCCTGTTCTGGGTAGTGATTAATGCTACCCGGTTCTCACAATGTCCTTTTTCTCTATCCCTCTTCTCCTCAGGCTGGTGATTTAGGCCTGGTAACAGTCACAGGGCTCTTAGAGATTCAACTGTATGACCTCTCACTATCAGCTCCTTGGCCCAACTGCCATTTCTTCTCTCAGACCAGAATGGATCAAGGGGAGTCTCTGGAGCTCCCCCTTCTGGCCGGAGGTGGTAGTGCAGTCTTGCTATTTTAGTATTTGTACTTACTGTCAGTAACTATTTTTGTGGCAAATACCCCTAGGGGTGCCACATATATAACCTGTAACATTATACTATATCGCTATGATAATGATAAAGTGCTATAATGCAAAATTCATAGCTAAAATAGTGTTAATGCAAAGGTAGCAGGTAGTATGCACCTGAATAGATGTGAAGGCATTCATAACACTGCAATTGTAATGCAGTATATGTGTAGAAGACGGCTAAATGGTTAGCCTGGAAAGACTGAAAAGGAAATGCACATGGGGACAGAGTTAGGAGTGTCAGCGTGTAAATGCTGTACCTGGGATGATACACTGCTCAGACTGGAAAGACCTCAATGCGCGTTTCGCAGTCGCTTCTTCCTTGGGGGGGAGGTAGGTGAGATACCATGCACTGCTCAGACAGGAAAGACCCCGAGACGTGTTTCGCAATCACTTCTTCCTTGGGGGTAGGTGAGATAGGTAGAGCTCTATTTTAACCTCATCGGTCGACAGGACTTGTTTCCAAAATGTATAAGGCTTGTTTAGATGTTTTTTTGCATACTTCTGATGCTCAATTTGATGGTGTGTACAAAGGAGAGGTTTTCTTCTGATGATTCTTCGATGAAGGCTATATTTGAGCAGGTGTCTCTGAACTGTACAACAGTGTGCCACAACTTCAGAGTCTGCCAAATCTTTCTGAATGTCTCTTGCAGTCAAGCGAGAGTTCTGATTTGCCTCTCTATCAATCCTATGAGCAGCTCTCACTGAAAATTTGCTTGGTCATCCAGACTTTATCTTGACCTCCACTATTCCTGTTAACTACCATTTCTTAATTACATTTCGAACTGAGGATAGGGTAAAAAGAAAAAACGCTTTGCTATCTCCTTGTAGCCGCCTTCTGCTTTGTGCTGCTGCTAAAATCAACTGACATGTGTCAGTAAACATGCTGGCTCATGCCAGAGACCGCAAGGAGTGCAGGGACATGACCTCCATTTATATATGTAATAGGTTGTGAAGGGGTTAAATCTTTAGGCCTTTTAGTGACCATTTCATCTTAAACTTGATTAACTGTTCACAATAACGGTAGATTTTGACCAGGGGTGCCCAAACCTTTACATGCCACTGTATGACATTTTTGTGCACCATGTTTATTTTATGGGGCGCATGTTTGGTGCTTTTTCAGGCGAATCTCAAGTCGAATCTGCCTGAAAAAGATGACGTGTACAAATATACCGGTACTTATGGAAGAAAAATGAACGGTATGTACATAACACATACTTGGTTTACACGTACAGTACAGACCAAAAGTGTGGACACACATTCTCAATTAAAGATTTTTCTGTATTTTCATGACTATGAAAATTGTACATTCACACTGAAGGCATCAAAACTATGAATTAACACATGTGGAATTATATACTTAACAAAAAAGTATGAAACAACTGAAATTATGTCTTATATTCTAGGTTCTTCAAAGTAGCCACCTTTTGCTTTGATGACTGCTTTGCACACTGTTGGCATTCTCTCAATGAGCTTCAAGAGGTAGTCACCGGGAATGGTTTTAAATTAACAGGTGTGCCCTGTCAGGTTTAATAAGTGGGATTTCTTGCCTTATAAATGGGGTTGGGACCATCAGTTGTGTTGTGTAAAAGTCTGATGGATACACAGCTGATAGTCCTACTGAATAGACTGTTAAAAGTTGTATTATGGCAAGAAAAAAGCCGCTAAGTAAAGAAAAACGAGTGGCCATCATTACTTTAAGAATTGAAGGTCAGTCAGTCCAAAAAATTTGGCAAACTTTGAAAGTGTCCCCAAGTGCAGTGTCAAAAACCATCAAGCACTACAAAGAAACTGGCTCACATGAGGACAACCCCAGGAAAGGAAGACCAAGAGTCACCTCTGCTTCTGAGGATAAGTTTATCCGACTCACCAGCCTCAGAAATCGCAGGTTAACAGCAGCTCAGATTAGAGACCAGGTCAATGCCACACAGAGTTCTAGCAGCAGACATGTTTCTACAACAACTGTTAAGAGGAGACTTTGTGAAGCAGGCCTTCATTGTAAAATGGCTGCTAGGAAACCACTGCTAAGGACAGGCAACAAGCAGAAGAGACTTGTTTGGGCTGAAGAACACAAGGAATGGACATTAGACCAGTGGAAATCTGTGCTTTGGTCTGTTGAGTCCAAATTTGAGATCTTTGGTTCCAACCACCGTTTCTTTGTGCGACGCAGAGAAGGTGAACGGATGGACTCTACATGCCTGGTTTCCACCGTGAAGCATGGAGGAGGAGGTGTGATGGTGTGGGTGTGCTTTGCTAGTGACACTGTTGGGGATTTATTCTAAATTGAAGGCATACTGAACCAGCATGGCTACCACAGCATCATGCAGCGGCATGCTATTCCATCCAGTTTGCGTTTAGTTGGACAATCATTTATTTTTTACCAGGACAATGACCCCAAACACACTTCCAGGCTGTGTAAGGGCTATTTGACCAAGAAGGAGAGTGATGGGGTGCTACGCCAGATGACCTGTCCTCTACAGTCTCCAGACCTGAACCCAATCGAGATGGTTTGGGGTGAGCTGGACCGCAGAGTGAAGGCAAAAGGGCCAACAAGTACTAAGCATCTCTGGGAACTCCTTCAAGAATGTTGGAAGACCATTTCCGGTGACTGCCTCTTGAAGCTCATCAAGAGAATGCCAAGAGTGTGCAAAGCAGTCATCAAAGCAAAAGGTGGCTACTTTGAAGAACCTAGAATATAAAACATAATTTCAGTTGTTTCACACTTTTTTGTTAAGTATATAATACCACATGTGTTATTTCATAGTGTTGATGCCTTCAGTGTGAATGTACAATTTTCATAGTCATAAAAATACAGAAAAATCTTTAAATGAGAAGGTGTGTCCAAACTTTCGGTCTGTACTGTACTTTGCAACACCAGCACAGGCAGCATAAGAATGCTTTACTTGTTTGCAACAGTTTGGCCATGAGCATAAAGAAAATACCAGTAAGTCCTCTGAAGTGTTCATTTGGATCCCAGTGACCAGTACAGTTGACATAATAATTGTTCGCCTTCCCTAGGGCATGTTCAGATGACTGGTTTGTCAAGCTCACAAATCTGATGCTAATAGAAAATTTAAGGCTGACTCTCGTTGGGCTGGAATTAGCAGGTTGCGCTTGCGTGGATCTGCTGGTGGATCCGATGTCTTTCATTTGGTTATTCCACATGTGGCTGCCCGCTATGATTTCAGTGTGGAATTTTTCTCAGGAATTGAATGTCAAACTCAAAATCAACGCAACGAAAAATCTCTTCTCAATTCACTGTGTGATTGATTCGAACTTTCTATAGTAAATAGCAGCAAGTGGATTGCATGTGGTTTTCAGTCTGATGTTTGTGAGATTTCATTTTGTTTCTTCAAATACTACTTTCTACCAGCAACACTGGTCTAAAACGAGCACAGAATTCTTTCTAGCGGTTGTCCGGGAGCCATGTTATTATTTTTGTGTGTAAACAATAGATTAGCTCAGTCTAGTAATGTAGCACAATAAAAAAGTCCTTTACACAAAACCCCTACTGTGAAATTGTTGTTAATGGTCCTTTTCCGAGAAAAAACAGTAATTGCCTTACTTACAAGATTGTTGTGTTGTTACTTATTTTTGTGTTGCAGAATTTCTTTCTTCCGCTATGATTAGGAATGATTTTGTATTTAGAAAGTGCCTATTAGCTCCAGTCCATGTGAAAAGGATGCATTAAAGCAATTACATTTCCCGGCTTTCTGTGAAAACAATGTGTAATTATTCTGTTATTTAAATTGTATATTTTGCACAACATAATGGTGTACTGGTTTTATTTTTAGACCCTACAGAGAAGGTGACAATTCATGTACAGTCCCCCAAAAAAACCATAAAGGAAGGCGATAACATTACATTGAAGTGCATAGGAAACGGCAATCCACCGCCACAAGAATTTCTGTTTTACCTTCCAGTAAGTTTCTAGATCTCTTGAATATACCAATGTTTGCGCATGAAATATTATGTGATTTTTGAATCCCAGTTATGCAATTGTGCAAAAGCATTCTGTCTTTAAAGGGAATATGTCATCAGGAATTATATACTACCGTATATACTCGAGTATAAGCCGAGATTTTCAGCCCAAATTTTTGGGCTGAAAGTGCCCCTCTCGGCTTATACTCAAGTCACAGTAGCAGTGGGGTCGGCGGGTGAGGGGGAGAGGGTGCTGAGGCATACTTAACTAGTCCCAGCGATCCTCGCGCTGTCCCTGCCGTCCCACGGTCTTCGGTGCTGCAGTTCTTCCCCTCTTCAGCGGTCACGTGGGACCGCTCATTAGAGAAATGAATAAGCAGCTCCACCTCCCATAGGGGCGGAGCCGCCTATTCATTTCTCTAATCAGCGGTGCCGGTGACCGCTGATAGAGGAAGAGGCTGCGGCACAGAAGACCGTGGGACGGCAGGGGAAGCCGGACGTCGGGACCAGGTAAGTATGTAATATTCACCTGTCCGCGTTCCAGCCGCTGGGCGCCGCTCTATCTTCCCGGCTTCTATCTGCACTCTGACTGTTCAGGTCAGAGGGCGCGATGACGCATATAGTGTGCGCAGCGCCCTCTGCCTGATCAGTCAGAGCGGGGAGATACCGGGACCGGACGCTGGGAGCTGCAAGCAAGAAAGGTGAGTATGGCCCTTTTTTTTTTTTTTATTGCAGCAGCAGCAGCAGCGGCGGCACAGATTTATACCGAGCATCTATGGGGCAGTATGAACGGTGCAGAGCAGTATATGGGGCAGATATGGAGCAATATGAACAGTGCAGAGCACTATATGGGGCAGATATGGAGCAATATGAACAGTGCAGAGCACTATATGGGGCAGATATGGAGCAATATGAACAGTGCAGAGACTATATGGGGCAATATGAACAGTGCAGAGCACTATATGGGGCAGATATGGGGCAATATGAACAGTGCAGAGCACTATATGGGGCAGATATGGGGCAATATGAACAGTGCAGAGCACTATATGGGGCAGATATGGGGCAATATGAACGGTGCAGAGCACTATATGGGGCAGATATGGGGCAATATGAACGGTGCAGAGCACTATATGGGGCAGATATGGGGCAATATGAACGGTGCAGAGCACTATATGGCAGAGCTATGGGGAAATATGAACGGTGCAGAGCACTATATGGCACAGCTATGGGGAATTATGAACGGTGCAGAGTACTATATGGCACAGTTATGGGGCAATAATGATCTGTTTTTATTTTTGAAATTCACCGGTAAATGCTGCATTTCCACCCTAGGCTTATACTCGAGTCAATATGTTTTCCCAGTTTTTTGTGGCAAAATTAGGGGGGTCGGCTTATACTCGGGTCGGCTTATACTCGAGTATATACGGGTATATATATTTTCTGTACACATGGTTATATCCTTCGTGTGTATTGGAATAATTTCAAGGGTGCCAACACTTTTGACCATGCCTATGTGTGTCTATATATACACCAATGAGAACTACCACACGCCCACAGAGAAGAGAAAATTTGAGACAATCTGATCTACAGGACCTGGTCTCTCTCTCTCTCAGGTCAGCACAACTGCAGTGCTATAGGATTATATACAGTATATATATATATATATATATATATATATATATATATATATATATATATATATATATATATGCATGTATTATATACTATATGTTTGGGGGGGGTTTAGAAGGGGAGAGATCATTTCATCTTCACCTTAATTAACTGTTCTATATATAATAATCCTAGGTCGCTGTAGTTGTGCCGACCTGAAGAATCACATTGTCAGGTCATTTTTATTTCACGATAAATGCTGTAAAAAGACAGATGGCGTTGTATTGGTTTTTTTTGTGTGCATTTACTGAGGGCATTACCTGCAGACTGGTGCAGGTACTTTCCGCAGCACATTACACCACAAGGCAACGGAATAAGATTTGCCACGTGTCATTCCAATATAGCAGACTCTTTCCAGGCTGAACGTGCTCATTCTGTTGTAGAAAAGCTGCGGACTCTCCACCGCGATACATTCAATGTAATGGAGGCGAAATCCACATAAACCTGCAGCAAAATCTGCTGTAAATTAGCAGAGAGAGCCATTGTTTTTACTTTCTGCCATGTTTGGCCTTACATTGATATTGACTTGTGATACGTGGATGTTACCTAAGATAACTGTATCCTGAGGACCCACCTTAGCTGGAGGATTCCTTATTTTTCTTATGCAAATTGCCTTTTCTGAGAAAAAGAGGACTTAAACTCTATAGCGCCACCTGTTGGAAGTAGCGATCCTACAAGTCACAATCAACCCTTTAATGAGTCGTGCAATATGACTTGGGATAAAAGCCAAATCAGTATCTCAATTCGCAGACACGGTGATTCGGGCTGTTGGCCCTCGTCAGTGCGAAGCATGAGAACTGATTTGGCTAGGTGAGAGGCTCTGGACTGAGGTCTAAGGGGTATCGTTTCTCCTCGTTAAAGGGTTGATTGTGACTTGTAGGATCACTACTTCCAACAGGTGGCGCTATAGAGTTTAAGTCCTCTTTTTCTCAGAAAAGGCAATTTGCATATTATATTTCCCAGAGGAGCATTGCACGGCAAATAAGCCTCCTTACCTTGACAAGCCAGAGATGGTATGTCACTCTCCATAAGGAGAAACGATACCCTTTAGACCCCAGTCCAGAGCCTCTCATCTAGCCAAATTAGTTCTCATGCTTCGCACTGACGAGGGCCAACAGCCCGAAACACCGTGTCTGCGAATTGAGATATTGATTTGGCTTTTATCCTTATTTTTCTTAAGCATTTTCCTTTTTGTTTTATCTGATTAGATGCTGTATACAGCACTCTATCATATAGCTATTATTATAACCTTATTTTTTTATTTTCTCATTTTTTTACTCTTTTTTTTTTTTTTTTCCTTTATGCACAATATTTCCACACTTAACTTGAATAGGCAATTTGTGTTCACAGATTTTCAATGGCTTACGTCCCTCTTCCATCAGTCTAAGTACCTTGTCTTGCACATCTGTTTTCTGTATAGGGTCAAGAAGAAGGTATTCGTAGTTCAAGTGCCTACCTTATAACTGACATAAAGAGGAACGCCACAGGGGATTACAAATGCTCCTTATTGAATAAAGTCATGATCGCCTCCACAATGGTTACTGTGCATTGTAAGTAAATGCCATTCCTTTTCTGCCATGTGAACATCCAGCCCGGTTTGGCCGGGGTCACACTAGCGAGTTTTATGGACGTATGAGAGGCGCAAAAACTTTGCATTGCACACGGACCAATGATTCTCTATGGGGCAGCTCCTATCTGCCGTATATTTCGCTGCCGTATTTTACAGGCGTAGAAAATCGCAGCATGCTGCGTTTGTCAGCGTATTGCACAAAAAATCCGCCAATGAAAGTCAATGGGGGCGAGAAAAATACGGATTACACACGGACCAACAATGTGACTTGCGAGAAATACGCAGTGGTGTTCTATAGGAAAGCCGGTAATTCAGTGCGGTGTACAGTAAAATCACACTGACAGGTTAGACTAGAATAGCTAAAATAAATGTCTATATATATATATATATATATATATATATATATATATATATATATATATATATATATATATGTGTGTGTATATGTATGTATGTGTATATATATATATATATACATATATATTATATATTCTATGTGTATATATATGTATATATATATATAATATATTCTATGTGTCAGTGAGACACACACATATATATATATATATATATATATATATATATATATATATATATATATATATATATATATATATATATATATATATATATATATGTATTTATATTTCATACAGCGCTAGATAGCAGAAAAGTAATTCAATTGCCGGCTTTTGCTATCTCCTTCCCAAACCTGACAGTATATGAGACATGGTTTACATACAGTAAACCATTTCATATCCCTTATTTTTTAACACATTCCTCACTAATAATGTTCCAAGTGTCTGTGTGCAAAATTTGGGGGCTTTAGCTATTAAACTAATGGGTTAAATCATGGAAAAAATTGGCATGGGCTCCCGCGCAATTTTCTCCACCAGAGTGGGAAAGCCAGTGGCTGAGGGCAGATATTAATAGCCTGGAGAGGGACCATGGTTATAGGACCCCCCTGGCTAAAAACATCTGCCCCCAGCCACCCCAAAAAAGGCACATCTGTAAGATGCGCCTATTCTGGCACTTAGCCTCTCTCTTCCCACTCCCGTGTAGCAGTGGGATATGGGGTAATAAAGGGTTAATGTCACCTTGCTATTGTAAGGTGACATTAAGCCAGGTTAATAATGGAAAGGTGTCAATAAGACACCTATCCATTATTAATCCAATAGTAGTAAATGGTTAATAAAACACACACACATTAGGAAAAAAGTATTTTATGGAAATAAAGACACAGGGTATTGTAATAGTTTATTATACTCTCAATCCAATTGAAGACCCTTGTCACCTGAAACAAAGCTAAAATAAAAAAAAAACAATATCCCATACCTTCCGTTGTTCAGTCTTGTCCCACGCTGTAAATCCATCTGAAGGGGTTAAATAATTTTACAAGCAGAAGCCTGCTAATGCAGCCACCCCTGCCCTGACTGAACCACGGAAGGTATGGGATATTGTTGTTTAATTATTTTAACTTTGTTTCAGGTGACAAGGGTCTTCAATTGGATTGAGAGTATAATAAACTATTACAACACCCTGTGTCTTTATTTCCATAAATAGTTTTTTCCTAATGTGTGTGTTTTATTAACCATTTACTACTATTAATATCTGCCCTCAGTCACTGGCTTTCCCACTCTGGCGGAGAAAATTGCGCGGGAGCCCACGCCAATTTTTTCCGTGATTTAACCCTTTAGTTTAATAGCTAAAGCCCCAAAATTTTGCACAAAGACACTTGGAACATTATTAGTGAGGAATATGTTAAAAAATAAGGGATATGGAATGGTTTACTGTACGTAAACCATGTCTCATATCCTGTCGGGTTTGGGAAGGAGATAGCAAAAGCCGGTAATTCAATTGTCAGTTTTTGCTATCTGAGTATTTGAGCCCATGGATCCATTGTGTGTCCATTTTGCAAGTCGGCGAGAAAATCTTGCTGTACGGATGCCATACAGATTACATACGAAGGATGACATGCGCAAAATACGCTGACACACCCTGCCTACGGATGACATCCGGATCACTATTTTAGGAATATTTCTGCGTATTACGCATGTAAAATATGGACCGTATTTCCCTATGCTGAGTGTGACCCCGGCCTTATTCTGAAAATTGTTAAGAAGTATATAATATTTGTGATTTTTCCGGAGAATGTGCTTGTTTTTGTGATATGTAGATAATATTGGAATTGAGGTCATTGCACAGTGGCAAACATTATAGAGTTTTCCTTTTTAGAATAATAATACATTTCATTTAAATGGAATGAATGTTGATATGTTTACAGCAGAGCACGGCTTATGGAGCTTGTATTTATATTGCCTACTTTTTGCTGCATATAAATATTTAGCACCTTTTTATTTATAGCTATTTTGTTTTTTTTGTATATTTTGGGATAGATTTTTTTTTTGTCTCCTTTTATGAATCACTTACACTCACACTGAATACATGGAAATGCCGCCATTGTTCTCTTTAACAAGAAACAAAAGTCACCACACTAAGTCTGTCATGTCAGTGTATGTGTCATTCTACTTCCCTGACAGTATGGAACACAGAACAGAATGTTCATACTTTGCAGAACGCTGCAATTTTTGCTTCACCTGAAAAAACAGGTTTCAAACAAAACTGTTTTAAAAGGAATTTTCATTAGGTAGGAGTCCTAATACAGACGTGGTCTAATAATAATAATCTTTATTTTTATATAGCGCTAACATATTCCGCAGCATTTTACAGGTTGCACACATTGTCATCACTGTCCCCAATGGGGCTCACAATCTAAATTCCCTATCAGTATGTCTTTTTGAATGTGGGAGGAAACCGGAGTACCCGGAGGAAACCCACGCAAACACGGAGAGAACATACAAATTCTTTGCAGATGTTGTCCTTAGTGGGGCTTGAACTCAGGACTCAAGCGCTGCAAGGCTGCAGTGCTAACCACTGAGCCACCGTGCTACCCCTTAGTGTCTGGGCCAGTTTTTTTTTTAAATCTGACCGATGTCACTTTATGTAGCAACTAGATGGTGGCCCGATTGTAATGCATCGGGTATTCAAGAATATGTATGTTTATAACACAGCCCACGTAGTATATAGCACAGTCATTTAGTATATAGCAGCCACATAGTATATAGCAGCCACATAGTATATAGCACAGCCCACGTGATATATAGCACAGCCATGTAGTATATAGCACAGCCACGTATATATACCACAGCCCACGTAATATATAACAGCCCACGCAGTATATAACACAGGCCACGTATGTTGTGAATTCTGTGGCTGAGTTCACTTCTGTGGTCACAAGTGGTATTGCAGTCTCTGGGCTTCCTCCCTCAGGTGTTTTGGTGAGCTCGTTGGCTGCCTTGCTATTTAGCTCCACCTGAGTCTGTCTTCCTTGCTCCTTGTCAATGTTCCAGTGTTGGATCTGAGCTACTGCATCTTTCCTTGGGCCTGCTGCTCTGCTAGATAAGTGCTTCTAGTTTGTTTTCTGTTTTTTTCTGTCCAGCTTACTATTGTCTTTTGCTGGAAGCTCTGAGAAGCAGAGGGGTGCACCGCCGTGCTGTTAGTTCGGCACGGTGGGTCTTTTTGCCCCTTTGCGTGGTTTTCGTTTTAGGGTTTTTTGTAGACTGCATAGTTCTCTTTGCTATCCTCGCTCTGTCTAGAATATCGGGCCTCACTTTGCTGAATCTATTTCATTCCTACGTTTGTCTTTTCATCTTGCTAACAGTCATTATATGTGGGGGGGCTGCCTATTCCTTTGGGGTATTTCTCTGAGGTAAGTCAGGCTTGTATTTCTATCTTCAGGCTAGTCAGCTCCTCAGGCAGTGCCGAGTTGCATAGGTAGTTGTTAGGCGCAATCCACTGCTGCTTATAGTTGTGTGAGGATAGATCAGGTACTGCTGTCTACAGAGATTCCACGTCTCAGAGCTCGTCCTATTGTTTTTGGTTATTGCCAGATCTCTGTATGTGCGCTGATTACTGCACGCTGTGTTGCCTGATTGCCAGCCATAACACACGTAGTATATAACACTGCCCAAATAACACAGACAGCCACGTAGTATATAGCAGCCACGTAGTATATAGCAGCCACGTAGTATATAGCAGCCACGTAGTATATAGCAGCCACGTAGTATATAGCAGCCACATAGTATATAGCACAGCCCACGTAATATATAGCACAGCCCGCGCAGTATATAGCACAGCCCGCGCAGTATATAGCACAGCCCGCGCAGTATATAACACAGCCCGCGCAGTATATAACACAGCCCGCGCAGTATATAACACAGCCACGTAGTATATAGCAGTGTGGGCATCATATCCCTGTTAAAAAAAAAAAATGTAAATAAATAGTTAGATACTCACCTTCCGGCATCCAGCGAAGCTGTGCTGATGCGCGCGATGTTGCTGCCAGCTTCCGTTCCCAGTGATGCATTGCGAAATTACCCAGATGACTTAGCGGTCTCGCAAGACCGCTAAGTCATCTGGGTAATTTCGCAATGCATCTCTGGGAACGGAAGCTACTGGCCGCATCGCGAGGGGCGGGAAAGCTGTGGTTGCGACGGAAGGTGACAATAGCATGATTTTTTATTTTTTTTATTATTTTTAACATTATATCTTTTTACTATTGATGCTGCATAGCCAGCATCAATAGTAAAAAGTTGGTCCGGGATGGGGCGACACACTGGCGCTGACTGGAGGGGAGTAGGGAGGGGCCAATTCGCGGCCGGACTAAGCCTGTTGCTGATTGGTCGCGACGTGGGATTTCCGTTAACGGAAGTTGCAGACAGACAGACAAACAGACAGAAGTACCCTTAGCCAATTATATATATAGACTAGCTGAAGAGCCCGGCGTTGCCTGGGCATAGTAAATATCTGTGGTTAGTTATAGCACCTCACTTCTCTTATTTTCCAATCACGCCTCTCATTTTCCCAATCACATCTTTCATGTTCCCCCTCACATCTTTCATTTTCTCCCTCACACCTCTCATTTTCTTCCTCACTCCTCTCATTCCCCCCTAACACTTGTCATTTCAACCTCACATCTGTCATTTTCTGATCACTCCACTATTTTTCCTCACTCCTCTCATTTTGTACTCACACCTTTTCATTTTCACCTCACACCTCTCATTTTCACCTCATCACCTCAGTATATACATGTTTGTCATCTCCCTTATATATAGTATACATCTGTATGTCATCTCCTGTATATAGTATATACCTGTATGTCATCTCCCCTGTATATAGTATATACCTGCTGTGTGTCATCTCCCCTATATATAGTATATACCTGAATGTCATCTGCTTCTATATATGGTATATACCTGTATGTCATCTCCTCCTGTATATAGTATATACCTGTCATCTCCCCTGTATATAGTATATACCTGCTGTGTGTCATCTCCCCTATATATAGTATATACCTGAATGTCATCTGCTTCTATATATAGTATATACCTGTATGTCATCTCCTCCTGTATATAGTATATACCTGCATGTCATCTTCTATATATAGCATATACCTGTATTTCATCTCCTCCTGTATATAGTATATACCTGTAGGTCATCTGCTCCTGTATATAGTATATACCTGTGTGTCATCTCTCCTGTATATAGTATATATCTGTGTGTCATCTCCCCTGTATATAGTATATACGTGTGTCATCTCCTCCTGTATTAGACCTCGTTCACACGTTATTTGTTCAGTATTTTTACCTCAGTATTTGTAAGCTAAATTGTCAGTCTGATAAATCCCCAGCCAACAGGAAGCCCTCCCCCTGGCAGTATATATTAGCTCACACATACACATAATAGACAGGTCACGTGACTGACAGCTGCCGTATTTCCTATATGGTACATTTGTTGTAGTTTGTCTGCTTATTAATCAGATTTTTATTTTTGAAGGATAATACCAGACTTGTGTGTGTTTTAGGGCGAGTTTCATTTGTCAAGTTGTGTGTGTTGAGTTGCGTGTGGCGACATGCATGTAGCGACTTTTGTGAGATGAGTTTTGTGTGGCAACATGCGTGTAGCAACTTTTTGTGTGTCGAGTTGCATGTGACAGGTTAGTGTAGCAAGTTGTGTGCAGCAAGTTTTGCGCGTGGCGAGTTTTATGTGTGGTGCCTTTTGAGTATGTGCAAGTTTTGTGTGAGGCAACTTATGCATGTGTTGCAACTTTTGTGCATGTGGCAATTTTTCCGCGTGTGCAAGTTTTGCGTGTGGCGAGTTTTCCATGAGGTGAGTTTTGCACTTGTGGCGAGTTTTGCAAGAGCCTTGTTTTTGCATGTGGCGAGTTCTGCGAGTGGCGAGTTTTGAGCGGCGACTTTTGTGTTTCGACTTTTATGTGGCGAGGTTGGTGTATTTGTGGTGAAATGTGTGCTGAGGGTAATATGTGTTCAAGCACGTGGTAGTGTGTGGCGCATTTTGTGTGTGTTCATATCCCCGTGTGTGGTGAGTATCCCATGTCGGGGCCCCACCTTAGCAACTGTACGGTATATACTCTTTGGCGCCATCGCTCTCATTCTTTAAGTCCCCCTTGTTCACATCTGGCAGCTGTCAATTTGCCTCCTACACTTTTCCTTTCATTTTTTCCCATTATGTAGATAGGGGCAAAATTGTTTGGTGAACTGGAAAGCGCGGGGTTAAAATTTCACCTCACAACATAGCCTATGACGCTCTCGGGGTCCAGACGTGTGACTGTGCAAAATTTTGTGGCTGTAGCTGCGACGCCTCCAACACTTTTCCTTTCACTTTTTTCCCCATTATGTAGATAGGGGCAAAATTGTTTGGTGAATTGGAACGCGCGGGGTTAAAATTTCGCCTCACAACATAGCCTATGACGCTCTCGGGGTCCAGACGTGTGACTGTGCAAAATTTTGTGGCTGTAGCTGCGACGGTGCAGATGCCAATCCCGGACATACATATATACATACACACACACATACACACATTCAGCTTTATATATTAGATAACTCTGGAACGCTTCAACATATCCCAGTGATTTTGAGATTGTTTTTTTTCTCGTGACGCATTATACTTTATGATAATGGTAGTTAGGTTGATATGTTTTGCCTTTATTTATACAAATGTGGCAAAAATGTTAAATCATTTGCAATTTATAATCTTTGAATGATTATCTCTTTAATCCACATAAAAACATCAATAAATAACATTTCTCTTATGCCTGCTTTACATGAGCATCATTTGTAAACATATGTTATTTTATGTTGTTAGCATTTTAGGAGGTTTAAAAATGTAGCAGCAATTTTTCATTTTTTTAAGGTGTCAGATTCATTCTGCCTTAACATCTGACCCCTAGAACAGAATTCATGATAGCAATCCTGAGTGCTGTGATAAGAATTTTTAGGCCAGTTTAATTTTGCCCTGTAATAACTCCATACAGATGAATGTTTCTAAATATAGAGAATAATGTTTCCACAAAGTGTGTTTTCCTTCCATTCCATAGTTCTGTTCTTGTCTTCTAGACTTAGACTTGTCTTTGACACCTACTGGAGATATAACCAAGCAGATTGGAGACAGTCTGTCCGTGTCTTGCATTCCTTCTGCCAGCAAAAATGTTTCAGTTACATGGATGAAAGTGAGTTTTATTCCCTTTTATGGCTTCACAAACATCTGTTACACATGCAAATCTAGAATTGAAAGTCGGTAAATTGTGTGGCGTGTGATGGAAATGAAGAATAGGTTGTGCTAGCAGAAACTACTGACAAATGTATGTTATAGTGTTTAATATTTCTTATCATAAACTCCATGTAACGTTCTGTTTATTGTACATATTAGCTCTATGAAGGTTAATATGTCAATTCATCGGCTGATGTTTCTATATTACATGCTAGATTTTTCCTTGATGTGTGTGGGTGGAACCCAGCAATATTGTTCATTTACCGTATATACCCGAGTATAAGCCGAGATTTTCAGTCCAAATTTTGGGCTGAAAGTGCCCCTCTCGGCTTATACTCGAGTCAAGGTGGGTGGCAGGGTCGGCGGGTGAGGGCGCTGAGGCATACTTACCTGCTTCCAGCGATCCTGGCGCTCCCCGCCTGTCCCGCGGTCTTCGGTGCTGCAGTTCTTCCACTGTTCAGCGGTCACGTGGGACCGCTCATTAGAGAAATGAATAAGCGGCTCCACCTCCCATAGGGGTGGAGCCGCATATTCATTTCTCTAATCAGCGGTGCCGGTGACCGCTGATAGAGGAAGAAGCTGCTGCACCGAAGACAGCTGTACGGAGGAAGGAGCCGGACGCCGGGACCAGGTAAGTATCGCATATTTACCTGTCCACGTTCCAGCCGCCGAACGCCGCTCCATCTTCCCGGCGTCTATCCGCTCTGACTGTGCAGGTCAGAGGGCGCGATGACGCATATAGTGTGCGCGGCGCCCTTTGCCTGATCAGTCAGTGCGCAGAGACGCCAGGACTGGACGCTGGGAGCTGCAAGCAAGAGAGGTGAGTATGGCATTTTTTTTATTTTAATTGCAGCAGCAGCAATGGCACAGATATATGTGGAACATCTATGGGGAAATATGAACGGTGCAGAGCACTATATGGCACAGCTATGGGACAAGAATGAACGGTGCAGAGCACTATATGGCACAGCTATGGGGCAAGAATGAACGGTGCAGAGCACTATATGGCACAGCTATGGGGCAATATGAACGGTGCAGAGCACTGTGGCACAGCTATGCGGAAATATGAACGGTGCAGAGCACTATATGGGGCACAGCTATGGGGAAATATGAACGGTGCAGAGCACTATATGGCAGAGCTATGGGGCAATATGAACGGTGCAGAGCACTATATGGCACAGCTATGGGGAAATATGAACGGTGCAGAGCACTATATGGCAGAGCAATGGGGAAATATGAACGTGCAGAGCACTATATGGCACAGCTATAGGGCAATATGAACGGTGCAGAGCACTATATGGCACAGCTATGGGGAAATATGAACGGTGCAGAGCACTATATGGCAGAGCTATGGGGAAATATGAACGGTGCAGAGCACTATATGGCACAGCTATGGGGCAATAATGAACGGTGCAGAGCACTATATGGCACAGCTATGGGGCAATAATGATTTATTTTTATTTTTGAAATTCACCGGTAAATGCTGCATTTCCACCCTAGGCTTATACTCGAGTCAATAAGTTTTCCCAGTTTTTTGTGGCAAAATTAGGGGGGTCGGCTTATACTCGGGTCGGCTTATACTCGAGTATATACGGTAGTTGAAAAGTAAAGAGCTGTGAACGTTTTCTTTAAAAAGATTAAACAATATATCATTTTTTATCACAATATACTCATTGGAATAGCACGTATATAATGATGACGTTTGTTTCATTTCTATTTCCAGAACCAAAAAATCCTTTCCCAACCTACCTTTACAAATCTGCAGTATCGAGATTCGGGCACTTATGAGTGTGAGACCAGCTTATTGGAAGTGGACGGTCTAAGGAGAAAGAAAACATTAAGACTAACTGTAGAAGGTTGGTTAGACTTGCTAATAATACATGCCTTGAAAAAATTATTTAGAGGATTTAAATTTATAGAAATCAACTTCCTCCGGGTGATGTAGGACAATCTCTCCCCAATAATCAAACAGTAATAAAGTAGAAAGCCTGCAGCAACCAGAGGATGTTTGAGAATGTCCTCTGGTCTGATGATGCCCCTTGTCTTCCTGCATTCTCTTGTTTATGGAAATTAATTTTTAACATCCAATTCTGATTTTTTAATGACTTTGCCTCAGCCTATTTTTGTTTTTGAGGCTTCGACGCCTCCTTATAACTTTTTTGTTTTTCCATCTTGGACTTTTTTTTGTGTGACATGTTGTAATGTTGAGTATCACTATTCATTTTAGCATAAACTGTACTGGAAAACTAGGAAATAATTCCAAGTGCAATGTGTTAGGTGTCGAGTTCCCACCACTGCACAGGGGGAATCTCGAGCCATCTCCACTGCGGTCTCCCATTCTTCTCCAGCCGCAGTGGAGCCTGCTCAGCAGAGACGTCAGTCCCAGCATCTGGATCAAGCTGATACTGTGCGCTTGGTTACTGCTGCATTTCCATGCTCAGCCCTTGTAACCAGGACTGATCAGCAGCGAGCCCTGCTTTTCTTCTACTGAGCATGCCCAAGGGACGACCTCTCATTGGAGGTCGGGGGTCACATGCTCAGGTCCTGTAGCAGCTCCTATTGGACCACTAGGAAGGTCCTGGAGAGCTTCCGCTATAAAAGGTTCGCATGGCCATGCGCTAGTATAAACTTATTATTGTGTGTGCGTGGATGTATGCCTGTCGATGGATGAGCACCGAATCATTCCCATCCCTAGTGTTGACTGTTCGCGAACGGTGGAAGCTACGTAGCACCTGACAGTGCTATCCCGCACAGCTAGCACACGATACAGCGTCTGACAGCAGTGACCACCTGTGCGGCGCCGTGCGCTAATAAACCGCTTTCCTGGCCCAAGTCTGGGTGGTTAGTGGCATCCACCAGAGTGGCACTGCACGCACCCTTGTGCAATAAATTATTAGTTCTGTTAATCTCTGACATCCCAGTAGCAGTGTCGAGCGCAGGAGGTCTAGAGGAACTCTTTCCCTGAGTCTTGGAACAGAGTTCTGTGACTCTTTGCTTGCGTTCTTTGTGTGGTACTGCGGCCCTGTGACGCAACAGTGTTCGCTTCCTTCATACCGGGTGAAGCTAACCCGTGTGTGTATCCACATTATACCGCCATGTAGTCTGTCATTACTCAGCAGCAGGTTCCATCTCTGCACGGTGGACCCCGGGCTGCAAACGCACCTTATACCATCCTTATAATTATTTGGTGCATTCCGCTAGTCCTAACACAGTGAAATGGTTAAAATACACAATTGTGCCGTTGTTTTTATGTTTTGTCTTTACAGTGTTCTATGTGTGGTAAAAGTGACCTCAAAACATGATTCTTCGGATGAAGACAATTAGTGATAGCAAACGTGTTGTTTTTCTTTTTTTTTATAAGTGGAGAAAAATATGAAGAAATTTGTAAAACAAACCCAAAACAAAAAAAGTTGGTGGCGAGCTGACATTGTTTCTGACGCCATTTTGGGGTACTTAGGATGTCTTGACTGCTTTCTGTTGCATTTTTTGGGTTAAGTACAGCAACAGAAATAATGTAATTCCACCATTACATTTATTTATTTTTTCGCTTAGCATTTAACCCCTTCACTACATGTGATATAAAAGTACAGTTGTGCTGAAAAGTTTACATACCCCTGCAGAATTTTTGCTTTCTTGGCTTTTTTTCAGAGAATATGGATGATAACACCAAAACTTTTTCTCCACTCATAGTTAGTGGTTGGGTGAAGGCATTTATTGTCAACCTCTACTTGAGTTTCTCTTTTTAAATTATAAATGTGCCATTTGTATTGCTTTCCACAGGTTGTACAGCACCAAAATAAACTCATCGGCATAAAGAACAGACCCTGGCTACTCATACACGGCTGAGCTAGCCCCCGTTTAGTCAATAAAACAGCTGTCATCCATAGCAGCCACTATTACTTGACTCCTCTCAGAGAGGAATTCTGTCCTTTCTCTCTCTTCAGCTCCAAGACATATCCAGTCTGGTCAGCTTCCCTGAGCTAAGCTCTCTTAGATGAGCACCTAGCCTGTGTATATACAGAGCTAGCCATGTGTACTAATCAAAGCCTGGATTTACCCCTAGCCTGCCTGACATTGCTACTATATTTATTACACAATGGGAAAGATATAAAGTTGTTCTGCAAATTTTTTTTAAAAGGGGACTAAACAAAAAATAAATCTCAAATTGTTAATTGTGTTTTTATTTGCCGTCTGTAGGAAAGCCACGGATCAAGCTATCTAAAAAAACAAATGCTGATGGAAAGTCAAAAACAATTCTCTATGAAGTAGACGGCTTTCCAAAGCCTGAAGTGCAGTGCGTCAGTCTGGGTAACGGAGTGTACCTAAACAAGGTGGGTTCCAGGTTTATTTACTCTGAGGTTTACTGCAGAGACCTGACGTAGAGTTGATGTTCTTCGCGTATCTTAATGTTGGAAACAGGAACACATGGGCTACTCCGCACAGTGAACAAGTCTGGAGGAACATGCTCACACACCACCAAGAAACTTGAAGACACAAAAGAGCATAGTAGAACCAAAATCACTCAGTTTCAAAAAAATCACAGTAATCTGCAAGTGCTAGTAAAAAGATGTAAAAAACAGGGTATTTGGTTGATACGTTTTTTGCAAAAAATGTATACTAAGCTGCTCCACCAAACGTCACGGTATACCCATATCAGAGCAGTCCTAACTGATGTATGCAATCCCTATCTGATGTATTTAAAAACCTGATCATCTGTATATTACCTGTGTGAACAGGGTTCAGAGAGGAAAAGTCCATGTGGACATGCTGAGTGGAACAGCTTTTGTGCAGATAGCCCAAGAGGGGTGGTGGGTAACTGCATAGGGATTGCATACATCAGTTAGGACTGCTCTGATATGGGTATACCTTGACGTTTGGTGGAGCAGCTTAGTATACATTTTTTGCAAAAAACGTATCAACCAAATACCCTGTTTTTTACATCTTTTTACTAGCACTTGCGGATTACTGTGATTTTTTGAAACTGAGTGTTTTTGGTTCTACTGTGCTCTTTTTTGTCTTAGCGTACCTTATTGTGAAGAATTGGACTGAATACTTCTCATGTGCATGCGACACTGCAAAATATCTGAACTTATATATGCAATGACCCAGAAACTTCAAATTGAGTTTTCCATATTTCATCTTCTACAGACTGAAGAAACCACATTAAGTAATGGAAGATATACTGCCAAACTTATCATCTCTCCAGAAGAAAATGTCACTATAATCTGCAGCGCTGAAAACAAACTAGGGAGGGAATCCCATTCTCTAAACATCTCGGCGAGTAAGTACCTTGTCACTCAGTCAGGCGCCTGTGTTTTACCCTAATTAAGTGCGGCGGCAGAAAGCACATCACTGATTGTGTACAGTCACTCCTTCATCCTTGTCAATATGTGAAGTCCCTCCGCACATCACTACACTCTAGTTGCATTTTCTCATCATTTCCACCCATGGGTCGGCTATTTTGTGAAAATATGAATGCATGGATGGAAGGATTGGCAAAATAAAAGCAAAATTGGATATGGCTGCTTACATCAGAGTTAAATGGTTGCAGAAAGAAGCCAAAAGCCTTATAAAAAAAAGGAGTGAAAGTAGGCGCCTCCTGATCTTCCCTGTGAATTGGGAGTGATCACTCTGCGGTTCACCTTTGTCTATATTAACCTTGTCATCTTGTACAGAAGAGGAGTCTAAATAGAAGATTTGGTTAGTCGAGTCTCTACGACATCGGTGAAAAAGCGAAACATTCTCGGTAGTTTTACGTGCACTAAGGGAAGAGTCACTTTACTGCTAGAGATTACAGCACATTATGGTGGTGAAGGTGACTTTCATACATCATCAGAAGAAGGGTTTTTTTAATTTCACTTCTCAATTTTTCATTTCAGTCAGCATCCCAGAGCCAGTTGAGCCTAATAATAAAAGTGGTAAGTAAAGTAGTAGCGTACGGTGTTTCTCTTCTTCCTGGGGTTTCCACTTTCCTTTCTCTACAGCACATCTTATTTTTTTATATTTCTGCACAGTTAGAGATTAATAAAGGACATTATCTTTCTTTCTGCTGCACTTTAACTCTTAGAACTGTCCTAAAAGATGTCTTTTGTAAGTCAGCGATCTTCTGTTTGGGAAGGTGAGAAGCATAAGTAATGCGGCGGGGTGATTGCAGCTCTTGTGTATATTGTTTTGCATACTAAATACTTGACTACAAGCGGGAAGAAATACAATTAGTATGTCTGTGCGGAGAGAGTGACATGAAGCTTGAGAGCAAGTCTCAAAGTCATCCTTGTATCTCATGTTTTCTTAATGGAAAGCTAAATTCACAATGCTGCTCAGACAGTTGCTCACTTTTATGTGCCACATTTTGTTTGTGTTCACTCTCTTCCTATTAAGCGCGGCTCCTGAAATGTCTGCTGTTGGAGTTCGTTTTACCATTATTTTTGTTTTTCAAAACTCACTTTTTAGGTGAAAGTAATGATAACGCAAAACTCATTGTGGGGATTGTTGTTGGCCTTCTGCTTGCTGCACTGGTAGCCGGATTAGCCTACTGGATATACGTAAAGAGAACAAGGTAGGTCAACAGCTTTCATTTTAATTAATTACCGAATCATTCTATGCAGTAATTGATTGGAAGGAGGTTTGTGCTGTCAGTAGGAAACTCTATTTCTTATATGAGTATATATCTAAAGTCTTAATAATTAGTGGGGTGTAAAGATTTGTAAATGCGTATGAAAATCAACTAATGCGAAGTTATTTATTCTATTCAAATATATGGTTTATTCACTGAAGAACGTGACTCAAAATATTCTTTACATTGGGGTACATCCCACGTACACAGCTGCTGGGCTGTTAGTGTATCCGCATAGACAAGTGATGGGAGATGTAAACAGCTGAGCTACAATGTTTAATTTTACCACTTGAAATGTGTGTATATATATATATATATATATATATATATATATATATATATATATATATATATATATATATATATATATATATATATATATATATATATACACATACTAATAGCGGTTACCACTGGATGATGTAGTGCGTAGCAGAAAAGTTAGTGTATTTGATATTTGCATACCCTGCCTGACAACTATAATGTGTACTGAGCAGCATGGGATTTCAGCAGCAGGGAGGAGGAACACTGAGGAGCTGTCAGTGAGGCTTTGTGGGACCAGATTGTCTTTATCTCATGAATAAACGTGGATTTGTGATTACACCGCTATTCTGAAATCAATTTCAAAAGTAAATACCACAGCCTAATTAGGAAGTATGGAAATAACAATATATTGAGGTTGTATTGTGAAATCTAGTGATCCTTGTTTGCTTCCTAATTGTGAAAGCCAAATTGATTTTTATCTACAGATAAACATATTATGCAGTGCTATTAGTCAATGCTGTTGCTACTTTTTTCTGAGTCCCACTGCTTCTCACCCAGGCCCAGGTCTGCAAAATAAATCACAGTTGTAATATCAAGCGAGTTACCTTAATTAAATGTATCATTCTTGACAGTGCTTCATCCTGTGTAAACAAGATGTGCTGCCGAGAATGATGGAATTCTATAGCATGGAACAGTTAGGCTGCGTTCCCACAATGAACTTTCGGTGACTTTTTGATATTACGGTCTTTTTGCACCATTTGTGCACCCATTAAGTAAAATGAGTTATTTGCATTTTTTTTTTCAAAAATACACAGCATAAAAAATCACCAAAAAATTCAACGTGGGAACATAGCCTAAGGCCGGGGTCACACTAGCGTAGAATACGGGCAAGTGCTATGCGAGAAAACATCGCATAGCACTCGGACCAGTGTTAATCTATGGGGCAGATCACATCACCGTATTTTTTTTCTCAGACGTATTCGACGTGCATGTAAAATTGTCCGTGTATATCGTCTGAGACTCGCCAATGCAAGTCTATGGGTGCGAGAAAAAATCTGACGCCACACAGACCATCCGTCTAGTTTGTGACAAATACGCACATATTTTCCTCATTTCAGCCCATCGAGCCATTAAATTCAATGGGGAAAAGTACAGTAGTGAGGAATGTAACATCATACATATCATACAGATACATAAATGCGAGAAAATCCCATCATCACATTGCAGATGCATTACACACGGATGACCATACGGAGAACACTTGTGCGACTCTCGGCAGAGCGACTCGGACTGATTCTTCATATGTTAAGTGTGACAATCATTCTGTGAGCATGTAGCTGTGGTCAGCCGTTCTAAGCAGACTATTAAGCCAGCATGATAAGCAAACAAGTAGTCAAACGGCAATCGTTAACATGTGTTGCCCACCTAAGTGATAACAACGGTGCCTTTATTTTGTTTTAGCTATTTCCCATGCAATAGTGGAAGCCAAATGAGAATTCAACACTGTACTAACATCTACACATAAATGACCATCACCAAATCATCACTTCCCGTAGTCCATGGAGTAGTTATTCTCACAGGTGAACCACACGCTGCACCCTTTGGGGCCAATTCATGACGACTGGAGTGGCGCCTTCTCGTGCTACATCAGTCTCGCTGAAATACAAGATGAATTTGGGGCATATTCTTTGTGGTGTGTTCCTCCATGCTGTGCCACTTCAGGGGCTGGAGTAACATTTCTGGCATACAAAAAGCCAAAAAATGTGACTTTTCAAGGCTTTCACACCACTTTTCTACCACTAGGCTATGTGCACACGCTGCGGATTTTGCTGCGGATCCGCAGTGGCTTTGACGCTGCGGATCTGCAGCAGTTTTCCCATGCGTTTACAGTACCATGTAAACCTATGGAAAACAAAATCCGCAGTGCACATGCTGCGGAAAAAAACGCGCGGAAACGCTGCATTGTTTATTCCGCAGCATGTCAATTCTTTGTTTGGATTCCACTGCGGTTTACACCTGCTCCATAATAGGAATCCGCAGGTGTAAAACCGCAGGTGGAATCTGCACAAAAAACGCCGTAATCCGCCGTGCAGTTTACCTGCGGATTTACAAAAACAAGTGCGGAAAAATCCGCAGACATCCCACCTGCGTGGGCACATAGCCTAAAAGCTTTGATGAATCAGCCCTTGTCTTATCAATGGCCTTGCACAGCTGTCTACTCCTTTTATAGCAAATTACATTTCAGGATCCAATGAAATTGCTCTATCACTTGATGGGCAGAATTCTGCATGTAGACAAGAACATTTGTTCCTGTCCTACAGAGTTCCCCATGTTGATCTCTATCCTTCCCCATGTGTGTTTTCTCACAGTGCCGGTAACTTGGGACTTCTTCATTTACCGTAAATCCTGGACAATTGTTCATCATGAGAATTATGAGTCACATACAAAAGATATGGCAAGCCGTACATGCTTCCTGGGCATTCATAATTAAATAGATGGTAATAATCATAGACAGATTCCGATGCATTAGTAATGATGGAGGGCATCCTCCTTCCTCATAAAGTACAGAGAGAAAACCGTGTAATGTTGTTGTCTCCAAAATGGTTAACTGTAGGGCGGCATCCTCCGACTACTTGGCTACGTTGCACTCAACACCCATAAAACAAATGCAATGACTTCAAGGCAAGACATTCAGCTCCCAAGAAAACTCCTTTTATGCCAGCTTTAACAACCTTGTATGCCATGGCAATGCACATACTCCTATTTGTGGCACAGCAAATCCCTGCAGAAGCACCTTGAGGCTATGTTCACACGTTGCTTTTTTTAAAGCATTTTTGAGCATCATGAACTGTATGGAGCATTATATGGGGCTCCTGATTCAATATGGATATTCAAAAGCATTTAACCTACTAATGTCTCAATTAATTCAAGTGTATTGGTATTTATTTTTGACATTTCCCAGTAGCTGCTGCATTTCCCACTCTAGGCTTATACTCGTGACTTGCTGGGCCACAAATTGGAATATATGTACATTATTTCACTGTAATATACAAGGTTTAAAACAAAGCTGTAATAAAAGAATTTCTTTATTATGAGCTGGTTGGAATATTGGCCTTCTGGCTGCTAAGTTGGGATGTGGAGCCAAGGACCAGCTGAGAACAGGGGAACAGACTTGTACTTCTACGTTTGACTTAAGATAAGATTGAAAGACCCAAGAATAAAATATTGACCGTGAATATTATATTCCTTATTTGATATTTTGGTTATTCGAAGTACACAAAACAAAAAGCCAGAAATTGGAGTCTAAAATTATGTATGATATATTGTCAGTTTCGAACAGATTTCTTTCTCCTTCAGTAATAATCAGACCTGTAAGCTAGTGACGTTTTAATAGCCCCAGTGCTGTCAATCAGCATGCCTAAATGATATGTCCTCTAATTATATTTTCTGCAAGGATTATCTCCTGCTGTCAGTCTTGACACGGCCCTGTCAGTTTTGGAGCGATCGTGAGAATTTACTGAATTGCTTCAGTGTTGTGAAAAAAATGACTAGCAAATATTAATATTGTCAGAGCCCCCTGTGTCAAGTAACCTGCCTGTGAAGGTAGTGCATGTCTGGGTGTGAGCGCCATTAAAGGGGAACGTCATAGAAATGAAACATCCTTAATGTCAGAAGATACGTAAAATGAGATCTAATTAGTCACACAGTAGGAAACCTAAGCTGTCCAGGTTTTTTTTTTGTTTTCTTACATTTAATAAAATGTGTTATATCAGAAAAAAAAATCAGATTTTTTTATTTATTTTTTTGAGATGGGGATTTGTTTTCCTTTTTTTTGCACCTTTTTTATTTATATGTGACCATTAAGGAAGTTTATTTTTACTTTATTGATCATTTTTTCCGACTACTACTGGGCATCCATTTGTGGAATATAATACAGTATAGTGATGTATTAATTGCGCTATCATTGCTAATTAGCATGACTAAATGGCATGACAGAACCGTTCTGGGTGTGTTAGGACTGGGTGTGCAGACAGAGCTCCTTCCATCAAGTGATCATACGTTCTAACCAAATCATTGGTGTTGGCATTTCTCAAGCACTATGTACTGGTAGCTGGCGAAATAGAAGGCGGATGTGGTAATGAACCATTCCCCTGGATCCTGTGTCTGACAGCCAGACACATAACCTGATCCTGCTAGATTGTAGGACAGGAGCTCTAACCCCACTTGTATGTCATACGTCTTGCTCTGTGAATTTGGATGCGGGCTTGCATGCCTAGCCCAAATCTTTTATGGCAGATGATGACTGATGTAGTCAGCAATCATGTGCCTCAATCATCTGGGGTAGAATGGAGCTCCATCTGCCTCTGTTAACCTGTTAAATGCCTCTGTCAATTTATGGTCAAGAGGCAAGGATGGCCTGCTATGACAGCCGGGGGACTGCTAAAGACCCCTGTGCCTGTCATTACGATATTCCTGTGAAAGCCAGCCTGTAACTAGTCTTCGTAGGAAATCATGATTTTCACCATACATAGTGCTGACGCACTGCTATTTATAGTACAAGTGACCAAACAATCACAGCTTCAAGTCCACTAAGGGGATTAACAATTGCAATAAAAATTGGATTAAAATGTTATGAAAAAAAAAATATATAAAAGTTAAAATTACTCCCCTTTTGCCACATTAAAAATTAAACAAAAATTAATACACATTTGGTATTGCTGCATTCATAAAAGTCTGATATATCAAGCAAAATATAAATTAAATTAATCTGATGGATAAATGGCGTAACAAGAAATAATCGAAACAGGTTTACATTTTCTGGCTGCGACTACGTTGCAATAGAAAAATGGTATCAACAAAACATCAGCTCAGGGTGCAAAAGATAAGCCATCACCCAGCCCCAGACTCCAAAAATTAAAAACGTTACTGGTTTTGGAAAATGGAGACAAAAGCAAAACTTTTTTTCATTCCAAATTTCTTTTATTTTTACAACTTAAATAAAAAAATGTGCATACATGTTTTCTATCTGTGTTCTCTTTCTGACCTGGAGAATGAATTACCAGGTCAGTTTTACCATATAGTGAACATTGTAAATAAATTAATTTTTTCCCCCCATTTTTCAGTGCATCACTTGATAAAATTAATGGTTTCATTCAAAAGTTCAGCTCATCTGCAAAAAAACAAACCATCATACAGCTATGTGGATGGAAAAATAACAAGTTATGGCTCTTGGGAGAAGGGGAGAAAAAAGTGAAAACGAAAATAGCCATGTCTTGAAGGGGTTAAGCCCACTTTATTGTAAATTTACAACGCATGGATAAAGTTCATAACCAAGTGCTATAACACCTGATGAGGTTGAAACCAGACGTTTACATACACTATATAAAAAAGACACATATGCATGTTTTTCTCAATATCTGACATGAAATCAGAATAAATCTTTTCCGTTTTAGGTCAATTAGGAATACCATCATTATTAATATTTGCCAAATGCCAGAGAGCGAGAGAACGTTTTTCTCCAAAAATTAAGGTCTTTGTTCCTGTGTGCATTTGCAAACTTTAATCTAGCTTTTTTAGGTTTCTTTTGGAGTAAAGGCTTCTTCCTGGCAGAATGGCCTTTCAGCCCATGTTGATACAGTTCTCGCTTCACTGTGGATATTTACACACTTACCATCTTCCGCCATCATCTTCACAAGGTCTTTTGCTTTTGTCCTTGGGTTGATATGCACATGTCGGACCAAAGCAGGTTCATCTCTGGGACACAGAACCCGTCTCCTTCCTGAGCGGTATGATGGCTGGACATTCCCATCTTCTTTGTACTTGCATAAAATTGTTTGTACAGATGAACAAGGCTTGTGCAAGTCCACAATTCTCTTCATGATATTTTGGCTGATTTCCTTACACTTTCCCATAATGCACACAAAGAAGCATTAAAGGTGTGCTTCAAAATACATCCACAGGTGTGTCTCTAATTAACCGAGATGTTGCCAAAAAAACTATCAGAAGCTTCCAAACACATGACATCTTCATATGGGCAGTCCAGAATTGTTTAAAGGCATAGTAATCTTAGTAGTAAAAAATCCACCGCCAAGAGGTTGCAGTCCAATAAGCTTTATTCCAAAATCTTCATATAAAAGCATAGACAACTGACAATAGAAAAAAATGGCAGAAATATCAGGTGTCCCAGATGCCGGTTTACGCATTTCACGGCCAAATATGCCCTTAGTCATAACCAGGTTTTAAGGATGGTGTTTAGCTTTTAGATTTGCTGTGCAGTTCTCATAGGGATGGGTGGGTGTGGTGGAAATGGCTGTATGGGGAAACGGTGCCTTCATTCAAATGGCTAGAAGGATCCTAAATATATTTAGCCTTAGCATGGTATGGCCCTCTTTTCTAAAAGCAGATGCTGGGATTCTGTCAGGGTTTACTTGCTGTTTGCATACACAGTACCTTGTTTGACAGGAGAAAGAAATATAAAATTTTCAGATCATAAAGTTATGTGTGTTTATTGTAATTAAAGAAAATGTATCATCTTGTAAACTGGCATTAACATTAGAGAAGTATAAGAAAAGAAAGTATAATTGTATTGCTGACAACTAGTGATGAGCGAGCGTGCTTGCCACTGGATCATGCATCGGGTACACGTCAAGAATCGCGGTTGCTCGTGTCCCCACCTCGCATGTTTCGCAGCTGTTAGACAGCCCATAAACATGCGGGGATTGCCTGCTGTACACGGTAATGCAGTAGGAATGTATGGCAGGCAGTCTCCGCATGCTTATTGGCTGTCTAACAGCCGCAAAACGTGGGTCGGGTACACGAGTACCCACAATACTCGACGAGCACTCCAATGCACGATCGAGTGGAGAGCACGTGCGCTCACCACTATTCACAACCTCTAGTAAGTGTCACTCTTCCATGAGATGAATTGTTCCTTTGTGTACTGTATGTTCCAGGGGCCATATTTGCTGAAGAGGAATAGTTACTAATGAAAATTGTGAAATCTGGATTAACTAGGAAGAAACATGTTGATATTTTCTTCATTACTTGGCGATGGAATAAATGTACCGTTTAAAAGTTTTTCCCGTGCTACAGAGTTACAGTATAATACTAAGAAGATAATCTCTGCTCTTTCTGAATCATCCTGCCCTTAACTAAACCATGGGAATAGTGTCCTAGCTAAGATTGTACCATTCGCTTACTATAGATGTTTACATGAAATGTCTAACAAACGTCCAACACTCCGTCAGCAGCAGCCAGGATGAGGACATGATTTGTAATTTGTATGTATGGAGTACACAGCGGGGCCCGGTTTTGTGATCTGTGTATGCACCACAAAGGATTTATCGCTCATCCACAACTGCTGCTGTTTGATGAAGGGAATGGAAATTCATCAGCTGGAAAGAAAATCCAGCTTTGTTGTTTTGAGTTCTACCTTTTGTTATATACCAGGTTATCCATACGATTGACATTCCTGGAAGATAAATATTTGTTTAAAAAAAGGAATATTTTTTGTGTAGATATCGTCCTTGAAGCACAATGTGAAATTAACCTATATGGAGATTCTAATATTCGATTAAATGACAGGCAGGAATTTCGTAATGCTGATATGGTGCCCGTTTTCCCATCATGAAGGATAATTCCCGTAATAACGATCTTGTGGGTATTGTCTTGGTGAGTTCATGGTGAATGAACTTGCTCCTGCTGCAACTACAGTGGGGGCAATAAGGCTATGTGCACACGTTGCGGATTAGGCTTAGGAATTTCTGGTGCGGATTCTGCGTCTCCTGGCAGAAAACGCACCTGCGGATTTTTGTTGTTTTTTGTGCGTTTTTGCGGCGGTTTTCTTGCGGATTTGCTGCGTTTTCTACCCCTGCGGTTTTCTATAATGGAATGGGTACAAAAATGCTGCAGATTCACAAAAGAAGAAGTGACATGCTACTTCTTTTAAACCGCAGCGTATTTTCCGCAAAGTGCACAGCATTTTTTTTCTCATTGATTTACATTGTACTGTAAATCAATTGCGGATCTGCAGCGTTTCTGCACTGCAAAAAATGCTGCGGATCCGCAGAGAATCCGCAACGTGTGCACATACCCTTAGTGTTTGTTCCCTTGCTGATTTTGTAAGTTTGCCCACTGACAAAGATATGAATATAGTATTATTATATTTTAAGGGTAGGTTAATTTTAACATTGAGAGATGGTATAAAATAAAATCCAGAAAATCACATTGTATAAATTATAAAGATTTATTTGCATTTTGCAGTGAGAAATAAGTATTTGATCCCCTCCCACCATTAAGAGTTCTGGCTCCTACAGACCAGTTAGACGCTCCTAATTAACTCGTTACCTGCATTAAAGACCGTTGTCTTACATAGTCACCTTCATAAAAGACTCCTATCCACAGACTCAATCAGTCAGACTCTAACCTCTACATTGTAGAGGTTACAACAGAGTCTACAACATGAGCAAGACCAAAGCGCTTTATAAGGATCTCACAGACAAGATCATAGACCTGCACAAGGCTGGAATGGGCTGCAAAACCTTAAGTGAGACGCTGGATGAGAAGGAGACAACTGTTGGTGCAATAGTAAGAAAATGGAAGAAATGAATGTCAATCGACATCGATCTGGGGTACTATACAAAATCTCACCTCATGGGGGAGTATTTTTGATCATGATGAAGGTGAGAGATCAGCCTAAAAACTACATGGGGGGAACTTGTTAATGATCTCAAGGCAGCTGGGACCACAGTCACCAAGAAAACCATTGGTAACACATTACACCGTAAAGATTTAAAATATTGCAGTGCCAGCAAGGTCCCCCTGCTCAAGAAGCCACATGTGCAGGCACATCTTAAGTTTGCCAGTGAACACCTGGATGATTCTGGGAGTGATTGCGAGAAGGTGCTGTGGTCAGATAAGACAAAGTTGTGGTCTTGGCATTAACTCTACACGCCGTGTTTGGAGGAAGAGAAATGCTGCCAATGACCCAAAGAACACCGCCCCCACTGTCAAGCATGGAGGTGGAAACATTATGTTTTGGGAGTGTTTCTCTGCTAAGGGCACAGGACTACTTCGCCGCATCAATGGGAGAATGGATGGAGCCATGTACTGTTAAATCCTGAGTGACAACCTCCTTCCCTCTGCCAGGAAATAAAAAATGGGTCATGGCTGGGTCTTCCAGCAAGACAATGACCCAAAACATACAGCCAAGGCAACAAAGGAGTGGCTGAAAAAGAAGCACATTAAAGGGAACCTGTCACCCCGTTTTTTCAGATTGAGATATAAATACTGTTAAATAGGGCCTGCGCTGTGCGTTACTATAGTGTATGTAGTGTACCCTGATTCCCCATGTATGCTGAGAAATACATTACCAAAGTCGCCGTTTTCGCCTGTCAATCAGGCTGGTCTGGTCAGGTGGGCGTGTTCACAGCGCTCTTTTCTTCTCCAGCTTTCCGTTGGTGGCGTAGTGGTGTGCGCATGTCCAAGGTCCGAATTCCCTGCGCCCACGTGAAGACACAGCGCGCGATCTGCGCTGTAATCCCTTGCATCGGTGGGGGCGGCCATCTTCCTGGGGCCGCGCGTGCGCAGATAGAGTGCTCTGCTGCACGGGGCTTCAGGAAAATGGCCGCGGGATGCCGCGCGTGCGCATTAGAGATCGCGGCGGCCATTTTCCCAAAGCCCTATTTAACAGTATTTATAGCTCAATCTGAAAAAACGGGGGTGACAGGTTCCCTTTAAGGTCATGGAGTGGCCTAGCCAGCCGCCAGACCTTAATCCCTTAGAAAACTTATGGAGGGAGTTGAAGCTCCGAGTTGCCAAGCGACAGCTTCAAAATCTTAATGATTTAGAGATGATCTGCAAAGAGGAATGAACCAAAATTCCTCCTGACATGTGCGCAAACCTCAGCAACTGCTGTGCTTGCCAACAAGGGTTTTGCCACCAAGTGTTAAGTCTTGTTTGCCAGAAGGATGAAATGCTTATTTCTCACTGAAAAATGCAAATACATTTATATAATTTATACAATGTGATTTTCTGGATTTTATTTTTGATATTCTATCTCTCAATGTTAAAATTAACGAACCCTTAAAAGTATAGACTGTTCATGTCTTTGTCAGTTGGCAAACTTACTAAATGAGCAAGGGATAAAATGTTTATTTCCCCCACTGTAAATATTCTGCATTCATGATAATATTTTCACTGCACAGTAAATGGGGCTAATAATAGAACAACAATATCGGATACACTGCGTTTTTTTTTATATGCCATCAAAAATTGTCCTGGCCATTAAGGCATGCTAAAAACTGGACTTTTTTTTCAATGTCTTAACTGCTAGCCAATCAGTGAGAAAACTGGTTTCATGTATCTTGTTATATCTTTTTGATTCTAACATATTTATTCTGCACTTTGGTACAATGTATCTATTTTTTTATCCATAATTGTCTTCGTCAGAAATGATGGAGCTGACTTATCAAGACTGGTGGAGCACATGCTGGTGCTATGCTGGTTTTGCTGGAGACACTGCACTGAATTCATTAAGAGGTGCACACCACTTCATGAAGTTGGCACATCAACTCTATGGTGTGCCAATTTCATTGTCCATGATGAATAGCATTACTTGCACAGTGCAAGCCACAGATTAGGTGTGATTGGAGCAGCACGATAGTATTTTTAATTAATTTGATGGGCAGATATGGTCAAGACCCCATCCTGTCCTGTCTCCACTGGTTTTGGCAGAGCTAAATCAAACTGGTGTGAAAATGCCAAAAAGTGGAAAAGAATTTCTCCCCATTGTGCAAAAATGTAACTTTCAAAGCTTTTACCACCATCTTCTGGCATTAAAACTTTGATGAATCGCCCCCCTTGCGTGTAAAGTTCTTTGCAGGTGCGATCACATGTCATGCTGTTTCTTCTGAACAATTGTTTTCAGTGTTTTGTTCATCATTAGACCAAAAATAATAAAAATGAAATGTCAGGAATGCTGACAATTCAAGTGTCCATCCAGTTTGTCCAAAAACATTGTCAGCAAAAATGACTACAATTAAACATTGTGAGATGGGCTCATCGTGCCGGTGCCATGACATTGCCGTGTATAAGCATGAAATATTTAGAATGTCGTAGACCAGGATAGTGAGAGACAAAGAAATACTTAAGCATCAGAGCAATGAGCCTATATTTAGGAATGTAATAGTTTCTTTTAAAAACTTTTTATCATTCAACATTTTTTACATAATTATGTTAAATTCCTAATTATATGCTAAAAAGAATGCCATGTTGTTCATCAAGTCATGCAGCGCATCACTTTATGTTAGGAAAAGGTGTTAACATTTCAATGGGTCTGGAATCCTATTGATAACACAGCATCATTTTTTAGAGACCACCTGCTGCATTGGCTGTTAAAGCTCCAATCCTTCTTAGCTGTGTGGATGGTAGCCTATGAAAAGAATCACATAGCAGCAGGCAAGCATCCTAAGAACAGCACTGCATCTTGCCAAAGCCAGCAGCCTACATAGATTCAAAGCAATTACCTTCTTGACTTTTAATAACACATCCACCGGGAACTCCTCTTGTGTCAGCATGCATACTTCAAATGTGTGTTTTCATTGTGGAGCTCCAAGCAAGAATGGATTCATCACTGTAATAAAACATCTTCTATATAATTTTTACATCACAATATTCTTTTCTTCCTTGTTTTCTCAAAACCTAAACCTAGAATAAACCAAGCTGATATCAGTAAAGGAAGCATATAGAATAATGCAAGATTCGCACATCAGCTCCCAGTTTGACAGATCCGCGTTCCGTTTGGAGCCTGTGGGGAATCTAGTTATTGTTAAACAAGTGGGCATGAAAGGTTTTCCCTTTACTTCTGAGTGCCATGGGGATGAGGAATATAGCACTTTATAAGTGGCAGGCGTCTATTTTGGATTTGCTCAGATCCTGATAATCAGAAGACATAGAAGTACTGTATCTTTCTGTTAAATAAACACTTTCCTTTTCTAATGTGTGTTCAGTAAGAAAATGTTCAGTACATTTAGTCATGTTGAAGGGCCTTCCTTTATAGTAATTTATGTCATATTGTTTTTATACACTAAAAATGAGAGCCCAACTGGTGGGATTTCCACCGAGCCAAAGAACCATTGTGTCCAGTAAGGGAAGACCTTACTCATGGTTCATCGGGTTCGACCGAACTTAAGTCCAAAGTTCTGTTGGTGTACCCAAACCTGAACCCGGAGCCTCATAGAAATCGCTGGGACCCGAACTTTGGAGCTGGAATTTCTCTCTCCTCGCTGGACTCCCGAGCTGTAAAATGGACTTCCAGGAGAAGTATGTGTTCGGAGTTCAGCACCGTACACCAGGTATCCGGTACGAACCCCGAACTTTACAGTTTGGGTTTTCTCAAGATTCAAGATTCAAAGAAGCTTTATTGCAGGACCAAATACACATCAGTTTTGCCAAAGCAAGTGTATAGAGGCAATAGGGATAGGGACTGAGGGGATGTTGGGTAGGAGCTGTGGGGGGAGGTGGATGGGGCAGATCCAGGGTGGGGGCTATAGTCCATGGCATAGGGGAGATGGATGGGGCAGATCCAGGGTGGGGGCTATAGTCCATGGCATAGGGGAGGTGGATGGGGCAGGTCCAGGTTGGGGGCTATAGTCCATGGCATCATAGTTCTCTTTCTCGTAGTCTATGACATTCGCTCACATACCGCGCTGCTATCTCCACCGCTCTCTCTTCTTCTCCCAGCAAGATATAGGTTTTCTCTTCCTCCTTCATGGTGATGAAGTCTGGGAAGAGATGTGAGAGTCTCCTGAAGTGAGTGTCCCTCACTGCTGAGTATTTGGAGCAGTGTAGCAGGAAGTGGGTTTCGTCCTCTATGGCCTCCTGATCACAGTGTTGGCACAGTCTTTCCTCCCTGGGCTTGTAGCTCTGCCTGTGTCGGCCACATTCGATGGCCAGACTGTGGGCACTGATCTCTACCAGTAACCTAATTTTGGCACAGAAGGTGGAACATGCTTATGTACAATCTCTTTCTACTGTAGAAAGTGAAGGGAAGTATAGTCAAGTTAGAGTGAGGTTTTCTGTGATTTCAAAATTATGAATATGAGAGTCGAATAGCAGCAGGCAAGCATCCTTAGAACAGAACTGCATCTTGCCAAAATCAGCAGCCTACATAGAATTAAAGCAATTACCGTCTTGACTTAATAACACATCCAGCAAGAGCTCCTCTTGTATTAGCATGCATACTTCATATGCGTGTCATTGGGATTACATGCCAGGCGATCATGCAGACCAATCTTTGATGATCCATTTATAGAATACAAAAGTACTCAGATGGTGAGTTGCAATGGCGAGGAACCATAAAGAGTGAGGAACATTTTGCCATATTCATCTTACACTTTTGAGCTCAAATTCATAAGCTTGGAAAACTGTTGGGCTTTATTTACAGTGAATTGCAGGCTAATTCATGGAGTTCCTTATTTTATATAGGGCCTAAGAGTGCCGTATGCTAAAGTCTTTAGTGAAATATAAAGTGCACTACATCCAGATTGCTTTGGTTTATGGCATTTTTAGTGTAGGGTTTATTTCTTTCTTTTACTCAACACATCTCATTTTTTCTGCAGACCTTTTTATAGATCTTGAAATATACATCAAGCATTTGAAAATGTTGCAAAATAGAAAAACAAGAGAAGCATAAGGAAATTAATTGAAATTCTTACATTGTACAATATCTTAAAAATACTGTAAAACAATTGTGTGGATCAGTTCTAAATGAAAGATTTAGATATCGGAGTGAAACTGCTCTTGTATTATCTAATATATAAAGCTGAATGTGTGTGTGTTTGTATGTATGTATGTATGTATGTCCAGGATTGGCATCTGCACCGTCGCAATTACAGCCACAAAATTTTGCACAGTCACACGTCTGGACCCCGAGAGCGTCATAGGCTATGTTATGAGGCGAAATTTTAACCCCACGCGTTCCAATTCACCAAACAATTTTGCCCCTATCTACATAATGGGGAAAAAGTGAAAGGAAAAGTGTTGGAGGCAAATTGACAGCTGCCAGATGTGAACAAGGGGGACTTAAAGAGTGAGAGCGATGGCGCCAAAGAGTATATACCGTACAGTTGCTAAGGTGGGGCCCCGACATGGGATACTCACCACACGGGGATATGAACACACACACAAAAAGCGCCAAACACTACCACGTGCTTGAACACATATACCACCCTCAGCACACATTTCACCACACATACACCAACCTCACCAGATAAAAGTCGAAACACAAAAGTCGCCGCTCAAAACTCGCCACATGCAAAACTAGGCTCACGCAAAACTCGCCACACGTGCAAAACTCGCCTCATGGAAAACTCACCACATGCAAAACTTGCACATGCGGAAAAATTGCCACATGCACAAAAGTTGCAACACATGCAAAAGTTGCCTCACACAAAACTTGCACATACTCAAAACGCACACACATAAAACTTGCCATGCGCAAAACTCGCCATGCGCAAAACTTTCTGCACACAACTTGCTACACAAACCTGTCACATGCAACTCGACACACAAAAAGTTGCTACAAGCATGTCGCCACACAAAACTCATCTCACAAAAGTCGCTACATGCATGTAGCCACATGCAACTCAACACACACAACTTGACACATGAAACTCGCCCTAAAACACACACAATTCTGGTATTATCCTTCAAAAATAAAAATCTGATTAATAAGCAGACAAACTAAAAGAGCAACAAATGTACCATATAGGAAATGTACTGAGGTAAAAATACTAACCAAATAACGTGTGAACACGGTCTAATACAGGAGGAGATGACTTACAGATATATATATACAGGGGAGATGACACACAGATATATACTATATACAGGAGAGATGACACAAAGGTATATACTATATACAGGAGGAGATGACCTACAGGTATATACTATATACAGGAGGAGATGACACACTGGTATAGACTATATACAGGAGGAGATGACACACTGGTATAGACTATATACAGGGGAGATGACACAGGTGTATACTATATACAGTGGAGATGACACGTGTGTGTGTGTGTATGTATGTGTGTGTATATATACATATATATATATATATATATATATATATATATATATATATATATATATATACAAAAGGAGATGACACACCGGTATATACTATGTACAGGAGGAAATGACACACAGGTATATACTATATACAGGAGGAGATGACATACAGGTGTATATATTTATATATATACAGGAGGAGATGACACACACATATATACTATATACAGGAGGAGATGACACACATATATACTATATACAGGGGAGATGACACACAGGTATATACTATATACAGGAGGCGATGACATACAGGTATATACAGGAGGAGGTGACACTGGTATATACTATATACGGGGAGATGACATACAGGTACATACTATATACAGGGGAGATGACACACAGGTATATACTATATACAGGGGAGATGACACACAGGTATATACTATATACAGGGGAGATGACTCCCAGGTATATACTATATACAGGAGGAGATGACGCTGGTATATACAGGAGGAGATGACGCTGGTATATACTATATACAGGAGGAGATGACACACAGGTATATACTATATACAGGAGGAGATGACGCACAGGTATATACTATATACAGGAGAAGATGACATACAGGTATATACTATATACAGGAGGAGATGACATACAGGTATATACTATATACAGGAGGAGATGACATACAGGTATATACTATATACAGGAGGAGATGACATACAGGTATATACTATATACAGGAGGAGATGACATACAGGTATATACTATATACAGGAGGAGATGACACACTGGTATATACTATATACAGGAGCAGATGACACAGGTATATACTATATACAGGAGGAGATGACATACAGGTATCTACTATATAATTGTCTACGGGTCACTTCCGTCTGTCTGTCCTTATGTCTCTCATGGATATTCATTGGTCGCGGCCTCTGTCTGTCATGGAATCCAAGTCGCTGATTGGCCTCGCCAGCTGCCTGTCATGGCTGACGTGACCAATCAGCGACGGCCACAGTCCGATTAGTCCCTTCCTACTTACCTGCAGTCAACGCCCGCTCCATACTCCCCGCAGTTACCGCTCACACAGGGTTAATGCCAGCGGTAACGGACCGCGTTATGCCGCGGGTAACTCACACCGTTACTGCCGCTATTAACCCTGTGTGACCAAGTTTTTACTATTGATGCTGCCTAAGCAGCATCAATAGTAAAAACATCTAATGTTAAAAATAATAATAAAAAAAAAAAATCATATACTCACCTTCCGCCGCCTTTCCCGCTCCTGGCTACACTCTGGTGACCGCTCCATGCAAGCTGCAAGTTCCGGTGGTATGGGAGAAGGGCCTGCCATGACGTCACGGTCATGTGACCACGACATCATCACAGGCCCTGCGCGAGAAGGACCTGCCATGACGTCACGGTCATGTGACCACGACGTCATCACAGGCCCTGCGCAAGACCGACCTGCCATGACGTCACGGTCATGTGGTCAAACTACAAGTGGCCCTCGGAAGGTGAGTATATGTTTATATTTTTTAACCTGTGACATACGTGGATGGGCAATATACTACGTAGTTGGGCAATATACTACTTGGCTCTGTGCTGTATAATAATACTACGTCGCTGTGCAATATACTACGTGGCTCTGTGTTGTATACTACGTGACTGGGCAATATACTACGTGGCTGGGCAATATACTACGTGGCTCTGCTATATACTACGTGATTGGGCAATATACTATGTGGCTGGGCAATATACTACGTGGCTGCGCAATATACTACGTGGCTGGGCAATATACTACGTTGCTGGGCAATATAGTACATGGCTGGGCAATATACTATGTGGCTCTGTGCTGTATACTACGTCACTGGGCAATATACTACGTGGCTGGGCAATATACTACGTGGCTGGGCAATATGCTACGTGGCTGGGCAATATACTACGTGACTGGGCAATATACTACGTGACTGGGCAATATACTACGTGGCTGGGCAATATACTACGTGGCTGGGCAATATACTACGTGGGCTGTGCAATATACTATGTGGACATGCATAGTCTAGAATACCCGATGTGTTAGAATCGGCCCACCATCTAGTATATTATATAAAAGAGGAGATGACATACAGCAGGTATATACTATATACAGGGGAGATGACATACAGGAGCTATGTACTATTTACAGGGGAGATGACATACAGGTATATACTATATACAGGAAATGACATACAGATGTATACTATATATAAAGGAGATGACAAACATGTATATACTGAGAGGAAAATGAGAGGTGTGAGGTTTAAAAGGTGAGTGCAAAATGAGAGGAGTGAGGGAAAATAGTGGAGTGATCGGAAAATGACAGATGTGAGGTTGAAATGACAAATGTTAGGGGGGAATGAGAGGAGTGAGGGGGAAAATGAGAGGTGTAAGGGAGAAAATGAGAAATGTGAGGGGGAAAATGAGAGGCGTGATGGGAAAATAAGAGAAGTGAGATGCTATAACTAACCACAGATATTTACTATGCCCAGGCAACGCCGGGCTCTTCAGTTAGTAAGACTATAAAGTAGCACAAGTTCTTGTTCAGCAGAATGTCAGAAAGTGCTATCATACATAGCACAGCAAATAGATAACTGTGCTGATAGGGCTCTGGTTCGGGTAAAGTTTATCACATGATGGATTTCTGTACAGAGGTATGACGAGTTATGTTCTCTGCTCTCCCTGATACGGGGAAATGGAAAGTTTGGAAATTTCTTGAGTTTAAAAAAAGTGACACAAATGGGATCGGTGCAGTCAGTATAAATCTTAGTAGACATAAGCAAAGGCCATTGACCTCAGCCTTCGATTGCATAGCTCATTTGTGTTGTAATGGGTGTACTTGGAAGAGAGAATACACTTTTTTGTGCCTGCTTTTACAGCACCTGCGTCATGTAGAGAAGAATGCATTTCTCTGCATCGTTATTGCTTTATTTTTAGTATATCTGTCTTATTTGAAAGATCAGCTTAGTGAGAGGCTTTATACACATTATTACGTACCGTGCAGTTTTAGAACACTCGAAAAAAACATCTTGAGGATCAACAAACATCTGTAACTGCACAATTTGATGCCTGTGCACTTTTTCAAGCCATAGCAAATTTTAAAGCTGGCTGTGTTGAGGGTAAGCATTTTACTATGTATTTCTATTTTATGCAACTTAATCTGCTTTATAAATTCAAATAGCTCACATTGGCATCATGCAAAGCTTACAAAGTGACTGGAAAGGATTGCTCGAGTTAAAGAAAATGGGAAAAGTGGAACAGAGAGCACATAATAACTGTTATTTTATGTAATTTTATGAAAGTTCATTTTTCTTTTCAATTACTTGATCCAGCCTATATAATGCATTGTTTCGAGCACATTTCCTTTAATATCAGGTATGTGTTATTATCTGTGAAATATACATTAGTAACATTTGATTAGTCATGTAAAGGCAAACTTTATTTGTGTAGCATGTCAAACTGTATCAGACTAATGAGCACCTTGCCCCATTTTCACAGACAAAATATGAATATTATTAAAAAAAGGTATTGGCAGTGCACGCTTGGGGAAATATTTGCTGTATTGTTTCTAGAGTTTTTCTGTTTGAGAATATTGTATTCTGGTTTGTCACAAGCAGAAAAATTAAATTCAATGCTGTGATGTCTCTATTACCTGATGGGGAGACCACAACGACCAACAAAGCCCATGCCAACAAAACATGGTTTCTGTTAGGTTTCCTTCATGGTGTCCAGCATTTTACTAGAAAAATTGGCATTTTTTTAAAGAATCTATAAAGGCTCCTAATTAAATCTCCAACAAAAAGGTGACCTAGCCTAAAGGCCCCTTCACATTAAGCGACGCTGCAGCGATACCGACAACGATCCGGATCGCTGCAGCGTCGCTGTTTGGTCGCTGGAGAACTGTCACACAGACCGCTCTCCAGCGACCAACGATGCCGGTAACCAGGGTAAACATCGGGTAACTAAGCGCAGGGCTGCGCTTAGTAACCCGATGTTTACCCTGGTTACCATCCTAAAAGTAAAAAAAACAAACAGTACATACTTACCTAACGCTGTCTGTCCCCGGCGCTCTGCTTCTCTGCACTCCTCCTGCACTGACTGTGAGCACAGCGGCCGGAAAGCAGAGCGGTGACGTCACCGCTCTGCTTTCCGGCTGACCGACGCTCACAGCCAGTACAGGAGGAGTGCAGAGCACAGCGCTGGAGGACAGACAGCGTTAGGTAAGTATGTACTGTTTGTTTTTTTTTACTTTTAGGATGGTAACCAGGGTAAACATCGGGTTACTAAGCGCGGCCCTGCGCTTAGTTACCCGATGTTTACCCTGGTTACCAGTGTAGACATCGCTGGATCGGTGTCACACACGCCGATCCAGCGATGTCCACGGGAGATCCAGCGACGAAATAAAGTTCTGGACTTTCTTCAGCGACCAACGATCTCCCAGCAGGGGCCTGATCGTTGGTCGCTGTCACACATAACGATTTTATTAACGATATCGTTGCTACATCACAAAAAGCAACGATATCGTTAACAATATCGTTATGTGTGAAGGTACCTTAACCTTTCCACTTTTAATGGTCGTCATGGCCCATGTTTATTGAGTAGTTTACACCAAACCAACTTCTAGTAATTTGGCAGTTTTTGCACTTGCAAGTTGATACCCTTTCCGACTTTTGCCCCATGCTCAACACAATTTGAAAAAATTGCCAAAGTGAACCGACCAAGTTAGAGCATAGTCAACAACTTTAAAGAGTTATTCGCAAAAAAACTTATTAGCCTATATCCTGTGGAACTTACGGTACTCGGCCTCAGCTCCATTAATTGATTTTAGGATCTCCGGAAATAGCTACGCTCTGTACTCAGCAGACCATGAATAAAGCGGAGGTTGAGCATGTGCACCTCCATTTAGGATCAGTCTGTCTATCTAGCCCTCATCTCAGAATCTCTGGGGGTCGCAGCTGTTGAAATCCAACCACTAATCCTCAAGATTGATTCACAGGACTCCGGTCCAACATGAAGTCAATACCTGGTGGCAGGATTTCCACGAATCTCTCTCTCCTTTTGGTGTCCCCGCCATGGCATTGGATTTGTCAGGGCTGGCAGGACTTTGAATGTGTGTCATATCGCTCTAGCCCTGGTGGATCAAAAATAGAGAGATTTACTGGCCTTCCATCTAACTGACAGGTAATACTGACGTGGACGCTGGATTAGAGTCCCGCGAATCAATCTGCTCATTTCTAGGAATGTGTCATGCACATTTTAATACATTTGGTGCAATTTACTTTAATTTTTTTTTAGACTGGATTATAAAACCCAGTCTTGATAAATCTGCCTCTCTGAGTCTAACTGAATTGTAAATGTACAAGCGTCTACTACATGGAAGTGTTTGTTTTTTTTGTTAAATAACAGCAGTGTCTACCCTTAGCCTTAGGTAACAATGTACATCACTAATCCTTCACAGTAGACTTGTTATTGTTGCTGCCTAGCCAACAAATTAACCTCAGAGAAAATCCTTATTTGTGAAGGTTTTGCTTCTGACATTTTTGATTCATTTGTCTCTTCTGATGTACACAGGCAAACAGTTGTAACCTTCTCCTTGACATTCTTCTCTGTGCCTTGCAGTGCACTGACAGACTTTCACAGTGGGCAATTTGGTTCCTTTTCAATATAAATCTTATGGTTAAAAAAAAAAAAAAAAACCTCTGGGGTAACTGAATGGCATAGGTTTAGAAATGTACCGCATAGTGATGAAAATGTACTTAATTTACTTTTTTATATGACCCATACTTTTTGTACTCTTTGCAATGTTTGATAGAATAATAATTTGAGTAAATTTGCAGAATGATTCACTCTTTGTGTTCCTAATCGATCATCGTTGTGGCGTTTGCCTGTTAAACTGTTGGGGGTGTTCTTCGCTCTGCATTAAATCACTCTAAGGTTTGGCGACTCGTAAATCGGTTTTCCTCAAGCCACATTAATTTAACTAAGGAGAAATAGTTTAGTGAATATCTTGGCAGTGTTCCTAATGCGTTGCAGACGGACAACGGGGTATATGGGTTTTTTGGAAAGAAGCCTGCATTTTTTGTTTAAGTTCTATTTAATATTTTAATTGCTACTACGTAACTTTTATGCCTGTAATTTCAAGAACATATCATGTAATGGTGCCCTGGACAATTGTAAAAGTTGAACCATTTTCCCTCACTGCACTAATGCACGATTGTTAATTTATTGCATTAAATGAATCACCAATTGATGCTCTAATAATCAGCATTTGTTTTATGTTTTTTTTTTTTTTAGCTCAGCCTCGAAACATGTAGGAAAAGAACTTGGTAATACAGAAGAAAACAAGAAGCTAGAAGAAAATAATCATAAATCAGAAGCATAAAAATAATATAAATAACACAATACTCAAGGTAGATTTCACTAAGTCATCTTCTTCCAAAGCTGTTTCTTTTTACAAGGACATGTTCCACGAATCCGTTTTACTGCGATGACTGTAATCCAAATACATAATAACTACTCCCTTTTTTTTCAAAGCACAGCTTAGACTTTGCATAAGAGAATCATCTCTGTATGATTTCCAAATTCTCATATTGCACCTGGTTTATACCAGTAGTGAAGAATTCATGAGTCTGACAATCAATTTATCAACAGACAGTGCCTCATGAATATTTGACGTGAAATGTCTGTGATGTCACTGATTTATGGTACATTGAGGAATTTTCTTCTATCGGCTCTACTGGAAAAATGTCAACCGAAGCAGCACTATTAAATTGTACATTAAAGCATGTTTGTTCAGAAAGTTGCAACAGTCATAAATTACGTCTACTTCGGGAAACGTTCTTCATTACGGAAACCGCCTTTTTACAGGTGTATTAACTAATGGGCAAATGGCTTTGTCCGTACTAGGGTATGTTCACACGTGGAGTTTTTTATGCCTTTTTTTATGTGAATGTTCAGCTGCGTTTTACAGTGCCAACAAAGTCTATGACATTTCAGAAATCTCATGTACACACATTGTTTTGTTTTTTTTGTTCTTACTAGTTTGTGCTTGGCTTAATTTTTGCAGAATAGGGCATGTCCGTTCTTTCAGCATTGAAAAAAACGCAGGTAGCCTGTTTTGCTGCGTTTTTTGTGCCAAAATCTTATAAATAGAAAAAAGACCACAGCCTGATCTATATTAAAAAAGCCATAACAGGCATACTGGTAAGACATAACAAACACAGAACGGGTAGACACAACCTGGTAGATAACAACAAATCATTATATATATGCACTAAGTGTGACAATAAAGACTCTCATTACATAACATACATGCTATATATAGCAATAGGGCAATTATGGAGTCACTTTATTAACTCCAGGACAGTGCTGTAGTCACTGTCCACCAAGTACAGGTGTACTTATCTAATGGTGCTGGAGTAAACAAAGTGAGTCCACATATATTACATCTGACTCATTGGAACAAATCAACATGCGTTGTAACGTGAGATTAGCTAGGCCAAAGACACCTAATATGCACAATATCAGAAAAATACCAGAACATATGCCCTGCTACAAAGTATGTACATAGAACATGTGTTACCCGTGTACAGGAGAGAGAGGAACCAGGAGTCTACCACACCCGACGCGCGTTTCGCAGTGAAATGCTTCCCCTGGACGAAGCATTTCACTGCGAAACGCGCGTCGGGTGTGGTAGACTCCTGGTTCCGACCCCTGGACGAAGCATTTCACTGCGAAACGCGCGTCGGGTGTGGTAGACTCCTGGTTCCTCTCTATCCTGTACACGGGTAACACATGTTCTATGTACATACTTTGTAGCAGGGCATATGTTCTGGTATTTTTCTGATATTGTGCATATTAGGTGTCTTTGGCCTAGCTAATCTCACGTTACAACGCATGTTGATTTGTTCCAATGAGTCAGATGTAATATATGTGGACTCACTTTGTTTACTCCAGCACCATTAGATAAGTACACCTGTACTTGGTGGACAGTGACTATAGCACTGTCCTGGAGTTAATAAAGTGACTCCATAATTGCCCTATTGCTATATATAGCATGTATGTTATGTAATGAGAGTCTTTATTGTCACACTTAGTGCATATATATAATGATTTGTTGTTATCTACCAGGTTGTGTCTACCCGTTCTGTGTTTGTTATGTCTTACCAGTATGCCTGTTATGGCTTTTTTAATATAGATCAGGCTGTGGTCTTTTTTCTATTAATAAAGTGATCTTTTATAGTACCAATGTGTGGTGCCTTTGTTTATAGGTGTTTATTTGTAGTTTGGTAATCCACATAAGGATATATTATAGGTGTTATAACCAAAATCTTATAAAGTAGCATGACAAGAAAATCTTAAGCAAAACCTGCTTTTTCTGCAGCTTCTTAACGGCGAAGAGAGTAGGTTTTGTTGCAGAAAAAAAAAACCCAGCAAAAGCACCATGTGTGAACATAGCCTTAGAGAAACCCATTGTTTGCCATGCTGTGTTGATTAGCACTGCATGCTCCTGCAAAAAGCAACCTGCATCTTAAATATTTGTCTATTTAAAGCTCATTAATGACAGTAATCTTTTGCTAGTCGTCTGGAAAAGCAGGGACCACATATAAGAAATATAATAAAATAGGAAAAATAAATAGCCCCCGACCTCCTCTGAAACTGTGTCAATTTTTATGGAAAGTTAAGTAGAGAAAAGTGCTCCATGGTGAAACGCCTCCAAAAAACTTACATCAAGAAACAAAGAAATGCTCCGGCAGATCGGGTTGTGCAAGATCCAGGCATATGATTAGTGCTGCTGCTCCACCTGCGAGCCATGAGGTGGCATGAAATTAGGATGTCATGGGTGCTGCTGATGTATTGGATGACCATTCAAGTAAAAGGTTCAAAATGCACTTAGTGCAGTACAGTTGATTTCAGAATCCCTTTGATTCCTTGCTCAGGCACACACATGCACGTTTGGAATCAAACCGATTCTGAAACGCGTTGAACTGCATGAATGAAGTCAATTTTGTACCTTGTACATAGTGTCTGTGATGCTTCTGTTTTTTTTATTTCCCTTTACTATAAAAAAATAAAATTATTACCCCCCCAGCTCTTTTTTTCTTTTTTTGCCTTGTCTAATGAATGTGTATACTTGCATGATTATCAGCTAATTTGGATGCTGCATCTGAAGCTAGAGGCTGAAGATACACTAAAAGGTAAAATAAGTTTCCTGTAGGAACGGCATCATACCTTGGACCATGCACACATTCTTCTTTATAACAGAATGGTTTCCTGTTTTTCACCATTTTTCCTTTAAAAAAATACTTTAAAAATCTATATCTGTGCAAAAAAAAAAATAACTGAGGACTTCAAATATTTTTGGAATAAGGGAAGCCGTAATCTTTATGTAGACATATAGGACATCCTATTTAGAGATGACACATGCCTGCTTTGTATTACATTTACACTGACCTACTATAAGCCAGGACGCGTCAAAATTTTTTTGCAGCTCTGTCGAACTATGGCAATGCTAACCTAATATTTTTGTCCCTTTTTGTTTGTAGGGAAACCATGATGAGCAGTTTGAAGCATGAATGTGGATTGTACTCAATGGAATATATACAATGGAACTGCAAATGTTCATGGTCAAAGTATTAAACATTCGTACCAAGTTGTCCCAGAATTATGAGGAAAATTATTTCTGAAAAGGATCAAGAAAAACTGTTCCAACAGCCATGATGATAGCTTACCATGTTGTGTTCTGTTATTTTTTTATGTAAATGTCTGCACTGAAAATTTGTTTTGTTTGCCTTTTATGTAAATTTTTTTACGTAGCTATTTTTATACACTGTAAGGCTTTGTTCCGAGAGTTGCTGTCAATCAGATGTATAGTGTAATGTTATTATTTTTTATGACACTGTTTGACGCACAGGTACATTTTTAATTCTGAATGCCATCGGTAAAACAAAAAAGGTCTCAATTGAGGTTCCAAACGACTCCCTGGAAAAGGTGTATTTTTGCCTCAAGCCTAACCGGTTGAGCAGTTATTGAGTAATCATTGTGCTCAAACCTAGACGAATGATTCCGAGAACTTTGTGTACAGGCTGTAAGGATGCACAAAGCAGTTGTCTCCACACTTGGTAAATTTTACCGACCGCATTACAGACTTTTTCATATCATTAATTTAAAAATGACTGGAATCTTTATTTTGGTTATTCACTGCCTTACGAAGCGCATTCTTCTGGAAAGGAATCATGTACCGCCATAGCTGTGCATTGGAAAACTGTGTTTTATTCACATGATTGAAGAAGACTAATTATTGAAGGACCTACCTAACTTATAATTAATGCTTTGTCTCACTTTTTTTCTTTTTATCATAATAATTACATTTTTAATTGCATTTTTCTTTTTTTTGTGTGCCATCACCAACAGTTGTAATATTTGCAGGGTAAATTGAGTGATTGCCATTGTCTCGTAGTCTGGCTTAAGCTTTAAACTTCACTCTTCATTTCTGTATCACGTGGTCTGTACATCTCCAGCAGTGCTGCTTTTTGCACATTCCTCATAATTATCTTTTGTCGTATGAACATTTGGTCTGTGGTGAAGGAGGCGCAGTTAAAATAAATAAATAAAATAAAAAAATTATTAGCCATATCTCAAATGATGACACACATACTTCATAAGTAGCAAAGATTTACACATCTCTGGTAAAAAATAAATAAAAAAAAAAATTAAAAAACATAAATTTCTTTCCTACGTGTTTGGCAAATTAGAATTGCTGCTGTAAAGGTAATAGCATTAAGGCGCTTGCAAGCGTATGCCTGTTTATTAGATGTTCACACACGGAGCATGTTTGTTTAAGATCTCTAGTGCAAAGCCCACTTAGGTACTCCACTTCTGTTAAGTGCGAGGATCTAATAAGGTTAGACCTATTCTCCATACGACGAGAAGCAGTTGTGTGTTTCTTGCCTAAAATAAGCATGCTCCATCTGTATAGTGAACGTAAATGACAGCCGCGGCCACTTACAGCTTTTAATGCTTTGTTCTTTAACCACCGTAATTCTTCAGCAGCCTGCTTCGCAGTGCGTTGCAGGAGTAAATGGGTTAATTTGCTTTATCGTTTTGTTTTATCGAACACTAAAAGTTATGAAAGCACCTTCACACAGTCTTGTGTTAACCGGTACATAATTTATCAATCAGTATAGAAATCAATGAAATGTCTTGAGTATTTTTTTTTTTGTTACATTTTAAATTTGTAACTTTATAAAAAAAAAAAAAAAAAAAATTTGTGGACTCTTCAATGCGTGTAAACTTGGTATTGTAAATGGACAGCAGCGAATGCATTGAATATCACGAGATGTATTTGATCCTCTGTAAACCAGACATATGTTTCCAGAGATTGTACATATAAAAGTGTATTTACTACAAGCTTATGTGTGCAAGGGTCAGTTGGTTGATTGTCACGGATTACATGGATTGTAAAAATATCAAGTTATTTCTTTTGTAACTGTGTTTTTATTTCAACATTCAAACTTATTACCGTTTTATTTTAAACAATGAACTGAAAAAAAAATGGCACCCAAGATAGCGGTATTTTTGTGTGGATTTTCACAGATTTCTTGGCTAAAGTAGAAGATATCTAAGACATTTAGTATAATTTTAAATTATTATAATGTATATTCTCAATTACAATGTGTGTACAATTGTAAGTCTGAGTGTGTAAAATAGAGAAATACTATGCATACTTTTTGACTAATATAGTGGAGATAAGACAAAATGGTCCCAGTAACAAGGATTTATTTCCCAAGTTAAACAAATATGTAAGTGTAATTCATTTTTCAGGGTAACGTTTGTATTAAAAAAAAAAGGAAACAAAAAAATACTTGTCATAAATATATCAAATTATTCAAAACTCAGTTATCTATTTTGAACCTTATGAGTGCACATAGTCCCATGAAATACAATTTATATTGAAATCAAATTTAATACACCTTCCCATCATTGCAGATAATATACAGGGTGGGCCATTTATATGGATAAAATGGCAATGGTTGGTGATATCAACTTCCTGTTTGTGGCACATTAATATATGGGAGGGGGGAAACTTTTCAAGATGGGTGGTGACCATGGCGGCCATTTTGAAGTCGGCCATTTTGGATCCAACTTTATTTTTTTCAATGGGAAGAGGGTCATGTGACACAAACTTATTGAGAATTTCATAAAAAAACAATGGTGTGCTTGTTTTTAATGTAACTTTATTCTTTCATGAGTTATTTATGACCACTTATAAATTGTGTTCAAAGTGCTGCCCATTGTGTTGGATTGTCAATACAACCCTCTTCTCCCACTCTTGACACACTGATAGCAACACTGCAGAAGAAATGCTAGCACAGGTTTCCAGTATCCATTGTTTCAGATGCTGCACATCTTGTATCTTCACAGCATAGACAATTGCCATTAGATAACCCCAAAGATAAAAGTCTAAAGGTACCGTCACACTCAGCGACGCTGCAGCGATATAGACAACGAGCCAATCGCTGCAATGTCGCTGTGGAGACGTCAAACACAGCAGCTCCAGAACAATGCAGGAGCGATCCTGTGACGTAACGGCGACTCGCTTATCGTTGTAGCTGGTTGTTAGCTCCATGTTAAAACATTGCTGGCATCGTTGCTTTTGCTGTCAAACACGACGATACATGCCGACCTGATGACCAAATAAAGTTCGGGACTCCTAGCTCTGACCAGCGATATCACAGCGGGATCCAGATCGCTGCTGCGTGTCAAACACAACGAGATCGCTATCCAGGACGCTGCAACGTCACGGATCATTGTCGTTCTCGTTGTAAAGTTGCTGAGTGTGACGGTACCTTAAGGGGGTCAGATTGGGAGACCTTGGTGCCCATTCAACTGGCCCAAAACAAACAATCCACTTTCTAGGAGACTGTTCATGTAGGAATGCTCGGACCTGACAGCATTCCTACATGAACAGTTTCCTGGAAAGTGGATTGGTCATCGTGGGCCGGTTGAATGCAACCAAGGTCTCCCGATCTGACCCCCTTAGACTTAAGGGGCCTATATGACAAAATACCCAAAATTTGTTGTGCAATTTCTCCTGAGTATGCCGATACCCATATGTGGGGGAAAACTATTGTTTGGATGCACGGCTGAGCTCTGAAAGGAAGGAGTGCTGGAACCGAGAACGGACGCAAGGTCCCTTTTGGAGAGCCCATAATGTAGCTAAACAGTGGAAACCCCCCACAAGTGACCCATTTTGGAATCCAGACCCCTCAAGGAATATATCTAGATGTGTGGTGAGAACCTTGATTTCCTGGGTACCAGGGTTTAGGCACATGGCAGGGTTCAGTAAAGAAGGTGCGCCTTTTGATCTTTTGAGTGGAAAATTTGCTGTAATCATTCCCATATGCCATGTCGCATTTTGAGAGCTCCTGATGTGCCTAAACAATGGAAACCACCCACAAGTGACCCAATTTTGAAAACTAGATCCCTCATGGAATGTATCTACTTGGCTGTTGAGTACAGGGGAACCCTTAGGTGCTTCACAGAGGTTTATAACGTTGAGCTGTGAAAATTAAAAAATCTAATTTTTCCTGCAAAAGTTTTAATTTAGATAGATTTTTTTTCATTATCATAAGGGTAATAGGGACAGCTCAGAAGGGAGGAGCACCATTTGAGTTTTTGAGCATAAAATTGGCTGTAACAGAGAGTGAATGCCAAGTCGCTTTTGGAGAGCCCCTGATGTGCCTAAACAGTGGAAACCCCCCCAAAAGTAACCCCATTTTTTAACTAGACCCTTCAGGGAATATATGTAATGTTTGGTGAGCACCTTGAATCACCAGGTGCTTCACAGACATTTATAACAGACCTGTGAAAATAGAAAAAATGACATTTTTCCAACAAAAATGTCCTTATAGCCCAAAATTTTTTATTTTCACAAGGGTAACAAGAGAAATTGGAACTCAAAATTTGTTGTGCAATGTCTCCTGAGTACTGCGATACCCCATATGTGTGATGGACGGCAGGGTTCATAAAGGAGGGAGTGACGTTTTGGAACAAAGACATTGATAGAATAGTCTGTGTGTGTCATGTTGTATTTGGAGAGCCCCTGATGTGCCTAAATAGTGGAAACCCTCAGAAGTGACCCCATTTTGGAAAATTAGACCCCTCAAGGAATTTAGATGTATAGTAAGCACCTACACTTTTTGGCATTCGATATCCTTGACTTTTTTCGTGTTTTGCTACCTCACAACCTGGAATTTCACTGTTTTTTTTTTTTGCATCATTTTATGTAAATAACGTGCCTACAGCTATGGACATTTGGTTTTCTTTTTATTGTGAAGCAAACAACAAATAGTACAAAAAAACTGAAAACTTCAGTGTGCATAACTATTCACCCTCCTAAAGTCAGTACTTTGTATAGTCTTCTTTTGAGGCAATTACAGCTGTAAGTCACTTTGGATAAGTATCCTTCAGCTTTCCACATCTTGCCATTGAGATTTTTGCCCATATATCAAGGCAAAACTGCTTTAGATGGTTTCCTCTGGTGAACAGCAATTTTCCAGTCTGACCAGATTCTTAATTGGTTTCAGGCCTGGGCTTGACTAAAGGCCCCTTCACATTAAGCGACGCTGCAGCGATACCGACAACGATCCGGATCGCTGCAGCGTCGCTGTTTGGTCGCTGGAGAGCTGTCACACAGACCGCTCTCCAGCGACCAACGATGCCGGTAACCAGGGTAAACATCGGGTAACTAAGCGCAGGGCCGCGCTTAGTAACCCGATGTTTACCCTGGTTACCATCCTAAAAGTTAAAAAAAAAAAAACGTACATACTTACCTACCGCTGTCTGTCCTCCAGCGCTGTGCTCTGCTCTCTTCCTGTACTGTCTGTGAGCACAGCGGCCGGAAAGCAGAGCGGTGACGTCACCGCTCTGCTTTCCGGCTGACCGACGCTCACAGCCAGTACAGGAGGTGTGCAGAGCACAGCGCTGGAGGACAGACGGCTGTAGGTAAGTATGTACTGTTTGTTTTTTTTTACTTTTAGGATGGTAACCAGGGTAAACATTGGGTTACTAAGCGAGGCCCTGCGCTTAGTTACCCGATGTTTACCCTGGTTACCAGTGAAGACATCGCTGGATCGGTGTCACACACGCCGATCCAGCGATGTCAGCAGGAGTCCAGCGACCAAATAAAGTTCTGGACTTTATTCAGCGACCAACGATCTCCCAGCAGGGGCCTGATCGTTGGTCGCTGTCACACATAACGATTTCATTAACGATATCGTTGCTACGTCACAAAAAGCAACGATATCGTTAACAATATCGTTATGTGTGAAGGTACCTTAAGCCACTCCAAAACATTTACATGTTTACCCTTAAATCACTCAAGTATTGCTTTAGCAGAATGCTTTGGGTCACTGTCTTGTTGGAAGGTGAACCTCCTTCCCAGTCTCAAATTATTGAAAGACACATTTTGCTCAAGAATATCCCTGTATTTCGCACCATCTCTCTTTCCCTTGACTTGGACCATTTTTCCTGTCCCTGCTGCCGAAAAAAATCCCCACAGCATAATGCTGCCATCGCCATGTTTCACTGAATGGCTTTCTTGGGGTGATGAGTAGAGATGGGTGAATCCGAACAGTGAAGTCCGGCATCCATACCAAACTTCTACTGTTCGGGCATGGATACCAAATACGGACTTCACTAGGAAATATTGTTACTATTTGAGTTCTGCCTCTCCGAACACAGGGTGTTTGTCGTGCTATCATGTGCATGACAGCGCGGTAAAATACTGCTTCTGATAAGCAGTAAAATCATCACCGCTGGTCAGACAGCTGTAGTTTCCACGCTGTCAAAAAGTTTACCTCCAGTCACTGGCATCAGCTGAGGGGACGACTGCTCCCATCAGCCTACGCCTGCTGCCACTAATAACAGTGAAGGTGTTGGCTGAAAGGAGTATTCATCAGCCAGAGCCTGTGCTGTGAATAAATCATTAAAAAAGGCGTGTTCCCCTGTATTTTTGATTACCAGTCCCCACTCTGATTTTTTAAAATTATTTAAATTAAAGGTGTAGCGTTCCTCTCATTTTTGACAACCAACCAAGCTGAAGCAGATAGGTGGGGGCTGGTGTTCTCAGGCTTTTAGATACGCCAAGTCTTGCACTTTGAATGTGTTAATGTGGATATAATCTGCGCTGCTGAATAATTGTAGATCCATATGTATATCATATAAAGAATGTGTTTCAAAGTCTTAGCAACTTCATCAAACTTCATCTTCGACTTTGAAAAGTGTTGAATAAACCACCATTCTTTGTGATATATGTCTGGACCTACAATTATTCAGCAGCGCAGATTATATCCACATTAACCCGTTCATTCATCTACATCATGGTCACCTACTGACCCGTGTATCTGCTGCAGCGGATAACTTTATGCTTTATCAAAAGCTTCATCTGGTGAGTAGAATTTGATTATATTAATTCACTTTGCGTTGGATAAGACCCTATTTGCGCTGATCTCTCCAACAGCATTCCTTGAATTCTTGCACTTTGGCTCTTCCCACTTGCCCTGTAATGGTGGCAAGTGGGGTTCAACAAGGTGGCTCAGTGGTTAGCACTGCAGCCTTGCAGTGTTTGAAGTCCTGGGTTCAAATCCCACCAAGGACAACATCTGCAAGGAGTTTGTATGTTCTCCCCGTGTTTGCATGGGTTTCCTCCGGGTACTCCGATTTCCTCCCACATTTCAAACACATACTGACAGGGAATTTAGATTGTGAGCCACATTGGGGACAGCGATGATAATGTGTGCAAAAACTAAAGTGCTGTGGAATATGTTTGTGCTATGTAAATAAAGAAATTATATTTGTAGGGTTGATGTCACTTTTGTATTGTCAATTGACATTGAGCCCATGGATTAGTAATTGAGAGGCATCTATAAGACACCTATTCATTACTAATCCTATAGTTGAATGATAAACACAGCCAGAATAAAGTCTTATTTGAAATAAAACAAAATGCTTTTAATTTTTTATTTAAAAATAACAACAGTTATACTCGCCTAACGCTGATTACATTTAATCCCTCGTCTCCTGTAATAAAACAAAATGAAAAAACAACATCCCTCACCTGTCCGTAGTTCTGTCCTACGCCGTAATCCATGTCTGAGGATAAACAGTTTTCAACCTGGACGGTGCCAAGATACAACCATCCAGGCTGAGAACCACTGGGAATAAGGTGCTTCCCGGTCACTGAGGCTGTGTTCCCAGCCAGGTAAATGAATTGCCTTGACCTCGGTGAGATAACCACTCTCCCGTTGAGAAAAAACCTCACGGTGCAGTGGTGAGTTCACCTGTGGGAGAAATTTCTCCCGATGAACTCACCACTGCACCATGAGGCTTTTTCTCACTGTGCGAGTGGTGATCACTGCAGTGCAAGTGGTGATCACTGCAGTGCAGGGGCCCATCTTACCTGCGGTAACCTTGATTAGGTCATGGCTCATTCATCGGTGGTTCTCAGCCTGGACGGTCGCATCTTGGCACCATCCAGGTTGACAACTGTTTGTAGCCAGACATGGATTAAAGTGTGGGACAGAATAATGGACAGATGAGGTGCGTTTTATTATAGGAGTTAAGGGATTCAATGGAATGGGCAATGACGTAAGGGTACCGTCACACAGTGGCATTTTGATCGCTACGACGGCACGATCTGTGACGCTCCAGCATCGTAGACTGCTGTCACACTTTGCAATGTACGACGCTGGAGCGATAATTTCATGACGTATGTGCGATGTAGAAGCCGTTGGTTACTATGCGCACATCGTATACAATATCGTGCACACCTTTGTTACACCATGCGATCATGCCGCCACAGCGGGACCCTAGACGACGAAAGAAAGTTTCAAACGATCTGCTACGACGTACGATTCTCAGCAGGGTCCCTGATCGCAGGAGCGTGTCAGACACAGCGAGATCGCTGGAACGTCACGGATATATCGCTGGAATGTCACGGATCGTGCCGTCGTAGCGATCAAAATGCCACTGTGTGACGGTACCCTAAGTATGGTTCAATTTAGACTCATTAAAGAAAGTCTGTCATTCTTTCAACTAAAATACTGGCTGTGCGTCTATTTACAATTTAGGATTAGTAATGCATTGTTGTCTTTTAGATGAATCCCCATTACTAATCTGTTGGTTTGAATTCACCTGACAATACAAGGTGACATCGACCCCACAAATATTACCCCACTTTCCACTGCTAGAGGGCAATTGGGAAGAGCCGGGCAAACCACCAGAATTGGCACATCTAATGGATGGGGTGCTATTTTTAGGTTGGGGGCCAATTTCCATTTCCCCTTACGAGCCTGAGAATACCAGCCCCCAACTGTCTGCTTTAACTTGGCTGGTTGTCAAAAGTGAGGGGGACCCCGCAGCGTTTTTTATTATTTAAATAATCTATTTAAATAATTTTTAAAAAAGCCATGAGGACCCCTCTATTTTTGATATCAAGCCTTGGTAACGCTGAAAGCTGAGGGTTGCAGCCCACAGCTGTGAGTTTTGCCTGGCTGGTTATCAAAAATACAGGGGAACCCATGCTTTTTTTTTTCAATTTATTTAGAGCACAGGCGCCGCCTCATGAATAGACCCATCAGCTGCTCCTGCTCTCGCTGTTATTAGCGGCAGCAAGTGGAGGCTAATGGGAGCAGTAGTCCCTTCAGCCAATAGCTGGTGACCAGAGGTAAACTTTTTTGCCTTTGATCGCACCTGTGGGTTCATGCTGTCATTTGACAGCATTGGAACCGTGGCGGTCTTACTGGTGGTAATGATTTTACCACTGATCTGAAGTAGTGTTTGCCGCACTGTCATGCACATGACACCAAGGCAAACACTAGATGTTTGGGACACCCATACAAGTGAATGGGGTTCGGGTTTTGGTACCCAAACTTTTTTTTAACTGTTTGGTTCAACCCACTGGACCCGAACATTCAGGGGTCCACCCATCATCAACTGTGTTGGTTTGGCGCTAGACATAGTGTTTACCTTGGTGGCCAAAAAGTTCAATTTTGGTCTCATCTGAAAACAGCACCATCCTCAATACATTTGGGGAGTCTCCCCCATGTCTTCTGGTAACCTTAAAATGAGCCTTACAATTTTTTGTGTGTAAAGGCTTTTTTTCTGCCCACTCGTCCATAAAGGCCATCTCTACAGAGTGTATGGCTTATTGTGGTCTTATGGACAAATACTCCAGTCTCAGGGTTATCTTTGGTCTCTGTTCTGCCTCTCTAATTAAAGTCTTCCTTGCCCGGGCTGAGAGTTTTGGTGGGCTGCCCTCTCTTGGCAGGTTTGTTCTGGTACCATGTTCTTTCCATTTGATAATAATGGATTTGATGGTGTTCTGGGAATCATCAGAGATTGAGATATTTTTTATAACCCAACCCTGACTTGTACTTCTCAACAACTTTGTCCCAGACTTTTTTGGAGATTATTATTGTTGTGGTTTTCTTATATAATGCTGTCTTATTCCGTACCACTTTACATACGTTATCACTGTTCCCAATTGGGCTCGCAATCTAAGTTCCTTATCAGTATGTCTTTGGAATTCAGGAGGAAACTGGAGTACCTGGAGAAATCCCGTGCAAACATGAGAACATACAAACTCCTTGCAAATGTTGTCCTTGGTGGGATTTGAACCCAGGACCCCAGCACTCTACTGACTACTGATACAGCCTGCTTGAAACTCTTCTGGAAAGGACAGAAGGAAGACTAAAAAATAGCCCTAGTGGCCAGTGTCAAAATTTCAAGATTACCAGTTTTGTTTTTTTAATAAAGATTGGGATATGAAAAAAAGCACATTAACAAAAAAATACATGTAATTTAAACAATTGGTAAATTTAATCATGTCTCCCCTTTAATGTGTGCCTTACTTGATGAGTGGAGTCAGAATTTTTTTTTTATCTACTGGTTCCTGAGATGTACCGTATATCTGATACTAGGCAGAATTCGGGCTGCTGTAAATATGGGCTTGTATTCTCTAGATGAAGGCACAGTGCACACGTGAAGAAATTGTTTTCCCTGTCAGTATACTTTTCTGTTATTAAGCAATCCTTATAATAGACGTGTCTAAAGGAACATTAATGGTGATGAGCGAATATACTCGTTACTGAAGATTTCCGGGGGTCCTCCGAGTATTTTTAGTGCTCGGAGTTTTAGTTTTTAGCGCCGCAGCTGAATGATTTACATCTGTTAGCCATCTTAAGTACATGGGATTCCCTAGCAACCAGGCAACACCCACATGTACTTATGCTGGCTAACAGATGTAAATCATTCAGCTGCGGCAAGAAAAACTAAATCTCTGAGCACTTAAAAATACTCGGACCCTCGAGCATGCTTGAGAAATAGCGAGTAACGAGTATATTCGCTCATCATTAAACATTAATTAAAATTACTTCATTTAATAGTGATGTGGCCAATATTTTAAATTCTGACCAATGTCATTTTTATGTGGTGATAACTTTGGAACGCTCCAACAAATCCTATTGATTTTGAGACTTTTTTCGTGGCACATTATAATTTGATTATGGTAAATTTAGGCTGATATGTTTTGTGTTCATTTATTAAAAAAATCAGAAACTTGACAAAAATGTAACAAAATATCAATTTTCAAACTTTGAATGATTATTATCCCTTTAATCCAGATGGTAACATAGTTAGTAAGGCCGAAAAAAGACATTTGTCCATCCAGTTCAACCTATATTCCATCATAATAAATCCCCAGATCTACGTCCTTCTACAGAACCTAATAATTGTATGATACAATATTGTTCTGCTCAATGAAGACATCCAGGCCTCTCTTGAACCCCTCGACTGAGTTCGCCATCACCACCTCCTCAGGCAAGCAATTCCAGATTCTCACCGCCCTAACAGTAAAGAATCCTCTTCTATGTTGGTGGAAAAACCTTCTATCCTCCAGACGCAAAGAATGCCTCCTTGTGCCCGTCACCTTCCTTGGTATAAACAGATCCTCAGCGAGATATTTGTATTGTCCCCTTATATACTTATACATGGTTATTAGATTGCCCCTCAGTCATCTTTTTTTCTAGACTAAGTAATCCTAATTTCGCTAATCTATCTCGGTATTGTAGTTCTCCCATCCCCTTTATTAATTTTGTTGCCCTCCTTTGTACTCTCTCTAGTTCCATTATATCCTTTCTGAGCACCGGTGCCCAAAACTGGACACAGTACTCCATGTGCGGTCTAACTAGGGATTTGTACAGAGGCAGTATAATGCTCTCATCATGTGTATCCAGACCTCTTTTAATGCACCCCATGATCCTGTTTGCCTTGGCAGCTGCTGCCTGGCACTGGCTGCTCCAGGTAAGTTTATCATTAACTAGGATCCCCAAGTCCTTCTCCCTGTCAGATTTACCCAGTGGTTTCCCATTCAGTGTGTAATGGTGATATTGATTCCTTCCCATGTGTATAACCTTACATTTATCATTGTTAAACCTCATCTGCCACCTTTCAGCCCAAGTTTCCAACTTATCCAGATCCATCTGTAGCAGAATACTATCTTCTCTTGTATTAACTGCTTTACATAGTTTTGTATCATCTGCAAATATCGATATTTTACTGTGTAAACCTTCTACCAGATCATTGATGAATATGTTGAAGAGAACAGGTCCCAATACCGACCCCTGCGGTACCCCACTGGTCACAGCGACCCAGTTAGAGACTATACCATTTATAACCACCCTCTGCTTTCTATCACTAAGCCAGTTACTAACCCATTTACACACATTTTCCCCCAGACAAAGCATTCTCATTTTGTGTACCAACCTCTTGTGCGGCACGGTATCAAACGCTTTGGAAAAATCGAGATATACCACGTCCAATGACTCACCGTGGTCCAGCCTATAGCTTACCTCTTCATAAAAACTGATTAGATTGGTTTGACAGGAGCGATTTCTCATAAACCCATGCCGATGTGGAGTTAAACAGTTATTCTCATTAAGATAATCCATAATAACATCCCTCAGAAACCCTTCAAATATTTTACCAACCATAGAGGTTAGACTTACTGGCCTATAATTTCCAGGTTCACTTTTAGAGCCCTTTTTGAATATTGGCACCACATTTGCTATGCACCAGTCCTGCGGAACAGACCCCATCGCTATAGAGTCCCTAAAAATAAGAAATAATGGTTTATCTATTACATTACTTAGTTCTCTTAGTACTCGTGGGTGTATGCCATCCGGACCCGGAGATTTATCTATTTTAATCTTATTTAGCCGGTTTCACACCTCTTCTTGGGTTAGATTGGTGACCCTTAATATAGAGTTTTCATTGTTTCTTGGGATTTCACCTAGCATTTCATTTTCCACCGTGAATACCGTGGAGAAGAAGGTGTTTAATATGTTAGCTTTTTCCTCGTCATCTACAACCATTCTTTCCTCACTATTTTTTAAGGGGCCTACATTTTCAGTTTTTATTCTTTTACTATTGATATAGTTGAAGAACAGTTTGGGATTAGTTTTACTCTCCTTAGCAATGTGCTTCTCTGTTTCCTTTTTGGCAGCTTTAATTAGTGTTTAGATAAAGTATTTTTCTCCCTATAGTATATTATAGTCATACCACAAAAAAACATTAATAACATTTCCCACATGTCTGCTTTGCATCAGCTTCATTTGTAAAACGCTAGTTTATTTTGTTAGCCTTTTAGGAGGTTTAAAAATGTAGAAGAAATTTTTCATTTTTTCAAGGAAATTTACTAAATATTTTTTGAGGGACTTACCCAGGTTTGAAGTGACTTTGGAGATGCTAGATATTGGAAAACCAGAAACGTGATACCATTTTAAAAACAGCACCCCCTGACATATTGAAAACTTCTATCAGATAGTATATTAACCCTTCAGGTGATTTTCAGGAATTAATGAAAAATGGTATAGCAGGAATAAATAAGTGTTTAACACCTAAATCTCGCTAACTTCTGAACTGTCCGCTATAGCTGGGAGACTCTAAGGCCAGGTTCACATTGCGTTAACAGCAGCCCATTCAACACATGCGTTCACAGGCTGCTGTTAACGCAAGTGCCGATGTCGTAACGCTAGCGCAGATAGAGCTAGCAGATGCTCTATCTGCGCTAGCAGTGACGGACCTGGAAACGCTGCAGCCGGAGTCCCAGGGTCCATCACTCAATGACGGCACATCGCTAGCGCACACCCACATTGGGCATGCGCTAGCTATGCGTCCGACATTGGACTAAATGGCGGCGTTAACGGACTACGTTACACCGCGTTATGCCGCGGTGTAACGTAGTCCGTTTAACGGATGCCAAAAACGTAATGTGAACCTAGCCTTAGGCTGTTATTTGGCCATGAACTGCTATGGCAAACATCGGGACCACACAATCATGATCTTGTGTCAATTAGATTAAAGCGGAAGCCCCCACAATCTATTAACCATTTATGTGATGTAATCACTTTTGACAGCAGCAACTAAGGGGTTAAACAGATATGGACAGTGCCAACACTGATCGTTTGTGATGCCACAAGTCAGCTATAGTGCACAGTTGACAGCTGCTGAATTGCCACCTGTATGGGGCTGACATTCTCTTATATCTCAGGTCAGTAAAAAGACGTATTGTCTGTCAGTAAGGGGTTAAAAATTAGCTGTTTTCACTGCTTGTCAATTTTCGTGCATCAAAGTCGTGCATTAAACTCAACCATTCTGTTTTGAAGAAATCCTGCATTGAACATGGGTTAATCTCCTGATGATTGGGTTCCATCTTCTTGTGGCCAATGAAAGCCCTGTTCTCTCTTCCCAAAGAACAAGGTTAACCAATCTTTGGTCCTACCGCACGCAGCGCACAGCAGGAAAGCTTCTCATGCAGCCAGTGTTCACACAGGATAGCGACGAGGAATAGGTGGGACGTGGCAAAGTCCATGAGACACAGAATATTTGTTTAAATATTTCTCATTTTCATTATAAGGTAAATTGATTTTTGGAATATTCTTTTTGTTCTGTGTTTAGTTTTCTTTTAGAGACACAATTGCAGAATCATAATAATTACCAACATGTCTCACAATTTGATCAGTAGTACAATCACGGGGAACAGAATATATGCTACATATAATCCAATACTTTTTACTTCAAAGCCCATGTTTCTAGTTAAGTGAAAATATTCCTAAGGCTGCCGTCACACTAGCAGTATTTGGTCAGTATTTTACATCAGTATTTGTAAGCCAAAACCAGGAGTGGAACAATTAGAGTAAAAGTATAATAGAAACATATGCACCACTTCTGCATTTATCACCCACTCCTGGTTTTGGCTTACACATACTGATGTAAAATACTGACCAAATACTGATAGTGTGACTGCAGCCTCATAGAGTACTTTTGCTTCGCTTTCTAAATGCAAAATATTGTATACATGACAAAGTACTTTTCATGTCATCAATTTTTCGTTACTCATGTATTCTATGCAGTACATAAGTTCCTTCCTAATCATATCTACTTCACATTAATACAGTAAATGATCTACTAGAGTGTAGAAATACTCGTACATATCACTTCCTTCATCTCGGAGTGGAAAGAAATTCGAGATCACTGCTACTTCTAAATGTCCCTGGGACATAATTATAGATTAATATAAACTTTTTCTTAGTTCTTTTTCCATTATCCACTCTACAGTATATTATGAGATGAAAAATTACCTTTAAGCTGCTATATTCAATACCAGCATTAGTATTTATAAAGCTAAGCAAGGTCAGACGTATAGTGTAGACAAAGGAAAGAAAGTGTATCCTTTACAGCTCTAACAGTAACTGCTATGTCTGTAAATTCTGGATTTACAATCTCCTAGACAGTTTTTCCCAACAGAACTACTTTAATGGCAATATACTTTCCTTTGTTTGTCGGGATGCAATTGAACCAACTTCAGGAGTCATGAAAATGATTTGTTGCTAGAAATTTATCTGATTACTAGGGCTGGATCAAGTAAGATCCACTCCTCAACCTTAAAGGGGCTACATGAGATTATGAAAAAGCCGCACACAGACAGCAATACAAGCTAAAGGAGTTGCCCGACAAGCAAAGTACATTTTAAGTAATATATGTTGGGATAATAATAAGTTCCACAATTGGATGTGTTAAAAAAAATGTTCCTGTGCCAAGGAATCTTATAAATGTGCCCCTGCTACGTACTGTCTTAGATACTGTGTATGAGATCATACAGAGATATCAATTCATGGTCGGCATATACAGTGGGGAAAATAAGTATTTGATACACTACTGATTTTACACCATTTCCCACCTACAAAGAATGGAGAGGTCTGAAATTTTTATCGTAGGTACACTTCAACTGTGAGAGACAGATTCTTATTAAAAATAATCCATAAAATAATTGTTTCATAATTCAATTGCATCTTATTGCATGAAATAAGTATTTGATCACCTACCAACCAGCAAGAATTCTGGCTCTCACAGACCCGTTTGTTATTTATTAAAAAGCCCTCCTTCTCTGCACTCATTACCTGTATTAATTGCAGCTGTTTGAACTCGTTGCCTGTATAAAAAACATCTGTCTACACAATCACACCCCAAACTCTCCACCATGGCCAAGACCAAAGAGTTTTCTAACGACAAAAGGGACAAAATTGTAGACCTGCACAAGGCTGAGAGGCAAGCAGCTTGGTGAGATGGCAACAACTGTTGGCACAGTTATTAGAAAATGGAAGAAACACAAAATGACTTTCAATCTTCTTTCTGGGGCTCAATGCAAGATTTTGCTTTGAGGGGTAAGGGTATGTATCCACCTTCAGGACAGGATGGCCGGCGGTATAGTCGGAGTGGCAAACCCACTCTGCGCTAAGCTCTGCCCCCTTTCTGGGACGCGATGATGCCGGATGTGTTCCGGGATCATCGCACCCCACCATAGGGCCCTGTGTTATACCTTGCAGCGACGCAGCGTCGCCGCAAGGTGTACGGACATGCTGCAATCTTAAAAGACGCACCGCATGTCCAGAGTCACAGGGCCGCCACGTGCGTGTTACCACGCATAGTGGAGATGGGATTTCATTAAATCCCCTCCACTATGCTCTAACATCTGGACGCTGCGTGTTTGACGCTGCGTCTCTATGCAGCGTCAAACATGCAGCGTTTCCTGCACGTGGAAACATACCCTAAGGATGATTCTGAGAAAGAAAGGAATCAGCACAGGACTACCTGATCAATGACCTGGATAGAGCTGGGACAACAGTCTCAAACATTTCACTTAGTAACACACTACACCATCATGGATTTTTTATGTGTTTATCTGACCCCACTTAAAGTTGTCTGCCAAACAGGAGATATGGAGTATTTAAAATACCGACTCAACACCTATGTCCATGAAACTTGCTGACTGTCATGTAGAGATTCCAGGACCACAATAGAATTCTGTAGTTCAAATAGTACTAACAACCACATGGTCAACTCAGCCCAGCAGTACCCAAAATCGACACAAAACAAAGTGTTTTTTAGTCACTTAAGAAAAAAAGAAGAAATATATACATATGCTGCTTACAATTTTAGAATATTATCACAAAGTTAATTTATTTCAGTAATTTAGTACAAAAAGTGAAACTCATATATTATATACAGTCATTACAGTGATGAATTTCACTTGTTTATTTCTGTTAATGTTGATGATTATGGCTTACAGCCAATGAAAAACCAAAAGTCATTACCTCAGTAAATTAGAATACTTTATAACACCAGCTTGAAAATATGATTTTAAAATCTGAAATGTTGGCCTACTGAATTGTATGTTCAGTACATGCACTCAATACTTGGTTGGGGCTCCTTTTGCATCAATACGTGCATCAATGTGGTGTGGCCTGGAGGCGATCAGCCTGTGGCACTGCTGAGGAGTTATGCATCTGCATCATTGGGTCTGGTGTCTCATCTTCCTCTTGACAATACCCTATAGATTCTCTATGGGATTAAGGTCAGACGAGTTTGCTGGGCAATGAAGCACAGTGATACTGTTGTTTTTAAACCAGTTATTGATACTTTTGGAAGTGTGGACAAGTGCCAGCTAATGCCGGAGAATGAAATTTCCATCTCCAGAAAGCTTGTTATCAGAGGGAAGCATGAAGTGCTCTAAAATTTTCTTGTAGATGGCTGCGCTGACTTTTGTCTTGATAAAACACAGTGGACCTACACCAGCAAATGACATGGATCCCCAAACCATTACTGATTGTTGAAACTTCACGCTTGACCTCAAGCAGCTTGGATTGTGGCCTCTCCACTCATTCTCCAGGCTCTGGGACCTTGATTTCCAAATGAAATGCTAAATTTACTTTAATCTGAAAACAACACCTTAGACCACTGAGCAACAGTCCAAATCTTTTTTTCCTTGGCCGAAGTAAAGCTGCTTTCACACATCAGTTTTTTGCCGTCAGGCACAATCCGTTGAATGTTGAAAAAAAACAGATCTATCGCAGATTGTGAAAAACTGATGTGACGGATCTGTTTTTTCGACTAGCTGATACAGGTAATTGGATCCTTAAAAAATTGGAGCATGCTCAGTTAAAAAAATGGAATCTGTCATGGGATTCTGTCATTTGATGGATCCGGCGCCATAGGGTTCCAATCTAACAAACGACGGATGGTGACGGATCTGTCCACTTTTTCGATGGACACAAAAAAATTTACTTTGTCCGTTTTCTCCGGTCGCTGGAAAACCAATTTTCGACGGATCCGGAGAAAAATGGATGAAACGAGAGGCCATCTGTCGCAATCCATCGCTAATACATGTCTATGAGGAAAAAACGGATCCAGCAGCAACTTTTGCCGGATTCATTTTTTTTCAAAATTCGCCGGATTGTGCCTGACGGAAAAAAACTGATGTGTGAAAGCAGCCTAAGGCTGGTTTCACACTTGCGTTTTCATCTGCAGCGTTTTTACCGCAAAAAAACGCATGCTTTTTTTCCTATCTTTAACATTAAAAACACATGCGTTTTTTTGTATACGCGTTTGGTCATGTTTATGAACGCATGCTTTTTTTTCTGCACGCGTTCATTTGCAGAAATACAACATGTAGTAATTTTAAGAAGCGTTTTTTTTTTACGCAAAAAAACGCATGCGTTCGTATGCGTTTTTTGCAGCAAAAAATGCATTGGAGTCAATGGAAACGCATGCGTTTTTGAGGTACATGCGTTTGCATGCGTTTTTGAATGCATGCGTTTTAATTAAGATAAGGATGTCTAGACACTGATAAGCCACCCCCTAGCTTCAAGATAATAAAAGGGAGCTTGGGGGAAGTTTCAGGACACTTCTCATCAGACTCCCAAGAAGACAAGACACTGTCGGACAGCATTTTAGAGGACAAGACACAGGACAATGTGAGTATTTCCTAACCAATGCCTTTATTTTGTAATTTTTTGCTCTACATGTCCTAATTTATTCCAAATATTTTTTTCCAAATGCGTCAGAATGTCTACTTCGGAGTCTTCATCTGAGGAGGAGTTTGAGCCACGTCAGTCGGAAGTGGATCATGTTAGTGAGGTTAGTATTTGCCCCGTCAGCTTGGTAAGTATTCACTGTCACATCGACACATGTGACAATTTGATTTTTCCTTTTTTTATTTAGAGCACTTCTACTGAGGCACAGACAGGGCCGGAGCAGCGGAGTCAAGGTCCGGTGGAAAGACGGCAGCGGGTATGTATACATGGCAGACTGTCCTCATTGTAATATTCTTGAATCTTCTTTTCTTTACACTCGTATTTCTTTTAATTTTTCTTCTGGAATCCTTTTGTATGTTGACTTTTGTATTCATGCCATTTCTCAGCATCTGTTCTCTTTCTTTTCCTTATGTGATTGATCAAACTTTAATTATTTCCTTTAAATTTTAGGTTTCACGACGGGACGATGACCAGATTGACAGCGCCCTCCTGATAACCCTTGTGCAGGAGCGAGTCCCATTGTGGGACAGCTGGGATCAACAGCACGCAGTGAACAGCACGCTCCGTCGGTTGTGGAATGAGGTGGCCCAAGCGTTGTGGGATGGCTGGGACAATGCCCCGCTACAGGCCCGTAGTGCATTTGGTAAGTATTGCAATGCAATGTGAAGCAGCAGAGACCCTGGCCGTGCTCTCCTGACTGTGTGTGATGAAAGAAACTCTTCGGAGTTTCTTTCATCACACATAGTTGTTTTTGCACTGCCAAAAGTCCATTTACTGATCATTATATTTTATTTTTATTTAACAGTGGACAAACTAAGAACACGTTGGCGTTCCATGAAGGACCGCTTCAACAAGGACCTGCGCGAAGAGAGTCGTGTTGTCAGTGGTTCTGCAGCAAGGATCAGACCGTACAAGTACCATCGTGTGCTGTAATTTTTAAGACCGGTCCTTCTCATGAGAACGTAAGTATTTCTCACATGCTTTCGGTTGTATTGCATTGACATAATATGTATTTTCAAATTCCACAGGATTTAGCATCTGGTTAGTTTTTGGTATTAATTTTATGTTTCCTTTTTTCACAGCACACACAGCACGACTGTCGCCCCAGGTTCTGGAGCGGTCCTTCAGCCGGCAGCCACGGACCCGTCCCAGCCATCCAGCAGTGCAGCAGCAGGTGGGCCTTCCACACTAACTGGAGACCAGGGAGCTGGCCCATCAGGTATTCCCCTTTTGCAGTCCTCTTCCACTGCACCCTTTCTTGCAGGCACATCCCGGCAGCGACAGAGGGCTTCGGACAGGTCACTCATGCCCGAGTTTTTGCACTTGAGCTCGGTTTTACACGAAGCAATCAAGGCTTTAGGTGACCGAATGGATGTGTCTCATAACCTGTTAAATTGCCGTATCCAGGATGTCACCAAAAGCCTTGATCAAGTTAAAGCCGACCTCCAGAGGCCAGCTCATCATTTTTTCAACCAAATTGAGCAGGGCATGTCGGAACACCTTAGCCCGGATCTCCAGCTCAGTGTGATGCAGGCCTGCAATGCTGCTTTTGTGCAGGCTATGCAGCAGAGTCGCAATATACAGCAGACAGTGGCGGCATATCCAACTGTGCCATCACTGTCACGATTAACATCCCTTCCTACCTCTGCTGCATACCAGTGCACGGCCACCTCAATTCCTTCCACAGGTGGACTTCACTACAACGGCAACACCATTACCAGTGCTGTTGGACATCCCACCGCCACCACCGTGACAACTGCTGCTCCGGCTTGGACCTCCTCCACTGACACCACGAGGCTGCAGGACCCTGGCGTGGCTTTCCGGGCCGGACCCCCCCCCCCCCGGATGCAGCAGGACCCAGGCATGGCTTTCCGGGCAGGCCCCCCCCGATGCAGCAGGACCGAGGCATGGCTTTCCAGGCAGGACCCCCCCATGCAGCAGGACCCAGGCGTGGCTTTCCGGGCAGGACCCCCCCCCCCCCGGATGCAGCAGGACCCAGGCATGGCTTTCCGGGCAGGCCCCCCCCGATGCAGCAGGACCGAGGCATGGCTTTCCAGGCAGGACCCCCCCATGCAGCAGGACCCAGGCGTGGCTTTCCGGGCAGGACCCCCCCATGCAGCAGGACCCAGGCATGGCTTTCCAGGCAGGACCCCCCCATGCAGCAGGACCCAGGCATGGCTTTGCTGGGCAGTACCCCCCCCCATGCAGCAGGACCCAGGCATGGCTTATCGGGCCGGACCCCCCGATGCAGCAGGACCCAGGCATGGCTTTCTGGGCAGGACCCCCATGCAGCAGGACCCAGGCATGGCTTATCGGGCCAGCCCCACCACGATGCAGCAGGACCCTGGCAGGGCTTTATGTTCCCCCCCAACGATGCAGCAGGACACTGGCTGGGGTTTATGTTCCCCCCAACGATGCTGCAGGACCCTGGCAGGGCTTTATGTTCCCCCCCACTATGACGCAGCAGGACTCTGGTGAGGCCGAGCAATCGTCAAGCGCAATGGACTTTGACACAGTGCAGCCGGACCCTGACGTGTCTCCCGCCACCACGCTACAGCATATGAGCCCACCAAGACGTCCCCCTACCAGGCAAACCCAAACAAAAACTCATAAAAAAACAAACAAAAAACACTTAGTATTCCTCCCCCTACACCTACCAATGTGTCTGTATTGTCAGTTTTGTCTCACCCTTCCAGTGTGTCTCAAGCCTCTCATGTGTCAAGCCCCATCCCCGAGCTTCCAGACCCATCCAGTTTCATTGCCCCTTCTTCTGCCACCTCAGCATCGTCCACGGTTAGCCAGGCATCAGTTCTGCACACCCCCCGTTTACATCACTCTACCCCAAGCCGTCGCGGCACAAGCCGTCGTGGCACCAAAAAATAAGAAAATAAGTTTTACATTTTGTTAAATAAAAAAAGTTTTATTTGCCACAATTATGTTTGGTTTATTGTGTCTATCGCCCATGGCAATACACACCGTGCGCCACGAAACTTCGCCATACACGTATTCTTTGGGCCACAACGTATCTCCAGTAGTTAAAAATACAAGACAGCAGCTATATGTGTGTCTTTAGTACACAGCAGCTATATGTGTGTCTCCTGAGTACACTGATACCTCACATGTGGGGGTAAACCACTGTTTGGGCACACGGTAGGGCTCAGAAGGGAAGGAGCGCCATTTGACTTTTTGAATGAAAAATTAGCTCCAATCGTTTGCTGACACCATGTCGCGTTTGGAGAGCCCCTGAAGTGCCTAAACAGTAGAAACCCCCCACAAATGACAGCTCTTTGGAAACTAAACCCCCCAAGGAACTTATCTAGATATGTGGTGAGCACTTTGAACCCCCAAGTGCTTCACAGAAGTTTACAACGCACAGCCGTGAAAATAAAAAATCATCTTTTCTCAAAAATGATGTTTTAGCAAGCAATTTTTTATTTTCACAAGGGTAACAGGAGAAATTGGACCCTAATAGTTGTTGCTGAGTTTGTTCTGAGTACACTGATACCCAATATGTGGGGGTAAACCACTGTTTGGGCACACGTCGGGGCTCGGAAGAGAAGTAGTGACTTTTGAAATGCAGACTTTGATGGAATGGTTTGCGGGCGTTATGTTGCGTTTGCAGAGCCCCTGATGTGCCTAAACAGTAGAAACCCCTCACAAGTGACCCCTCTTTGGAAACTAGACCCCCCAAGGAACTTATCTAGATATGTGGTGAGCACTTTGAACCCCCAAGTGCTTCACAGAAGTTTACAACGCACAGCCATGAAAATAAAAAATCATGTTTCTTTTCTCAAACATGATGTTTTAGCAAGCAATTTTTTTATTTTCACAATGGTAACAGGAGAAATTGGACCCCAATAATTGTTGCCCAGTTTGTTGTGAGTATGCTGGTACCCCATATGTGGGGGTAAACCACTGTTTGGGTGCACGTCAGGGCTCGGAAGGGAGGGAGAACCATTTGACTTTTTGAATGCAAGATTGACTGGAATCCATGGTTGCGCCATGTTGCGTTTGGAGACCCCTGATGTGCCTAAACAGTGGAAACCCCTCAATTCTAACTCCAACACTAACCCCAACACACTCCTAACCCTAATCCCAACTCTAGCCATAACCCTAATCATAACCCTAACCCCAACACACCCCTAACCACAACCCTAACCCGAACATACCCCTAACCCTAATCCCAACCCTAACCCCAACACACCCCTAACCATAACCCTAACCACAGCCTAATCTTAACCCTATTTCAACCCTAGCCCTAATTCCAACCCTAACCCTAAGGCTATGTACCCACGTTGCGGATTCGTGTGAGATTTTTCCGCACCATTTTTGAAAAATCCGCAGGTAAAAGGCACTGCATTTTACCTGCGGATTTACCGGGGATTTCCAGTGTTTTTTTGTGCGGATTTCACCTGTGGATTCCTATTGAGGAACAGTTGTAAAACGCTGCGGAATCCGCACAAAGAATTGACATGCTGTGGAAAATACAACACAGCGTTTCCGCTCTGTATTTTCCGCACCATGGGCACAGCGGATTTTGTTTTCCATAGGTTTACATGGTACTGTAAACCTGATGGAAAACTGCTACGAATCCGCAGCAGCCAATCCGCTGCGGATCCGCAGCCAAATCTGCTGCAGATCCGCAGCCAAATCCGTACCATGTGCACAAAGCCTAATTCTAACCCAACCCTAGTTCTAACCCTAATTCTAGCCGTAACCCTAACCCTAAGGCCAGGTTCACATTGCGCTAGCAGCAGCCCGTTCAGCACATACGCTAATGGGCTGCTGCTAGCGCAAGTGCCGACATTTGCATCGCGCTAGTGTAGATAGAGCATCTGCTAGCTCTATCTGCGCTAGCAGTGACGGACCCAGAAATGCTGCAGCCCGCGTCTCCGGGTCCGTCACTCAATGACGGCACATCCCTAGCATACGCCCATTGTGGGCGTGCGCTAGTGATGCGTCCGACATTGCTGTCAATGGCGGCCATAACGGACTATGTTACACCGCATTTATGCCGTGGTGTAACGTAGTCCGTCTAACGGACTGCTTAGACGCAGTGTGAACTAACCCTAACCCTAGTGGGGCAAAGAAAAAAAAATTATTTATTTTATTTTTGTCCCTACCTATGGGGGTGATAAAGGGGGGTTTTATTATTTTTTTTTATTTTGATCGCTGTGATAGAACCTATTACAGCGATCAAAATGTACTTGTAACGAATCTGCCGGACGGCAGATTCCTCGGGCGCACTGCGCATACGCCCGCCATTTTCCAAGATGGTGGCGCCCATGCAGCAGCCAGATGGACACCGGGAGGCACACGGGAGGTCGGTAAGTAGGATGGGGGGGATTGGACAGCGGGGGGGACCGGACAGCAGGGGGAGCGGACAGGAGGACGGAGGGGAGCGGTGGACACTATTTGACCGGACGGAGGACCGGAGGGGGGGTGATCGGTGGTGGGGGGGGGGCACATCGCGATCTCCAGCCATGGCTGATGCTATTGCAGCATCGGCCATGGCTGGATTGTAATATTTCACCAATTTTCATTGGTGAAATATTACTATCGCTCTAATTGAAAGTGAAAGTGAAACGTCACTTTCAACAGCCAATCAGAGCGATCGTAGCCACGGGGGGGGTGAAGCCACCCCCCCTGAGCTAAAGTACAACTCCTCCTGTCCCTGCAGGCCGGGTGAAATTACAGTTAACCCTTTCACCCGGCCTGCAGGAGCCCAATCCGGCCATGACGCATATGCTGCGTCACAGGTCGGAATGGCACAGGTTTTCGTGACGCATACGCTGCGTCAAAGGTCGGGAAGGGGTTAAAGATACAACAGGACATTTATATAACATTGTCCTGCCATGACACATGTCCAATATCTGATACAAAATAGGCCGCAAATTGGACCCGCATGAGACCAACGGCTGCAGTTGACCTCAGCGGGTGATGCTGAAAATCAGGCAGTGGGTGTGCAACTGGTTCATCCAGTTCAATGTGGGGTCGCTCCTTAGTAATTATGTAATTGTGGAGAACCACACAGGCTTTGACCACCTCGTCAACTTTTTCCACTTTTAGATTTATGGCGGTTGCAAGAATGCGCCATTTAGCAACCAGAATGCCAAAGGTACACTCTACTGTTCTCCGGGCCCTGGTCAGTCTGTAGTTGAAGATCCTTCTAGTGTGGTCCAAGTCCCGACTGGAATATGGCTTCAGTAGATTTTCACACATCTGGAAGGCCTCATCCCCAACCATAACAAATGGCAGCAGTGGGCCTTGAGTGTTGGGGAGAGGCTGTGAAGGAGGAAAATTAAAATTGTTGCCATACACACGACGGTCCATATCAGAGCTCTTGAAAGTCTGGGAATCATTGCCACGGCCAAAAGCTCCAATGTCCACGGCGATGAAGCGACAGTCCGCATCAGCTATTGCCATGAGCACTACAGAAAAATATTTTTTGTAGTTGAAAAACTCCGATCCGGTTCTGGCAAGTTTGATAATGCGGATGTGCTTTCCATCCACCGCCCCTAAACAGTTGGGGAAACCACACACATTCAAAAATTTATCTGCAATTTCACGCCACCTGTCCACGGTGGGTACTGGTATAAACTCTTCACGTAGTACGTTCCATAAAGCCCGACAGGTGTCCACAACTATTCCGGAGAGGGTGGATATTCCAAGCCGGTATTGGAAGTGGAGGGAAGATAAACTCTCCCCTGTCGCAAGAAATCTAGAAGAAAAACACAAAAAAAAACATTACAATCTACTCTTTTTATGGTGTGGTTTAAAAGGAAAAAAAAAGGAAGAAAACATAAAAATGATATGTCAGAATAAAAAAAAAGGACTGTCATTGGTTTAGATTTTGAACGTACCTTAATGTCACCAGCAGATGTTCCTCGGGTGGTATCGCTCTACGGAGCTGGGTGTCCTGGCGCCGTATGACTCCTTGGACACGAGACAGCAAATCCCCGAACGATGCTTGTGACATTCTCGTGTACTCCTCGAATTTCTCCGGGTTGGCATTCAGCTCGGCATAGAGCATGTGATAGGCTCCACGGCTCTCACGCAGTTCAATAATGGGGTGCCTCCAAAAACGCCTACGTTGTCTCCTTCTCCATCGTTCGCGGTTTCGGTCTTGCTCCCAAGCAAAAGCACAAGCCAGAAAAATCTTGAAGCTGAAATCCAGGTTGAAATAAAAGCTCTCCATGCTAAGATCCATCATGACACAGGAAACTTGAAGACACAAAAGAGAATAGTAAAACCAAAAACACTCAGTTTGAAAAAAATCGCAGTAATCCGCAAGTGCTAGACTCCCCAGTCTTGTAGACACAAGAGAACAATTATGGAAACAGGAACACATGGGCTACTTGCACAGTGAACAAGTCCGTAGGAACATGTTCACACACCACCAAGAAACCTGAAGACACAAAAGAGAATAGTAAAACCAAAAACACTCAGTTTGAAAAAAATCGCAGTAATCCGCAAGTGCTAGTAAAAGATGTAAAAAACAGGGTATTTGGTTGATACGTTTTTTGCAAAAAACGTATCAACCAAATACCCTGTTTTTTACATCTTTTACTAGCACTTGCGGATTACTGCGTTTTTTTTCAAACTGAGTGTTTTTGGTTTTACTATTCTCTTTTGTGTCTTCAGGTTTCTTGGTGGTGTGTGAACATGTTCTTACGGACTTGTTCACTGTGCAAGTAGCCCATGTGTTCCTGTTTCCATGACACAGGAAACTAGCAAGCAGTTAACATTTCAGTAGCCCTAGGGTCTATATATAGAGAGCCCATCATATACGACCTCTCTATTCCCATTGGTGGTGTCACGTTATCTTTTTTTGGCTCCTGTGATATTTTTGGGACTTGTGCAAAAAAAACGCAAACGCATGCAAAAACGCATGTAAACGCGTGTAAACGCTGCGTTTTTGCATGCGGAAAAAAACCGCAGCGTTGACATGCATTTACATGCGTTTTTGCATGCGTTTAAAATGCGTTAAAAACGCATGCAGATGAAAACGCAAGTGTGAAACCAGCCTAAGACGCTTCTGGCACTGTCTATTGGTAATGAGTGGCTTGACACAAGGAATGCAACATGTGTAGCCCATGTCTTGGATACATCTGTGTGTGGTGGCTCTTGAAGCAATGACTCCAGCAGCAGTCCACTCCTTGTGAATCTCCCCAAAATTTTTGAATGGTCTTTTCTTAACAATCCTTTCAAGGCTGCGATTATCCCGCTTGTTTGTGCACCTTTTTCTACCACACTTTTTCCTTCCACTCAACTTGCCATTAATATGCTTTGGATACAGCACTCTGTGAACAGCCAGCTTCTTTAACAATGACCTTTTGTGTCTTCCCCTCCTTGTGGAGTCTGTCAATGACTGCCTTCTGGCATCTGTCAAGTCAGCAGTCTTCCCCATGATTGTAGAGCCTACTGAAACAGACTACAGGACCTTTTTAAATGCTTAGGAAGCCTTTGCAGGTGTTTTTTTGTTAATTATTTTAGTTTACTGAGAGAATTACTTTTGGGTATTCATTGGCTGTAAGCCATAATCATCAACATAAACAGAATTAAACACATGAAATAGATCACTCTGTAATGACTCTATATAATATTTAACTTTTTGTATTGAAGAACTGAAATAAATTCACTTTTTGATGATATTCTAATTTTGTGAGAAGCACATGTATGTGTGTGTGATTATAAAATTAGCACTAGTGGAGCTTAGCCCCTACAATGGTCAGATAATTGATTGCAGCTATAAGGACACATTCATGGTTTCATCTAAGCCCTGAGTTTAGAGCCGTTCTCTGTGAACTATCTAAGTAGCTGATTGCACAAATGGCTATGATTGATGCCATGGGTGTCCTAATCTGGCATTTTTGCTCCTGAAAAAATATAATAGTTCATGTACTATTAAAATGCTTAATGCATTAAAAGTTAAAATTAATAATAAATGTTTATGCACTGAGGTTAGAATAGTCAAGTGCAAAGGTTTTCCTCAAAAATGCTGTTAAGTGATATGTTTTATAATTTCACATATGACTACAATGATTACTCATCACATGGACCTTTGTTCTTTGTTGCATTAGCCAGAAAGATTCATTAATGGTGATATGAAGCATAAGTGAATAATTTTCCCACTGTGATTTATATAATGTCAGAACTTGGCTTCATTTCAGGTTTTTCCAATGTATATGAATCAGGACTTTGAATTTTTTTTTTGTTTAAATAAAGGCCTAATGAGTCATCAAGACTTGCGGTACATTACCTAAAGATCCACATAGTGGGTGGAGTTTAATGGGTTACAAAAGATGAGATAGATTAAAAATAACTAGACCAATAAATCAGAATGCTGTAATTGAGGCATGTGGGGCCACCGATATTCTTCCACACTATCATAGACTGCATGTTAATGGTATAGGGGCATTAGATAAAACCTTTTTCATCTTTTTTTTGCATTTATTCAGATCAGTTCTACTAATATAGATTTAATATTGGTTTCCAGTGGGGGAAGGTGAGGGAGCTCAAAGGTTTGTGGTAATCCTATGAGATACAGAAATGCAGTGAGTATTCAACACAATCTCAGAAAGGAGTGTATTTATTTATTTAATGCACTTCTATAGAGCCACTAAATCCACAGTGCTTTACAGATATTATTAGGTTCACTGTAGAGTCAGTCAATCTAAGGTACCCCAATCTCAAAATAGATAAGAATTAATTCTTCAGGCTGACTAGATGTCCTCCGGATGAGACACCTCTAGTTATTATGTAGGTACACACTTTCACAGAATATTGGCTGTCTTACATTGTTTGATTTACAATAATCTAATGGTCTATTGTATCGATTGTTTGAAATTATTTATGAACATAGATTATAAAAAAAGACAAATTACTTATTATTCTTCTCTAATTTAATGATATATTGCATCTAAAGCCTAAGGGTGTAGGAAGACTTTTCCTTATGTGTCCCATGTGATCTTCCACATTTTGAATCTCCTCCTCACAAACTTGTATTTGACTTCAACACATCTCCTCTACTCTTTTTGCCATAAGAGACAAAGAACGTTAAGACCCGTTATACCCGTTATACGAGGGGCATTCATTAAAGATTTCCCTGGACCCACATCTATTTATTAAAGGATGATGAAACTGCACATGTCTAATAATATAAGTTTCTATTGATTACATGCCAATTTGCAACTCAGAACTGTCTTGTTTTTACATGTGCTGAAGTGTTGTGAGGTTTGATAATGGACCCTGTGGAATACAGAGAGGTCAAGTTCCTTTACTTGAAAGGCCGCACACCAAAGGAGACGTTCGATGAAACGAAAGAGGTTTATGGTGATGATTCCCCATCATATGATTTAGTCAAGAACTGGCAATTCAAATGTGGTCAGACTTTGGTGCAAACAGCTCTGATTCAAGGGCTACCCAACTCTTCTATTGATGAACACACGATCCACTAAGTGGAAGTCACCATTTTGGAAAGTCGCCACGTAACCATTCACCACCTAGCCCAAAGTGTCAAGATTAGTGTGGGATCAGTGGAAAAAATCATCCAAGACCACCTTGACATGCATAAGGTATCTGCTCACTGGGTTCCCCGACTGCTCATACCTTTCCAGAAGCAGGAAAGAGTTGAATGCTCAGGCTCTATCGACAATGTGCCATAGTAACCAGGAGGACTTTTTCAACAGACTGATCACACAGGATGAAAGCTGGGTCCATCACTATGATCCTGAGACCAAAGTCTAGTCTATGCAATGGAAGCATCAAGACTCATCGCCTCCAAAGAAGGCACGTGCCCAACCCTCGGGAGGCAAGGTAATGCTCACAGTATTTTGAGACTAGCAAGGAGTAATATTAATGGATTTCCTAGCAAAGGGTACCATGATCACTGGGGCATACTATGCTTCACTTCTGCAGAAATTGCAGGAGCCCATCAAAGCCAAGAGACGTGGCATGCTTACCAAAGATGTCCGCCTTCTGCAAGACAGTGCACCAGTTCAAAACTCACATGTTGCCCTAATGGAAGCATGCTCCTGAGGCTTTGAAATTCTACCGTATCCCCCTTATTCACTTGACCTCGCACCATCAGACTTCCACCTCTTTCCAACCATTAAGTTATTTTTGAAGGGCATGCATTTTCCAGATGATAAGACTCTGATTTCCGAAGTCACAACATGGCTTTTGGAACAACCTGTTGACTTCTATGAGCAAGGAGTTTACATTTGCTTAAACCCTTAACCCTCAAGGGTGGTTTGCACGTTAATGACTGGGATAATTTTTACAATTCTGACCACTGTCCCTTTATGAGGTTATAACTCTGGAACGCTTCAACGGATCCTGATGATTCTGACAATGTTTTCTTGTGACATATTGTACTTCATGATAGTGGTAAAAATTCTTTGATATTACCTGCGTTTACTTGTGAAAAAATGGAAATTTGGCAAAAAAATTTAAAATTTCACAATTTTTCAACTTTGAATTTTTATGCCCTTAAATCACAGAGATGTCACAAAAAATACTTAATCAGTAACATTTCCCACATGTCCATTTGACATCAGCACAATTTTGGAACCAATTTTTTTTTTTTGTTAGGGAGTTATAAGGGTTAAAAGTTCTCATTTCTCAATTTTTACAACACCATTTTTTTTAGGGACCACATAACATTTGAAGTCATTTTGAGGGGTCTATATGATAGAAAATAACCAAGTGTGACACCATTCTAAAAACTGCACTCCTCAAGGTGCTCAAAACCACATTCAAGAAGTTTATTAACCCTTCAGGTGTTTCACAGGAATTTTTGGAATATTTAACAAAAAACCGAACATTTAACTTTTTTTCACAAAAAAATTACTTCAGCTCCAATTTGTTTTATTTTACCAAGGGTAACAGGAGAAACTGGACCCCAAAAGCTGTTCTACAATTTGTCCTGAGTACATCGATACCCCATATGTGTGGGTAAACCACTTTTTGGGCGCATGGCAGAGCTCGGAAGGGAAGGAGAGCCCCTGATGTGCCTAAACATTGAAACCCCCCACAAGTGACACCATTTCGGAAAGTAGACCCCCTAAGTAACTTATCTAGATATGTGGTGCGCACTTTGACCCACCAATTGCTTCACAGAAGTTTATAATGCAGAGCCGTATAAATAAAAAATCATATTTTTTCACAAAAATGATCTTTTCGCCCCCAATTTTTTTCTTTTCCCAAGGGTAAGAGAAGAAATTGGACCACAAAAGTTGTTGAGCAATTTGTCCTGAGTACGCTGATACCCCATATGTGGGAGTAAACCACTGTTTGGGCGCATTGCAGAGCTCGGAAGGGAAGGAGTGCCATTTGACTTTTCAATGCAAAATTCACTGGAATTGAGATGGGACGCCATGTTGCGTTTGGAGAGCCCCTGATGTGCCTAAACATTGAAACCCCCCACAAGTGACACCATTTTGGAACGTTGACCCCCTAAGGAACTTATCTAGATGTGTGGTGCACACTTTGACCCACCAAGTGCTTCACAGAATTTTATAATGTAGAGCCGTAAAAATAAAAAATCGTATTTTTTCACAAAAATGATCTTTTCGCCCCCAATTTTTTATTTTCCGAAGGGTACGAGAAGAAATTGGACCCCAAAAAGTTGTTGTACAATTTGTCTTGAGTACGCTGATACCTGATATGTGGGGGTAAACCACTGTTTGGGCGCATGGCAGAGCTCGGAAGGAAGGAGCACCGTTTGACTTTTCAATGCAGAATTGACTGGTTTTGAGATGGGACACCATGTCGGGTTTGGAGAGACCCTGATGTGCCTAAACATTGAAACCCCCCACAATTGACACCATTTTGGAAAGTAGACCCCCTATGGAACATCTAGACGTGTTGTGAGAGCTTTGAACCCCCAAGCGTTTCACTATAACGCAGAGCAGTGAAAATAAAAATTCTTTTTTTTTCACAATTATTTTTTAGCCCCCAGTTTTGTATTTTCCCAAGGGTAACAGGATAAATTGGACCCCAAAATTTGTTGCACAATTTGCCCTGAGTACACTGATACCCCATATGTGAGGGGGAACCTGTTGTGAATTCTGTGGCAGAGCTCCCTCCTGTGGTCACGAGTGGTACTGCGGCTTCTGAGTTTCCTACCTCAGGTGATGTGGTGAAGTCGTTAGGTGCTGCTCTATTTAACTCCACCTAGTGCTTTGCTCCTGGCCTCCAGTCAATGTTCTAGTATTGGTCTTGCTTCCTCCTGGATCGTTCCTGTGGCCGTCTGCTCTGCATAAGCTAAGTTTTGCTTGTGTTATTTTTGTTTTGCTATTTTTTCTGTCCAGCTTGCTTAATTGGTTTTTTTTGCTTGCTGGAAGCTCTGGGACGCAGAGGGAGCACCTCCGTACCGTTAGTCGGTGCGGAGGGTCTTTTTGCCCCTCTGCGTGGTTGTTTGTAGGGTTTTGTGTTGACCGCCAAGTTATCTTTCCTATCTTCGGTCTGTTCAGTAAGTTGGGCCTCACTTTGCTAAATCTATTTCATCTCTGCGTTTGTATTTTCATCTCTACTCACAGTCATTATTGTGGGGGGCTGCCTTTTCCTTTGGGGTATTTCTCTGAGGCAAGGTAGGCTTGTTTTTCTATCTTAGGCCTAGCTAGTTTCTCAGGCTGTGCCGAGTTGCATAGGGAGCGTTAGGCGCAATCCACGGCTGCCTCTAGTGTGGTTGGATAGGATTAGGGATTGCGGTCAGCAGAGTTCCCACGTCTCAGAGCTCGTCCTATGTCTTTTGGTTATTGTCAGGTCACTTTGTGTGCACTGAACTTCAAGGTCCATTGTGGTTCTGAATTACCTAATCATAACAGGAACCACCGTTTGGGCTTATGGCAGAGCTCGGAAGTGAAGGGGCGCCTTTTGGAATGCAGACTTAGATGGAATGGTCTGCAAGCGTCACATTGCATTTGCAGAGCCCCCAATGTATCTAAACAGTAGAAACCCCCACATGTGACCCCATATTGGAAGCTAGACCCCCCAAGGAACTTATCTAGATGTGTCATGAGAACTTTGAACCCCCAAGTGTTTCACTACAGTTTATAACGCAGAGCCGTGACAATAAAAAATCATTTTTTTTCTCATAGATTTTGTTTTATACCCCCAAATTTTTATTTTCCCAAGGATAACAAGAGAAATTGGACCCCAAAAGTTGTTGTCCAATTTGTCCTGAGTACGCTGATACCCCATAGGTTAGGGTAAACCCCTGTTTGGGCGCACAGGAGAGCTCGGAAGGGATGGAGCACTGTTTTAACCCTAACCACACCCCTAATTCCAACTCATCCCTAATCCCAACCGTAACCCTAACAACACCCCTAACCCTGACACACCCCTAACCCTAATCCCAACCGTAAACGTAATCCAAAACCATAACCCTAACTTTAGCCCCAACCCCTAACCCTAATTTTAGCCCCAACCCTAACTTTAGCCTCAACCCTAACCATAACTTTAGCCCCAACCCTAACTGTAGCCCTTACCCCAACCCTAACCCTAGCCAAACCTTAGCCCTAACCCTAGCCCCAACTCTGGCCCCAACCCAAACCCTAACCCTAGCCCCAAACCTAACACTAGCCCTAACTCTAGCCCCAACCCTAAACATAACCCTAGCCCCAATCCTAACCCTCACCTCAACCCTAACCCTAGCCCCAACCCTAAACCTAGCCCCAACCCTAACCCTAATGGGAAAATGGAAATAAATACATTTTTTTTATTTTATTATTTTTCCCTAACTAATGGGGTGATGAAGGGGGGTTTGATTTACTATTCATAGTGGATTTTTTAGCTTATTTTTATGATTGGCAGTTTTTGTGTCTCCACATTTTGAGAGCTATAATTTTTCCATCTTTTGGTCCACAAAGTCAAGTGAGGTCTTGTTTTTTGCGGGACGAGTTGACATTTTTATACGTACCATTTTTGGGCATGTGACATTTTTTGATCGCTTTTTATTCCGATTTTTGTGAGGCAGAATGACCAACCAAAAACCAGCTATTCATGAATTTCTTTTGGGGGGGGGCGTTTATATCGTTTCATGTTTGGTAAAATTGATAAAGCAGTTTTATTCTTTGGGTCAGTACGATTACAGTGATACCTCATTTATATCTTTTTTTATGTTTTGGCGCTTTTATACGATAAAAACTTTTATATAAAAAATTATTATTTTTGCATCGCTTTATTCTAAGGACTATAACTTTTTTATTTTTTCATTGATGATGCTGAATGGTGGCTCGTTTTTTGTGGGACAAGATGACTTTTCAGCGGTACCATGTTTATTTATATCCATATTTTTGATCGCGTGTTATTCCACTTTTTGTTCGGCGGTATGATATGATAATAAAGCGTTGTTTTTTGCCTCGTTTTTTTTACGGTGATCGCTGAAGGGGTTAACTAGTGGGACAGTTTTATTGGTCGAGTCGTTATGGACGTAGTGATACTAAATATGTGTACTTTTATTGTTTTTGTTTTTTTAGATAAAGAAATGTATTTATGGGAACAATATTTTTTTTCTTTATTTAGGAGGGGTTTTTTTCTCTTACATATGTGAATATTTTTTTTTTTACTTCATAACATTGCCCCGGAGGTGGGACATCATGTTATAGGGTCAGATCGCTAATCTGACACTTTGCAGAGCCCTGTGTCAGATCAGCAATCTGACAGGCACTGCAGGGACGCTTGCAAGTGCTTGCTCTGAGCAGGAGCTTGCAAGCCACCTCCCTGCAGGGCCCGGAAGCAGCCCCATGGCCATATTAGATCCGGGGCCTACAGGGAGGAGGAAGTAGGAGACCCTCGGAGCAACGCAATCACATCGTGTTGCTCTGAGGGTCTCAGGGAAGCACGCAGGGAGCTTCCCTATATCGCCGGAACACTGTGACTGCTCCTGGCACATAATGCCGGATGTCAGCTGTGAAAGTCGCATATGACATACTATCCAGTCACTGGGAATTAAGTCCCAGGTCCCCTCGATGGGATAGTGCACCACATGGGATTAAGGGGTTAAAGTGATGGGAATAGTGTGGGTCCCTAGGTGGCACTTATGTAGAGAAGGACTAATAACTGTGGCAAGTTTCATTGCTCTCAGTCCACAGGAAGTGGTACAGGGAAAATCTTTAATGAATGCCATTCGTACACTAGATACCTATGGGCTATATAATCCCCCCAAACTCCTCAATGCACAGGGTTGCTTAAGTCAGCTGAGCACTCTTGTGTTCATTATGATAGTGAATGGTAGACTCCTCCGTCAATGGCTTACCTCCTAGGAGAAATTTTTTTTTAGCCATTGAGGATCAGCAAGCCAGATCTGTCTCTCACCAAATATAATTTGCGAGAGGAGAGTCAGGAGGCCCCAACACACAATAGACTGCTGGCTTATCCTGGTGATATAGGCGTGTTTGGCAACCTTTACTTCAATATGTATGGGGCCTTACTCACTTTTTGGATGGTATTTGCTGTCCAAAATATAAATGAAAAAAAGAATGAAAGCAACTCTTGTGTTTCCTGAAAAATTTGAATATTGCTTGTTTCAGGAGCCTCAAGAATACTGAAGAATATTGGGAAGATTTTCTCCTGTTCACCTTTCATGGTTATTATTGAGTTTATCGTTCCTTTAAACACAGCTGGACCTTATAAATTGCGTATAAAATAATTATTAATATCATTCACAAATCTGTGTGTGTAAGTTATCAGACCAAGAGAAATTTGAGAAAACGTAGTGATTACTGGGCAGGAATTTTTCTAAACTTTCTAAAAATAATCCCAGTTTAAGAACACATCAGTCAAGAAGACAACAGTCTTGGACATAATACATATACAACTTGGTAATGATTATGCCTTGTCAGGTTATACAGTATGAATGTCAGAAAAGGGTTCGTCCATCTGCAAAGAGCAGCTTTAGTAGACTTGTAGTCATGGGAAAACGAGAAGCAAAAGTCCTTGGGGTTCCGTTAGCAAGACCCACACTGATCTTTCAGTTTTCACCTATCCAGCGGCGAGGTGATTACTTGTTTAGGCTGAAATACATTTTTAAAGCAAACCTTCAACCTTTATACCCTTTTATATACAGGTGCAGCTCACAAAATTAGAATATCATCAAAAAGTTAATTTATTTCAGTTCTTTAATACAAAAAGTGAAATTTATATATTAGATAGAGTAATTGCAGTAGATAGAGTGATGTATTTCAAGTGTTTATTTCTGTTAATGTTGATTATTATGGCTTACAGCCAATAAAACCCAAAAGTCATTATCTCAATAAGTTATAATACTTTATAACACCAGCATGAAAAAATTATTTTAACATCCAAAATATTGGCCTGAAATATATGTTCAGTAAATGCACTCAATACTTGGTCGGGGCATGGAGGTGATCAGTCTATGGCAATGCTGAGGTGTTATGAAAACCCAGGCTGCTTTGATAGCAGCCTTTAGCTCGTCTGCATTGTTGGGTCTGGTGTCTCTCATCTTCCTCTTGACAAAACCCCATAGATTCTCTATGGGGTTAAGGTCAGATGAGTATGCTGGCCAATCAAGCACAGTGATTCTGTTGTTTTTAAACCAGGTATTGATACTTTTGGCAGTGTGGACAGGTGCCAAGTCCTGCTGGAGAATGAAATTTCCATTACCAAAAAGCTTGAAGGCAGAGGGAATCCTGAAGTGCTCTACAATTTCCTGATAGATGGATGCGATGACTTTGGTGTTGATAAAACACAGTGGACCTACACCAGCAGATGACATGGCTCCCAAAACCATCATTGATTGTGGATGCTTCACACTAAACTTTGGATATCAAGGTCCCAGAGTCTGGAGGAAGAGTGGAAAGATAGATAATCCAAGCTGCTTGAGGTCTAGTATGAAGTTTCCACAATCAGTGATGGTTTGGGGAGCCATGTCATCTGCTGGTATAGGTACACTGTGTTGTATCAAGACTAAAGTCAGCCTAGCCATCTACCAGGAAATTTTAGGACACTTCATGCTTCCCTCTGCCGACAATCTTTTTGGAGATAGAAATGTAATTCTCCAGCAGGACTTGGCACATGTCCACAATGCCAAAAGTGCCAATACCTGGTTTAATAACAACAGTATTACTTTGCTTGATTGTCCAGCAAACTTGTTTGACCTTAGCCCCATAGAGAATCTATGGGGTATTGTCAAAAGGAGATGAGAGACACCAGATCCAGCAATGCAGATGAGCTGAGGGCTGCCATCAAAGCAACCTAGGCTTCCATAACACCTCAGCAGTGCCACAGGCTGATCGCTTCCATGCCCCACTGCATTGATGCAGTAATTGATGCAAAAGGAGCCCCGACCAAGTAGTGAGTGCATTTCCTGAACATACATTTCAGTAGACCAACATTTTGGAGGTTAAAATCATTTTTTCAAACTGGAGTTATATAAAGTATTCTAATTTACTGAGATCATAGCTTTTGGGATTTTGTTTGCTGTAAGCCATAATCATCAACATTAACAGAAATAAACACTTGATATACATCACTCTATTTGCAACAACTCTAATATACAGTATGAGATTCACTTTTTTTTATTGAAGAGCTGAAATAAATTAACTTTTTGATGATATTCTAATTTTGTGAGATCCACCTGTAGATCGTAAATACATATACAGTTTAATGGTGCTGGAAAAAATAATGTATTATTTTTGTAATACTGATCCCGAGTTTCACACTAAATTATAATCCAGAACTACTGTAAATTTATAATTCTGCAGCTTTAATATATCTGAAATTTTAACTGGTTCAATAGCTGCAAACTTACAGAGTGTTCTGCATTATGGCAGTGCCTCATCTGTTCACTAGACACTGTGGAGTAACATAACATCGAAAAAACAAATGTTATAGGAAAATGACTAAGGTTATGTATGTATTTCTTGGCCCAAACACCTAACATAACCCAAGCATTCTACTGTATTTAGTCCTTTTTTCCTCTTTTGGGGTGCATTGACATACCCTTTATGGCAGTAAATAATGCTCCTGGACTATACATCAAATACACTGAAAGCCATAGTTTAATATGAACAGAACCATAATTGTCTAATAAAAAACTTGTGTAATAAGTAGCAGCAGAAGAGTGAATCATCTTCTCCATATGTCACAAGGACAGTGATCTTCCAGATAGGGCAAAGATTAATAACAAGATTTAGGCCTATATACTGTGTACAGTGGGCAATGATATCCAAAGCTGAACATATTCATTAATAACATAAATCCGGTTGGGTTGCTGGCTTCATGGTAAGAATTATTATTAATCTTTTTAGAAACAACATTTAACAAGCTTTTTTATTTCATTCATGCTTTAGTTTTCATGTAGAAAAATGGTAAACAATGCTAAGGTCCTGATATTCCTTTAGTCATCACAAATATGCAGGTGCTAGCTATTGAACCCATTCTACGCCTGGGTGGTGAGCATTTATATTGGTATATGGTCTCCATCCTGGTATGTGCTACTTCCATCCTGTGCCCTAATCTTCTAATCTTGTCATGTTCTGCTACCATCTTGCACCCCCATCCAGTTATATGCTGCTCCCATCTTGCGCCCCCTTCCTCTCATGTGCAGCCCCCATCCTGTGCCCTCATCATGCTTTGTGCACCTCCATCTTGTCATGTGCTACTCTCTTCTTATGCCCTCATCCTGTCATGTGCTCCCTTCCTGTGCCCCAATCCTATCATGTGCTCCCATCCTGTGCCCCAATCCTGTCATGTGGTGCTCCCATCCTGCACCCCATCCTGTCATGTGCTGCTCCCATCCTGCTTCCCCATCCTGTCATGTGCTGCTCCCATCCTGCACCCCCATCTTGTCATGTGCTGCTCCCATCCTGCCCCCCCATTCTATCATGTGCTGCTCCCATCCTGCGTCCACATTCTGTCATGTGCTGCTCCCATCCTGCGCCCCCATTCTGTAATGTGCTGCTCCCATCCTGCGCCTCCATTCTGTCATGTGCTGCACCCATCCTGCACCTCCATTCTAGTATGTGCTACTCCAATTCTGCGCCCCCATCCTGCCATGTGCTGCTCCTATCCTGCACCCCCATTCTGTAATGTGCTGCTCCCATCCTGCGCCTCATCCTGTCATGTGCTGCTCCCATCCTGCACCCCCATCTTGTCATGTGCTGCTCCCATCCTGCGCCCCCATTCTATCATGTGCTGTTCCCATCCTGCATCCCCATCCTGTCATGTGCTGCTCCCATAATGCGCCCCCATTCTGTAATGTGCTGCTCCCATCCTGTGCCTCCATTCTGTCATGTGCTGCACCCATCCTGCACCTCCATTCTAGTATGTGCTACTCCAATTCTGCGCCCCCATCCTGTCATGTGCTGCTCCTATCCTGCACCCTCATTCTGTCATGTGCTGCTCCCAACCTGCTCCCCATTCTGTCATGTGCTGCTCCCATCCTGCGCCCCCATTCTGTCATGTGGTGCTCTCATCCTGCTTCCCCATCCTGTCATGTGCTGCTCCCATCCTGCACCCCCATCTTGTCATGTGCTGCTCCCATCCTGCACCCCATCTTGTCATGTGCTGCTCCCATCCTGCGCCCCCATTCTGTCATGTGCTGCTCCCATCCTGCGCCTCGATTCTAGTATGTGCTACTCCAATTCTGCGCCCCCATCCTGTCATGTGCTGCTCCTATCTTGCACCCCCATTCTGTAATGTGCTGCTCCCATCCTGCGCCCCATCCTGTCATGTGCTGCTCCCATCCTGCGCCCCCATTCTGTCATGTACTGCTCCCATTCTTCACCCTCATTCTGTCATGTGCTGCTCCCATCCTGCTCCTCATTCTGTCATGTGCTGCTCCCATCCTGCGCCCTCATTCTGTCATGTGCTGCTTCCATCCTGCGCCCCCATTCTGTCATGTGCTGTTCCCATCCTGCGCCCCCATTCTGTCATGTGCAGTAAAAAGTCACTGGCTTGCTGCGCTGACGTATTTTCTATATACTGTATTTTCTGTAGAAAGTGGCTGGATTGCATATGGGATAGCTGACGCACCACTGCAATATGCAGATATAATATATAAAGGGGGTGCAAGACTGATGGCTAATAATGCAAACTAACAAAAGCACAAGAAACAAGAGCCATCAAAATATCTGCACACCACCAAAGTTATGATAAAAATAATATAAGCTTTATTGGGAACATAATTAAAAACATCTAAAATCACACATAACCTCCGTGCAGATGCCCCTGTGAACACTGTATGCCAAAATATACATAGATATATAAACGTATGAAATCTTACAGACGTGTCCCTGCCCTCTGCACTTAATATTATTAATGTAACTATATATAGTCAAAATTTGGAATGAACACGCTGTATACAACCATATAACAACAATTATGCACACAGTCAAGTATAATACAAGCCACACAGCATGCAAATAGCATGCAACACCCCACCACAATATGCAGCTTCCAGCAAAAAAACCTATGGACCCAGAGGAGCAGATAAAATAAACTGCCCTAGATATCCAGAGAAAGGGACAGGGGAGGATGTCCAAATATATACCCTGAAACACCCTGCATAGTCTGATCCTAGGAGTGGTCAAAAGGTGAAAATAGTGCTGGAGAAAGCACCATAGGATAAATCCTGCTGCAGGAGGCTGTGAGGCTGAATAGTCACAGGGCAAATGCGACCGGAGGAGAAGCCCAACGCGTGTCGCTGTTCTAGGACAGCTTCGTCAGGGGAAGTAGTGCAAATACCCCCAATAGCGCTTAAATACCTTATAATCAATTGTGTGGTCAGGTCAGGTGTGGCTGGCAGAGCATGGGGGCCGGAAAACCGGAAGTGACTCACCAGGAAGAAGGGAAAATGAAAGTGTCCTGAATAACACACTGAGCATGTGCAAATGGAAGGTCAAAACAGCAGAATGGATACAGGCAAAAAGCCTGAAGAAACGTAAGTGTTTATGACAGCGCAGCTCCCGGGAGCAGATGTGGTGACAGTCCTGCAATGCATGACTGTCAGCACATCTATGGGCACAAGAGAGGAAGCATACTTGTACAGTCCATAGAGAGAGGCAGCAAGTACACAGCAAGGAAGAAAAAGCAGAACCAATCCTATAAGATTAATATAGAACCAGAAGATTAAATCCTGAAAAATTTTTTTTTTTTTTTTTTTTTTTATGATTATGTACATATATATACCAATAAATAAGCTCATATATGAGTCATAGTGTTATAACATGAAACATATACATATACATATATATATATACACATACATACACACACACATATACATACATACATACATACATACACGCATTCCGGTGTGCAGACTTCACTAGAACATACAGTACATAGAAGACAGAATTAAATACCATCAAACTATGCTGAATCAGATTAATTCATCAATATATATACAGCACCCTCACAATACATATGGATAAAACTTCCATGATATGATATTACACAGGATTACAGGCGGATACTTCAATTGTCCTGTTATGTAGTATATGGTCCAATGGGGAAGGAGAAGAATTAGATCCCTCTCCCCTCCCCCCATATAATGTTCCATTTAGGTCCAGAGTCTTTTCCTCTTCTCCGAAGTTTTGTAAATGAAAAAACATAAATTCTTCTCCAGACCTCCATATCACAACCAGAGGGAGTCGATGCCACTCAATATGCTGTTCGGGAAATGCATAACTCTATTCCAAACGTCCACCACGTTCACCACGTCCACCATGAAATCCTGAAGAAGAATAGCCGAGTTATCCCAAAAAACCTGTAAAAAGGAGGTCCTCGTTAATTCCATGGGGCGCCATAGAGTGGAGCTGGTAGATCCAACGGGATTCTACCTGTAGCAATTTCTTATGCAATGTGCCACCCCTATCGGAGGTCCTCAGATGTTCCAAACCAATGACTCTAGTATTGGTATAACTCCCAGCATGATGAGTCAAGTAATGAGCCGCCACCGTAGTAAGGGTCTTACCTTTGCGTCTATCAGCCACCGCTGTATTGATCGTGGAAAAATGTCCCTGAATCCTCCGGCGCAGCTCCTGTGTGGTCTGGCCTACATAGACACGAGGGCAAGTACATATGATGGCATAGATAACATTAGATGTTTTGCAATTAATGTAGGACTTTAATCTATGTGGCGTCTGATCTGTTGGGTTAATAAAGGAATCTCGCGTGGGGTGCATATATGTACATACCGTGCAATTCCCGCACGGAAAAGAACCTTTCAGGACAATACCACGATTCAATTTATGAGTGGGCCTAGAATAATGGCTCCTCGTAAGTATGTCCCTAAAATTGGGAGCCCTTTTTGCGGTCACTAAGGGTCGTGGGCTGATCACCTGCGCTGTTTGCGTGTCAGCAGTCAGGATTCTCCAGTGATTGTTCAGGATGTCCCTTACCTGGTTCCACTGAGTATGGTATCCGGTAATGAAGCGCACAAATTTGTCCGTTTCCTTCTTTGTAGGGACCAGTAAGGTGTCCTGTGTCTGTATTTTTGCTCTCTGATAGGCCCGAGAGATACATTTCTTGGGGTAATTCCTCCTCCTAAATCTCTCCGTAAGATCATGGGCTTCCCTACGAAAATCCTCGTCATCGGTACAATTTCGTCGTGCCCTGAGGAATTGTCCCCTCGGAATGCCATCCCTCGTATGTTTTGGATGGAAGCTACGATACTCCAACAGACTATTAACCGCTGTGGGCTTGCGATAGAGACAAGTAGATAATTTGCCATTCTGACATTTAACCTCAAGATCCAGAAATTGCACTGCAACAGAAGAAAACTGGTGAGTCAAAAAAATATTAAAAGGATTATGGTTGAGGACGTCCAGAAATTCCAGACATTCCTCAATAGAGCCTGACCAAATAAAGAAAATGTCGTCTATGAATCGCGACCAATGCCGTACCTTATTGATGAAGAAATTAGAGACATAGACGACAGTGTGCTCCCACCACCCTAAAAAAAGGTTAGCAAAAGCTGGGGCGCAGCGCGCTCCCATTGCCACGCCTGATGTTTGAATATAGAAGGTTCTGTCAAATAAGAAAAAATTGTGTCTCAAAACAAAATCTAATAAATCAATAATGAAGGAGTCATGCATTCTGTCAGAATTGGTTTGTTGATCGAGGAAAAACATGATTGCCTGTAGGCCATCATCGTGACTGATATTCGAATAAAGGGATTCCACGTCACAGGTAACCATAATCTCCCCTGATGATAAATCCAACCCTTTGTATATGCTGATAAAGTGTGAGGAGTCCCTAATGTGAGAAGGCAATTTAAGCACAAATGGCTGTAGAAAAAAATCAATGTAAATACACGCCTTCTCACACAGACTCCCAATACTAGACACGATAGGTCGGCCTGGGGGTTTATTCAAATCTTTGTGAACCTTGGGTAGCATATAGAACGTAGATGTAGTTGGTTCCTCTACCCAAATAAAGTCCCGTTCCTGAACACTGATAACCCCCAGTTCAAAAGCCCTATCCAAGAGAGCTCTCAATTTCGTAGAGAAAACCCCCGTAGGATTGGAGGGGAGTCTTCGATAAAAATGCTGGTTACCAAGTTGTCTACTTGCTTCCTCGAGATACAAGCTATGGGGCCACAGGACAACATTACCCCCCTTGTCCGCCTCCCTGATCAAGAATTCTTTATTTGACCGTAGGTCAGATAGAGCCCGTCGTTCCTGAGTAGTCAAATTAGGCATGAGGCCTATCCTAGGGGGGAGTGCTTCAATATCTTGTTTGACCATCTCGAAGAAGATTTTGACAGCTGGTATAGTGGACAGGGGTGGACACACAGTGGATTTGTTCTTGTGAGGAAAATTACGCCTACCTGTGTTAGATTCACCCTCTTGTAGGAGCTCCATCAGATCTTGAAAAACTCCATGTTCAATCTGATCAAGAGAGGAAATCGCCTGTGGTTGTATGTGCAAAACCTGGAGGACGATTTTCCTACAGAATAAGAAAAGATCCTTGATCAAAGTGAAATTATCAGCCCGTTGTGCCGGCGAGAAAGTCAGACCCCTGCTTAATACTGCAGTTTCAATAGGTGTTAGTTGGTGTTGAGACAAGTTGACAATCTGCAATGAATCATGTTTAACCCGAACATCAGACTCACCATCACTGTTGGTTGATGACGGGATCACTTGCGTTGTTTCATCCGTTTGTTGTGATATGGAGGTCTGTATCCCCTGTTCCTGGTGATCCGAGTGGTTAGGTCTATGTCTCCTATGCCCACGCCTAGTCCTGGTCCTGGTTCTGTGTCGCTTTCCGCCGAGGACAAAAAATCACTCGAAGACGGACCCTCAGTGGTTGTGATGTTACGGGAGGAATTTGTTGGACCTTGTCTGGTTTTAATACCTCGACGTTGATTGCCTTGATGTCCCCACTTATAGGCCATATGTTGATCGAAGTCCAATTTATCCCTCAAAAACTGTCCAGATTCTCATTTTGCGCGTTTATCTGTGGATCTTATGGCAGCACAAAAACATGGAATTAGATTATTATGGAACATTCGGTGTTTGGAGGAATACTTGAAATTGAATTTAGTACCTAGAGGTTTGAGGATACCTATTTTTCCAGCATGGGAACCCTCGGTGACTTTTCGCACTACATGGGAGGAGGGGTTACTCCGCTGTTCACAAATTCTAATCAACATGCTTATTGCACATGATAGGGAACTCTTGGTGCAGGTAAAGACAGAAATCAGGGATTTGGAAAATGGTCTCAGTAAATTTGATGAGGTCTCACAAATCCAGCCCTTTAAAATCAAACTTAAAGAGGGATTGGACAAGTATGACAAGGAGATTATGGATAAAAAAAGAGCAAAATTTTTGAGGGATAAATTGGACTTCGATCAACATATGGCCTATAAGTGGGGACATCAAGGCAATCAACGTCGAGGTATTAAAACCAGACAAGGTCCAACAAATTCCTCCCGTAACATCACAACCACTGAGGGTCCGTCTTCGAGTGATTTTTTGTCCTCGGCGGAAAGCGACACAGAACCAGGACCAGGACTAGGCGTGGGCATAGGAGACATAGACCTAACCACTCGGATCACCAGGAACAGGGGATACAGACCTCCATATCACAACAAACGGATGAAACAACGCAAGTGATCCCGTCATCAACCAACAGTGATGGTGAGTCTGATGTTCGGGTTAAACATGATTCATTGCAGATTGTCAACTTGTCTCAACACCAACTAACACCTATTGAAACTGCAGTATTAAGCAGGGGTCTGACTTTCTCGCCGGCACAACGGGCTGATAATTTCACTTTGATCAAGGATCTTTTCTTATTCTGTAGGAAAATCGTCCTCCAGGTTTTGCACATACAACCACAGGCGATTTCCTCTCTTGATCAGATTGAACATGGAGTTTTTCAAGATCTGATGGAGCTCCTACAAGAGGGTGAATCTAACACAGGTAGGCGTAATTTTCCTCACAAGAACAAATCCACTGTGTGTCCACCCCTGTCCACTATACCAGCTGTCAAAATCTTCTTCGAGATGGTCAAACAAGATATTGAAGCACTCCCCCCTAGGATAGGCCTCATGCCTAATTTGACTACTCAGGAACGACGGGCTCTATCTGACCTACGGTCAAATAAAGAATTCTTGATCAGGGAGGCGGACAAGGGGGGTAATGTTGTCCTGTGGCCCCATAGCTTGTATCTCGAGGAAGCAAGTAGACAACTTGGTAACCAGCATTTTTATCGAAGACTCCCCTCCAATCCTACGGGGGTTTTCTCTACGAAATTGAGAGCTCTCTTGGATAGGGCTTTTGAACTGGGGGTTATCAGTGTTCAGGAACGGGACTTTATTTGGGTAGAGGAACCAACTACATCTACGTTCTATATGCTACCCAAGGTTCACAAAGATTTGAATAAACCCCCAGGCCGACCTATCGTGTCTAGTATTGGGAGTCTGTGTGAGAAGGCGTGTATTTACATTGATTTTTTTCTACAGCCATTTGTGCTTAAATTGCCTTCTCACATTAGGGACTCCTCACACTTTATCAGCATATACAAAGGGTTGGATTTATCATCAGGGGAGATTATGGTTACCTGTGACGTGGAATCCCTTTATTCGAATATCAGTCACGATGATGGCCTACAGGCAATCATGTTTTTCCTCGATCAACAAACCAATTCTGACAGAATGCATGACTCCTTCATTATTGATTTATTAGATTTTGTTTTGAGACACAATTTTTTCTTATTTGACAGAACCTTCTATATTCAAACATCAGGCGTGGCAATGGGAGCGCGCTGCGCCCCAGCTTTTGCTAACCTTTTTTTAGGGTGGTGGGAGCACACTGTCGTCTATGTCTCTAATTTCTTCATCAATAAGGTACGGCATTGGTCGCGATTCATAGACGACATTTTCTTTATTTGGTCAGGCTCTATTGAGGAATGTCTGGAATTTCTGGACGTCCTCAACCATAATCCTTTTAATATTTTTTTGACTCACCAGTTTTCTTCTGTTGCAGTGCAATTTCTGGATCTTGAGGTTAAATGTCAGAATGGCAAATTATCTACTTGTCTCTATCGCAAGCCCACAGCGGTTAATAGTCTGTTGGAGTATCGTAGCTTCCATCCAAAACATACGAGGGATGGCATTCCGAGGGGACAATTCCTCAGGGCACGACGAAATTGTACCGATGACGAGGATTTTCGTAGGGAAGCCCATGATCTTACGGAGAGATTTAGGAGGAGGAATTACCCCAAGAAATGTATCTCTCGGGCCTATCAGAGAGCAAAAATACAGACACAGGACACCTTACTGGTCCCTACAAAGAAGGAAACGGACAAATTTGTGCGCTTCATTACCGGATACCATACTCAGTGGAACCAGGTAAGGGACATCCTGAACAATCACTGGAGAATCCTGACTGCTGACACGCAAACAGCGCAGGTGATCAGCCCACGACCCTTAGTGACCGCAAAAAGGGCTCCCAATTTTAGGGACATACTTACGAGGAGCCATTATTCTAGGCCCACTCATAAATTGAATCGTGGTATTGTCCTGAAAGGTTCTTTTCCGTGCGGGAATTGCACGGTATGTACATATATGCACCCCACGCGAGATTCCTTTATTAACCCAACAGATCAGACGCCACATAGATTAAAGTCCTACATTAATTGCAAAACATCTAATGTTATCTATGCCATCATATGTACTTGCCCTCGTGTCTATGTAGGCCAGACCACACAGGAGCTGCGCCGGAGGATTCAGGGACATTTTTCCACGATCAATACAGCGGTGGCTGATAGACGCAAAGGTAAGACCCTTACTACGGTGGCGGCTCATTACTTGACTCATCATGCTGGGAGTTATACCAATACTAGAGTCATTGGTTTGGAACATCTGAGGACCTCCGATAGGGGTGGCACATTGCATAAGAAATTGCTACAGGTAGAATCCCGTTGGATCTACCAGCTCCACTCTATGGCGCCCCATGGAATTAACGAGGACCTCCTTTTTACAGGTTTTTTGGGATAACTCGGCTATTCTTCTTCAGGATTTCATGGTGGACGTGGTGAACGTGGTGGACGTTTGGAATAGAGTTATGCATTTCCCGAACAGCATATTGAGTGGCATCGACTCCCTCTGGTTGTGATATGGAGGTCTGGAGAAGAATTTATGTTTTTTCATTTACAAAACTTCGGAGAAGAGGAAAAGACTCTGGACCTAAATGGAACATTATATGGGGGGAGGGGAGAGGGATCTAATTCTTCTCCTTCCCCATTGGACCATATACTACATAACAGGACAATTGAAGTATCCGCCTGTAATCCTGTGTAATATCATATCATGGAAGTTTTATCCATATGTATTGTGAGGGTGCTGTATATATATTGATGAATTAATCTGATTCAGCATAGTTTGATGGTATTTAATTCTGTCTTCTATGTACTGTATGTTCTAGTGAAGTCTGCACACCGGAATGCGTGTATGTATGTATGTATGTATGTATATGTGTGTGTGTATGTATGTGTATATATATATATGTATATGTATATGTTTCATGTTATAACACTATGACTCATATATGAGCTTATTTATTGGTATATATATGTACATAATCATAAAAAAAAAAAAAAAAAAAAAATTTTTCAGGATTTAATCTTCTGGTTCTATATTAATCTTATAGGATTGGTTCTGCTTTTTCTTCCTTGCTGTGTACTTGCTGCCTCTCTCTATGGACTGTACAAGTATGCTTCCTCTCTTGTGCCCATAGATGTGCTGACAGTCATGCATTGCAGGACTGTCACCACATCTGCTCCCGGGAGCTGCGCTGTCATAAACACTTACGTTTCTTCAGGCTTTTTGCCTGTATCCATTCTGCTGTTTTGACCTTCCATTTGCACATGCTCAGTGTGTTATTCAGGACACTTTCATTTTCCCTTCTTCCTGGTGAGTCACTTCCGGTTTTCCGGCCCCCATGCTCTGCCAGCCACACCTGACCTGACCACACAATTGATTATAAGGTATTTAAGCGCTATTGGGGGTATTTGCACTACTTCCCCTGACGAAGCTGTCCTAGAACAGCGACACGCGTTGGGCTTCTCCTCCGGTCGCATTTGCCCTGTGACTATTCAGCCTCACAGCCTCCTGCAGCAGGATTTATCCTATGGTGCTTTCTCCAGCACTATTTTCACCTTTTGACCACTCCTAGGATCAGACTATGCAGGGTGTTTCAGGGTATATATTTGGACATCCTCCCCTGTCCCTTTCTCTGGATATCTAGGGCAGTTTATTTTATCTGCTCCTCTGGGTCCATAGGTTTTTTTGCTGGAAGCTGCATATTGTGGTGGGGTGTTGCATGCTATTTGCATGCTGTGTGGCTTGTATTATACTTGACTGTGTGCATAATTGTTGTTATATGGTTGTATACAGCGTGTTCATTCCAAATTTTGACTATATATAGTTACATTAATAATATTAAGTGCAGAGGGCAGGGACACGTCTGTAAGATTTCATACGTTTATATATCTATGTATATTTTGGCATACAGTGTTCACAGGGGCATCTGCACGGAGGTTATGTGTGATTTTAGATGTTTTTAATTATGTTCCCAATAAAGCTTATATTATTTTTATCATAACTTTGGTGGTGTGCAGATATTTTGATGGCTCTTGTTTCTTGTGCTTTTGTTAGTTTGCATTATTAGCCATCAGTCTTGCACCCCCTTTATATATTATATCTGCATATTGCAGTGGTGCGTCAGCTATCCCATATGTTACAGGTTTTTTAAACACCCAGTGGTGTTTTTTCTTTTGCTTGGCAGCACACGGCTTACTGTAGCCTATTTCCTCATATTTGTGAGGATCTATTGATATAAAATATATATTGTGTGGTTATTTGGTCCCTTGTGGGTGGTATGGATTGGGAGGCGAGGGAAGCGGCGTGGAAGGCCTCAGCCTCTGCGGCATTTGTGGACACTATTGGTAACTGTCCAGATTCTCATTTTGCGCGTTTATCTGTGGATCTTATGGCAGCACAAAAACATGGAATTAGATTATTATGGAACATTCGGTGTTTGGAGGAATACTTGAAATTGAATTTAGTACCTAGAGGTTTGAGGATACCTATTTTTCCAGCATGGGAACCCTCGGTGACTTTTCGCACTACATGGGAGGAGGGGTTACTCCGCTGTTCACAAATTCTAATCAACATGCTTATTGCACATGATAGGGAACTCTTGGTGCAGGTAAAGACAGAAATCAGGGATTTGGAAAATGGTCTCAGTAAATTTGATGAGGTCTCACAAATCCAGCCCTTTAAAATCAAACTTAAAGAGGGATTGGACAAGTATGACAAGGAGATTATGGATAAAAAAAGAGCAAAATTTTTGAGGGATAAATTGGACTTCGATCAACATATGGCCTATAAGTGGGGACATCAAGGCAATCAACGTCGAGGTATTAAAACCAGACAAGGTCCAACAAATTCCTCCCGTAACATCACAACCACTGAGGGTCCGTCTTCGAGTGATTTTTTGTCCTCGGCGGAAAGCGACACAGAACCAGGACCAGGACTAGGCGTGGGCATAGGAGACATAGACCTAACCACTCGGATCACCAGGAACAGGGGATACAGACCTCCATATCACAACAAACGGATGAAACAACGCAAGTGATCCCGTCATCAACCAACAGTGATGGTGAGTCTGATGTTCGGGTTAAACATGATTCATTGCAGATTGTCAACTTGTCTCAACACCAACTAACACCTATTGAAACTGCAGTATTAAGCAGGGGTCTGACTTTCTCGCCGGCACAACGGGCTGATAATTTCACTTTGATCAAGGATCTTTTCTTATTCTGTAGGAAAATCGTCCTCCAGGTTTTGCACATACAACCACAGGCGATTTCCTCTCTTGATCAGATTGAACATGGAGTTTTTCAAGATCTGATGGAGCTCCTACAAGAGGGTGAATCTAACACAGGTAGGCGTAATTTTCCTCACAAGAACAAATCCACTGTGTGTCCACCCCTGTCCACTATACCAGCTGTCAAAATCTTCTTCGAGATGGTCAAACAAGATATTGAAGCACTCCCCCCTAGGATAGGCCTCATGCCTAATTTGACTACTCAGGAACGACGGGCTCTATCTGACCTACGGTCAAATAAAGAATTCTTGATCAGGGAGGCGGACAAGGGGGGTAATGTTGTCCTGTGGCCCCATAGCTTGTATCTCGAGGAAGCAAGTAGACAACTTGGTAACCAGCATTTTTATCGAAGACTCCCCTCCAATCCTACGGGGGTTTTCTCTACGAAATTGAGAGCTCTCTTGGATAGGGCTTTTGAACTGGGGGTTATCAGTGTTCAGGAACGGGACTTTATTTGGGTAGAGGAACCAACTACATCTACGTTCTATATGCTACCCAAGGTTCACAAAGATTTGAATAAACCCCCAGGCCGACCTATCGTGTCTAGTATTGGGAGTCTGTGTGAGAAGGCGTGTATTTACATTGATTTTTTTCTACAGCCATTTGTGCTTAAATTGCCTTCTCACATTAGGGACTCCTCACACTTTATCAGCATATACAAAGGGTTGGATTTATCATCAGGGGAGATTATGGTTACCTGTGACGTGGAATCCCTTTATTCGAATATCAGTCACGATGATGGCCTACAGGCAATCATGTTTTTCCTCGATCAACAAACCAATTCTGACAGAATGCATGACTCCTTCATTATTGATTTATTAGATTTTGTTTTGAGACACAATTTTTTCTTATTTGACAGAACCTTCTATATTCAAACATCAGGCGTGGCAATGGGAGCGCGCTGCGCCCCAGCTTTTGCTAACCTTTTTTTAGGGTGGTGGGAGCACACTGTCGTCTATGTCTCTAATTTCTTCATCAATAAGGTACGGCATTGGTCGCGATTCATAGACGACATTTTCTTTATTTGGTCAGGCTCTATTGAGGAATGTCTGGAATTTCTGGACGTCCTCAACCATAATCCTTTTAATATTTTTTTGACTCACCAGTTTTCTTCTGTTGCAGTGCAATTTCTGGATCTTGAGGTTAAATGTCAGAATGGCAAATTATCTACTTGTCTCTATCGCAAGCCCACAGCGGTTAATAGTCTGTTGGAGTATCGTAGCTTCCATCCAAAACATACGAGGGATGGCATTCCGAGGGGACAATTCCTCAGGGCACGACGAAATTGTACCGATGACGAGGATTTTCGTAGGGAAGCCCATGATCTTACGGAGAGATTTAGGAGGAGGAATTACCCCAAGAAATGTATCTCTCGGGCCTATCAGAGAGCAAAAATACAGACACAGGACACCTTACTGGTCCCTACAAAGAAGGAAACGGACAAATTTGTGCGCTTCATTACCGGATACCATACTCAGTGGAACCAGGTAAGGGACATCCTGAACAATCACTGGAGAATCCTGACTGCTGACACGCAAACAGCGCAGGTGATCAGCCCACGACCCTTAGTGACCGCAAAAAGGGCTCCCAATTTTAGGGACATACTTACGAGGAGCCATTATTCTAGGCCCACTCATAAATTGAATCGTGGTATTGTCCTGAAAGGTTCTTTTCCGTGCGGGAATTGCACGGTATGTACATATATGCACCCCACGCGAGATTCCTTTATTAACCCAACAGATCAGACGCCACATAGATTAAAGTCCTACATTAATTGCAAAACATCTAATGTTATCTATGCCATCATATGTACTTGCCCTCGTGTCTATGTAGGCCAGACCACACAGGAGCTGCGCCGGAGGATTCAGGGACATTTTTCCACGATCAATACAGCGGTGGCTGATAGACGCAAAGGTAAGACCCTTACTACGGTGGCGGCTCATTACTTGACTCATCATGCTGGGAGTTATACCAATACTAGAGTCATTGGTTTGGAACATCTGAGGACCTCCGATAGGGGTGGCACATTGCATAAGAAATTGCTACAGGTAGAATCCCGTTGGATCTACCAGCTCCACTCTATGGCGCCCCATGGAATTAACGAGGACCTCCTTTTTACAGGTTTTTTGGGATAACTCGGCTATTCTTCTTCAGGATTTCATGGTGGACGTGGTGAACGTGGTGGACGTTTGGAATAGAGTTATGCATTTCCCGAACAGCATATTGAGTGGCATCGACTCCCTCTGGTTGTGATATGGAGGTCTGGAGAAGAATTTATGTTTTTTCATTTACAAAACTTCGGAGAAGAGGAAAAGACTCTGGACCTAAATGGAACATTATATGGGGGGAGGGGAGAGGGATCTAATTCTTCTCCTTCCCCATTGGACCATATACTACATAACAGGACAATTGAAGTATCCGCCTGTAATCCTGTGTAATATCATATCATGGAAGTTTTATCCATATGTATTGTGAGGGTGCTGTATATATATTGATGAATTAATCTGATTCAGCATAGTTTGATGGTATTTAATTCTGTCTTCTATGTACTGTATGTTCTAGTGAAGTCTGCACACCGGAATGCGTGTATGTATGTATGTATGTATGTATATGTGTGTGTGTATGTATGTGTATATATATATATGTATATGTATATGTTTCATGTTATAACACTATGACTCATATATGAGCTTATTTATTGGTATATATATGTACATAATCATAAAAAAAAAAAAAAAAAAAAAAATTTTTCAGGATTTAATCTTCTGGTTCTATATTAATCTTATAGGATTGGTTCTGCTTTTTCTTCCTTGCTGTGTACTTGCTGCCTCTCTCTATGGACTGTACAAGTATGCTTCCTCTCTTGTGCCCATAGATGTGCTGACAGTCATGCATTGCAGGACTGTCACCACATCTGCTCCCGGGAGCTGCGCTGTCATAAACACTTACGTTTCTTCAGGCTTTTTGCCTGTATCCATTCTGCTGTTTTGACCTTCCATTTGCACATGCTCAGTGTGTTATTCAGGACACTTTCATTTTCCCTTCTTCCTGGTGAGTCACTTCCGGTTTTCCGGCCCCCATGCTCTGCCAGCCACACCTGACCTGACCACACAATTGATTATAAGGTATTTAAGCGCTATTGGGGGTATTTGCACTACTTCCCCTGACGAAGCTGTCCTAGAACAGCGACACGCGTTGGGCTTCTCCTCCGGTCGCATTTGCCCTGTGACTATTCAGCCTCACAGCCTCCTGCAGCAGGATTTATCCTATGGTGCTTTCTCCAGCACTATTTTCACCTTTTGACCACTCCTAGGATCAGACTATGCAGGGTGTTTCAGGGTATATATTTGGACATCCTCCCCTGTCCCTTTCTCTGGATATCTAGGGCAGTTTATTTTATCTGCTCCTCTGGGTCCATAGGTTTTTTTGCTGGAAGCTGCATATTGTGGTGGGGTGTTGCATGCTATTTGCATGCTGTGTGGCTTGTATTATACTTGACTGTGTGCATAATTGTTGTTATATGGTTGTATACAGCGTGTTCATTCCAAATTTTGACTATATATAGTTACATTAATAATATTAAGTGCAGAGGGCAGGGACACGTCTGTAAGATTTCATACGTTTATATATCTATGTATATTTTGGCATACAGTGTTCACAGGGGCATCTGCACGGAGGTTATGTGTGATTTTAGATGTTTTTAATTATGTTCCCAATAAAGCTTATATTATTTTTATCATAACTTTGGTGGTGTGCAGATATTTTGATGGCTCTTGTTTCTTGTGCTTTTGTTAGTTTGCATTATTAGCCATCAGTCTTGCACCCCCTTTATATATTATATCTGCATATTGCAGTGGTGCGTCAGCTATCCCATATGTTACAGGTTTTTTAAACACCCAGTGGTGTTTTTTCTTTTGCTTGGCAGCACACGGCTTACTGTAGCCTATTTCCTCATATTTGTGAGGATCTATTGATATAAAATATATATTGTGTGGTTATTTGGTCCCTTGTGGGTGGTATGGATTGGGAGGCGAGGGAAGCGGCGTGGAAGGCCTCAGCCTCTGCGGCATTTGTGGACACTATTGGTAACTGTCCAGATTCTCATTTTGCGCGTTTATCTGTGGATCTTATGGCAGCACAAAAACATGGAATTAGATTATTATGGAACATTCGGTGTTTGGAGGAATACTTGAAATTGAATTTAGTACCTAGAGGTTTGAGGATACCTATTTTTCCAGCATGGGAACCCTCGGTGACTTTTCGCACTACATGGGAGGAGGGGTTACTCCGCTGTTCACAAATTCTAATCAACATGCTTATTGCACATGATAGGGAACTCTTGGTGCAGGTAAAGACAGAAATCAGGGATTTGGAAAATGGTCTCAGTAAATTTGATGAGGTCTCACAAATCCAGCCCTTTAAAATCAAACTTAAAGAGGGATTGGACAAGTATGACAAGGAGATTATGGATAAAAAAAGAGCAAAATTTTTGAGGGATAAATTGGACTTCGATCAACATATGGCCTATAAGTGGGGACATCAAGGCAATCAACGTCGAGGTATTAAAACCAGACAAGGTCCAACAAATTCCTCCCGTAACATCACAACCACTGAGGGTCCGTCTTCGAGTGATTTTTTGTCCTCGGCGGAAAGCGACACAGAACCAGGACCAGGACTAGGCGTGGGCATAGGAGACATAGACCTAACCACTCGGATCACCAGGAACAGGGGATACAGACCTCCATATCACAACAAACGGATGAAACAACGCAAGTGATCCCGTCATCAACCAACAGTGATGGTGAGTCTGATGTTCGGGTTAAACATGATTCATTGCAGATTGTCAACTTGTCTCAACACCAACTAACACCTATTGAAACTGCAGTATTAAGCAGGGGTCTGACTTTCTCGCCGGCACAACGGGCTGATAATTTCACTTTGATCAAGGATCTTTTCTTATTCTGTAGGAAAATCGTCCTCCAGGTTTTGCACATACAACCACAGGCGATTTCCTCTCTTGATCAGATTGAACATGGAGTTTTTCAAGATCTGATGGAGCTCCTACAAGAGGGTGAATCTAACACAGGTAGGCGTAATTTTCCTCACAAGAACAAATCCACTGTGTGTCCACCCCTGTCCACTATACCAGCTGTCAAAATCTTCTTCGAGATGGTCAAACAAGATATTGAAGCACTCCCCCCTAGGATAGGCCTCATGCCTAATTTGACTACTCAGGAACGACGGGCTCTATCTGACCTACGGTCAAATAAAGAATTCTTGATCAGGGAGGCGGACAAGGGGGGTAATGTTGTCCTGTGGCCCCATAGCTTGTATCTCGAGGAAGCAAGTAGACAACTTGGTAACCAGCATTTTTATCGAAGACTCCCCTCCAATCCTACGGGGGTTTTCTCTACGAAATTGAGAGCTCTCTTGGATAGGGCTTTTGAACTGGGGGTTATCAGTGTTCAGGAACGGGACTTTATTTGGGTAGAGGAACCAACTACATCTACGTTCTATATGCTACCCAAGGTTCACAAAGATTTGAATAAACCCCCAGGCCGACCTATCGTGTCTAGTATTGGGAGTCTGTGTGAGAAGGCGTGTATTTACATTGATTTTTTTCTACAGCCATTTGTGCTTAAATTGCCTTCTCACATTAGGGACTCCTCACACTTTATCAGCATATACAAAGGGTTGGATTTATCATCAGGGGAGATTATGGTTACCTGTGACGTGGAATCCCTTTATTCGAATATCAGTCACGATGATGGCCTACAGGCAATCATGTTTTTCCTCGATCAACAAACCAATTCTGACAGAATGCATGACTCCTTCATTATTGATTTATTAGATTTTGTTTTGAGACACAATTTTTTCTTATTTGACAGAACCTTCTATATTCAAACATCAGGCGTGGCAATGGGAGCGCGCTGCGCCCCAGCTTTTGCTAACCTTTTTTTAGGGTGGTGGGAGCACACTGTCGTCTATGTCTCTAATTTCTTCATCAATAAGGTACGGCATTGGTCGCGATTCATAGACGACATTTTCTTTATTTGGTCAGGCTCTATTGAGGAATGTCTGGAATTTCTGGACGTCCTCAACCATAATCCTTTTAATATTTTTTTGACTCACCAGTTTTCTTCTGTTGCAGTGCAATTTCTGGATCTTGAGGTTAAATGTCAGAATGGCAAATTATCTACTTGTCTCTATCGCAAGCCCACAGCGGTTAATAGTCTGTTGGAGTATCGTAGCTTCCATCCAAAACATACGAGGGATGGCATTCCGAGGGGACAATTCCTCAGGGCACGACGAAATTGTACCGATGACGAGGATTTTCGTAGGGAAGCCCATGATCTTACGGAGAGATTTAGGAGGAGGAATTACCCCAAGAAATGTATCTCTCGGGCCTATCAGAGAGCAAAAATACAGACACAGGACACCTTACTGGTCCCTACAAAGAAGGAAACGGACAAATTTGTGCGCTTCATTACCGGACACCATACTCAGTGGAACCAGGTAAGGGACATCCTGAACAATCACTGGAGAATCCTGACTGCTGACACGCAAACAGCGCAGGTGATCAGCCCACGACCCTTAGTGACCGCAAAAAGGGCTCCCAATTTTAGGGACATACTTACGAGGAGCCATTATTCTAGGCCCACTCATAAATTGAATCGTGGTATTGTCCTGAAAGGTTCTTTTCCGTGCGGGAATTGCACGGTATGTACATATATGCACCCCACGCGAGATTCCTTTATTAACCCAACAGATCAGACGCCACATAGATTAAAGTCCTACATTAATTGCAAAACATCTAATGTTATCTATGCCATCATATGTACTTGCCCTCGTGTCTATGTAGGCCAGACCACACAGGAGCTGCGCCGGAGGATTCAGGGACATTTTTCCACGATCAATACAGCGGTGGCTGATAGACGCAAAGGTAAGACCCTTACTACGGTGGCGGCTCATTACTTGACTCATCATGCTGGGAGTTATACCAATACTAGAGTCATTGGTTTGGAACATCTGAGGACCTCCGATAGGGGTGGCACATTGCATAAGAAATTGCTACAGGTAGAATCCCGTTGGATCTACCAGCTCCACTCTATGGCGCCCCATGGAATTAACGAGGACCTCCTTTTTACAGGTTTTTTGGGATAACTCGGCTATTCTTCTTCAGGATTTCATGGTGGACGTGGTGAACGTGGTGGACGTTTGGAATAGAGTTATGCATTTCCCGAACAGCATATTGAGTGGCATCGACTCCCTCTGGTTGTGATATGGAGGTCTGGAGAAGAATTTATGTTTTTTCATTTACAAAACTTCGGAGAAGAGGAAAAGACTCTGGACCTAAATGGAACATTATATGGGGGGAGGGGAGAGGGATCTAATTCTTCTCCTTCCCCATTGGACCATATACTACATAACAGGACAATTGAAGTATCCGCCTGTAATCCTGTGTAATATCATATCATGGAAGTTTTATCCATATGTATTGTGAGGGTGCTGTATATATATTGATGAATTAATCTGATTCAGCATAGTTTGATGGTATTTAATTCTGTCTTCTATGTACTGTATGTTCTAGTGAAGTCTGCACACCGGAATGCGTGTATGTATGTATGTATGTATGTATATGTGTGTGTGTATGTATGTGTATATATATATATGTATATGTATATGTTTCATGTTATAACACTATGACTCATATATGAGCTTATTTATTGGTATATATATGTACATAATCATAAAAAAAAAAAAAAAAAAAAAATTTTTCAGGATTTAATCTTCTGGTTCTATATTAATCTTATAGGATTGGTTCTGCTTTTTCTTCCTTGCTGTGTACTTGCTGCCTCTCTCTATGGACTGTACAAGTATGCTTCCTCTCTTGTGCCCATAGATGTGCTGACAGTCATGCATTGCAGGACTGTCACCACATCTGCTCCCGGGAGCTGCGCTGTCATAAACACTTACGTTTCTTCAGGCTTTTTGCCTGTATCCATTCTGCTGTTTTGACCTTCCATTTGCACATGCTCAGTGTGTTATTCAGGACACTTTCATTTTCCCTTCTTCCTGGTGAGTCACTTCCGGTTTTCCGGCCCCCATGCTCTGCCAGCCACACCTGACCTGACCACACAATTGATTATAAGGTATTTAAGCGCTATTGGGGGTATTTGCACTACTTCCCCTGACGAAGCTGTCCTAGAACAGCGACACGCGTTGGGCTTCTCCTCCGGTCGCATTTGCCCTGTGACTATTCAGCCTCACAGCCTCCTGCAGCAGGATTTATCCTATGGTGCTTTCTCCAGCACTATTTTCACCTTTTGACCACTCCTAGGATCAGACTATGCAGGGTGTTTCAGGGTATATATTTGGACATCCTCCCCTGTCCCTTTCTCTGGATATCTAGGGCAGTTTATTTTATCTGCTCCTCTGGGTCCATAGGTTTTTTTGCTGGAAGCTGCATATTGTGGTGGGGTGTTGCATGCTATTTGCATGCTGTGTGGCTTGTATTATACTTGACTGTGTGCATAATTGTTGTTATATGGTTGTATACAGCGTGTTCATTCCAAATTTTGACTATATATAGTTACATTAATAATATTAAGTGCAGAGGGCAGGGACACGTCTGTAAGATTTCATACGTTTATATATCTATGTATATTTTGGCATACAGTGTTCACAGGGGCATCTGCACGGAGGTTATGTGTGATTTTAGATGTTTTTAATTATGTTCCCAATAAAGCTTATATTATTTTTATCATAACTTTGGTGGTGTGCAGATATTTTGATGGCTCTTGTTTCTTGTGCTTTTGTTAAGTGGCTGGATTGCTCCACTGATGTATTTTATGCGTAGAGTCAGTATATAAAAGTGGCACAGAAAAGCGCGGACTGTGCAGGCACCGATTCTGGTGCCACTACCCTCCTCGGCCACAATCCTCATCCCCAGATGCGTAACTTACAAAATGGCGCCTGAAGTGCGCTATTCACATGCGCCATTTCCAACGGAGGATTCATGTCCCAGCCTCCAGCCCGAAGAGACCCCGCAGCAATACCGGATAGGTACTGTATATGTTTGGTATAAGCTGACCCGAGTATAAGCCGAGGCCACTAATTTTGCCACAAAAAACTGGGAAAACTTAATGACTCGACTATAAGCCTAGGGTGGGAAATGCAACAGCTACTGGTAAATTTCAAAAATAAAAATCGATACCAATAAAAGTAAAATTGATTGAGATATCAGTAGGTTAAATGTTTTTGAATATCCATATTGAATTAGGAGCCCCATAAGTTGCTTCATACAAAATATGCCCCATGTAATGCTCCATATAGTTCATGATGGGCCCCATAAGATGCTCCATACAAAATACGCTCCATATAATGCTCCATAAAGTTCATGATGGGCCCCATAAGATGCTCCATACAAAAATATGCCCCATATAATGCTGCACAAGGGTTTATAATGGCCCCATAAGATGCTCCATATTAAAATATGCCCCGTATAATGCTGCACAAATGTAAATGATGGCCCCATAAGATGCTCCATAGAATAATATTCCCCATATGCTGCTCCATAAAGGTTGATGGCCCTATAAGATGCTCCATAGAATAATATGCCCCACATGCTGCTCCATAAAGGTTGATGGCCCTGTAAGATGCTCAATAGCATAATATGCCCCTTATGCTGTTCCATAAAGGTTGATGGCCCCATAAGATGATCCATAGCATAATATGCCGCACATGCTGCTCCATAAAGGTTGATGGCCCCATAAGATGATCCATAGCATAATATGCCCCATATGCTGCTCCAGAAAGGTTGATGGCCACTATAAGATGCTCCTTAGCATAATATGCCCTGTATGCTGCTGCTACTGCGATTAAAAGAAAATGACATACCTCTCATCGCTGGGCGTCGAGTGCCGGGGGCCTGAGCAGGAGGGGACACCGGTGCACTATGGGGGCTAGGTGCCAGAGTCACCGCTGGCTCAGTCCCTCGGAACTTGCGATATTCACCTGTCCCCGTTCCACCACCACGCACTGCTGTGTCTTCCGGGTCCTCTGGCTGTGACTGTTCAGGCAGAGGGCGCGCACTATCCACGTCATCGCGCCCTCTGACCTGAACGTCACAGCCTGAGGACCCGGAAGACACAGCGCGGCGGTGGAACGGGGACAGGTGAATATCGCATGGCTCTCCCTCCCCATCCTACTCACCCCATCCTGGCGCGTCTCTGCTTCTCCGTCGTCCCAGGCCGGCAGATCCTTCCAGTGCTGAGCTATCACATGGTACCGCTCATAAAAGTAATGAATATGCGTACCATATAAACAATATAAACAAATATAAGTGGGCACCATCAACCAAAAATATAATTATACAGGGATCTCCTGATACATGTCAAGGAAAGACATGTGAGCAACAAAGAAAAAAAAACTACATGCATACAAGCAGGGATCACCCAAATATTTGAAATATGTATTTTGTTCTTTGTTGTTCACATGAAGCCGCGCCTCTGTGACTGAAAGCCAGGGGATGCCGGCTAGAATAAAGTACATTTTGTCCTAGCTGCCAGGCTTTCAGTGTGACATCCACAGGGATTTAGAGCGATATAAACATGCGGATTGACCCCATATTTGCAGGTTAATAGCATTTTGGGATGACAGATTCCCATTAAAGTGTGTATTGAAAATCTAAAGATTGGTTGGTCCTTATACTGAAAATGATCTGACACTTTCAAGAATGCTAAAGGTTCTTTCCAGTTGACATCCTACTAACAGGCAATGGGTCTAATGTTACTGAGCAAAAGTTACAATGTGCATTCCTAAAAACAAATTATTAAGGTTATAAAAATAACATGTTTAGGCTTATCTCCAAACCTCATAATCTAAGATTGATATCACCCATTATGGAAGCTGCTTATTGTACAAATAAGAGTTACGCTTCATATTTATGCACTGTAAGTAAAAGAAGGGTAAAAAAAAAAGGTGCCAGACACCCTGCATGCTAATAAGAACTGTTATTACTTTTTTTTTTACAGAAGATATTTAAATATTACATGAAAAAAAGCCTTCGCTGTTATTAACAGCTGAGCAAATAAAATGTCTTGAAATGTAATTTCAAGTGTATGATAATAAATTAGATGCAACCCTGGAATTACAAATGTAAATAGGAATCCATATATTTTAATAAGGGGTTTAATAAATGATACAAATGGAATGTAGAAAAATACATCAGTGATAAAAGTCATGTAGAATTGAGGAGCCAGTTGGTAATAGAGCCAGTTGGTTATATGTGGTAGGTGGAAACATTTTTATAGAAGGCAGAGAAATGCCTACTCATCGCAATAGGAAAAAATTGGAGTCCTCTTCAGTAGGCTGGTTACATGGTTTCTGGTATTTGATGAGCCCTGCATGTTCCCCTCACAAAAAAACTCACAGCCCAATTTATCCTTTGTGGGTGGTTTTAAGTGACTCTTCTTTTTGTCTTGTGGCACTCATTGACGTCTTTTGCACCTTATTCATCCAAATGATGCATGTGGGGCGTGTCTAGAGCCTGAAGCATGAGGATGTGATTTCAGGAGCTCCAGAGACAATCATCCCAATCCAACTAACAATCGACTTATATCAAGCCATCCAGCCCCTAAAATATATGGGATTGACCCAAGACATAGTCTAGCCCCATTTGGGACGTTCATTTTTCACTTTTGTGGACTTTGGAAGCCGAGGCCTACAGAACAACATCGAGGCCGGGACCTAGATTTTCTCAGCAGGCCGGCTGCAGCGAAAACAACGCTGCCCTATACCCAGTAAAGCATACCCAGAACTGAGGAGGCACAAGCAGCTCTATCGGACCCCTTCCCCTGGCACCGGGACCGCCGAGACCGAGGTGAGACAGCCGCTGCAGAAGCGTCTCCCTCCCCTCTTCACAGCGCTCGGCGGCGGCAAGCAGGAGATCAAGGGCCTCCCAGCCCGCGCCGCGGCCAGGTGCGGTGAAGCGGCCGAAAAAAGCAACGCTCCGGAGATCCTGAGGCTCCGACTGGAGCGAGAAGCCCTGCTGGACCCCCGCCACGCTGGAGCCTTCTGGTGCGGGAGGAATCAGGCGCGGCGGTGAGTTACACCTCCCTCCCTGCCTGCGCTGGGACTGACGGCGCGGCTATCTTGAATCCTCGCGGCCCGTGCCGCGGCCAGATACAGCGAGGAGGAGAAAAGTAACAGAGCTCCGAACGGAGCAAGAAGCCCTGACAGCCCGCTGCCGCACCGGAGCCCTCAAGCACAGAGGACGACGGGCGCTGCAGCTAGCGACGCCTCCCTCACTCTCTCCATTGTGACCGGCGGCACAGAGCGGAGCTCAAAGAGCCACTAAGTCCGTGCCGCGTCCTGGCACGGTGAAGCGGCTGAAGATCGGGGACAGCACGGTCTTCAAAGGAAGAGGCAGGAGACCTTACCAGAAGTCCCCCAACTCCAGAGCGACATCAGGAGTGGGGCGAGCACCCGTACGGAGCCGCAGTGAGTACCGGAGCCTCCATATACAGGAGGTTAGAGCCCCCGGTCACAGCACTCGAGGTGCAGATCACCTGCACACTATCAGTTGCCACGCTGTACCAGCTATAACTGGCTTTGATGTCTCTGCACCCTATCTACTATATCACCACCGCTTAGTAACAGGAATCCCCCTCTCCTACAGGCACACATATAAGTGCCATTGAGCCATATCAAAGCCGCTCTAAAATACAATAAGAGCGGCGGCTCCCACACCGGTTATACCGGTATTACAATCACATTCTTTTGGGGACAAGGCGCAATTGTCAACTTATCCTGAGCACCTGACAAACAGTCTGTGCCAGTTTAGAGACACAGTCATCACCAGTGGTTTCTAAACTGGAGGTTAGAGCCCCTCCTCCTGGTCCCAGCACTCGGCTAACAGACTCCTCATAAAGACATATCTGCAGCGTCGCGCTCAAGCGCTTTACATCGCTCCAGAGATCCATTTACGTCGCACCGGTGTTTTCTAACACCTCAGTGTTCCAAGGCGACACAGCGCCTAATTGGAGGCTTTTCCCCTCCTTCCTCTACTGACACACACAAAAGTGACATTGAGCCTAGCATAGCCGCTAAAAGGGCAGCAACAGAGGCGGCTTCCACACCAGGCTATCTAGTACCAGAATAGCATAAATACCTAGAGGGTGACTGTAAAAAAGCTGCCTCCTACTTGAGCTTCTCACTGAGGAAGACACACATACCTCATACTGCGCTGCAGAAATCCCTGTATAAGTTGAGACATACAGCTGACAATATTCACTATGAGTTCCGTGAAAACTAAAGTGGGTTCTCAGCAACAACCCTCACCAAAATCCCAAAGCACTGCTAAGCAGAACAAACTTTATAGCAGCTATAAGCCACTCAGAGACCAAGCAAACCTCATCAGTCCTATTAAGTCTAGGTCCCCTCCTAGAGACCTAAATCATCGTCCTGAAATTAAAAGGAAAACTAATTTGGATGACAGCCCCCATACACCTGATAAAATGGATTCATCCTATTCCTCAAAAAGAAACATGCCGGGAGCGGCGGGCGAAAAATATGAGGATCTTAAAGACCACAGTGAGTCAGATGACTCCTCAAACAATTACAGCCCCAATAGGAGCCCGGTGAAACAAAGAATTAGAAGAGAGAGCCCTGTAAGATCTCAATCTGCTTTGAATCCGCAGAACCAAGACACCCAAGCAGACCTCATCGACAGGTTCAGCACAATGCTGGCTAAAAAATTTCAAATACAAAAACAAGAAATCAATGAACAATTTGTGAAGTTCTGTGAGAAAGTTGATAAACAATTGGAAAGTCATGAAAAAAGGATTCAAAAATTAGAAAGAGGAGGTGCTGAATCTTCAGTTGACTTAGAATATATATCAGCAGAAGTTCATAAACTAAGATTAAAAATAGCAGACATTGAAGATAGGGGACGCCGGAACAATATCAAGATCAGGGGGCTCCCGGAGACAATAACACAGGATGATCTTTCTAATCATATCCAAGGCATTTTCAAATCTGCAATTCCGGACTTGACTCCTTCTGACCTCATCATCGATAGGGCACACAGACTCCCTCGACCTCCTAGAATAGCTCCGGACATCCCAAGAGACACCATTTTAAGAATTCACTTTTATCACACTAAGGAGAAAATTCTTAATTATCTGAGAATAAATAAATTCTTCCCTGAACCATACAAGGACTTAAAAGTTTTCCCGGATTTGTCTAAAGATACATTAGAGGGCCGAAAGGAATTCAATAGGGTTACTTCAATCCTCAGAGAGGAAAGGATACCCTACAAACGGGGCTTCCCACTAAAATTATTGGTGAACTTTAGAGGTCGGATCATCCCAATCCATTCCCCAGGAGATGGAATGGACTTTATTCACTCAATTAAAGATTCCTTCACCAAAGCCAAAGATTGAAAATGCTATTTGCATCGTTATAATAGGGGTTGTGTTGGCTTTGATGTTCAACTATTTGGATGTTGTCTCTGTTCTTTCCTTTTACAGGAGCTCCTTGCTGAGTGGCGGTAGTACCTCTTCGGGTCTACCTGGGCATCTGTTTTATTCTATCATATATTGTTAACTATTTTTGCTTTGCAGGTTACAAGTAAAATCGTTACATTCATAACATCAAGACAATTGTTACTGTTTATATAAACCTACTATTCTAAGCTACTGTACCACTGTTTATTTTTAGCTGTTTTTCAGTTCTTTTTCACGGAAAAGACTATGGAGCTGAACGTAGTGACATACAACGTCAGGGGTCTGAACAACCCTAGGAAAAGACACGCCCTCTGGAAAGAGCTGATCAAGTCCAAAGCTAACATTATATGCATTCAGGAGTCCAAATTCCTCGAAGGTAACCATCCATACTTCACCCATCACAAATTCCCCCATATTTTTGAGGCATGCAATACAAAGAAAAGAGCAGGGGTTCTCACAATAATAGATAGTTCCATCCCAATCGAAATAATAGAAGAACACAAGGATAATAAAGGCCGTTATCATATTCTGACATGTAAAATTAATGACCAGGAATGTATTATTGCCAACATATACGTACCAAACACTGGCCAAATACCTTTTTTAAATAAGGTCATGAGATTAATCGAGGAAATTAGGAGAGGGTATTTGTTTCTGATGGGTGACTTTAATATTACCCCAGACAACAAATTAGATTCCTCTTCAAAAAATAGACCTATCGCGGACTGCCTTAATGATTGGATGGATAAGAATGAGGTATTTGATACCTTCAGGTGCCTAAATTCAAATTCCAGAGAGTACACCCACTTTTCAGATGTTCACCAGACAGCTTCGCGAATTGACTTAATTCTTACCGACATATTTTCCTTAACTAGAACTAAAGAGGTTTCAATCGGAGATAGAACAATCTCTGATCATGCCCCAGTCACCGGTAAAACTATAATAGGCCCCCCTCTTCTAAATACTAAACTCTGGAGATGCAGTTCAAAAATCCTACACAATCCAGAAAGCAAAACAATAATAAAAAAAGCCATAACTAACTTTTTTGAGGACAACAAACCTGAAATGACAAACCCTTGCAATAACTGGTGTGCCCATAAAGCAGTAATTAGAGGAGTGATTATGGGCTTAGCTGCAAAAGAGAAAAAAGAGTCCAGGAAACAAATTCAAAACTTATCAAACAAAATTCGAGAATTGGAAAACAAATTACTTAAATTTACCACACCCCCCCAAAACTTGCAGACTGAATTATCTAAGTTGAGAACGGAACTCAGAGAGATTCTATTCTCACCTTACGATGCTATTGTGAAAATGTCAAACTACAAGTATTACACTTCCCATAACAGACCTACTAAATTTATGGCCAGCAAAATTAAAAAGAAAAGAATTAATAATAGAATTAACAGGATTAATAAATTGGACGGGACGGGCAAAATTTCACACCCAAAAGAAGTAGCAAACGAGTTTGCAAAATTTTACTCAAAATTATATAATATTAATCCCAAAAATAATGACCCCATTGAGAAATTAGGAAAAATCAACAAAATCAAAGCTTTTTTGTCACAAATTAATCTTCCTACTCTAACTTCAGATGAACTCACCTCCCTTAAGGCCCCAATTACCCCGAGCGAGATAGAAAGTGTAATCAAGGAAATCGGCCTTCATAAATCCCCTGGCCCTGATGGGTTCACAAACGCTTACTACAAAGCCTTTCCAGGTGCTCTTTCTCCACACTTGGCCGAGGTCTTTAATTATATTTTCCAAGGGGGATCTTTTCCACAGGAAATGCTATTGGCTACGGTCTCAGTTATTCCAAAATCTAAAGGTGATCCCGAGGCTATAGAAAATTTTAGACCCATTTCCTTGATTAACGTGGACTTGAAGATTTATTCAAAAATCTTAGCAGACAGGGTTAGCCTTATACTTCCAAGACTGATACCCAATGATCAGATGGGGTTCGTGAAAGGTAGGCAACCGGCAGATGCAACCAGAAGAATTATAGACATCATGAGTTGGGCTAGGAAAAACAAAACACCCCTAGCCTTATTGTCTCTTGACGCCGAGAAGGCCTTTGACAGGGTTGACTGGGACTTCCTGAGAGAGAGCTTGGCTAAATTCGGGTTTGATGAACCCATGATGTCATATATCATGGCACTTTATTCGAAACCTAAAGCCAGTATCTGCTGCAACTGTCAAATTTCAGATCTCTTCTGTATCAATAATGGTACCAGACAGGGTTGCCCCCTCTCACCCATTTTATTTAATATAGCTATAGAACCCTTAGCCGAGCTAATAAGATCTAACAACAAAATCACGGGCATCTCCATCTATACCAGACATCATAAAATTACACTTTTCGCAGACGATTTAATATTAACCCTGTCAAACCCAGAAACCTCTATCCCTGAGGTGTTACTTAACATTGAAAGATTTTCTGCTCTTTCAAACTTTAAAATTAATGAAGTCAAATCTAATATCCTACCCTTAGGACTAGACAAAGACCAAATTCAAACCATAAAAAATTCAACTATGTTGAACTGGTGTGACAAAGAGTTTATATACCTAGGCATTTTGATAAACAAAACCATGAAAGGGACAATAAAGTCAAATTTCAATCTCTTAAGCGAGATTATAAACAAAGAAAACATCGCTCATAGAGACAACACTCTATCATGGTGGGGTAGGACCCTTACAATGGGACTTTTCATCTTACCAAAACTCCTCTATGTTCTTAGATGTATTCCCCTTCCACTCCCGGACATCAGCTTTACTCATCTACAAACACGGATTAAGGCCTTCATCTGGAACGCAAAAAAACCAAGAACAGCCACTCAAACTCTATATAAAAGAAAAACTAATGGGGGGATTAATGTCCCAAACCTCAAAGCACATTACCACACTCTTCTGATAAAGCAAAGTATTCACTGGCTTCAAAATACAGATCCTCCGGTATGGTTGGATTTAGAGATGGCTATAAACAATAACTGCCATCCAAAGTCAATTATCCACAAAGCTCTTTTCAACAACCTTCCAGACTCTGTATCATACCCCCTTTTCCAGGTGGTAGCAAAAGCCTGGAAGAAACTATCTTACCAGAAAAATGGCATAAAACATTCTGATATCTTAAAAGACATTCCCATCTCCTTGGTTTATTCTATCATCAATCAAACTCTCCCTAAACTATGGGTAGACTCAAAAATCTAAAAAATAGGTGATATTTACTCGAACCAAACATTTGTAAATTTTCAGACCTTAAAAAGCAAATTCGGCATTCATACATCTTCCTTTTTGGAATATATGATTCTTAAAAAGAACATAGGGTCTTTCTTGGGAGACAAACCAAAACTATCAGAATCTTCAATTAAACTACTTAATAACATTGGTCACCGTATATTTTGGAGCCATAAATTTATTTATAATATTTTCAACTCAGACTTTGACCTATCCAAAAGCCCACCAATGATTAGGTGGGAACAAGATTTAAAGGAAACATTCAAAATTGAGGATTGGGAGGAAGCTTTCACCACTTCCTATCAATCAACTCTTTCCATGTCTCTCCAAGAAACCCATTTTAAGGTGATCTCGCGGTGGTACTACACCCCAAGCAGGCTGGCACACATGGGAACAACAAACTCCTCCCAATGTTGGAGATGCGGTCAAAAAGGAGACATGATGCACATATTCTGGAGTTGCCCAATGATAAACCCTCTCTGGAAAAAACTCTCTAGAGAGATCATCAGTAAACTTACCAAGGCTCCCTTCACCTTACAACCTCAAAATGCTCTGTTGTCTATTGGACTTGATCAGCTCGACCATAACTTAAAATTAAATATAATCCATATATGTCTTGTGGTAAAGAATTTTATCGCTTTTCATTGGAAGAGTCAACAGATACCATCTTTAAAAGATATTGCACTAAGGATTTCTCAGCACAGGTCACATGAGTTTCATTTCTCAATAGCGAATAACCAGTGTTTAAAATTCATGAAAAAATGGTCCAGATGGGACGAAATATTTCCTACCCCAATTACTTGAAATGTTAATCAAGTTCAGGCTCCATTTATGAATCATTAAGCGATTACCTTGATGTATGTTTTCTGCGATCCTAGTTTACACTCTTGGTTGCAGTTCAAGATGTTTATTAACATGCTTGCAAGAATATGTACATAGTTTTTGATATCACATTTGTCGTATACAAAGTTAATGTATGATCATCATTATACCCCATTGTTAGGGGTTTGTTTTTCCCTACCTCCTTACCCTTCCCCCTCCCTCTCCCCCCCCCCCCCCCCTGACTTATCCCTCTCGGTTAAAGTTTAAAATTCAATAAAATATTTTGAAAGCAAATGATGCATGTGGTTCATGAATTTTGTGCAAAACCAAAAATGCTTTTTTTTTGTCTTTTTCTAACTTTTGTGCAGAAAAAGTCACAAATTCCACTAAAATGTTGTAAAATTTGTGCAAAAATGTCAAACTTACATAAAATCACTCCAGGGAAGGGAATATTCCCCAAATATTCTGGAACTTTCTAAACAGTCACAAATTGATGAATCGGCCAAAAACATCTGGAAACACTAAACCCTGACTACTATGTTGAATATATAAAAAACAGGCAAACACATAAAATAGATGCAAATTACAGAGAACATGTGCTGTGATGGCGCTCTAATACTGATTACATTGATACCTTTGATGAATAAATCCTCTTTGTTCTTCTTTAATCACAATGTGAAGTTTTCTGCTAATGAGATTTTGGTGCACAGGGCTGGACTGTGCACTGGGACTTCTCATCCCCATCTGTGATCCCCAGCCCCACAGCTGCCTCCGGTCTTTGAATGTCCTGCTTCCTCTATTTGAAATCTCAGCACTGACCTGATGTCCTGAATCTGTCAGTTTACTGGCCTGTGGATCCACCGCAGCTGTTGACTCTGACAAGTCATATATGCACTTACACTATGAAAACTAGGTGAGTGCAAACTAAAGTGTGAACTCTGTATTGTCATCGGATAAGACCCTATTGGCACTTTCTCTCACATAAAGTGTTTCTGTATTGCTTTTTCTGAAGTGCTGTGTTACTTCTACGCCAGATGTAATGGGACATACACCTTCCAAAAAGTTCAACTTTCATAGTTGAACTCAAAAAGTCATCACAGGGATCATCAAGATGTTTTCTGGCAAAATTGAGACAATCCTTTATGTTCTTATTGCTCAGCAGTGGTTTTGTCTTGGAACTCTACCATGCAGGCTATTTTTGCCCAGTCACTTTCTTATGGTGGAGTCATGAACACTGACCTCAACTGCAGCATGGATGAGTCGACGCTGCACTCATGGGGTAATTTTGGTCGACCACTCCTGGGAAAGTTCACCACTGTTCCATGTTTTCACCACTTGTGGATAATGGCTCTCCTTGTGGTTCGCTGCATTCACATTTGAGTTCTCATTAGTTCCAGAATTTCTTAGGATCGCGGCATGATGTCTAGCTTTTCAGGAACTTTTGGTCTACTTCACTTTGTCACGCAAGTCCTAATTAAGTGATTTTTTTATTGAGATCACGTGTGTCAGTAATCAGTCCTGGGTGTGGCTAGAAAATATTAGCTCAGCTGCCCAAACATGTAATAAACCACAGTTAATTTATGTTTTAAGGGGGTGGGGGGCAATCACTTTTTCAAACAGGGTCCTGTAGGTTTGGATTTCTTTTTCCCTTAATAATAAAGACCTTCATTTAAAAGCTGCATCTCGTGTTTACTTGTGTTATCTGTGTCTAATATTTAAACTTGTTTAGTGATCTGAAATATTTAAATGTGACAAACATGCAAAAGAATAGGAAATCAGGAAGGGGGCAAACACTTTTTGACACAACTGAATATTAGCAGCAATAGACAACTTATTCCCTTTGGTTCGTATGAATACATCTATGATTCTTTTATAGGTCATCATGAAGGGAGGGGAGGAGATGGTGTTGTGACTAGAGTTGAGCGACCTTGACCTTTTTAGAGTCGAGCCGGGTTTCGCGAAACCCGACTATCTCAAAAGTCTGGTCGAGTGAAATCGGCCGATTATGACGTAAAGTCGGGATCGACCGAAACACGAAACCCAATGCAAGTCAATGGGGCAGCATAGTCGGCAGTGAGTGGGGGCCAGGAAAACACCTAGAGTGCCCATTTTAATGTCAAAACCATCCATTCTTCTTAATGAAGCTTGTCAAGCGTAATTTACCTTATAATAATTGGAAGGCATTTGAAATTGGGGTTCATTTGGCTAAAGTTGTGGTGGGTAGGGCTGGTTCAAGTAATTAGTGGGCCCAGGAAATCTGGACCACGTCACGGCAGTGGAGCAGGGAGAGGTAAGTATTTCAACTTTGCAAGTGCTGTGAACCTGAGCAAGCAGGGGGGGCCCACTCGTTGGCATTGGCACTGGCACAGGGCCCCTCAAAGTACAGCGGTGTGTTTGCACGGCGGGGGCGCCTCCCACCGGCAGCAACACTTTTGCGTACTATGAGAGGCCCTGTGCCAGTGACGTCGCCAACTAGTATTCCTCCCCCCACCTGATGAAGGAACCTGCACTTTCATCTGCACCTTCCTGTTTGTCCCCGTGTAAGGTGGTATGGTATGCGGGAAGGGGGACCTGACTTTCAGCAGGGTCACAATCTTGCAGTGTAGCGTGCACGGGAAATGTTGCGTTATGGGTAAATGTACCAGCAGACTCATCTATCACTGGCTGGGCAATGGGCAGGATGAGGAGGAAACACAGATATAGGCCCAAAGAATAAAGTGGGCTAAATGCAGTTCAAAATTGGTAACACAGGACTAATCAGGGGGCATTGCAGTGGAGGACAACTGGAATGAGAGGCTGACACAGAGAGTAGGCCCAAATCAGTAAGTAGTCGAAATGCAGTTCAAAATTGGCAACAGTAGTAAACAGGCGGCACAGCTTTGTTCAGTGGAGGAGAACAGCAAGGAGTGGCAGACACCGATAGTAGGCCCCAACCCAACTAGTAGGCCAAATGCAGTCTAACATTAACAACTACTTAACGAGCGCCTGAAAACGGAATTTCAGGACAGGAAACCAGCAGAACAGCAAGGAGTGGCAGACACCGATAGTAGGCCCCAAACCAACTAGTACGCCAAATGCAGTTGTTCCGTTTAACCACAATTTAATGAGAGCCTGAAGATAGAAGTTCAGGAAAGGCAACCTGGAGAACACCTTGGAGTGGAACACACCATCTCTCTACACCCCATACCCAATTTGTAGGTCTAATGCAGCGTAGTTTCCAACAACTACTAAACGAGAGCATGATGATCGAAGCATTGGCGAGGAAACCTGGGGAACACCTTGGAGTGGAACACACCATCTCTCTACACCCCATACCCAATTTGTAGGCCTAATGCAGCGTAGTTTCCAACAACTACTAAACGAGAGCCGGAAGATCGAAGCTCAGGAAAGGCAACCTGGAGAACACCTTGGAGTGGAACACACCATCTCTCTACACCCCATACCCAATTTGTAGGCCTAATGCAGTGTAGTTTCCAAGAACTACTAAACGAGAGCCGGAAGATCGAAGCTCAGGAAAGGCAACCTGGAGAACACCTTGGAGTGGAACACACCATCTCTCTATACCCCATACCCAATTTGTGGGCCCAATGCAGCGTAGTTTCCAACAACTACTAAACGAGAGCATGATGATCGAAGCATTGGCGAGGAAACCTGGGGAACACCTTGGAGTGGAACACACCATCTCTCTACACCCCATACCCAATTTGTAGGCCTAATGCAGCGTAGTTTCCAACAACTACTAAACGAGAGCCGGAAGATCGAAGCTCAGGAAAGGCAACCTGGGGAACACCTTGGAGTGGAACACACCATCTCTCTACACCCCATACCCAATTTGTAGGCCTAATGCAGCGTAGTTTCCAACAACTACTAAACGAGAGCATGATGATCGAAGCATTGGCGAGGAAACCTGGGGAACACCTTGGAGTGGAACACACCATCTCTCTACACCCCATACCCAATTTGTAGGCCTAATGCAGCGTAGTTTCCAACAACTACTAAACGAGAGCCGGAAGATCGAAGCTCAGGAAAGGCAACCTGGAGAACACCTTGGAGTGGAACACACCATCTCTCTACACCCCATACCCAATTTGTAGGCCTAATGCAGCGTAGTTTCCAACAACTACTAAACGAGAGCCGGAAGATCGAAGCTCAGGAAAGGCAACCTGGAGAACACCTTGGAGTGGAACACACCATCTCTCTACACCCCATACCCAATTTGTAGGCCTAATGCAGCGTAGTTTCCAACAACTACTAAACGAGAGCATGATGATCGAAGCATTGGCGAGGAAACCTGGGGAACACCTTGGAGTGGAACACACCATCTCTCTACAGTGGAACACACCATCTCTCTACACCCCATACCCAATTTGTAGGCCTAATGCAGCGTAGTTTCCAACAACTACTAAACGAGATCCGGAAGATCGAAGCTCAGGAAAGGCAACCTGGAGAACACCTTGGAGTGGAACACACCATCTCTCTACACCCCATACCCAATTTGTAGGACTAATGCAGCGTACTTTCCAACAACTACTAAACGAGAGCCGGAAGATTGAAGCTCAGGAAAGGCAACCTGGGGAACACCTTGGAGTGGAACACACCATCTCTCTACACCCCATACCCAATTTGTAGGCCCAATGCAGCGTAGTTTCCAACAACTACTAAACGAGAGCATGATGATCGAAGCATTGGCAAGGAAACCTGGGGAACACCTTGGAGTGGAACACACCATCTCTCTACACCCCATACCCAATTTGTAGGCCTAATGCAGCGTAGTTTCCAACAACTACTAAACGAGAGCATGATGATCGAAGCATTGGCGAGGAAACCTGGGGAACACCTTGGAGTGGAACACACCATCTCTCTACAGTGGAACACACCATCTCTCTACACCCCATACCCAATTTGTAGGCCTAATGCAGCGTAGTTTCCAACAACTACTAAACGAGAGCCGGAAGATCGAAGCTCAGGAAAGGCAACCTGGAGAACACCTTGGAGTGGAACACACCATCTCTCTACACCCCATACCCAATTTGTAGGCCTAATGCAGCGTAGTTTCTAACAACTACTAAACGAGAGCCGGAAGATCGAAGCTCAGGAAAGGCAACCTGGGGAACACCTTGGAGTGTAACAAACCCTCTCTCTACACCACGGAAGGGCTGATTCTTAGGAAGGAAGGCTGTCGGAAAGAAGCAGGGCGCGTCCGAGGGTGATTATATTCTTATTAGGTATATACTCACCCTCGGACGCGCCCTGCTTCTTTATTTGTAATGAATGTTTATTTGCAATGTGGTTTTGACTTACTCTATTTTTTTGGTAAATAATGATTTTATTATTTTCATTGTTTTGCATCTTCTTGGCAATAATATAAAGAAGACGCGACAGGACAACACTCGGTGGATGCCATATCTGTGTTTAAAATTGAAAAAACCTTTCAGTTAACTACTTGCAGGAGAAAGTTATTGTAGCTGGTGGCCATTTTTAGTACTGTACCAGATTTTTGTTGTATGTGTTTGTTTTTAATGTTAAAATGTCTGCATTTGATATCTCTCAAGTATTTTCTTTTTTATAAGCAAAATACTTATTTTTATATTTTCTGATGTTGGTTCCAGGGGTACACGGGCAGCAGTGGTGTGGTCAGTGGAGGCCTAGTGGAAGGAGTGACCGCAGACAGGCATCGAAGGCCTAAAATAATAACACATGGCTGTAGGCAATTTTAAATTGGTTCCAGGGGTACACGGGCAGCAGTGGTGTGGTCAGTGGAGGCCTAGTGGAAGGAGTGACCGCAGACAGGCATCGAAGGCCTAAAATAATAACACATGGCTGTAGGCAATTTTAAATTGGTTCCAAGGGTACACGGGCAGCAGTGGTGTGGTCAGTGGAGGCCTAGTGGAAGGAGTGACCGCAGACAGGCATCGAAGGCCTAAAATAATAACAAATGGCTGTAGGCAATTTTAAATTGGTTCCAGGGGTACACGGGCAGCAGTGGTGTGGTCAGTGGAGGCCTAGTGGAAGGAGTGACCGCAGACAGGCATCGAAGGCCTAAAATAATAACACATGGCTGTAGGCAATTTTAAATTGGTTCCAGGGGTACACGGGCAGCAGTGGTGTGGTCAGTGGAGGCCTAGTGGAAGGAGTGACCGCAGACAGGCATCGAAGGCCTAAAATAATAACACATGGCTGTAGGCAATTTTAAATTGGTTCCAGGGGTACACGGGCAGCAGTGGTGTGGTCAGTGGAGGCCTAGTGGAAGGAGTGACCGCAGACAGGCATCGAAGGCCTAAAATAATAACACATGGCTGTAGGCAATTTTAAATTGGTTCCAGGGGTACACGGGCAGCAGTGGTGTGGTCAGTGGAGGCCTAGTGGAAGGAGTGACCGCAGACAGGCATCGAAGGCCTAAAATAATAACACATGGCTGTAGGCAATTTTAAATTGGTTCCAGGGGTACACGGGCAGCAGTGGTGTGGTCAGTGGAGGCCTAGTGGAAGGAGTGACCGCAGACAGGCATCGAAGGCCTAAAATAATAACACATGGCTGTAGGCAATTTTAAATTGGTTCCAGGGGTACACGGGCAGCAGTGGTGTGGTCAGTGGAGGCCTAGTGGAAGGAGTCACCGCAGACAGGCATCGAAGGCCTAAAATAATAACACATGGCTGTAGGCAATTTTAAATTGGTTCCAGGGGTACACGGGCAGCAGTGGTGTGGTCAGTGGAGGCCTAGTGGAAGGAGTGACCACAGACAGGCATCGAAGGCCTAACATAACAAAAATGTCAATACAATTGTATTGTCAGTGGCAGGCATTGAAGGATGTCAGCGCATAGACTAAACATTGGTGGAGCTGTGAGATAATTTTGCAAGTGGTAGAGCACTGTTTGAGCTGGGGGGGGAACTGTCTTGTGGCCGGCGGTACAGGCCCAGGGCCCCTCATATTACAACAGTGTGTCTGACGTTGGGTGCGCACCACCACCGCCAGAGACACTTTATTGTACTAGGAGGGACCCAGTGGCAGTGCCGTCGACCAAAAGCGGGTACACCCACCTCTTCAGACAAACTGCACTCTCACGGGTGCTGTCGCCAAGTGTCGATACCACGGCCCCGTGTGGCGAGTTTGGCCATTTAGTGAGGTGTAAACATGTCGTATGCTGGACAATCAGGTGCAGAAAATTACGAGATTGGAAAAGGCATTCAGAATAGTCCACAGGCAAGACCTTTTCATAGGAAAGCTAGGTGTCAGCCGGGCAAGGTGGGGCAAAAGATTTCGAAATCCAGTTGTGGTTCATTTTAATGAAGGTTAGATCATCTACATTTTGGGTAGCCAGACGAGTCCTTTTTTCTGTTAGTATTGAACCTGCAGCACTGAATACTCTTTCTGATAGGACACTAGCTGCCGGGCAAGCAAGCTCCTGCAATGCATATTCTGCCAATTCTGGCCAGGTGTCTAATTTTGATGACCAGTAATCAAATGGGAATGACGGTTGAGGGAGAACATCGATAAGGGATGAAAAATAGTTTGTAACCATACTGGACAAATGTTGTCTCCTGTCACTTTGAATTGATGCTGCAGTACCTGTCCTGTCTGCGGTCATAGCAAAATCACTCCACAACCTGGTCAGAAAACCCCTCTGGCCAACGCCACTTCTGATTTCTGCCCCTCTAACTCCTCTGGTCTGCTGGCCCCTGCAGCTCGTGTGAGAACGATCACGGGCGCTGTGTGCAGGGAATGCCAGAAGCAAACGGTCAACAAGAGTTGATTGTTTGGTTGCTAATATTAGTTCCAAGTTCTCATGTGGCATTATATTTTGCAATTTGCCTTTATAGCGAGGATCAAGGAGGCAGGCCAACCAGTAATCGTCATCATTCATCATTTTAGTTATGCGTGTGTCCCTTTTGAGGATACGTAAGGCATAATCCGCCATGTGGGCCAAAGTTCCAGTTCTCAAATCTGCGGTTGTGCTTGGTTGAGGGGCAGTTTCAGGCAAATCCACGTCACTTGTGTCCCTCCAAAAACCAGAACCCGGCCTTGCCGCGCCACCAATTTCCAGTGGCCCCGGAAAAGCTTCCTCATTAAAAATATAATCATCCCCATCATCCTCCTCGTCCTCCTCCTCCTCTTCGCCCGCTAACTCGTCCTGTACACTGCCCTGGCCAGACAATGGCTGACTGTCATCAAGGCTTCCCTCTTCCTCAGCTGCAGACGCCTGATCCTTTATGTGCGTCAAACTTTGCATCAGCAGACGCATTAGGGGGATGCTCATGCTTATTATGGCGTTGTCTGCACTAACCAGCCGTGTGCATTCCTCAAAACACTGAAGGACTTGACACATGTCTTGAATCTTCGACCACTGCACACCTGACAACTCCATGTCTGCCATCCTACTGCCTGCCCGTGTATGTGTATCCTCCCACAAAAACATAACAGCCCGCCTCTGTTCGCACAGTCTCTGAAGCATGTGCAGTGTTGAGTTCCACCTTGTTGCAACGTCTATGATTAGGCGATGCTGGGGAAGGTTCAAAGAATGCTGATAGGTCTGCATACGGCTGGAGTGTACGGGCGAACGGCGGATATGTGAGCAAAGTCCACGCACTTTGAGGAGCAGGTCGGATAACCCCGGATAACTTTTCAGGAAGCACTGCACCACCAGGTTTAAGGTGTGAGCCAGGCAAGGAATGTGTTTCAGTTGGGAAAGGGAGATGGCAGCCATGAAATTCCTTCTGTTATCACTCACTACCTTGCCTGCCTCAAGATCTACAGTGCCCAGCCACGACTGCGTTTCTTTCTGCAAGAACTCGGACAGAACTTCCGCGGTGTGTCTGTTGTCGCCCAAACACTTCATAGCCAATACAGCCTGCTGACGTATGCCAGTAGCTGCCCCATAATGGGAGACCTGGTGTGCAACAGTGGCAGCTGCGGATGGAGTGGTTGTGCGACTGCGGTCTGTGGACGAGCTCTCGCTTCTGCAGGAGGACGAAGAGGAGGAGGAGGGGGTGCGAACGGCTACACCCAATTGTTTCCTAGACCGTGGGCTAGGCAGAACTGTCCCAAACTTGCTGTCCCCTGTGGACCCTGCATCCACCACATTTACCCAGTGTGCCGTGATGGACACGTAACGTCCCTGGCCATGCCTACTGGTCCATGCATCTGTTGTCAGGTGCACCTTTGTGCTCACAGATTGCCTGAGTGCATGGACGATGCGCTCTTTAACATGCTGGTGGAGGGCTGGGATGGCTTTTCTGGAAAAAAAGTGTCGACTGGGTAGCTCGTAGCGTGGTACAGTGTAGTCCATCAGGGCTTTGAAAGCTTCGCTTTCAACTAACCGGTAGGGCATCATCTCTAACGAGATTAGTCTAGCTATGTGTGCGTTCAAACCCTGTGTACGCGGATGCGAGGCTAAGTACTTCCTTTTTCTAACCATAGTCTCATGTAGGGTGAGCTGGACTGGAGAGCTGGAGATCGTGGAACTAGCGGGGGTGCCGGTGGACATGGCAGACTGAGAGACGGTGGGAGATGGTATTGTTGCCACCGGTGCCCTAGATGCAGTGTTTCCTACTACGAAACTGGTGATTCCCTGACCCTGACTGCTTTGGCCTGGCAAAGAAACCTGCACAGATACTGCAGGTGGTGCGGAAAATGGTGGCCCTACACTGCCGGAAGGGATGTTGCGTTGCTGACTAGCTTCATTGGCCGAGGGTGCTACAACCTTAAGGGATGTTTGGTAGTTAGTCCAGGCTTGCAAATGCATGGTGGTTAAATGTCTATGCATGCAACTTGTATTGAGACTTTTCAGATTCTGTCCTCTGCTTAAGGTAGTTGAACATTTTTGACAGATGACTTTGCGCTGACCAATTGGATGTTGTTTAAAAAAATGCCAGACTGCACTCTTTCTAGCATCGGATACCTTTTCAGGCATTGCAGACTGAGCTTTAACCGGATGGCCACGCTGTCCTCCAACAGGTTTTGGCTTTGCCACGTGTTTTGGGCAAGATACGGGCCCGGCAGATGGAACCTGTTGCGATGTTGATGCCTGCTGCGGCCCCTCCTCCTCTGCTTCAGAACTGCTGCCGCCTGCACCCTGTTCCCCCAATGGCTGCCAATCGGGATCAAGAACTGGGTCATCTATTACCTCTTCTTGTAGCTCGTGTGCAACTTCGTCTGTGTCACCGTGTCGGTCAGTGGTATAGCGTTCGTGATGGGGCAACATAGTCTCATCAGGGTCTGATTCTTGATCATTACCCTGCGAGGGCAATGTTGTGGTCTGAGTCAAAGGACCAGCATAGTAGTCTGGCTGTGGCTGTGCATCAGTGCACTCCATGTCAGATTCAACTTGTAATGGGCATGGACTGTTAACTGCTTCACTTTCTAAGCCAGGGACGGTATGTGTAAAGAGCTCCATGGAATAACCCGTTGTGTCGCCTGCTGCATTCTTCTCTGTTGTTGTTTTTGCTGAAGAGGACAAGGAAGCGACTTGTCCCTGACCGTGAACATCCACTAACGACGCGCTGCTTTGACATTTACCAGTTTCACGAGAGGAGGCAAAAGAGCTAGAGGCTGAGTCAGCAAGATAAGCCAAAACTTGCTCTTGCTGCTCCGGCTTTAAAAGCGGTTTTCCTACTCCCAGAAAAGGGAGCGTTCGAGGCCTTGTGTAGCCTGACGACGAACCTGGCTCCACAGCTCCAGACTTAGGTGCAATATTTTTTTTCCCACGACCAGCTGATGCTCCACCACTACCACTACCCTCATTACCAGCTGACAATGAACGCCCCCGGCCACGACCTCTTCCACCATACTTCCTCATTGTTTTAAAAACGTAACCAAACTAACGGTATTTGTTGCTGTCACACAAATTACACGGTGAGCTATAACTTCAGTATGATTTAGCTACCCCTTTACAGGTGAGTGAGACCACAACGAAAATCAGGCACAATGTTACACACTCTGTTGTTGGTGGCAACAAATGAGAGAGATGCCACACACGCAGGACTGTCACTGAAGCACAAATGTAAATATTAATCTCCCACTGATTTGATTTTTTTTTTTTTTTTCAGGGAGACTTTAGGAAAAAAAAATAATAGAATAAAATGATTTTTTCAGGAAGAATTTAGAAACCAAATAAAATAAAATTATTTTTTCAGGGAGAATTTAGAAAACAAATAAAACAAAAAAAGGCTTTCTATGGCCCACTGAGTGAGAGATGACGCACACAGGAGTCAGGAGTGGCACACAAGCCCAGAGGCCAATATTTATCTCCCACTGATTGATGTAGTGATTTTTTCAGGTAGATTTTGGAACCCAAATCAAGCTAAAAAAATAATAGGCTTTCTATGGCCCACAATTGGAGAGAGAGAGAGAGAGATGGCACACCCAGGAGTCAAGACTGGCACACAAGCAGAAAGGGCAATATTAATCTCCCACTGATTTTTTTTTTTTTTTTTTTTTCAGGGAGACTTTAGGAAAAAAAATAATAGAATAAAATGATTTTTTCAGGAAGAATTTAGAAACCAAATAAAATAAAATGATTTTTTCAGGGAGAATTTAGAAAACAAATAAAACAAAAAAAGGCTTTCTATGGCCCACTGAGTGAGAGATGACGCACACAGGAGTCAGGAGTGGCACACAAGCCCAGAGGCCAATATTTATCTCCCACTGATTGATGTAGTGATTTTTTCAGGTAGATTTTGGAACCCAAATCAAGCTAAAAAAATAATAGGCTTTCTATGGCCCACAATTGGAGAGAGAGAGAGATGGCACACCCAGGAGTCAAGACTGGCACACAAGCAGAAAGGGCAATATTAATCTCCCACTGATTTTTTTTTTTTTTTTTTTTCAGGGAGACTTTAGGAAAAAAAAAATAGAATAAAATGATTTTTCAGGAAGAATTTAGAAACCAAATAAAATAAAATGATTTTTTCAGGGAGAATTTAGAAAACAAATAAAACAAAAAAAGGCTTTCTATGGCCCACTGAGTGAGAGATGACGCACACAGGAGTCAGGAGTGGTACACAAGCCCAGAGGCCAATATTTATCTCCCACTGATTGATGTAGTGATTTTTTCAGGTAGATTTTGGAACCCAAATCAAGCTAAAAAAATAATAGGCTTTCTATGGCCCACAATTGGAGAGAGAGAGAGAGATGGCACACCCAGGACTCAAGACTGGCACACAAGCAGAAAGGGCAATATTAATCTCCCACTGATTTGTTTTTTTTGTTTTTTTTTCAGGGAGACTTTAGGAAAAAAAAAATAGAATAAAATGATTTTTTCAGGAAGAATTTAGAAACCAAATAAAATAAAATGATTTTTTCAGGGAGAATTTAGAAAACAAATAAAACAAAAAAAGGCTTTCTATGGCCCACTGAGTGAGAGATGACGCACACAGGAGTCAGGAGTGGCACACAAGCCCAGAGGCCAATATTTATCTCCCACTGATTGATGTAGTGATTTTTTTCAGGTAGATTTTGGAACCCAAATCAAGCTAAAAAAATAATAGGCTTTCTATGGCCCACAATTGGAGAGAGAGAGAGAGAGATGGCACACCCAGGAGTCAAGACTGGCACACAAGCAGAAAGGGCAATATTAATCTCCCACTGATTTGTTTTTTTTTTTGTGTTTTTTTTCAGGGAGACTTTAGGAAAAAAAATAATAGAATAAAATGATTTTTTCAGGAAGAATTTAGAAACCAAATAAAATAAAATGATTTTTTCAGGGAGAATTTAGAAAACAAATAAAACAAAAAAAGGCTTTCTATGGCCCACTGAGTGAGAGATGACGCACACAGGAGTCAGGAGTGGCACACAAGCCCAGAGGCCAATGTTTATCTCCCACTGATTGATGTAGTGATTTTTTCAGGTAGATTTTGGAACCCAAATCAAGCTAAAAAAATAATAGGCTTTCTATGGCCCACAATTGGAGAGAGAGAGAGAGATGGCACACCCAGGAGTCAAGACTGGCACACAAGCAGAAAGGGCAATATTAATCTCCCACTGATTTTTTTTTTTTTTTTTTTCAGGGAGACTGTAGGAAAAAAAAATAATAGAATAAAATGATTTTTTCAGGAAGAATTTAGAAACCAAATAAAATAAAATGATTTTTTCAGGGAGAATTTAGAAAACAAATAAAACAAAAAAAGGCTTTCTATGGCCCACTGAGTGAGAGATGACGCACACAGGAGTCAGGAGTGGCACACAAGCCCAGAGGCCAATATTTATCTCCCACTTTTTTTTTTTGTTCCAGGGAAAATTTATAAACCCAATAAAAAAAATAATAAATAGGCTTTCTATGGCCCACTATCTGAGAGACAGAGAGAGATGGCACGCTTAGGACTGGCACACAAGCCCAAAGGCCAATATTAATCTCCCTTTTTTTTTTAAGGGAGAATTTATAAAACCAAAAAAAAATAAATAAATAGGCTTTCTATGGCCCACTATTTGTGAGAGAGATGGCACGCTCAGGACTGGCACACAAGCCCAGAGGCCAATATTAATCTCCCACTTTTTTTTTTTTTCCAGGGAAAATTTATAAACCCAATAAAAAAAATAAAAAATAAATAGGCTTTCTATGGCCCACTATCTGAGAGAGAGAGATGGCACGCTTAGGACTGGCACACAAGCCCAAAGGCCAATATTAATCTCCCACTGATTGATTTATTGATTTTTTCAGGTAGAATTTAGAACCCAAATAAAGCAAAAAAAAAAAAAAAATGGGCTTTCTATGGCCCACTGAGTGAGTGATGATGCACACAGGAGTCAGGAGTGGCACACAAGCCCTGAGGCCAATATTTTTCTCCCACTGATTGATGTAGTGATTTTTTCAGGTACATTTTAGAACCCAAATCAAGCAAAAAAATAAATAGGCTTTCTATGGCCCACTATTTGTGAGAGAGATGGCACGCTCAGGACTGGCACACAAGCCCAAAGGCCAATATTAATCTCCCACTGATTGATTTATTGATTTTTTCAGGTAGAATTTAGAACCCAAATAAAGCAAAAAAAAAAAAATGGGCTTTCTATGGCCCACTGAGTGAGTGATGATGCACACAGGAGTCAGGAGTGGCACACAAACCCTGAGGCCAATATTTTTCTCCCACTGATTGATGTAGTGATTTTTTCAGGTAGATTTTAGAACCAAAATCAAGCAAAAAAATAAATAGGCTTTCCATGGCCCACTGACTGAGAGATGGCACACACAGGAGTCAAGAGTGGCACACAAGCCCTGAGGCCAATATTTTTCTCCCACTGATTGATGTAGTGATTTTTTCAGGTAGATTTTATAACCCAAATCAAGCAAAAAAATAAATAGGCTTTCTATGGCCCACTGAGTGAGAGATGACACAGACAGGGATGGCACTCTAGCAGAAATGTCAATCTTAATCTCCCACAAAAAAAAAAAAAAAAAACAGGGAGTGTCCTTCAATTACTATCTCCCTGCAGTAATCTCAGCCAGGTATGGCAGGCAGCAATAAGGAGTGGACTGATGCACAAATTAAATAAAAAGTGTGTACAAACAAAAAAGATAGCTGTGCAGAAAGGAAGGAACAAGAGGATTTGTGCTTTGAAAAAAGCAGTTGGTTTGCACAGCGGCGTACACACAGCAATGCAGCTATCAGGGAGCCTTCTAGGGCAGCCCAATGAGCTACAGCGCTGAGGGGAAAAAAAAAAATGTAGCTTCCACTGTCCCTGCACACCGAAGGTGGTGTTGGGCAGTGGAAATCGCTACAGCACAAGCGGTTTGGTGGTTAATGGACCCTGCCTAACGCTATCCCTGCTTCTGACGAAGCGGCAGCAACCTCTCCCTAAGCTCAGATCAGCAGCAGTAACATGGCGGTCGGCGGGAACTCCCCTTTATAGCCCCTGTGACGCCGCGGACAGCAAGCCAATCACTGCAATGCCCTTCTCTAAGATGGTGGGGACCAGGACCTATGTCATCACGCTGCCCACACTCTGCGTTTACCTTCATTGGCTGAGAAATGGCGCTTTTCGCGTCATTGAAACGCGACTTTGGCGCGAAAGTCGCGTACCGCATGGCCGACCCCGCACAGGGGTCGGATCGGGTTTCATGAAACCCGACTTTGCCAAAAGTCGGTGACTTTTGAAAATGAACGACCCGTTTCGCTCAACCCTAGTTGTGACTAGTGGATCTTGTGTTATTAGCAATGTATAGAAGTATTACCTGTCATTTTAATTCTGTTTGTGATGATAATGAGGCTATAAAGAAGAAAAAGTGGGAGTCTTAAGTGGCCATAGTGGCCAGTGTGAATATTGTAGGATTTAGAACCTTTTAATACAGATTGTGATATTTGAAAAAAGCACTACTGAAAAGTATATTTAAAAAAATACATTTAACACAACAATCTGAATAAAACATTAGGTGATTTTCTGACCATACATTTCCTTTAAATTATGTTACAGGAATACTGTCAAGCACTATATTATTCATAAATTCAAGAATAGTTCACTGCATTCAAGGATTGAATGACTGACTACCATAGGCTGTGCAATGAAGCCTGATCAGCACATGGTTCCCAATTATTGCGGAAGCTTCTAGTACTCTGCACCAACTTTAACATCAGTATACATATTTTAAATGGAATGCATTGATTGTAGTTGGTTTATATTCTGCTCACCGCATAATGTTTTAAAATAACACTTTGAAATGAGCATCTCACATGAATACATCTGAAAACATCACCAGCTTCCAATGCAAGTTTTTGCTTAATTGATCCACAAAACTACTTAAAGTTCAAATATCCAAGCCAAGTTCCTCTAGCAATTATTGCATGCAAATATGTTTACAACATTCTCGAAACTCAAGTCTCCGGAAATACAGAGGGATGACTTCAGCTTTTTAGCAAACACTTAAGATCTGTAGTGCTCTTCTGTTCCTCCAAAATTGCTCCAAGGGGAAGAATATTGGTGCAGACCATTTTAAAGAAAGAAAAAGCAGAGCAGCGTAGGAAACTAAAGGTTGTGGTTGACTAGTAAGGTTAATAGCTTGCTGTAACATTTACAGTTTTCCAGTTCGGCGCGTTAGACATACTGCACAGTCTAAGTAACATGAGATTAGAACTGACTGCTTGGCAATCTAAATTTTTGCCACTTTTCACCTGGGTTCAGGAATGTAGAAGAACTCTGGCTCCCCCGGGTAGGGGCTGTGCATGAAGGTATAAAATGTTATTACCTTTCATTCCATCAGCAGTATTACTGAACTGAGACTTCTTATACTCTCAGTTCCAACGCAGTTTTCAGCCTTTGCAGGAATACAGTGACAGTTAAGCATAGCTTTCTAAATAGCGGTTGCTCTTGTAAACACCTTTTGGGAAATACAGAGGAAAGTCGCTATGTAGGGAATTTGCTCCATTCCTGTATGTTAAACTAAACCTAATTGCTTCGACTTTGCTCATTTAAAGAGCACCTATCGTGCGCAAAAATATTTGAAAGTCCTTACTGAAGTAGACAAAGACGTCACATTTTCTGCCAAAATTAGAGCTACACTTCAAGAATCAGCAATCCATTCCCTACTGGAATACTGAGTACTTAAGCCTACCATTAATTTTGGAGTATCTCATTTGCATTTTTGGTATGACAGCTTTGATAAATAAGGACTAATAATAATGATGTGTTTTCTAACTATATTTACAGTAAATATAGTGATCAATTAAAGTTTAGGTCTTTTAAAGGAAATCTGTCCGCAGGTTTTTTCTACCTCATCTGAGATCAGCATGATGTTGACAAAGACACCCCGAATCCGATGATGTATCACTTAGTTTATTGGGTGCAGCAGTTGAATCAGAGTTCTTAGATATAGAATGAAGCAGAGCTGAGAAAGCAAACACCACCCACACCAGACTCTCTATGTTAAATTATCTATTAACAGTCAGCTGCTTATCACAGAAGGGGGCGGAGTCGGACGAGTGTGCGCGCACCAGCAATTATAATGTTCTAGTAATAAAACCTTCAGTGTAGCCAAACAACAGCACACAGCCTGCCATGTGACCCACCGTTGAATTCAGTGTTTTAACCCCTACCTCATGCTGTCCTCAGATAACAAAGCAAAGATCTGCTAACATATAAAACAAAATTCTAGTATCATTCAAACCAGCATGGTCATTTTTCCAAGTGTCTTTATTTTTTTTTACATTATATAATGATTTTATAAATTTGTAAATGAAAATAATAGTCAAGCTATCTGATGCAGGTGCATACATCGTAACCCTATTTAAAAAAGTATATTTTATAGCCTCCAGTCCTTCAAATATTCAGGTTCGATACAAATTTGTGACCGTATTGCATCTAATATATGTTTTAATATACTTTATCTACAAGAATTATCCTGAATGTGAAAGGAATTTGCCAGGTTCCTGCATAGAAATTATTGAAAATGACATTTCTAATTTCAAGAAGATTAATGAGCATGTAGGTTGCTATTTAGAGTCATCGAGGGCTTATCAGTACAGAAGACCACGTACTTCAGGCGATAGAAGTGATATACTACAGTTATGTATACACTCACTTAATATGCAGACTGATGTCTTATAGCCATGGCAAAAATTAACTACCGGTAATTTGGGGCTAGATGTAAATAATACATCTTTTTAGAGAAATATTATCCTGGCCAGAAGTGCCATCAACTGTGTTTTTTCCCTTAAATCTGAAAAAATACCATACATTTTAAACATAACCCCTTAATGACCGGACAATTTCTCTTTTTCGTTTTTTCCTCCCCATTTTTCAAGAGCCATTACTTTTTTATTTTCCTTTTGACAAAGGCATATGAAAGCTTGGTTTTTTTTTTTCAGAAAGAGTTGTCATTTGTAATTTTATCATTCATTTGATGTTATAATGTACTGCAAAAATGGGAAAAAAATATTCCAAGTGTGAAAAAATGGTTAAAAAATGCAATAATGCCATAGTTTTTTTGTTTTTATTTTGTCTATTATGCGGTAAAAATTACTTGCGAACTTGATTCTCTAGGTCAGTACAATTACAATACCAAGCTTGCAATGATTTGTTTGTTTTTTTATGTAAGTGGTGGAAAAAATTCTGAAGTAAAAAAAAAAAGGTGTGAAGGGCATGGTGAGCTGATATTGATACCATTTTGGGTAGATGCGACATTTCAATTAATTTTATATTTTCTTAGACTGGACTTTTATGGACACATTAATCCTAAATATTTATATTTTTAAAATACAAATAGGGAGTAATTTCAATTTATGTATATAATGTAAAAAAAATAACTATTTTTTAGCTCCCTTAGGGGAATTGAACATGTGTTTATCCAATTGCTTAAACTGTAAGATACAATACTACAATATTGTGCTATGTAGTGAAATTGTTTATCTCCTTGGCAGCCCAGCCCATAGCAATGACGGCGATTTATTAGATCCCTGGTTGCAATGGTAACCCATGGATGCCCCACAGTCGTGGAGAGCCGATGGAAAACGGTTTGTGTGACCTACGGCATGTGTGCTATTTAAAGCTCCGCTCCAGCCCTTTTTCTTTATCTTTTTGTTGTGATTGGCCAAACCACACAGCGGTTGCTGTGTGAAATGGAGGTCACTTTTTAAAATCTGATCAGTACAAGTCTATAGGAATTCATAACAAGGCTCTATAACCAAGTGAGGATGCCAACCGCTGACTATGTATCTACATGCATGACACTTACATGCATGATGCCTAACAAAGGGATTGAATGCTGGACTGGTGCTTTAAATGCCACTGTCCTGCATGTTCCATTTAAAGGGAACCTGTTTCCAGTTTTATCATATAACAACTAAAACTATTACCTTAAGCGCCTGAGCTGAAGTCTATAAATGCTTATATAACCCCCTGACTCCCCCTGAATACCACTCCAAAAACCTTGTTAAGTCCTGCTCTGTATGAAAAAAGGGTCGGTGCAATCCGATGGGCATGGGTTTTGGCCTCTCCATCCCTCCCCTCAGCTTCTGCTCACTGTATTCCTTATTTAATTGATTTGGATGATGCCTCGCATCATCCACATTTCCAGGCAAAATCTTGCGCCTGTGCACAGAAATCGAAGCTCCGTAAGAGTGTGTTGGGGTAAAGTCGTGCCTTGCTTCCCTTCTTGTAAAATGGGTACGTTTTACATGTAAGATGCTTTATTATGTGATGGTGTATTTGTAATATATAGTTATGCATCTTTTTGGGACTAGGGATAGAGTTAGGGAAATATAGTGCAAGTGTAGGATTTAGAGCAATAGTAACTGGTAGTATTGGGTTTAGTACAGTGGGGGCACTGTGGATTAGGAAATTAGATAAGGATAGAACTGGTTAAGAAAATAGGGTATTTCCAAGTTGGGAGGGGCAAGAGTAAGTGTAGTTGGGACATTTCCTAGTTTATTCAGTTAGAGAGCTGGGTGGAGTTTGGTGACGTTGTTTCAGAAGCTAGTTCAAGGAGAGACCAACAGTTCAGGGCCTCGGGGCTGGAAGTCACATGGGTATGAGGAAACAGGAGCAGCAAGAGAGCAGCAGTGACTAGGTTCAGTGGGATATCCCAGAACATCCGAGACCTACGGTCTGGAAAAGGTTTGGAAAAGCCATATATTTTGCCCTCGGAGGGGACCCCAAGTAAGAACATATCTGGCTATTTGGGAAACTGCGGTACCAGATGGTATGTTTCAGAAACAAAGATTGACAGGTGAGCAAGGGGCCACACAGCGGGAAGGATCTGTGATCAGTGAGAATTAATGTGCGGTGTCTGACTGAACTGAACCTGTTGAGTAAAAGTTGAGTTGTTAAAAATAGACTGGGACTCTGTCAATCAGTGTTTGGTGACATCTGGAACCGAGATCGCGCAACCTGAGGAGAACTCCAATCCAAAAGTGAGTGACTTGCATTACACACAAATCACACAGCAGATGTAACATTATGTTTCCTTTGCGAGGTGCCAGGATGTGCTGAAACAACAGCCCCTCGCCATGACTGCCACACTGGCCACCTCATAGCACTCATGTTTTTGGCTCTGCACGCAGTAGAGCAAAGCATAGTGCACAGGCGCATTTTGTGATTTCTGTGCGCAAGGCATCATCCACGTCAAATAAAGGGGGACGGCGAGCAGCAGCCAGGGGGAAGGAATGGAGAGGCCTGAAACCACACCCATCGGATCAGATGGACACGATTTCCATTCAGTGTGGGAGAACTTAAAAAGGTTTTTGAGTGGCATCCAGGGGGAGTCAGTGGGCTGTATAAGCATTTATGGACTGCATCACAGACAATGAATAGTTTTAGTTGTTATATGAGAAAACTGGTGACAGGTTCACTTTAAATGCTCCTGAACCCACTCCACACACTCCAACACACCATCATTGACCATTAAGGTGTTAAGACAATTAACAGTCATGAATACATTTAGATCTGGTATAAATTTTATAAACGCTGTCATTGTCTGTACACTATGATGCACATCATATTTAACAACCTCCATGTGAATACAGTGAGGCAGCGGGTTCTTATTGCACACAGTTATCTCAAGAAGATTGATGGTAAAAGAATGAAACAACAGAACACTATGGAGCTAATGAAGATGCCTCACTCCTCAGAATATCAGCAAAAAATCTATGAACTCTTAAGCTTTCAGATTGCTTTATGTATATAATTATACAGCGGGTAAAATAAGTATTGAACACATCACCAATTTTCTAAGTAAATATATTTCTAAAAGTGCCATTGACATCAAATGCTCACCAGATGTCGGTAACAAATAACAACCCATCCAATCCACACAGGTAAAGGAGTCAAACCATAGGATTGCATTAGATGCAGGAGATACGCAGAAAAAGCACACGTTTTTGTATATTTTCATTGTGGAATCACACTAAAACCACATGTAATCCACCCATGGCTATATCAATAAAACATGACATAGTAAAAAGAGAGAGAAACTGCAGAATCAAAAACATGATAAAAACTAATGTAAATAATGCAATGAAAAACGCGCATGTACCTTTATTTACCTAGTAGGTGCAGAAATTAAAAGAAAAACTCACCAAATACTCATCGTTGACATGCAGGATTAGATTACAGTCACACCAGTGTATACTTTCACATCTGAGAGATTCGGGCCGATTATGCTAATCACACTTTCATCAGAATATCAACATAGTGTGATACGATTTTCTCGGATGAGGAGAAGATGGAAAAGAAAAATTTTCTCCCTCCTCTTTATTCTGTGAGTGCGCCTAAATTAGACTGCACTCAGATGTCAACCAGACAGGCTCGGCCCCATGGCATAACATTGGTCCAGGCGTGATCCGATGTTTTGTTGCATCGCGCTCGTTTGCACCTGTCCTTGGGGTGACAACAAGCTGCTCTATACACATATCCAAGGTTCTTAACACAGTGGCCTTAGAATATACTGAGATGTTTGTGAATACTAGTTCATTAACCTCTTAGGCTTCATTCAGACTTCCATTTTTCTCTTACATGTTCTAGCCGGGGTTTTCAATAATAGAACATAAACCCATCATACACTCTGAGGCTATTCTGTTTTTTGCTGGACCATGTGTCAGAAAAAATAATCACAGATACATGTCCATTTTTTATTGGCGTCATAGATAGAAATCACCCATATAACTAAAAAAGTTTAACAATTTATATTTTTTTCATATATGAAACTGATGGTAAATACTGACACACAGACAAAACCTGAATCAAAAACACAGATGACACTCAGACCATTTTTTGGCGTTTCAGAATAGTCACCAACAGCTGAATAAGGCACCTGCAGTGGCATGTAAAAGTTTTTGCACCCCTGGTCAAAATGACTGTTATTGTATTTGTTAAGCAAGTTGAAGATGAAATGATCTCTAAAAGGGTTAAAGTTAAACAATGGTCCTCAAACTTTTACATGCTGCTGTAATAGTGTGTTCAATCTATTGTGTCCTGCAGACCGCTTTCAAACAGCATTATTTTGGTTTGCAAAATAATTATACTGCACATCTCTGTTAAAATGCTAGGTTTTTGTTATGGGAAAAATCATACAAAGAACTTTTTCCACATTTACTGTTATCCAAAATCTGTACAATTCAATTGAAAAGAAACTTAAATATCTTAGGATGGAAAAAGAAAAAGAACTAAAGTAATGTGGTTGCATAAATATGCAAACCCTTAAAGTAGAATTTTGTAGGAGTCTATCAGCATGGCTTATTCAAAATTGACAATCTTTGCCCTCTCTTCCTTCCCATAGTTCTCCAAATCTATCAGATTGCAAGGACATCTTCTGTATACTGCCCTTTTCAGGTCAACCCACATATTTTCACTTGGATTTAGGTCTTGGCTCTGGCTGGGCCATTCCAAACCTTTGATCTTTTTCTGGGGAAGCCATTCTCTTGTTGATTCGGAGGCATGCTTAAGGTTGTCGTCATACTGAAATGTGATATTCCTCTTTGATTTTAGCTTTTTGTCCAGAGCCCGAAGGCTTTGATGCAAAATTGACTGACATTTGGAATGTTCATGCATCCCTCCACCTTGACTAAAGCCCAAATTCCAGCCAAAAGAAGCCCATAGCAAAATGCTGCCTCCACCATACTTCACTGTGGGTATGATGTTCTTTTGTATGGTATTGGCTTTGCACAAACCATACCTTTTAGAATTATGTTCAAAAAGTTAAAATTTGGCCCATTAGACCATGATCATTTCCCACATGATTATGGCAGACTTGATGTAGATTTTGGCAAATCATAGCTGGGCTTGGAGATTTTTCTTTGCAAAAAAAGGTTTCCATCTTACCACTCTACCCCACAATCCAGACATAAAAATAATACAGGAAACTGTTATCATATGCATTAAATAACAAATAGTTGCCAGAAAATCCTGCAGCTCTTTTAATGTTGCTGTAATCCTCTTGGCAGCCTCCTGACCCAATTTTCTTCTTGTTTTTTCATCATTTTTTGAGGGACGTCCAGTTCTATGTAATGTCACAATTGTGCCAATTTTAAGTCACTTCATGATGACCATCTTCACAGTTTCCACGATACATCTAATTTCTTGGCAAAATAAATTTGGACCCTTCTTATAACTGATAATGTTCAACAAAGAGATCCCTTTACTGCATTGTAAGCTGTATATGAACCATGAATTTTGCTGTAAAATGAAACTAAGAAAATATCAGGAACAACTGACTAGACCAGCTAAACTTTTTATGGAGATAATAAGAATCACTATAACTCAGATCTCACTAGCGCTTCACTTGACTGACGGGTGGTTGAAGAGATTTTCACATACCTAAATGTATTTCTATGGACAGGGATAATTAGAATTTTTTTCTAGTTAGACTTAAAAAAACTTAGGGGCCTGATTCATCATTGCATTTTTGCCACTTTTTTGGCATGAATACTTCTCACTAAGGGCTTGTTTCCACATGCGAGAAACACGTCCGTGTCTCGTATGTGGAAACGAAGTTCTGGCGCCGGCACTCCGGAGCAGAGCGTGCGGCTGCATGTGTTGCTATGCGGCCGCACACTCTGCTCCGGAGTGCCGGCGCCAGAACTTCATTTCCACATGCGAGACACGGACGTGTTTCTCGCATGTGGAAACAAGCCCTTAGAGACTTTTTGATTTGTGACAAATTCATTAAAGGGTTGTGCCTTTTCTCTTCTTTGTTTGCTCAGGTTTTTTTTTCTTTGTATGTCAATATGGCTTTTCCAGATGTTTTAGACTGACTCATTAAAATTTTATATAACTGTATCTCAGTCCCACGGGAGTGGTTTTAGGTATGTCAGCTATTTTTACACAATTTTTTGCTCCATTTTGTGAAATGTGTGACTTTTTGCTCTAAAAAGATCTGAAATAGGTCAAAGACAGAAAAAAGAGCATCTTTAATTTTGCACAAAATTCAAGGCGCATAGGCACAATTTTGAAGAATTCAACGGTAAATATTTTAACGAAAACCACAAGACAAAAAAGAAAAGTGATTTAAAAAAGCCTCTAATGATGAGTCATGGCTCAGTTGTTGTCGTAGCCTAATATATTGTATGCACAGACCTTTTACTAATGGAATGACCACACTATAATATACGGTAATTGTGGTATACATTTTAAAAGTTAAAGCTTTAGCATCATTTTTTAAAATATAGTTTATTTTTTTATTTGCTACTTTTTGCTGTTATGATTGTAATAATGAAATGTCATTTATATTCTGACCTTTGTTCTTTTTAGTTGTTTTGTACACAGCTTATGTCACATAATATAAAGAATCCATTATTTGACCTTCCAATCTCCTTATGTTTCCAAGCAGTTGACCCTGACTGTTGTAAGACTGAACAGCTGTAATCTCCATAACGGGTTCTTCATCACTTGATTGAGGAGGTCAACTGTGACTCTGGTGCAATGGAAGAAAATGTGCATTGGCTCCACAGGGGGATAAGCATTGTCTGTTCATTGCCTGGTTTTTGCCTTTCTTTGGAGGATAAGAGCTTGACCTACAATTGATGAAGTATAAAAATAGATCAATTAGTGAATTTATTCTGCAGCACCACATATAAGCACACATTAGAAGATGCCTACGGAGCTCACAGCTGCAGCATTGGAAATGAACCTAGAAGTTTATGCTGTGATATGACAAAGTTGGCCAAAGACTTGTGTAATCCAATTAATTTGAAGACTTAGTCATTAATCCTCCTTGTAATGACCTCAGCTGGCTAGCATATATTAATCTCTATTGGAATATTCAGCAACAGAGGTGCTTCAGAACAATCCTGTACGCTACATTATTAAACTATAAAATGACTATTAACAAGGTCAAATCAAATAATAATGTATGTGTCTAGAAATGTAAAATGTAATCTATGCATTTCAGAAACACGCGTCACTCTTTGCAAATTTTAACCCAAGATCAGGAGCATAATTATAGGGGTCGCAGGATTTACAGTGGCACAAGGAACCCCAGGGCTTCAAGGGAAAATCAGTGTTTAAAGACTGTGTACTGATACTTAAGTGTGTTCATTATTCTTGTGTGTCATGGTGCTTTATTAATTATCCCTGTGTTGTGACATTACTGTTGCTCTTAGCTGTAACATCACTCTATGCATCATCCTGTGCTCCCTGTCTTTACATTCTGACATCATAATGGTCGTTATGCCTGTTCTGTGATTATATTCTCATTTCTATACTGCGATCATACTGTATGCAGTTACACTTTCATACATCATGGCTTGTTTTTTTTTCCTCTTTGAAGATATCACTTTGGTTTGCAACCAAGACTCCAATGCTGTGACATCACTGTGTGCATTGTCATTGTAGTGCAAGTCTATATGTATCATCAATGTTATGAAAACACTATGATCCTTAGCAATTATCTGTAATATCTCTTTGGCTATTATCCCTGTTCTTTGACATCACTGTGTATATTTTACCAATTCTGTGATATCATTGTATACACTTAATTATTCTATGACTTCACAGAGTTAAAGGGGTTTTCTGACATGTTAGACAAACTCATGTAGAGGAGCTGCAGAGACACCATCACGTGTTTCTCAACGCAGGCAGTGAATAGCCAGGCCTTTCCCTGGGAAGGAACAACCAAGGGAAGGGCAGCATCCAATAAAGGAAAACATCCAATAAAGGAAAACCACCTATGCCAAGCATGGTATCCATCCACAGACAGCTGTTTCGGGGTTTTTGCCCCTCATCAGTGTGGAGTAGGAAACTGGCTATCAGGAGCAGTGCCTAGTAGAAAGTCTATAAAGGCACGGTTGATTGACCTTGTGGAGACCAAAACATCCAACACCGCGGAGACACCATCACGTGTTTCTCAACGCAGTGATCCAGAACACTGCCCCCAAATATGCAAATGCATGTAGAGGAGCTGCGGAGACACCATCACGTGTTTCTCAACGCAGGCAGTGAATAGCCAGGCCTTTCCCCGGGAAGGAACAACCAAGGGAAGGGCAGCATCCAATAAAGGAAAACATCCAATAAAGGAAAACCACCTATGCCAAGCATGGTATCCATCCACAAACAGCTGTTTCGGGGTTTTTGTGGATGGATACCATGCTTGGCATAGGTGGTTTTCCTTTATTGGATATTTTCCTTTATTGGATGCTGCCCTTCCCTTGGTTGTTCCTTCCCGGGGAAAGGCCTGGCTATTCACTGCCTGCGTTGAGAAACACGTGATGGTGTCTCCGCAGCTACTCTACATGCATTTGCATATTTGGGGGCAGTGTTCTGGATCACTGCGTTGAGAAACACGTGATGGTGTCTCTGCGGTGTTGGATGTTTTGGTCTCCACGAGGTCAATCATCCGTGCCTTTATATGTTAGACAAACTGGCAAACCACAGGGATGCTTTAAGAAGAAGCAAAATGTGCAATACTCCCCGCTCTTAACCCAGTGACCACTCAAGCGATCTGAGCCCTGACTGAAAGCGATGGTGTCCTTGATCTTTAGTCACTTTACCAGTGCAGCCTGTGAGTGGCTGCAGCCGATCAGTTGACTGGATTGACAGATCATTGGATGATTTGCTAAAGATGCTTTGGTCCTGTATTTTGAATTCTGCAGCCAATAACAGGCAGTAGCAGTTAGGTGACCAAAGGACATATATATTTCTGGCCTGAGCGTAAGCCATAGGTATGGCCCACGTTGCATCCTTGATGCAGATATCATGGCACATGTGCCAATTATGGTGCACCATTATACCACTTGGTTGGGACACTGTGTCAATCTATGTTTGGACATACTACCTAAACCCCCCACCCCCACAGGAAGCTTACATAAAATGCGCGTCAGGGTACAGGAGGTGCTCATCGTGACACATGTATTATGGATAATTACTCATTTTATTCATTTTTGGTTACTTAGGAATCTTGGCTGCAGTATACCTTAGGCTATTTCCCTTTACCACTATGGTTATCTAAGTTTTCCGAGTTTCCATAGGCAGTATATACTCTTTGCAAAGCACTGATTGGGTACTTGTTATTTATTCATATATCTAATTACTTTATTATGCATTTATCAGTTTGATAATTGTCACTAAACTATATACCTGCAGACAATTTCTTTGGATATATTCTTTTACCTACATATACCAATGTCTTTTTGTCCGTCCTCTTTTTCATTTGAGATTGTCATTTTGTGTTTTATGCCACCTTTCATTGTTTTATAATTTTGTTCTTTTGACCACATTTACGGTACTTATTAAATACTTATTCAGTCCTTATTGGAGATCGTGTTTTTACAGTACTAATAAAAATTAATTTTTTTATTAATGTTTGGAGATCTATGACTCAGTATATTTGTAGAAAATATGTATTATTTGGAGTTTTTTTCCGCATTTACTTGTTTGATGATGTTCAGGATTTTCTTCTTAATAACTGTATCAAAGCGGTTAGGAGTGAATGAGTTTGGCTCAGTTTTATTGCTTTACTGGTAGATTTTGTTAAAAAAAAACATTTAATTATGAATGTATTGTGATACCATTGTGAACATCATCCCTGCACTGTGTCATCATTGTGACTATTATTTCTATGCAACGTAGATCCAAATATAACTATATGGAATTAAATAAACCTTGTATGAACATTATAAATGTATAAGGGATTTTGAGGTAACCTTTATATCTATAAAGCTTTAAGGATTAATCTACGATTTATAAGAACTGTAAAAATGTATTCATGTGTATAAGATAAATTACAATTTGGCAAAAAATTGTCATAAAATACTAGAAACAAAAGCCTCCAGCTTTAGGGTCATAATTCAATAAGAGACAGAAATGATAATAATAGCAACATTCGTTTTCAGACACTAATCAAAAGATTTTATATTGCATGAAGAATAAATCACGAATCCAATTTTGCTTGTTATGTGAATTATGAGATCTACACAGATCAGTTCTCACGACAACTCTGAGGTGGCAGAGCTTAATGGCATGTAAAACGTCAGAGGAATGCCTTTTTTAACATATAGTGCACTAATAAGAACCTTGCACCATAGAATAAAAAGCTATTACTCTAATAAAATGTGCTTGCATTGGCTTTTTTTGCATGTACTACGCAAAAATCCCTGTAATTTTATATATAGGACTTTAGATTCAGAGCCAACACCCCTTGATTACATGCATTTTACCGTAAACCTCTAGTTAGGATAAAAATATTTATTTAATGGTCTGCTGCATGAAGCAGCTAGTCATGCGGCTGCCTTCATTTCAAAACTTCTGCTTTTCCTTGTTCCTGCCCCTTCCCTTCTGAGCTGATTTCACTGTACAGCTGAGCCCCCCATCAGAAAGGCTGTAAATTGTCTCATCTTCCTCACCAGCTACTCGTAGTATCCTCTTGGTCTAGATCCTCTTCTTTTCCCTCTGTTTTCATGCAACAACATTAAAACACAGGAGGAATGGGCTGTACCAAAAAAGTACGCCCTCACATGACTGTCAGCAGAAATATGGAAAAATGATAGCTGTCAAAATATGGCGATGCAAAAACTTGTTTATGCAATAAAAAGCATCTTTTAGTGTGTGACAGCTGCCAAACATAAAAAAAGATATAAATGTGGTATCGTTGTAATTGCACCGCCCCAAAGAATAAAGTTGTCTAATCCCTTATACCGCACGTATAAGGAACGGTGTAAAAAATAAATAAAACCAATCTTCACCTGCTGTGAATTTGCTATTACTGTCTCCCAAAGATTGCAGTAAGGATCGGCTCACATTTATCCTGTGCTCTGTGCTGAGCGCTTACACCGGTATTTCCATATAAATCACTGAAATACGTAATTCAGACGGAACCCCAGATGGAAGATTTTCTATAATGAGACAGTTGGAGGCACTGTGGACATCAACTGGTCTATATTTCTGCAGTGTCTGTCTTTTTAGATGTGCATAAAATCACGGTCCACCGCAGTTTTCACTGAACTGAGGCCAGAGAAACTCTGCTGCCTCATTATAGTGAATGGATCCCTCTGAGTTTTTTTCTGAATCTGAGATTTAGATGGAAAACCCCAAAGTAAGTGCTTAGCATAGATTACTGGATATACGTGATCCAAAATGTCATGTAAAATGTTTCCAATAAAAGCTTCAAATCAATCCACAAAAAAGCAAGTCCACACTCAGATCCATCATCTGTTAATGGAAATATAGGGGATATATTCCTGATAGTGGGCATAACGCTGTTAAAGATATACACTGATGGCCTGACACATGGCTTTGTTATAACTTGGTGCTTTCCCTCTCCTTTTGGAGGTGCTTAGCCCTTTCTGTTTTTTAACAATATTTATCATTGTTTTATTCTACATTAATAAAAATTATTTTTAACTTTACATTCCTAAGTTGGAATCACTTTTTTGTCTAGTGGTAAACACACACCACAATAGACCATTCTGTGATATACTCGTTTTGGTGTCTAACAATTATTGAATCTTTTGGATATATTGAAACTAGATTGTGGCCCGATTCTAACGCATCGGGTATTCTAGAATATGCATGTCCCCATAGTATATGGACAATGACGATTCCAGAATTCGCAGCAGACTGTGCCCGTCGCTGATTGGTCGAGGCAACCTTTATGACATCATCGTCGCCATGGCAACCATTATGACATCATCGTCGCTGTGCCCGTTGCCCAATCAGAGACGCGGGATGTCTACGTCCTTTATGACATCATCGTCGCTGTGCCCGTCGCTGATTGGTCGAGGCCTGGTGGCCTCGACCAATCAGAGACGCGGGATTTCTACGTCGATGCTGTGCCCATCGCTGATTGGTCGAGGCCTGGCGGCCTCGACCAATCAGAGAGGCGGGATTTCCAGGACAGACAGACAGAAAGACAGACAGACAGACAGAAAGACAGACAGACGGAAAAACCCTTAGGCAATTATATATATAGATGAACTATGAGAGCCTGCCTACTTTACAGGTGTGTGTCTCCAAGAAGCAGGAGCTTGGCTCTATAACATCCTGGGGACTACAATGTACTGGACAGAACAATGGCAGTTTGCAATTTTCACTCATCAACATCCACTGTTGCTTGTTTCTGGAAAACACCCATGGGGTCAAAATTGTCACTACACTTGTAGATAAATTCCCAAATGGGTATCATTTCCCAAATAGGGTCACTTGAGAGGGCATTCTGCTCCTCTAGCACTTAGTGGCTCTGAATATGGAGTCCATAAACTATTCTAGGAAAATCTGTGCTCCAGGAGGCAAATAGCGCTCCTTCCCTCCCTAGTCTCACCATATGGCTAAGCAGTCCTGTACAGCCACATATGAGGTTCTACTTTCAGCAAAAATTGTGGGACAAATTTTGGTGCCTTTTTTACCCATTTCCCTGCATGAAAATGTATAATCTTTGACTAAAACAAAATGTAATTTAATTTAATTACTTTTTCTTCACTGCCCAATGGTATAACATTCTGTGACACAACTGTGGTGTCAATATGATCACTGCACCCCTAGCGGAATTCAATGAGAGGAGTAGTTTGTAAAATGGGGTCACTTATGGGAGATTCTGCTGTTCTGGTGCTTCAGGGCCTCTCCCAGTGGGTCATGGCACCCGTAAACCATAACAGTAAAATCTGCGCTACAATATGGTGCTCCTTCCATTGTGAGTCTTGAACTGTGCCTGAAAATTTTTTCTCGATTGCATGTATGGCATTGGTGCAATCAGGAAAAAATGTTAACAACAAACTGAGGTCCATTTGTTCCTATTAGGTCCATTTGTCCCATTATCCCTTAGAATAATTAAAAACGTAAAAACATACTTAACGTAAAAATGTAATTATTCTTTCTTCATTGCCCAATGGTATAATATTCTGTGAGGCACATGTGGTGTCAATATGATCACTGCACCCCTAGATTAATTCATTTCATTGGGGGTGTAGTTTGCAAAATGAGGTCACTTATGGGGAGTTTCTGCTGTTTTGGCACCTTAAAGGCTCTGCCAATGTGACATAGCATTTTCAAACTATGCCAACAAAATCTAAACTCCAATATGGCGCTTCTTCTTTTTTGAGCTTTGTACCGTGCCTCAAAAGTAGTTTTTGACCACACATGGGGTATCGGTGTACTCGGAAAAAATTGCACAAAAAATTTAGGGGTCCATTTTATCCTGCTATCCTTGTGAAAATGAAAAAATGTGGGGCTAAAACAACACTTTTGTGGGGAAAGTATTTTTTTTTTCATTTTCACAGATCAACACTGTAAAATTATATGAAGCTCCTGTGTGTTCAAGTTGCACTCGACACATCTACATAAATTCCCTGATGGGTCTATTTTCCAAAATGGTGTCACTTGTGTGGGGTTTACACTGTTTAGGTGCATCAAAGGTTTTCTAAATGTGACATGACACCTGCAGACCATTCCATCAAAGTCTGCGTTCCAAAACATCACTCCTACCTTTCCAGTGCTTCTGTGCACCCAAATTGTATCTGCATACTCAAGAGAAATTGCACTACAAATTTGGGTTCCATTTTCTCCTGTTGCCCTATTAAAAATAAGAAAAAAATGGAGCTAAAAGAACATTTTTGTGGGAAAAATGTGATTTTTTTTTAACTTCAAGGTTCTACGTTATAAACTTTTGTGAAGTACCTGGGGGTTCAATGTGCTAATCACACATCTAGGTAGATTCCTTGAGGGGTCTAGTTTCCAAAATGGGGTTACTTGTGGGGGTTTCTACGGTCAAGGCACAACAAATGCAACACCCTGTAGACTGTGAGCCCTCGCGGGCAGGGTCCTCTCTCCTCCTGTACTTGTGTATGCCTTGTTTTATTCCTGTTTATTGCACTTGTCTATATTTGCCCCATTCACATGTAAAACGCCATGGAATAAATGGCGCTATAAAAATGTATAATAATAATAATAATAATAATAATAATAATGGATTCAGCTAATTATTCCAGCTAATTTTGCGCTCCAAAAGTCAAATGGCTCTCCTTCCCTTCTGAGCCCTGCCGTGCACACAAACAGTAATTTTACCTTACATATAGGGTATCGGCGTACTCAGGAGAAATTGCACAACATATTTTGGGGTCCATTTTCTCCTGTTATGCTTGGGAAAATAAAAAAAATTAGGTCTAAAGAAAAATTTTCCTTCCACATTGCTTCAGTTCCTGTGAAGCACCTGAAGGGTTAATGAACATCTTAAATGTGGTTTTGAACACCTTGAAGGGTGCAGTTTTTAGAATGTGTCACCTTTGTATATTTTCTGTCATGCGGGCTCCTAAAAGTCACTTCAAATGTGATGTGGTTCCTAACAAAATGGTTTTGTCAATTTTGTTGGGAAAATGAGAAATCGTTGGTCAACTTTTAACTCTTTTAAGGCTGCTTTCACACATCAGATTTTTGGTTTCAGGCAAAATCCGGCAGTTTCAGGCACAATCTGGATCAGTTTTTTTCTGATGCCTGATCCGTTTTTTCCCCATTGAGTTGTATTACTGCCGGATTGTGCCTGAAGGACATGCGTTTCATCCGTTTTGTGCCGGATCCGTCCCTTCAGGCTTTTTTGCCGGATACAAAAAACGTCTCTTGCAACGGCGAAAAAGCCTGAAGGGGCAATAAACGCATGGAACTGATGTGTGAAAGAACATTTCCGGCGACTGAATCCATATTTAACACACTGAGCATGCCCAGTTGTTTTTGATTCTGGAATGGAGAAATCTCTCTCTCTCTCTCTCGCATCTCGGCTTCAGGAAAATGGCCGCCGCGATCTCCATCTGCGCACGCATGGCACCCCGTGGCCATTTTCCTGAAGCCCCGGGCAGCAGAGGACTCCATATGCGCACACGTGACCTCAGGAAGATGGCCGCCCCCACAGATCACCAGGGAAATAGCGCAGATCGCGCGTTTTTTCTTCTCCTGCCCAGTGGATTCAGAAGATGGGCATGCGCAAACCACTACGCCACCAACGGAAAGATATGCAAGATCTGGGGGAAGAAACAGTGATGTCGCCACGACCATGTGACCTGACCAGCCTGATTAACAGGCGAAAACGGCGATTTTGGTAAGTTATTTCGGCAGCATAGGTGGGGAATCAGGGTACACAAAATACACTATAGTAACGCACAGCTCAGGCCCTATTTAACAGTATTTTTATCTTGTACTGAAAAAACAGGGTGACAGGTTCTCTTTAAAAAGTACACATTTCACAATTTGCATACCTGTTTTACTACTCCAATTTAGCAATCATATACATGACAATCCATACTGTTTTCTATTGCCATATGTTCTCTTCTGTAAATATGCCTACCTAGCAATGTTGCAAGACTACCTCTTGAAGCTCATCAAGAGAATGCCAAGAGTGTGCAAAGCAGTCATCAAAGCAAAAGGTGGCTACTTTGAAGAACCTAGAATATAAGACATATTTTCGGTTGCTTCACACTTTTTTGTTAAGTATAGAATTCTACATGTGTTAATTCATATTTTTGATGCCTTCAGTGTGAATTTACAATTTTCACAGTCATGAAAATACAGAGAAATCTTTAAATGAGAAGGTGTGACCAAACTTTTGCTCTGTACTGTATATATATATATATATACATACATACATACATATGTCAGTAATACACATACCTCTCTGTGTTCATCATCTCATTAAATACATTTACTTTTGACCAGCTTTATTTTCGTGAAATTGCCTGCATCCCCAACAACCAATGTGCGAAAATTTCACACGGGCAAACTAATACAAATATAATGGTCAGATATGTATTGTGTCAATTACCGGTTTGATGTTTGACCACGTGTGTGCTGGGCCTCAATTCTATGTATCTCTCCAACCTGGGGTGATAGAATGAATCGAGTCCCTGGAAGGGGTTCGACCAATTCCATAAATCTGTAACCGATGTGTGGCCAGGACGTAAGATAAGCCTATATTCTCATTATCCACGACCTCTTTATCAATAACAAACTCTCCTTCCTCGGCATCACTGAAACCTGGCTTACCCCCTCTGACTCAGCCTCTCCAGCCGCTCTTTCCTATGGTGGATTCCACCTCTCTCACACCCCTTGCCCCAGCAACAAACGTGGTGGAGGGGTTGGCTTGCTCCTGTCCGATACCTGCTCCTTTACCCCAATTCCACTACCACCCTCTTCTTCTCTTCCCTCGTTCGAGGTGCACTCCGTCCGCATCTACTCCCCCTTCAATCTCCAGCTGGCTGTCATCTACCGCCCCCCAGAACTAGCCATCTCCACCTTTCTTGACCACTTCACCACCTGGCTACTTCATTTCCTCTCAGCCGACAACTCCACTATCATCATGGGTTACTTCAATATCCCCATTGACACTTCCACCTCAGCTGCCTCTAAACTTTTATAGCTCACTGTCTCCTTTGGTCTCACTCAATAGTCATCTGCAGCCATCCATAAAGATGGCCACATATTGGACCTCATCTTCACCCGCCTCTGTTCCCTTACTAATCTTACTAACTCACCCCTCCCCCTGTCTGACCACAACCTACTGACATTTTCTTCTCTCTCCCCTCCTAGCGCGCCCCCTCTACTCCACAAACTCACTCACCCTCGCAGAAATCTCAAACACCTCAATTTACAATCACTCTATGAGTCCCTTCTCCCTCTTACAGACATAGCTTCCTTCATGAAACAGATGCTGCTGCCTCTTTTTATAACACCACAATAACAGCAACACTCGATTCGGCCGCACCAGTCATGCATAGCATAACTTGTAGAATCAACAGGCATCCCTGGCTAACCAGCCTGGCCAAAGAACTGAGACGGGCTTCCAGGATCGCTGAACGGCGATGGAAGAGATCTCGTTCTACTGAGCACTTCACTGCATACAAGCAATCCCTCGCCAGCTTCAAGTCCGTGCTCACTGCCGCAAAACAAACTTACTTCTCATCTCTCATATCCTCCCTGACTCACAACCCTAAACAGCTCTTCAACACTTTCAATTATCTACTCTGTCCCCCAGCATCTCCTCCCTCCCCTCTCATTTCAGCTGAAGAATTTGCCTTTTTCTTTAAGCAGAAGATAGATAACATCAGACAAAGCTTTGGCCCGCAGCCCCCAATGCCCCTCCTCTTGACTTCTCAGCCCTGTTCCAAAACCAGCTTCTCCACCATGACAGACGATCAGCTCTCCATCCTTCTATCAAGATCACATCTCACCACTTGCACCCTTGACCCGTTCCCATCCCACCTCATTCCTAACCTCGCAAAAGTCTTCATCCCAACCCTAACACAACTCTACAACCTCTCACTTACAAACAGTGTCTTCCCCTCATCCTTCAAACACGCATCAATCACACCTATCCTCAAAAAACCCTCCTCGACCCATTCTCTGTGTCCAGCTATCGCCCGATATCCCTTCTCCCTTATGCCTCAAAACTACTGGAACAGCATGTCCATCTTAAACTGTCCTCCCACCTCTCCTCCTGCTCCCTTTTTGACCGATTACAATCTGGCTTCTGAACACATCACTCAACTGAAACTGCCCTAACTAAAGTGACCAATAACCTACTAACCGCCAAGAGCAAGCGACACTACTCTGTCCTCCTTCTCCTGGACCTGTCTTCTGCCTTCGACACTGTGGACCACTCCCTCCTGTTCCAGATTCTCTCATCTCTTGGCATCACAGACTTGGCCCTATCCTGGATCTCATCATATATAACAGACCGGACATTCAGTGTCTCCCTCTCCCACACCACCTCCTCATCTCACCCCGTCTGTCGGTATTTCCCAAGGCTCAGTTCTAGGACCCCTACTCTTCTCCATCTACACCTTCAGCCTGGGACAGCTCATGGAATCCCACGGTTTACAATATCATCTCTACACTGATGACACGCAGATCTACCTATCTGGACCCAACCTCACTTCCTTACTGACCAGAATCCCACAATGTCTGTCTGCTATTTCATCCTTCTTTTCTGCTCGTTTTCTAAAACTGAACATGGACAAAACAGGATTCATCATCTTTCCCTCACCTCACTCTACCCCTCCACCTGACCTATCCATCAATGTCAATGGCTGCTCACTTTCCCCGGTCCCGCACGCTCTGTGCCTCGGGGTAATCCTTGACTCTACCCTCTCTTTCAAGCCACATATCCAAGCCCTTGCCTCCTCTTGCCGATTCCAACTCAAAAACATTTCCCGGATCCGTGCATTCCTTGACCATGACACCACAAAAACACTAGTACATGCCCTTATCATCTCCCGCCTCAACTACTGCAACTTCCTACTCTCTGGCCTCCCCTCTAGCACTCTAGCACCACTCCAATCCATCCTAAACTCTGCTGCCCGACTAATCTACCTGTCTCCCCGTTACTCCCTAGCCTCTCCTCTCTGCCAGGCCCTTCACTGGCTTCCTATTGCCCAGAGTCTACAGTTCAAAACACTAACAATGACATCCAAAGCCATTCACAATCTGACTCCTCCATACATCTGTGACATGGTCTCCCGTTACCTACCTACACGCAACCTTCGATCATCTCATGATCTCCTTCTCTACTCCTCTCTCATCTCTTCCTCCCACAACCACATCCAAGACTTCTCCCGTGCTTCCCCTATACTCTGGAACTCTCTACCCCAACACATCAGGCTCTCACCTACCATGGAAACCTTCAAAAGGAACCTGAAGACCCACCTCTTATGACAAGCCTACAACTTGCAGTGATCCCCAGTATTCTGAACCGCCACATGACCAGCTCTACCCTCACCTAGTGTATCCTCACCCATCCCCTGTAGACTGTGAGCCCTCGCGGGCAGAGTCCTCTCTCCTCCTGTACTTGTGTGTGCCTTGTTTTACTCCTGTTTATTGTACTTGTCTATATTTGCCCCGTTCACATGTAAAGCGCCATGGAATAAATGGCGCTATAAACATGAATAATAATAATAATAATAATAATAATAAAATTATAAAATTATATCTGACTAAACAAAGCAGTTAGACCACATGGTCTCCACAGGGAATCTTCTTCTAGGAGCTTGGAGACTGCTAGATGGTGGCGGTGTGAATTTATTCCCTGACACTTAGAAGACCGGTCCCCCCTGCTGAGCCAGGTGACTTGTTACAGCAAAATCCCCCCATTCTTCACACCTTCTCACTTTAGAGGGTGCTAGGGGGCAGAAATTTGCAATGTCACCCCTCACGCCTGTCCGCAACCTCCCCTCGTGGGCATAGCCCATCGGCGTTACCCTGGTCATGGACCTTCTTGTGGTGGATGCTGAACTGGTATTGATCGATAGAATGGCTCCAAAGTAGCAACCTCCCATTTGTTTTGGATACTGTGTGTAACCAGCTGAGGGGGTTTTGGTCCATTTCCATGGTGAATTGGTGTCAATACAAGTATGGGTACAGATGCTTCAGGGCCCACGCAATTGCTAGCCATACCTTCTTCATCGTGGAGTAGGCCAACTCCCTTGGCAGAAGCCTCCAGCTCAGGTACAAAATGGGGTGCTTTTAGCCAATAGAGTTGACCTGGCTGAGCACAGCACCAAGGCCAAAGTCACTAGCGTTGGTCAGTATTACAAATGGTAGTGTAAATTCGACAGCTTGTAGTACCGGGCAACTGGAAGGAGCGTTCTTCAGAGCCCAGAAGGCTGTCTCACAGTTGTTTGTCCAATCGACTGTGGCACTTTTCCGGCTTAATGGTCAAGCCTGCCTGGCAGATCGCCCCAAACACCAGCACCAGATGCTCTAGGTGATCCTCCCAGGTGGGACTGAAGATGGCAATGTCATCCAGGTATGCAGCGGCGTACCATTAGAGTCGCTTGAGCAACATGTTGACCATCAGCTGAAAAGTGGCAGGGGCATTCTTCATGCTGAAAGGAATCACTGTAGACTCGTACAGTCCGAATGGGGTGATGAAGGCAGAGCAGGTTTAGGGTTGCCCACAGCTGGGACCATTAATCCGACAAGAGCTGTTGCAAACCTCCACATTCTCGATGGTCTCACACACCCTAACCTGGGCGAGCATATCCGGGAGGGTCTCAGCCTCTCCCTCTTCTGGCAGTTTGCATATAGGGAGAGCACAGGCCTCCAGCTTATGATGTGCCTTCATCTTATTGACATTGAAGGCCTTTCGCCTTCCCCGGGTGTGGTTACCAGGTACACTACGGCATTGAGCTGCTAGTGCATGAGAAATGTGCCTTTCCAGGCTGCCTGAAGCTTGCCCTGGGGTATGGGGACCAATAACATCACCTTTTGACTCACCTGGTATGTCCTCTCACAAGCATTCTGGTCATACCATCGCTTCTAGGCTCGCATTATATTATTGTGCACCAGCTGCACCAAGGCTGCTTCTTGTCACAGAAACACACTACATATTCAATGACCAACAATCCAGGGATTGCATATAGGGAGAGCACAGGCCTCCAGCTTATGATGTGCCTTCATCTTATTCACATTGAAGGCCTTTTGCCTTCCCCGGGTGTGGTTACCATGTACATTATGGCATTGAGCTGCTAGTGCATGAGAAATGTGCCTTTCCAGGCTGCCTGAAGCTTGCCCTGGGGTATGGGGACCAATACCATCACCTTTTGACACACCTGGTATGTCCTCTCACAAGCATTCTGGTCGTACCATCGCTTCTAGGCTCGCATTATATTATTGTGCACCAGCTGCACCAAGGCTGCTTCTTGTCACAGAAACACACTACATATTCAATGACCAACAATCCAGGGATTGCATATAGGGAGAGCACAGGCCTCCAGCTTATGATGTGCCTTCATCTTATTGACATTGAAGGCCTTTCGCCTTCCCCGGGTGTGGTTACCAGGTACACTACAGCATTGAGTTGCTAGTGCATGAGAAATGTGCCTTTCCAGGCTGCCTGAAGCTTGCCCTGGGGTATGGGGACCAATACCATCACCTTTTGACTCACCTGGTATGTCCTCTCACAAGCATTCTGGTCGTACCATCGCTTCTAGGCTCACATTATATTATTGTGCACCAGCTGCACCAAGGCTGCTTCTTGTCACAGAAACACACTACATATTCAATGACCAACAATCCAGGGATTGCATATAGGGAGAGCACAGGCCTCCAGCTTATGATGTGCCTTCATCTTATTCACATTGAAGGCCTTTTGCCTTCCCCGGGTGTGATTACCAGGTACATTACGGCATTGAGCTACTAGTGCATGAGAAATGTGCCTTTCCAGGCTGCCTGAAGCTTGCCCTGGTGTATGGGGACCAATACCCTCACCTTTTGACTCACCTGGTATGTCCTCTCACAAGCATTCTGGTCGTACCATCGCTTCTAGGCTCGCATTATATTATTGTGCACCAGCTGCACCAAGGCTGCTTCTTGTCACAGAAACACACTACATATTCAATGACCAACAATACAGGGATGGCTAAGCCTCCTTCCAGACCTCTTTCACCAGTGCCAGGGGCCCCCACACATGGCGGACATACAGGAGCTTAAATGGGGAGAACCACGTTGAGACCTGTGGAATCTCACAATAGGCAAATAGCAGGTGTGGGAGTTACCGCTCACAGTCATGCCCATGGGAGTCAACCAACATCTTAAGCATCTGCTTCAGGATGCTATTGAACTGTTCGCACAGGCCATTGGTCTGTGGGTCATAAGGGCTGGTCACTAGATAGTGCACCTTTATCTTCTCAAAGAGGGACTCCATCAGCTGCGACATGAACTAGGTCTGCCGGTTGGTAAGCATTTCCTGAGAAAAAACCCACTCAAGAGAAAATCTCCAGCAAGTTGGTGGCCACATTGCCGGCCTGAATGGATGACAAGGCTACTGTTTCTGGTTACCGTGTGATATAGTCTACTATTGGGCGAAAGGTTTCCCAGAGCTGCTGGGAGTGAACATGGGCCAAACAAATCCACAGGAATTCTCCTGAAAAGGTCTTCATTGATGGGCAGAGTTACCAGTGGGGCTTTGGGGCACTGCCTTGCCTTTACCATCCTCTGGTAGGTGTTTCACAAACAGGAGTAGGCAGTCACACCAGCCCTCATCCTGGGCCAGTAGAAATACTGGCCTAGCCTGACCTTTGTCTTAGTGATCTCTAGATGTCCAGCTATCGGAATCTCATATACAATCTGCAACAACTCCGCCCTGAAAGGATAGGGTACCCCCAAATGTCGGTCTCTAGTCCACGCCTCCAGTGAACTCTGCTGGACTGTTATCCTGTACAGCTGTCCTTGGTCCCAGACCAACCGCTTGAGGTCCTAGTCTGAGGGAGGCTTTGCTGCCTGCTCCTTGAGCGTTGTCAGGCTGTCATGAGTTTCCAATGTCTCCTGAAACCTTTGACTGGATGTGGCCAGAATGGACAAGGCTGCCATGTCTTCAGTCAGTTCTCTGGAACCTGTTTCTGGCTTCTGTCTGACTCGGCAGTCACTTGGTTGGAGGAGGGGAAGCCGTCGGGCCTCGGTGCTACCACTGCGTGTGACAGCAGCCATGGCCGCTGCAACTGCGGGGAGTGCCAGCTTCTCCTCTGCATGCAACCAAATTGCCAGTCCAGACTGACTAACCTAGCCCTCTGAAAACCAGGTAATGGAGGAACCTTGCAATGCAATCTTACCTGTGAGCCCTACATCTCCTGGGACAGGCTCAATTGCATGCCCCCCCTCCAGAGCTGTCTGACCCCTGTCTGTCTTTTCCTGACAACCTCACAGGACAACTGGTTCCAGCATACCGGCTTGTCACAGTCTAAGGCATTAGCACAGCTCAGTTGATTGATCTCCTCCCCCCGAGGAGAGTTGGACACAGTACATCACCCACCCCCTCATCCCCATCAGTCGGCAGGTTAATCACATTGACATCAACAGGGATGGACATTACATTGTTGTCTGGAGGATCAAGCCTTGAGAGTTCAGCGGCCACATACTGGGACACTAACTGCTCCAAGTCTGTTCCAAGCAAACACTTGCAGGAATATTCGAGGTTAACCCCCATGTCACGCACTCCCTTCCTGGAGCTCCAGTCCAAATACACCTTGGCAAAAGGCAGCACCGGTTTGACTTCTCCAATCCGGGAGACAGCGAGGGTTTTCCCAGGTACTGGCGACACCAACTCAGGTCACACAAGAGTCATCTCAGTGCCGATGTCCCTTAGTCTTATAGGGGCTATGTGAGGGATCATACTGTATATAGGAGGCTATGAGGGGCTCATACTATATATAAGGGGCTACTTGATTTCTCATATATATATAGGGATGATGTGTGTGGGCTCACATGCAGGAACAGCCATATCATTGATGTGACCTGTGCGGCCGCACAGGGGCCTAAGAGGTAAGTGGGCCCATTTCCACCTCCAAAGCAGGTGGATTTATGCAACATGATAAGTTACTGAACTACAAAGGGCCAATATGTACTCATCTTGCACAGGGGGTCTCTCCTGTCTGTGTCCCCCAGTGCTTATATGGAATATAGAGGTGCTGTGTGTGGGCTGTCTGTGAACACATGAAACAAGAACACATGAAACAACTTTACCTGCTCATGTGTGGAAAGCAAACTGACCAGCACGATCAGCAAGTCTCACGTTGTCCTTCTTTTCCTCATTATCAACATTCTGGTAGAAAGGCTACATTCACAAATAGTGTCTGGTCGTTGTCATCATCTTTATTTATTGCTTTCCATAGTCTTCCGCCTCTCCCTCCATTGCATTGTCAGTTAGACTTTTGTGCACCCAAGAAACATTCATTCAGTCATCTGTTTCTGTGGAAACTAAACCATGTTCAAGTTCACCACAATCAATAAACTCCTGGATTGTACTGCCTTTTTTAAAAGAATTGTGTACACTCAACCTTGATAGAAGATACATAGCCACCTATATTTCCTGAAAAATGCTATATATGCTTTATGTTTCCCCTTTTCCTCATAGTTTGTAAGCTTGCGAGCAGGGCCCTCACTCCTCTTGGTAGCTATTTTGAACTGTGATTTCTGTTATGTTGTAATGTCTATTGTCTGTACAAGTCCCCTCTATAATTTGTAAAACGCTGCGGAATATGTTGGCGCTATATAAATAAAATTATTATTAAAAGAATAAAAACTGAAAATGTAGGCCCCTTAAAAAATAGTGAGGAAAGAATGGCTGTAGATGACGAGGAAAAAGCTAACATATTAAACACCTTCTTCTCCACAGTATTCACGGTGGAAAATGAAATGCTAGGTGAAATCCCAAGAAACGATGAAAACCCTATATTAAGGGTCACCAATATAACCCAAGAAGAGGTGCGAAACCGGCAAAATAAGATTAAAATAGATAAATCTCCGGGTCCGGATGGCATACACCCATGAGTACTAAGAGAACTAAGTAATGTAATAGATAAACCATTATTTCTTATTTTTAGGGACTCTATAGCGACAGGGTCTGTTCCGCAGGACTGGCGCATAGCAAATGTGGTGCCAATATTCAAAAAGGGCTCTAAAAGTGAACCTGGAAATTATAGGCCAGTAAGTCTAACCTCTATTGTTGGTAAAATATTTGAAGGGTTTCTGAGGGATGTTATTCTGGATTATCTCAATGAGAATAACTGTTTAACTCCATATCAGCATGGGTTTATGAGAAATCGCTCCTGTCAAACCAATCTAATCAGTTTTTATGAAGAGGTAAGCTATAGGCTGGACCACGGTGAGTCATTGGACGTGATATATCTCGATTTTTCCAAAGCGTTTGATACCGTGCCGCACGAGAGGTTGGTACACAAAATGAGAATGCTTGGTCTGGGGGAAAATGTGTGTAAATGGGTTAGTAACTGGCTTAGTGATAGAAAGCAGAGGGTGGTTATAAATGGTATAGTCTCTAACTGGGTCGCTGTGACCAGTGGGGTACCGCAGGGGTCGGTATTCGGACCTGTTCTCTTCAACATATTCATTAATGATCTGGTAGAAGGTTTACACAGTAAAATATCGATATTTGCAGATGATACAAAACTATGTAAAGCAGTTAATACAAGAGAAGATAGTATTCTGCTACAGATGGATCTGGATAAGTTGGAAACTTGGGCTGAAAGGTGGCAGATGAGGTTTAACAATGATAAATGTAAGGTTATACACATGGGAAGAAGGAATCAATATCACTATTACACACTGAACGGGAAACCACTGGGTAAATCTGACAGGGAGAAGGACTTGGGGATCCTAGTTAATGATAAACTTACCTGGAGCAGCCAGTGCCAGGCAGCAGCTGCCAAGGCAAACAGGATCATGGGGTGCATTAAGAGAGGTCTGGATACACATGATGAGAGCATTATACTGCCTCTGTACAAATCCCTAGTTAGACCGCACATGGAGTACTGTGTCCAGTTTTGGGCACTGGTGCTCAGAAAGGATATAATGGAACTAGAGAGAGTACAAAGGAGGGCAACAAAATTAATAAAGGGGATGGGAGAACTACAATACCCAGATAGATTAGCGAAATTAGGATTATTTCGTCTAGAAAAAAGACGACTGAGGGGCGATCTAATAACCATGTGTAAGTATATAAGGGGGCAATACAAATATCTCGCTGAGGATCTGTTTATACCAAGGAAGGTGACAGGCACAAGGGGACATTCTTTGCGTCTGGAGGATAGAAGGTTTTTCCACCAACACAGAAGAGGATTCTTTACTGTTAGGGCGGTGAGAATCTGGAATTGCTTGCCTGAGGAGGTGGTGATGGCGAACTCAGTCGAGGGGTTCAAGAGAGGCCTGGATGTCTTCCTGGAGCAGAACAATATTGTATCATACAATTATTAGGTTCTGTAGAAGGACGTAGATCTGGGGATTTATTATGATGGAATATAGGCTGAACTGGATAGACAAATGTCTTTTTTCGGCCTTACTAACTATGTTACTATGTTACTATTATTCACATGGTAGAGACCTTGGTCTGCTTTTTGGAATTGACATTGTGTTGCAAGTTGCACTCCACTGACAACAGCAGCAATTATGGCCAGAGGCTTTACATGTCTTTTATGGCTCATTGAGTAAATGTTTTTTTATTGCCGCAATGCACAACTGAAAGCAGGCCCATTATTAAATGGTGTTGATGCCTCTATACCTGGTGACCTTTCCAAGCCTCCTCAATGGATGTCTCCCCTTTTCCAACCGCAGTTGTGCAGAACATTGCATCAATCACACAGGATGACACCTAGTCAACTACAATTGAGCAATCTAGTAAAAGACAATACTGGAAACCTTGTGGCTGTCATGCAATTCGGCAAGTAACACATGCTCTCTGCATGGCACACACCCTCAGTTTAATTGTGCAACTGTAAGGGGAGGCAATGGTACTCAAGTCTTGAAGAGCCCCTGCATAATGTGTCATTGGTGCGTGAAGGCTGCCACCTACTGGCTAGACGGGACCATGCGGAACCAATCAGCAATAAAAGAGTTGCAAGGGGGACGAGTTCAAGTGCAAGACCGGGTCAGGTGCCTTTGATTATGAAGTTCCCAGATATAAAATTCCTGTGCGCCAAATCGCGCCGTGATTTGGTGCCAAGGAAAGGAGAGGTGCGAGGTGCGGGCCAGAGATGTGACAGGACTCATTGGAAAAAATTGGATATAAGGGTAGATTCTTCTCTGCACCACTTGAAAATTAGAAGTCTAGATGGGTAATCCAATGAAAAGATGGCTTTATTAAACGCATTTCAGAGCACCAGGGCTCCTTCATCAGGATCCCCTTATATCCCATTTTTTTACTTTGGTTGGTGACGGTGGATCTGCAGCAGCTTACATTTCTGTGAGCCTGTGTAAGGGCTGGATCTGGTGAATAAATTTGAATAGAATTTATCTCCTTATACCCAGATAAGACCTGTAGCATGGCTAAAGGGTTTGTAGTCGATGGGAGGTATGTGCCACATAAGTGCCTGGTTGCTGTAATGTAGCCCGGGGTATTCCTTTCTTGCACATAATCTTGTATATGTGTTTCAGGACCTGTGGTAATGTCAAACCACATGGCTAATCATGTGATGGGTTACTGGGTGGGGTTAGCTCTTTATAAGACTGGCTAATCCTTTACACAGCAGATACAGTATGTGTGGAGGTGAAACCCTCCTGAGTGTGTTACGACTTCAGGACTGAGCCGGATGAACTGGACACTTGCTTTTCTTTGCCTGAACCAAAGGCCCATTTTGCTTTCTGTTATTTGCCACATGGTTTATGAAGCAAAAAACCCAGTGAACTTTAAAGGAACACGTCTCCTGAGTGTCAGCCGTCGCAGCTGAGTGAGTGAAATCCTTACAATTGGTGGTAGACGTGCGAGCAGCGTTCCCAGCGGAGACGTGAGTTTATTTTTGAATGTCCTGGGTCAAGGCTGTTGCAAGCCAGCAAGCATTGCCGGAGAAAATGGAGGACCTGCTGAAACACTTGGTCCAGATGCAGTCACAGCAGGAGAAAAGGCAGAGCCAGCAGGAGCAAAGGCAGCAAGAGACCAACAGGCTGTTGATGCAGCAGATACAACAGAGCCAGCAGGAGCAACGGCAGAGTCAGCAGGAGCAACGGCAGCAGATGCAGCAGAGCCAGCAGGAGCATCAGCAGCAGATGCAGCTTCTGGCAACCGCCATCCAGGGCAAGGCGAGCGCCCCAACCCCAGGTTTGGCTGACGACACCCACGTCCGGAAGACGGTAAGACGCGCATTGCAGAAAATGACTCCCGGGGATGATGTTGAGGCCTTCCTGACGGTGTTTGAGAGGGTCGCTGAGAGGGAAAAACTTCCGCCAGAGCAGTGGGCAGAGGTACTTGCGCCATACCTGACGGGAGAACCCCAGAAGGCGTACTATGATTTGACCTTGCAGGATGCCAAAGAGTATCACAAATTGAAAGCCGAGATTCTCGCACATTTGGGGGTGACACTGACTGTCAGGGCACAGCGAGTTCACTCCTGGGGCTATCACCGGGACAAACCACCTCGTTCCCAAATGTTTGATCTGTTGCACCTGGTCCAGAAATGGCTGCAGCCAGAATCCTCTGCGCCTGCACAGATGGTAGAATGGGTGATGATGGATCGGTTTGTCCATTCCCTCCCGAGGCCTATACAGTCTTGGGTTGCCCAGGGTGATCCCCAGAATGCCGACGAGCTGATCGGACTGGTTGAGAGATATCAAGGGTTGGAAGGCTCCTTCGGGAGGCAGCCCATGCCGTACTGGGGGTCCCAGAAGGCAGCTGAGTCCCAAAAAGGGGTGGTGCGTCCAAGGTCACAAAGGGCGGGGGAGGTGGTGCCCAAGGTCCCCACGGGTGATATTATTTGTTGGAGGTGCCACAAGCCAGGACATATAGCTGCCCGTTGTTCCCAAACCACTGAGCAGATGGACTGCAGCATGGGACGCCGTTGTTCATACTATGCGTATCCAGCCTGTAGTGTGAACTCTCCATCCAACGAGGGACCTCAAGCGTGTCCCGTAAAGGTGAACGGTCGAGCAGTAACAGCACTGCTAGACTCGGGGAGCCTAGTGACCCTGGTGAGGGCCACTTTTCCTCTCCACCTGCTCCCAGGAAAGAAGGTCGGAGTGCGGTGCATACATGGTGATGCAAAGGACTACCCTATGGCCAGGGTGGACATTGAAACGGCATGTGGCACTGAGTCCCACATAGTCGGCGTGGTTCAGGACTTGTTGCACCCTATAATTTTTGGCCGGGATTTCTGTTTGTTTTGGGATTTGTGGGGAAATGGTTCTGAGCTCCCTGGCAGGGAACCAGTGAACCCTGGAAGGGTATCGCCACACCCAGAGGCAGACAGTTTTCCTTTTTGTGTTCTGGTTGGGGATGAGGAGGAAGTATCCCCTACATCTGACATTCTGGAGTTAGAAGTTACCGGTGAAAATTTTGGGACTGCCCAACATAGGGACCCCACTCTGAGGGAAGCCTTTAATAATGTCACAGTTATTGACGGGGTGGTACAGGAGCCGGGGGCAGACACAAGATTTCCCCATTTTCTGTTGAGGGGGGAGTTGTTGTACCGTGTCACGAAAATACGGGAGGAGTTGGTAGAGCAGTTGATAGTGCCGGGTCCGTATAGACGGAAAGTGTTGGACATGGCCCATTCACACATCTTGGGTGGACACCTGGGGGTGGAAAAAACGCAGGAACGGGTTGTGCAGAGGTTCTATTGGCCTGGGTGTCACCGGGAAATAGTGAACTATTGCAGGTCCTGCCCTACATGTCAGCTAACTGCTCCTACTCCTCATTTCCGGAACCCCCTTGTGCCACTGCCCATTATTGAGGTACCGTTCGAGAGAATTGCCATGGACTTGGTCGGTCCCTTAGTTAAATCAGCTCGGGGCCATCAGTATATATTAGTCATCCTGGACTATGCCACACGCTATCCTGAGGCAATTCCCTTGAGAAATTCTTCCTCAAAAAGCAAAGCCCGCGAGTTGGTCCATGTCTTTTCCCGGACAGGTCTGCCAAAGGAGATCCTGACTGACCAGGGTACACCTTTCATGAGCAAGGTGATGAGGGAGTTATGCAAAGCCCTGAAGATCTCCCAGTTGAGGACCTCGGTGTACCATCCCCAGTCAGATGGCCTTGTTGAGAGGTTTAACAAGACACTAAAGAGCATGCTGAGAAAAGCTATAGAGAAAGACGGTAGAGACTGGGATTGTCTCTTACCCTATCTGATGTTTTCCATTCGTGAAGTTCCACAGGCCTCCACAGGGTTCTCACCGTTTGAGCTTCTATATGGCCGACATCCACGAGGACTCCTGGATATAGCCAAGGAAACCTGGGAGGCCGAAGTCACACCCCACAGAAGCGTCATTGAGCATGTGGCCCTGATGCAGCAGAGGATTGCAAAGGTGATGCCTATCATGAAAGAACACCTTCTCCAAGCACAAGAAGCTCAAGCCAGGGTCTACAACCGGTCTGCAAGAGTGAGGCAGTTCAATCCGGGAGACCGAGTTCTTGTGTTAGTTCCAACGGTGGAAAGCAAGTTCTTGGCCAAATGGCAAGGGCCATATGAGGTTGTCGAGAAACTTGGTGAGGTAAATTATAAAATTCACCAACCAGGAAGACGGAAACCATTCCAAGTTTACCATGTCAACCTCATCAAGCCATGGCAAGATAGAAAGCCGACAGCAACTCCATCATTGTTAAGCAACCCACAAGGTGAGGTTGGAGCGGTTACTATAGCAGAGATGCTATCAAAGACCCAGAAACAGCAGTGCCGGGAGTTACTCCAGGAAAACAGGGACCTGTTTTCAGAATTGCCAGGATACACGAAGGTCATAGAGCACGAGGTCCTAACAGAGCCACATGTGCGGGTGAATGTGAAACCTTATCGTATTCCTGAGGCTCGTCGAGAAGTTATCTCCAAGGAAGTGGAGCGTATGTTGAGGCTTGGGGTCATTGAGGAATCCAAGAGCGGTTGGTCGAGCCCAATTGTCCTGGTCCCAAAACCTGATGGAGAGTGGAGGTTTTGCAACGACTATCGGAAGTTGAATGAAGTCTCCAAGTTCGACGCTTATCCCATGCCCCGTATTGATGAGCTCATCGAAAGGCTTGGGCACGCCAGATATATATCCACCTTGGATTTGACAAAGGGGTATTGGCAGATCCCCATGGCACAGGAAGCCAAGGAGAAGACGGCCTTTTCGACACCTGATGGATGCTTCCAATATGCCCGGATGCCGTTTGGCCTACAGGGAGCTCCGGCGACCTTCCAGAGGGCTATGGATAGAGTCCTTGCACCCCATAAGGCCTACGCTGCTGCGTACCTAGATGATATCGTCATCTTTAGCCCGGACTGGGAGAGTCATCTGGAGAAAGTCCAAGCGGTGTTGGATGCTATAAGAGAGGCCGGATTTACTATAAACCCGAAGAAGTGCGCCTTGGGTAAAGAAGAAGCTAAGTACCTTGGATACATAGTGGGTCATGGAGAAATAAAACCCCAAATCAATAAAGTGGAGGCAATCCAAACATGGCCAAAACCAGTTTCCAAGAAACAAGTTAAAGCCTTCCTGGGAATCGTGGGATATTACAGGAGGTTCATCCCAAACTTCGCCACGATGGCTGCGCCTCTGACTGACCTGCTAAAAGGGACAAAATCAGTAATGGTTAAGTGGTCCGAAGAAACAGAGTCAGCCTTCCAAGAAATGAAAAACGCTTTGTGTAAGCAACCCGTTCTGATGGCCCCAAACTTCAAGAAAGAGTTTATTCTTCAGACAGATGCCTCAGATGTTGGGGTGGGAGCAGTCCTTTCCCAAGAACTACATGGGGAGGAGCATCCTGTTCTCTATCTGAGTAGGAAGCTGTCCTCATCTGAAAAGAACTACTCAGTCGTTGAGAAGGAGTGCTTGGCCATAAAATGGGCAGTGGACACATTGCGGTACTATCTGCTGGGACGTAAATTTAGACTGGTATCTGACCATGCCCCGCTTAGGTGGATGAGAGAAACGAAAGGAAGAAATGCTAGAGTCACCCGTTGGTTCTTAGCCCTGCAGGACTTCAGTTTCCATGTGGAACATAGGGCCGGAAAGCTGCACGGTAATGCGGATGCCCTATCGAGAATCCCTTGTTTAGTGGGGGAAAGTGCCAAGCCCCACGGCTTTAGGCAGAGGGGGGAGGTATGTAGCATGGCTAAAGGGTTTGTAGTCGATGGGAGGTATGTGCCACATAAGTGCCTGGTTGCTGTAATGTAGCCCGGGGTATTCCTTTCTTGCACATAATCTTGTATATGTGTTTCAGGACCTGTGGTAATGTCAGACCACATGGCTAATCATGTGATGGGTTACTGGGTGGGGTTAGCTCTTTATAAGACTGGCTAATCCTTTACACAGCAGATATGTGTGGAGGTGAAACCCTCCTGAGTGTGTTACGGCTTCAGGACTGAGCCGGATGAACTGGACACTTGCTTTTCTTTGCCTGAACCAAAGGCCCATTTTGCTTTCTGTTATTTGCCACATGGTTTATGAAGCAATAAACCCAGTGAACTTTAAAGGAACACGTCTCCTGAGTGTCAGCCGTCGCAGCTGAGTGAGTGAAATCCTTACAGACCCTATTGCGCTTTTATTTTCTTCCAGCCGTTTACTGAGGACTCAGTGGAATGCATACGCCAGCAGGGTGCTGTCCGCTGTCAAAAAAAGCCTGGACGACACCCAGTAAGATCTGAAGAAATTACTACACCGATCAAGACCCGAGAACCAAATCTATGCCAGTCCACACCCAAGAGTCCAGACTACGCCGGTCAAAACCAGAGAGTCTCATCTGCCCTGGTAAAGTTCAAAGGACAGACAATGCCAACCTGGAGCCGAAATTCAGCCCTCTTTCCCCTAGACCCAGGAGACACCCACGTTGGTAAAGCACCAAAGATCAAAGAAGAGACTTTAACTAAGGTCCTGCAATGACAGGAGGTAGACATGAGTGACATGGGATGTCACTTCCGACACCAACGTATAGGAACAGGAGTTGGCTTGGGCAAGGACAACAGGTGGGGTGGTGGTCAGCTGGGGTGAAGGAGGCTCAGCATTCCTTGATTGATTTTGTTAGGAGAAATTGCAGTTGTATATAGTCTAGCTTCCTTTACAAAATCTGGTGACAGTTCCTCTTTACCTGTACTGTGGTCACTATTATGGTCTACAGAACACCTGTGACTAGCATCTACCTCCATGTGGTGGACACATTGGTCTTTGTACACTTCTTTCATTTAGTCATTGTACACTTCTTTCATTTAGTCATATTTTTCACTTCCATTTTACAAGTCCTTACAAACTTGTGTTTATTTGGGGTTACTGGTGCCACTTGTACACTATCGACTCTACTCTTTAGTATAGTAATATTATTTAGTCACCATGTAGTGCTAATAGTAGAGCTCATGGTGTGGCAGTATTATTTTGACTTTGACTTTGTAAAGTTGTATCATTAGTAATATTGGTCTTCGTATAGTACATTTAGTTTATTAACAGTATGGAGGTAACATTTAACAACAGCATGATAATATTTGTTCCCTATAGATATGTCAATCTATTTGATCCAGTTAGGTACTGTGGAATTCATACTCACTTGGGTGCGTCATGAGGCAACACAGGAAAAGTGTCCATTTAAATGTCTATGCTGATTTATTGGTGCTTCAAAAACCAGCAAAAGGAAAAACAAATCACTTTTCAGTGCAGGCAAAACAAAGTAACCAGTTCTTGACAAAGACTATTTCAAGCAAGTCCTGATTACATGGGCTGGATACCATCTAGCATACCAGCTTAGTTTGGAGAGAACACAGAGGCCTTCTTCCTCCACACACATACAGACCTTGTGTCAAACAGCAGATTCCATTTGAACATGTGAACCACACCCAGTGGTGGGACATATAGGCAGCCAGACCCGCCCATCTCTCCAGCTTAAATCTGGCCCAGATGCACCATACAAGCCTCTAAGGCTACTTTCACACTAGCGACGGGCCGAGGTTCCGATGCTAGCAGTGAAACGGAGGCACAACGAAGGCAGCGGATGCATTTTTCCTGCGCATCCGCTGCCCCATTGTAAGGCGCGGGGAGGTGGGGGCGGAGTTCCGGCCGCGCATGCGCGGTCGGAAAAAGCGGTCCGTCGGCAGCAAAAAATGTTACATGTAATGTTTTTTTGCTCCTGGCGGTCCGCCACAACATGGCGCAAACGTCGCACGACGGTTGCAACGTGTGTCAATGCGTCGCAATGCGTCGCTAATGTTAATCTATGGGGCAAAAACGCATCCTGCAAACAACTTTGCAGGATGCGTTTTTTCCCCTAAACGACGCATTGCGACGTATTGTAAAAAACGCCAGTGTGAAAGTAGCCTTAGTACTAGTACTATGTGTACTACAGCAATACTCCAGGTTTACATCACAGATGACAACCATCTCTGTAATTTATACCTTCCATCAACTATATGTCCGGTAGCCAGCCACAGGACTTGTTTCTAAAATGCATCAGGCTTGTTTAGATGTTAAAAAAGAAAGTAAAAAGCACTGGCGCTCCTGATAGTTCCTAGTGGGGGAACAAAATTGCTGAATGTAGAGTGCTGCTGGTGATTGTGACAGGTTCTGTGTAGACCTGTAAAGTATATAAAATGAAAAAGAGTGGTATTCACCTGCGCTGTCTACAAAATAAACAATAAAATGAAAAATATATGAATAAATGAATAAGAGAGCACTTACTTAATGAGTAATCATTGGTTATGCAGTGGATGTTGTAATAGGTCCTTAAAGTACTACCAGAATCTTAGGGGAATGAGGAGAGAAAAAAGAAAAAAAAAAGGTAAATGTTTGTATTGGTGAATATAGTTTCTCCTCATCTCAACATATGGGCAATCAATTCTAATCACAGTAATCCTTGTCAGCCAGCACCTGACGGTCATCTTAGTACCTTAACCTAACGGAATCCTGAGCTACTCCCACCAGCAGTAAGTTTATTGGGTACTGGGAAAACTAGACTGCATTTATTTAAAACCATACCTATAAAGGTTGTACATTTATTTAAGAAGGGGCATCTACTATAAACCTCTGAAGATTAAGCAACCGTGGTCATCACAATACCCGCATCAATTGCAGATACACAAGGATCACGTCTCTTCATTGCACATTTCCATTTAATATCTGAGTGAGCATATATTATAAATCTATTTAGTCTCACTATATTCACCAATACAAACATTTACCTTTTTTTTCTTTTATTTTCTTGTTTAGAAGTTCTTTTGCATACTTCTGATGCTGAATTTTATAGTGAAGATGCAGAAGAGGTTTTTTTCTGATGACTCAGGTGTCTCTGAACAGTAGAACAATGTACCACAACTCCAGAAACTCCAGAAACCTTTCTGAAGGTCTTTTGCAGTCAAGTAGGGGATTCTGATTTTCCTCTCTAGCAATCTTACGAGCAGCTCTCACTAAAATTTTGCTTGGTCTTCCAGACCTTATCTTGACCTCTACTGCTCCTGTTAACTACCATTTCTTAATTACATTTCGAACTGAGGAAAGGGCAACTTGAAAACGCTTTGTTGTCTACTTATAGCCTTCTCCTGCTTTATGGGCCTCCACTATTTTCATTTTCAGAGTGCTAGGTGGCTGCTTAGAAGAACCCATGGATTTTTATAAAGCTGGGAAATTTGCATCACCTGGTCTTTCCTAACGATGATAGTGAACAAGACATAACCCTAACAGGATAATTAAGGTCTGAAACCTTGGTCAAAGTTGTTTGAGCACACACATCTTCAAGGGTGCCCAAACTTTTGTATTGGCCCATTTTTAATTTTAAAACCTAAAAAATTACAATATATACTTATACTAGCTGAAGAGCCCGGCGTTGCCTGGGCATAGTAAATATCTGTGGTTAGTTATAGCACGTCACTTCTCTTATTTTCCCATCACTCCTCTCATTTTCCCAATCACATCTTTAATTTTCCCCCTCACATCTCTCATTTTCTCCCTCACACCTCTCATTTTCTCCCTCACTCCTCATTCCCGCCTAACACTTGTCATTTCGACCTCACATCTGTCATTTTCCGATCACTACACTATTTTCCCTCACTCCTCTCATTTTGCACTCACACCTTTTCATTTTCACCTCACACCTCTCATTTTCACCTCAGTATATACATGTTTGTCATCTCCCTTATATATAGTATACACCTGTATGTCATCTCCTGTATATAGTATATACCTGTATGTCATCTCCCCTGTATATAGTATATACCTGCTGTGTGTCATCTCCCCTGTATATAGTATATACCTGTATGTCATCTCCTCCTATATATAGTAAATACCTGTATGTCATCTCCTCCTATATATAGTATATACCTGTATGTCCTCTCTTCCTATATATAGTATATACCTGTATGTCATCTCCTTTTATATATAGTATATACCTGTATGTCATCTCCTCTTGTATATAGTATATACCTGTGTGTCATCTCCCCTGTATATAGTATATATCTGTGTGTCATCTCCTCCTGTATATAGTATATACCTGTATGTCATCTTCTATATATAGCATATACCTGTATGTCATCTCCTCCTGTATATAGTATATACCTGTAGGTAATCTGCTCCTGTATATAGTATATACCTGTGTGTCATCTCCTCCTGTATATAGTATATACCTGTATGTCATCTCCTCCTGTATATAGTATGTACCTGTATGTCATCTCCTCCTCTATATAGTATATACCTGTGTGTCATCTCTCCTGTATATAGTATATATCTGTGTGTCATCTCCCCTGTATATAGTATATACCTGTGTGATCTCCTGTATTAGACCTCGTTAACACGTTATTTGCTCAGTATTTTTACCTCAGTATTTGTAAGATAAATTGGCAGCCTGATAAATCCCCAGCCAACAGGAAGCCCTCCCCCTGGCAGTATATATTAGCTCACACATACACATATGTTATGTTTGCTAATGACAGGTGTTATGAAGGCAATCCAGAAACACAGTGTGCTTAGCGATCAGAGCGCACACAGTGATCTGACAAATACCCAAAAATACAAGAACGAGCTCTGAGACGTGGAAACTCTGTAGACTGCACACCTGATCCTATCCTAAACACAACTAAAAGCGGCTGTGGATTGCGCCTAACAACTACCTAGGCAACTCGGCACAGCCTAAGAAACTAGCTAGCCTGAAGATAGAAAAATAGGCCTGACTTGCCCCAGAGAAATTCCCCAAAGGAAAAGGCAGCCCCCCACATATAATGACTGTGAGTAAGATGAAAAGACAAAACGTAGGGATGAAATAGATTCAGCAAAGTGGGGCCCGATATTCTAGGACAGAGCGAGGACAGTAAAGCGAACTTTGCAGTCTACAAAAAACCCTAAAGCAAAACCACGCAAAGGGGGCAAAAAAAACCCACCGTGCCGAACTAACGGCACGGCGGTACACCCTTTGCGTCTCAGAGCTTCCAGCAAAACAAAAGACAAGCTGGACAGAAAAAAAACAACAAAAAAGCAAAAGGCACTTAGCTATACAGAGCAGCAGGTCACAGGAACAATCAGGAGAAGCTCAGATCCAACACGGAAACATTGACAAGGAGCAAGGATAGCAGCATCAGGCGGAGTTAAGTAATGAAGCAGTTAACGAGCTCACCAGAACACCTGAGGGAGGAAGCTCAGAAGCTGCAGTACCACTTGTGACCACAGGAGTGAATTCAGCCACAGAATTCACAACAGTACCCCCCCCTTGAGGAGGGGTCACTGAACCCTCACCAGAGCCCCCAGGCCGACCAGGATGAGCCGCATGAAAGGCACGAACAAGATCGGAAGCATGAACATCAGAGGCAAAAACCCAGGAATTATCTTCCTGAGCATAACCCTTCCATTTAACCAGATACTGGAGTTTCCGTCTAGAAACACGAGAATCCAAAATCTTCTCCACAATATACTCCAATTCCCCCTCCACCAAAACCGGGGCAGGAGGCTCAACAGATGGAACCATAGGTGCCACGTATCTCCGCAACAACGACCTATGGAATACATTATGTATGGAAAAGGAGTCTGGGAGGGTCAAACGAAAAGACACAGGATTGAGAACCTCAGAAATCCTATACGGACCAATAAAACGAGGTTTAAATTTAGGAGAGGAAACCTTCATAGGAATATGACGAGAAGATAACCAAACCAGATCCCCAACATGAAGTCGGGGACCCACACGGCGTCTGCGATTAGCGAAACGTTGAGCCTTCTCCTGGGACAAGGTCAAATTGTCCACTACCTGAGTCCAGATCTGCTGCAACCTATCCACCACAGAATCCACACCAGGACAGTCCGAAGACTCAACCTGTCCTGAAGAGAAACGAGGATGGAACCCAGAATTGCAAAAAAATGGAGAAACCAAGGTAGCCGAGCTGGCCCGATTATTAAGGGCGAACTCAGCCAACGGCAAAAAGGACACCCAATCATCCTGGTCTGCAGAAACAAAACATCTCAGATATGTTTCCAAGGTCTGATTGGTTCGTTCGGTCTGGCCATTAGTCTGAGGATGGAAAGCCGAGGAAAAGGATAGGTCAATGCCCATCCTACCACAAAAGGCTCGCCAAAACCTTGAAACAAACTGGGAACCTCTGTCAGAAACAATATTCTCAGGAATGCCATGCAACCGAACCACATGCTGAAAGAACAAAGGTACCAAATCAGAGGAGGAAGGCAATTTAGCCAAGGGCACCAGATGGACCATTTTAGAAAAGCGATCACAGACCACCCAAATGACTGACATCTTTTGAGAAACGGGAAGGTCAGAAATGAAATCCATCGAAATATGTGTCCAAGGCCTCTTTGGGACCGGCAAGGGCAAAAGCAACCCACTGGCACGAGAACAGCAGGGCTTAGCCCTAGCACAAATCCCACAGGACTGCACAAAAGTACGTACATCCCGTGACAGAGATGGCCACCAGAAGGATCTAGCCACTAACTCTCTGGTACCAAAGATTCCAGGATGACCAGCCAACACCGAACAATGAAGTTCAGAGATAAGTTTATTAGTCCACCTATCAGGGACGAACAGTTTCTCTGCTGGACAACGATCAGGTTTATTCGCCTGAAATTTTTGCAGCACCCGCCGCAAATCAGGGGAGATGGCAGACACAATGACTCCTTCCTTGAGGATACCCGCTGGCTCAGATAAACCCGGAGAGTCGGGCACAAAACTCCTAGACAGAGCATCCGCCTTCACATTTTTAGAGCCCGGAAGGTACGAAATCACAAAGTCGAAGCGGGCAAAAAATAACGACCAATGGGCCTGTCTAGGATTCAAGTGCTTGGCAGACTCGAGATAAGTCAAGTTCTTATGATCAGTCAATACCACCACGCGATGCTTAGCTCCTTCAAGCCAATGACGCCACTCCTCGAATGCCCACTTCATGGCCAGCAACTCTCGATTGCCCACATCATAATTACGCTCAGCGGGCGAAAACTTCCTGGAAAAGAAAGCACATGGTTTCATCACTGAGCAATCAGAACCTCTCTGTGACAAAACCGCCCCTGCTCCAATCTCAGAAGCATCAACCTCGACCTGGAACGGAAGAGAAACATCTGGCTGACACAACACAGGGGCAGAACAAAAACGACGCTTCAACTCCTGAAAAGCTTCCACAGCAGCAGAAGACCAATTAACCAAATCAGCACCCTTCTTGGTCAAATCGGTCAATGGTTTGGCAATGCTAGAAAAATTACAGATGAAGCGACGATAAAAATTAGCAAAGCCCAGGAACTTTTGCAGACTTTTCAGAGATGTCGGCTGAATCCAATCCTGGATGGCTTGGACCTTAACTGGATCCATCTCGATAGTAGAAGGGATAAAGATGAACCCTAAAAATGAAACTTTCTGCACACCGAAGAGACACTTTGATCCCTTCACAAACAAAGAGTTAGCACGCAGGACCTGAAAAACCATTCTGACCTGCTTCACATGAGACTCCCAATCATCTGAGAAGATCAAAATGTCATCCAAGTAAACAATCAGGAATTTATCCAGATACTCACGGAAGATGTCATGCATAAAAGACTGAAACACAGATGGAGCATCACTATATACTTAAAATGACCCTCGGGCGTATTGAATGCAGTTTTCCATTCATCTCCTTGCCTGATTCTCACCAGATTATACGCACCACGAAGATCTATCTTAGTGAACCAACTAGCCCCCTTAATCCGAGCAAACAAGTCAGATAACAATGGCAAGGGATACTGAAATTTAACAGTGATCTTATTAAGAAGGCGGTAATCAATACACGGTCTCAGCGAACCATCCTTCTTGGCTACAAAGAAGAACCCTGCTCCCAGTGGTGATGACGATGGGCGAATATGTCCCTTCTCCAGGGATTCCTTCACATAACTGCGCATAGCGGCGTGTTCGGGCACGGATAAATTAAATAATCGACCTTTAGGGAATTTACTACCAGGAATCAAATTGATAGCACAATCACAATCCCTATGCGGAGGTAGAGCATCGGACTTGGGCTCTTCAAATACATCCTGATAATCAGACAAGAACTCTGGGACCTCAGAAGGGGTGGATGACGAAATCGACAAAAATGGAACATCACCATGTACCCCCTGACAACCCCAGCTGGATACCGACATGGAATTCCAATCCAATACTGGATTATGGGTTTGTAGCCATGGCAACCCCAACACGACCACATCATGCAGATTATGCAACACCAGAAAGCGAATAACTTCCTGATGTGCAGGAGCCATGCACATGGTCAGCTGGGCCCAGTATTGAGGTTTATTCTTGGCCAAAGGTGTAGCATCAATTCCTCTCAATGGAATAGGACACCGCAAAGGCTCCAAGAAAAACCCACAACGTTTAGCATAATCCAAATCCATCAGATTCAGGGCAGCGCCCGAATCCACAAACGCCATGACAGAAAACGACGACAAAGAGCATATCAAGGTAATGGACAGAAGGAATTTGGACTGTACAGTACCAATGACGGCAGACCTAGCGGACCGCTTAGTGCGCTTAGGACAATCAGAAATAGCATGAGTGGAATCACCACAGTAGAAACACAGACCATTCAGACGTCTGTATTCCTGCCGTTCAACTCTAGTCATAGTCCTATCGCACTGCATAGGCTCAGGTTTAACCTCAGGCAGTACCGCCAAATGGTGCACAGATTTACGCTCGCGCAAGCGTCGACCGATCTGAATGGCCAAAGACAAAGACTCATTCAAACCAGCAGGCATAGGAAATCCCACCATGACATCCTTAAGAGCCTCAGAGAGACCTTTTCTGAACAAAGCTGCCAGCGCAGATTCATTCCACTGAGTGAGTACTGACCATTTCCTAAATTTCTGACAATATACTTCTATATCATCCTGACCCTGGCACAAAGCCAGCAAATTTTTCTCAGCCTGATCCACTGAATTAGGCTCATCGTACAGCAATCCGAGCGCCAGGAAAAACGCATCGACACTACTCAATGCAGGGTCTCCTGGCGCAAGAGAAAATGCCCAGTCTTGAGGGTCGCCGCGCAAAAAAGAAATAATAATCAAAACCTGTTGAATAGGATTACCAGAAGAATGAGGTTTCAAGGCCAGACATAGCTTACAATTATTTTTGAAACTTAGAAACTTAGTTCTATCTCCAAAAAACAAATCAGGAATAGGAATTCTTGGTTCTAACATAGATTTCTGATCAATAGTATCTTGAATTTTTTGTACATTTATAACGAGATTATCCATTGAAGAGCACAGACCCTGAATATCCATGTCCACACCTGTGTCCAGAATCACCCAAATGTCTAGGGGAAAAAAAAAGTGAACACAGAGCAGAAAAAAAAAAAAAAATGATGTCAGAACTTTTTTTCTTTCCCTCTATTGAGAATCATTAGTTTGTCTCCTTGTACTGTTATGTTTGCTAATGACAGGTGTTATGAAGGCAATCCAGAAACACAGTGTGCTTAGCGATCAGAGCGCACACAGTGATCTGACAAATACCCAAAAATACAAGAACGAGCTCTGAGACGTGGAAACTCTGTAGACTGCACACCTGATCCTATCCTAAACACAACTAAAAGCGGCTGTGGATTGCGCCTAACAACTACCTAGGCAACTCGGCACAGCCTAAGAAACTAGCTAGCCTGAAGATAGAAAAATAGGCCTGACTTGCCCCAGAGAAATTCCCCAAAGGAAAAGGCAGCCCCCCACATATAATGACTGTAAGATGAAAAGACAAAACGTAGGGATGAAATAGATTCAGCAAAGTGGGGCCCGATATTCTAGGACAGAGCGAGGACAGTAAAGCGAACTTTGCAGTCTACAAAAAACCCTAAAGCAAAACCACGCAAAGGGGGCAAAAAAAACCCACCGTGCCGAACTAACGGCACGGCGGTACACCCTTTGCGTCTCAGAGCTTCCAGCAAAACAAAAGACAAGCTGGACAGAAAAAAAACAACAAAAAAGCAAAAGGCACTTAGCTATACAGAGCAGCAGGTCACAGGAACAATCTGGAGAAGCTCAGATCCAACACTGAAACATTGACAAGGAGCAAGGATAGCAGCATCAGGCGGAGTTAAGTAATGAAGCAGTTAACGAGCTCACCAGAACAGGGAGGAAGCTCAGAAGCTGCAGTACCACTTGTGACCACAGGAGTGAATTCAGCCACAGAATTCACAACACACATAATAGACAGGTCATGTGACTGACAGCTGCTGTATTTCCTATATGGTACATTTGTTGCTCTTGTAGTTTGTCTGCTTATTAATCAGATTTTTATTTTTGAAGGCTAATACCAGACTTGTGTGTGTTTTAGGGCGAGTTTCGTCTGTCAAGTTGTGTGTGTTGAGTTATGTGTGGCGACATGCATGTAGCGACTTTTGTGAGATGAGTTTTGTGTGGCAACATGCGTGTAGCAACTTTTTGTGTGTCGAGTTGCATGTGACAGGTTAGTGTAGCAAGTTGTGTGCAGCAAGTTTTGCGCATGGCGAGTTTTGCACGTGGTGAGTTTTATGTCTGGTGCCTTTTGAGTATGTGCAAGTTTTGTGTGAGGCAACTTTTGCATGTGTTGCAAACTTTGTGCATGTGGCAATTTTTCCGCGTGTGCAAGTTTTGCGTGTGGCGAGTTTTCCATGAGGTGAGTTTCCCACTTGTGGCGAGTTTTGCGTGAGCCTAGTTTTTGCATGTGCCGAGTTTTGCGCGTGGTGAGTTTTGAGCGGCGACTTTGGTGTTTCGACTTTTATGTGGCGAGGTTGGTGTATGTGTGGTGAAATGTGTGCTGAGGGTGGTATATGTGTTCAAGCACGTGGTAGTGTGTGGCGCGTTTTGTGTGTGTGTTCATATCCCCATGTGTGGTGAGTATCTCATGTCGGGGCCCCACCTTAGCAACTGATCGGTATATACTCTTTGGCGCCATCGCTCTCATTCTTTAAGTCCCCCTTGTTCACATCTGGCAGCTGTCAATTTGCCTCCAACACTTTTCCTTTCACTTTTCCCCATTATGTAGATAGGGGAAAAATAGTTTGGTGAATTGGAAAGCGCGGGGTTAAAATTTCACCTCACAACGTAGCCTATGACGCTCTCAGGGTCCAGACGTGTGACTGTGCAAAATTTTGTTTCTGTAGCTGCGACGCCTCCAACACTTTTCCTTTCACTTTTTTCCCCATTATGTAGATAGGGGCAAAATTGTTTGGTGAATTGGAAAGCGCGGGGTTAAAATTTCACCTCACAACGTAGCCTATGACGCTCTCAGGGTCCAGACGTGTGACTGTGCAAAATTTTGTGGCTGTAGCTGCGACGCTTCCAACACTTTTCATTTCACTTTTTCCCCATTATGTAGATAGGGGCAAAATTGTTTGGTGAATTGGAAAGCGCGGGGTTAAAATTTCACCTCACAACGTAGCCTATGACGCTCTCGGGGTCCAGACGTGTGACTGTGCAAAATTTTGTGGCTGTAGCTTCGACGCCTCCAACACTTTTCCTTTCACCTTTTTCCCCATTATGTAGATAGGGGCAAAATTGTTTGGTGAATTGGAACGCGTGGGGTTAAAATTTCGCCTAACAACGTAGCCTATGACGCTCTCGGGGTCCAGACGTGTGACTGTGCAAAATTTTGTGGCTGTAGCTGCGACGGTGCAGATGCCAATCCCGGACATACATATATACATACACACACACACACACATTCAGCTTTATATAGTAGATGTGTTTTTGCCTAAAATACAAAGGAAATGTGTCATTTTTAACGTTAGCCCCTTTAGAGATCATTTCCTCTTCAGCATACATAACTATTCACAATAACATTAATTTTGACCAGGGGTGCCGAAACTTTTACATGCCACTGTACTTAAGCTAATAATACGATTTGCTGTAGCACATGACTATCACTCCATTGTGTAAATACATTACACGAATATTATCAAAAACTTATGATACTCTATGTGCTGTGGATATATAACAATATCCTATATCTGAATTTTTAATGCAAGGTCTGTGGCCAATTACCCCTTTGTGTTACTGAGATTTCTCATCTCCTCCTACTGTGTTGCATCTGGCTTGCTGCCTGTCTGCTTTTTACCTATTGATTTATGTTCAGCTGTGATTCTTCCCCGCTGACTGGCGCACACAGTTTGATGATGTTATGAAGTGGAAGCTGAACTAGATCACTGGCTCTAATCTCACCCAGAAAATACATTGTGTTCTGTAATTTCCAGATTTCAGAGAAACGTTGCATCAATTTCGATGAGATTGTCAGGCTGCGGTGAAATGCCTGTGAACAGTAAATTATATTAATGATTTTTATCTTTCTGCCTGTGAGTTCATTCCGCTTTGTGATAAGTTATGAGTTTTAGAAATTCTTGTATCTGTCCGTGTTGATGCTCAATTGTTCTCTAGTATATATTTTTGCCATAATGAATGTATCACAATAGCATCTTGTGCAGTAAAGACCTAAATGTTTCCTTCCATTTCATCACATGTCACGTTTCTACAATGCCAGTCAATAAATAAGAATATGAAAAACAAGGAAAAGCAATACCACTGCAATGAATCCATAAGCCTATATGTGTTGATTGAACAAATGTAGTCACAGTGAAGAAGATTTAAAAGAACATATTATTTAATTAGGTGAAGTAAATCACATGGAAGTAACAGATGCACAGCAGTATATCTCTGGTGAAAGTGATTATATTGGAAGGTATACATAATTGAAATGCCACCAAGAATAGTACCAAACCGTGAGTATGACGTGGTACCGAGAGAAGATATATCCTCGACTGCAGAGAGCACTAACCACAAAGTTGGCAGAAGGTTAAAGTGAAATTGGAATGAACCTTTGATTATTTCCATTGCTACCTAATGGAATTAGGCAGCTTATCATGGAGCAGCAGCAAGGAACAGTTCCACTACATCATGAAATTGATGCATGGTGGAGTTTTCTGCCCTTTCTCTAAGTTTAGATCAAGTTACTTTAATTTGAAAGTAATGAAAAGTAAGGGAGCATTCAACAAAATAGGTCACGAAAAAAAAAAGAAGAAAAATATATATACAGTATGGACCAAAAGTTTGGACACACCTTCTCATTTAAAGATTTTTCTGTATTTTCATGACTAGGAAAATTGTACATTCACACTGAAGGCATCAAAACTATGAATTAACACATGTGGAATTATATACTTAACAAAAAAGTGTGAAACAACTGAAAAGGTGGCTACTTTGAAGAACCTAGAATTTAAGACATAATTTCAGTTGTTTCACACTTTTTTGTTTAGTATATAACTCCACATGTATTAATTCATAGTTTTGAATACATAAAATAGTAATAAAATAAAGCTGCACAAGCTATGGATTAGTAAAGATGGTCACATCCATTTACTTCACCTGACATTGGTTTGCGGTAACCATTAATTTGACCAAAATCAGTAAGATCAGATTGTGATACTGAAAGATCACTATCTACGAAGTGTATTTTTTACCACATATGAAGCTATTACAGCAGGTGACATACAGTAAAAGAAAAAATCAGCATGACACACTGGATTTCGACATATTTCTATGGGAAATGAAATCATAATGAAAGTCATGTAGCAAATTGAATATGCTTATAATAGCATCCTCAGGCACATGAAGATCTGACTTTGTCAACTTTCAGATCTCAGAAAGACCAAGTTTGATATGAAGGTAGTGACACAACTAGTTATCACAAATATGCATAGATACATATACAAGACACGCTAAAGAGGATATACACCAGGGGTGTCAAACTGCATTCCTCGAGGGCCGCAAACCATGCGTGTTTTCAAGATTTCCTTAGCATTGCACAAGGTGCTGCAATCATTATGTGTGTAGGTGATTAAATTATCACCTGTGCAGTACAAGGAAATCCTGAAAACATGATGCAGCCCTCGAGGAATGCAGTTTGACACCCCTGATATACACAGCTGTGTGAAGAATTTGTGCTAAGCAACACTGTGATACAATAATGTCATCCACATCTTTGTGTTCTGTAGGGGTATCATACCAATTCTGCATGGCTCCCTCATTGTTTTTTGCTTATAAATGAGTACCCCTTGCCAATTGCACTCATATAGTATTGTACTCATTTATTTAGTTATTATGTCTTGATTATATAGCGCCATCATATTCCAAAGCATTTTACAGACATCATCAATGTCCCCAGTATGGGTTCAAAATTAATGTTCCCTATCAGTATGGGGAGTGTGGTAGGAAACCCATAAACATGGGGAGAGCATACAAACTCCTTGCAGTTGTTATCCTTGGTGGGATTTGAACCCAGGGCTCCACTGCTGAAAGGCTACAGTGCTAACTACTGAGCCACCATGCTCTCCATTGGCTTCTAGGGATGACAGTGCTATGTGGCATCCAGTGAAGCATGATATGTAGGTTTTCACATAGGGACCATCCAAAGTTTGCACAAAAAAACAAAGGTACAGTTGTGCTCAAAAGTTTACATACCTCATCAGAATTTTTGCTTTCTTGGCCTTTTTTCAGAGAATATGAATGATAGCACCAAAACTTTGTCTCCACTCATGGTTAGTGTTGGGGTGAAGCCATTCATTGTCAAACTACTGTTTTCTCTTTTTAAATCATAATGACAAAAAGTTCACATACCCCATTTCTTAACACCGTGTATTGCCACCTCTAATATCAATGAAAGCTTGAAGTCTTTTGTGGTAGTTGTAGATTCTTTATTTTCTCAGATGGTAAAGCTGACCACTCTTCTTGGCAAAAAGTCTCCAGTTCCTGTAAATTCCTGGGCTGTCTAGCATGAACTGCGCGCTTGAGATCTCCCCAGAGTGGCCCAATGATATTGAGGTCAGGAGACTGAGATGGCCACTCCAGAACCTTCACTTTGTTCTGCTGTAGCCAATGACAGGTCCAATGTTTTGGATCATTGTTATTTTGGAACTTCCAAGTACATCCCATGCGCAACTTCTGGGCTGATGAGTGCAAATTTGCCTCCAGTATTTGCTGATAACGGGCTGCATTTATCCACCTCCGTGCTTATTAACAGTAGGAATGGTGTTCCTTTCATCATAGGCCTTGTTGACCTCTCTCCAAATGTAACATTTATGGTTGTGGCCAAAAAGTTCAATTTTGGTCTCATCACTCCAAATTACCTTGTTCCAGAAGTTTTTAGGCTTGTCTCTGTGCTGTTTTGCGTATTGTAGGTGAGATACTTTGAGGCATTTGTGCAGTTATGGCTTTCTTCTGGTGACTCGACCATGCAGCCCATTTTTCTTCAAGTGCCTCCTTATTGTGCATCTTGAAACAACCACATCGCTAGCTTTCAGAGAGTCCTATATTTCAGCTGATGTTATTTATGGGCTTTTCTTTGCATCCCGAACAATTTTCCTGGCAGTTGTGGACAACATTTTTGTTGGTCTACCTGTCCATGGTTTTGTTTTTACAGAGCCCCCGATTTTCCATTTGTTAATCAAAGTTTGAATGCTGCTGACTGGCATTATCAATTACTTGGATATCTTTTTGCATCCCTTTCCTGTTTTATACAGTTCAAGTACCTTTTCCCATAGAATCGTTGACAATTCTTTTGCTTTCCCCATGACTCACAATCTAGAAATGTCAGTGGCTGGATGAGAGATGCAAGAGTCTGTCTGGATCCAAGAAACTCACTCAGCTTTATGCACACACCCTGATTACAAGCAAACAGGTCACAGGTGAGGATGTTACCTTTAGTAGCCATTCAAACCCATTTGTGTCAACTTCTGTGCATGTTATCAGGTCAAAATCATCAGGGTATGTGAACTTTTGATCAGGGTCCTTTGAATATTTTGGGTTGTCATTATGATTTAAAAAGAGAAAACACAGTAGTTTAACAATAAATGGCTTCACCCAACCACTAACCACGAGTGGAGAAAAAGTTTTGGTGTGATCAATCATATTCTCTGAAAAAAGGCCAAGAAAGCAATAATTCTGCAGTGGTATGTAAACTTCTCAGCACAACTGTACAGAAACTACCAAAGGGTAAGAGTACTAATATATAACCATTTATGAAAGACTATTTGGTGCTGCCATAGAATCCTCTGCAAGTGGCCTAACATTTATAAAAGTGGCCTAATATTTATAAAGCTATTTTTTGTTTAGCACCCTCTTAAGTGTCCTTTATGCTATAAGCACAGGCAGGGACGGACATACCATTTGTGCAGCTGGTGCACCTGCACAAGGGCCCGGAGGTGGAGGGGGCTCCTGCACGGCGGCTAATAGTGAGGGCAATTTGGCCTGTTTATCCAGCCCCGAGACTCTGGGGAGCCCATGGCCAGATTGCCCTCATGTGCGGAGGGCAGTGGATAAGGTTGCATAGGACTCTTTATAATTAATTGAAATGTGGGAGAAGATGCTGTCAGGGACTTGTAATGAATTGGGAGGTGGTGGAGGATGCTTGCAGCGCCCCAGAGACCTGGTCGTTGCAGTATGGCCCCAAGGCGAGTAGCGGTATGTCCGATGGCACTAAGGAGTTCTCCTGACCAGGTATCACCAGAACACATTACACTTCACACTCCGGCCACTAGGGGGAGCAAAAGGCTTTATTTATTGGGCCACTCCTCACACTGGTAAAACTAGGGGCTGGGGAGGAAGTTAGTGAGAAGCTGACTGGGTTGGAACCAGGCAACATCCCGTGGCAGGGGGTGTTGCAGGGAGAAGGCACAGGGGGGTCCCTGTCAGGCGTGGGAACCTGGCAGGTGCCTAGCGAACAGAACAGAATGTAACGGAACCGCGCCTGCACACCTTGCGGCAGTGTCCTAAGAAAGAGACAAGAGGGGAAGAATATTGTGGAACAGTGTAAACGAGATCAGCACAAAGGAGAGCCAGTAAGAGTCGTGCCGAGAGAGGAAGGCAACATCTTACTGAGGCGCGTAGTCGGTGGCCGGATCACCGTAGGATTAACTGACTTCAGGCCTTCTTTCAAATTCCGCTGGACAGTTGATTATAGGTTGGCTGTCTACCTTCTACACCTACGAAGACATAGGGGGCAACATTGGGAGAGGGGCATCTCTAGGGTCCCGGAAGACCTCCAAGCCTTCCCATCAAACGGGTGGCGTCCTAGCCATAACATATCTGGGGGCATTAGAAACTAGCAACATCTGGAACCAAAGAACGAGAGAGAGAGAGAGAGCTGTAGAGAACGAACGAAGAGAAACAGCAGTTGTGAGGACTATTCCGAATGCTCAGCAGGGTAGGACTACAACACACATGCGCTATTGGTAGGCAATGATTTCCATCTGCGAGGGAAACTCTGGATGTGCCCATCGGACCGGCCGGTCTCTGATAGCCTGGTTGAACGTGCTCTGGACTGAGTGTATTGAAGCCTTCAGTAAAAGGTAAAGAGACTGCAAGCTTGTGTCCTCGTTATTGATTGCGCCTTACACCATCACCATCCACCTTACTGGGAAGCCCTGTGGATTTACTTCGCCTGTGGGAAGGAATACCATCCAGCTGCCATTCCATCACCCCAGCGGACCCCACAGCAGCGTCGGTCACCCTGACCGAACACCACAGGTGGCGTCACGAACCTCTGACAGACTGTACAAACCCCTTTACTGGACGCCCCTTAGCAGGGTCACGGACTGGGTCTAGCCACCGTGACAGCCTCAGAACCGAACCAGAGAGGCCCGGTACCGAGAACTCGTGGCCCTGTGTCTGGGGGCGCTCCAACTTGGCGTCACGAACAGGATTGTACTTAAGCCTGAAGAATTGGGTCATGTGTGCCTTGGAACTGTGATTGAAACGTGTTGGACTGTGATTTATTGCAAAGACTGAGCATTGCTATCTGCCGCAAGATTCCCGCCAAAACTGCCGCCATTATAGCACCACGAGGAGCGCAAGAGAAGAAGAAGGGCGTGGAAGTGGGCATGAGTAAGCTGGAGAGCGCGAAAGATAATGGCCGCCCAGTCTAAATATTTCTGCACCTTGAGGACGTGCCCGTCAGCAGCCGAGATCCGCCTCCTGATTCTCAATGGGGGGCGGAGGAACAAGAAAAGAAACCGCCCACGAAGAAGAGAGCGGGAAAGAGACCAGGAAGCGACCCACGTGGAGGACGCCATGGCCAGTAGCTCAGACCCAGACTGCGGGGTTGAAGCTGAGGGCTCCCCCAGCTACCCGGACGAGCCCAACAGCCAAACCTCCACCAGTGGGACCGGTCTCCTGCAGAGTGAGATGGACGATCTTATGGAGCAGCTGCTCCAATGGCGGCTGGAGGCTAAGGCCCCGTGCCAAGAGACGCCGGCAGAGGAACCCCGAATCCTGGACCCTCTGCTATCGTCAGAGCCGACCGCAGGGGAGGAAGTCGCCTCGACCGGTGAGTCTGCCGACCCCGTCCCGCCGGCGAAGGACCTGTTAATCGGCCCCGTCGCAGCGCCCCCTCTGTTGTGAATTTTGTTGTCGGGCTCCCTCCTGTGGTCATGAATGGTATTTCGGCTGGTTCTGTCCATGGACTTCCTCTGGTGGGTGTTTCTGAGTTTCCTTTCACAGGTGACGAGGTTAATTCTTTAGCTGCTGCTCTATTTAACTCCACTTAGATCTTTGCTCCACGCCACCTGTCAATGTTCCAGTATTGGTCTAGTTCACTCCTGGATTGTTCTTGTGACCTGTCTTCCCATCAGAAGCTAAGTTCCAGCTTGTATTTCTTTGGTTTGCTATTTTTCTGTCCAGCTTGCTATTTAATTTGATGTCTTGCTTGCTGGAAGCTCTGGGACGCAGAGGGAGCGCCTCCGCACCGTGAGTCGGTGCGGAGGGTCTTTTTGCGCCCTCTGCGTGGTCTTTTTGTAGGTTTTTGTGCTGACCGCAAAGTAACCTTTCCTATCCTCGGTCTGTTCAGTAAGTCGGGCCTCACTTTGCTTAATCTATTACATCTCTGTGTTTGTATTTTCATCTTTACTCACAGTCATTATATGTTGGGGGCTGCCTTTTCCTTTGAGGAATTTCTCTGAGGCAAGGTAGGCTTTATTTTCCTATCTTCAGGGCTAGCTAGTTTCTTAGGCTGTGCCGAGTTGCATAGGGAGCGTTAGGCGCAATCCACGGCTATTTCTAGTGTGGTTGATAGGTTTAGGGATTGCGGTCAGCAGAGTTTCCACGTCCCAGAGCTCGTCCTTTATTATCAGTAACTATCAGGTCATTCCATGTGCTCTTAACCACCAGGTCCATTTTTGTCCTGACCACCAGGTCATAACAGTACAGGTGGCCCAAAGTACTAATGCATCTCAATAGAGGGATAAGAGAAGTTCTGAGACCATTTTTTTTTTCTTTGCAGTGTGTTTTGTCTCAATTTTCCCCTTTACCTCTGGGTGGTTCAGGACACTGGTGTAAACATGGACATTCAAGGTCTGTCCTCTTGGATGGATAATCTCACTACAAGGATACAAAACATTCAAGATTTTGTGGTTTAGAATCCGATGTCAGAGCCTAAGATTCCTATTCCTGATTTGTTTTTTGGTGATAGATCTAAGTTCTTGAATTTCAAAAATAATTGTAAATTGTTTCTTGCCTTGAAACCTCGCTCCTCAGGTGACCTTGTTCAACAAGTAAAGATCATTATTTCTTTCTTACGTGGGGACCCTCAAGACTGGGCATTTTCCCTTGCGCCAGGAGATCCGGCATTGTGTGATGTTGATGCGTTTTTCCTGGCGCTTGGATTGCTTTATGACGAACCTAATTCAGTGGATCAGGCAGAGAAAATCTTGCTGGCTCTGTGTCAGGGTCAGGATGAAGCGGAGATATATTGTCAGAAGTTTAGAAAGTGGTCTGTGCTCACTCAGTGGAATGAATGTGCCCTGGCAGCAATCTTCAGAAAGGGTCTCTCTGAAGCCCTTAAGGATGTCATGGTGGGGTTTCCCATGCCTGCTGGTCTGAATGAGTCTATGTCCTTGGCCATTCAGATCGATCGACGCTTGCATGAGCGTAAAGCTGTGCACCATTTGGCGGTACTATCTGAGCATGGGCCTGAGCCTATGCAATGTGATAGGACTTTGACCAGAGCTGAACGGCAAGAACACAGACGTCGGAATGGGCTGTGTTTTTACTGTGGTGAATCCACTCATGCTATCTCCGATTGTCATAAGCGCACTAAGCGGTTCGCTAGGTCTGCCACCATTGGTACGGTACAGTCTAAGTTTCTATTGTCTGTTACTCTAATTTGCTCTTTGTCATCCTATTCTGTTATGGCATTTGTGGATTCAGGCGCTGCCCTGAATTTGATGGACTTGGAGTATGCTAGGCGCTGTGGTTTTTTCTTGGAGCCCTTGCAGTATCCTATTCCATTGAGAGGAATTGATGCTACGCCTTTGGCCAAGAATAAGCCTCAGTATTGGACCCAATTGACCATGTGCATGGCTCCTGCACATCAGGAGGATATCCGCTTTCTGGTGTTGCATAATCTGCATGATGTGGTCGTTTTGGGGTTGCCATGGCTACAGGTTCATAATCCAGTATTGGACTGGAAATCTTTGTCTGTGTCCAGCTGGGGTTGCCAGGGGGTACATGGTGATGTTCCATTTTTGTCTATTTCGTCTTCCACTCCTTCTGAAGTTCCAGAGTTTTTGTTGGATTATCGGGATGTATTTGATGAGCCCAAAGCCAGTGCCCTACCTCCTCATAGGGATTGCGATTGTGCAATTAATTTGATTCCTGGTAGTAGGTTTCCTAAGGGCCGATTGTTCAATTTATCTGTGCCAGAACACGCCGCTATGCGGAGTTATATAAAGGAATCCTTGGAGAAAGGCCATATTCGCCCGTCATCATCACCGTTAGGAGCAGGGTTCTTTTTTGTGGCCAAGAAGGATGGTTCTTTGAGACCTTGCATTGATTACCGCCTTCTTAATAAAATTATAGTCAAATTTCAGTATCCTTTGCCGTTGCTGTCTGATTTGTTTGCTCATATTAAAGGGGCTAGTTGGTTCATCAAGATAGATCTTCGAGGGGCGTATAATCTTGTGCGTATAAAACAAGGCGATGAATGGAAAACAGCATTTAATACGCCCGAGGGCCATTTTGAGTACCTGGTTATACCATTCGGGCTTTCCAATGCTCCATCAGTATTTCAGTCCTTTATGCATGACATCTTCCGAGAGTACCTGGATAAATTCCTGATTGTGTATTTGGATGATATTTTGGTCTTTTTGGATGATTGGGAGTCTCATGTGAAGCAGGTCAGAATGGTGTTCCAGGTCCTTCGTGCGAATTCCTTGTTTGTGAAGGGGTCAAAGTGTCTCTTTGGAGTTCAGAAGGTTTCATTTTTGGGGTTCATTTTTTCCCCTTCTACTATCGAGATGGACCCTGTTAAAGTCCAGGCCATTTACGATTGGACTCAGCCGACATCTGTGAAGAGCCTGCAAAAGTTCCTGGGCTTTGCTAATTTTTATCGGCGCTTCATCGCTAATTTTTCTACTGTTGCTAAACCGTTGACTGATTTGACCAAGAAGGGTGCTGATGTGGTCAATTGGTCTTCTGCGGCTGTAGAGGCTTTTCAGGAGTTGAAGCGTCGTTTTTCTTCTGCCCCTGTGTTGTGCCAGCCAGATGTTTTGCTTCCGTTTCAGGTTGAGGTTGATGCTTCTGAGATTGGAGCAGGGGCTGTTTTGTCGCAAAGAAGTTCTGATGGCTCGGTGATGAAGCCATGTGCTTTCTTTTCTAGAAAGTTTTCGCCTGCTGAGCGTAACTATGATGTTGGTAATCGTGAATTGTTGGCCATGAAATGGGCATTCGAGGAGTGGCGTCATTGGCTGGAAGGAGCCAAGCATCGCGTGGTGGTCTTGACAGATCACAAGAATTTGATTTATCTTGAGTCTGCCAAATGGTTGAATCCGAGACAGGCTCGATGGTTGTTATTTTTCTCCCGTTTTGATTTTGTGGTTTCGTACCTTCCGGGCTCTAAGAATGTGAAGGCTGATGCCCTGTCAAGGAGTTTTGTGCCTGACTCTCCGGGTGTTCCGGAGCCGGCGGGTATTCTCAAAGAGGGGGTAATTTTGTCTGCCATCTCCCCTGATTTGCGGCGGGTGCTGCAAAAATTTCAGGCTGATAGACCTGACCGTTGCCCAGCGGAGAAACTGTTTGTCCCTGATAGATGGACTAGTAGAGTCATCTCTGAGATTCATGGTTCAGTGTTGGCTGGGCATCCTGGAATCTTTGGTACCAGAGATTTGGTGGCTAGGTCGTTCTGGTGGCCGTTTTTGTCGCGGGATGTGCGTTCTTTTGTGCAGTCCTATGGGACTTGTGCTCGGGCTAAGCCCTGCTGTTCTCGTGCCAGTGGGTTGCTTTTGCCCTTGCCGGTCCCGAAGAGGCCCTGGACGCATATTTCTATGGATTTTATTTCGGATCTCCCCGTCTCTCAAAAGATGTCGGTCATTTGGGTGGTTTATGATCGCTTTTCTAAGATGGTCCATTTGGTACCTTTGTCTAAATTGCCTTCCTCCTCTGATTTGGTGCCATTATTTTTCCAGCATGTGGTTCGTTTACATGGTATCCCGGAGAACATCGTTTCTGACAGAGGTTCCCAGTTTGTTTCAAGGTTTTGGCGATCCTTTTGTGCTAGGATGGACATTGATTTGTCTTTTTCCTCGGCTTTCCATCCTCAGACAAATGGCCAAACCGAACGAACTAATCAAACTTTGGAAACATATCTGAGATGCTTTGTTTCTGCTGATCAGGATGATTGGGTGTCCTTTTTGCCGTTGGCTGAGTTCGCCCTTAATAATCGGGCCAGCTCGGCTACTTTGGTTTCGCCGTTTTTCTGCAATTCTAGTTTCCATCCTCGTTTCTCTTCAGGGCAGGTTGAGTCTTCAGACTGTCCTGGTGTAGATACTGTGGTGGATAGGTTGCAGCAGATTTGGACTCATGTGGTGGACAATTTGACATTGTCCCAGGAGAAGGCTCAACGTTTCGCTAACCGCCGACGCTGTGTGGGTCCCCGACTTCGTGTTGGGGATTTGGTTTGGTTGTCGTCTCGTTATGTTCCTATGAAGGTTTCCTCTCCTAAGTTTAAGCCTCGTTTCATTGGTCCGTATAAGATTTCTGCGGTTATCAATCCTGTGTCATTTCGTTTGGCCCTTCCTGCTTCTTTTGCCATCCATAATGTTTTCCATAGGTCGTTATTGCGGAGATACATGGCGCCTGTGGTTCCATCCGTTGATCCTCCTGCCCCGGTGTTAGTTGAGGGGGAGTTGGAGTATGTGGTTGAGAAGATTTTGGATTCTTGTGTTTCGAGACGGAAACTCCAGTACCTGGTCAAGTGGAAGGGTTATGGTCAGGAAGATAATTCCTGGGTTTTTCCCACTGATGTTCATGCTGCCGATCGGGTTCGTGCCTTTCATTTGGCTCATCCTGGTCGGCCTGGGGGCTCTGGTGAGGGTTCGGTGACCCCTCCTCAAGGGGGGGGGGGGTACTGTTGTGAATTCTGTTGTCGGGCTCCCTCCTGTGGTCATGAATGGTACTTCAGCTGGTTCTGTCCATGGACTTCCTCTGGTGGGTGTTTCTGAGTTTCCTTTCACAGGTGACGAGGTTAATTCGTTAGCTGCTGTTCTATTTAACTCCACTTAGATCTTTGCTCCACGCCACCTGTCAATGTTCCAGCATTGGTCTAGTTCACTCCTGGATCGTTCTTGTGACCTGTCTTCCCATCAGAAGCTAAGTTCCAGCTTGTATTTCTTTGGTTTCCTATTTTTCTGTCCAGCTTGCTATTTAATTTGTTGTCTTGCTTGCTGGAAGCTCTGGGACCCAGAGGGAGCGCCTCCGCACCGTGAGTCGGTGCGGAGGGTCTTTTTGCGCCCTCTGCGTGGCCTTTTTGTAGGTTTTTGTGCTGACCGCAAAGTAACCTTTCCTATCCTCGGTCTGTTCAGTAAGTCGGGCCTCACTTTGCTTAATCTATTTCATCTCTGTGTTTGTATTTTCATCTTTACTCACAGTCATTATATATGGGGGGCTGCCTTTTCCTTTGGGGAATTTCTCTGAGGCAAGGTAGGCTTTATTTTCCTATCTTCAGGGCTAGCTAGTTTCTTAGGCTGTGCCGAGTTGCATAGGGAGCGTTAGGCGCAATCCACGGCTATTTCTAGTGTGGTTGATAGGTTTAGGGATTGTGATCAGCAGAGTTCCCACGTCCCAGAGCTCGTCCTTTATTGTCAGTAACTATCAGGTCATTCCATGTGCTCTTAACCACCAGGTCCATTATTGTCCTGACCACCAGGTCATAACACCCCTCTCTCCGGGACCCATAGACTCCAACGTCTCCCTCAATGGGACCAACCCACGGGCATGGAGCACTTCGTTAAGGCCCCGATCTCGCCGCTTACCATGCCAAGCGAGGTCTACGCAGAGCGTACGGTGTGCCGTTGGGTGAACCCAGGGACGAACATCATGGGGTTTCCAGGAGTGCAGAAGCAGGAGGGAGAGCGGGTCGAGGCCCTTAGCTGGGAGCAGTACCAGGCCCAGCTGGATCAGCGGTGGAAGGAGTCGGAGAAACATCGCCAGGCCCAGCGGGAGGCCCACTACCGGCGGGATCTCGCAGTGAATGATCGGGCCCATAAGGACCGCACCACCCACCAGGCCCCGCGCAGGCAGGGCACTGTTGCCGAGTTCCGGCTCCTTGGAGGATGGGGCTTCATCAAGGAGCCGGATCTATACTCCGAGGTCTTCGTCAACCGGAGAGATGTGGAGTCCCATCTCTGGGAAGGCCACCCAGATCGGGACCTGTACAAGGGGGACGAAGTGACTTACACCCGGCACTTCGGAGAGAGGGGATGGTTCGCTCTCAACGTACGCAAGCAGCCCGGCCCCATGCCCTCACCAAGCAAGGCGCCGGAAAAGCCATCCCCTGTAGCGAGGGTGCTCCCTTGTGACCAGACCGTGACCATCACGGAGACCACAATGGTAACCCCCACTTGCACCATCATGAAGACCACTACATGCACCGTGGACACTACCACTTCGGTGGCGGCAGGAAGCTCGGCCTCCGAAGTGGTTGACACCTCGGCCGCTAGGGGATCCAGGACCATTGCTACACAGACTCCCGTTTGGAGTCCAGAATCTCCGGTGACTACGCCGAGTGCCCATGCGTACCCGGCGGGATGGCCCCGCCCACTGCTGCCGGCGGAGCTATCCCGGTCATCAGCATCGCAGCACTAAACCTCGAAGATCCGAAATTTGTACATAGTTCATTGTGTTCCTGCTGCTACCTTCAAACCCGTCCAGGGTTAACTCCTAGGGATCCCTTTGTTTACCCGAGATCCCTAATGTTTTCTATTGTTTGCCTACTGTTACACAAAGTTCATCACTGTTTTAAAGACTAACGAATCATGGACGGTGAATGATTCACAAACTGTCCTTGTAAATAGTTGCACCTTCTTAAAGGTGCCCCCTACTGGTTTTATAAGTCAAAGAAGACTTTGTGAAGATGTGATGCAGAAGGACTTGCTGATTGTGAACTTGCTGCTGAAAGAGAATCTGCACCAGAGACTTGGGTCCCTCTTAAAGGGGAATGTTTGATGATAACTTTTATAAAGGTTGAACCGTTAATAATGTTGAAGAACTTAGATAGTTTAATAATGTTAATAAAGATTGAGGACAGGAAAGTTTGAAGTGAACCCGTAGGGGTTAGGGAGAGAGTCCTCCTGAGAGATGTAGAAAGATGGTCGGCACAATGGCAGTAGGCTCAGCCAAGGAGCTAGGCGGTCCTGCATTGGTGAATGAGAACGGGAAAAGAAAGTTGAGTTGTACTTGATAGTAGGTCTTTAGTGGGTTCAGCTTATACGCCCTTAAAGGAAGAGTTAGTTTATTTGTTCAAAGTTTGCACTTAAGTAGAATACACGGTTGGGTACTAAAGGTTATTTATAATCTAAATGTTATTTAAAACTATTTAATCTTGTTATTGTTTGCAACGTTTAAGTGTCCTCACCTCCCATAAAGGGAAACACCTTTTCTATTCACTTGTTCTTAGCATTCAAAAATTTTGTATGTCTTTCACTGCATTATATTGTTGTTCTTCTTCCCAGTCCAGGACTACTGGATTTAAGCGGGGGGGAGTGCAGCGCCCCAGAGACCTGGTCGTTGCAGTATGGCCCCAAGGCGAATAGCGGTACGTCCGATGGCACTAAGGAGTTCTCCTGACCAGGTATCACCAGAACACATTACACTTCACACTCCGGCCACTAGGGGGAGCAAAAGGCTTTATTTATTGGGCCACTCCTCACACTGGTAAAACTAGGGGCTGGGGAGGAAGTTAGTGAGAAGCTGACTGGGTTGGAACCAGGCAACATCCCGTGGCAGGGGGTGTTGCAGGGAGAAGGCACAGGGGGGTCGCTGTCAGGCGTGGGAACCTGGCAGGTGCCTAGCGAACAGAACAGAATGTAACGGAACCACGCCTGCACACCTTGCGGCGGTGTCCTAAGAAAGAGACAAGAGGGGAAGAATATTGTGGAACAGTGTAAACGAGATCAGCACAAAGGAGAGCCAGTAAGAGTCGTGCCGAGAGAGGAAGGCAACATCTTGCTGAGGCACGTAGTCGGTGGCCGGATCACCGTAGGAGTAACTGACTTCAGGCCTTCTTTCAAATTCCGCTGGACAGTTGATTATAGGTTGGCTGTCTACCTTCTACACTTACGAAGACATAGGGGGCAACATTGGGAGAGGGGCGTCTCTAGGGTCCCGGAAGACCTCCAAGCCTTCCCGCCAAATGGGTGGCGTCCTAGCCATAACATATCTGGGGGACGTTAGAAACTAGCAACATCTGGAACCAAAGAACGAGAGAGAGAGAGCTGTAGAGAACGAACGAAGAGAAACAGCAGTTGTGAGGACTATTCCGAATGCTCAGCAGGGTAGGACTACAACACACAGGCGCTATTGGTAGGCAACGATTTCCATCTGCGAGGGAAACTCTGGATGTGCCCATCAGACCGGCCGGTCTCTGATAGCCTGGTTGAACGTGCTCTGGACTGAGTGTATTGAAGCCTTCAGTAAAAGGTAAAGACACTGCAACCTTGTGTCCTCATTATTCATTGCGCCTTACATCATCACCATCCACCTTACTGGGAAGCCCTGGGGATTTACTTCGCCTGTGGGAAGGAATACCATCCAGCTGCCATTCCATCACCCCAGCGGACCCCACAGCAGCGTCGGTCACCCTGACCGAACACCACAGGTGGCGTCACGAACCTCTGACAGACTGTACAAACCCCTTTACTGGATGCCCCTTAGCAGGGTCACGGACCGGGTCTAGCCACCATGACAGCCTCAGAACCGAACCAGAGAGGCCCGGTACCGAGAACTCGTGGCCCTGTGTCTGGGGACGCTCCATGCTCAGTACCTGATATCATCTTCACCAACTATCAAATTCATTTTGATGCTATCAAGAACTTATAATGAATGGCGGAGACACAGGACATGGACTAAAGTCATGTGCACATGTCATGAAATATGACGTAAGCCTCATTGTGCCATGACTCATACAGACCTCTGCTACATCTTTTAGGTTTGCTGGTCCAAATACACAGCGGCATAGCCCCCTCAGTCTGCCTCAGTAATTCTAAACTACTCATACCCCACCCTCCTTTGCAGCTGTGAAACCGGTTGAAAGCAGTTCTACTAGTCATGTGCTTTCTATGTTGTATGATAGAGTTATTCAGGGTGAAATAGCTTGACCCCAAATAGTGATATGAGGGTGAAGCTGACATTTTTGGGATCTGCAAGGGTAGAGCTACACGCACAGTGGGTTTTCTAAGCTCCAACTCCGACAGAATGCAAGAAATTAATCACTGCTTAACCGAGTCGCACAGCTACCCCATGTTTAGACTTAAATTGAAGCTAACCTTGTGGGAAGACAGGTAATACTTTCATCATCACTCTAAGAGGTTTTCAGTGTAAGCTATAATGGGTATGAGTTTTACTAAAGATCTGAGTCTCTTTGGAAAGGGGTGTGGAGTCCATGTCATAGCCCACTCAGTGAGGTCATCAAGCAGAGCTTATACATTTAGGAGCTGAGTTAGGAGGGGTCAGTCTTTGCCCAGGACAAGAGCTAACAGCTGCTCTGCAAGCTGCTCAGATGCATTTTGATGTATCGCACCTCCCCCACACCACATGGTCAGCCATTATATACTGTAAGACAAATGTAAGTTTATTTTCATCTTTTATCCCTTTTATTTTGTAATTGTCTGTGCATACGATAATTATCTCCTTTTGATAATATCTTTTTATATACCTTTGTAAACACTGCCTAACCTTTTTGGAGTAAAAGCTATAATATTTAGTCATCCTCCTTGCTCTAAAATGTACCTCCAGCATCCTCTGAAGTAAATTATGCTACTGATTGGGTTGGCTCCTGACCCGCTATTCGTTGTAGGAATAGGGCAGCAGATCGTACTGGGCTTGTTGGGTAATGCTGGCAGTGACGTAACAGGGTTTATAAGTGTATTGCTCGGCTGCGGCTGGGAATAATCATATCACCCTCACGGCAGCATTCCCAATAGCCAGTACATAGCAGGCTGCCTTTCTGGTAACTAATTATCCTAGGTTCAGTTCCCTGACTGACCTCAGGGTAAGGGGGCACCAGAGAGCTGCAAGTTCCAACCAGAACTGGGAAGTGGGATTTAAATAAATCCCTGCAGCACGAACTGGGGGCAACCAAAAACTCCCAGTTTCTGACAGCACATATTAAGGATTTGCAGGAGAAAATTCACTGTAAATCCTAATGGAAGAACACTGCGTAAAATACATTTTTTTTTGCGATGTTTTTGACATGATTTTGTTGCTTATTTTCCACCACTCATTAGTATGGGTGAAATACACTGCAATAATTGACATTATGCAGATTTTAATCTGCTGCAAATCTGCATGGAAAAAATAAGCAACTTGTGCATGAGACTTCAGGGATCTCATTCACTTTACTTGTACTGTAAAACCTTGCACATTTTCCATGTGCACATAGCTTTACAGTTAATTGGAGAGAGTAACAAAGACTGAATAATTCATATTATTCGGTGGTGGAGATTATAGTTAATGGGGGGCACAGTGCTGCTTGTCACTTTATATTTTTAATGGTGTTGTACCTATCTGTATTCATGGGGGATACACATGTATATATGCAATGTATGTGACCTTGTTATTTTCAGGGCTGCGATGATCATCGTGACCATACGAGTCATGGCTGGGAGATGTTGACATGAAGGTCTGATCAGATGAAGAAGAAATAGCAGAAAATGGTTCTAATTAGACGAGTCGTCAGCAGGCACTAGATGTAAGCATTAGACCGGTGTCACACTAACGTAGAATATGGGCGAGTGCTATGAGAGAAAACATTGCATAGTACTCGGACCAGTGTTAATCTAGGGGGCAGCTCACATCACCGTTTATTTTCTCAGGCATATTCGACGCGCGAGTAAACTCACAGCATGCTGTGATTGTACGCGTACATCATCCGAGACTCACCAATGTAAGCCTATGGGAGCGAGAAAAAAAATAGCACAGCACTCGGACAATGCGAGTGCTGTCCGATTTTTAAGCACTAGTGATGAGCGAGTGTACTCGTTGCTCGGGTTTTTCCCGAGCATGCTCGGGTGACCTCCGAGTATTTATGACTGCTCGGAGATTTCGTTTTCATCACGGCAGCTGAATAATTTACAACTACTAGCCTGCTTGATTACATGTGGGGATTCCATAGCAACCAGGCAACCCTCACATGTACTCAGCCTGGCTAGTAGGTGTAAATCATTCAGCTGCCGCAATGAAAACTAAATCTCGGAGCAGTCATCAATACTCAGAGGTCACCCGAGCGTGTTCGGGAAAACCCGAGCAACGAGTACACTCGCTCATCACTATTAAGCACCGTTGTCCTTTGAAAAGCTGGCAATTCATGTGACGCGTACAGTTAAATCACAGAGTGACAGGTTAGAATAGAATCGTTAGAATAGATATATACACATAGAATACACAGATATATAGATGTCAGTGACACACACATATATATGTATATATATTACATAGATAAAAGAAAAGTTGGCTGTTCATCTGCCGTTTACTGTAAAATCACTGCAGGAACTGACATGATAGAAGCGATGGATTACAAACAGTAAATACATATAGAATAGGTAGATATACAGATGTCTGTGACACATACAATTAGTATAGTGTGTGTGCAGGTTACTTAATGTTCATGGAATATTCATTTATCTTAAGCATCGGCACACGTGACTGCAGGCAGCAGCAGGAAGTCTCCAGCTGGCACTGTGCTCGCTAGAGAGCGATGAATACTCACTGCTTTGTGCGCGCACACAGTCCCGGCATGCAGAGCATTGAGTATTCCGGCAGCTGTGCTTTGCTTGTGAGCAGCACATGACGTCCCTGCCATGAGCTAGTTACAAGCATAAAGCAGTTGCTGGCATCAGAACAGGATGCTGTGAGGGAGCGCCACAAAGGTAAGTAAAATGATTTGCTGTTTTAATGTTTTCTGAAGTGGCCTTGCATACTAGTATGGGGGTGGGGGCCAGTCTCAAGGATGGGGCCGTATATACCAGGATGGGGTGGGTGGGTAGGTTGGGGCTAATCATACCAGAATAAGGATGGGGCCAATCATACCATGGTAAGGATGGGACCATGCATACCAGGATCGGGATGGGGGCCAATCATACCAGGTTAAGGATGGGGCCAATCATACCAGGTTAAGGATGGGGCTCTGCATACCAGGATAGGGATAGGGCCATGCATACTAGGATGAGATGGGGACCCTGCATACCAGGATAGGGATGAGGGGGACCATTCCTACCAGGATAGGAATAAAGCGGGCATGCATACCAGGATGGGGATGAGGGAGCCATGCAAACCAGGGTATGGATGAGAGGTACCATGTATACCAGGGTAGGGATGAAGGAGCAATGCATACCAGGATGGGGATGAGGGAGCCATGCTTACCAGGGTAAGGATGAGGGGGCCATGCATACCAGGATAGGGATAAGGGAGCCATGCATACCAGGGTAGGGATGAGGGAACCATGCATACCAGGATAGGGTTGAGGGGGACCATGCATAACAGGATAGGAATGAGGGAGCCATGTGTATCAGGATGGGGATGAAGGGACCATATATATACCAGGATAGGGGATATTAAGTACAGGATTTTTTTGCTCCAACTTTTTTTGCTAATATCCTCCTTTAAAACCTAGGTGCGTCTTATGGTCCGGTGCATCTTATAGTCTGAAAAATATGGTAGCTTCCTCTGCCATTATGTACAGCACTGTCTCTTACATAGTGTATTCTTGTTATTTTTGTTATTCACAGGGCCCTCTTTTAGTGTATAGTCCCCTCTCTTGTTAGAAAGTAAGATGACGTTAAAACCAAGCACACCATTGTTTTTCTTGTGAAAATTCTCAATAAGTTTGATGTGTCACATATCCTCTTCCCATTGAAAAAAATAAAGTTGGATCCAAAATGCCAACTTCAAAATGGCCGCCATGGTCACCACCCATCTTGAAAAGTTTTTCCCCTCCCGTATACTAATGTACAACAAACAGGAAGTTGATATCCCCAACCATTCCCATTTTATTTTGGTGTATCCATATAAACGGCCCACCCTGTATATATATATATATATATATATATATATATATGTGTGTGTGGCTATATACACTGCTCAAAAAAATAAAGGGAACACTTAAACAACAGACTTCTGTGAAATCAAACTGTCCACTTAGGAAGCAACACTGTTTGACAATCAATTTCACATGCTGTTGTGCAAATGGAATAGACAACAGATGGAAATTATTGGCAATTATCAAGACACACTCAATAAAGGAGTGGTTCTGCAGGTGGGGACCACAGACCACATATCAGTACCATCTGGCTGATGTTTTGGTCATTTTTGAATGTTGGTTGTGCTTTCACACTCATCGTAGCATGAAATGGACTCTACAACCCCCACAAGTGGCTCAGGTAGTGCAGCTCATCCAGAATGGCACATCATTGCAAGCTCTGGCAAGAAGGTTTGCTGTGTCTGTCAGCGTAGTGTCCAGAGGCTGGAGGCGCTACCAGGAGACAGGCCAGTACACCAGGAGATGTGGAGGGGGCCGTAGGAGGTCAACAATCCAGCAGCAGGACCGCTACCTCAGCCTTTGTGCAAGGAGGAACAGGAGGAGCTCTGCCAGATCCCTGCAAAATTACCTCCAGCAGGTCACAAACGTGCATGTGTCTGCACAAACGGTTAGAAGCCGTCTCCATGAGGATGATCTTAGTGTCCAACGTCCACAGATGGGGGTTGTGCTCACAGCCCAACACAGTGCAGGATGATTAGCATTTGCCAAAGAACACCAGGATTGGCAAATTCGCCACTGGCGCCCTGTGCTCTTCACACATGAAAGCAGGTTCACACTGAGCACATGTGACAAATGTCTGGAGATGCCGTCGAGAGTAATCTGCTGCCTGCAACATCCTTCAGCATGACCGGTTTGGCAGTGGGTCAGTATTGGTGTGGGGTGGCATTTCTTTGGAGGGCTGCACAGCCCACCATGTGCTCGCCAGAGGTAGCCTGACTGCCATTAGGTACCGAGATGAGATCCTCAGACCCCTTGTGAGACCATACACTGGTGCGGTTGGCCCTGGGTTTCTCCTAATGCAGGACAATGCCAGACCTCATGTGGCTGGAGTGTGTCAGCAGTTCCTGCAAGATGAAGGCATTGAAGCTATGGACTGACCCGCCCGTTCCTCAGACCTGATTCCGATTGAACACATCTTGGACATCATGTCTTGCACCATCCACCAACATTACGTTGCACCACAGACTGTCCAGGAGTTGGCGGATGGTTTAGTCCAGATCTGGGAGGAGATCCCTCAGGAGACCATCCGCCGCCTCATCAGGAGCATGCCTAGGTGTTGTAAGGAGGTCATACAGGCACATGGAGGCAACACACACACACAACTGAATATCATTTCCTTGCCTTGAGGCATTTCCACTGAAGTTGGATCAGCCTGTAATTTGATTTTCCACAATGATTTTGAGTATCATTCCAAATCCAGACCTCCATGGGATATTCATTTTTATTTACATTGATCATTGTTATGTTTTACTGTTCTCAACACATTCCAATACGTAATGAATAAAGATTTGCAACTGAAATATTTCATTCAGTGATATCTAGGATGTGGTATTTTAGTGTTCCCTTTATTTTTTTCCAGCAGTATATATATATATATATATATATATATATATATATATGCAACAAACAAAAGAAACAGCCGGGCAGCACTACAACCAAAGCATATAGTGGGAACCGCTCACCTGTGTCTAACAGGCCACTGTATCCGGTCCTGGGTGCAAAGCTCCGCTGGAAACAGTCCACATGTAAATACCAGAGAAAAGAAGAAATGGAGCGCATTTGCTGGAAATCCGGTGCAGGTAACTTTATTGACGCAAGGTAAAATACATCTTCACGACCGGGGGTGCTGTACAAAGAAAAGCGGCGAGGCTAGACGACGGCCGTTTCGCGCCTGGCTGGAGTGCTCTCTATTTCTTCTTTTCTCTGATACATATATACTGTATATATATATATATATATATATATATATATATATATATATAATATATATATATATATACAGGTCCTTCTCAAAAAATTAGCATATAGTGTTAAATTTCATTATTTACCATAATGTAATGATTACAATTAAACTTTCATATATTATAGATTCATTATCCACCAACTGAAATTTGTCACGTCTTTTATTGTTTTAATACTGATGATTTTGGCATACAACTCCTGATAACCCAAAAAACCTGTCTCAATAAATTAGCATATTTCACCCATCCAATCAAATAAAAGTGTTTTTTAATAACAAACAAAAAAACCATCAAATAATAATGTTCAGTTATGCACTCAATACTTGGTCGGGAATCCTTTGGCAGAAATGACTGCTTCAATGCGGCGTGGCATGGAGGCAATCAGCCTGTGACACTGCTGAGATGTTATGGAGGCCCAGGATGCTTCAATAGCGGCCTTAAGCTCATCCAGAGTGTTGGGTCTTGCGTCTCTCAACTTTCTCTTCACAATATCCCACAGATTCTCTATGGGGTTCAGGTCAGGAGAGTTGGCAGGCCAATTGAGCACAGTAATACCATGGTCAGTAAACCATTTACCAGTGGTTTTGGCACTGTGAGCAGGTGCCAGGTCGTGCTGAAAAATGAAATCTTCATCTCCATAAAGCATTTCAGCCGATGGAAGCATGAAGTGCTCCAAAATCTCCTGATAGCTAGCTGCATTGACCCTGCCCTTGATGAAACACAGTGGACCAACACCAGCAGCTGACATGGCACCCCACACCATCACTGACTGTGGGTACTTGACACTGGACTTCAGGCATGTTGGCATTTCCTTCTCCCCAGTCTTCCTCCAGACTCTGGCACCTTGATTTCCGAATGACATGCAAAATTTGCTTTCATCAGAAAAAAGTACTTGGGACCACTTAGCAACAGTCCAGTGCTGCTTCTCTGTAGCCCATTTAGGCACCTGTAGCCCATTTCCTGCACACGCCTGTGCACGGTGGCTCTGGATGTTTCCACACCAGACTCAGTCCACTGCTTCCTCAGGTTCCCCAAGGTCTGGAATCGGTCCTTCTCCACAATCTTCCTCAGGGTCCGGTCTCCTCTTCTCGTTGTACAGCGTTTTCTGCCACATTGTTTCCTTCCAACAGACTTACCATTGAGGTGCCTTGATACAGCACTCTGGGAACAGCCTATTTGTTGAGAAATTTCTTTCTGGGTCTTACCCTCTTGCTTGAGGGTGTCAATGATGGCCTTCTTGACATCTGTCAGGTCGCTAGTCTTACCCATGATGGGGGTTTTGAGTAATGAACCAGGCAGGGAGTTTATAAAAGCCTCAGGTATCTTTTGCATGTGTTTAGAGTTAATTAGTTGATTCAGAAGATTAGGGTAATAGGTCGTTTAGAGAACCTTTTCTTGATATGCTAATTTATTGAGACAGGTTTTTTGGGTTATCAGGAGTTGTATGCCAAAATCATCAGTATTAAAACAATAAAAGACGTGACAAATTTCAGTTGGTGGATAATGAATCTATAATATATGAAAGTTTAATTGTAATCATTACATTATGGTAAATAATGAAATTTAACACTATATGCTAATTTTTTGAGAAGGACCTGTATATATATATCTTTATAGCCATAAAAGGACGATGAAAATAATCTAATATATAAAGCTGTATGTGTGTGTGTATGTGTGTGAGTGTGTATGTCACACTTCTCGACCCCGAGAACGTCATAGGCTATGTTGTGAGGCAAAATTTTAACCCCGCACGTTCCAATTCACCAAGCAATTTTGCCCCTATCTACATAATGGGGAAAAAGTGAAAGGAAAAGTGTTGGAGGCAAATTGACAGCTGCCAGATGTGAACAAGGGGGACTTAAACAGTGAGAGCGATGGCGCCAAAGAGTATATACCGTACAGTTGCTAAGGTGGGGCCCCGACATGGGATACTCACCACACACGGGGATATGAACACACACACAAAATGCGCCACACACTACCATGTGTTTGAACACATATACCACCCTCAGCACACATTTCACCACACACACACCAACCTCACCACATAAAAGTTGAAACACAAAACTCACCGCTCAAAACTCGCCACATGCAAAACTCGCCACATGCAAAACTAGGCTCACGCAAAACTCGCCATACGTGCAAAACTCACCTCATGGAAAACTCGCCACATGCAAAACTTGCACATGCGGAAAAATTGCCATATGCACAAAAGTTGCAACTCATGCAAAAGTTGCTTCACACAAAACTTGCACATACTCAAAACGCACCACACATAAAACTCGCCACGCGCAAAACTCACCATGCGCAAAACTTGCTGCACACAACTTGCTACACTAACCTGTCACATGCAACTCGACACACAAAAAGTTGCTACATGCATATCGCCACACAAAACTCATCTCACAAAAGTCGCTACATGCATGTCTAATACAGGAGGAAATGACATACTGATATATACTATATACAGGGGAGATGACACACAGATATATACTATATACAGGAGAGATGACACACAGGTATATACTCTATACAGGAGGAGACAACATACAGGTATATACTATACTAGATTGTGGCCCGATTCTAACGCATCGGGTATTCTAGAATATGCATGTCCCCGTAGTATATGGACAATGATGATTCCAGAATTCACGGCAGACTGTGCCCGTCGCTGATTGGTCGAGGCAACCTTTATGACATCATCGTCGCCATGGCAACCATTATGACATAATCGTCGCCATGGCAACCATTATGACATCTACGTCGATACTGTGCTCGTCGCTGAATCAGAAACGTGGGATTTCTACGTCCTTTATGACATCATCGTCGCTGTGCCCATCGCTGATTGGTCGAGGCCTGGCGGCCTCGACCAATCAGAGATGCGGGATTTCCAGGACAGACAGACAGACAGAAAGACAGACAGACAGACAGAAAAACCCTTAGACAATCTATATATATAATTGCCTAAGGGTTTTTCCGTCTGTCTGTCTGTCTGTCTGTCTGTCCTGGAAATCCCACGTCTCTGATTGGTCGAGGCCGCTAGGCCTCGACCAATCAGCAACGGGCACAGCATCGACTTAGAAATCCCACGCCTCTGATTGGTCGAGGCCGCCAGGCCTCGACCAATCATCGACGGGCACAGCGACGATGATGTCATAAAGGACGTAGACATCCCGCGTCTCTGATTGGTCGAGGCCTGGCGGCCTCGACCAATCAGAGGCGTGGGATTTCTAAGTCGATGCTGTGCCCGTTGCTGATTGGTCGAGGCCTAGCGGCCTCGACCAATCAGAGACATGGGATTTCCAGGACAGACAGACAGACAGACAGATAGACAGACGGAAAAACCCTTAGGCAATTATATATATAGATTGTCTAAGGGTTTTTCTGTCTGTCTGTCTGTCTGTCTTTCTGTCTGTCTGTCTGTCCTGGAATTCCCGCATCTCTGATTGGTCGAGGCCGCCAGGCCTCAACCAATCAGCGATGGGCACAGCGACGTCCTGGAAATCCCACGCCCCTGATTGGTCGATGCCGCCAGGCCTCGACCAATCAGCGACGGGCACAGTATCGACGTAGAAATCCCGCGTCTCTGATTGGTCGAGGCCGCCAGGCCTCGACCAATCAGCAACGGGCACAGCGACAATGATGTCATAATGGTTGCCATGGCGACGATGATGTCATAAAGGTTGCCTCGATCAATCAGCGACGGACACAGTCTGCCGCGAATTCTGGAATCATCATTGTCCATATACTACGGGGACATGCATATTCTAGAATACCCGATGCGTTAGAATCGGGCCACAATCTAGTATACTATATACAGGGGAGATGACACACAGGTATATGCTATATACAGGGGAGGTGACACACAGGTATATAATATATACAGGGGAGATGACACACAGGTATATACTATATACAGGAGGAGATGACACACAGGTATATACTATATACAGGAGGAGATGACACACATGTATATACTATATACAGGGAGATGACACACATATATACTATATACAGGGGAGATGACACACAGGTATATACTATATACAGGAGGAGATGACACACACATATATACTATATACAGGAGAAGATAACATACAGGTACATACTATATACAAGGGAGCTGACACACGTATATATATATACAGGAGGAGATGACACACAAATATATACTATATACAGGAGGAGATGACACACAGGTATATGCTATATACAGGAGGAGATGACACACAGATATATACTATATACAAGGGAGATGACACACGTATATATATATACAGGAGGAGATGATACACAGATATATACTATATACAGGAGGAGATGACACACAGGTATATACTATATACAGGAGGAGATGACATACAGGTACATACTATATACAAGAGGAGATGACACACAGGTATATACTATATACAGGAGCAGATGACACACAGATATATACTATATACAGGAGGAGATGACACACGTATATACTATATACAGGAGGAGATGACATACAGGTGTATACTATATAAAAGAGGAGATGACACATAGCTATATAGAGGAGGAGACGACATACAGCAGGTATATATTTTATACAGGGGAGATGACATACAGGTATATACTATATATAGGAGGAGATGACATACAGGTATATTATATATACAGAAGAGATGACATACAGGTATATACTATTTACAGGAGGAGATGATACATAGGTATATACAATATACAGGAGGAGATGACATACAGCAGGTATATACTATTTACAGGGGAGATGACATACAGGTATATACTATATACAGGAGATGACATACAGGTGTATACTATATATAAGGGAGATGACAAACATGTATATATTGAGAGGAAAATGAGAGGTGTGAGGTGAAAATGAGGGGTGTGAGGTGAAAATGAAAAGGTGTGAGTGCAAAATGAGAGTAGTGAGGGAAAATAGTGGAGTGATCGGAAAATGACAGATGTGAGGTCGAAATGACAAGTGTTAGGGGGGAATGAGAGGAGTGAGGGGGGAAATAAGAGGAGTGAGGGGGAAAATGAGAGGTGTAAGGGAGAAAATGAGACATGTGAGGCGGAAAATGAGAGGCGTGATGGGAAAATAACTAACTAACCACAGATATTTACTATGCCCAGGCAACGCCGGGCTCTTCAGCTACTGAGCTATATAAATGTTAATGCACTCATGTTTAGATCATTTACTTCCATGTTAATGCAAACTGGCAAAATCACTGTTTATTTCCAAGAACTAAATTTCTATCAGTTCATGTTGTTTTTGTTCAAAAGAGGTTTGTACGCTGTAGTAAAAGCTTCCAAAAAAAATGGAGACCTTTAATTCATAAAGTATATAATTCATACAGGCACAACATATCTGGTCGGGGGTTGTGAATTAAGAAGAAGATTAATGGCTAAATACCAGCCTTCGCGTTCTACATGAATGTATTCAGGCATATATTTATCCATAAATAAACAGCAAAAAACATATGTTGAAGTGTTTCTTAGAAATCCAATTGCAGGCAATATCATTCTTAACCATTCACTCATCCTTGCCTCACACTGCTTTATTGGTGCTGTATAATAGTATTTATATGATACTTATACTATAATAATTAACTGACAATCTGCTTCTTTATTATTGTGCACTAAAGCCAGAGAATTCCAGCATTTCTACGTGCACCAAATGTTTCATTTTCTTTGAAAAAGCAAGGACATACACAATGAAATGACTCAATTTAAGTACCAGAAAGCATTGAAAACTGCATTTTATATCACTTTACTGTTAACATAATCTGAATGGCCGATATACTTATATCAATTATCAGTTTCTTGGAAATGGAGACTGGAACTGCAAAAAAATGAAAATCAAGAGGAAGTGGATTGCCTTATGTGAGACAATACTTTAGTAGTGTATATTTTCATCATGATCAATTAGAGCATATAGACCTCATAGTGGGGGTTCCTGAAGGTGGGCCCACACCGAACGGCAGAATCATGGGCAAGCTGCCAATGAAAAAGGGGTTGTCCAATTGAGACAACCCCGTAATGAGCAGACAGTAGCCCAAGGCAACAGATGAATAGAAAATACATTCTTTATCCACTATAGGAAATATTTTTTGTTGCTCAGTATACAGCATTTTTTCCATTTGTTTATGATATCCTCCTTAATAGGAAGACCACAGAGTTATACAAAAAAAAGCCATTAGCTTCACTTTAAAATTACCAAGTTCATGCCACTATTATCCCGGCTGCATCCAGTGTATGAAAAATTGTCTGAGTTTCATACAAAATACTCAGACGATTGCAATCCATGTGCCACCCATGTGTCTGGTTTTTATGTCCATGTGCGATCTGTTGTCACATTAAAAAATGTAGAAAAATATGCTCACCAATAACCAGTTCAATATATAGTAACACATGGAGGAGGGAGAAGGAGGTGGAGAGTCAGCTCCCCGTGATAGCTGGTAGACTCGCGTGGAGCCACCCTGGGATGGGCTGGATAGCGAAGCAGAGAAAAAAGAAATTCCAGCAAGGCAGCAGGTATGTGAGAGATAAAATCCACAATCTATTGAATACTTTAACCCCTTAATGACCGCCAATATGTCTTTTAACTGACCTGAGATAAGAGAATAGCCTCCCCATACAGGTGACAATCCAGCAGCTGTCGCCTGTCCACTATAGCTGACAACTTTCTGCATCAGCCACGATCAGTGTTGTCACCGTCCAAATATGTTTAACCCCTTAGATGCTGCTGTCAATAGTGACTGCATCATTATAAATGGCTAACAGAGTGTGGGGGCTTGCACTTTATTAAAATTGGTGCCCTCAGATCATCATTTTGTGGTCCTGATGTTTTTTCGATGGCAATTCACGACCAAATAGCGGCCTTAGAGTCTGACGGCTGTTGTAACCTGTTCAGAAGTTACTGACATTTAGGTGGTAAAAATACACATTTTCATTTCTGTCATGCCACTTTGCATTAATTCCTGTAAAGCACCTGAAGAGTTAATAAACTACCTGAATACAGTTTTCAATACGACAGGGGGTGCTGATTTTATAATGGTATCACCTTTGGGGGTTTCCCAATATATGAGACCCCTAAAGTCGCTTCAAACATGGATAAGTCCCTAAAAAAATAAATTTTGTATATTTCCTTGAAAAACAGAAAAATTGCTGCTACATTTTTAATCTTCTTAAAATTCTAACAAAATAAAATAACATTTTACAAATGGTGCTGATGTAAAGCCGACATGTGGGAAATGTTTTTTATTAATGGTTTGCTGTGGTATGACTATCTGGATTAAAGGGATAATCATTCTAATTTTGAAAATTGCAAATTTTTTAACATTTTTCTCAAATTTTTGATATTTTGTATAAATAAACACAAAACATATTGACCTAAATTTACCATTATCATAAAGTATAATGTGTCACGAAAAAACAATCTCAAAATAACTGGTATATGTTGAAGCATTTCAGAGTTATTACCACATAAAGTGACACTGGTCAGATTTTAAAAATTTGCCTCCGTCACTAAGGGGTTAAAAAAGTTGCAGTTCCTCCAGTAGCATACGACCTATGTGTTTCGGCTTACAAAGCCTTACTCTTTGTAAGGTTTTGTAAGCCAAAACGGGTACTTGGTTGCTGCAGCAAGTGGATATGAAAATAGAAAAAATGCTGCTGGATTTATATAAAAATATGAATCTTTTTTTTAAATCTTCATTAACCCCTTTACCCCCAAGGGTGGTTTGCACGTTAATGACCGGGCCAATTTTTACAATTCTGACTACTGTCCCTTTATGAGGTTATAACTCTGGAACGCTTCAACGGATCCCAGTGAATCTGACATTGTTTTCTCGTGACATATTGTACTTCATGACAATGGTAAAAATTCTTTGATAGTACCTGCGTTTATTTGTGAAACAAACGGAAATTTGGCGAAAATTATGAAAATTTTGCAATTTTCCAACTTTGAATTTTTATGCAATTAAATCACAGAGATATGTCACACAAAATACTTAATAAGTAACATTTCCCACATGTCTACTTTACATCAGCACAATTTTGGAACCAAAATTTTTTTTTGTTAGGGAGTTATAAGGGTGAAAAGTTGACCAGCAATTTCTCATTTCTACAACACCATTTTTTTTTAGGGACCACATCTCATTTGAAGTCATTTTGAGGGGTCTATATGATAGAAAATACCCAAGTGTGACACCATTCTAAAAACTGCACCCCTCAAGGTGCTCAAAACCACATTCAAGAAGTTTATTAACCCTTCTGGTGCTTCACAGGAATTTTTTGAATGTTTCAATAAAAATGAACATTTAACTTTTTTTCACAAAAAATTTAATTCAGCTCCAATTTGTTTTATTTTACCAAGGGTAACAGGACAAAATGGACCCCAAACATTGTTGTACAATTTGTCCTGAGTACGCCAATACCCCATGTGTGGGGGTAAACCACTGTTTGGGCGCATGGCACAGCTCGGAAGCGAAGGAGCGCCATTTGACTTTTCAATGCAAAATTGACTAGAATTGAGATGGGACGCCATGTTTCGTTTGGAGAGCCCCTGATGTGCCTAAACATTGAAACCCCCCACAAGTGACACCATTTTGGAAAGTAGACCCCCTAAGGAACTTATCTAGAGGTGTGGTGAGCTCTTTGACCCACCAAGTGCTTCACAGAAGTTTATAATGTAGAACCGTAAAAATAAAAAATCATATTTTTTCACAAAAATTATCTTTTCGCCCCCAATTTTTTATTTTTCCAAGGGTAAGAGAAGAAATTGGACCCCAAAAGTGGTTGTACAATTTGTCCTGAGTACGCTGATACCCCATATGTGGGGGTAAACCACTGTTTGGGCGGATGGGAGAGCTCGGAAAGGAAGGAGCGCTGTTTGACTTTTCAATGCAAAATTGACAGGAATTGAGATGAGACGCCATGTTGCGTTTGCAGAGCCCCTAATGTACCTAAATAGTAGAAACCCCTCACAAGTGACACCATTTTGGAAAGTAGACCCCCTAAGGAACTTATCTAGATGTGTGGTGAGCGCTTTGACCCATCAAGGGCTTCACAGAAGTTTATAATGGAGAACCGTAAAAATAAAACAAAAATTTTTTCCCACAAAAATTATTTTTTAGCCCCCAGTTTTGTATTTTCCCGAGGGTAACAGGAGAAATTGGACCCCAAAATGTGTTGTCCAATTTGTCCTGAGTGCGCTGATACCCCATATGTGGGGGGAAACCACTGTTTGGGCGCATGGGAGGGCTCGGAAGGGAAGGAGTGCCATTTGAATGCAGACTTAGATGGAATGGTCTGCAGGTGTCACATTGCGTTTGCAGAGCCCCTAATGTACCTAAACAGTAGAAACCCCCCACAAGTGACACCATTTTGGAAACTAGACCCCCTAAGGAACTCATCTAGATGTGTTGTGAGAGCTTTGAACCCCCAAGTGTTTCACTACAGTTTGTAACGCAGAGCCGGGAAAATTAAAAAAAAAAATCTTTCCCCCCAAAATTATTTTTTAGCCCTCAGTTTTGTATTTTCCCGAGGGTAAGAGGAGAAATTCGACCCCAAAAGTTGTTGTCCTATTTGTTCTGAGTGCGCTGATACCCCATATGTGGGGGGGAACCACTGTTTGGGCGCATGAGAGGGCTCGGAAGGGAAGGAACTCCATTTGGAATGCAGACTTAGATGCAATGGTCTGCAGGTGTCACATTGCATTTGCAGAGCCCCTAATGTACCTAAACAGTAGAAACCCCCCACAAGTGACCCCATATTGGAAACTAGACCCCCCAGGGAACTTATCTAGATGCGTTTTGAGAACTTTGAACCCCCAAGTGTTTCACTACAGTTTATAACGCAGAGCCATAAAAATAAAAAATCCTTTTTTTCCCACAAAAATTATTTTTTAGCCCCCAGTTTTGTATTTTCCCAAGGGTAACAGGAGAAATTTGACCCCAAAAGTTGTTGTCCTATTTGTCCTGAGTATGCTGATACCCCATATGTTGGGGTAAACCCCTGTTTGGGCACACGGGCGAGCTCGGAAGGGAAGAAGCACTGTTTTACTTTTTCAACGCAGAATTGGCTCGAATTGAGATCGGACGCCATGTCGCTTTTGGAGAGCCCCTGATGTGCCTAAACAGTGGAAACCCCCCAATTATAACTGAAACCCTAATCCAAACACTCCCCTAACCCTAATCCCAACGGTTACCCTAACCACACCTCTAACCCTGACACACCCCTAACCGTAATCCCAACCCTATTCCCAACTGTAAATGTAATCTAAACTAAAACTGTAACTTTAGCCCCAACCCAAACTGTAGCCCTAGCCCTAACCCTAACCCTAGCCCTAACCCTAGCCCTAACCCTAACCCTAGCCCTAACCCTAACCCTAGCCCTAACCCTAGCCCTAACCCTAGCCCTAACCCTAGCCCTAACCCTAACCCTAGCCCTAACCCTAGCCCTAACCCTAGCCCTAACCCTAACCTTAGCCGTAACCCTAGCCCTAACCCTAGCCCTAACCCTAGCCCTAACCCTAGCCCTAATGGGAAAATGGAAATAAATATATTTTTTTAATTTTTCCCTAACTAAGGGGGTGATGAAGGGGGGTTTAGTTTACTTTTATAGTGGGTTTTTTAGCGGATTTTTATGATTGGCAGCCATCACACACTGAAAGACGCTTTATATTGCAAAAAATATTCTTTGCGTTACCACATTTTGAGAGCTATAATTTTTCCATATTTTGGTCCACAGAGTCATGTGAGGTCTTGTTTTTTGCGGGACGAGTTGGCGTTTTTATTGGTAACATTTTTGAGCATGTGACATTTTTTGATCGCTTTTTATTCCGATTTTTGTGAGACAGAATGACCAAAAACCAGCTATTCATGAATTTCTATTGGGGGAGGCGTTTATACCGTTCCGCGATTGGTAAAATTGATAAAGCAGTTTTATTCTTCGGGTCAGTATGATTACAGCGACACCTTATTTATATCATTTTTTTATGTTTTGGCGCTTTTATAGGATAAAATCTATTTTATAGAAAAAATAATTATTTTGGCATCGCTTTATTCTCAGGACAATAACTTTTTTATTTTTTTGCTGATGATGCTGTATGGTGGCTCGTTTTTTGCGGGACAAGATGACGCTTTCAGCGGTACCATGGATATTTATATCTGTCCTTTTGATCGCGTGTTATTCCACTTTTTGTTCGGCGGTATGATAAAAAAGCGTCGTTTTTTTGCCTCGTTTTTTTTTTTTTTTTTCTTACGGTGTTTACTGAAGGGGTTAACTAGTGGGACAGTTTTATAGGTCGGGCCGTTACGGACGCGGCGATACTAAATATATGTACTTTTATTGTTTTTTTTATTTATTTAGATAAAGAAATGTATTTATGGGAATAATATTTTTTTTTTTCATTATTTAGGAATATATATATTTTTTTTTTTTACACATTTGGAAATTTTTTTTTTTACTTTTTTACTTTGTCCCGGGGGGGACATCACAGATCGGTGATCTGACAGTATGCACAGCACTCTGTCAGATCACCGATCTGATAGCAGTGCAGCCTGCTTCACAGTGCCTGCTCTGAGCAGGCTCTGTGAAGCCACCTCCCTCCCTGCAGGACCTGGATCCGTGGCCATCTTGGATCCGGGCCTGGAGCAAACAGGGAGGGAGGTAAGACCCTCGCAGCAATGCGATCACATCGCGTTGCTGCGGGGGGCTCAGGGAAGCCCGCAGGGAGCCCACTCCCTGCACGATGCTTCCCTGCACCGCCGGCACATCGTGATCATCTTTGATCGCGGTGTGCCAGGGGTTAATGTGCCGGGGGCGGTCCGTGACCGCTCCTGGCACATAGTGCCGGATGTCAGCTGCGATAGGCAGATGACACCCGGCCGCGATCGGCCGCGCTTCCCCCGTGAGCGCCGCCGTTCGCGCTGGACGTACTATCCCGTCCGTGGTTATGGGGGCCCACCACACCTCGACGGGATAGTACGTCCGATGTCAGAAAGGGGTTAAAATTCCATATGCATTTCAGGGAAAAGTGGTAACAAATGATGGGTTTCAACTGTTGAATGGTCTTAGTCACATCATAAACAATACAGACAGGAAATTCTATTTAACCCCTTAGTGACAGAGCCAATTTGGTACTTAATGACCGAGCCAATTTTTACAATTCTGACCACTGTCACTTTATGAGGTTATAACTCTGGAACGCTTCAACGGATCCCGCTGATTCTGTTTTTTCGTGGCATAATGTACTTCATGTTAGTGGTAACATTTCTTCGATATTACTTGCGATTATTTATGAAAAAAACAGAAATATGGCGAAAATTTATGATAAATTTTATGAAAATTTTATGATAAATTTTATGAAAATTTTATGATAAATTTTATGAAAATTTTATGAAAATTTATGTCACTTTATGAGGTTATAACTCTGGAACGCTTCAACGGATCCCGCTGATTCTGAGATTGTTTTTTCGTGGCATAATGTACTTCATGTTAGTGGTAACATTTCTTCGATATTACTTGCGATTATTTATGAAAAAAACAGAAATATGGCGAAAATTTTTAAAATTTTGCAATTTTCAAACTTTGTATTTTTATGCCCTTAAATCAGAGAGATATGTCACGAAAAATAGTTAATAAATAACATTTCCCACATGTCTACTTTACATCAGCACAATTTTGGAACCAAAATTTTTTTTGTTAGGGAGTTATAAGGGTTAAAAGTTGACCAGCAATTTCTCATTTTTACAACACCATTTTTTTTTAGGGACCACATCACATTTGAAGTCATTTTGAGGGGTCTATATGATAGAAAATAATGAAGTGTGACACCATTCTAAAAACTAAACCCCTCAAGGTTCTCAAAACCACATTCAAGAAGTTTATTAACCCTTTATGTGCTTCACAGTAACTGAAGCAATGTGGAAGGAAAAAATGAACATTTAACTTTTTTTTGCAAACATCTTAATTCAGAACCATTTTTTTTATTTTCACATGTGTAAAAACAGAAATGTAACCATAAATTTTGTTATGCAATTTCTCCTGAATACGCCAATACCCCATATGTGGGGGTAAACCACTTTTTGGGCGCACCTCAGAACTTGGAAGTGAAGGAGCGCCGTTTGACTTTTTCAATGCAGAATTGGCTGGAATTGAGATTGGACGCCATGTCGCGTTTGGAGAGCCCCTGATGTGCCTAAACAGTGGAAACCCCCAACAAGTGACACCATTTTGGAAACTAGACCCCTTAAGAAACTTATCTAGATGTGTGGTGAGCACTTTGAACCCCCAAGTGCTTCACAGAAGTTTATAACGTAGAGCCGTGAAAATAAAAAATCGCTTTTGTTTACACAAAAATGATCTTTTCGCCCACAAATTCTTATTTTCACAAGGGTAAGAGGAGAAATTAGACCACAAAAGTTGTTGTGCGATTTCTCCTGAATACATCGATACCCCATATGTGAGGGTAAACCACTGTTTGGGCGCACCGCAGAGCTTGGAAGGGAAGGAGTGCCGTTTTACTTTTTCAATGTAGAATTGTCTGGAATTGAGATCGGACGCCATGTTGTGTTTGCAGAGCCCCTGGTGTGCCTAAACAGTGGAAACCCCCCACAAGTGGCACCATTTTAGAAACTAGACCCCTTAAGGAACTTATCTAGATGTGTGGTGAGCACTTTAAACCTCCATGTGCTTCACAGAAGTTTATAACGTAGAGCCGTGAAAATAAAAAATCACATTTTTACTACAAAAATGATATTTTGCCCCCAAATTTTTATTTTCACAAGGGTAACAGGAGAAATTAGACCACAAAAGTTGTTGTGCAATTTCTCCTGAGTACGTCAATACCCAATATGTGGGGGTAAACCACTGTTTGGGCACACCGCAGAGCTTGGAAGAGAAGGAGTGCCGTTTTACTTTTTCAATGTATAATTGGCTGGAATTGAGATCGGACGCCATGTCGCGTTTGGAGAGCCCCTGATGTGCCTAAACAGTGGAAACCCCCCACAAGTGACACCATTTTGGAAACTAGACCCCTTAAGGAACTTATCTAGATGTGTGGTGAGCACTTTGAACCCCCATGTGCTTCACAGACGTTTATAACGTAGAGCCATGAAAAAAAAAAAATCACATTTTTTCTACAAAAATGATATTTTTGCCCCCAAATTTTTATTTTCACAAGGGTAACAGGAGAAATTAGACCACAAAAGTTGTTGTGCGATTTCTCCTGAGTACGTCGATACCCACTATCTGGGGGTAAACCACTGTTTGGGCGCACCGCAGAGCTTGGAAGAGAAGGAGTGCCGTTTTACTTTTTCAATGTAGAATTGTCTGGAATTGAGATCGGACGCCATGTCACGTTTTGGAGAGCCCCTGATGTGCCTAAACAGTAGAAATCCCCCACAAGTGACCCCATTTTGGAAACTAGACCCCCCATGGAACTTATCTAGATGTGTGGTGAGAACTTTGAATGCCCAAGTGCTTCACAGAAGTTTAGAATGCAGAGTCGTGAAAATAAAAAATATTTTTTTTTCTACAAAAAAGATTTTTTAGCCCCCAAGTTCTTATTTTCACAAGGGTAACAAGAGAAATTGGACCCCAAAAGTTGTTGTCCAATTTGTCCTGAGTATGCTGGTACCCCATATGTGGGGGTAAACCACTGTTTGGGCGCACGGCAGAGCTCGGAAGGAAGGAGTGCCATTTTGGAATGCAGACTTTGATAGAAAGGTCTGCGGGCGTTATGTTGCGTTTGCAGAGCCCCTGATGTACCTAACCAGTAGAAACCCTCCACAAGTGACCCCATTTTGGAAACTAGACCACCCAAGGAACTTATCTAGATGTGTGGTGAGAACTTTGAATGCCCAAGTGCTTCACAGAAGATTAGAATGCAGAGTCGTGAAAATAAAAAAAATTTTTTTTCCACAAAAAAGATATTGTAGCCCCCAAGTTTTTATTTTCACAAGGGTAACAGGAGAAATTGGACTGCAGTAGTTGTTGTCCAATTTATCCCGAGTACGCTGATGCCCCATGTGTGGGGGTAAACCACTGTTTGGGCGCACGGCAGAGCTCGAAGGGAAGGAGCGCCGTTTTGGAATGCAGACTTTGATAGAATGGTCTGTGGGCGTTATGTTGCGATTGCAGAGCCCCTGATGTACCTAAACAGTAGTAACCCCCCACAAGTGACCCCATTTTGGAAACTAGACCCCCCAAGGAACTTATCTAGATGTGTGGTGAGAACTTTGAATGCCCAAGTGCTTCACAGAAGTTTAGAATGCAGAGTCGTGAAAATAAAAAATATTTTTTTTTCCACAAAAAAGATATTGTAGCCCCAAGTTTTTATTTTCACAAGGGTAACAGGAGAAATTGGACCATTAAAGTTGTTGTTCAATTTATCCCGAGTACACTGATGTGCCATATGTGGGGATAAACCACTGTTTGGGCGCACGGCAGAGCTCGGAAGGAAAGGAGCGCCGTTTTGGAATGCAGACTTAGATAGAATGGCCTGTGGGCGTTATGTTGCGTTTGCAGAGCCCCTGATGTACCTAAACAGTAGTAACCCCCCACAAGTGACCCCGTTTTGGAAACTAGACACCCCAAGGAACTTATATAGATGTGTGGTGAGAACTTTGAATGCCCAAGTGCTTCACAGAAGTTTATAATGCAGAGTCATAAAAATAAAAAATATTTTTTTTTCCACAAAAAAGATTTTGTAGCCCCCAAGTTTTTATTTTCACAAGGGTAACAGGAGAAATTGGACCCCAGAAGTTGTTGTCCAATTTATCCCAAGTACGCTGATGCCCCATATGTGGGGGTAACCCACTGTTTGGGCGCACGGCAGAGCTCAGAAGGGAGGGAGCACCATTTGACTTTTTGAGCGCAAAATTGGCTGTCGTGTTTGGAGACCCCCTGATGTACCTAAACAGTGGAAACCCCCCAATTCTAGCTCCAACCCTAACCTCAACACACCCCTAACCCTAATCCCAACCTGATCCATAATCCTAATCACTAACCCTAACGATAATCACAACCCTTACCCCAAAACAACCCTAATGTCAACCCTAACCATAACCCTAATCAAAACCCTAAATCCAACACACCCCTAATCCTAAGCTCAACCCTAACCTCAAACCTAACCCTAATCCCAATACATCCCCAATCACAACCCTAACCTTAACCCTAATCCCAAACCTAACCCTAATCCCAAGCGTAACCCTAATGCCAACCCTAACCCTAATACCAACCCTAATCCAAACCCTAACCCTAATCCCAACTCTAACCCTAACCTTAGCCCCAACCCCAGCCCTAACTTTAGCCCCAACCGTAACCCTAGCCCTAGGGCTACTTTCACACTTGCGTCGTTTGGCATCCGTCGCAATCTGTCGTTTTGGATAAGAAACGGATCCTGCAAATGTGCCCGCGGGATGCGTTTTTTGCCCATAGACTTGTATTGCCGACGGATCGTGACGGATGGCCACACGTCGCGTCCGTCGTGCACTGGATCAGTGTTTTGGCGGACCGTCAGCACAAAGAAAGGTTCAATGTAACTTTTTTTGTACGTCGCATCCGCCATTTCTGACCGCGCATGCGTGGCCGTAATTCCGCCCCCTCCTCCCCAGGACATAGATTGGCCAGCGGATGCGTTGAAAAACTACATCCGCTGCCCACGTTGTTCACAATTTTCACAACGTGCGTCGGTATGTCGGGCAGATGCATTGCGACGGCCCCATACCGACGTAAGTGTGAAAGAAGCCTAACCCTAAATTTAGCCCCAACCCTAACCCTAAATTTAGCCCCAACCCTAACCCTAAATTTAGCCCCAACCCTAACCCTAAATTTAGCCCTAACCCTAACCCTAAATTTAGCCCCAACCCTAACCCTAAATTTAGCCCCAGCCCTAGCCCTAACCCTAGCCCTAACCCTAGCCCTAACCCTAACCCTAGCCCTAACCCTAACCCTAGCCCTAACCCTTGCCCTAACCCTAACACTAACCCTAGCCCTAACCTTAGCCCTAACCCTAACCCTAGCCCTAACCCTAACCCTAATTTTAGCCCCAACTGCTCTTCTCCTGCCGGCCGGCAGATGGAGACAGATGGCGGGCGCACTGCGCATGCGCCCGCCATTTTCTTTTGCCCAGAAGATGCCGGCGGCCAGGAGGAGCAGCAGGAGGACCCAGGGACACCGGTAAGTATAATAGGGTCCCCGAATCCCCCTATTTCTCTGTCCTCTGATGTGCGATCACATCAGAGGACAGAGAATTACACTTTGCTTTTTTTTTTTTTTTGCGGTCGCCGGTAAACAGTTAATTACTGGCGATCGCAAAACAGGGGTCGGTAAAATCGACCCCGATCATGCTCTTTGGGGTCTCGGCTACCCCCGGCAGCCGAGACCCCAAAGATTCTCCCGGGGCTGGCCGGCGGGCACACTGCGCATGCGCCCGCCATTTTGAAGATGGCGGCGCCCACCGGGAGCCACGAGGAGCACCGGGGAAGATAGGTGAGTATCGGGAGGGCTATCTGGGACCCCCTTTCTCTGTCCTCTGATGTGCGATCACATCGGAGGACAAAGAAATTAAAAAGAGATTGCGTTTTTTTTTGCGATCGCCGGTAAACGGTTAATTACCTGCGATCGCAAATGCGGGGTCGGTAAAAAAAACCCCGAATCATGTTCTCTGGGGTCTCGGCTACCCCCGGCAGCCGAGACCCCGGAGAAAATCCGACTCTGGGGGGCGCTATTCACTTTTTCCACAGCGCCGTTAATTAACGGCGCTGTGGTTTAAGTACCCTTAGCGGCCGCCGTTAAAAGGCGTATCGGCGGTCGCTAAGGGGTTAAACGCAAAGACCACACCCCCTCAAATGATGTCACAAAAATATTTACATATAAGCAAAACTAAATTTCATATAACATTAAATGAGTATGGAACAAATATACAGAGACAGCTACATTATACCCAATTACTAAGTATATAATAAAGCATTGAGGAAATTCATGCCAAGAGGAGAGCAAGTATTGAGCTACAATATCCAAAATAGCTCCCTATTAAGCAAGCCTTTATGCCAGTCATGACCCATTCGGGTTTATTAACTTTTTTGATCTAAAAAAAAAATGAAAAGATGTTTTTTCTTTTTTAGATTTAGGGTTAAAAAATAGCCATCATCAGTTACCATAAACCTAATTGAAAGTGACTAGCACACCATCCAGTCTATTCCATATAGTGAAATGGCCGGAGCTAAACTCATTTGCTCAAATGTCCATCTATTCAACGAACAAAAATCGGATAGCACGTCCCTTTTTTCTGCATGTGCCCTAGATCTCATCATAGATGGTCAGTTCTAGCTGTTGGTCCTACTTTTCAATTTAAAAATGTGTGCCAAAATAAATAAAATTTGCTTATAATTCTAGAATCTATGAATGTACAGCTTTAAGAAATATTACATTTTGCCCGAAACTGCATGAAGCCTTCTAGAAAATCCAGAATCCAAAGGCAGTTCTTTAGCCTGTAGAATATCCGAACATAAAGATGAATTAGTAAATTTTACTTTTCTTTTCTTTCCTTTCACATTTTATGTAAAGGATACTATTAAAATGCTTGGGTTTCCAGCAGCTTGCTTTCAACAAAACCCCTTAGCAGGGAGAGGCATAAATCAATCCAAACAGGATACATTTGTTTGAATCTTGCAAATGCTGTCGATAGGGAAGATAAAATACTTGCTTTTACAGTGATGTAATGTAGCTGTTCTAGTCTTCTAAAAGATGAGAAAACACAAATTAAAATTAAAGGGCCATTAACTGCTCAGAATTTTCTCATAATAATCAAGTTTTTTAAAGACTGCATGATCTGGAAAAGACATTTGAGATGCAAAGAATAATACACAAATGATTTATATTCAAAGACAGTCATCTCAGAAATGAAATGTTGTTTTTGAATGCATTTAAAGAGTACATATTCCCTGTCTGTAAGTTTTTATTTAAGACATTTTTCACTACATACATAAAAATTGAGCTTGATGTTTGAAGATTTTGGTGCATTGTGTTTTGTTTTACTTTTTGGCTTTATGGTTCAATTATTTTAGAGAGAGCAGTTGAGGTGGTGTGGAATATGGCAGTGAAGGTTTCCAACCAGTTACCTCTAGAGGGAACAGGAGTGGCTTTCCAATGGTGTGGGAAAACCAAACAAGCTTCTTCTATGAAGAAACAATAGGTAAGGCATCCAGCTCACCTATATTGATGAGTGCACAGGGTCTAAATCTGCTATTGATAAGAAATCCAACAAGAAGACCAGCACTTGTAAAACATACTGTATATAATGCTTTATTCCCAATACTTAAAAAATGTCAATAAGCGATGGCATTCCAAAAACCTTTTATAGAGTGAAAAAAATCCCCTTAGTCTATATTCGTTGACGCATTTTGAGGCATATGCCACTTACTGGAAAAAGGTATTATAGATTTTTTAGATGCTGGATCTTCTTGCTTTCTTATGAACAAGTGCAGTTGGCCTTTTTTTCAATGAAGATTGAAATCCTGGTTGAATAGATAGCAAAGCCATCACTGAATATCAGCAAGCGGTATAAGAGCATTCTATATTGCAAAGCTGATTAATAGCCAGCCAGAAGTGAAACATTTTTTTCTTAGCATTTCCTACAAATGGCCTCCAGTAGGCCTTGCGTCTGACGAATGCGAAGTTGTTCAAAAAATACATTACATACATTACATATGTAGGTTGGGGATAAACAGTGTATAATCCCCACTAGGTAAACCAAATAAATAGTGGAGTATTCCCATAACATAAATGAACCAGAAACACGATAAAGTGGAGTAATCAATTACCACCATACAAAGGAATAGAATAAAATCCACTTTTTATTGTAGAAATGTTTTTTTAAATTAAATACCAAATAACAATGTAAATAAGGTCTAACAAGGAGAAAAATAATGGGCGCGAAAAAGCACCAGACCCTAGTACATTATATATAGGTGCACAATCTGATAACCAGTGTCTTTACAACCTCATATTTAATACATGAGCGTAGAAGACATGGTGTCAAGAGGTAGCAGAGTTGGCAGACTTTGTAAAGTTAATAAAGTGACAATGCATTACACAAGTGCCATATAACTGCCATATACTGTATGTAGTGCTTACCCATAGATAGGAGAGACTGAGTGCGACCACCGAAACTGCCCCGATGCGCTGTTTCCGTGTTCTTCCTCAAGGGGAGGTTATTTCTGACCAGTCTGCCATAAACAGACTCCAGAGGAATTGCATGAAATCTCAGCTTCCTGCAGTAGACGTCTTTTGCTCACAGCCCAGTGCTATGCAGCTCAATTGGCATTCACTAGAATTGGCAAATAAGCTATAGGTGCCCTATTCTGTTCACAGATTAGAGCACACTACACATAAAGCACATGGAGCAGATACAAAAGAGTCTGGAGACATTGTGTTGCATGTTATGCTTCCTGCAACCACTCCCAACTTGACCAGTTTGGCAGTCCATCAGTGCTTCAGAAATCTTCCCATGATAGCCAACAATAATATTTCTGCTATTCTGCGGTGAAATTCCCAGAGCCATTGTCTGACCTTTAACTGGTACAGAGGGTCATTAGTTATCTATGAAAAGGACAATCCCTGGCCTGAGTGGTCAGAGAGTGTACTTAGTTCCTAGATTATGAGGGTGCTTATGCAATTGATTGGCAGTTACGTTCCTTAGACTTGAATTTTACAACCACTGGGTCATTATGTTCGAGTGCATCTGATGCCACCAAGTAGCACCACAGACTGTCTATGAACTCACTGTTTCCCTGATCCAGCTCTTTAAAGAAGTCACCGAACATACATTTGATGTTTCAATAGAAGCATGCCTAGATATTGTCAAAAGCACATATAGGCGCACAAGACCATACACAATAATGAGTTAATTGTGGTAAAACACACAAATTGGATCCTCCTGTGGTATAAAAATTGACTCTGATTTCCAGTGGGATTTTGAATTCAGACTTCAGTTGGTTGATACATTTGGTTTTCAGTGGCTGTTGTTATGTCATTTTAGTCTCAAAGAATTACACAATTTATATCAGCAAAACTTTGTGTTTTGCTACCTCACAACCTGGAATTTCACTGAAGGTTTGTAAAGAACATGCCTACAAATGTGAACATGTGGTTTTCTTTGTATTGTGAAGCAAACAGCAAATAGAACAAAATAACTGAAAACTTCACTGTGCATACAGTGGGGCAAAAAAGTATTTAGTCAGTCAGCAATAGTGCAAGTTCCACCACTTAAAAAGATGAGAGGCGTCTGTAATTTACATCATAGGTAGACCTCAACTCTGGGAGACAAACTGAGATAAAAAAATCCAGAAAATAACATTGTCTGTTTTTTTAACATTTTATTTGCATACTATGGTGGAAAATAAGTATTTGGTCAGAAACAAACAATCAAGATTTCTGGCTCTCACAGACCTGTAACTTCTTCTTTAAGAGTCTCCTCTTTCCTCCACTCATTACCTGTAGTAATGGCACCTGTTTAAACTTGTTATCAGCATAAAAAGACACCTGTGCACACCCTCAAACAGTCTGACTCCAAACTCCACTATGGTGAAGACCAAAGAGCTGTCAAAGGACACCAGAAACAAAATTGTAGCCCTGCACCAGGCTGGGAAGACTGAATCTGCAATAGCCAACCAGCTTGGAGTGAAGAAATCAACAGTGGGAGCAATAATTAGAAAATGGAAGACATACAAGACCACTGATAATCTCCCTCGATCTGGGGCTCCACGCAAAATCCCACCCCGTGGGGTCAGAATGATCACAAGAACGGTGAGCAAAAATCCCAGAACCACGCGGGGGGACCTAGTGAATGAACTGCAGAGAGCTGGGACCAATGTAACAAGGCCTACCATAAGTAACACACTACGCCACCATGGACTCAGATCCTGCAGTGCCAGACGTGTCCCACTGCTTAAGCCAGTACATGTCCAGGCCCGTCTGAAGTTTGCTAGAGAGCATTTGGATGATCCAGAGGAGTTTTGGGAGAATGTCCTATGGTCTGATGAAACCAAACTGGAACTGTTTAGTAGAAACACAACTTGTCGTGTTTGGAGGAAAAAGAATACTGAGTTGCATCCATCAAACACCATACCTACTGTAAAGCATGGTGGTGGAAACATCATGCTTTGGGGCTGTTTCTCTGCAAAGGGGCCAGGACGACTGATCCGGGTACATGAAAGAATGAATGGGGCCATGTATCGTGAGATTTTGAGTGCAAACCTCCTTCCATCAGCAAGGGCATTGAAGATGAAACGTGGCTGGGTCTTTCAACATGACAATGATCCAAAGCACACCGCCAGGGCAACGAAGGAGTGGCTTCGTAAGAAGCATTTCAAGGTCCTGGAGTGGCCTAGCCAGTCTCCAGATCTCAACCCTATAGAAAACCTTTGGAGGGAGTTGAAAGTCCGTGTTGCCAAGCGAAAAGCCAAAAACATCACTGCTCTAGAGGAGATCTGCATGGAGGAATGGGCCAACATACCAACAACAGTGTGTGGCAACCTTGTGAAGACTTACAGAAAACGTTTGACCTCTGTCATTGCCAACAAAGGATATATTACAAAGTATTGAGATGAAATTTTGTTTCTGACCAAATACTTATTTTCCACCATAATGTGCAAATAAAATGTTAAAAAAACAGACAATGTGATTTTCTGGATTTTTTTTTCTCAGTTTGTCTCCCATAGTTGAGGTCTACCTATGATGTAAATTACAGACGCCTCTCATCTTTTTAAGTGGTGGAACTTGCACTATTGCTGACTGACTAAATACTTTTTTGCCCCACTGTAACTATTCACCCACCTAAAGTCAGTGCTTTGTAGAGCCTCCTTTTGGGGCAATTATAGTTGCAAGTTGCTTTGGATAAGTCTCTATGAGATTTCTACATCTTATCACTTGGATTTTTGCCCATTTCACATGGCAAAACTGCTCCAGTTCCTTCAAGTTAGATGGTTTCCTTTGGTGAACAGCAATCTTCAAGTTTGACCCCATATTCTCAATTGGATTAAGGTCTGGGCTTTGACTAGACCACTCCGAAACATTTACACCTTTCCCCTTTAACCACTCAAGTGTTGCTTTAGCAGTATGCTTTGGGTCATTGCCTTCTTGGAAGGTGAACCTTAATCCCAGTCTCAAATCACTGACAGACTGAAACAGATTTTTCTCAATAATATCCCTGTATTTGTATCATCCATCTTCACATCGACTTGGATCATTTTTCTTGTCCCTGGTGTCGAAAATACATCCCCACAACATGATGTTGCCACCACCATGTTTCACTGTGGCGATGGTGTTCTTAGGGAGATGTGCTATGTTGGTTTGTAGGGGATTTATCACAAAGGTGTGAATACATGTGCACATGCCAATTTTTAGTTATTTGATCGAAATAATTTAATTTATGCCTCTATTTTCTCACTTCACTTCACCAACTTAGACAATTTAATGTTGATGCATCACACACAATTCGGATAGAAAAATATTTAAACACAGATACTGTAACAAAAAAGGCAAAAAGACAAGGTGGTGAATACTTTTGCAAGTCACTGTAGATGCATAGATAGACAGATATATTAGATAGATAGATAGATAGATAGATAGATAGATAGATAGATTGTATAAATAGATATTCACACTTATAAGCAAGTAAAGTACAAGGACCAAAGTATTCGTAAACACTTCTTAATCACTGAATTATGGTTTTTCATTCAGCTTTTTGCCAGAGATGTATAGTAACATAGTAACATAGTTAGTAAGGCCGAAAAAAGACATTTGTCCATCCAGTTCAGCCTATATTCCATCATAATAAATCCCCAGATCTACGTCCTTCTACAGAACCTAATTGTATGATACAATATTGTTCTGCTCCAGGAAGACATCCAGGCCTCTCTTGAACCCCTCGACTGAGTTCGCCATCACCACCTCCTCAGGCAAGCAATTCCAGATTCTCACTGCCCTAACAGTAAAGAATCCTCTTCTATGTTGGTGGAAAAACCTTCTCTCCTCCAGACGCAAAGAATGCCCCCTTATGCCCGTCACCTTCCTTGGTATAAACAGATCCTCAGCGAGATATTTGTATTGTCCCCTTATATACTTATACATGGTTATTAGATCGCCCCTCAGTCGTCTTTTTTCTAGACTAAATAATCCTAATTTCGCTAATCTATCTGGGTATTGTAGTTCTCCCATCCCCTTTATTAATTTTGTTGCCCTCCTTTGTACTCTCTCTAGTTCAATTATATCCTTCCTGAGCACCGGTGCCCAAAACTGGACACAGTACTCCATGTGCGGTCTAACTAGGGATTAAAATAATAGGGATATAAAATCAAGCACTTAGCTGAGTAGTCTGCATTTACAAACATTTGTGAAATGGGTCATTCTAAATAACTTTTCTTCCCTCTTCCTTGAACAATTATGAGTGCTTTTATTGAAAAGTGGGAGGAACCACAACAGCTCAGCCATGAAGTGGAGACCACGTAAAGTTACTGAGCTGAGTTGACTAATATAGCTCTCGCATTAGTATCTACATAAAAACTGCATACCAGAAGCTTCAGTGGCATAGTTTTCCATGGTGAGTCAGCTGCATGCAAGCCTTATATTGTGACGCCCCAGGGTCCTGGTTGTCACAGTGGCATTGCTTTCCTCACGGGGAGAGTGATGTCATGCTTGGAAGCGATGGAAGATTCCTTTTAACAGGTAATTAGCACATACAACACCGTCCTGACTCCAGGCCAGAAGGGAAAGCTCTACACTTGACTTCAGGGGAGCTGCTCTTTCTGGTCAGGCAGAGGAGATAGTTGCTAGGCAGTTGCTTGGCAGTTGGGAAGAATTAGTCAGTCGGCAGAAGGACGGGTGAGGGGCCATACAGCTTAAAGTGCTGTAGCTCCTAGATAGCGATATACAGAAGGAAGAACAGCTTTTAGTGAACATACCGGATAGCAAAGCACAGGAGAGTGACAACAAGGGAGAATAGCTGCGAGAGGGCTACCTCCCTGACAGAGCGCAGATACCAGTAACCGGAAGACCGAGGTTTTGTCATACTCTAGGAGGCACAGTAGAAACCAGGAGGACAGCTAGACTACATGTAACCTGTCCGCCCTAATACCCAGGAGACACAGTGACACTTAGAGTCCTGGTCATGATAGAGACCCTGTAAAAAGGCTCGAGTCACCTGTCATACTGGTTTGTGTCCCACTTCACTGAAGGACAGATATAAATGAGAGGACCTTGCTAAGAAGCCATAGACAGTAAGGAACTACACCACAGCGCTAGAAGGAAGGCTTTTAACTCCACCTGGTAAAGCTGAACTCTGAACTCGATTCCAAGCTGGCCAGACTCTGCCTGTTCCTGTGATCTGGCACCCTGGACTGTGGCTGCCTGCTACCATCAGTAAACCAGGTAAAAAGACTGCACAACTGTGTCCTTCATTCTTTACTGCACCACTCACCATCTTCCATCTATTCACCGGGAGCCCTGGGGACTTAAAAGCTGACTGAAACATGAAACCCAATGCAAGTCAATGGGGAATCAAAGTCAGCAGTGAGTGGAGGACAGGAAAACACCTACAGTGCCCATTTTAATGCCAAAACATCAATTCTTATTACTTAAGCTTGTCAATCTTAATTTACTTTATAATAATAGTTAGGCATTGAGAGGTTCCTGAGAATGCAGAGAGTGAAGGACCTTCAATGACGTCACGGTCACGTGAGCGGTCAGGTAAATGGTCAACTGACCGCGACGTCATCGAACGTCCTTCACTCACTGCATTCTTAGGAATGGAGGCAGACGCTCGCAGCGGTGACAGCCAGGGTTCGTCGGAGGGGTGAGTATATCCATATTTTTTATTTTTATTCTTTATTTTTTACATGAATATGGATCCCAGGGCCTGAAGGAGAGTTTCCTCTCCTCCAGACCCTGGGAACCATCCAGGATCACTTCCGATATTTGTGTCCCATTGACTTGCATTGGTATCGGGTATCAGTATCGGCGATATCCGATATTTTTTGGATATCGGCCGATACCATCCGATACTGATACCTTTGAATATCGGAAGGTATCGCTCAACATTAGTCATTGGTCATCATTTTGATAATGTGGGGGTGCCTTTTTAGGATACGCAAGGCATACTCAGTCATGTGGGCCAATGTTCCAGGTGTCAATTCACTGCTTGTGCTGGGTTGAGGAGCACTTTCTTGCAAATGAACATCACTTGTGTCCCGCAAAAAACCCTGTACCTGACCTTGCAACGCCACCAGTTTGTATTGCCCCCTGAGAAGCATCCTCCTCCCATAAATATTCATCCCCATCATCCTCCTCCTCCTCCTCCTCGGGTAGCCAGACGTGTCCTTTTTTCGGTCAGTATTGAACCAGAAGCACTGAAGACTCTTTCTGATAGCACACTAGCAGCTGGGCAGGCGAGCTCCTGTAATGCATATTCTGCCAATTCAGACAAGGTGTCTATTTTAGATGCCCAGTAATCAAAGGGGAATGACCTGTGAGGGAGAACATCGATAAGGGAGGAAAAGTAGTTCGTAACCATACTGGACAAATGCTGTCTCCTGTCACTTTGAATCAATGCAGCAGTACCTGTCGTGTCAGCGGTCATTGCGAAATCGCTCCACAACCTGGTCACAAAACCCCTCTGTCCAATGCCACTTCGGATTTGTGCACCTCTAACACCTCTGCCATGTTGCCCCCTACGGCTCGTGTGAGAACCATCACCACCGCTGTGTACGGTCCAGGAGGCAGGCCAACCAGTAATCGTCATCGGTCATCATTTTGATAATGCGGGGGTCCCTTTTTAGGATACGCAAGGCATACTCAGCCATGTGGGCCAATGTTCCAGGTGTCAATTCACTGCTTGTGCTGGGTTGAGGAGCACTTTCTTGCAAATCAACATCACTTGTGTCCCGCAAAAAACCCTGTACCTGACCTTGCAACGCCACCAGTTTGTATTGCCCTCTGAGAAGCATCCTCCTCCCATAAATATTCATCCCCATCATCCTCCTCTTCTTTGTCCGCCACCTCGTCCAGGAGAGTTCCCTGAGTAGACAATGGCTGACTGTCATCAAGGCTTCCCTCCTCCTCGGCTGCAGATGCCAGCAATGTGCATCAAACTTTGCATCAGCAGACGCATTAGTGGGAGATGCTCATGCTTATGATGGCGTCGTCTGCACTTACCAGCCGTGTGCATTCCTCAAAAAACTGAAGGACTTGACAGAGGTCTTGTAGCTTCGACCACTGCACACCAGACAACTCCATGTCTGCCATCCAAGTGCCTGCCCGTGAATGTGTATCCTCCCACAAATTAATTACAGCACGCATCTGTTCGCACAGCTTCTGAACCATGTGCAGTGTAGAGTTCCACCTTGTTGCAACATCGATTATTAGGTGGTGCTGGGGAAGATTCAGCGATCGCTGATGGTTCAGCATACGGCTGGAGTGTACGGGCAACTGTCGGATGTGCAAGCAAAGTCTTCGCACCTTCAGGAGCAGGGCTGGTAACTCCGGATAATTTTTGAGGAAGCACTGCACCACCAGGTTCAAGGTGTGAGCCAGGCAAGGTATGTGTTTAAGTTCTGAAAGGGCTATGGCAGCCATAAAATTCCTTCCGTTATCACTGACTACCTTGCCTGCCTCAAGATATACACTGCCCAGCCATGACTGAGTTTGTTGCCGCAAGTACTCGGCCAGTACTTCCGCAGTGTGTCTGTTGTTGCCCAAACACTTCATTTGTAACACAGCCTGCTGACACTTACCACTAGCTGTTCAATAATGGGACACCTCGTGTGCAACACTGGCAGCTGCGGATGGAGTGGTCGTGCGACTGCGCTCTGTGGACGAGCTTTTGCTTCTGGAGGAGGAGGAGGAGGGGTGGCGAACACCTACAGCCAACTGTTTCCTAGACCGTGGGCTAGGCAGAACTTTCCTACTATGGCTGTCCCCTGTGGACCCTGCATCCACCACATTAACCCAGTGCGCTGTGATGGACACGTAACCTCCCTGGCCATGCCTACTGGTCCATGCATCTGTTGTGAAGTGCACCTTTCCACTGACTGATTGCCTCAGTGCATGGACAATGCGGTCTTTGACATGCTGGTGGAGGGCTGGGATGGCTTTTCTCGCAAAGAAGTGCTGACTGGGTAGGTCATAGCGTGGTACTGCGTAGGCCATCAGGTCTTTGAAAGCTTTGCTTTCAACCAACCGGTAAGGCATCATCTCTAACAAGATTAGTATAGCAATGTGGGCGTTCAAACCCTGTGTACGCGAATTAGAGGATGAGTACTTTCTTTTCCTAACGAGAGTCTCTTGTTGGGTGAGCTGGACTGGAGAGCTGCATATGGTGGAACTAGCGGTGGTGGTGGTGGACATGGCGGATTGAGAGAGGGTTGGTGATGGTATTCTTGATGTCGGCCTACATACAGTGTTTCCTACCAATAACCTTGTGATTCCCTGACTGCTTTGGCCTTGTGACGATACCTCCACATTTGCTGCTGGTGGGCTTACAGTGAGGGAAGCAATGTAGCGTTGCTGACTACCTTCATTCTGAGCAGGTGCACCAACGGTACGGGACGTTTGGTAGTTAGTGTTGAGCATTCCGATACTGCAAATATCGGGTATCGGCTGATATTTGCTGTATCGGAATTCCGATACCGAGTTCCGATATTTTTGCGATATTGGAAATCGGAATCGGAAGTGTTCCCAGTCATCTTCGGCGTGTGCGGTGCGACTCTCCTTCACGCCCTGGGATCCATATTCATGTAAAAATAAAGAATAAAAATAAAAAACATGGATATACTCACCCTCGGACGGCCCCTGGCTCACAGCGCTGCTAGCGTCTGCCTCGGTTCCTAAGAATGCAGAGAGTGAAGGACCTTCAATGACGTCGCGGTCACATGAGCGGTCAGGTGACCGGTCACCTGACCGTGACGTCATCGAAGGTCCTTCACTCACTGCATTCTTAGGAATGGAGGCAGACGCTCGCAGCGGTGACAGCCAGGGATCGTCGAAGGGGTGAGTATATCCATATTTTCTATTTTTATTCTTTATTTTTTACATGAATATGGATCCCAGGGCCTGAAGGAGAGTTTCCTCTCCTTCAGACCCTGGGAACCATCCAGGATAGCTTCCGATATTTGTGTCCCATTGACTTGCATTGGTATCGGGTATTGGTATCGGCGATATCCGATATTTTTTGGATATCGGCCGATACCATCCGATACTGATACCTTTGAATATCGGAAGGTATCGTGCAACACTATTGGTAGTTAGTCCAAGCTTGCAAGTGCATGCTGGTTAAATGTCTAAGCATGCACGTTGTATTTACATTTTGAAGATTCTTCCCTCTGCTAAAGGTCTTTGAGCATTTCTTACAGATAACTTTTGACTGATCATTCGGATCTTGGTTAAAAAATTGCCACACTACACTCTTCCTCCTATGGAATACCTTTTTAGGCATTGCACGCTGTGCTACTTTCACCGGATGGCCAGACTGTCCTAAAACTGTTTTTGTTTTTGACAAACATTTTTGGCCTGATACGGGCCTGCCAGATGGCAGCTGTTGCGATGTAGATGGCTGCTGCGGATCATCCTCCTCCGCTTCTGAGCTACTGGCAGCGGCACCCTCTTCCCCTAATGGCTGCCAATCTGGGTCAACAACTGGGTCATCTATCACCTCCTCTTCAATGTCATGTGCACCTTCCTCTGTGTCACCGTGTAAGGTGCTATAGCGTTCGGGACGGGGCACCATAGTCTCAGCAGGGTCAGATTCTGGCTCAGTACACTGCGAGCGCATTGTAGTGATCTGAGTCAATGGAACAGCATAAGAATCTAGCTGTGGCTGTGCATCAGTGCACTCCATGTCCAATTCATCCTGTAATGGGCAGTTAACAATTTCCCTTTCTAACCCAGGCACGGTATGGGTAAAGAGCTCCATGGAGTAACCTGTAGTGTCGCCTGACGCATCCTTCACTTTTGGTTTGGGTGAAAGACACAAGAAAACATCTTGTTCCTGACCGGGAGCATCCACTGACGACTCGCTGCATTTATATTTGGAACTTTCTGAAGAGGAGGCAAAACTTTTTCCTGCTGCTCCGGCTTTAAAAGCTGTTTTCCTACTCCCAGATAAGGGAGCCTTCGAGGCCTTGTGTACCAGACTATGACACTGGCTCAACACCTCCAGCTTTAGGTGCTATTGTGCTTTTGCCACTACCACCAGATGCACCACCATCATCAGTACCAGCTGGCAACCACCACCCACATGCTCTTCCACCAGACTTCCTCATTTTTTGGAAAATCTAACCAAAATAACAACCATTATATGGTACTGTAAAACAAGGTAGAAGGTGTATATAAACTTGTTGAGAATTTAAATCTCCCTTTTTTGGGGGGAGACTGAACCAAAACTCAGGCCCAGTGTATATAACAACGCAATCTAAGTGGCAGAAAGTGGCTGGCTGATATACGACAAACTAACAGGACTGAAGTATATCCACTTTGTGAGAATTTGAATCTCACTTTTTTGGGGGGAGACTGAACCAAAACTCAGGCCCAGTGTATATAACAATGCAATCTAAGTGGCAGAAAGTAGCTGGCTGACATATGACAAACTAACAGGACTGAAGTATATCTACTTTATGAGAATTTGAATCTCACTTTTTTGGGGGGAGACTGAACCAAAACTCAGGCCCAGTGTATAAAACAACACAATGTAAGTGGCAGAAAGTGGCTGGCTGATATACGACAAACTAACAGGACTGAAGTATATCCACTTTGTGAGAATTTGAATCTCACTTTTTTTTTGGGAGACTGAATCAAACCTCAGGCCCTGTGCATAAAACAACACAATGTAAGTGGCAGAAAGTGGCTGGCTGATATACGACAAACTAACAGGACTGAAGTATATTCACTTTGTGAGAATTAGAATCTCCCTTTTTTGGGGGGGAGACTGAACCAAAACTCAGGCCCAGGGTATATAACAACGCAATCTAAGTGGCAGAAAGTGGCTTGCTGACATACGACAAACTAACAGGACTGAAATGTATCCACTTTGTGAGAATTTGAATCTCACTTTTTTGGGGGGAGACTGAACCAAAACTCAGGCCCAGTGTATATAACAACGCAATCTAAGTGGCAGAAAGTAGCTGGCTGACATAAGACAAACTAACAGGACTGAAGTATATCCACTTTATGAGAATTTGAATCTCACTTTTTTGGGGGGAGACTGAACCAAAACTCAGGCCCAGTGTATAAATCAGCACAATGTAAGTGGCAGAAAGTGGCTGGCTGATATACGACAAACTAACAGGACTGAAGTATATCCACTTTGTGAGAATTTGAATCTCACTTTTTTTTGGGAGACTGAATCAAACCTCAGGCCCTGTGCATAAAACAACACAATGTAAGTGGCAGAAAGGGGCTGGCTGATATACGACAAACTAACAGGACTGAAGTATATTCACTTTGTGAGAATTAGAATCTCCCTTTTTTGGGGGGGAGACTGAACCAAAACTCAGGCCCAGTGTATAAAACAATGCATTATAAGTGGCAGAAAGTGGCATGCTGACATACGACAAACTAACAGGACTGAAATATATCCACTTTGTGAGAATTTGAATCTCACTTTTTTGGGGGGAGACTGAACCAAAAGTAAGGCCCAGTGTATAAAACAACACAATGTAAGTGGTAGAAAGTGGCTGGCTGATATACGACAAACTAACAAGACTGAAGTATATCCACTTTGTGAGAATTTGAATCTCACTTTTTTGGGGGGAGACTGAACCAAAACTCAGGCCCAGTGTATATAACAATGCAATCTAAGTGGCAGAATGTGGCTGGCTGACATATGACAAACTAACAGGACTGAAGTATATCCACTTTATGAGAATTTGAATCTCACTTTTTTTGGGGGAGACTGAACCAAAAGTAAGGCCCAGTGTATAAAACAACACAATGTAAGTGGTAGAAAGTGGCTGGATGATATACGACAAACTAACAAGACTGAAGTATATCCACTTTGTGAGAATTAGAATCTCCCTTTTTTGGGAGACTGAACCAAAACTCAGGCCCAGTGTATATAACAACGCAATCTAAGTGGCAGAAAGTGGCTGGCTGACATACGACAAACTAACAGGACTGAAGTATATCCACTTTGTGAGAATTTGAATCTCACTTTTTTTTGGGAGACTGAACTAAACCTCAGGCCCTGTGCATAAAACAACACAATGTAAGTGGCAGAAAGTGGCTGGCTGATATACGACAAACTAACAGGACTGAAGTATATCCACTTTGTGAGAATTAGAATCTCCCTTTTTTTGGGAGACTGAACCAAAACTCAGGCCCAGTATATATAACAACGCAATCTAAGTGGCAGAAAGTGGCTGGCTGACATACAACAAACTAACAGGACTGAAGCATATCCAGTTTGTGAGAATTTGAATCTCACTTTTTTTAAGGGAGACTGAACCAAAACTCAGGCCCAGTGTATAAAACAAAACAATGCAAGTGGCAGAAAGTGGCTGGAAGATATATGAAAAATACAAGGACTGTAGTACAATTTTAATCTCCCTACAATGATCTCAGGAAAAGTGTGGCGGCAATAAAAAGGACTGCTGCACACAAAAGTGTGGACAAATAAGCAAGATAACTGTGCAGAAAGGAGCAACAGGATTTTTGCTTTTAAAAAAGCAGTTGGTTTGCACAGTGGCGTACAAACAGCGATGCAGCTATCAGGGAGCCTTATAAGGCAGCCTATTAAGCTACAGAAATGATGCACAAAAATATAGCCTTCACTGTCCCTGCAAAAAAAATGGTGGTGTTGGACAGTGGAAATCGCTACAGCACAAGCAGTTTGGGGGTTAATCTTCCCTCCCTAACTATATCCGTTCTTCTGATGAAGCTGCGGCAACCTCTCCCTATGCTCAGATCGGCAGAAGTAAGATGGCGGCCGGCGTGCACGCCCCTTTATAGCCCCTGTGAAAGCAAGCCAATCACTGTTATGCCCTTCTCTAAGATGGGACCGAGACCTATGTCATCACGCTGCCCACACTCTGCGTCCTCCTTCATTGGCTGAAAAATGGCTCTGAAAGCGTCATAGGAAACGCGACTTTTGCTGCGCAGATCGCTGACCTTATGGCCGATCCCACACTACGATCGGGTTTCATGAAACCCAAATTTGCCGAAAGTCGGCGATTTTTGAATTTGTCCGATCTGTTTCGCTCAACCCTACTCGTGATGACTGTGTCCAGTTCAGTGGAGGGCACATGGTGCTGAATGTGCAGTGGTATAAAACAATAACAACTTTATTTAAGAGCAGGTGATGTCAGTAGAGCAAGCTTGGTTGTTTTCAAATAATGGCAAAACAGACAGACAATACCAGTAATTATGGAGATGACTATTCAGCAGGTACCAGGACAGTACTTAGAATCTGTATTTAGCATCTGGAAGGCTAAACCACACACTTTCCTCAAGTTTTGCACTCTATTCAAGGTTGCTACACCTCACTGGTCCTCCAAAATCCAAGTTACATTTCAGAATGTTAATAACTATATAGTGGCATGGCTTCCATCTTATATATGGGCAACTTTCTATTAAGTTAGGTTTTCTCTGCTTCCAGGTCACCTGGAGATAAGGGCAAGCAATTCTCCTTGAGGAGGTGACATGATATCTGGGTGTAGCAGGTGATCTGATCAGATAATCCTCCAGTTCTTGTAGCCATCAGTCACACTGGGTTACACTTAACTGAGTTCTGTCTGCTGTTTCAGCCATCTTGTGGGGTTGTTGCTTCTTGCTGCTCTCTCACGTGCTGCACGCTACCTAAACGTCTTGTGACTGGAACTTTTATAACCTTTACTCCTTCTGATCTTCTGGAGGTTACTAATTAGTTAGCTAATTAGTGCTGTGAACTCTATGGTGTATGAAGTGCTGACACATACTTTAAGTATGCTTAAACAATAACAGCAAATATAGCAAGTATCCATTCATAAAACAATACAGATATGTGAGGAAACAGTGCAACAGCTTAAAGATTAGGGGGGCAATTCAGCAGCACACAAGACATCAAAATTTTTATGTAAACCCATCTTTGAGGTATTACAGGTGAAGGAGAAATATTTCTTCGGGGTTGTTTTTCAGTCATTCGCCCTGGCTCCTTAGGTCCACTGAAATAAAATCTTAATCTTTTAGCATAGTATGACATTTTGGATAATTGTATGCTTCCAACTTTGTGAGAACATTTTGGACGAATTGAGCTAAAATTGCAATCCAGATCCTCCCACAGAACTTCAGCTTTTGACCTCACAAATGCTCTTTTTGATGAATGGGAAAAATTGCCTCAGATACACTCCAAAGTCTTATAGAAAGCCTTCCCAGAAGAGTATTAACCTAGGAATTTAGACTAGAATGTCATAAACGCTCCATGAGGAGTAATATGTACAATATCCGCCATTGGAAACATGGAACATCAGGTAAAAGAAAAATAATTTTAGCCATCAATTTTGTCCTGAATCGGCACATAGAAAGACACGCTACCTAGCATTTCACAAAAGTGTTACTAAAAACTCCTGAGAAACAAATTTTCTAAATAACAGGTATACAATTGTAGAGTAGAGAACTCTGCCACCGATACTTATCACAGCTGCTGTACTCTATACCAAGCGTGACAAAAGCCACCACCAAAGTAGCAAATGGAAACTTAGGTTCCTTGTACTGCTGTTATTGAACATTTAACACCATTCGGAGACATATGAACTCCATACGCTCTGCAATCATTCTCTGATGATAGAGAACATCAAGGGACAGGACTAATGCAAGCTAAAGTGAGATTACAACCTGCAAAATTTTATTCTGAGGATAAACACACGCTCTTTACCGTGACATTTAAAATAGCTTATCATAGAGTCAGAGACATACAGTGTCTTTTACTGGAGGAAACAGGCTGCCTTTTGACAGCCACAATCCAGCTCGCATACTTTCAAAGACGTCCTAGGCAGCATAAGTCGATTATAATTAGAGAAAATTTTAAACATAAATCACCCAAATCACTTTTTAATTTTTTTTTTGCATTGCAAGATTTATTAGAGCCTAAAATGGACTACCTGGACATATTTATTGAAGCAGTGATTTATAAATGGGAACATTTATATTGGCCAGACATGTATAAAAGATGAACACTTGTATGAGTATAGGCAGAAATCAATAATGAAATGTCTTCAGTCAATATAGATTGCACCGGGGGCATACCACCTCTATTTACTTGTCCAATGGTGTTAGCTCGAATAACACAAATGGTTTCGTTCCAATGCTCTGCAAATTAATAACACTTTCTGGCTGTAAAAATCAAATGACAAAATAAAATTAATAACAACAAAACTTTTTTTTTTTCCTTTTGGAGTAACCTTAGGACAAAAAAAAATTACAGAAGCAACTATAGGTATCATTTCCCACTCAAGTGGAACATTTAGAAGAGAATGAATCTGTGCGTCTGAGCCCTGAAGTGTTGCTTCAGATATCTGCAAGTTATTACTCTTTCAATAAACATCGAGTTTACAATGAGAGCTAGACGGGAAAGAAGAACAAATCTTATAGATTCGCACCTGTAGTTCAAGATAGGCAGAAAAGAAGACAACGAAGAGTCATGCAAAGATCTCTCTGTGTCTCTACAATTATTTGTATTTAGGCAGTCGGCATATTCCTATGTAATTGCCATGCTAGAAGAGATTGAATTAATTGCTAAAAATTCACACAGTGAAGCACTTAAAAAAAATGCAAAAAATATGGTTTGTCCAGATAGTGGGAGGGAAACATTAATGTTGGCAATGGATGCTCAATCTATTCGTAAGCCAAAAATGGGTGCCAGACAAAAGCTTCCTTTTAATTAGTGCTTTGAAAAACAAAATGATTTGAAACAGAAACAAACTGGACTTTAAAAGAATATAGGAAAAAAAGCATTAACAAAAAATGTATTGTTGACTGAGCATTTTCGATAAAAATATTCAACACACACATTAGCATAATATTTTGCAGGGGCAGAATATTAAATCTAGAATCCAAAATGGTATGACTAGGTATACAAACTTGTCAGTCATAGGCTCTGCATACCTAGACAACAACCTGTCAATCATTGCCAAGGAGCAGGTGGAAATCAAGCAGCGCTCGGCTTATGAATATGTCAGAGAGAATTCTTTTAGCTGTCCTAGTAGTTGAATGGCATAGTTTTGTGCCATTTTAGTTAATGAAAGAACAAAATTATCATTGTAACTTATTCTATAGTGCCATTAATTCCACAGTACCTTACAAACATCATCATCATGGTCCCCTATAGGACTCATAATCTAATTTCCTTATCAGTATGTCTTTTGGAAAGAAACCCACACAAACATGGGGACAACATACAAACTCCTTGCAGATGTTGTCCTTAGTGGGATTGGAACCCAGGACCCCCGGCGCAGCAAATCAACAATGCTAACCACTGAGCTACTATACTGCAATAATGTAGTGCCCTATATGTAGGCCCCCTAATGATTTAACCCTGCTGTTCTGTTGGTCAAAAATGACCGACTTTGAACTTCAATATTCTTTAAAATATTCAAGATGCGGCTCTGAAACCCGTGGCCGACCGACCCATCCTCATTTAAGTCAATCAACCACAAGTTTCAGAACCGCATCTTGAACACCCCAAAAAATACCAAAGTTCAAAATAGGTCTCCCCAGACCGAACAGAACAGCAGGGTTAAAATATATATGTTAATGTTAAATTAAAACAAATCTTAACAAGAGTGTTAAAAATGTTAATAAAAACTTATAGTAATAAAACATGAAAGGGAATGTCCTATCAGTGCAACATGCACAGATGCGGCTGTATCATCCAGCTTTCATGTACGTAAATTGCACAGCATTGTGTGTGTGTGTGTGGTGGGGGATCAGATCCTTGGAACAGCTGGGGAAGAAATACAGCCCAGACAGGAACTATGTTTGCAAAGTTGTTCTGGAATGTCCACTTGTACTTGGAGATCTTGAGAGTAGACCAATCAGAATCCAGAAATTAGAATAGCCAGAGTGTAGAACTTGCGCCACCTAGAAGAGGAGGGGTAACAGGGAGGAGTATCCGCAGCAGAGTGGGGATCCGGCTCCATAATAGAGCTTCCAGTGACAAATAGATCCTAAAAGAGTACAGAAATGGACAAGTAGTAGTGCTGCCAAATAATACAGGCAAGATGCATCTCCAGAACAGACACCTACTGAAAAGGGCACTTGGGGTATATGAATAGAGTAGAAGGGAGTACATCTGCTGCATGTAATTGTAATAGTCATGCAGTCGGCCTGTAAAACAAAGCTAAGCATTCCCTAGGTAATGAAAATTGCTGTGTTACCAAAATTAAAAAAACTATATATAATATATAATATAATAAATATATAATACACTGCTCAAAAAAATAAATGGAACACTAAAATCCCACATCCTAGATATCACTGAATGAAATATTCCAGTTGTAAATCTTTATTCATCACATAGTGGAATGTGTTGAGAACAAGAAAACTATACATTATCAACGTAAATCACAACTAGTATCCCACGGAGGTCTGGAGTTGTAATGATGCTCAAAATCAAAGTGGAAAATGAAGTTATAGGCTGATCCAACTTCAGTGGAAATGCCTCAAGACAAGGAAATGATGCTCAGTTGTGTGTGTGGCCTCTACGTGCCTGTATGACCTCCTTGCAATGGGCATGCTCATGATGAGGCGGCGGATGGTCTCCTGAGGGATCTCCTCCCAGACCTGGACTAAAGCATCCGCCAATTCATGGACAATCTGTGGTGCAATGTGATGTTGGTGGATGGTGCGAGACATTATTTCCCAGATGTATTCAATCGAATTCAGGTCTGGGGAATGAGCGGACCAGTCCATAGCTTCAATGCCTTCATCTTGCAGGAACTGCAACATGAAGTCTGGCATTGTCCTGCATTAGGAGGATCCCAGAGCCAACCGCACCAGCATATGGTCTCACAAGGGGTCTGAGGATCTCATCTCGGTACCTAATGGCAGTCAGGCTACCTCTGGCGAGCACATGGAAGGCTGTGCAGTCCTCCAAAGAAATGCCACCCCACACCATTACTGACCCACTGCAAAACCGGTCATGCTGAAGGATGTTGCAGGCAGCAGATCGCTCTCCATGGCGTCTCCAGACTCTGTCACGTCTATCACATGTGCTCTATGAACTTGCTTTCATCTGTGAAGAGCACAGGGCACCAGTGGTGAATTTGCCAATCCTGGTATTCTGTGACAAATGCCAAATGTCCTGAACGGTGTTGGGCTGTGAGCACAACCCCCATCTGTGGACGTCGGGCACTTAGACCATCCTCATGGAGTCGGTTTCTAACCGTTTGTGCAGACACATGCACATTTGTGGCCTGTTGTATGTCATTTTGCAGGTCTCTGGCAGTGCTCTTCCTGTTCCTCCTTGCACAAAGGCTGAGGCAGCGGTCCTGCTGCTGGGTTGTTGCCCTTCTTCGGCCCCCTCCACAACTTCTGGTGTACTGGCCTGTCTCACTTGTGCCACTTGTGTGGGTTGTAGAGTCCGTCTCACGCTACCACGAGTGTGAAAGCACAACCAATATTGAAAAGTGACCAAAACATCAGTCAGAAAGCATTTGTACTGAGATGTGGTCTGTGGTCCCCATCTGCAGAACCACTCCTTTATTGAGTGTGTCTTGATAACTGGCAATAATTTCCATCTGTTGTCTATTCCATTTGCACAACAGCATGTGACATTGTCAATCAGTGTTGCTTCCTAAGTGGACAGTTTGATTTAACAGAAGTTTGATTTACTTGGAGTTATATTCTGTTCTTTAAGTTTTCCCTTTATTTTTTTGAGCAGTGTATATTCCATTGTGACAAGGTTATGTGAAAACTATTAAGGTAACTTCACACATAACGATATCGTTAACGATATCGTTGCTTTTTGTGACGTAGCAACGATATCATTAAGGATATCATTCTGTGTGACAGCGACCAACGATCAGGCCCCTGCTGGGAGATCGTTGGTCGCTGAACAAAGTCCAGGACTTTATTTCGTCGCTGGATCTCCCGTGGACATCGCTGGATCGGCGTGTGTGACACCGATCCAGCGATGTCTTCACTGGTAACCAGGGTAAACATCGGGTAACTAAGCGCAGGGCCGCGCTTAGTAACGCGATGTTTACCCTGGTTACCAGCGTAAAAGTAAAAAAAAACAAACACTACATACTTACCTACCGCTGTCTGTCCCCGGCGCTGTGCTCTGCACTCCAACTGTACTGGCTTTGAGCGTCGGTCAGCCGGAAAGCAGAGCGGTGACGTCACCGCTCTGCTTTCCGGCCGCTGTGCTCACAGCCAGTACAGGAGGAGTGCAGAGAAGCAGAGCGCCGGGGACAGACAGCGGTAGGTAAGTATGTAGTGTTTGTTTTTTTTTACTTTTACACTGGTAACCAGGGTAAACATCGGGTTACTAAGCGCGGCCCTGCGCTTAGTAACCCGATGTTTACCCTGGTTACCCGGGGACTTCGGGATCGTTGGTCGCTGGAGCGCTGTCTGTGTGACAGCTCTCCAGCGACCAAACAGCGACGCTGCAGCGATCCGGATCGTTGTCGGTGAAGGGGCCTTTAGTCTGCTGCAATCACTACAGTTAGCTGTAACTGTCTCAGCCTATTGGTTGCGATTTCTTTTGTTCCATACAATTGGGTAACTCTCTCCATGTGCGCTATAGGAGCATATAAGCATCATTGGGGGAACGTTTCCTGCTAAGGACCCCACTGAATAAGTTAGAACTAAGAGCTGCTGTATTACATGGAATTATGTAAATTATCACAATGTAATACTACCTTTCACTAGCACAAATCTCTGCAAGTGAAACTTCCCTTTGTTAAAAAAAGCTGTTGGCTGTGGCTCTTAAGTGCACCTTTAAAATTAACTACAATGCGCCTTACGGCACCTACAGGTACTGAGCCTGATGCATCTTATGCTAGCCTGAGTACAGTACAGAAGATATCACTTGAGTGATTTGAGTGATTTACAACAAATGAAATATTCCACACGCATCTTTATAATTTAGACTCATTTGGAAGCGGACACCAACATTTGCATATTTTTGTAAGAAAATGAGCAAAAGTGCTGCGTGTAGCAGAAACAAGTTGGTATTTTCATTGATAGACTATTCCTGGATGTAAAAATGTTTTTATAGCATTACAAATAAACATGAAGATTTCATATCCGTGGAACGGGATCTTTTCTTGCAATACTATGGCTTTCTCCATCCCTGGCAGTGACGTTACTTTCAGCTCAGGAAGAGTCAGGATCACGTTAGACTACCAGGGTGAGCTGGCTTATTCTTTTTATGTACATACCAACATTTGCACCTTTTCAGGGTTTTATTTAAAGAAAAGACTAATACTACATTTCCATTCATCATTTGCATTTGGAGCTGTTTACACCAAACTCTGGTATGACCTGCTCAGAAAATGTGAGCCATTGTTTCCTAGTGTCATTTCTTCTGGGAAGTATAATAGATACCTGTATTTGCTATATCTGTAATCATTAATTTTTATCACAGAATGGTACAACTTTTGGAAATACTAAATGGCATACACTTGATTTTATTTCTTTGTTGTCCTTAACTTCCATATTTTTTTAAATACTTCATTTTGTGTTTCATCTGCTTCTCAAAACAGAAGTTACCTTTGATTGAATGTATATGATATACATATACAGTATATATACATGTACAGGGCAGGCGTCATCACCCGGTGCACCCGGTCAAGTGACAGGGCCTGGACAAATGAGGTGGGGCTCAATGGCTGTCAGGGAAGCCGGCACTCTATGGGGCCTGTGAGTCGGGGAAGCCCAGTGCCAGCGCTGGCACATGACCCCCCTTCAAATTCTCACCTCTCCCCATTCTATGCTGCTCTGGTCTCTTCAGCATCTTCTGACTCTCTGTCACGTGTCAGGGCATGATAACATCACTACAGCTCGCCCTTTGTGCTGAACAGTGCAGACTTAGTAGACACTGAAGATAACCGAGCAGCAGGGAACGGGAGAGGTAAATGTGGCACCCCTAGGGGTATTTGCCACAAAAATAGTTACTGACAGTAAATGCAAATACTAAAATAGCAAGACTGCACTACCACCTCCGGCCAGAAGGGGGAGCTCCAGAGGCTCCCCTTGATCCATTCTGGTCTGAGAGAAGAACTGGCAGTTGGGCTAAGGAGCTGAAAGTGAGAGGTCATACAGTTGAATCTCTAACAGCCCTGTGACTGTTACCAGGCCTAAATCACCGACCTGAGGAGAAGAGGGATAGAGAAAAAGGACATTGTGAGAACCGGGTAGCATTAATCACTACCCAGAACAGGCGCAAAGACAGATACCGGATCCGTGGCTGTATTCATTACATATAATATAGCAACCGGAAAAACGTGAGGTGATATCAGCTTCACTAGGGTCGGACGCAGCAACAGACACAGAGTTCAGCGGTACTCCTGGAGGGGGTAAGCCGATAAAAGGACTCGGGTTGCCCGTCGAACCAGGACCCGGAGGGGACAGATTGGGCCGGCAGCCAGTTCACATACAGCAGCAGGGCCACACAGATATTGCGTACAATAAGAGGCGAAGACCCCGGCAGGGTCAAAGTAACTCAGAGTTCCCATACAGACTCCGGTGACAGGACTGGTTGTAAATCCTTTTTTGTTAAAGTAAACTGGTTAAACGTTCCAGTGCCTCAGTCTTTCATTTGGACAATAGCCATCTATCCAGGATTGGGATCATCACCGCTGGGAGAACCTGCTGCTGATCAAGTAAGTGCCTGTTCCCTCACGATACCCTTTACACTGTGCATTGCCTGAGGCCACAGCACCGGGTCAAGCCACCCGTGACACCCCCCTCAACAGACAGACCCCATTGGTCTGGTGCTGGGTACCCCGGTCTCTTGGGCGTCACAATTGGCGTCACGAACAGGATCTAGCCAGCCCGTATACCGGGTATTGTGTGCCGTGATTGGAGCCCAAAACTGTGAAAACTTGGATGAAAAATCTTGAAAATTGACTTTATTAAAGAAAAATCCATTCTCCATTGAAAACTATTGAAAGTGACTTTTCCCCATTGGTTATAATGGAGTAAAGATGGCCGCCATCCCCTGAGGTAATCACTTCATAACCGTTAGGCACAAGACTGTTAATTGAGCTACGCCATCACCTGAGCCCCAGTCTAACTGACAAACTTCAGAATCCGCCATTACAGAGCGCGGTGGGTGGGAGCAGCAGGGGGCGTGTCATTGTGGGCGGCACCAAGCTGAGCGCTCTGACATCAGAGCAAGGGGAAAATCGATCCTGCTGCACAGCGGAACGAATCTACACTATCCCGACGGAAGCGGAGGACCGGAAGGGTCCAGATTAACTAAGGGGGCACAGTATCTCGCAGCACGGAGACGCCGCAGCACCCGGCGACGCTAATGCAGCTGAAAGACAGAGTGTCGATAGAGAGTCCGGTAGCGCAGCGGTGCAAGGAGTGGCGCCCATCATGCCGGTGCTGATGCCATATACCCCGGGTGGCCCATGGCTTCCAATGTATGAAGGTGAGCCTAATACCCTTGACTATTTCAGAGAAAAGATGCTGGCCCATTTTGACATGTTCCCTGTGGGTGAAGTTCAGCGTGTGAGTCTCCTGATGATGCAGTTAAGTGGCCATGCTAAGCGAGAAGTCACAGCATGGGCAGCTGATCTAAAAGGCACTGTTGAACGCATATTTGCTGGATTAAAAGCTACATTTGAAACCACTGCCAGCAGCAAAGCTAAAGTACGATTCTTTAATTGCAAACAAAAAGTTAATGAGGGCGTGAGAGACTTTGCCTTAAACCTGCAGGAAGCCCTTAAATCACTTACACTGGCTGAACCCATTTTTAACACCGGAGCGGATAAACTGCTAAGAGATCAATTTATTGAGGGACTCTACACCCCTTCTCACCGGGGGCATGTGAGCATGCTTGTTTTTAAGAACCCTGAATTGACATTTGCCCAATTAAAGGAGAGCGCTATACGTCTCCAGCTGGCAGAGGCACCTCGGGATCAGGATCCTGCGCAACTCATGGCAGAGGCTCCTCAACAACATGGAGTACCAGTGACATCAGCTATGTCCGGGGCCATTGCTAAGCCCCTGGGGCCCAGTACTAATGAGGCTCTTCAACAAAAGCTTGACTCTTTAACTGATGTTGTTGCTTCAATGGCTAAAACCATGCAGGAGATGAGAGGACCCAAGATGGAGTTGTCAAACCGTAGAGAAGGTGTTCCATGGATGAGACCCCGGAGATACCCGACATGGAGAGGACGACCCCGCGACCGCTACCAACCGGATGGACAGCCCATTTGCCGCCGTTGCCAGCAGCCAGGCCACTTTGCACAAGATTGTGATTTAAACGGGAATCCCCTGGGAATGCGGGCCGCTTCGCAGGAATGAACTTTCAAGGCCCAACACCCTGGCACGACAGGTACATCGGAGGACGACCCATTATCCCTATCGTGCTGGACGAAATGCCCCTCAACGCTTTGCTGGACACAGGTTCCCAGATTTCATCTATACCGTATATCCTTTATAAGAGGTACTGGGCTGATGCAGATATTGATAAAGGGCCCTCTGATGTTGAACTAGATATATGGGCCAGTAATGGTAAGTTGGTACCGAAACTAGGATTCAGGGAGATGACCATAAAGATTGGTAAAGTAGAATTGAAGAAACAGGGTATAATTGTTGTTGATGTTGACCGGCGGAACTGTGAACCAACTGTATTGATAGGAATGAATGTGTTAGAGAACTGCTTTTCCGAAGTCATTTCTGTCTTACAGCAAATTGCTGAAACTGCCCAATCCTGCCAGCAGAGAGTTCTCAGGAGGGAAATAAAAGTATTGATGTTAAGGCAACAGGTAGAAGTTGCAGGTGGAGAAATCGGCAGTGTGAGGGTAAGTGATCCAACATCTATTGTAATCCCACCAAAAACAGAAATGCTGGTATGGTGTAGAGCAGCCATTGGTACTAAGGGACGAGATTATCAAGCCTTAATAGAACCAGTGTACACCGACAGCAGGCCCACTATACTCACAGCACGAGGGATAGTCGAGGTACACCGGGGACGAGTGCCGGTACGACTTTTGAACTGTGGAGAGGAAGAGGTCACTTTGCCAAGGTATGCTACAATGGCAAAGCTATATACTGTTGACAACAATGCCATCACAACCATTGAACCCTTAGAACCAACCTGTCAGGTGGAAGGCAATGGCTCAGATGGAGAAATGGAGGATTGGTGCCAACAGCTACACGTGGGCATAAATTCAACACCTACCCATCAAAAACAAGGGGTGTATAGGCTAGTGACGGAATATGAACAAGTCTTCAGTAAACACCCATTGGACTTCGGACGGATAGAAGGGGTAGAACACACAATCCCCACCAGTGACCATCCCCCAATAAAAGAAAGATATAGACCCATACCGCCCGCTCACTATCAATGTGCAAAAGATATGCTGAGGGAGATGAAACAGGCCGGGGTAATAAGAGACAGCTGTAGCCCCTGGGCGGCCCCTCTAGTGATTGTCAAAAAAAAGGACGGAACCATGAGAATGTGCGTAGACTACCGGAAGATTAATAACATCACCCATAAAGACGCCTACCCCTTGCCTAGGATAGAAGAGTCCTTAACTGCTTTGAAATCTGCTAATTATTTTTCCACCTTAGACTTAACAAGCGGGTATTGGCAAGTCCCTGTGGCTGAGCGAGATAAGGAAAAGACGGCATTCACCACACCAATGGGTCTATGTGAATTTAATCGCATGCCGTTCGAACTCTGCAACGCATCCGGTACCTTCCAGCGGCTGATGGAATGCTGCCTCGGACACAAGAACTTCGAGACCGTCCTCCTGTACCTAGATGATGTGATCGTCTACTCAAAGACTTACGAACAACACTTAATAGACCTGGCAGAAGTGTTCGAAGCCTTATCCAGGTATGGCATGAAAGTCAAGCCATCCAAATGTCACCTTCTCAAGCCAAAGGTACAGTACCTGGGACACATCGTGAGTTCGGAGGGAGTAGCACCAGATCCCGAGAAAATAAGCGCCATAAGGGATTGGCCAAGACCTACCAGCGCAAAAGAAGTGAGACAATTCCTGGGATTGGTGGGTTACTATCGCAGATTTATAAAAGGATTTACCAAGTTGGCAGCACCCTTGCAAGACACCTTGGTAGGGCAGACGAAGAAACCTTCAAACCGAAACCCTCCTTTTCAGTGGAACGACGAAAGGGAAGACTCCTTTGAACAACTAAAGAAGGCACTAACCGGAGAAGAGGTTCTGGCATACCCAGATTACCATCAACCTTTCATCCTCTACACCGATGCCAGTAATGTGGGACTAGGAGCGGTGCTGTCACAAAAGCAAGAAGGTCGGGAGAAAGTCATCGCCTTTGCAAGTAGAAAGCTCCGGCCTACTGAAAGAAATTCAGAAAATTACAGCTCCTTCAAATTGGAACTACTGGCAGTAGTTTGGGCTGTGACTGAACGTTTCAAACACTATCTGGCCGCTGCAGAATTTATTGTCTATACTGACAACAATCCGTTGACCCACCTGGACACAGCCAAATTAGGTGCGTTAGAACAGCGATGGATAGCCCGGTTATCTAATTACAACTTCAAGATCAAGTATCGAGCAGGTCGCAAGAATGGAAATGCCGATGCCCTATCCCGGATGCCACACTTGAGAGATGTAGAAGAGGAAACGGGGGAGCTTGAAGAAATTGAACTACCAGCCTTCCATCATCCCAAGGCAAAACATCATCAGTCAAGTACCTATCAGAAACAACAAGAGGTGAATTTAAATCCGTTAGCACACCATAGATGGGCTGACACCCAAGACAGCAATCCGGCTGTGAAGTTGGTGAAGGAACTGTTGACTGAGCAAAGTGCATATCCCGATGAGGATGCCCCAGAAGAGACGCATCAACTCTGGAAAGAGAGAGGCAAAATGTTCCTGTATCAAGAGAAGCTCTGTAGAAGGTACACCAATCCGAAAACACATGAATTGGTTTGGCAGATTATCGTGCCTAAACAAGATGTCAAGATGGTCCTCGAAGCTTACCATAATGGTGCTGGTCACTTCGGTTGGAAAAAGTTAGAAGTACTTCTAAGAGAAAGATTTTATTGGGTCGGGATGAGAAAATCAATCGAACAGTGGTGCAGAAATTGTGGCCCGTGCAACCTCAGAAGAAACGATCAAAAGAACCAAAGAGCACCACTGCAGCCCATAATCACCAAACAACCACTTGAACTTGTAGCCATGGACCACGTGAAGTTGACACCAAGCCGGTCCGGCTATGTCTATGCCTTGACCAGCGTGGACCATTATTCACGCTTCTTGGTAGTAGTACCCGTAAAAGATCTGACAGCAAAAACAGCAGCCAAAGCGTTCCAAACGTACTTTTGTAGACCCCATGGATATCCGGAACAGGTTCTCACCGACCAAGGTACAGCCTTTGAATCAGAGATCTTCAGAGAATTCTGTAATATGTATGGTTGCAAAAAGATCTGGACGACGGCCTATCATCCACAAACAAACGGCTTATGCGAGAAGATGAACCATATTGTAATAGAACTACTAAAGACTTTACCTGAGGCAGAAAGGAATCAATGGCCAGAGAAATTGCCTGACTTGGTGGATCTGTATAATCATGTCCCGGTGAGTTCCACCAATTGCACCCCAGCTTACCTTATGCGTGCAAGACCCGGCCAATTACCAATCGATCTAGAAATGGGAATTCTGAAACCAGACGCAGAAGTCCAAGACTCCAATTGGGATATCATACGGCAAAAGCAGTATCGCCAAGTGCAAGAGAGTGTGGAAAGAAGCCTTCAGCAAACTAGAGAAAGACAAGAGCGAACTTTCAACCAGAATGCTCTAGCGACCCCATTAAGACCAGGTGACCAAGTGCTCAAGAGAAATCGTCGAACCAATAAACTGGACAATCAGTGGGAAGCCGTACCCTACACAGTTTTACCAACAAGAGTGGATAATCCTAAAATGTGTCTCATTAGCAAAAACGGAGGCTTAACATCTGTACTAGTGTCAAGAGACAATCTTAAATTATGTCCGGAAACATTGAAAGAGCCAGACGTTGTCCAGCCAGAACCAGAAGTTATTCAACCCATACAGGTTCAACCAGTAAAGGAAAAAGAAGAGGAAGTGTATCACACCTGTATAGGAGACTTTCCCAAAACCCTACTAACATACCATGGTGCAGTAGTGGTTCCCATGGTGGCCTTTTACCCAACACCAAACCCAATACCAGAAGTCCCAAGACAGGAAGAGGCTGACCCCGTACTACAGGAGGTTCCAGGCCAGGAAGAACAGATTCCTGGTCAGAGTAATCCCATTTACGGTGGACTTGCCAACTCCATAGTCGTGGAATTATCTTTAGCAGAGCGGGCAGATACTACATCCGCAGTAGACAGTAGTACACCACATGAAGAGACACCGCTATTACGTAGATCACAGCGTAGTACCCAGGGTCAATTACCGGCCAGGTATGCAGATTACCAACTATAAAGCTCATAATGTGAATTGTATATATGTTATGCCGTATATAGTTAAACAGAAAATGTAGTATAGTCATTGTTATCAGTCTGCAACGTTTAAGCCCAGTGCCTACAGAGACTTGTCTGTATGAACTTCTTGCATATTCTTGAACTTTTTATCAGCCCGGAGGCACTAAATCAAAGCTCCAGAAAGACTGCTTTTTGAACTTTGCTCCTCGCTCTTTTTGAACTTTCTTTAGACTTTATATTGATAACTCCGTTGGAAAAATGGAACTAAATTCCTGGACACAAAGTGCAGTGCCTTTCCTAGTACCTTCAAGGATAGAACTGTATTAATGGACGCTATTTGAAGTGACTTTGTACAGAACTATATTTTTGTTTCCTCGAGTGGTTTTTGTAACTTTTCATTTTTAAGACTCTGTACATATTAATTGTTATTTCAAAATGTTATTGTCCCACAGTCCCGGAGTACTGTTCTTAACTAAGGGGGAATGTGGCACCCCTAGGGGTATTTGCCACAAAAATAGTTACTGACAGTAAATGCAAATACTAAAATAGCAAGACTGCACTACCACCTCCGGCCAGAAGGGGGAGCTCCAGAGACTCCCCTTGATCCATTCTGGTCTGAGAGAAGAACTGGCAGTTGGGCTAAGGAGCTGAAAGTGAGAGGTCATACAGTTGAATCTCTAACAGCCCTGTGACTGTTACCAGGCCTAAATCACCGGCCTGAGGAGAAGAGGGATAGAGAAAAAGGACATTGTGAGAACCGGGTAGCATTAATCACTACCCAGAACAGGCGCAAAGACGGATACCGGATCCGTGGCTGTATTCATTACATATAATACAGCAACCGGAAAAACGTGAGGTGATATCAGCTTCACTAGGGTCGGACGCAGCAACAGACACAGAGTTCAGCGGTACTCCTGGAGGGGGTAAGCCGATAAAAGGACTCGGGTTGCCCGTCGAACCAGGACCCGGAGGGGACAGATTGGGCCGGCAGCCAGTTCACATACAGCAGCAGGGCCACACAGATATTGCGTACAATAAGAGGCGAAGACCCCGGCAGGGTCAAAGTAACTCAGAGTTCCCATACAGACTCCGGTGACAGGACTGGTTGTAAATCCTTTTTTGTTAAAGTAAACTGGTTAAACGTTCCAGTGCCTCAGTCTTTCATTTGGACAATAGCCATCTATCCAGGATTGGGATCATCACCGCTGGGAGAACCTGCTGCTGATCAAGTAAGTGCCTGTTCCCTCACGATACCCTTTACACTGTGCATTGCCTGAGGCCACAGCACCGGGTCAAGCCACCCGTGACACCCCCCTCAACAGACAGACCCCATTGGTCCGGTGCTGGGTACCCCGGTCTCTTGGGCGTCACATAAGTATTTGATTATTATTTTTTTTAATGTTTGGGGCATAATATGGGTTCCATTATACTGTATGGAACGATATATGGGGCAATTATACTGTATGGAGCAATATAAGGGGCCATTATATAGTGTATGGAGCATTATATGGGGTCCATTATTTTGCATGAAGTAATAAATGGGGCCATTGATTACTGTAAAGAAGACAATGTGGTTCCCATAACACTGTATGGAGGACTATGTGGTACGCCTTATACTGTATGGAGAACTATACAATACACTGGAATAACAGAGCTATATATCCAAAATATGATGTATAAAAAAGTATGTTTATTAAGTAAGCAAAAAACAAACATCAATATATGTAAATACACTTTGAGTCAGTTCCAGAAAATTTCAGAGAAAAAAAATCAGGTAGAGAGTGGCATCTACATCAATATTATATCAAAAAGATTTTTTTCTCACAAAAAATTGCATAGTGCTTATGTAAACCTGTGTGTCACTAAGGCAAAATGGGGGAAGATAGCGATGCTTCATTGTAAACCCGTACCTAAAGCCAAAGCTACTATATGCCCACCCCCTCAGGCAGAATCAAATTCTTACCCATAATAAGATGTAAGGATGAAGAGCCGCCAGCCCCTGTCTAAAATGAAAAGTCTGTAGTCACTCTGTGTGACTGAAGAATTGTAAATCTCCCCAGCCCATGCACTGTGCGTGGAGAGGATTTGTCCATTTCTGATCTACTGTAGAATTTACAATAGATATCACTCATGTAATGTAAGAAGTAAGTGAAATCTTTGGCATTGTGCTATACCTATATTTCTCTGCTGTATCTGTGCATCATGAATCATGGCATGTGTTAAAGGGCCCACTGAGACTCCTTTTCCCTGGGCCCACAAAAACCTGTAACCGGCCCAGTACATGTATATACATGCACTGTATATATTCTGCATATATTATATACAGATACATATGGTATTTACACACTGTATATCTACATTGGTTTCCACATGTACTGTATGAATAAGATAATAGGATAAATAATATTTCAGTCTACTTCCCACGTTATCAGCATGCTAGTACCTAAAACTATTCCTTGGCAAGAAGTATTCGAATGAATAATTTATGGTCAGGTAGAATTATGCTCTTTTTTCCATGCCTCAATAGCTTTTATATGCACAATGGAATCTTCATGACCTTTGCTCATTCGAGTTTCAAGGGCTTTATCGAAACCACTTCTTTGTAATCTGTCAATTAAAAGGTTTCTACATTTTTAGAAAATAATACCAACTCTCTAACAGACATTATAAAAAAAGACAACTCCAAGTCCTGATCCAGCAGCCTGCTACTTTCAGGGTTTGCATTGTTTTCTTAAACCCATACCATCCACTTGAGGCTCTTCAACAGAACCTATTCTTGTATGTGGTCCATAGAAAGAACAAATATAATAGAAACTATGTATAAATTCATAACAAAATCTGTTAAGTTACAGTATTAAATGCCCAATAAAGCACATGCTCTTGATTGACCTTAATAGTCACAGTTAGGCCTCATTCCGATGTCCGTGAGTCACGTACGATGTGTTGCTATTTTTTTCATATTCTTTTGGGCTGTTCACATGTCTAGTTGCCTGCAAAAATCACAGAGACATGTTTGTTTTTTATCTGAGTTATGGATCAAAATGACCCATACCAGTCTATGTGTTTGTTATAATCATGGAGAGCACACATTTGCCTTCCATGATTAACATTGAAATGTATAGGACAAGCTTTGTCATTTATTTTTTTCATTCTAGAAAATGACTGATGGAAAAATGACATACGGAACAAACACTGGTGAAAATCTGATCCAAAACACTGAAAAAAAAATCTATAATAAAAATCATGGACATCTGAATGAAGCCTTACTGGATGAAGGCATCTAAACAAGCATTTAAGACTCTCTTCTAAGAAGTACAGTGATTTCCATTATTGGACAGATCCCACTGACTTGTATTAAGGGCCACAAGGGTTCCATTATGGTTTCTATTGCATGCTGCACTCTTGTGTCAAATCTGATTAATCTACTGATGGAGCTTCCAATGGCAGCGTGAACATAGATATACCGTATAACATACTTCAGATTGCAGGTACCTTGTGGGATCATTGTTATTTGCCCTATGACATTTTTGCAGTGTACAGATAAGGAACATATAAACAATAAAACACATTCGATTCATCATCATGGCTAAACCCAACAATTTGGTGGGATAGGCCAACCATTTTATTTGTATGTTTGCCTCTCAGTGACTCTGTTTTCAATGATATGTCTGAAGAGAGAAGAATTGTCAGTTGGATTTGATTTTCTTGTTCTTTGGGGTTTTAAGGTAACGTTTAATCACCTATCCCCGTTCAGAACATTTGGACACTCGACCAAGCGTCAGGGTTGCCAACTTGACTTTTTATTTTTTTCGTGTCAGCTTACCAAAAAAAATCACAGACATGCAATATTTTTTACAGTCACATCTGAAACCATAATAAATCAGTATGATTACAAGTGATTCATGTCTACAACCCATAATTCTGATATGAAGACATCAGCGGCATTTACTGTGAACTGTGAAGAAATAATGATAGTTATAATCAAAATATTCTATAAAAACAATTTCGGCTTAAAAAAAAAATCGCGGACACTTTAGATTTTTTTTCCATGAACGGCAAAAAAGTGCCCTATTTTCATGGACTGTCCTGACATTTCTGGATGGATGGCAACTCCTCCAAGCATGTATGTGTCTGAGGGATTGGAATAATGATATTTTTGTGTACAGTCATTCTTAGTTGATTATTTTATTTTTATTGTGCTGTTGCCTACTGAGTTAACAGTTATTTTCTGGGACACATTTGGATAGATTTTTAGGCTGTAAATTTTTCTGAATCTGCGCCTACTTGACAAGGTGCGAGTTAATTCACTGGTGTCACTAACTGAAACAAATTTCAAGGATTCTTGAAGGATGAGTGGATTGAAGGGTAAGGACCATTGTCAAGGCTCACAGTGCATTATGCAGCAACAATACCTCCTTTCGTTCTTCTGCGTGTCTAACCATCATGGACAGGCTAGTGCTCGGCTGATGCAGATTGCCCGCGTAGCATTATTCACTCGACAAATTGTTTCATGTACATCATAACAGAGTAGATTCCATTCAACTATCTTTCAATCTCGCTTAGAATTATCTGTAATCATTGTTTCTATTCCAGTCTGCCGCAAACAGCATCTCAAGCTCTCTTCTCAATCCAGTGAGTTGGTATTATTATCAGCTCCATTCCTCCCCTGAGTACGCTATGTAAAATACGATGCACATCTTAGCGAAATTACTTGAAGGGAACTAAAATACAAATATTTTGCAGTAAAGTGATACAAGTCATGAGCAGGTGAGTCTACTTGTTCACCATCTTAGTAATACAGGCAGAAAACGGAGTGATTTAACCATGAACTGCCATTCCAGGTCTTGATAAGCATTTCAGGAAATAAATAGGAGGTATTTTCACGATGCTACAAATGAAGGTAGAAGAACTTGAAGCAGAAATGAATCTGAAAGAAACAGATGGAAAAAGCAATCTAACCACATCAAAGTGAAGTACATAGAAAAAGCAAATCGCAACGCGTCCAAATTAGCTGGATAGAGACAGGCGGAAGAAAAGCTGGTTCCCATTAAAACCAGCAATCTCTCTTGTACCACTGACATCATATAACACCTGATAAATCAATACTTGTTTTAACTCATCCCATCTAAAAGCTTTTCAACTTTTCTTTTAAAAAACCCCTCTGTGCTGCCTTTCTATTGAATTCCAATTGTTACTATTATTGAAAGACAATTTTGGTGAATTTCTACTACAGCCGATAATTGTTTGTGGTCCATGTCTCTAAAAGCTGGATGATACACAGTATAAGATAGAATTACTTTCCTTCAGCGTTGGAAATAATGGCTCGGAGAATACAGGTATATTCACAATTTGGAAGAATATTCTCCCAGCTCTGTAATGTTAGTCACCTTTGGCAAGATGAGTATGTGTTGTCTCTGCTCGCCTTGATAATATCACGAGGGCCTTCATTCAGGACTGGAGTATAGAAAGGCAAACATTTGGTATGATCATAAAATGCGTGGGTGACCTATGCTGGCCATAAACGTAATAATTGGCCAAAATAACAGGTGAGTAATATTTATTATTAAGTAGTGCCGGAATGAACATAGAACCTAGTAATTCTTATTGCCATTAGCGGCATATTCACTGCCTTTGCAACATAGTAAAACCCTTCTATTGTTGGAGATACATTGCTACTGGTAGGATCCAAGAAATAGCCTGTCACTCACGTTCACTGACAATTTTTCTCATACCTGATACATTGAAATCATTACTAAAACACCTAGATAACACGTCATTGTTGTCATAGTAACATCAACATACAAGTATCATATAAGTAGCAAATCTTTACAAGAAATATAATAGAAGGGTGAGTAGCAAAGTGTATTGTATCCACTCATAATAGAATAATACTTTGAATAGCACATCAAACTTTGTATTAATTTGAACATCTACTTGTCAAAGTTTTGGAACATGTGCTAATGAAAAGACTTAACAGAAATTTTACAGCCAATAGTAGATGCTTTACCAGCTCATTGACATTTTTCCTGGACAGAGATATTTATTGTTATTTTTATATTGTATATGCACTTTTAATGGCTCCATAATTTTATTCTAGTTCGGATATTCAAACAACTTTTGCCTTTTTTTGAGATGCAGAGGGCTTTAATTTTTATGCTATTTTTGCATTCATTTTATTTTTTGGCTGATATGGGGAGAAAATGTAGAGAAAAATAGGAAATATTTGTTTTACCTTCTTCATAGAAATTTTTTTATGTTGAACATATATTTTTTTTTAATAAGGGTGGGGCTAGAAACAGCTGTTTTGACTGGCAGTGTTTCTTTTGTTAGCTTACTTTTTTTTAGTTATACTTTTTAAGAATTTTATCTTTCATGCTTTTCTTTTCTTTTTGTTTCATTTATTTTATACACAGTGACTCCCATAAAATCTTAAAATAATTATTGGGGGGTAAGAGGGTCATTTCGACACATTAATACATTATTTTTATTTTTTTGCCGAACTCTCTTGTAATTTGAGCTGGTATGTTAACCCCAGCTACAAAGGAATTTCAGCATCCTGGCTGTATAGCAGAACCATCTGGGTTTTATAAGACCCAGCAGTTCTTGCTCCCCCCCTGCATCCAGTGATCACACATTCACTAGGTCCGGTGTTGTAAGCAGGGTGAGTGCGTACTAATCTGCAAATACAGTGCTTGTTCAGTGAGAAAGTAAACTTGATAGGCTATGTGCTCATGTTGAAGAATGTATGTTGAAGACTCCCTTGGCAGGAAATCCGCTTGTGTTTTTGCAGCGTTTTTTCTTGTTTTTCTCGCTTTTTCTCCATGCGTCCCAATACAATTATATGGAGGCAAAATCACCGAAATTCCACAAAATTAATTAACATGCTGCGTTTTTTCCCGCAATGCATTTCCGCTGCAAAAAAAAAAAAACACAGCATGGGCACAACAATGTGGAATTCCTTAAAAATAATGTGATGCAATTTGTAAGCATTTTTTAAACGTTTTCGCAGTGGAAAAATGCGGAAAAAACGCAACGTGGGCATATAACCTTAAAGTCTAAGGACAGTCATGAAGTAGTTAAATATACTGTAGATCCACCAAAGAAATGAATTTAAAATCTTTATTATATCATTAGGTTTACTTAGTGTGTAATGTATAAATTCAGTAAGCCACTCTTTTCTTGAAGGAAATCTGTCAGTAGAATTACCCTCTTAACTAGGGATGAGCAAACCCGCATGGTAAAGTTTAGGGTCTCTACCAGACATCTAGTATCTGTTACTGAACCCAAATACAGACTTTTTACTGTATGTCCGGTTTCATGTTCAGGTTCGCCAGTCTAATAAAGTTAGATGAAAGGCAGCAACCCAGCCAATCAGCAAACTTTTAGGCTGGGGCACTTTTGGAGCCATCACAGCAATGCCAAGTATTGGTATGGCTGTGATTGGCTGATGCAGCACATGACCCAGCCTGTATAAAGGCTGGATCATGAGTGCTGGCGCCATTATGCTCTCATTAGAGTAGGAAAAGGACTCATCTGGAGTGAGGGAGTACTGTGCCTTTAAGCCGCTATGTGTACTCTGCACCCCCCACCTGTGTGAGAACTGCTTCTTTAAGCTGCTTTGTGTACCCTGCATCCCACTGCCTTTAGGATTACTGTGGCTTTAATCTGCTGTGTGTACTCTGCCAAAAAGCAGCTGTGTCTACTCTGCACCTTCTGCCTGTGAGAGTACTGTGCCGTTAAACCGTTGTGTGTATTCTTCACCCATCGCCTGTCATGACCGACATGAGTCCAGCGGACAGTCCAGTAGAGAGCGAGGGATGAGGCACCTCCTAACAACAACCTGTGCCTATCCCTAAGCTCCCCTAATGCCCTATGTGGGTCCTTCCTAGCTGCCTAATCCCTAGCTGTCACCTCACTATACCCTGGCTAGTGAACTGGCCAGCAAGGACAGGGGGTAGTGACAAGCACGAGATAGACAAGGAAAAGGAACAAGAAACTTATCTCTAGCCTCCGCTGCCAAGCTCCACACAGCAGAGGATACGGAATCAGGAAACCAAACTCCACAGAAGTAGCAGATAAACCGCTGGCACCTGAGAGCTCCAAACTCTTAAGCTGGTCTTCATAGAATAACTCTATTACCAACAGTCAGCTGATGTGTCATGTGACTATTTAAAGGATGGTCACCACCCACATCAGCTGACCAGAAACAAAACAACTGCCAGCAAGGATACTGACATTAACCCTTGCCGGCCCAAAAAAGAAAAAGCCACATTTAAATTATAGCAAAACAAAAGCGGCCACGAAGCCAAAAATGAATCGTGGCAGTACCCCCCTTTCAACGAGGGGCCTCTGGACACTTAACACCGGACGACACGGGAAGTGACATACAGTGAAGATGCCTCAACCCACTAGGATTCACCTCCACAGTCACCTGATCATCAGGTTTATGGCAAACGCAGCTCAATGGTGACTGAAATAACATAGGCTCTGGAGACGCAACAAATCTCCAGAGCGACAACCAACTGGAAGGTCCTAGCTCTGAGAACAGCCAACACTCGATTCAGCCCATTCACCTACAACTCAAGGTCCCAGATGTGTACTTCCACTTGATGTTCCTTCAGTAAGAGACAACAGAGGCGTCCCCCTGTGTCACCAAACTCATAACCTCACTACATTCAGTGGGAACCACCTCTCACTCCTGATGCTATCTTCTGAGAGGACCCCAAAACTCAGGGTTTCCTTGTGTTGAGGGTTGAATCCTGCTCTATTCCATGGTAGCACCTTATCTGCTGCAACCAGAGAAAAAGGGGTAGGTTCAAGAAGGATGGCAGAGACCGTAGCTCCCAGGTAACAGTCTTTACAAGACTAGTCCCAACTTACTACTTCCCTTTGACCAAATTGTGTATCTTCAACCAGGGAAGGCGTAAGATGATGGGAGTTGACATATCCTCCAAGACGTAGCATGACAGTGACTCTTCATAAACAGTTCATATACGCAGGTTAATATTATCTACAACTTGAGTCAAACTCTGATTGACAGGGACAAAGTCAATCACATGAATGGAAATGGGTCTCCTCAGCATCCTTCCGATCAGACCGTGGGTCTGAACAAAGCAAGTCTCCACCAAATTTACTCCAGCTTGCCTATCCACCAGAAACTATATAATCTCAGCTTCTCCACCAACCACCACTTCAGCCATATTGGTAAACTGAGAAGTAAAGGTGGAGGAAATGTACACACCCTTGTCACCTTCCTCCATATGACCAGCGGAACGTGGCTTTTGTGATGGAGTACATTCTTCGGCACGAGCTGGGCAGACATTGATGAAATGATCAGTCAGACCACAGAAAAATATGCCCCTGTCCCACGATGAACCCCAGGAAACCTAGTTTGAGAGGAGGCTCCTCCCACCTGCATGGGTTCATCCGTCTGCACCAGTGTGTCCTCCTCCCTAGACAGAACAACAGGGGGTAGATTCGGTATATGTCTCTCCCTGAGGTGTCTGTCCAGCAAGATAGCAAGGGCCATGGCTGCCTCCAATGACCCAGGAGTGGCATACTGCACCAGAGTATCCTGTAGCCTAGCTGACAGACCCTGACAGAAATGACTCCTAAGAGCAGGGTCAGTGGCCCATCTCCGGAATTCTGAGTCATACTCCTCAGCTGGCTGCTGTTCCCCTTGCTTCATCTTACGGAGTCGAGACTCAGCCAGGAAGATGCCATCGGGATTTCCATATAACAGCGCCAATGCCATGAAAAATTTGTCCACTGACTGCAAGGATGGTGAATCGGTCAGCAGGGAGAAGGCCCAAGATTGGGGATCACCCCTGAGAAGTGAGACTATAATTCCTACACACTGTTCCTCACTCCCTGAGGAATGAGAGTGAAGCATGATATATAACTTACAGGCGTCCTTGAAGACCATAAATTTATCTTTCCCTCCAGAGAATCTGTCAGGGAGAAATATTTTGGGTTCAGGTTGAGCCTAGACATGAGCCGAGACCAAGAACTGCTACCTGGTAACCTCAACCGTGAGGGTCTGGATCAGGCAAGCAAAAGCCTCGGCTTGAGCCATAGGTTCACTGTAAAATAGTATGGGTTGGTAATAAAGTCACAATTGACATGGATAAATCCAGCGGATGACACAACAAAAACCAACAACTGGATGGAAAACGGGAGAGGAAGGCCCTGACAGTAGGAAGCGAGGGATGGGGCACCTCCTAACCACAACCTGTGCCTTTCCTTAACCTCCCCTAATGGCCTATGCGGGTCCTTCTCCCTGCCGCCGTCATGTGCCTAATGCCTAGTTGTCACCTCACTATACCCTGGCTAGTGCACTGGCTGACAAAGATGCTAGCCTCACCACTGCAGATGGTATAAACACAGGGGGTAGTGAGAAACACAAGACAGACAAGGAAAGGGAACAAGAAACTTAGCTCTAGCCTCCGCTGCTAAGCTCCACACAGCAGAGGATACGGAATCAGAAACCGAACTCTACATAAGTAGCAGATAAACCACTGGCACCTGAGAGCTCCAAACTCTTAGGCTGGTCTTCATAGAATAACTCTATTACTAACAGTTAGCTGATGTTTTATGTGACTATTTAACTCCTTAACCCCCAGAGCTTTTTTCGGTTTTGCGGTTTCGTTTTTTGCTCCCCTCCTTTCCATAGCCATAACTTTTTTATTTTTCTGTTATTATGGCCATGTGAGGGCTTATTTTTGTGGGACAAGTTCTACTTTTGAATGACATCATTGGTTTTACCATGTCGTGTGCTAGAAAATGGGGAAAAAATTCCAAGTGCGGTGAAATTGCAAAAAAAAAGGGCAATCCCACACTGTTTTTTTGCTTGCCTTTTTTGCTAGGTTCATTAAAGGGACACTGTCACCTGGATTTGGAGGGAACAATCTTCAGCCATGGAGGCGGGGTTTCAGCTGACATTGTTAATGATACCATTTTGGTGCAGATACGTTTTTTTGAAAACGTAATTTTGGCACTTGGAATTTTTTTCTTGCTACACAGTTTAGCGATCAGGTTAATTCTTTAATTTATTGATAGATTGGGTGATTCTGAAAGCAGCATTACCAAATATGTGTAGGTTTTTTTTATTATTGTTTTATTTGAATGGGGCGAAAGGGGGGTGATTTGAACTTTTATATTTTTTGTCTTTTTTCATATTTTTTAAAAACATGGGAGGCTAGAAGCTGGCATAGCCTGATCGGCTCTACTACATAGGAGCGATGCTCAGATCACTCCTATGTAGGAGAATTACTGCATTGCTATGAGTGCCGACCACAGGGTGGCGCTCACAGCAATCTGGCATCAACAACCATAGAGGTCTTGAGGATACCTCTGGTTGTTATGCCAATGAACCGATGATCCACGGTCACGTGACGGGGGTCACCGGAGCATGCATTTCTGGCCGGATGGCCGGAAGCGCTTGTTAAATGCCGCTGACAGCGTTTGACAGTGGCATTTAACTAGTTAATAGCGGCGGGTGGATCACGATTCCACCCACCGCTATACAAAACAGCTGACATGTCCCGGCTTTGATGCAGGCCTACCGTCAGAGCTCACATCAAAGCAGGGGATCTGCCATTGGATGTATTATTCTGTCCAATGTCAGAAAGGGGTTAAAGGATGGTGGGAGTGGTCATCACCTACATCAGCTGACTAGCAACAAAACAACTGCCATCAAGGAAACTGACATCAACGCTTGTTGCACCAAAAATGAAGAAAGCCACATTTAAATTATAGCATAAACAGAGCTGCCACAAAACCAAAAATGAATCATGACACCTCCTGTCAGAGTACTGTGTCTTTAAACCACTGTGTGTACTCTGCACCCCCCTTGCAAATCAGCCAACCAGTCTGAGCCCCAAGTCATGCAGCAATCTCTTCTGTTTTTTAATGATTCCATTGGCGGTGCTTCCATTGCCCATCCACCTGGTAATGCACCAGAAGTGGAAGAGACTGAGTGCATTGATACCCAACCACTTGTTATGTTGCAGGATAAGTACATGGGAGGACTGTTGCACACGGTAAGTTAACCACTGCTGGTCGATAATGAAACTCATTTGCCAACTGCAGCATCTTTCTGCAGTGTGCAGACCAGCAAGGAGGGCAGGATTGAGGAATGGGTGTAAGAACATGCTAGGGATGATAAGGTCCTGGACCCTACATGGAGCAAAGTCCATCCTAGTGACATGTGCAGTTCAGAGGAAGAGAATGAAGCCATGCTGTCACAGCAACACAGCAAAATATGTAGCAGGGTGCAAAGGCACAGCGGGCCGCCTCTAGCCAGTAAATTGGCTGCTACTGCCACTGCACTGCTGAAATAAGCATACCAAAGAAAGTTCAAAGAGCTCCCTGGTCTGGCATTTCTTCAGGGAATATGCTGCTGACAAGCAACAAGTATTTATCATACTGTGCCAGCAGACCCTGAAGAGAGGCATACAGTTAGGTCCATATAAATTTTTCTAATTTTGGTTACAGACATTACCACAATGAATTTTAAACAAAACAATTCAGATGCAGTTGAAGTTCAGACTTTCAGCTTTCATTTGAGGGTATCCACATTAAAATTGGATGAAGGGTTTAGGAGTTTCAGCTCCTTAACATGTTCCACCCTGTTTTTAAAGAGACCAAAAGTAATTGGACAATTGACTCCAAGGCTATTTCATGGACAGGTGTGGGCAATCCCTTTGTTATGTCATTCTCAATTAAGCAGATAAAAAGCCTGGAGTTGATTTGAGGTGTGGTGCTTGCATTTGGAAGGTTTTGCTTTGAAGTAAACATGCGGTCAAAGGAGCTCTCCATGCAGGTGAAACAAGCCATCCTTAAGCTGCGAAAACAGAAAAAACCCATCCGAGAAATTGCTACAATATTAGGAGTGGCAAAATCTACAGTTTGGTACATCCTGAGAAAGAAAGAAAGCACTGGTGAACTCATCAATGCAAAAAGACCTGGGCGCCCACGGAAGACAAAAGTGGTGGATGATCACAGAATAATCTCCATGGTGAAGAGAAACCCATTCACAACAGCCAACCAAGTGACCAACACTCTCCAGGAGGTCGGCGTATCAATATCCAAATCTACCATAAAGAGAAGACTGCATGAAATAAATACAGAGGGTTCACTGCACGGTGCAAGACACTCATAAGCATCAAGAATAAAAAGGCTAGACTGGACTTTGCTAAAAAACATCTAAAAAAACCAACACAGTTTTGGAAGAACATTCTTTGGACAGATAAAACCAAGATCAACCTCTACCAGAATGATGGAAAGAGAAAAGTATGGCGAAGGCGTGGTGCAGCGCATGATCCAAATCATACCACATCATCTGTAAAACAATGTGGAGGCAGTGTGATGGCTTGGGCATGCATGGCTGCCAGTGGTACTGGGTCACTAGTGTTTATTGATGATGTGACACAGGACAGAAGCAGCTGAATGAATTCTGAGGTATTCAGAGACATACTGCGTGCTCAGATCCAGCCAAATGCAGCAAAACGGATTGGTCATCGTTTCATACTACAGATGGACAATGACCCAAAACATAAAGCCAAAGCAACCAGGAGTTTATTAAAGCAAAGAAGTGGAATATTCTAGAATGGCCAAGTCAGTCACCTGATCTCAACCCAATTGAGCAGCATTTCACTTGTTAAAGACTAAACTTCAGACAGAAAGGCCCACAAACAAACAGCAACTGAAAACCACCGCAGTGAAGGCCTGGCAGAGCATCAAAAAGGAGGAAACACAGCGTCTGGTGATGTCCATGAGTTCAAGACTTCAGACAGTCATTGCCAACAAAGGGTTTTCAACCAAGTACTAAAAATGAGCATTTTATTTAAAATTATTTAATCTGTCCAATTACTTTTGGTCCCTTTAAAAACAGGGTTGCACATATTAAGGAGCTGAAACTCCTAAACCCTTCATACAATTTTAATGTGGATACCCTAAAATGAAAGCTGAAAGTCTGAACTTCAACTGCATGTGAATTATTTTGTTTCAAATTCATTGTGGTAATGTCTATAACCAAAATTTGAAAAATGTTGCCTCTGTCCAAGTATATATGAACCTAACTGTAAATGTTCCGAACCTTGGCACAACTTGTATGACGAGGCATCTAAATTTCAAGGTGCAGGGGAGTACACACCTTAAAAACATAACAGATCTGAACATTCTCCTGCTCCCTCTTCTGCTGTGGTCTAGCCCAATTCCTCCCACTCATGATCAACAGGGCCACCTGCCTCCCGCAAGGAGAGGATGTGACAGCATAACAACCACCACCAGTGTCACCGAGCATCCCCACAGCATTCCATGGAAGCGTTCAGCTTTCCATCCCCCAAACCCTTGCAAGAAAGAGGACATACCCCCCTAGCCACCTATGAGCCATGGCCCTAAATGACAGCATTTTCAAATTACTGGCCTTCGAATGCTTCAATTGTGGGGCCATAACTGCCCTGCACAAACATGTTGCGAACCAAATCTCGTGTGCGCTGCGCAAGGCCATTAGTGGCAATATCCACATAACAAACAATACTTGGATCAGTAAGCATAGCCAGGGAGGTTACATCTCCCTAACTGCCCACTAGATAAGTATAGTGGCAGCTGTGACATAGGTGGAAGGCATTTTAGGCGTAGCCCATGTCCTGCCACCACCGAAGATTGCTGAATGTTTATCTGTTGAGTTTGCCTCCTACTCCACTTCCTCCATCACCTCCTCATCTGGTCACAGTAAAACCTGCACTACCAGCTTCAGCACAGCCAGGGGGAAATGACAACAGGCCATACTTAAACTCATCTCTTTGGGGGACAAATCCCAGAACGCACACTGTGTGTGCCCTTTTGGCATTCTCACCCTGCTGCCAATTGGGCTTCCATGTAGTACGTGTGTGCTGTCTTGTGCTGCTTTGAATATTCCACCAATTTGGTCAGTGCTGATGACTCAATCATCAGCGTTACTATACCACTCATATACTTGCTGGATGATGATGAGGAGGAACAACTGTGTTCAGGACAGGGTGGTACTCAGATCATCTCACGGGCATCACTAGAGCATGGTTGGGGGTTTGTGTGGGTTTCATTTTCACATGTCCTTATTGTGCTCGTAGATATAAGTATATTGGAAATTGTTCTCTTTTTTCATACTTTGATTTGTAGCAAGAGATTTTTTTTATATTTTCAGAAAAGTCAGTCCAATCTTCAAAAAAAAAAAATATATATATACTCAAGGAGAGAATGTCCAACATTTGTTTGCCCAGTGGCCTCCACTGAATAAAGCAAAATACTTTATTTGTAAGGCCGAGATCACACATGCGAGAAACACGTCCGTGTCTCGCATGTGAAATCCAAACTCTGGCGCCGGCACTGTGGAGCGGAGCGTGCGGCCGCATAGCAACACATGGAGCCGCACGCTCGGCTCTGGAGTGCCGGCACCAGAGCTTGGATTTCACATGCGAGACACGGACGTGTTTCTCGCATGTGTGATCCCGGCCTAACTCAGATTTCAGAGTAGCTCAAGACACATTTTGGTGATCCCATGAAAGCCAAACATGGAATAAAACATCATTTTTTTGCCTGATTAATTTTAATACTGTATTTCAAACTTGTCACATTAAAATAAAACAGACATAGAAAGATGCAGACAATTATAAAGAATATAACGTATTCCAGTCGGACTACAAAAAGAGTGAACTATTAGGGTATGTGTCTACGTTCAGGATTGCATCAGGATTTGGTCAGGATTTTTCATCAGTATTTGTAAGCCAAAACCAGGAGTGGAACAATTAGAGGAAAAAGTATAATAGAAACATATGCACCACTTCTGCATTTATCACCCACTCCTGGTTTTGGCTTACAAATACTGATGAAAAATCCTGACCAAATCCTGATGCAATCCTGAACGTGGACACATACCCTAAGGCTGTGGGTTACATTATCCCTGAGACATTATTTGCAATAGTCTAGCTACTGGGAAGAGGGAACAGAGGGGACCCAGTCCCACTGACGCCCACCCAGGGCGACCATATCTCTTAACTTCCGTCATGGCCAAAAGTTTTAAATAGCAAAAATTCACCACACACTCTAATGGAATGATTTGCAACCATCTGTGGAATTTTATTTTAGACAAAGAAAAAAAGTGCCAAGTTACAAAAATTGGTCCAAAACCCAGTAAAGTAGAGAGACACCCGAAGTTTCGACCCTCATGGGTCTTAATCATGGGGTTTACTAAAAGACAAAGGGTAAGCGAATAAAAGACATGTACATATATACAAGAAGAACAATAAGAACATACAGAAAAAAACAATATAACAATAAAAAGAAGTTCTCAAGGTGCAAATGGCACAAATAGAGTTGCAACCCGGTCTAATACATTAGTCGATATCTAGCTACATAATATAGAACCATATGAATAGGAATAAGGTAGGGAATAAGCCGTACAGTATCAACTAGTTTGTGTGCATGCTAGGGTCCTGAATAGGGTAGGGAATAAGTCATACAATATCAACAAGTTTATGAGCATGCTTGAGTCCTAAATAGGGTAGGGAATAAGTCATACAATATCAACAAGTTTTTGACATGCTTGAGTCCTAAATAGGGTAGGGAATAAGTCATACAATATCAACAAGTTTATGAGCATGCTTGGGTCCTGAATAGGGTAGAGAATAAGTCATACAGTATCAACAAGTTTATGAGCATGCTTGAATCCTAAAGAGGTTGGTGTAGGACATAAAGGACCTAGGAGGTTCCAATAATTAAGAGAACCAGGAAGCAAGGACAAGGGAAATAATCAAAATAGCATTTGTATGGTAAATACCTTGGGTTCAAAAGGAATGGGAGCCAGGGTTAGGGCATAGCCATATATTTTTATTATTATTATTATTATTATTATTGTTATAGCGCCATTTATTCCATGGCGCTTTACATGTAAGGAGGGGTATACATAATAAAAACAAATACAATAATCTTAAACAATCCAAGTCATAACTGGTACAGGAGGAGAGAGGACCCTGCCCGCGAGGGCTCACAATCTACAAGGGATGGGTGAGGATACAGTAGGTGAGGGTAGAGCTGCTCATGCAGCGGTTTGGTCAATCGGTGGTTACTGCAGGTTGTAGGCATGTCGGAAGAGGTGGGTCTTCAGGTTCTTTTTGAAGGTTTCGATGGTAGGTGAGAGTCTGATATGTTGTGGTAGAGGGTTCCAGAGTAGGGGTGATGCGCGAGAGAAATCTTATGCACAATTGTGGGAAGAGGAGATAAGAGGGGAGTAGAGTAGGAGATCTTGTAAGGATCGGAGGTTGTATGCAGGAAAGTACCGGGAGACGAGGTCACAGATGTATGGAGGAGACAGGTTGTGGATGGCTTTGTATGTCATAGTTAGGGTTTTGTTCTGGAGTCTCTGGGCAATGGGGAGCCAGTGAAGGGATTGACAGAGGGTCATAAGTAAGAGTATATAAGCTTCCATGGTAGAGAATATGGTAGAGATACATATTGTAAGAAAAGGGTCACAAATAGAAAATGTATAGTACAGTACCTACGTAGTAAGGGATGTACCGGATAATGGTAGGCTGTAAATAAATGGTAACCTGAGGAAAGGATAAAAGGGGATTTGAATTTTCTTTAATGAAGTCAAACGCCGGGTATACCTCTATATGAAGTAAATATACCTTTGGAGGATATGAAATGTACCAGGTAATGATAGTAGGTCAGAGGTAACCTGAAGAAAGGTTGAAAGAAAAATATAATTAACTTATTTAATATTTTTCAGACCAGGTGTATCTCTATGTTTGTTTCTCTGTTTGTGTAAAAGAAAGTTGGCCAAAAGTTTTGGCACCCTTGAAATTGTTCCAGAAAATGAAGTATTTCTCCCAGAAAAATATTGCAATTACACATGTTTTGTATACACATGTTTATTTCCTTTGTGTATATTGGAACAACACAAAAAAACTTAAAAAACTAAATTGGACATAATTACACACACACAAAACCCAAAAATGAGCAGGACAAAATTTTTGCATGCTCAACTTATTTGGTTGCACACCCTTTGAAATAAATAACTGCAGTCAATCACTTCCTATAAGGAAAAACAAGCTTCTTACACCTCTTAACTGGAATTTTGGATCATTATTCTTAGGCAAACTGCTCCAGGTTTCCCAAATTTGAATGAGGCCTTCACCCAACAGCTATTTTAAGATCTCTCCACAGATATTCAATCAAATTTAGATCCAAACTTATTGCTGGCCACTTCAGAACTCCCCAGCACTTTGGTTCCATCCATTTCTGTGTGCTTCTTGAAGTATGTTTGGGGTCATTGTCCTGGAAGACCCATGACCCAGAATGCAAAGCCAGCTTTCTGACATTGAGCAGCACATTGTGACCCTAAATCCTTTGGTAGTCTTCACATATCATGATACCTTACAGTCAAGGCACACAGTGCCAGAGGCAGTAAAACAAACCCAAAACATCTTTGAACCTCCACCATATTTAATTGTAGGTACTGTATTTCTTTGCAGGCCTCATTCTGTTTTCGGTAAAGAGTAGAATAATGTGCTTTACCAAAAAGCTCTATCTTGGTGTCATCTGCCCACAAGACGCATTTCCAGAATGATCTTGGCTAACTCATGTACATTTTAGCAAACTGCAGTCTAACTTTTTATGTCTCTATGCTAGTAGTCAGGTCTTCTTTTGTCTCCTACCACAGTGTTTCATTTCATTCAAATGTCAATGGATAGTTCACGCTGACATTGATGCACCCTGAGACAGCAGGACAGCTTGAATTTCTTTAGAACTTGATTAGCGCTGCTTATCCACCATCTGGACTATCCTGCGTTACAACTTTTCATCAAATTTTCTTTGCCCTCCACGTCCAGGGAGATTAGCTACAGTGCCATGGGTTGTAAACGTTGTGGTTATGTTGCACACCGTGGACAAAGGAACATCAAAATCTCTGGAGACTGACTTGTAGCCTTGAGGTTATTGAAATTTTTCAATACCTTTGGTTCTCAAGTCCTAAAACAGTTATCTTCTCTTTTTTCTGTTCTCTATGTTTTGTGTGGCACACAGAGACACACAATGCAAAGATTGAGTAAACTTGTCCCCTTTTTTTTCTGGTTTCTGGTGATTTTCATATTGCCCACACCTGTTACTTTCCATACGTGTGTTTGAACGAGCATCGCATGCTTGAAACAAAGTTGTTTACCCACAATGTTGGAAAGGTGCCAACGATTTTGTCCAGTGCTTTTTGGGGGGTTTTGTGTGAAATTATGTCCAATTTGCCTTTTTTCTCTGTTTTTTATTTGTTGTTCCAGTGCACTCAAAGGAAATAAACACGTGTATAACAAAACATGAGTAATTGCTATAATTTTCTGGGATAAATACTTCATTTTCTAGACTCATTTTCAAAGGTGCCAACAATTTTGGTCATGACTTTATATCTGTGTAAATGAATCACCATATTTGACTTATCTAGACTATTAATATGGGAATACAGATTGTAGACTTCTTAAAAAAGCCCTACCTGTATGCCTTGTATGAGATGACTTGTTGCTGACAAATCATCTTTTTTTTACTTTATATAAGTGACCTCTTCCAGATTCTGGGGAGGACATTGCCTGGAAGATAACTCTGCCTCCAGAGCTTATTTTACATGAAGGTGGAGTTACCAGTGTGATGTGTAATGGTTGCTCTCTGCTCTCCTGCGTTCAAGATATAAACATTGAGGGGGCACCACAGTCAAGACAGTGGGATCTGCATCCTGGCCTACAAAATTGAACAAAATAAAAGTAAAGACAGAAAAGCGTAGGTCATGAAAACGGGGATCACCACACACATGGATTAGGCCAAAGTCAACACAGTTCTTTATTCAAGTACAATAACAAATACTGTAGGAACATATAATAGAAAAAAACACACACAATTTAAAAACAGTTAAAAAAGGAAACACACTTTTCCTTTATACATAAAGCCCACAATATGGCTAACACCTGCGCAGGTTTACTAGGACCCTAAATAGGGTACCTATATGGACAGCACTGTAATTGACTATCAAGTATTAGGACACAACACATAAATGCATCAAAGAGGTGGAATAACGCCTAGGTATCACTCTTCCCTACTAAAATGCAACATAAATAGGGGAGAGAGTTATTATGTGCAAAAAAAACTTGACAGATGGAATAATCTCTAAATGTAAAACCTCCCTACTAAAGTACAATATAGGCAGTAATAGGGAAAAATAGTTGCTCTGTGCAAATAAGCTTGACAGTATCCCACCTGTACAAGGTGGTACTATATCACAAAAGAAAACACAGTTTAAACCTAGTAGACATATGGCGCTACATGCAGCCGACTAAACGAGATTTCACCTTCTTCTCTCACCCACATGGCTCCTACCACCGAATAGATTACGTATTTGCACCTAGATCTTTATGTTTTAGTTTTGAATAACTAAAGCAATTGTTACCATCCACCTCTCGTGTCTCCCCTTTTCCCCATAGTTTGTAAGCTTGCGAGCAGGGCCCTCACCCCTCTTGGTATCTATTTTGAACTGTGATTTCTGTTATGCTGTAATGTCTATTGTCTGTACAAGTCCCCTCTATAATTTGTAAAGCGCTGCGGAATATGTTGGCGCTATATAAATAAAAATTATTATTATAATTATTATTATCTTTACTATCCAACATACAAGAGGCAGATATAAATCCCTCCTTGTTTTCAAATCACTCGTATGTAACGGTAAAGTTAATTTTATCTAAACAATTTTCCCCAAACAGATCCTGGCAATTGAATGATTCACTCCTAGATAATCCCTCCACCAAACCTTGCATCGTTAAAGCCATTAAAACGTATTTTGAACTAAATAACAATGCTGAAACATCACCCTTAATATTGTGGGAGGCACACAAATCTGGGCTTCGTGGAGAGCTTATATCTATAGCATCCTACCTGAATAAAATAAAAAATAAAGAATTGAATGTCCTACATGAGGAGATAAAATGTTTAGAATCCCAACATAAGAAGACTTTGTTACCACAAACTCTTCTAGAACTCTCAGCCAAAAGACAAAGACTAAGGGATATCCTCGGAGAACAATCAGCAACATTTTTCGCTTCCTGGAAAAACCGCATATTTGTACATGGGAATAAAGCCTCTAAATTAACTATGTCACTTATTAAAAAGAAGCAGGCCCGCACATTTATCCATTCTATCAAAACTAAAGTAGGCCAAAAAACCAAAACTACTCTCAGATAGAGAAAGAATTTCTAAACTATTACAAGTCCCTATACCAATTACGCCTTGAAGAAGGAGAAAGAGAAAAAAGCCAGAGAAAGCAAGACATTCAAACCTTCGTAAATAGCATAAATCTCCCAGCCCTATCTATATCTCAGCAAGAACAATTAATCAAGCCATTTTCTCTTGTGGAACTCCAGTCGGCCCTGTCAAAGTGCCCCAAAGGAAGAGCCCCGGAACCGGATGGCTTTACAGCACATTATTATAAATCCAATTCTGAAATTTTGCTTCCTCATCTGCTCAATATGTGCAACTCTCTTCAGAGGGGGGAAACAGCCCCACGCCAGATTCTGGAAGCCAGAATCTCACTGATATATAAGGAAGGGAAAGATCCGGAACAGTGTGGCAGCTATAGGCCGATCTCATTGTTGAACATGGATCTAAAAATATATGCGAGACTAATGGCAAACAGAATGGCTGTTGTGCTGCCTCAACTGATTTCCCTGACACAATCTGGATTTGTGAAAGGTAGAGAGGGGAAGGATAATACGTACAAAGTCTTGCACCTTATGCAGTATGCAAAACTTAAGAAAATACCGATTGCACTAATGGGCTTAGATGCTGAGAAAACCTTCGATAGGGTTGACTGGATTTTCCTACAGGAAACATTACTAAAATTTGGTTTTTCCCCATCTTCGATATTGGCTATTATGGGAATGTACTCCTCACCCTCAGCTAGGATCAGAATCAATGGGTCGCTTACAGACTCATTTCAGCTATTCAATGGCACAAGACAAGGCTGCCCGCTGTTGCCGCTATTCTTCGTACTCTCAATTGAGCCTCTACTACAGGCCATACAACAATGCGTTGATATTGAAGGCCTTCATATTCAAGACACCCATTTTAAGGTGGCGGTGTTTGCGGATGACCTATTATTAATAATTTCAAAACCATTAAAAAGCATTCCAGCCATTATGAACACTTTGGAGAGCTACAGTAAACTATCCAATTTTAAAATAAAAAATCCAAATCTGAGCTACTAAACCTTGGATTATCTAATAATATAGTCAACAGCCTTAAATCGGCATTCCCCTTCCCTTGGAAGCCGAAAAGTTTAACATATTTAGGCATACAGTTATGCATCTCGGATAAAGATCTCTTCACTCTTAACTACACCCGATTATTGGAAAGCACTACCACACTCCTCCGCTCTTGGAAAGACACATACCTATCTTGGATAGGCAGGAAAAATATTTTAAAAAGCATAATTCTCCCAAAATTTATCTACATTCTCAACATGCTCCCAATTCATTTGCCGTGCTCCTTTCTAGCTAAAGTGCATTCCTTATTTTTTAACTACATCTGGCAAAAGGGTAAATCACGCATTAACACCAAAACGCTTTCTCTTCTGAAAGACTTGAGAGGGATTGGAGCTCGAGACATTTTAAAATACTACCAGGCAGCCCATATTACAAGAACGATCCACTGGATCAGGAAATCAGTAGATAAACAATGCTTAAGCATTGAAGAAGCAATGTCCCCCATACCTCTGCACTCTATGTTACCGGGTCACACCAAGGACTTGATTCCACCTAAACTAAAAAATATCCACACCTTAGCTACTTTTAAAATATGGAGGAAAGTTGGCCCTACGCTGATGCCCCCTCTCTCACCACTGACCATAATCACTGACCTTTTGGACTCACTTCCCAGCTGTGCAGCCCATATCCCACTTGAGCAATCGTGGATGGGACACTTCTCCCCTTACAAGATTTGCTTCAAATCCCGGGACTCTCAGGCCTGACATTTTTGCAATATGGTAAACTTTCTCATCTCATTCGACAACACCGCCAATCAATTGACTTCAGTAGACCACTAACCCCTTATGAAACCCTATGTGCCAGATCAAAAATACCCACTAAGACTCTCTCGATAATATACCAATCTCTGCTTCAAACAGACACCTCAGTGAAAAGAGCATATCTAGTTCGATGGGAAAAGGACCTAGGCACTTCCTTCTCAGATCCTCAAATCAAATAGATATATAAAAATTCACATGGCCCTTCTACCTGCGTGCGCATTCAGGAAAACTCATTTAAAATTATTTCCAGATGGTATTTAACTCCCAGTCAAATCAAGAAATGGTATCGCTCAACCAATTCTGACTGTTGGAGATGCGAGGCTGATGACGGCAACTTCTTACACATATGGTGGTCCTGCCCATCCCTTACCCCCCTATGGAAGCCGGTAGCCTCTATCATCCAAGATTTACTAGGGAAAAGCACTGCTTTAAAACCGGAAAATGTTTTCCTGAACCTACCACTATGGCCAGGAGACGAGAATGCTTCCAAATTGTCACAATTCATTATAGCGGCAGGTAAATCCTTGATCCCCTCAAATTGGAACACTAAAGATATACCCACAATTAAGCAAATTTACCTCAAAGTAGATCAATTGTACCGCATAGAGGAACTAGCAGCAAAAACTAATCACTCCTTTACCAAATTTCAAAATGTCTGGAATCCTTGGACCCGATTCAGGACTCAGACTATTTTTTATTCTGAGATATAATCATTAAACAAATGTACTCATTCCAATGTGTCTCCACTCTTCCCCCCACCCCCTCCCCTGCCTTCCCTCTCATCTTTCCCTCTTTCTCATTCCCACTTACTTACACTTTCTCTTTACCTCTCTTTTTGAATTGATAATTGTTCAATATTACTTCTCTTTACAAGAGGATAAGCGTTCGATACTTTGTTTACTATTACTGTTAAAAATACTTTTGAGAGACTGATAACAGAGCTCCTTTGATCTGTTTCTTTGTACCAATTTGAGGTTCTCTTAATTGTTTACTGATCATTATTACACTATATCTTACTCTCTTAAACTGTTTGTTAACCTTAAAAATTTTTCAATAAAAATAACATTGAAAAAAAATAAATAAATAAATAAAAAAAAAAGAAAACACAGTGCTGCTAGTTATATAGCCAATACCGCTCCCACTCATAGAGGATACCTCTACTAGGTGTACACAAGAATTCTGGTAATCCTAACTCGCATCAGCAGCTATAACTGACTGTGGATAATAACAGAGGACCTCCTATGGAGCCGAACACATACGATACCATGAGCCAGCTACAAGCGGTAAATAACCTAGTATTACCAAGCGCAGGTGCAGTATAATGCAGCACTACTATAGGCAGATCCTGAAGTATAAAGCAGCCCCCCTATAGGCAGATCCTGAATTCTAAGGCAGTCCCCCTATAGGCAGATCCTGAAGTATAAGGCAGCCCCCCTATAGGCAGATTCTGAAGTATAAGGCAGCCCCCCTATAGGCAGATCCTGAAGTATGAGGCAGCCCCCCTATAGGCAGATCATGAAGTATAAGGCAGCCCCCATAAAAAAAACAATAAATACTCACCTCTCTTCTTACTTGTTCCAGCAGTGCTCCAACCTCTCGCTCTCTTGGTGATGACGCCAGACGCTGACAGGGGGATGATGGGAGAATGAGCGCAGCGTTTCTTCCCTCATCAGTGCGGTGACAGCGTGGGGCCCAATACTGGCACCGCCTGCCCCGGCCTGCTCAGGGACCCCATAGCAGGCGCCAGAGCCAGGGAGATCGATTCTCTCTGCTCTGCCGCAAAAGGTAACTGTATCGGTGCGCCGCATGCCTCCCCGGTAGCTACGCTACTGCGTGATTGAGCTTGTATATATATATATATATATATATCTCGTATATATATATATATATATATATATAAGCTGTAAACATATACAATATAGTTATACCTTTGCCTCCTATAATCTCTTTAAAAAACAGAATTTTATGGCAGCTTTAACACCTCAATAAGCCATATATCCAATAGCCACGGTGGGACTAATGACAGGGTTTGTTCAAATGTGTTGTGTAGAAATACATCTCTGGAAAGAAAATCATGGATGTCTCTCTATTCATCAAGAATGAGATATCTAAACCTGTTGTTAAAGCTTCTAAACCTAAATTGGTACAAGAAGCGATGTGATTTTTGTTTGACACTTTCTTGAAATTGTCTTAATTCTTTTTATTGAAACCAGTATAACCATTCCTCATCTCTATTGCAAAGTGAAATTGGTAAGGTTTTGCAGACAACAAAAAGTAAAAAGAAACCTCTTATTGTACAGCGATGTTTAATAATTTTGTTTGATGTAACAATAGTGGACTGTTAAAGTTTCTCAATATTTTCATTGCAATTTCTTTTTTCCCGGATATTAAGGCTATGTGCACACGTTGCGGATTGGGGTGCAGAATTTTCTGCACAAAATCCGCATCTCCTGGCAGAAAATGCAGGTCTGGATTTGACACGTTTTTATGCGGATTTTGTGCGTTTTTGATGCGGATTTTGTGCTGATTTTCTGCGTTTTTTACCCCTGCGGATTTCTATAATGGAAGGGGTCAGAAATTCTGCAGTTCCGTACAAGAGAAATAGCATGCTACTTCTTTTGATCTACAGCGGTTTTCATGCAGATTTTTCTGCACCATTAGCACAGCTTTTTTTTCTATTGATTTACATTGTACTGTAAATCACTTTGCGGAACTGCAGCGTTTCTGCACGGAAAAATCTGCTGCAGATCCGCAGTAAATTTGCATCGTGTGCACACAGCCTAAAGGGGTTATCTCATTGAGACAACTCCTGACCATAATAAGTTGTATAAGGGCAGTCCCATACGTCCAGATAATTCCGGTACCGGAAAAAATCGGTACCGGAATTATCCGTGTCCATGTGCCCCTGCGTTTATGTGGCACATCAGTGTGGCACACGTGTGCCGCCCGTGTGCCCACTGGGTACCACACGGAGCGTGCAGGAGACAGCGCTAAAGTTTAGCGTTGTCCCCTGCTTCGATCTGAAACCGCGATTCATATCTTCTGGGCAACAGCGTTTGCTGCAGAGAACATATGAATAATCCTTTTTTTTTTAAGTTTATCGTGTATAAAATAAAGGTCCATGTCCCCACCCCCTGTGCACCCCCTCCCCCCCGCTGCTCTGAAAATACTCACCCAGCTGCCTCGTTGGCTGTCGCTCCTTCCTCTCCTGGCCGCACCTTCTACTGTATGCGGTCACGTGGGCCGCTCATTTACAGTAATGAATATGCATACGCATATTCATGACTTTAATCAGGGCCCCAAGCAAACGCTGCTGCACAGAAGATATGAATCGCGGTTTCAGCACCAAGTGGGGGGGACAGCGCTTACTGGAGTGCTGTCTCCTGCACGGCACACGGACTGCACACGGACAACGTCCATGTGCGGTACGTGTTTTACACGGACCCATTGACTTTAATGGGTCCATGTAATATGTGCGCTCCCACGAACACTGACATGTCTCCGTGTTTGGCACACGGAGACACGGTCCGCAAAAAATCAATGACATCTGCACAGATGCATTGATTTTAATGCGTCTACGTGTGTCAGTGGCTCTGGTACGTGAGGAAACTGTCACCTCACGTACCGGAGCCCCTGACGTGTGAAACCGGCCTAAAAGTAACTTCTGTGGTGACAGCTTTAAGCTGTCATTTAATTAGATAGATGGACATTCATCTCAGATTAGTTTAAAGCGAACCTGACAGTAGATTCATGCTCCCGAACCAAGGCCAACGTGAAGCAGAAAGCATATGGACTAGTAAATGGTGCAACATCTTCAGGAGGGAATAGCTACACTGAAGCTCATTCAAGAAGATGAGGATTTCCTTGATAGCAAAGAGTCTCTTCAGAATTTTGCAAGATAAGAATTTTTCAGAGTTTCTAGAGAAGCTATAACAGAGTAGAAATAACTATGCAATATGTTCAAAGAGAAGCACCTTTCCATGTACCTGCAGCAGAAGAGAAATGGAAGTATGTGACCCAAAGAAGCAGGAGGATGAGGAGGCAGTCAGCACACATACCGCTGAAGAACTGCTACCAGGCTTTTACGCAGGACAGCTACGAATATGTACATAAAAAAAGTGCTTTTCCCACAAAGTACACTCCAGTAAGAAATCAGAAGCGTCTTGCAGGTTGAAAAAGAAGCGCTGTGGTGAAGAAGAAAAGGAGACGATTCCCCACTTTGAGGAACAGAAGCCACCATCTGCCACCAGACATCACCTGACAAGCAGTGTTCTGTCTTCCAGGTGCACAAATCAAAGATGTGTTTGATAGGGTACCAAAACTCTTTAGTGCTACAGACGACCACCCACAACTACTGATACACGTAAGAAGAAATGACAGCAAAATAGGACCTGGAAACTATATTCAGAGACTTTGAAGACCTAGGCCGGAAAGTGAAGGAACATGGAGCACAGGTTGTTTTCTCTTCCATCCTCCCAGTGGAATGACATGGATTAACCCCTTTCTGACCTCAGACGGAATAGTACGAGCCCACATCAAAGCCGGGACATGTTTATTGAAGACCACTATGGTTGTTGATGTCAGATTGCTATGAGCGCCACCCTTTGGTCGACGCTCATAGCAATGCAGCAATTCTACTACATAGGAGCGATCTGAGCATCGCTCCTATGTAGCAGAGCCAATCAGGCTATTACAGCTTCTAGCCTCCCATGGAGGCTATTGAAGCATGGCAAAAGTAAAAAAATAAAATAAAAAAAATATGAAAAAAAAATTAGAAGTTTAAATCACCCCCTTTCGCCCTATTCAAAATAAAGAGATAAAAAAATGAAATATAAACATATTTGTTATCCACGTGTTCAGAAACACCTGATCTATTGATTAAAAAAAGGAATAACCTGATCGCTAAACGGCGCAGCGAGAAAAAATTCGAAACGCCAAAATTGCTTTTTTTTTGGTCGACCCGACATTGCATTAAAATGCAATAACGGGTGACTAAAAGAAAGTATCTGCACCAAAATGGCATCATTAAAAACATCAGCTCAGCACGCAAAAAATAAGCCCTCACCCAACCCCAGATCACGAAAAATGGAGACGCTACAGGTATCGGAAAATCGCGCATTTTTGTTTTTTACCACTTACATAAAAAATAACCTTGCGTATTTGGTGTCTATGAAAGCATAATGACCTGGAGAATTATAATGGCAGGTCAGTTTTAGCATTTAGTGAACCTAGCAAAAAAGCCAAACAAAAAACCAGTGTGGGATTGCACTTTTTTTGCAATTTCACCGCACTTGGAATTTTTTTTCCAGTTTTCTAGTACATGTCATGCAAAAACTAATGATGTCGTTCAAAAGTACAACTTGTCCCGCAAAAAATAAGCCCTCACTTGGCCATATTGACGGAAAAATAAAAAAGTTGTGGCTCTGGGAAGGAGGGGAGCAAAAAACGATAACGCAAAACCGAAAAAAGCTGGGGTCATAAATTGGTTAAGAAGATTGAACAGGATTCTACAGATGAATAACTGGCTATGTCGATGGTGCAGTCAGCAACTTTTTGGGTTTGTTGACCATGGAGTGAATTACCTGTATGATGGAATCATTGCTAGAGATGGGTTTCATCTTAAAAAACAGGAAAACACATTTTTAGAAGATGCCTTGTTACACTCATCAGAGAGCTTTAATCTAGAACAATATGGGGTGGGAATTGTACGGGATTATATACATTAGATAGGACTGCTCTATAAGGGTATACCTTGACGATTGGTGGAGCAGCTTAGTATACATTTTTTGCAAAAAACGTATCAACTAAATACCCTGTTTTTTTCCATCTTTTGACAAGCACTTGCTTATTACTGTGATTCTTTTACAACAGAGTATTTTTGACCTCACTGTGCTCTTTTTGCGTCTTCACGTTTTTTGGTGGTGTGTGAACAGGTTGCTACAGACTTGTTCAGTGTGCAGGTAGCCCATGTGTTTTTAGTTCTATAATTGTTCTCTTGTTTCTAAAAGACTGGGGAGTCCATCACTCCTCTGTGGGTCATTTGCACGTAAGCTGTTCCGTCCTGCATGTCCACATGGATATTCCGTCTCTGAACCTTGCTTATACAGGTACTATATGGATGATCAGGTTTTAAATACATCACATAGGGATTATATACATTAGATAGGATTGCTCTATCAGGGTATACCTTGACGATTGGTGGAGCAGCTTAGTATACATTTTTTGCAAAAAAACATATCAACTAAATACCCTGTTTTTTTCCATCTTTTGACAAGCACTTGCTTATTACTGTGATTCTTTTACAACAGAGTATTTTTGACCTCACTGTGCTCTTTTTGCGTCTTCAAGTTTTTTGGTGGTGTGTGAACAGGTTGCTACAGACTTGTTCAGTGTGCAGGTAGCCCATGTGTTTTTAGTTCTATAATTGTTCTCTTGTTTCTAAAAGACTGGAGAGTCCATCACTCCTCTGTGGGTCATTTGCATGTAAGCTGTTCCGTCCTGCATGTCCACATGGATATTCCGTCTCTGAACCCTGCTTATACAGGTACTATATAGATGATCAGGTTTTAAATACATCAGATAGGGATTATATACATTAGATAGGACTGCTCTATCAGGGTATACCTTGACGATTGGTGGAGCAGCTTAGTATACATTTTTTGCAAAAAAACATATCAACTAAATACCCTGTTTTTTTCCATCTTTTGACAAGCACTTGCTTATTACTGTGATTCTTTTACAACAGAGTATTTTTGACCTCACTGTGCTCTTTTTGCGTCTTCAAGTTTTTTGGTGGTGTGTGAACAGGTTGCTACAGACTTGTTCAGTGTGCAGGTAGCCCATGTGTTTTTAGTTCTATAATTGTTCTCTTGTTTCTAAAAGACTGGAGAGTCCATCACTCCTCTGTGGGTCATTTGCATGTAAGCTGTTCCATCCTGCATGTCCACATGGATATTCCGTCTCTGAACCCTGCTTATACAGGTACTATATAGATGATCAGGTTTTAAATACATCAGATAGGGATTATATACATTAGATAGGACTGCTCTATCAGGGTATACCTTGACGATTGGTGGAGCAGCTTAGTATACATTTTTTTGCAAAAAAACATATCAAGTAAATACCCTGTTTTTTTCCATCTTTTGACAAGCACTTGCTTTTTACTGTGATTCTTTTACAACAGAGTATTTTTGACCTCACTGTGGTCTTTTTTTGTCTTCAAGTTTTTTGGTGGTGTGGGAACAGGTTCCTACAGACTTGTTCAGTGTGAGGTAGCCCATGTGTTTTTAGTTCTATAATTGTTCTCTTGTTTCTACAAGACTAGGGAGTCCATCACTCCTCTGTGGTTCATTTGCATTTAAGCTGTTCCATCCTGCATGCCCACATGGATATTCCGTCTCTGAACCCTGCTTATACTGGTACTATACAGAGGATCAGGTTGTAAATACATCAGATAGGGATTATATACATTAGATAGGACTGTTCTATAAGGGAATACCTTGACGATTGGTGAAGCAGCTTAGTATACATTTTTTTTGCAAAAAAAGTATCAACTAAATACTCTGTTTTTTTCCATCTTTTGACAAGCACTTGCTTATTACTGTGGTTTTTTCTACAACAGTGTATTTTTGACCTCACTGTGCTCTTTTTGTGTCTTCAAGTTTTTTGGTGGTGTGTGAACAGGTTCCTACAGACTTGTTCAGTGTGCAGGTAGCCCATGTGCTTTTGGTTTTATAATTGTTCTCTTGTTTCTACAAGACTGGGGAGTCCATCAATCCTCTGTGGGTCATTTGCATTTAAGCTGTTTCATCCTGCATATCCACATGAATATTCCGTCTCTCAACCCTGCTTATACTGGTACTATACAGATGATCAAGTTTTAAATACATCAGATAGGGATTATATACATTAGATAGGACTGCTCTATCAGGGTATACCTTAACGATTGTTGGAGCAGCTTAGTATACTTTTTTTGCAAAAAAAGTATCAACTAAATACCCTGTTTTGTTTCCATCTTTTGACAAGCACTTGCTTATTACTGTGATTCTTTTACAACAGAGTTTTTTTAGTGTTGTGTTTTTAGTTCTATAATTGTTCTCTTGTTTCTACAAGACTGGGGAGTCCATCACTCCTCTGTGGGTCATTTGCATTTAAGCTGTTCCATCCTGCATGTCCACATGGATATTCTGTCTCTGAACCCTGCTTATACAGGTACTATACAGATGATCAGGTTTTAAATCTATATATATAATTGTCTAAGGGTTTTTCCGTCTGTCTGTCCTGGAAATCCCGCGTCTCTGATTGGTTGAGGCCGCCAGGCCTCGACCAATCAGCGACGGGCACAGCATGGCGACGATGATGTCATAAAGGTTGCCTCGACCAATCAGCTACGGCACAGTCTGCCGCGAATTCGCCTCGACCAATCAGCGACGGGCACAGTATCGACGTAGATGTCATAATGGTTGCCATGGCGACGATGATGTCATAAAGGTTGCCTCGACCAATCAGCGATGGGCACAGTCTGCCGTGAATTCTGGAATCATCATTGTCCATATACTACGGGGACATGCATATTCTAGAATACCCGATGCGTTAGAATCGGGCCACAATCTTCAAAAAAAAAAAAAAAAAAAAGGTTCCTCGCATCATGTTCTCATACACTTTATGCAGTATTAGCCCTCTGTGTCTGTACTGCTACATACTTAGGCAGGTAACTGGTTCATGCAGCTTTACATGAACACCTGAGCCTTACACTATAGCTGGTCCGAATAACTAAAGCAATTGTTACCATCCACCTCTCGTGTCTCCCCTTTTCCCCATAGTTTGTAAGCTTGCGAGCAGGGCCCTCACTCCTCCTGGTATCTGTTTTGAACTGTATTTCTGTTATGCTGTAATGTCTATTGTCTGTACAAGTCCCCTCTATAATTTGTAAAGCGCTGCGGAATATGTTGGCGCTATATAAATAAAATTATTATTATTATTATTATTAATCTAGTACATCATATAGGGATTATATACATTAGATAGGACTGCTCTATAAGGGTATACCTTGACGATTGGTGGAGCAGCTTAGTATACATTTTTTTGCAAAAAAATGAATCAACCAAATACCCTGTTTTTTTCCATCTTTTGACAAGCACTTGCTAATTAATGTGATTCTTTTGCAACAGAGTATTTTTGACCTCACTGTGCTCTTTTTCTGTCTTCTAGATGAATAACTGACTACGTCGATGGTGCAGTCAGCAACTTTTTGGGTTTGTTGACCATGGAGTGAATTACCTGTATGATGGAATCATTGCTAGAGATGGGTTTCAGCTGAAAAAACAGGAAAACACATTTTTAGAAGATGCCTTGTTACACTCATCAGAGAGCTTTAAACTAGAACAATATGGGGTGGGAATTGTACGGCCAAGGAAAAGTATGCAGCTAATGAATTCTTTTGAGAGCCGTACTAATAGAAGGGGAGTAAAGAACAAAGACAACAAATTCTAAATGAAAATAGAGAAGCAAGAGAAACTGACTGCAAAATAAAATCCGTCTATACAAATGCACAGAGCATGGGAAACAAACAATGAGAAATGCAGCTGTTAACAGAGATAATGTAAAAGAGATATGATGTTATAGGCATCACTGAAACTAGGTGGAAGGATATGCATGATTGGAAATAAAATCTTGAAGGCTACAACTGATGTATAAGAAGCAGGCTTAAGAAGAGAGGAGGAGGTGTTGCATTTTATGCTACGAAGCAAATATCTCCACAGAGATCCATGCTTCAGAGAATGGCAGCTCTGTAGGAACTGTCTGGGTTAGAACACAAGGAGAGAAATACAAAAAAAGACACTATTGTAGGTGTTTACTATAGGCCACATGGACAGGCTGAGGATATGGATGAATAAGATGTCTTTGTTCTAAAAAAAAGTACGACATAGTGATCATGAGAAATTTTAAATATCCAGAGATTAGATATTAGCCTGCCCATCTCATCTTGTATTTCATCTTTTTGGACCTGGCTGTATATTCTAGAATTGCCTTTTGTATTAATAAATTTATTTAGATTTTTAATAATCCTTCTCTGATGATCATGGTTCACTCCATTTTCTCTAGTGTATACCAGATATCTATTGGAAATCTCTCCTAGGCAAAAATTAATGGGTCCAGAAAATTCTTATCTTCTCTCTGACAACTTTATCTTTCAAAAGGATGAAGAGAGAACAAGAGAATCTGCCATCTTGGAGTTAATTCTTACCAACAGGGAGGAAATGGTTGAGGAAGTAGAGGTGGCTGGGAATCTAAGAGGCAGCAATCATGCTATCCTCGAATTTTGGATTACAAGAGGAGGAAAACCAGCGAGGACTCAAATTTTATGATTGGACTTCAGAAAGGTTGGTTTTAATGGACTCAAAAGAGGGTAGGAAAGGTCTAATGGCTGGATGTCCTTAAGGACAGAAATGTCCAAGAAGGATGGGAGATTTTACTAAATGAAATTCTCACTGCAAAATCAGTAAAAATGCCAAAAGAAGGAAGAATTGGAAGCATTTACCAGGATCGATGAACACAGAATGTAAAGTCTTGCTAAGAAGAAAAAAGAAATGCATATCAAATGAAAAAAGAGGGACATATTTAAAGAAAAATATATTGCTGTCTGTATGGAATGCAGATCAAGTGTTAGAAGAGCTAAAGCCTGTAATAAAATGAGGCTTGCAAGGGAGACCAAGAGCAATAGAAAAGGATTTGGGGGGTACATCAAAAGCAAAAGAAAAGTCTAAGACGCTATAGAATTTTTAAGGGATGAAAATGATGAAGTGGTCAAAAATGATGTTAAGAAGGCCAATCTTTTAAATTCCTATTTTGCATCTGTGTTCTCTAAGAAAGGAAATGAAGCATCAAATGATCTTCACTGTGCTATCAAAGGAATAAAAGAATCCACTCTATCCATAAACAGAGAGATGGTGAGGGAGCACTTAGCTAATTTAAATGAATTCAAATCTCCTGGTCCAGATGAATTACATTCAAGGGTACTGAAAGATAGCAGAGGAAATTGCAGAACCACTAGCTAGAATCTTTGAAAAATCATCCATAACAGGGGAAGTACCAGAAGATTTGAGAATGACAAATGTTTACCCTATCTTCAAAAAAGGGAAGAAGATGGCACCAGGAAATTATAGGCCAGTGAGCCTTACTTCTATAACAGGAAAGATCTGTGAACAAATTAAACAGCATGCATGTACGTGTTTGGATAAGAATATAGTAATTAACCAGAGCCAGCATGTATTTGTAGCAAACAAGTCATGCCAGACTAATCTAGTTTCCTTCTATGATAGAATCACTGACTTGGTGGATCAGTGAAATGCGGTAGATATAGTATATCTTGACTTTAGCAAAGAATTTGATAAAGTATCTCATACTATCCTTATTCACCAAGTATGGGACTGACAAGTCTACGGTTAGGTGGATTCATAACTGGCTCAGTGATCGTACCCAAAGTGGCAATAAATGGTTGTACATCCAATCGGAAGATTATTTCAATTGGAGTACCACAAGGCTCTGTTCTGGCCCCGGTGTTGTTCAAAATTTTTAGAAATTATCTAGATAAGGGAACTGAAGGTAAACAAATTTGTAGATGATACAAAGCTAGCACTAGAGAAGAGAGAGAAAGGACTCAAAAGGATCTAGGCAAGCTTGAACAATGTGCAGTGACTAATAGGATGTTATTTAACAAGGAGAAATGCAAGATTCTACATCTGGGCAAGAAAAAAAAATAAAAGACTTGAGTATACTAATAGATCACAGATTGCACATATGTCAACAGTGTCAGGCAGCAGCATTTTTCCCACTACTCCACATTGGTCAGAGCTCATCTGGAATACTGTGTGGAGTTCTGGGCATCACATTTTAAAAAAGACATTGAAAAACTTGAGCAAGTTCAGAAAAGATGAGAAGAACAGGATGGTGAGCGGAATGCAAACTATGTCCTATAAGGAACGGTTTAAGGATCTAGGAATGTTTAGCTTTCTAAAAAGAAGGTTAAGAGGAGACTTAATAGCTGTCTACAAATATCTGAAGGGATGTCACAAAATAGAGGGATCATCCTTATCCTCATTTGCACATGTTAACTCAAGAAGCAATGGAATGAAAGTGAAAGTGAAAATATACAGATTAGATATTAGAAATTTTTTTTGATAAAGAGGGTGATCAATGAGTGGAGCAGGCTGCCATGAGAAGTGGTGAGTTCTCCTTCAATGGAAGTCTTCAAACAGGGCTGGACAGATATCTGTCTAAGATGGTCTACTGAATCATTCATTGAGCAGGGGGTTGGACACAATGACCCTGGAGGTCGCTTCAAACTCTAACATTCTATGATTTTATGATGATTCTATGATATGGATGGCCAAAAATATTTCAGTCATTTAAAACTGTAGTAACAAAGTGTTCAGAATATAATAACACTGCTCTAAGTTGAATGACAATAGGACAAATATAATTGAAAGCTTTAAAATGAGTAACCTATAATGGGACATGGAAAACCTTACACATTTAGCCTTTGCTTGGCCACTTCTGAATATCTCTGATACAGAGCCAACAATTTTACTTAGAAGAAAATGTGCGTAAGTGAAAGTTATTGAAATAATAGACCTCTAATGAAATACCTTGCCATTGTACGGGCAGTGTTATTTCATTCCATTCAGCACAGTTGACTGTCAGGTACTTTAATACAGACATAATAACAACCACTGATTGCGTTTACCATATTATTAACAATCAAGCATTAGAATGACTTATTCTAAGTTTTAACCTGACAGTGTAACCAAATAAGTATAATCATAGGGAAACGCAGACTAGGGCTATGTGACTGACATTTTCAAAGGCAATGTGACAATTTAGGTCCCACAAAGGGTAAACATAGCTCTTAAGTTAATGATGGATGATTCAGAATAACTCTGAGAAAATAATAGTGAGAGAACGGAAATGCTGGAAATTATTCTATATAAGAGGTTAGCCTATTGTTTTCTTTTCAGATGAAAAGTGGACCAGAGTTAATGGGCACAAAAACTGTACAATGAATGGCACATCGCATATGACACTTTAAAAAAGCTCCCACAGGGCAAAATCATTACACCGCCACCACAAACCTTCAACTTAAATCTAACTTGTTTATCTCAAGATTCCATCAAACTTAAGCTTGCTATATTGCTTGCATTGATTAAATAGTAACATGGTTGTCTTTGTCAGAAAATAGTGAGCCAGCCTCATTACTTGGTGCCTCTCTGAAGCTTAAAGGGAGGAGATAACTGCATAACTGTAGAAAATATAGGTTGTAAAGACCACAACACAGGTGTACAGTCAACTAGTATTCTGGATAGTGGGAAGATATGCATTGTGTAAGCTACTGAGGAATGGTCTTGTTCACCAAGAGCTTCACAAAGGCTGTTTGGTGAATTTGCAGACGATTTGCCTTCTTTACGCCGCAAATCAAATCAGTTAAGAACTCAGTATGGGACTCAGAAGATTTCTGGTATTCGCAGAGTCACAATCATAAACCCCTTAGTGACAGAGTTTATTTTGAACTTAAAAGGAACCTGTCTGCAGGATTTAGCCCTAGAAAGTAAAGTTATGGCCTGAATGGCACTGTGATTCTGATTGATCTGATACCTTATGTGAAAGAATCCAATCTGCGGTTGTTGAATAATCATCCTCTAAAGCAGTGTTTCTCAACTCCAGTCCTCGAGACCCACCAACAGGTCTTGTTTTCAGGATTTCCTTAGTATTGCACAGGTGATAATTTCATCACCTGCTCAAGCATTAATTCCATCACCTATGCAGTACTGTAGTAAGGAAATCCTGAAAACATGACCTGTTGTGGGGTCTTGAGGACCGGAGTTGAGAAACACTGTTCTAAAGTTTTGTTTTAACAATATCTTCTGTTCATCGGGGCGAGCCTCGTTGGTAGGGCCTTCTTTTTCTTCTCCGCCCCTCTACCAGCCTCCTCTGTTACTTTGTATAGGTTGCTGATTATTCAGTAACCTTCCTCCTTTTTAAAATTGCATGCCGCTGCTGTCATTGAGGTGTGCGTCACATGCGCTATGTGATTCAACACATTTGGTATTTGGAGTATAAATTTTGCTGGAATAGATGGCAGACCCCATGTCTCATTTGCAGGTCTCCTTACATGTCAGAACAGCCGAAACCCCACACAAGTAATCCCTTTATGGAAACTAGACCTCCCAGGGAATTCTACTAGGGTTACACTGAACAATTTAAACCTACAGTTGATTTATGAAACTTTATAACGTTCAGATGTAAACACAAAAAAATACATTTTTTCCCCTAAAATAGAATAAGAAGCAAATATATAATTTTCACAAGGAGTAATAAGAGAAAATGGACCCTATAATTTGTTATGACATTTCTTCCAAACACAATGATACCCCATATGTGGTCAAAACGTAACCTGGAAAGCAAGCTCTATTTAAGGTGCCAAAAAATAGAAGCACTCACAGGTGACCTCATTAGGCAAACTAAATAAGGAATTCATCTAGGAGCATTTTTAACCCTCAAAATATATTACAGAATTTTATAAGGTTGGGCAGTGAAACCAAAAACATAAGGGTTTTTCCTGCAAAATTAAACTTCAAACCTCAAAGTTTTAATTTGCACAAGGGGTAATAGGATAACATGAATAAGACAATTTGTTATGCAATTTTTACTGAACGTTGTACTACCCCATATATGGTTATACGCTACTGTTTGAGCACACAAAAAAGCAGAAACCCCCACAACTGAACCCATTTTTGAAATTTCACTGCTTAAAGGGAACCTGTCACCCCCAAAATCGAAGGTGAGCTAAGCCTACCAGCATCAGGGACATTCTGGAATGCTGTAGATGCTGTAGATAAGCCCCCGATGTATCCTGAGAAATGAGAAAAAGAGGTCAGATTATACTCACCCAGGGGCGGTCCCGATACGATGGGCGTCGCGTGGGCCTCCCATCTTCTTACAATGATGTCCTCTTCTTGTCTTCAAAAGATGAGAAAAAGAGCTTAGATTATACTCACCCAGGGGTGGTCCCGCTGCTGTGCGGTCTGATGGGCGTCGTGGTCTGGTCCGGGGCCTCCCATCTTCTTATGATGACATCCTCTTCTTGTCTTCATGCTGTGGCTCCAGCGCAGGCGTACTTTGTCTGCTCTGTTGAGGGCAGAGCAAAGTACTGCAGTGCACAGGCGCTGGGCCTCTCTGACCTTTCCCGGCGCCTGCGCACTGCAGTACTTTGCTCTACCCTCAACAGGCCAGACAAAGTACGCCTGCGCCGAAGCCACAGCATGACTACAAGAAGATGGGAGGCCCCGGACCAGACCACGACGCCCATCAGACCGCACAGCAGCGGGACCACCCCTGGGTGAGTATAATCTAAGCTCTTTTTCTCATCTTTTCGGATACATCAGGGGCTTATCTATAGCATTCCAGAATGCTGTAGATAAGCTCCTGATGCTGGTGGGCTTAGCTCACCTTTGATTTGGGGGGTGACAGGTTCCCTTTAAGAATTTAACCTGTGGGTGTAGTGAGTATTTTTAATCCCGGAAGCCTCACAGAATGTTATAAGTAGAGTAATTCACCACACACTCTTAATGTGCAGATAGCAAAATACTTTATTTAGTGCAAAGCAAACATGCTTCATAGAATTTTATAACATTGAGACTCGGAAACACGACATTTTATAAGGAAAAACGTAATTTATTTTTAAGCTGCAAATTTGACCATTACACAAGTGTTAATATGTGAAACTGGACCCCACAATTTATTGCACAATTTCTCACTAACACGATGCTACACTATACGTTATCAGAAACTACATGATTGGCCAGATGGAATGAGCTCTATTTGGCTTTTGGAGCGCAGATTTTGCTAGAATAGTTTGCAAGCGATATTTGCACAACCCCTAAGGTGCCAGGACAGCAGAAAAACTCCAAAGTTACCCCATTTTAAAAATTGCACATCTCAATTAATACATTTATGGCTGTAGTGACTACTTTGGCCCCACAGGTGTTTTCACTTTGCAACATCCACGCCATGCTTATTTTTGTGCTAAATAGTTGCAAGTCAAATTTATGTATGAGATAGCCAAGATGATTGTCTATAAAATTATGGCACTCTGAAATTCGAACCAGTGGTGGAGATATTGTCACTGTATATCTATGAAACAGTGCCTTGCTTACTTTACATGGATTAAACTAGTAAATATCTAAATTAAAAAAACTATGAGGAGTCTCACACATTTTTGGTAACCAACAAAAGGTAAAGCAGACAGCAGAGAGATAATATTATCAGGCTTGGAAGATCTTGGTTATAGGACCCTTCCCAGACTAAAATACCTTAGATGCGCAAATTCTGTAACTTTGCCGCGGCTCTACCCAATTGCCATGGTGTATTGTCAATCGGGGCAATGGTAGTTGGGGATGATATCAGCGGTAATTGTCCAAAAACACAGCTGACACAACCTATCTATTATCTATCTCTCTATTATCTATCTATGTATAAATCTATCTATATCTTTGCACATCTTCAACACCTAAAAATATATCATTTCTATTCTGCATTCTATTTTAGTATGTGTCAGAAGGAAGGCTCACAGACTGTACACTGATAGCACACACATATACACGGATGGAAGACAGATGGCACATGGACTGCACATGGATGATATACACATCCATACGGATGTTACACAGATGGTACACACGTACGGTCAAAAGAAAACCACACAGATAGTAAAAATGGACGGTCTCACAAGTACGTCTTTTTTGTCATGGTTCGCTGGGTTTGCTGCTTAGGTGGTTTAAGTGTTAATGTGGATGGCCTCTCTTTGGGATCTTAAGAGAGTTTTTATAGCCTCTTTGTGGGGCCATTCTCTGTCGTTTAGACCAGTGATTTTCAACCTTTTTTGAGCCGCGGCACACTTTTTATACTTAAAAAATCCAGAGGCACACCACCAACGAAAATGGCACAAAATGGTGCGTCCAGGTTTGAGATGAAAGTCTGCAGTCATTCTATGTGACTGCAGGCTTCTGAATTCTCACAGCGCAAGCACTGCACACTTTCAGGATTCTCCCTTGACGGTGGCCAGAGTGGACGGTCATGACAGCACAAGTATGTGATTTGGATACTTCTGGCCACATTCTAACTAGACGTGTCCGGCCTCAGTCAATTCATTTTCATTGAATGAGGCCACAAATGTCTAGTCAGCACGTGACCGCATGTATGTAAATCACCAACATCAGAGAATTATGATAGCAGTGTGCACTGTGAGAATTCAGAAGTCTGCAGTCACATAGTATGACTGCAGACTCATCACAACCTTGGACATCCCCTTTAATGTTCCTAACAAATAAAAATGAGAATTAGTATCACAAAAAAAACACATTTACATCCAGGTACCTGATAGATGACGTTGTTTGTGGAGTCGCCTCTTTCTTTTCATCTTCACCTTGTCCAGATGCCATGATGACTCTTCTCATCCACCGGCAGAGCTCGTTTCTGCAGACTTCCATCTTCTCCTGTCTTCTGCAGCACATCCCGACACAACACCCTTAAAGATAGCAGTGTTATTATAATGCTCCGGAATAACAATATCTGCCCTAGGCTGAGCCCCTGAGTAAATAATTGCCCCTCACTTTATTCCAAGCACATAATATGACCCTCACTGTCCCTCTTATGGTACATGCCATCCACACTACCCTCTCTCTCTTTTCCATACTTCACACTGCCTTCTCATACGGTGTCCCTCATAGAGAGCCCAGTCTCTCTACTGTGCCCCTTCATTACACTCCTCCTACTTGGCATACTGTCTCCTCCTGGCTGTTACCCTCACACTACTCAGTATCTATTATGTGTCCACTCACACTTTCATCCCCCCATACTGTCTGCACACATTTCTAATAGCCTCCTCCTGTACATCCCCCCCCTGCTAACATACCCCTTTGCTCTCTCCATATTTCCTCCTCACACATTCCCCCCTCACACATTCCCCCGACTCCCCATACTGTCCTCACACATCCCATCACCGTTGCTCCCAGTACTGTCAGCACACATTTTTCCCCTCGCTACTGTGTCCACCCCCATCTCCCCACTCACCCCCACAGAATATATCCACTCCCCTTCCGATAGAATAAATCCATCCCCTTCCACACAGAATAAATGCACCCTGCCCCACACATGCTAAATAAATTCCAGCCCCCCCCACGTACACACTGAATAAATCCCCCCACATACTGAATAAATCCCCCCACACACTGAATAAATCCCCCCCACACACACTGAATAAATCCCCCCCACACACTGAATAAATCCCCCCACTCACTGAATAAATCCCCCCCCACAGACTGAATAAATCCCCCCCACACACTGAATAAATCCCCCCCACACACTGAATAAATCCCCCCACACACTGAATAAATCCCCCCACACACTGAATAAATCCCCCCCACACACTGAATAAATCCCCCCACACACTGAATAAATCCCCCCCACACACTGAATAAATCCCCCCACACACTGAATAAATCTCCCCCCCACACTGAATAAATCCCCCCCACACACTGAATAAATCCCCCCACACACTGAATAAATCCCCCCACACTTAATAAATCCCCCCACACACTTAATAAATCCCCCCACACACTTAATAAATCCCCCCACATACTCCCCATAAACCCACCCCACGCTGAATCTTCGGTGTCTTCAGCTCCACAGCACAGGAGCACTTACCACCAAGTCTCTTCTTTCTCCTGCGCGCCGGATAGTGACGTCAGCAGCGTGATCACATGACTTGATCACGCTGCTGGCGTCGCTCTGACCCAGCGGTCAGAGCCTCAATTGTACTCGCAGCTGGTAGATGTCTGCGAGTACAATTGATCTCCGGGAGCCGGCGCGCTGCAGCTTCTCTGTGCCGGCTGTCAGCTTGACAGTCGGCACAGAGAACAGCTGACTCCCGTTCCCCGCGGCACACCCGACCATGTGTCGCAGCACACTAGTGTGCCGTGGCACACTGGTTGAAAAACACTGGTTTAGACTCTAAACTGAGTGTGTCTGACCCTGCTCTGCCTGTGATTCGTGCCTATCCTTGTATGTCTGCTTGGTTTTTCATCAGGTTTCGTCCCTGTTTGAGTCTTCCGTCTGCTGATTCTGTACCTCGCTGCCCTCTTTGTGTATGACCTTTGGCTACGTCTTAATATTCCTTTGGTTGTCCCTGCTGTACTTCACCGCCCTCTTAGTGTATGAACTTTGGCTACATCCTGACCTCCCTCAGTTTATTCCTGCTGTACCACACCGCCCTCTCAGTGTATGATATTATTGCTTTGCTGACCTGACTACTGTTTTCTCCTCTTCACTTTTTCTTTCTTGTGCTACAGTTGGCTCCCATTTGGTCTTTGCATTAGCTCCGCCCCTTCTCTGAAGTGCAGTTACGTGACCACAGGTCTTGTTGGTGCAGAGTACTCCAGAGAACCTCCACTCTCCTCAGGTCCCGGCTCCTGGCTGCTGATAGACCTATGATAGACTTCGGACCCTCGACCAGTTGTACCTGCGGGCAGGGCCATATTTGCCACTAGGCACTTGAGGGCATGTGCCTCGGATGTGATGATGCGAGGGGGCGGCACCTGAGCCAGTTTTTTTTGTTTTTTTTTATTAAAGTCCGGGGTCACCTTCCGACTGACCGCCCTCCTCCTTGAAGACGTCATACACACCTACTCCAGTGAAGCCTGGTCTCAGCGCCGGGAGCTCGTCCTGTGTGAGCGGTCACGTGGTACCGCTCATTAAGGTGATGAATATGGACGCATATTCATGACCTCAATGAGCGGTACCACGTGACCGCTCGCTCACGCAGGAAGAAGGTGCTGCGCCGGGACAGAGATGGAGGAATGTTTGGCGCGGTGTGGAAAAGGTGAGTATGACAGCCAGGGAGGATGGGGGAGGATGAAGGAAGACGGGGAGCGAGCCATGTAAGATGGGAGCGGGGAGTCGATGAGCCATGCATACAGGAAGGGGGGGAGATGAGCCATGCAAGATGGGAGCGGGGAGCCAATGAGCCATGCATACAGAGAGGGGGGAGATGAGCCATGCAAGATGGGAGCAGGGAGCTGATGAGCCATGCATACAGGGAGGGGGGATGAGCCATGCAAGATTGGAGTAGGGAGCCGATGAGCCATGCACACAGGGAGGGGGGAGATGAGCCATGTAAGATGGGAGCGGGGAGCCGATGAGCCATGCATACAGGGAGGTGGGGGAGATGAGCCAAGCTAGATGGGAGCGGGGAGCCGAAGAGCCATGCATACAGGGAGGGGGGAGATGAGCCATGCATACAGAGAGGGGGGAGATGAGCCATTCATACAGGGAGGGGTGAGATGAGCCATGCAAGATGGAAGCGGGGAGCCGATGAGCCATGCATACAGGGAGGGGGGAGATGAGCCATGCAAGATGGGAGTGGGGAGTTGATGAGCCATGCATACAGGGAGGGGGGAGATGAGCCATGCATACAGGGGGGAGATGAGCCATGCATGCAGGGAGGGGGAGATGAGCCATGCATACAGGGAGGGGGGAGATGAGCCATGCATAAAGGGAGGGGGAGAGATGAGCTGTGCAAGATGAGAGTGGGGAGCTAATGAGCCATGCATACAGGGGGAGATGAGAGCAATGCCTACAGGAGGGGGGAGATGAGCCATGCATACAGGGAGTGGGGAGATGAGCCATGCATACAGGGAGGGGGAGATGAGTCATGCATACAGGGGGAATGAGCCAAGTATACAGGATGGGAGGGGAGAGATGAGCCATGCATATAAGATGGGTGGAGATGAGCCATGCATACAAGATGGAAGAAGGGTGGGCCATTATAGAGTATGGAGCATCATGTGGGGTCAATATACAGTATTGAGCATCATGTGGGGTCATTATACAGTATGGAGCATCATGTGTGGCCATTATACAGTATGGAGCATCATGTGTGGCTATTATATAGTATTGAGCATCATGTGGGCCATTATACAGTATGGAGCATCATGTGTGGCTATTATACAGTGTGGAGCACTGTGTGGCCATTATACAGTATTGATCATCATGTGTGGCCATTATACAGTATGGAGCATCATGTGTGGCCATTATACAGTATTTATCATCAATCATGTGTGGCCATTATACAGTATGGAGCATCATGTGGGGTCATTATACAGTATGGAGCATCATGTGTGGCTATTATACAGTATAGAACACTGTTTGGCCATTATACAGTATCGATCATCATGTTGGCCATTATATAGTATGGAGCATCTTGTGGGGCCATTATACACTATTGAGCATCATGTGGGCCACTATACAGTATGGAGCATCATGTGGGGTCATTATACAGTTTGGAGCATCATGTGTGGCTATTATACAGTATAGAACACTGTTTGGCCATTATACAGTATTGATCATCATGTTGGCCATTATACAGTATGGAGCATCTTGTGGGGCCATTATACAGTATTGAGCATCATGTGGGCCACTATACAGTATTGAGCATCATGTGTGGCCATTATACAGTATGGAGCCTCATGTGTGGCTATTATACAGTATGGAGCACTGTGTGGCCATTATACAGTATTGATCATCATGTGTGGACATTATAAAGTATGGAGCATCATGTGGGGTCATTATACAGTATGGAGCATCATATGTGGCCAATAAACAGTATGGAGCATCATGTGTGGCCATTATACAGTATTGAGCATCATGTGGAGCCATTATACAGTATGGAGCATCATGTGTGGCCATTATGCAGTATTGAGCATCATGTGGGGCCATTGTACAGTATTGAGCATCATGTGTGGCCATTATACAGTATGGAGCACTGTGTGGCCATTATACAGTATGGAGCATCATGTGTGGCCATTATACAGTATTGAGCATCATGTGGGGCCATTATATAGTATTGAGCATCATGTGGGGCCATTATACAGTATGGAGTATCATGTGTGGCCATTATACAGTATGGAGCATCATGTGTGGCCATTATACAGTATGGAGCATCATGTGTGGCCATTATACAGTATGGAGCACTGTGTGGCAATATTTTTTGTTTGTAATTATTGTTTATGAAACAGTGTGATCAGCAGTGCTAAATGGGTGTGGTTGGGAGGTTGATATGGGTGTGACTAGTTGTGAAATGGGTGTGGTCAGAGGCATGGCCTAAATTTGCAGCTGTGCGATAAGTGCACCGCAAACTTTATTCCTTTTTCACCTCCTTCAAAAGTTGGGAGGTATGGTACCGCATTTGCCGGATCACAGCAAGTGCCACAAATGTCCGCAAATCCCATAAGGAATGAATGAGGCCAAACGCAGTGTTGCCATAAGTGATCTGTTACGCAGCAGATGCAGAAAAACTGCCGGATCTGCTGCAAAAGGCTACTTTCACATCAGCAATTTTTGCCAAAAGTCACTGCTGATAGTGTTATACTCACCAATGGGGGAGGTAGCACTAAAAGTGCCTAGGGCAGCATAAACTCTAAATACGGCCCTGCCTGTGGGTAAGAGTCCTCTGCATTTCCCTTTCTGCATCCTCTGTAGCGGGGGTAGTGGTTACCAAAGGTCTTCATCTGACATTATAAACGACCCTTACAGTTTTTTTTTCTTTCCTCTTCTTGAAGAAAAAAAAAACAACTTGTATCATGCAGGTGCTGTCAGATCAAGTAAAACATCTGACACAAATGTTCCAGAAACTAAACATAGAACAGCGCACAATGGCTCAAACCCAGCAGCAGCTGGTGGACACTGTGCAGGGGGCTGTTTCTGTGGGGGCTCCTGGTTCTGGGGTTAGGGATGTATCACTTATGTACCCGAGTCTCCAGTTAAACTGCCTGACCCCTTCTCTGGAGACAAAAATGAATTCAGGGCTTTCAGGGAAGGGTGTAAGCTCTTTTTCTCCCTGAGGCCCCGTTCATCTGGGGATGAGTTTCAGAGGGTGGGGATCATTATTTCCCTTCTTTGGGGTGCCCCACAAGCCTGGGCTTTTTCTCTCGCTTCCTCTGCTCCTGAAAGGATGACTGTTGATGGTTTCTTTGAGGACCTGGGTCACATCTATGATGAACCAGACAGGATCCGTTTGGCTGAGGATATGGTAATGAATGCACGTCAGGGTCGACACTCATCTGAGTGGTTTTGTTCGGAGTTCCGACGGTGGGCAGCGGAAGTCTCCTGGAACGATGCCACCCTTCAGGGGCTATTCTGCAGAGGCCTATCCGAACGCCTTCAGGATGCTTTGGCCTTATATCCACCACCTGACACTCTGGAAGATGCCATGGCTCAAGCCGTGCGAATGGATCACCGATTAAGGGCTAGAGGAGTCATGCACTCAGAATCATCACTATTTTCTGGTAGTAGGGAGTCTGATGTCACTCCAGCGCCCATGGAGATTGGCGTCACCTCGCTCAGGGTCGGCGTCAGCACCCGGCGCACCCGGGCAACTGCTGGGGCCCTGGCGAGAGAGGGGGGCCCACTCACGCTGTCATTGATACAGCTGCCGGCCCGGCACAATCATCTTTTTACTCACGCAGCCAGACAGGCAGCAGGCACATAGGGGTTAAGCCGGCCAGCCGTGACTTTGTGGGTGGAGAGAGCACGTTCTCCTGCTCTGCTCTCCGCCCCTGGCTGGCTGCAGTGCTCCGGAGTCTGGTCTGTGCAGATAGTGGATATGAGCCTGGTTGTGAGGTAAAGCTGGCTGCCGGGACCTACCCTGGGAGGGTGACTGCACATTGCGTGTTCTCTGTGGCGGGAGATGACTGAGCTACATTAGTTCCAGTGGGTCTCCAGGAGCCTGCACTGTTTAGCTCTCTGGGATGTGGGGTGCAGCTGCAGAAATCCGGGGGGGCTCCAGGAGCCTGCACTGTGGAGCTCTCTGGGATGTGGGGTGCAGCTACATTAGTTCCAGTGGGTCTCCAGGAGCCTGCACTGTGGAGCTCTCTGGGATGTGGGGTGCAGCTGCAGAAATCCGGGGGGGCTCCAGGAGCCTGCACTGTGGAGCTCTCTGGGATGTGGGGTGCAGCTGCAGAAATCCGGGGGGCTCCAGGAACCTGCACTGTGGAGCTCTCTGGGATGTGGGGTGCAGCTGCAGAAATCCGGGGGGCTCCAGGAGCCTGCACTGTGGAGCTCTCTGGGATGTGGGGTGCAGCTGCAGAAATCCGGGGGGCTCCAGGAACCTGCACTGTGGAGCTCTCTGGGATGTGGGGTGCAGCTGCAGAAATCCGGGGGGCTCCAGGAGCCTGCACTGTGGAGCTCTCTGGGATGTGGGGTGCAGCTGCAGAAATCCGGGGGGCTCCAGGAGCCTGCACTGTGGAGCTCTCTGGGATGTGGGGTGCAGCTGCAGAAATCCGGGGGGCTCCAGGAGCCTGCACTGTGGAGCTCTCTGGGATGTGGGGTGCAGCTGCAGAAATCCGGGGGGCTCCAGGAACCTGCACTGTGGAGCTCTCTGGGATGTGGGGTGCAACTGCAGAAATCCGGGGGGCTCCAGGAGCCTGCACTGTGGAGCTCTCTGGGATGTGGGGTGCAGCTGCAGAAATCCGGGGGGCTCCAGGAGCCTGCACTGTGGAGCTCTCTGGGATGTGGGGTGCAGCTGCAGAAATCCCGGGGGCTCCAGGAGCCTGCACTGTGGAGCTCTTTGGGATGTGGGGTGCAGCTGCAGGAATCCGGGGGGCTCCCTCCAGGAGCTTGCACTGCGGAGTCCTCTGGGATGTTCTCCTCCTGTATATATACATTGCACAGTACCACTCCTTCTGTTTATATACGCTGCACAATACCGCTTCTCCTGTCCTGTATATATACACTGCACAATACCGCTCCTCCTGTCCTGTATACATACACTGCACAGTACCACTCCTCCTGTCCTGTATATACACTGCACAGTACCATGCCTTCTGTATATATACACTGCACAGTACCGCTCCTCCTGTCCTGTATATATACACTGCAGAATTTACAATAGCTGCCTGTCACTCATGTAAGCAGTGAAACCTGGCATTGTAGTATACATTTCTCTGCCGTATCTGGGCATCATGAATCGGGGTATGTGTTAAAGGTGGGGGCCCACTGAGACTCTTTCGCCCAGGGCCCTCAAAAACCTGGAGCCGGCCCTGACCTCGCTCAAAGAAAAGGAGAGAAAACCTCGTCGGGAGAAACAACTCTGTTTCTATTGCGGAGAGTCTGGACATTGGATAAGGGATTGCCCATCGTGTCCGTAACCCTCTAAGGCGAAGGGAAATGACTAGGTCTGGGTAGTGGTCAAGGAGGCTGCCCAGACCTTCAGGTACTTCTTTCCTCATGCCCTAATATCTTGCTTAAGGTCGAACTGTTGGTAGACAATTGTCGTTTTTTTCTACAGCACTGGTGGACTGTGGTACATCTCTCAATCTGGTCAACTCCTATATCGTATCTGAACACAAGATAAGGACAGTCAGGCTGGAGACTCCACTAAAAATTGTGGCCATCGATTCCTCCCCCCTTACCCAGACGGGGATCCTTTATGTTTCGAAAAGTTTTTTTCTGCAAATCGGTTCTTCTCATCAGGAAGAGATAAAATGTTTTGTTATGGACAAATTGCCCGCAGGGCTGGTACTGGGCATGCCGTGGCTTCAACGGCACAATCCAGTGATTGACTGGGAAAAAGGGGAGATTGTTAAATGGGGGTCTAAATGTATTGACTGTTGCTATAGTAACATAGTAACATAGTTAGTAAGGCTGAAAAAAGACATTTGTCCATCCAGTTCAGCCTACATTTCATCATAATAAATCCCCAGATCTACTTCCTTCTACAGAACCTAATAATTGTATGATACAATATTGTTCTGCTCCAGGAAGACATCCAGGCCTCTCTTGAACCCCTCGACTGAGTTCGCCATCACCACCTCCTCAGGCAAGCAATTCCAGAGTATCACTGCCCTAACAGTAAAGAATCCTCTTCTATGTTGGTGGAAAAACCTTCTCTCCTCCAGACGCAAAGAATGCCCCGTTGCCCGTCACCTGCCTTGGTATAAACAGATCCTCAGCGAGATATTTGTATTGTCCCCTTATATACTTATACATGGTTATTAGATCGCCCCTCAGTCGTCTTTTTTCTAGACTAAATAATCCTAATTTCGCTAATCTATCTGGGTATTGTAGTTCTCCCATCCCCTTTATTAATTCTGTTGCCCTCCTTTGTATTCTCTCTAGTTCCATTATATCCTTCCTGAGCACCGGTGCCCAAAACTCGACACAGTACTCCATGTGTGGTCTAACTAGGGATTTGTACAGAGGCAGTATAATGCTCTCATCATGTGTATCCAGACCTCTTTTAATGCACCCCATGATCCTGTTTGCCTTGGCAGCTGCTGCCTGGCACTGGCTGCTCCAGGTAAGTTTATCATTAACTAGGATCCCCAAGTCCTTCTCCCTGTCAGATTTACCCAGTGGTTTCCCATTCAGTGTGTAATGGTGATATTGATTCCTTCTTCCCATGTGTATAACCTTACATTTATCATTGTTAAACCTTATCTGCCACCTTTCAGCCCAAGTTTCCAACTTATCCAGATCCATCTGTAGCAGAATACTATCTTCTCTTGTATTAACTGCTTTACATAGTTTTGTATCATCTGCAAATATCGATATTTTACTGTGTAAACCTTCTACCAGATCATTAATGAATATGTTGAAGAGAACAGGTCCCAATACCGACCCCTGCGGTACCCCAATGGTCACAGCGACCCAGTTAGAAACTATACCATTTATAACCACCCTCTGCTTTCTATCACTAAGCCAGTTACTAACCCATTTACACACATTTTCCCCCAGACCAAGCATTCTCATTTTGTGTATCAACCTCTCGTGCGGCACGGTATCAAACGCTTTGGAAAAATCGAGATATACCACGTCCAATGACTCACTATGGTCCAGCCTATAGCTTACCTCTTCATAAAAACTGATGAGTCCTTGTGATGGCTCTCTCAGTATGAGAAGTGCCTTCATCTGTATTTTTACATCAATTTTACATTCAGTAAGTTACAAGAAAGGATGACATTGGTTAGCTAATTCCAACTTGACTAGTTGTTCCTCAAGATCAATTTGAAGAGCAGACCTCATTTTTTTCTATTTTGCCACCAAGATTATAAAAATATCAGTGATATATTTTAGTAAGCTAACCAAATGGAACCCACTGAGGTATCCAGGATAAGGTTTGTAAAAAAGGAATAGTTACTGAAATACAGACTTCGCTTGTACTCTAATTTCAAGATCAATCAGAAGTATATCATATAGTCTCCACTTATATAATAAGGATATAGGTATAATTATAAAGTGCTGTGGAATATGATTCATAGTTACTAAGTTACATAGGTTGAAAAAAGACCTACGGTAGGTCCATCAAGTTCAACCTTTGGCGCAATATAAATAAAATTATTGTTATTATTATTACAAACTTATAAAGGTTAGCACAGAGTCATGATAACATTATGCTGATGTTATATGTCTAGAATAAAGCAGAAGTGGAATCAGGAGTGGAGCAGTCAAAGGAAAAGTATAGTAGAAACATGTCACCACGTCTGTATTTTTCACTCACTCCTGGTTTTAGCTTAGAAATACAGAGGTAAAATACTGACCTAATACTCAACGTATTTTCTATTCTGAAAATTAAAATAAATGTAAAATAAAATATCCTTCCCAAAATTTTAATTTTCCTATTAAAAAAGTTTTAATAACCTTAACTAAAAAAGTCACATATGTGTTATCACTACATCCGCAATTACATGTCCTATAACATTGCATCAATATTTATCCTACACCTTGAATGCCGAATATGAGAGAAAAAGAAAAACGCCAAAAATTATGATCTCACAAAAAACTGATTAAAAAGTGTAATTACCGTATATACTCGAGTATAAGCCGACCCGAGTATAAGCCGACCCCCCTAATTTTGCCACAAAAAACTGGGAAAACTTATTGACTCGAGTATAAGCCTAGAGTAGGAAATGCAGCAGCTACTGGTAAATTTCAAAAATAAAAATAGATGCTCCATACCGTTCATTATTGCCCCATAAGATGCTCCATATACAACTGTGCTATATATATTGCTCTGCACCGTTCATTATGGCCCATAGATGCTCCATAGAAAGCTGTGCCATATATATATTGCTCTGCACCGTTGATTATGGCCCCATAGATGCTCCTTATAAAGCTGTGCCCCATATATATTGCTCTGCACCATTGATTATGGCCCCATAGATGCTCCTTATAAAGCTGTGCCCCATATATAATGCTCTGCACCGTTGATTATGGCCCCATAGATGCTCCTTATAAAGCTGTGCCCCATATATATTGCTCTGCACCATTGATTATGGCCCCATAGATGCTCCTTATAAAGCTGTGCCCCATATATAATGCTCTGCACCGTTGATTATGGCCCCATAGATGCTCCTTATAAAGCTGTGCCCCATATATATTGCTCTGCACCGTTGATTATGGCACCATAGATGCTCCTTATAAATCTGTGCCCCATATATATTGCTCTGCACCGTTGATTATGGCCCCATAGATGCTCCATATAAAGCTGTGCCCCATATATATATATATGCTCTGCACCGTTGATTATGGCCGCATAGATGCTCCTTATCAAGCTGTGCCCCATATACAGTGGGGCAAAAAAGTATTTAGTCAGTCAGCAATAGTGCAAGTTCCACCACTTAAAAAGATGAGAGGCGTCTGTAATTTACATCATAGGTAGACCTCAACTATGGGAGACAAACTGAGAAAAAAAAATCCAGAAAATCACATTGTCTGTTTTTTTATCATTTTTTTTGCATATTATGGTGGAAAATAAGTATTTGGTCAGAAACAAACAATCAAGATTTCTGGCTCTCACAGACCTGTAACTTCTTTTTTAAGAGTCTCCTCTTTCCTCCACTCATTACCTGTAGTAATGGCACCTGTTTAAACTTGTTATCAGTATAAAAAGACACCTGTGCACACCCTCAAACAGTCTGACTCCAAACTCCACTATGGTAAAGACCAAAGAGCTGTCAAAGGACACCAGAAACAAAATTGTAGCCCTGCACCAGGCTGGGAAGACTGAATCTGCAATAGCCAACCAGCTTGGAGTGAGGAAATCAACAGTGGGAGCAATAATTAGAAAATGGAAGACATACAAGACCACTGATAATCTCCCTCGATCTGGGGCTCCACGCAAAATCCCACCCCGTGGGGTCAGAATGATCACAAGAACGGTGAGCAAAAATCCCAGAACCACGAGGGGGGATCTATGAATGAACTGCAGAGAGCTGGGACCAATGTAACAAGGCCTACCATAAGTAACACACTACGCCACCATGGACTCAGATCCTGCAGTGCCAGACGTGTCCCACTGCTTAAGCCAGTACATGTCCGGGCCCGTCTGAAGTTTGCTAGAGAGCATTTGGATGATCCAGAGGAGTTTTGGGAGAATGTCCTATGGTCTGATGAAACCAAACTGGAACTGTTTGGTAGAAACACAACTTGTCGTGTTTGGAGGAAAAAGAATACTGAGTTGCATCCATCAAACACCATACCTACTGTAAAGCATGGTGGTGGAAACATCATGCTTTGGGGCTGTTTCTCTGCAAAGGGGCCAGGACGACTGATCCGGGTACATGAAAGAATGAATGGGACCATGTATCGTGAGATTTTGAGTGCAAACCTCCTTCCATCAGCAAGGGCATTGAAGATGAAACGTGGCTGGGTCTTTCAACATGACAATGATCCAAAGCATACCGCCAGGGCAACGAAGGAGTGGCTTCATAAGAAGCATTTCAAGGTCCTGGAGTGGCCTAGCCAGTCTCCAGATCTCAACCCTATAGAAAACCTTTGGAGGGAGTTGAAAGTCCCTGTTGCCAAGCGAAAAGCCAAAAACATCACTGCTCTAGAGGAGATCTGCATGGAGGAATGGGCCAACATACCAACAACAGTGTGTGGCAACCTTGTGAAGACTTACAGAAAACGTTTGACCTCTGTCATTGCCAACAAAGGATATATTGCAAAGTATTGAGATGAAATTTTGTTTCTGACCAAATACTTATTTTCCACCATAATATGCAAATAAAATGTTAAAAAAACAGACAATGTGATTTTCTGGATTTTTTTTCTCAGTTTGTCTCCCATAGTTGAGGTCTACCTATGATGTAAATTACAGACGCCTCTCATCTTTTTAAGTGGTGGAACTTGCACTATTGCTGACTGACTAAATACTTTTTTGCCCCACTGTATATATATATATGCTCTGCACCTTTCATTATGGCCCCATAGATGCTCCTTATAAAGCTGTGCCCCATATATATATATGCTCTGCACCGTTCATTATGGCCCCATAGATGGTCTATATATAATGCTGTGCCATATAGAATGCTGCTGGTACTGCAATAAAAAAAAAAAAATCACATACTCACCTCTCTTGCTCAGGATGCCGGCGCTTTCAATATTTACCTGCTCCTCGTGCGGCTCCGTCTCCAGCACTGACGCTCAGCAGAGGTCGCGCACTGACTACGTCACCGCGCCCTCTAACCTCAGCGTCACAGCTAAAGGACGCTGGAGACGGAGCCGCACCGGAGCGAGGAGCAGGTAAATATAGCGCAGCGCTGCGCTCCCGGTATACTTACCTGCTCCTGGCGCGGTCCCTGCAGTCACTGGCTTCCCCGGCGCTGCAGCTTCTTCCTGTAATTGAGCGGTCACAGTTACCAATCATTTACAGCAATGAATATGCGGCTCCTCCCCCATGGGAGGTGGAGCCGCCTATTCATTTCTGTAATGAGCGGTGCCATGTGACCACTCAGTACAGGAAGAATCTGCAGCGCCGGGGAAGCCAGGGACTGCAGGGACCGCGCTGCAGCAGGTAAGTATAACTACACAGCCCCCGCTCCCCCTCACCTGCCAACCCCCGGGGATATGACTCGAGTATAAGCCGAGAGGGGGACTTTCAGCCCAAAAAAATGGGCTGAAAATCTCGGCTTATACTCGAGTATATACGGTATCTTAAATAGTACCAATAAGGCTGTGTGCACACGTTGCGTTTTTTTCGCTTTTTTCAATATAAAAACACATAAAAACGCATACTTTAAGCATCCCATCATTTAGAATGTATTACGCAATTTTTGTGCACATGATGCGTTTTTTTTCTGCGAAAAAAACGCATCACGGTAAAAAAAAGCAGCATGTTCATTAATTTTGTGGATTTTTGCATTTTTCCCGCTATTTAATGCAGAAAAAACGCGCCAAAACCACACAAAAAACGCGTCAAAACGGCAAGAAAATGCAAAAAAAAACGCATGCGGATTTCTTGCAGAAAATGTCCAGTTTTGCTCAGGAAATTTCTGCAAGAAATCCTGAACGTGTGCACATAGCCTAAATACTACAACTTGTTATGCAAAAACAAAGCCTTCATACATTGGTAAATTATAAAGTTTCTTCTCAAAACATGATGCAAATAAAGAAAAATATATTTCGTTAAAAAGTTATTTTTTTTGTGCAAAAGTATAATTACAAAAAATAATATTTCTTTTGAAGAGTGCATTTATTGTACAAAAGTAGTAAAATATAAATTACCATGCTGACCCACAGAATAAAGTGAACACCTTATATGTGCAGCATGTGAATAGTGGAAAATATAAAACACCAGAAAACAAAAACAGAATTGCTGTTTTTCTTCTAATCATCCCCATAAAGAGTTAATAGATAGGTAGTAAGTTATGTGTACCCAAAAATGCTTCTACTGACAATATAACGGATCTTGAAAAAGCAAACTCTAAGACAGATACACCGACAAAAAAAACTAAAAATAGTATGGCTCCTGGACTGTGACAATGAAAAAAATTGCTTTGTCCTTAAAGGGGTTGTCCACTACTAGGAAAACCCCTTTTTAAACTAAATGTTTGACCCCAATTAAACAATAAAACCTATACTCACATCCCGTAACGACTCCAGCAGTGTTGGCACTCGCGGTCATAGGGCTGTGATACAGTGTCATGACACGTGATGTCTGGCGCACAATCCGCACTGGTGTCACTGTCTCTACCTTCGGACAAGCTAAATATGAAGAGGAAGTCTGGGAGGAGCTGCAACCCTGGCTTCTTCTTTATGTTCAGTGATACCATCGCTGATTGGGCGCCAGACATCACATGTCATTACACTGCATCACAGCCACACTGCGGGAATGATGCCGGCACAGGAGGTGAGTATAGGTGTTATTATTTTATCGGGGCCAAACATTTAGTTTAAGAAATGATTGTCCTAGTATTAGACAACCCTATTAAGGCCCAAATCAGGCATGTTGCAAAAATTTTTTTTTTACTTTGCTGCTTTCAAAGTAGTAGACATATGGAATATAAACTTCATCACACATTAGTACAGTATTTAAATATATAGGAGATATATATGAGACATATTTTCAAAATCTAGTTTGGTCAATAATTGACAACCAGGCCCGATCTTTAAGGGGTTAAATATCTATTATAAGATCATCTGTACAAACAATCTAAACATAACATAGAGAGTAGATCTAATCATGAGATGCATAAGTTGATGAGTAGAAGCATAACCTAATACCTAGAGACCATTATAGCCATTTAAGTAGTGGCATAAAATAACCATGTAAATGTGGGAGTCCCTGGCTTGGACTCATGGAGTTTGATTCCATGAAGAGTGTAGGGAAGCATTTCCAGCAAAATAAATCTCCTGCCACTCATTGCAAGGTGTCGGTGTTATCTAAGGGAAGGGAGGACCACTTTCTATAGGTTTTCTGGCTCTTTCAACAGCTTTCCCTTTCCTCATCTAATGATCTAACCACAGAATTGATATTGTTCTGAATAAATAGAAGGGAAAAGGGGAAATCCATTTATATTTTTTGTGTTGCATGAAGAGCTGCTGCAACCTGCTTCTTTCCATCTAGATGGATATGCAGGAAACACATCAGCATAAGAAAGTACCTGGGAGGAGAGGGCAGTCGTATGTTGCAGCTAAGGTCAGGCCTCTGGAGTAGGGTTGAGCGACTTTAGTTTTTTAGGGTCGAGTCGGGTTTCACGAAACTCGACTATCTCAAAAGTCGAGTCGAGTGAAATCGGCCGATTATCACGAAAAGTCAGGGATCAACCGAAACACGAAACCCAATGCAAGTCAATGGGGGAGCATAGTCGGCAGTGAGTGGAGGCCAGGAAAACACCTACAGTGCCCATTTTAATGGCAAAAACATCCATTCTTGTTACTGAAGCTTGTCAATCTTAATTTACCTTATAATAATAGTAAGGCATTGGAAATTGGGGGTCATTTGGCTAAAGTTGTGGGGGGTAGGGCTGGTTCAAGTAATTAGTGGGCCCAGGAAATGTGGACCACGTCACGGCAGTGGAGCAGGGAGAGGTAAGTATTTAAACTTTGCAAGTGCTGTGAACCTGAGCCAGCGGGGGGGCCCACTCGTTGACAATGGCACTGGCACAGGGCCCCTCAAAGTACGGCGGTGTGTTTGCACGGCGGGGGCGCCTCCCACCGGCAGCGACACTTTTGCGTACTATGAGGGGCCCTGTGCCAGTGACGTCGCCAACGAGTATTCCCCCCCCACCTGATGAAGGAATCTGCACTTTCATCTGCACCTTCCTCTTTGTCCCCGTGTAAGGTGGTATGGTATGCGGGAAGGGGAACCTGACTTTCAGCAGGGTCATATTCTGGCTGTGTAGCGTGCACGGGGAATGTAGCGTTCTGGGTCAATGTACCAGCAGACTCATCTATCACTGGCTGGGCAATGGGCAGGATGAGGAGGAAACACAGATATAGGTCCAAAGAATAAAGTGGGCTAAATGCAGTTCAAAATTGGTAACAGGACTAACCAGGGGGCATTGCTTTGTTCAGTGGAGTACAACTGTAATGAGACACAGTGAGTAGGCTAAATGCAGTTCCAAATTGGTAACAGAAGTAAACAGGCGGCACTGGTTTGTTCAGTGTAGGAGAACATCAAGGAGCGGCAGACACCGTTAGTAGGGCCAACAAAACAAGTAGGCCAAATGCAGTGTTATATTAAAAACAATTTAACGAGAGCCTGAAGATAGAAGCTAGGGAAAGGCAACCTGGAGAACACCTTGGAGCGGAAGACACCGTATGTAGAACCCAGACCCAACTTGTAGGCCTAATGCAGTGTGGTTTCAACAACTACTTAACGAGAGCTTGAAGATAGAAGCTAGGGAGAGGCAACCTGGAGAACACCTTGGAGCGGCAGACACCGTCTCTACAACCATGACCCAACTTGTAGGCCTAATGCAGTGTTGTTTCAACAACTACTTACCGAGACCTTCAAGATAGAAGCTAGGGAGAGGCAACCTGGAGAACACCTTGGAGCGGAAGACACCGTTTGTAGAACCCAGACCCAACTTGTAGGCCTAATGCAGTGTTGTTTCAACAACTACTTAACGAGAGCCTGAAAATGGAATTTCAGGACAGGAAACCAGGAGAACAGCACGGAGCGGCATACACCGTTAGTAGGCCCCAACCAAACTAGTAGCCCCACTGCAGTTGTTCGATTAAAAAACTATTTAACAAGAGCCTGAAGATTGAAGCTCAGGAAAGGCAACCAGGAGAACACCTTGGAGCGGCAGACACCGTCTCTACAACCAAGACCCAACTTGTAGGCCTAATGCAGTGTTGTTTCAACAACTACTTAACGAGAGCCTGAAAATGGAATTTCAGGACAGGAAACCAGGAGAACAGCACGGAGCGGCATACACCGTTAGTAGGCCCCAACCAAACTAGTAGCCCCACTGCAGTTATTTAATTAAAAAACTATTTAACAAGAGCCTGAAGATTGAAGCTCAGAAAAGGCAACCAGGAGAACACCTTGGAGCGGCAGACACTGTTAGTAGGCCCCAACCAAACTAGTAGCCCCACTGCAGTTGTTCGATCAAAAAACTATTTAACAAGAGCCTGAAGATTGAAGCTCAGGAAAGGCAACCAGGAGAACACCTTGGAGCGGCAGACACTGTTATTAGGCCCCAACCAAACTAGTAGCCCCACTGCAGTTGTTCGATTAAAAAACTATTTAACAAGAGCCTGAAGATTGAAGCTCAGGAAAGGCAACCAGGAGAACACCTTGGAGCGGCAGACACCGTCTCTACAACCAAGACCCAACTTGTAGGCCTAATGCAGTGTTGTTTCAACAACTACTTAACAAGAGCTTCAAGATAGAAGCTAGGGAGAGGCAACCTGGAGAACACCTTGGAGCGGAAGACACCGTTTGTAGAAGCCAGACCCAACTTGTAGGCCTAATGCAGTGTTGTTTCAACAACTACTTAACGAGAGCTTCAAGATAGAAGCTAGGGAGAGGCAACCTGGAGAACACCTTGGAGCGGCAGACACCGTCTCTACAACCCAGACCCAACTTGTAGGCCTAATGCAGTGTTGTTTCAACAACTACTTAACGAGAGCCTGAAAATGGAATTTCAGGACAGAAAACCAGGAGAACAGCACGGAGCAGCATACACCGTTAGTAGGCCCCAACCAAACTAGTAGCCCCACTGCAGTTGTTTGATTAAAAAACTATTTAACAAAAGCCTGAAGATTGAAGCTCAGGAAAGGCAAACAGGAGAACACCTTGAAGCGGCAGACACCGTTAGTAGGCCCCAACCAAATTACTATCCCCACTGCAGTTGTTCGATTAAAAAACTATTTAACAAGAGCCTGAAGATTGAAGCTCAGGAAAGGCAACCAGGAGAACACCTTGGAGCGGCAGACACTGTCTCTACAACCCAGACCCAACTTGTAGGCCTAATACAGTGTTGTTTCAACAACTACTTAACAAGAGCTTCAAAATAGAAGCGAGGGAGAGGCAACAGAGAGAACACCTTGGAGCGGAAGACTCAGTTTGTAGACCACAATGAAACTTATGGCCGCAATGCAGTTTTATAATTCTGACAAGCTGAAAATCAGCCTTTTTTTTTTAAGAGGACAGCTGTATTAAGTGGCGCAGACAGACACTGCTAGTAGGCCTTACACCACAAAGTAGGCTCACTGCAGGTTGAAAAAAAGTTACATGTGTACACGGTTGGCATTGTTGTGCTCAGCGGAGGACAAATGGAAGGAGGGACAACAGACAGACTTAGTAGGCCTAAAATTTTAAAAAATAGGCTCAAAGCAGTTTGAATTATCTTGCAGGGGTACACAGGCAGCATTGGTGTTGTCAGTGGAGGACGATTGGAAGGAGTGTCTGACACAGTTAGTACTCCCAAAAAATAAATAGATGTTAATGTCTCGCAAAACAACAAAACCAAAAAACAAAAGGGTGGCATACTTAGGTACAGGGGTGGGCTCCTCTGCTGAGTTTCAGACATAGTAATTTGGCGCTAAGTATTTACTGGTGTCAATATAGGACACTGACCCTGACTATTTTAACTAGCATCATACATGTCAACAAATTGGTATTGTCAGTGCCAGGCATTTAAGGATGTCAGCGCATAGACTAAACATTGGTGGAGCTGTGAGAGATAATTTTGCAAGTGGTAGAACAGTGTTTGAGCTAGGGGGAAACTCTCTTGTGGCCAGCGGTACAGGCCCAGGGCCCCTCATGTTACAACGGTGTGTCTGACGTTGGTTGCGCACCACCACCGCCAGAGACACTTTATTGTACTATGAGGGACCCAGTGGCAGTGCCGTCGACCAAAAGCGGGCACACCCACCTCTTCAGACAAACGTCACTCTCACAAGTGCTTGCGCCAAGTGGCGAGACCACGGCCCCGTGGGGGGAGTTAGCCCATTTAGGGAGGTGTAAACAAGTCGTATGCTGGACAAACAGCTGCTGCAAATTAAGAGATTGGAACAATCAGTAAGACCAGTCCACAAGCAAGACCTTTTTATAGGAAAGCTAGGTGTCAGTCGGGAAAGGTGGGGCAAAATAATTTGAAATCCATGAGTGGTTCATTTTAATGAAGGTTAGATCATCAACATTTTGGGTAGCCAGAGTAGTGCCTTTTTTCGGTCAATATTGAACCAGCAGCACTGAATACTCTTTCTGATAGCACACTAGCTGCTGGGCAAGCAAGCTCCTGCAATGCATATTCGGCCAATTCAGGCCAGGTGTCTATTTTGGATGCCCAGTAATCAAATGGGAATGACGGTTGAGGGAGAACATCGATAAGGGATGAAAAATAGTTAGTAACCATACTGGACAAATGTTGTCTCCTGTCTAGTGTTGAGCGATACCGTCCGATACTTGAAAGTATCGGTATCGGATAGTATCGGCCGATACCCGAAAAATATCGGATATCGCCGATACCGATATCCGATACCAATACAAGTCAATGGGACATCAAGTATCGGAATGTATCCTCATGGATCCCAGGGTCTGAAGGAGAGGAAACTCTCCTTCAGGCCCTGGGATCCATATTAAAGTGTAAAATAAAGAATTAAAATAAAAAATATTGTTATATTCACCTCTCCGGCGGCCCCTGGACATCAGCGGGAGGATCCGGCGTCCGGCACGGCTTCTTTCTTCAAAATGCGCGCCTTCAGGACCTGTGGAATGACGTCCCGGCTTCTGATTGGTCGCGTGCCGCCCATGTGACCGCCACGCGACCAATCAGAAGCCGCGACGTCATTCCTCAGGTCCTAGAAGGCGCTCATTCTAGGACTTTAGCTGAGGAATGACGTCGCGGCTTCTGATTGGTCGCGTGGCGGTCACATGGGCGGCACGCGACCAATCAGAAGCCGGGACGTCATTCCACAGGTCCTGAAGGCGCGCATTTTGAAGAAAGAAGCCGTGCCGGACGCCGGATCCTCCCGCTGATGTCCAGGGGCCGCCGGAGAGGTGAATATAACAATATTTTTTATTTTAATTCTTTATTTTACACTTCCGATACCGATACCCGATATCACAAAAATATCGGATCTCGGTATCGGAATTCCGATACCGCAAGTATCGGCCGATACCCGATACTTGCGGTATCGGAATGCTCAACACTACTCCTGTCACTTTGAATTGATGCTGCAGTACCTGTCCTGTCTGCGGTCATTGCGAAATCACTCCACAACCTGGTCAGAAAACCCCTCTGTCCGATGCCACTTCTGATTTGTGCATCTTTAACACCTCTGCCCTGTTGCCCCCTGCAGCTTGTGTGAGAACCATCACCGGCGCTGTGTGCTGGGAATGCCTGAATCAAATGGTCTACCAGAGTTGCTTGTTTGGTTGCTAATATTTGTTCGAGGTTCTCATGTGGCATGATATTTTGCAATTTGCCTTTAGAACAAGGATCAAGGAGGCAGGCCAACCAGTAATCATCATCGGTCATCATTTTAATAATGCGTGGGTCCCTTTTGAGGATACGTAAGGCATAATCCGCCATGTGGGCCAAAGTTCCAGTTGTCAAATCTGCGGTTGTGCTGGGTTGAGGGGCAGTTTCAGGCAAATCTACATCACTTGTCTCCCTCAAAAAACCTGAACCCGGCCTTGCAACGCCACCAGTTTCTATTGGCCCCGGAGAAGCTTCCTCATTCAAAAAATACTCATCCCCATCATCCTCCTCGTCCTCCTCCTCTTCGCCCGCTACCTCGTCCTGTAGATTGCCCTGACCAGACAATGGTTGACTGTCATCAAGGCTTTCCTCTTCCTCGGCTGCAGATGCCTGCTCCTTTATGTGCGTCAAACTTTGCATCAGCAGACGCATTAGGGGGATGCTCATGCTTATTATGGCGTTGTCTGCACTAACCAGCCGTGTGCATTCCTCAAAACACTGAAGGACTTGACACAGGTCTTGTACCTTCGACCACTGCACACCTGACAACTCCATGTCTGCCATCCAACTGCCTGCCCATGTATGTGTATCCTCCCACAAATACATAACAGCACGCCTCTGTTCGCACAGTCTCTGAAGCATGTGCAGTGTGGAGTTCCACCTTGTTGCAACGTCGATGATTAGGCGATGCTGGGGAAGGTTCAAAGACCGCTGATGGTTCTGCATACGGCTGGAGTGTACGGGCGAACGGCGAATATGCGTGCAAAGTCTGCACACTTTGAGGAGCAGGTCAGGTAACCCCGGATAACTTTTCAGGAAGCACTGCACCACCAGGTTTAAGGTGTGAGCCAGGCAAAGAATGGGTTTCAGTTGGGAAAGGGCTATGGCAGCCATAAAATTCCTTCCGTTATCACTCACTACCTTGCCTGCCTCAAGATGTACAGTGCCCAGGCATGACTGAGTTTCTTTCTGCAAGAACTCAGACAGAACTTCCGCAGTGTGTCTGTTGTCGCCCAAACACTTCATTGCCAATACAGCCTGCTGACGCTTGCCACTAGCTGTCCCATAATGGGACACCTCGTGTGCAACAGTAGCAGCTGTGGATGGATTGGTTGTGCGACTGCGGTCTGTGGATGAGCTCTCGCTTCTGCAGGAGGACGAGGAGGAGGGGGGCAAACACCTACAGCCAACTGTTTCCTAGACCGTGGGCTAGGCAGAACTGTCCCAATATTGCTGTCCCCTGTGGAGCCTGCATCCACCACATTAACCCAGTGTGCCGTGATGGACACGTAAAGTCCCTGGCCATGCCTACTGGTCCATGCATCTGTTGTCAGGTGCACCTTTGTACTCACAGATTGCCTGAGTGCATGGTCGATGCGGTCTTTTACATGCTGGTGGAGGGCTGGGTTGGCTTTTCTCGAAAAGAAGTGTCGACTGGGTAGCTCGTAGCGTGGTACAACGTAGTCCATCAGTGCTTTGAAAGCTTCGCTTTCAACTAACTGGTAGGGCATCATCTCTAATGAGATTAGTCTAGCAATGTGGGCATTCAAACCTTGTGTACGCGGATGCGAGGATGAGTACTTCCTTTTCCTAACGAGAGTCTCATGTAGGGTGAGCTGGACTGGAGAGCTGCAGATGGTGGAACTAGCGGGGGTGCCGGTGGACATGGCAGACTGAGAGAGGGTTGGAGATGGTATTCTTGCTGGTGCCCTACATGCAGTGTTTCCTAACACGAACCTGGTGATTCCCTGACTGCTTTGGCCTGGCGACGAAACCTGCACATTTACTGAAGGTGGTGCGGGAAATGGTGGGCTTACAGTGAGGGAAGGGATGTAGCGTTGCTGACTAGCTTCATTGGCCGAGGGTGCTACAACCTTAACGGACGTTTCGTAGTTAGTCCAGGCTTGCAAATGCATGGTGGTTAAATGTCTACGCATGCAACTTGTATTTAGACTATTAAGATTCTGACCTCTGCTTAAGGTAGTTGAACATTTTTGACAGATGACTTTGCGCTGATCATTTGGATGTTGTTTAAAAAAATGCCAGACTGCACTCTTTCTACTATCAGATACCTTTTCAGGCATTGCAGACTGAGCTTCTTTAACTGGATGGCCACGCTGTCCTACAACTGGTTTTGGTTTTGCCACGCGTTTTTGGCCAGATACGGGCCCGGCTGATGGAACCTGTTGCGATGTTGATGCCTGCTGTGGCTACTCCTCCTCCGCTTCAGAGCTACTGCCGCCTGCACCCTGTTCCCCCAATGGCTGCCAATCGGGGTCAACAACTGGGTCATCTATGACCTCCTCTTCTATCTCGTGTGCAACTTCGTCTGTGTCACCGTGTAAGCCTGTGGTATAGCGTTCGTGACGGGGCACCATAGTCTCATCAGCGTCTAATTCTGGATCAGTACACTGCGAGGGCAATGTTCTGGTCTGAGTCAAAGGAACAGCATAGTAATCTGGCTGTGGCTGTGCATCTGTGCACTCCATGTCCGATTCAACTTGTAATGGGCATGGCCTGTTAACTGTTTCACTTTCTAACCCAGGAACGGTATGTGTAAAGAGCTCCATGGAGTAACCCGTTGTGTCGCCTAACGCATCCTTCTCTGTTGTTCTTGGTGAAGAAGACAAGGAAGCGACTTGTCCCTGACCATGAACATCCACTAACGACGCGCTGCTTTTACATTTAGCAGTTTCAGAAGAGGAGGCAAAAGAGCTAGAGGTTGAGTCAGCAAGGAAAGCCAAAACTTGTTCTTGCTGCTCCGGCTTTAAAAGCAGTTTTCCTACTCCCAGAAAAGGGAGCGTTCGAGGCCTTGTGTAGCCAGACGACGAACCTGGCTCAACAACTCGAGACTTAGGTGCTATATTGCTTTTCCCACGACCACCTGATGCTCCACCACCACTACCATCATTACCAGCTGGCAATGACCGCCCACGGCCACGACCTCTTCCACCAGACTTCCTCATTGTTTGAAAAACGTAACCCAACTAATGGTATTTGTTACTGTAAAACCAGTTACAAGGTGAACTCCAACTTCTGTTGGATTTATATATCCCTTTATAGGTTGGTGAGACTGCAGGGAAAATCAGGCCCAATGTATAACAGAACACAGCTTCAGTGGCAGACAGATATGCCACTAACAGGACTGACGCTGATGCAGACACTACCAATAAAAATCTCCCCCTTTTTATTTTTTCTGTGAGAATATTGAAGAAATGTGGCCCACTCTTATACAGTATATGTTCTGTGGCACAAAATTAGAGACAGATGCCACACACAGCACTGGCAATGAGGCAGAATTGCCAATATTAATCTCCCACTATTTTATTTTTACTGGGATAATTTAAAAAATAAAACTGGCCCAGTATTACACACTAGGTTTAATGTGGCACAAAATTTGAGACAGGTGGCACACACAGGAGTGGCACTGAAGCAGAAATGCCAATCTTAATCTCCCACTATTTTTTTTTTCAGGAGAATTGAAAAGAAATCTGGCCCAGTATTACACACTAGGTTTAATGTGGCACACAATTTGAGACAGGTGGCACACACAGGAGTGGCACTGAAGCAGAAATGCCAATCTTAATCTCCCACTATTTTTTTTTCAGGGAGAATTTAAAATAAATCTGGCCCAGTATTACAAACTAGGTTTAATGTGGCACAAAATTTGAGACAGGTGGCACACACAGGAGTGGCACTGAAGCAGAAGTGCCAATCTTAATCTCCCACTATTTTTTTTTTCAGGGAGAATTGAAAAGAAATCTGGCCCAGTATTACACAGTAGGTTTAATGTGGCACAAAATTTGAGACAGGTGGCACACACAGGACTGGCACTGAAGCAGAAATGCCCATCTGAATCTCCCACTTTTTTTTCAGGGAGAATTGAAAAGAAGTCTAGGCCCAGTATTACACACTAGGTTTAATGTGGCACACAATTTGAGACAGGTGGCACACACAGGACTGGCACTGAAGCAGAAATGCCAATGTTAATCTCCCACTATTTTTTTTTTCAGGGAAAATTTAAAAGAAATCTGGCCCAGTATTACACACTAGGTTTAATGTGGCACACAATTTGAGACAGGTGGCACACACAGCACTGGCAATGAGGCAGAATTGCCAATCTTAATCTACCACTATTTTTTTTCAGGGATAATTTAAAAATAAGCTGGCCCAGTTTTACACACTAGGTTTAATGTGGCACAAAATTTGAGACAGGTGGCACAGACAGCACTGGCACTGAGGCAAAATTGCCAATCTTAATCTCCCACTATTTTTTTTTATTTATGGGAGAATTGGCAAGAAATCAGGCCCACTCTTAGACTGTATGTTTTCTGTGCCAGAAAATGAGACACAGATGCCACACACTGGACTGCCACTGGTGCAGATTTGCCAATTTTCATCTGCACCCTTTTTTTTTTTTTTCTTCAGGGAGACTAGTGAATAAATCTGGGCCACTGTATTAGAGTATATTTTCTGTGGCAGAAAGTGGCTTGAAGAGATATAACGAAACAAAAAAAAAAAAAGGGACTGTCCTACAATTACTATCTCCCTGCAGTAATCTCAGCAATGTATGGCAGGCAGCAATAACAAGAAGTGGACTGCTGCACAAAAAAGTCAAAAGTGTGGACAAACAAACAAGATAGCTGTGCAGAAAGGAAGGAGCAACAGGATTTGTGCTTTGAAAAAAGCAGTTGGTTTGCACAGCGGCGTACTAACAGCAATGCAGCTATCAGGGAGCCTTCTAGGACAGCCCAATGAGCTACAGCGCTGAGGGAAAAAAATTTAGCCTCCACTGTCCCTGCAAACAAAAGATGGTGTTGGACAGTGGAAATCGCTACAGCACAAGCGGTTTGGGGGTTAATGTACCCTGCCTAACGCTATCCCTGCTTCTGACGAAGCGGCAGCAACCTCTCCCTATGCTCAGATCAGCAGCAGTAAGATGGCGGTCGGCGGGAACGCCCCTTTATAGGCCATGTGATGCCGCAGAAAGCAAGCCAATCACTGCAATGCCCTTCTCTAAGATGGTGGGGACTGAGACCTATATCATCACGCTGCCCACACTCTGCGTCCACCTTCATTGGCTGAGAAATTGCGCTTTTTGCGTCATTGAAACGCGACCTTGGCGCAAAAGTTGCGTACCACATGGCCGACCCCACACAGGGATTGGGTCGGGTTTCATGAAATCCGACTTTGCCAAAAGTCGGCGACTTATGAAAATGACTGACCCGTTTCGATCAACCCTACTCTGGGGTTGTCATGATGAAGTTTGAGGGCAACATCCCTAGATATTTGTATCAGGCCTCAACCTACCCAGAGTCCTATGAATCCTGGTGAAACACAAAATAAAATGATCCACTTATCCTAACAAAGCAGAGAACAGATTAGCTGTTGTTTCCTTTAAGCTCTAATTAATTCACATAATTCTTTAATTCATATGGTTCCTCTCCTAGAGCAGTTTTCCATAACTTCATATTTGAATTCTGGGTGTTCAATTCAGAAGGCAGGAGCTTATTGTTACTCAATATCAGACTCCAATGCATCAGCGTTGTTATCAATGAGCCGATCTAGTTCCATGGTATGTTCGAATATGTCCTGCAACTATCTTGCAAAATTCACAATGACAGCTGCCAGTTCAACTATGATCATGGTTTGGATACATTTCAAGAAGTTCGCTAAAGCCATTCAACTATATCAATAGTAAAAGAATAATAACTGAAAATGTAGGCCCCTTAAAAAATAGTGAGGAAAGAATGGTTGTAGATGACGTGGAAAAAGCTAACATATTAAACACCTTCTTCTCCACGGTATTCACAGTGGAAAATGAAATGCTAGGTGAAATCCCAAGAAACAATGAAAACCCTATATTAAGGGTCACCAATCTAACCCAAGAAGAGGTGCGAAACCGGCTAAATAAGATCAAAATAGATAAATCTCCGGGTCCGGATGGCACACACCAACGAGTACTAAGAGAACTAAGTAATGTAATAGATAAACCATTATTTCTTATTTTTAGGGACTCTATAGCGACGGGGTCTGTTCCGCAGGACTGGCGCATAGCAAATGTGGTGCCAATATTCAAAAAGGGCTCTAAAAGTGAACCTGGAAATTATAGGCCAGTAAGTCTAACCTCTGTTGTTGGTAAAATATTTGAAGGGTTTCTGAGGGATGTTATTCTGGATTATCTCAATGAGAATAACTGTTTAACTCCATATCAGCATGGGTTTATGAGAAATCGCTCCTGTCAAACCAATCTAATCAGTTTTTATGAAGAGGTAAGCTATAGGCTGGACCACGGTGAGTCATTGGACGTGGTATATCTCGATTTTTCCAAAGCGTTTGATACCGTGCCGCACAAGAGGTTGGTACACAAAATGAGAATGCTTGGCCTGGGGGAAAATGTGTGTAAATGGGTTAGTAACTGGCTTAGTGATAGAAAGCAGAGGGTGGTTATAAATGGTATAGTCTCTAACTGGGTTGCTGTGACCAGTGGGGTACCGCAGGAGTCGGTATTGGGACCTGTTCTCTTCAACATATTCATTAATGATCTGGTAGAAGGTTTACACAGTAAAATATCGATATTTGCAGATGATACAAAACTATGTAAAGCAGTTAATACAAGAGAAGATAGTATTCTGCTACAGATGGATCTGGATAGGTTGGAAACTTGGGCTGAAAGGTGGCAGATGAGGTTTAACAATGATAAATGTAAGGTTATACACATGGGAAGAAGGAATCAATATCACCATTACACACTGAACGGGAAACCACTGGGTAAATCTGACAGGGAGAAGGACTTGGGGATCCTAGTTAATGATAAAGTTACCTGGAGCAGCCAGTGCCAGTCAGCAGCTGCCAAGGCAAACAGGATCATGGGGTGCATTAAAAGAGGTCTGGATACACATGATGAGAGCATTATACTGCCTCTGTACAAATCCCTAGTTAGACCGCACATGGAGTACTGTGTCCAGTTTTGGGCACCGGTGCTCAGGAAGGATATAATGGAACTAGAGAGAGTACAAAGGAGGGCAACAAAATTAATAAAGGGGATGGGAGAACTACAATACCTAGATAGATTAGCGAAATTAGGATTATTTAGTCTAGAAAAAAGACGACTGAGGGGCGATCTAATAACCATGTATAAGTATATAAGGGGACAATACAAATATCTCGCTGAGGATTTGTTTATACCAAGGAAGGTGACGGGCACAAGGGGGCATTCTTTGCGTCTGGAGGAGAAAAGGTTTTTCCACCAACATAGAAGAGGATTCTTTACTGTTAGGGCAGTGAGAATCTGGAATTGCTTGCCTGAGGAGGTGGTGATGGCGAACTCAGTCGAGGGGTTCAAGAGAGGCCTGGATGTCTTCCTGGAGCAGAACAATATTGTATCATACAATTATTAGGTTCTGTAGAAGGACGTAAATCTGGGGATTTATTATGATGGAATATAGGCTGAACTGGATGGACAAATGTCTTTTTTCGGCCTTACTAACTATGTTACTATGTTACTATGTTATTTGTGTGGCTAATGTAGGCAAGGGATTAGTTGTGACATCACGTATATCACGAGATCTTGTGCTTATATACTGTGATGTGGAGGGTGAAGGAGTAGGCGCCATTACTCTAGACTCTGTGCTGGAATGTGAAGTAAGGATATCTAAGATAAAATTTTCTACCAGCTGTGTAATGGCTCCTTTCTTTATCTTAATCATGCTTGAAGCTCTTCAGAAGCGACATACAAATATAGATGGCTGCTAAAACGGGTGATAAATCGTGCCCAAAGAGTGGAGCTCAGTATGACTCCCAGTAGGTTCCGGCTAAGCACTGAGCATGCAGGTCACAGTCTTGACTTTTAAATCTTTCATACCTTCCATTGTTCTCATATCTCCACTTGATGAAGCTTAAAGAGTTTTCCATGGTTCTGTTCATAGATGCGGCTAATAGATCTTTAGAGATGGTGTTACTAAACTAAATTTAACTGCTGTAATTCTGGAGTCACTTGGTTGACTCCAATACTAAAACATTTACCTGTTGTAAACTATTACTACATCCAAGATGGTAAATTTTATTTAAAGATTGTATTCATTGTGGTGATCTGCTTATGAGTGTGCATTTGATTTTTGGTTCAAATTCATTTAAAGGGGTTGTCTGGTTAAAACAAGTTATCACCATCTGCAGGATAAGGAACAATTTATTGATCAGTGGGAGTCCAACCGCTGGGACCTTCACCGATTGGCAGAGTGGGGGGCACTTTCATACCTTTTACAATGGATTGACAGTACACAGGGGCATTTAAAAGTTTGGGCACCCCTGATCAAAATTATTGTTATTGTGAATAGTTGAAGATGAAATGATCTCTAAAGGGCCTAAAGTTAAAGACTGTATTTCGGACAAAGAAAAAAAATATTGCCATTTTTAGGATTTTAAAAATTACAAAAAGGAAATGGGCTGATGCAAAAGTTTGGGCATCTTGAATGTTTAGAACCTAGTTGCACCGCTTTTTGCTAGTATCACAGCTTGAAAAACGCTTTTGTAGTCAGTCAAGAGTTTTTCATTTCTTGATTTAGGGATTTTCATTCATTCCTCCTTGGAAAATTCTTCCAGTTCTGTGTGATTCCTGGGTCGTCTTGGATGCACTGCTATTTTGAGGTCTAGCCACAGATTTTCAATGATGTTCAGGTCAGGACACTGCAAGAGCCATTGTAAAGCGTTCAGCTTGCTCCTTTTGAGGTAGTGTATTGTGGATTTGACATGTGTTTAGGATTATTATCCATTTGTAGAAACTATCCACTTTTCAACTTTAGCTTTTTTACAGATAGTGTTATGTTTGCATCAAAAATTTGCTGAAATTTCATTGAATCCATTCTTCCCTCTACATATGAAATGTTTCCCGTGCCATTGACTGCAACACAACCCCAAAATCATGATTGATCTACCCCTATGCTTAATGATTGGCGAAATATTGTTTTCCTGAAATTCTGTGCCCTTTTTTCTCCAAACATAACTGTGATCATTGTGGCCAAAGATTTTAACCTCATCGGTCCACAGGACTTGTTCCCAAAATATATCAGGCTAGTTTAGATGTTCTTTTGCATATTTCTGATGCTGAATTTTATGATGCGGACTCAGGAGAGGTTTTCTGCTGATGACTCTTCCATGAAGGCCATATTTGTGCAAGTGTCTCTGAACAGTAGAGCAATGCAACACAACTACAGAGTCCGCTAATTCTTTCTGAAGTTGTTTTGCAGTCAAGCGAGGTTTCTGATTTGCCTCCCTAGCAATCTTATGAGCAGCTCTTTCAAAACTGAAATTTTGATTAGTGTTCTAAACCTTATCTTGACTTCACACTGTTACTGCCATTTCTTAATTACATTTCAAACTGAGGAAAGGGCAACATGAAAAACCTTTGCTATCTTCTTATAGCCTTCTCCTGCTTTGTGCATTTTGATTTTCAGAGGGCAAGGCAGCTGCTTAGAAATTCCCATAGCTGCATTTTTTGGCACAAGGATAAAGGAGGCAGGGTTTTTATGAAGTTGGGGAATTGGCATCACCTTGCCTTTCCTTACAATGTTAGTGAACAAGCCACAACCCTAACAGGCTAATTAAGATGTGGAACCTTAGTAATTTTGACCTAGGATGCCCAAACTTTTACCGGCCACTGTATATACTTGACCATCACTCCATTCATGCTTTATGTAGCTCACAGGCACTGCACTTGATTTTTTTCTGGCAGCCCCACACAAAATCAGTAGAGTGCCAGTCAGGAGACCTTTTGCTCCATTTTGTAATGGAGATAATAATAATAATAGTTTTTATTTATATAGCGCCAACAAATTCCGCAGCACTTTACAATAAGCGGGGACATGTACAGACAATAAATTCAGTACAAGTTAAGACAATTTAACAGTGACATTAGGGGTGAGGTCCCTGCTCGCAAGCTTACAATCTACAAGGAAATGGGGGGACACAATAGGTGAAAAGTGCTTGTTATTTCATGTCTGTCAATAATAATAAAGAGGGATTTTCATATAAAGTCTTACCAAAAAAGACTAATACCATAAAAATATATTTTATTAAATTGATCTTAAAAATAAACAATGAACCTAAAAACAACAGCACCAAGCAATTATTAATCCACTATACTAAACACTTTCCGGTGGGTTGGGGGATCGGTATCCCTATTACACCCTTATCATTCCTGCCTGAACCCTACCTATCTGCGGAGGTTGGCACCCTCTTGGACGCAATATGGCGCCCCAGCTCCTCGGCGGCTCGCCCTCCTCTCCCTAAAGATCCCTAGTAAACACACCAAATAGGGGATTTCCGGATAATACCCCTACAAAAGGATTTATACAACAAAATGTCCCTTGTATGCATGGGGAAATGAAGGTATACACACTAAAACTTAAAATTAATAAATAGGGATTTTCATATAAAGCTGCATGATCCGGTCATCAGCCCGTGTGTTTAAGTGCAATAGTCAAGTATCAAGTGCAGTTATCATGTGCATGGAGGGTGTGGAGACAGATGAGTAGTAGGGTGCAGATTCACATGCAAATAATATTTGGAAGGAGGGAACAGGACAAAGTTAGTTTACTGAGTAGTTGATTTGGTAGGCTTGTTTGAAGAGATGGGTTTTTAAAGCGCGCTTGAATAGGTCGGGGCTAGGTATCAGTCTGATCGTCTGGAGAAGTGCATTCCAGAGAGCTGGCGCAGCACGAGAGAAGTCTTGGAGACGGAGGTGCGAGGTTCGGATTACGGGGGATGTTAGTCTTAGGTCATTTGTAGAACGGAAGGCAAGTGTAGGGCGATAGACGGAGATGAGTGAGGAGATATAAGGCAGTGCAGAACTGTGGAGAGCTTTGTGGGTGAGAGAGATGAGTTTATATTGGACCCTGTAGCGAATGGGTAGCCAGTGTAATGACTGGCACAAGATGGAGGCATCAGTGAAGCGGCTGGACAGAAATATGACCCTGGCTGCTGCATTTAAGATGGATTGGAGAGGAGAAAGTTTGGAAAGAGGGAGACCGATCAGAAGAGAGTTGCAGTAGTCCAGACAAGAATGAATAAGAGCAACAGTAAGAGTCTTAGCAGTTTCAAAGGTGAGAAAAGGTCGGATTCTGGAGATGTTTTTAAGATGCAGGTGACAGGAGCAAGTGAGTGATCGGATATAGGGAGTAAAGGAAAGTTCGGTGTCGAATATGACCCCAAGACAGCGGGCATGCTGCTTGGGAGTTATAGTTGAACCCTCCAGGGTAATTTCGATGTTGGGTAGAGTGAGGTTAGTAGAAGGGAGAAACACAAGTAGTTCAGTTTTGGAGAGATTTAGTTTCAGATAGAGGGAGGACATGATGTTAGAGCCAGCAGACAGACAATCCTTGGTATTTTGAATTAGGGTAGAGGTACCATCACACTAAGCGACGCTGCAGCGATACCGACAACGATGTCGATCGCTGCAGCATCGCTGTTTGGTCGCTGGAGAGCTGTCACACAGACAGCTCTCCAGCGACCAACGATCCGAAGCCCCCGGGTAACCAGGGTAAACATTGGGTTACTAAGCGCAGGGCCGCGCTTAGTAACCCGATGTTTACCCTGGTTACCATCCTAAAAGTAAAAAAAACAAACGCTTCATACTTACCTTCCGCTGTCTGTCCCCGGCGCTCTGTTTCTCTGTACTGGCTTTGAGCACAGCGGCCGGAAAGCAGAGCGGTGACGTCACCGCTCTGCTTTCCGGCCGCTGTGCTCACAGTGAGTGCATGAAAGCACAGCGCCGGAGGACAGACAGCGGAAGGTAAGTATGAAGCGTTTGTTTTTTTTACTTTTAGGATGGTAACCAGGGTAAACATCGGGTTACTAAGCGCGGCCCTGCGCTTAGTAACCCGAAGTTTACCCTGGTTACCAGCAAAGACATCGCTGAATCGGCGTCACACACGCCGATTCAGTGATGTCAGCGGGAGAGCCAGTGACCAAATAAAGTTCTGGCCTTCTAGCCCCGACCAACGACATCACAGCAGGATTCTGATCGCTGCTGCGTGTCAAACTGAACGATATCGCTAGCCAGGACGCTGCAACGTCACAGATCACTAGCGATATCGTTTAGTGTGAAGGTACCTTATGGGTGATGTCGGGGTAAGAAGTGTATAATTGGGTGTCGTCAGCATAGAGATGGTACTGGAATCCAAATCTGCTGATTGTTTGTCCAATAGGGGCAGTGTATAGAGAGAAAAGGAGGGGGCCTAGGACTGAGCCCTGCGGAACCCCGATAGTAAGGGGACGAGGAGAGGAAGAGGAGCCGGCAAAAGATACAGTGAAGGAGCGGTCAGAGAGGTAGGAGGAGAACCAGGAGAGGGCTGTGTCCTTGAGGCCTATGGAGCGGAGCATGGTGAGAAGGAGCTGGTGATCCACAGTGTCAAATGCCGCAGAGAGATCCAGGAGAATCAGCAGGGAGCAATGACCATTGGATTTAGCTGTTATTAGATCATTGGAGACTTTAGTGAGGGCAGTTTCAGTGGAGTGTAAAGAGCGGAAACCAGATTGTAAGGGGTCAAGAAGAGAGTTATCCGAGAGATAGCGGATTAGACGGGAGTGGACCAAGCGTTCCAGGAGTTTAGAGATGAAGGAAAGGTTAGAGACAGGTCTGTGGTTAGCCGTGCAGTTCTGGCCCAGGGATGGCTTTTTAAGTAAAGGGGTAATGATGGCATGTTTAAATGAGGAGGGAAAGATGCCTGAGGAAAGAGAGAGGTTAAATATTTTAGTCAGGTGAGTGGTGACCACTGGTGAGAGAGACTGCAGGAGAGGTGAAGGAATGGGGTCACTATTGTAGGTTGTAGGCCTAGCAGAAGCGAGGAGCTTGGAAACTTCTTCTTCTGAAACAGGCTCAAAGATGTCTAGTGAGCTTGAGGTGCGGCAGGGAAGGGGATCCAGGCACTGAGGAGATTGGGCTGAGATATCCTGATGGATGTGGTTGATTTTTTCTAGGAAATAAGTGGCCAGATCCTCACCACTGAGATTGGAGATGGGGACCTGTACTTTAGGTTTCAGGAGGGAGTTTAAGGTTTCAAAAAGTCGTTTGGGGTTGTTGGATAGTGAGGTGATGAGGGTGGTGAAGTAGGATTGTTTGGCCAGAGAAAGGGCAGAGTTATAGGTTTTGAGCATGAACTTATAGTGGATGAAGTCTTCTGCTAAGAGAGATTTTCTCCACTGCCGCTCTGCACACCTTGAGCAGCGCTGAAGAAAGCGTGTTTGCATAGTGTGCCAGGGCTGCCGTTGTCTGTGTCGGGTCTTTCTGCGTGTAGAAGGTGCTGCTTCATCCAGGGCATTCTTCAGTGTAATATTGAAGTGTGACAATGCTAAGTCTGGACAGGAGAGTGAGGAGATGGGGGCTAAAGATGTGTGGAGGTTGTCCATAAGCTGCTGGGTATTAATGGTACGTGTATTCCGATAAGTGTGGTAAGTGGGGGTATCCCGGGTGAGGAGACAATTCTTGACAGAGAAGGAAAGAAGGTTGTGGTCCGAGAGCGGGGGAGGGGAGTTAGTAAAGTCGTGCAGCGCTCCGGGATGGGAGAAAACCAGGTCCAGAGTATTCCCGTCCTCATGCGTAGAAGAATTAGTAAACTGTGAGAGGTTGAATGAAGAAGTTAGAGAAAGAAGATGAGAGGCAGATTGGGAGAGGGGATCATTGATGGGGATGTTAAAGTCTCCCATATTGAGGGCGGGGATGTCACAGGATAGAAAGTGAGTAAGCCAGGTGGCAAAGTGGTCTAGAAACAGGTGGGAGGAGCCTGGAGGGCGATAAACAACCGCCACCCACAAGGGGAAGGGCTTAAAGAGTCTGATGGCTTGGACTTCAAAGGAAGGAAATGTAAGTGAGGAAATCGGGGGGATGACCTGGAAAGCACATTGTGATGAAAGGAGTAAACCTCCACCCTGTCTGTTCTCAGGTCTGGTGGTATGTGAAAATTTCAGTCCACCAAACGAGAGAGCGGCAGCGGCGGTGGTGTCTGAGTGCTGGATCCAGGTTTCTGTAATAGCCAGAAGGTTAAGGGAATTAGAGAGGAAAAGATCGTGAATGTAAGTTAGTTTGTTCCAGGCCAAGTGTATAGATTGAGAAGAGTAGGGGTCCTAGAACAGAGGCTTGGGGGACTCCAACAAAGAGAGGGTGGGATAAGGAGGTAATGTGGGAGTGGGAGACGCTGAATGTGTGGTTGGAAAGGTATGACGAGACCCAGGATAAGTTGAGGTCTTTGATGCCAAAGGAGGAGAGGATCTGTAGTAGAAGGCAGTGGTCAACTGTGTCGAAAGCAGAGGACAGGTCTAGGAGGAGGAGTATAGAGTATTGTACGTTAGCTTTGGCTGTAAGTAGGTCGTTAGGAATTTTGGTCAGGGCAGTCTCAGTTGAGTGGTGGGGGCGGAAACCAGATTGTAGAATGTCAAAGAGTAAGTTACATGAGAGGTGGAAGGAAAGTTCAGTGTGGATATGCTGCTCCAGGAGTTTGGAAGCGAATGGGAGCAGTGATATTGGGTGATAACTGGACATAGCGATTAGGTCGAGGGTTGGCTTTTTAAGAATAGGCGTGATTGTGGCATGTTTGAAAGCAGAAGAGAATGTACCAGAAGTTAGTCATAGGTAGAAGACGTGGGTTAGCGATGGGATAAGAGTGGTGGTGAGGATGGGGAGGAGGTGGAATGGGATGGGGTCTAGTGCACAGGTGGTGAGGTGCGATTTGGAGAGAAGACATTTAAGCTCCTTCTCCTTAGGCTGCCGTCACACTAGCAGTATTTGGTCAGTATTTTACATCAGTATTTGTAATCCAAAACCAGGAGTGGAACAATTAGAGGAAAAGCATAATAGAAACATATGCACCACTTCTGCATTTATCACCCACTCCTGGTTTTAGCTTACAAATACTGATGTAAAATACTGACAAAATACTGCTAGTGTGACGGCAGCCTTAGGGGGAGCGTGGACAGTCTCTGCAAGAATTTAATCCTGCTAGGTCCTGCAGAAATTAGGTTCCCCGGCCTATCCCGTGCTAGCAGGGCTAATATTAGGCATCTCCGCCTACCAATACCCACCCAAATGTTGGTTCCTCTGCTGTTAGCACTCATTCATGCGACCCTCTTGATTACGCTTAATGTTAGTGACCCGGCTTGTCACCCGTTTTGTCTGGCCTCTCTGCTCCTGACCTTGGCTATGTTTACTGAACCAGTGCTGCTTGTCCTGACCTCAGGCCTTTTGACTACACCTCTGTCTGGCCCCTCTGTACCGCACCTATGAACCTCTGGTCAGTTGCTGCAGACATGGGGACTGCCTATGAGTGGTATCTGGTGACTACTGGCAAAGTTTATCCTCACCTTCAGAGGCTCTAGCAATACCTGGTAGTTACTTAGTTGAGCCTCTCCTAGGTAGGCCTGGCCCATGGCATGGGAGGTCCACACCCAACAGCGTTACATCAATACCTGACTATAATACTAAAGTACTGCAAGATACAGCAAACTCCCAAACCTAATTTCAAAAAGTTGGGATGTTGTTTAAAATGTAAAGAAAATAAGAATGCAACGATTTGCAAACTTCTCATAGCCATAATTCTTCCACAACAGAACATAAATCTACTGCAACCTCCTGCTCTGTGGCCTCCCCTCCAACACTCTCGCACCCCTCCAATCTATTCTAATCTCTGCTGCCCGACTAATCCACCTGTCCCCCCGCTATTCCCCGGCCTCTCCCCTCTGTCAATCCCTTCACTGGCTCCCCATTGCCCAGAGACTCCACTACAAAACCCTAACCATGACGTACAAAGCCATCCACAACCTGTCTCCTCCATACATCTGTGACCTCGACTCCTGGTACTTACCTACATGCAACCTCCGATCCTCACAAGATCTCCTTCTCTACTCCCCTCTTATCTCCTCTTCCCACAATCGTATACAAGATTTCTCTCGCGTATCACCCCTACACTGGAACCCTCTACCACAACACATCAGACTCTCGCCTACCATCGAAACCTTCAAAAAGAACCTGAAGAACCACCTCTTCCGACAAGCCTACAACCTGCAGTAACCACCGATCGACCAAACTGCTGCATGACCAGCTCTATCCTCACCTACTGTATTCTCACCCATCCCTTGTAGATTGTGAGCCTTCGCGGGCAGGGTCTTCACTCATCCTGTACCAGTTATGACTTGTATTGTTTAAGATTATTGTACTTGTTTTTATTATGCATACCCCTCCACACATGTAAAGCGCCATGAAGAAAATGGCGCTATAACAATAAATAATAATAATAATAATAAATCACATATCAGATATTACAAAGTAGATATTTTTCCAGTTCATTTTAAAAAATGTATTTATTTAGAAATTCATTAACACATCTCAAAAGAGTTGTGACAGGTTTAACTAAAGGCTGGAAAGTGATGGGTATGTGGTGAGTGGAGGCAAGTCTTCCACAGACCAGAGGTAAATGGAGGGGATGGCGAATAGCAGACAGGGAGGAGAAGATCCATTGTACAGTCTAGCCCCAATGGACTAAAATCTAATTGGCAGAAAACTTCAAATGGTGATTAAACATAACAACTACCATACATTACAAAATTGGTCTGACAGGTTCTATTTAACTTGGATTCATGGTTTGCACTAGAGTTGAGCGACCTTGACCTTTTTAGAGTCGAGCCGGGTTTCGCGAAACCCGACTATCTCAAAAGTCGAGTCGAGTGGAATCGGCCGATTATCGCGAAAAGTCGGGGATCGACCGAAACACGAAACCCAATGCAAGTCAATGGGGGAGCATAGTCGGCAGTGAGTAGAGGCCAGGAAAACATGTACAGAGCCCATTGTATTGGCAAAAACATCCATTCTTGCTACTGAAGCTTGTCAATCGTAATTTAGCTTATAATAATTGTAAGACATTTGAAATTGGGGGTCATTTGGCTAAAGTTGTGGGGGTAGGGCTGGTTCAAGCAATTAGTGGGCCAAGGACATCTGGACCACGTCACGGCAGTGGAGCAGGGAGAGGTAAGTATTTCAACTTTGCAAGTGCTGTGATCCTGAGCAAGCAGGGGGGGCCCACTTGTTGGCATTGGCACTGGCACAGGGCCCCTCAAAGTACAGCGGTGTGTTTGCACGGCGGGGGCGCCTCCCACCGGCAGCAACACTTTTGCGTACTATGAGAGGCCCTGTGCCAGTGACGTCGCCAACGAGTATTCCTCCCCCCACCTGATGAAGGAACCTGCACCTTCATCTGCACCTTCCTCTTTGTCCCCGTGTAATGTGGTATGGTATGCGGGAAGGGGGCCTGACTTTCAGCAGGGTCACAATCTTGCAGTGTAGCGTGCATGGGGAATGTTGCGTTATGGGTCAATGTACCAGCAGACTCATCTATCACTGGCTGGGCAATGGGCAGGATGAGGGGGAAACAGATATGGGTCCAAAGAATAAAGTGGGCTAAATGCAGTTCAAAATTGGTAACAGGACTAACCGGGGGGCGTTGCTTTGTTCAGTGGAGGACAACTGGAATGAGAGGCTGACACAGAGAGTAGGCCCAAATCAGTAAGTATTCTAAATGCAGTTCAAAATTGGCAACAGTAGTAAACCTGCTGTTTACTACTGTTTACTACAAGGTAGATGCCTCTACCTTGTGCCAGTCATTACACTGGCTACCCATCCACTCCAGAATCCAGTACAAAACTACTACCCTCATCCACAAAGCACTCCATGGCTCTGCACCACCCTACATCTCCCCTCTGGTCTCAGTCTACCACCCTTCCCGTGCCCTCCGCTCCGCTAATGACCTCAGGTTGGCATCCTCAATAATCAGAACCTCCCACTCCCGTCTCCAAGACTTTACACGTGCTGCGCCAATTCTTTGGAATGCACTACCTAGGTTAATACGATTAATCCCCAATCCCCATAGTTTTAAGCGTACCCTAAAAACTCACTTGTTCAGACTGGCCTACCGCCTCAATGCATTAGCCTAACGATCCCTGTGTGGCCTATTTATTAAAAAAAACAACAACAAAAACAGGTTCCTCGCATCATGTTCTCATTCACTTTATGCAGTTAATAGCCCTCTGTGTCTGTACTGCTACATACTTAGGCAGTTAACTGGTTCATGCAGCTTTACATGAACACCCGAGCATTACACTATGGCCGCTCCGAATAACTAAAGCAATTGTTACCATCCACCTCTCGTGTCTCCCCTTTTCCTCATAGTCTGTAAGCTTGCGAGCAGGGCCCTCATTCCTCCTGGTATCTGTTTTGAACTGTATTTCTGTTATGCTGTAATGTCTATTGTCTGTACAAGTCCCCTCTATAATTTGTAAAGCGCTGCGGAATATGTTGGCGCTATATAAATGAAACTTATTATTATTATATTATAAACCGGCGGCACAGCTTTGTTCACTGGAGGAGAATAGCAAGGAGCGGCATACACAGATAGAAGGCCCCAACCCAACTAGTAGGCCTAATGCAGTGTTGTTTTCAACAACTACTAAACGAGAGTCAGAAGATCGAAGCAATGGAGAGGAAACCTGGGGAACACCTTGGAGTGGAACACACCATCTCTACACCCCATACCCAATTTGTAGGCCTAATGCAGTGTAGTTTTCAACAACTACTAAACGAGAATCAGAAGATCGAAGCAATGGAGAGGAAACCTGGGGAACACCTTGGAGTGGAACACACCGTCTCTACACCCCATACCCAATTTGTAGGCCTAATGCAGTGTAGTTTTCAACAACTACTAAACGAGAGTCGGAAGACCGAAGCAATGGAGAGGAAACCTGGGGAACACCTTGGAGTGGATCACACCGTCTCTACACCCCATACCCAATTTGTAGGCCTAATGCAGTGTAGTTTTCAACAACTACTAAACGAGAGTCGGAAGACCGAAGCAATGGAGAGGAAACCTGGGGAACACCTTGGAGTGGAACACCCCGTCTCTACACCCAATACCCAATTTGTAGGCCTAATGCAGTGTAGTTTTCAACAACTACTATACGAGAGTCGGAAGACCGAAGCAATGGAGAGGAAACCTGGGGAACACCTTGGAGTGGAACACACCGTCTCTACACCCCATACCCAATTTGTAGGCCTAATGCAGTGTAGTTTTCAACAACTACTATACGAGAGTCGGAAGACCGAAGCAATGGAGAGGAAACCTGGGGAACACCTTGGAGTGGAACACACCGTCTCTACACCCCATACCCAATTTGTAGGCCTAATGCAGTGTAGTTTTCAACAACTACTAAACGAGAGTCGGAAGATCGAAGCAATGTAGAGGAAACCTGGGGAACACCTTGGAGTGGAACACACCGTCTCTACACCCCATACCCAATTTGTAGGCCTAATGCAGTGTAGTTTTCAACAACTACTAAACGAGAGTCGGGAGATCGAAGCAATGTAGACGAAACCTGGGGAACACCTTGGAGTGGAACTCACCGTCTCTACACCCCATACCCAATTTGTAGGCCTAATGCAGAGTAGTTTTCAACAACTACAAAACGAGAGTCGGAAGATCGAAGCAATGGAGAGGAAACCTGGGGAACACCTTGGAGTGGAACACACCGTCTCTACACCCCATACCCAATTTGTAGGCCTAATGCAGTGTAGTTTTCAACAACTACTAAACGAGAGTCGGAAGACCGAAGCAATGGAGAGGAAACCTGGGGAACACCTTGGAGTGGAACACACCGTCTCTACACCCCATACCCAATTTGTAGGCCTAATGCAGTGTAGTTTTCAACAACTACTAAACGAGAGTCGGAAGACCGAAGCAATGGAGAGGAAACCTGGGGAACACCTTGGAGCGGCAGACACCGTTAGTAGGCCCTACCGAAGTAGTAGCCCCAATGCAGTTTTCAAATTCCTAGAGGCTGAAAACAAGACTATTGATGCTCAGCTTTTTTCAATGGAGGACAGCTGTATTGAGTGGCGCAGACAGACACAGGTAGTAGGCCTTAAACCAAAAATGTGGCTCAATGCAGTTTAAAAAAGGTTACAGGGGTACACAGGCAGCATTGCTCTGGTCAGTGGAGGACAATTTCAATAGTGGACCGCAGACAGACTTTGTACGCCTACTATTAAAAAAAGGATGCTCTATGAAATTAAAAATAGGTTCCAGGGGTCGACGGGCAGCAGTGGTGTGGTCAGTGGAGGAGTATTGGAAGGAGGGACCGCAGACAGGCGTAGTAGGCCTAACATAACAAAATTAGGCTGTAGGCACTTTAAAATTGGTTCCAGGGGTACACGGGCAGCAGTGGTGTGGTCAGCGGAGGACAATTTGAATTAGGGACTGCAGACAGACTTTGTAGGCTGTCCCCTGTGGACCATGCATCCAACACATTAACCCAGTGCGCCGTAATGGACACGTAACTTTTTGTGGACATGCCTACTGGTCCATGCGTCTCTTGTCAGGTGCACCTTTCTACTGTTTGATTGCCTGAGTGCTATGACAACGCAGACTTTTTCATGCCGGTGGAGGGCTGGGATGGCTTTTCTCGCAAAAGAAATGTCGACTGGGTAGCTTGAACCGTGGTACAGCGTAGTTCATCTGGGCTTTCTAAATATAAAACAAAGAAAAAAAGTAGGCTCCATGCACTTTCAGCTGGGTTCCAGGGGTACACGGCCAGAATTGGTCTGGTCAGTGGAGAACTATTGGAAGGAGGGACCGCAGACAGTCTTAGAAGGCCTAACATAATAAAATTGGGCTGTAGGCACTTTATAATTGGTTCCAGGGGTACATGGGCAGCAGTAGACAGGTCCGTGAAGGCCTAGTGGAAGGAGGGACCGCAGACAGGCTTCGAAGGCCTAACATAATAAAATTGGGCTGTAGGCACTTTATAATTGGTTCCAGGGGTACACGGGCAGCAGTAGACAGGTCAGTGGAGGCCTAGTGGAAGGAGGGACCGCAGACAGGCTTAGAAGGCCTAACATAATAAAATTGGGCTGTAGGCACTTTAAAATTGGTTCCAGGGGTACACGGGCAGCAGTGGTCTGGTCAGTGGAGGCCTAGTGAAAGGAGGGACCGCAGACAGGCTTCGAAGGCCTAACATAATAAAATTGGGCTGTAGGCACTTTAAAATTGGTTCCAGGGGTACACGGGCAGCAGTAGACAGGTCAGTTGAGGCCTAGTGGAAGGAGGGACCGCAGACAGGCTTCGAAGGCCTAACATAATAAAATTGGGCTGTAGGCACTTTAAAATTGGTTCCAGGGGTACACGGGCAGCAGTAGACAGGTCAGTGGAGGCGTAGTGGAAGGAGGGACCGCAGACAGGCTTCGAAGGCCTAACATAATAAAATTGGGCTGTAGGCACTTTATAATTGGTTCCAGGGGTACACGGGCAGCAGTAGACAGGTCAGTGGAGGCCTAGTGGAAGGAGGGACCGCAGACAGGCTTAGAAGGCCTAACATAATAAAATTGGGCTGTAGGCACTTTATAATTGGTTCCAGGGGTACACGGGCAGCAGTGGTCTGGTCAGTGGGGGCGTAGTGGAAGGAGGGACCGCAGACAGGCTTCGAAGGCCTAACATAATAAAATTTGGCTGTAGGCACTTTAAAATTGGTTCCAGGGGTACACGGGCAGCAGTAGACAGGTCAGTGGAGGCCTAGTGGAAGGGGGGACCGCAGACAGGCTTAGAAGGCCTAACATAATAAAATTGGGCTGTAGGCACTTTATAATTGGTTCCAGGGGTACACGGGCAGCAGTAGACAGGTCACTGGAGGCCTAGTGGAAGGAGGGACCGCAGACAGGCTTAGAAGGCCTAACATAATAAAATTGGGCTGTAGGCACTTTATAATTGGTTCCAGGGGTACACGGGCAGCAGTAGACAGGTCAGTGGAGGCCTAGTGGAAGGAGGGTCCGCAGACAGGCTTAGAAGGCCTAACATAATAAAATTGGGCTGTAGGCACTTTATAATTGGTTCCAGGGGTACACGGGCAGCAGTAGACAGGTCAGTGGAGGCCTAGTGGAAGGAGGGACCGCAGACAGGCTTCGAAGGCCTAACATAATAAAATTGGGCTGTAGGCACTTTAAAATTGGTTCCAGGGGTACACGGGCAGCAGTAGACAGGTCACTGAATATATAAACTTTTCCCCCCCTACAAGGGAAATATATGCTCACAAAACAGCAGGATATATATATAAACCTATAAAAATATAGTCCGGATCCTCAAAATACCCAAAAGAAAAAATAGAATTCTAAGGACTATATACCAAAATGGAAGCAGAACACCAAAATTTATAAATATAACAAATTTTATTAAATATCATGATAATAGTCATCACATCTCATAAATAGTAACTCTGAGAAAAACCAAAAAACAGACAAAGAAACAGAAGAAAAAGAATATAGTGCCAGGCAGCAAAACGCAGGGAAAAAGTCCGCACCACAGTAGATATCCTAATATAAACAGCTTCTATCAGGGATACCATATGTAAACGCAGCCATAATTCATTAAGTCGAAAAAAGACTTAATAAAGAGGGTTCAAAACATGGTGTAAGAAAGCTAGGATAATATAGGCTATAGTATGCACCAGAATAACTGACTGGTTTAAACCGCTAGCATAACAGGTACAGAGGAAGGTAAACATAAGTATATAGTCCTGCTATACCTGTAGCCATGGCTGGTCTCTAGAGGGTGGGTAAATCCTGCTGCCGTGCTGCCAAGCACCGCGTTTCGCCCGATGAGCTTCGTCAGGAGGCGTGGCTAGTGCGGCAGAAGAAGTTCTCTATATAGTGCGTGTATTTGGATCACTGGAGGCCTAGTGGAAGGAGGGACCGCAGACAGGCTTCGAAGGCCTAACATAATAAAATTGTGCTGTAGGCACTTTATAATTGGTTCCAGGGGTACACGGGCAGCAGTAGACAGGTCAGTGGAGGCCTAGTGGAAGGAGGGACCGCAGACAGGCTTCGAAGGCCTAACATAATAAAATTGGGCTGTAAGCACTTTAAAATTGGTTCCAGGGGTGCACGGGCAGCAGTGGTCTGGTCAGTGGAGGTCTAGTGGAAGGAGGGACCGCAGACAGGCGTAGTAGGCCTAACATAATAAAATTTGGCTGTAGACACTTTGAATTCTCTTGCAGGGGTACACAGGCAGCATTGGTGTTGTCAGCGGAGGCCGATTGTAATGAGTGTCTGCCAGTTAGTAGTCCCAAACAATAAATACATGTTAATGTCTCGCATTACAACAAAACGAAAACACAAAAGGGTGCAATCATTAGGTACAGGGGTGGGCTCCTCTGCGTAGTTTCAGACCTAGTAATTTGGCACTAAGTATTTACTTGGGTAAATATAGGACACTGCCCCTGACTATGTTAAGTACCATCATACATGTCAACACAATGGTATTGTCAGTGGCCGGAATTTAAGGATGTCAGCGCATAGACTAAACATTGGTGGAACTGTGAAAGATAATTGTGCAAGTGGTAGAGCAATGTTTGAGCTGGGGGTGGGGGAACTCTCTTGTGGCCAGTGGTACAGGCCCAGGGCCCCTCATGTTACAACAGTGTGTCTGACGTTGGGTGCGCACCACCACCGCCAGAGACACTTTATTGTACTATGAGGGACCCAGTGGCAGTGCCGTCGACCAAAAGCGGGCACACCCACCTCTTCAGACAAACAGCACTCTCACAGGTGCTTGCGCCAAGTGGCGATACCACGGCCCTGTGTGGGGAGTTTGGCCATTTAGGGAGGAGTAAACATGTCGTATGCTGGACAATCAGCTGCTGCAAATTACGAGATTGGTAAAGTCATTCAGAGTAGTCCACAGGCAATACCTTTTCATAGGAAAGCTAGGTGTCGGCCGGGCAAGGTGGGGCAAAAGAATTCGAAATCCAGTTGTGGTTCATTCTAATGAAGGTTAGATCATCAACATTTTGGGTAGCCAGACGAGTCCTTTTTTCGGTTAATATTGAACCTGGAGCCCTGAATACTCTTTCTGATAGGACACTAGCTGCCGGGCAAGCAAGCTCCTGCAATGCATATTCTGCCAATTCTGGCCAGGTGTCTAATTTGGATGCCCAGTAATCAAATGGGAATGACGGTTGAGGTAGAACATCGATAAGGGATGAAAAATAGTTAGTAACCATACTGGACAAATGTTGTCTCCTGTCACTTTGAACTGATGCAGTAGTACCTGTCCTGTCTGCGGTTATAGCAAAATCACTCCACAACCTGGTCAGAAAACCCCTCTGTCCAACACCACTTCTGATTTCTGCACCTCTAACACTTCTGGTCTGCTGCCCCCTGCAGCTCGTGTGAGAACGATCACAGGCGCTGTGTGCTGGGAATGCCTGAAGCAAACGGTCAACAAGAGTTGATTGTTTGGTTGCTAATATTAGTTCCAAGTTCTCATGTGGCATAATATTTTGTAATTTGCCTTTATAGCGAGGATCAAGGAGGCAGGCCAACCAGTAATCGTCATCGTTCATCATTTTCGTAATGCGTGTGTCCCTTTTGAGGATACATAAGGCATAATCCGCCATGTGTGCCAAAGTTCCAGTTGTCAAATCTGCGGTTGTGCTTGGTTGAGGGGCAGTTTCAGGCAAATCTACGTCACTTGTGTCCCTCAAAAAACCAGAACCCGGCCTTGCCACGCCACTAATTTCCAGTGGCCCCGGAGAAGCTTCCTCATTAAAAAAATACTCATCCCCATCATCCTCCTCGTCCTCCTCCTCCTGTTCGCCCGCTACCTCGTCCTGTACACTGCCCTGACCAGACAATGGCTGACTGTCATCAAGGCTTTCCTCTTCCTCGGCTGCAGATGCCTGCTCCTTTATGTGCATCAAACTTTGCATCAGCAGACGCATTAGGGGGATGCTCATGCTTATTATGGCGTTGTCTGCACTAACCAGCCGTGTGCATTCCTCAAAACACTGAAGGACTTGACACATGTCTTGTATCTTCGACCACTGCACACCTGACAACTCCATGTCTGCCATCCTACTGCCTGCCCGTGTATGTGTATCCTCCCACAAAAACATAACAGCCCGCCTCTGTTCGCACAGTCCCTGAAGCATGTGCAGTGTTGAGTTCCACCTTGTTGCAACGTCTATGATTAGGCGATGCTGGGGAAGGTTCAAAGACCGCTGATAGGTCTGCATACGGCTGGAGTGTACGGGCGAACGGCGGATATGTGAGCAAAGTCCGCGCCCTTTGAGGAGCAGGTCGGATAACCCGGATAACTTTTCAGGAAGCACTGCATCACCAGGTTTAAGGTGTGAGCCAGGCAATGAATGTGTTTCAGTTGGGAAAGGGAGATGGCAGCCATGAAATTCCTTCCGTTATCACTCACTACCTTGCCTGCCTCAAGATCTACTGTGCCCAGCCACGACTGCGTTTCTCTCTGCAAGAACTCGGACAGAACTTCCGCGGTGTGTCTGTTGTCGCCCAAACACTTCATAGCCAATACAGCCTGCTGACGCTTGCCAGTAGCTGGCCCATAATGGGACAACTGGTGTGCAACAGTGGCAGCTGTGGATGGAGTGGTTGGGCGACTGCGGTCTGTGGACGAGCTCTCGCTTCTGCAGAAGGACGAGAAGGAGGAGGAGGGGGTGCGAACACCTACAGCCAACTGTTTCCTAGACCGTGGGCTAGGCAGAACTGTCCCAAAATTGATGTCCCCTGTGAACCCTGCATCCACCACATTCACCCAGTGTGCCGTGATGGACACGTAGCGTCCCTGGCCATGCCTACTGGTCCATGCATCTGTTGTCAGGTGCACCTTTGTACTCACAGATTGCCTGAGTGCATGGACGATGCGCTCTTTAACATGCTGGTGGAGGGCTGGGATGGCTTTTCTCGAAAAGAAGTGTCGACTGGGTAGCTCGTAGCGTGGTTCAGCGTAGTCCATCAGGGCTTTGAAAGCTTCGCTTTCAACTAACCGGTAGGGCATCATCTCTAACGAGATTAGTCTAGCTATGTGAGCGTTCAAACCCTGTGTACGCGGATGCGAGGATAAGTACTTCCTTTTTCTAACCAGAGTCTTATGTAGGGTGAGCTGGACTGGAGAGCTGGAGATCGTGGAAATAGCGGGTGTGCCTGTGGACATGGCAGACTGAGAGACGGTTGGAGACGGTATTGTTTCCGCCGGTGCCCTAGATGCAGTGTTTCCTACTACGAAACTGGTGATTCCCTGACCCTGACTGCTTTGGCCTGGCAAAGAAACCTGCACAGATACTGCAGGTGGTGCGGAAAATGGTGGCCCTACACTGCCGGAAGGGATGTTGCGTTGCTGACTAGCTTCATTGGCTGAGGGTGCTACAACCTTAAGGGACGTTTGGTAGTTAGTCCAGGCTTGCAAATGCATGGTGGTTAAATGTCTATGCATGCAACTTGTATTGAGACTTTTCAGATTCTGACCTCTGCTTAAGGTAGTTGAACATTTTTGACAGATGACTTTGCGCTGAACAATTGGATGTTGTTTAAAAAATTGCCAGACTGCACTCTTTCGAGCCTTGGATCCCTTTTCAGGCATTGCAGACTTAGCTTTAACCGGATGGCCACGCTGTCCTCCAACAGGTTTTGGCTTTGCCTCGCATTTTGTCCCATCTACGGGCCCGGCAGATGGAACCTGTTGCGATGTTGATGCCTGCTGCGGCCCATCCTCCTCTGCTTCAGAACTACTGCCGCCTGCACCCTGTTCCCCCAATGGCTGCCAATCGGGGTCAACAACTGGGTCATCTATAACCTGCTCTTCTAGCTCGTGCGCAACTTCGTCTGTGTCACCGTGTAAGTCGGTGGTATAGCGTTCGTGACGGGGCAACATAGTCTCATCAGACTGATTCTGGATCAGTACCCTGCGAGGGCAATGTTGTGGTCTGAGTCAAAGGACCAGCATAGTAGTCTGGCTGTGGCTGTGCATCAGTGCACTCCATGTCAGATTCAACTTGTAATGGGCATGGCCTGTTAACTGTTTCACTTTCTAAGCCAGGGACGGTATGTGTAAAGAGCTCCATGGAGTAGCCCGTTGTGTCGCCTGCTGCATCCTTCTCTGTTGTTGTTTTTGCTGAAGAGGACAAGGAAGCGACTTGTCCCTGACCGTGAACATCCACTAACGACGCGCTGCTTTTAAATTTACCAGTTACAAAAGAGGAGGCAAAAGAGCTAGAGGCTGAGTCAGCAAGGTAAGCCAAAACTTGCTCTTGCTGCTCCGGCTTTAAAAGCGGTTTTCCTACTCCCAGAAAAGGGAGCGTTCGAGGCCTTCTGTAGCCAGACGACGAACCTAGCTCCACAGCTCCAGACTTAGGTGCAATATTTTTTTTCCCACGACCACCTGATGCTCCACTACCACTACCATCATTACCAGCTGACAATGAACGCCCACGGCCACGACCTCTTCCACCAGACTTCCTCATTGTTTTGAAAACGTAACCAAAGTAATGGTATTTGTTGCTGTCAAACAACTTACACGGTGAGCTATAACTTCAGTATGATTTAGATATCCCTTTACAGGTGGGTGAGACCGCAAGGAAAATCAGGCACAATGTTACACACTCTGTTTTCGGTGGCACCAAATGAGAGAGATGCCACACGCGCAAGACTGTCACTCAAGTACAAATGTCAATATTAATCTCCCACTTTTTTTTTTATTTTTTCAGGAAGAATTTAGAAACCAAATTTAAAAAAGTTGATTTTTTCAGGGAGAATTTAGAAACCAAATAAAAAAAAATGATTTTTTTTCAGGGAGAATTTAGAAACCAAACAAAAAAAATTGATTTTTTTCAGGGAGAATTTAGATACCAAATAAAAAAAAAATAGGCCCACTATTTGAGACAGAGAGATGGCACACCCAGGAGTCAGGACTGGCACACAAGCTGAAAGGCCAATATTAATCTCCCACTGATTTTTTTTTATTTTTTCAGGGAGATTTTAGAAACCAAATAAAAAAAAATTATTTTTTTCAGGGAGAATTTAGAAACCAAATAAAAAAAAAAAATAGGCTTTCTATGGCCCATTATTTGAGAGAGAGAGATGGCACACCCAGGAGTCAGGAGTGGCACACAAGCAGAAAGGCCAATATTAATCTCCCACTGATTTTTTTTATTTTTTCAGGGAGAATTTAGAAACCAAATTAAAAAAATTGATTTTTTTCAGGGAGAATTTGGAAACCAAATAAAAAAAAAAAATAGGCTTTCTATGGCCCACTATTTGAGAGAGAGAGATGGCACACCCAGGAGTCAGGACTGACACACAAGCTGAAAGGCCAATATTAATCTCCCACTGATTTTTTTTTTATTTTTTCAGGGAGAATTTAGAAACCAAATAAAAAAAATTGATTTTTTTCAGGGAGAATTTAGAAACCAAATAAAAAAAAATAGGCTTTCTATGGCCCACTATTTGAGAAAGAGAGATGGCACACCCAGGAGTCAAGACTGGCACACAAGCAGAAAGGCAAATATTAATCTCCCACTGATTTTTTTTTTAATTTTTCAGTGAGAATTTAGAAAAAAAAAAAAATAGGCTTTCTATGGCCCACTATTTGAGAGAGAGAGAGATGGCACACCCAGGAGTCAAGACTGGCACACAAGCAGAAAGGCCAATATTAATCTCCCACTGATTTTTTGTTATTTTTTCAGGGAGAATTTAGAAACCAAATAAAAAAAATTGATTTTTTCAGGGAGAATTTAGAAACCAAATAAAAAAATTGATTTTTTTCAGGGATAATTTAGAAACCAAATAAACAAAAAAGGGCTTTCTATGGCCCACTATTTAAGAGAGAGAGATGGCACACCCAGGAGTCAAGACTGGCACACAAGCAGAAAGGCCAATATTAATCTCCCACTGATTTTTTTTAATTTTTTCAGGGAGAATTTAGAAACCAAATAAAAAAAATTATTTTTTCAACGAGAATTTAGAAACCAAATAAAAAAAATTGATTTTTTCAGGGAGAATTTAGAAACCAAATAAAAAAAATTGTTTTTTCTGGGAGAATTTAGGAACCAAATAAAAAAATTTGATTTTTTCAGGGAGAATTTAGCCACCAAATAAAAAAAAATAGGCTTTCTATGGCCCACTATTTGAGAGAGAGAGATGGCACACCCAGGAGTCAGGAGTGGCACACAAGTAGAAAGGCCAATATTAATCTCCCACTGATTTTTTTTAATTTTTCAGTGAGAATTTAGAAAACAAATTAAAAAAAATAGGCTTTCTATGGCCCACTATTTGAGAGAGAGAGATGGCACACCCAGGAGTCAAGACTGGCACACAAGCAGAAAGGCCAATATTAATCTCCCACTGATTTTTTGTTATTTTTTCAGGGAGAATTTAGAAACCAAATAAAAAAAATTGATTTTTTCAGGGAGAATTTAGAAATCAAATAAAAAAATTGATTTTTTCAGGGAGAATTTAGAAACCAAATAAAAAAATTGATTTTTTTCAGGGAGAATTTAGAAACCAAATAAAAAAAAAATAGGCTTTCTATGGCCCACTCTTTGAGAGAGAGAGATGGCACACCCAGGAGTCAAGACTGGCACACAAGCAGAAAGGCCAATATTAATCTTCCACTGATTTTTTTTAATTTTTTCAGGGAGAATTTAGAAACCAAATAAAAAAAATTGATTTTTTCAACGAGAATTTAGAAACCAAATAAAAAAAATTGATTTTTTTCAGGGAGAATTTAGAAACCAAATAAATAAAATTGATTTTTTCAGGGAGAATTTAGAAACCAAATAAAAAAAAAAATAGGCTTTCTATGGCCCACTATTTGAGAGAGAGAGATGGCACACCCAGGAGTCAGGAGTGGCACACAAGCAGAAAGGCCAATATTAATCTCCCACTGATTTTTTTTATTTTTTCAGTGAGAATTTAGAAAACAAATAAAAAAAAATAGGCTTTCTATGGCCCACTAATTGAGAGAGAGAAATGGCACACCCAGGAGTCAGGAGTGGCACACAAGCAGAAAGGCCAATATTAATCTCCCACTGATTTTTTTTTAATTTTTCAGTGAGAATTTAGAAAACAAATAAAAAAAATAGGCTTTCTATGGCCCACTATTTGAGAGAGAGAGATGGCACACCCAGGAGTCAAGACTGGCACACAAGCAGAAAGGCCAATATTAATATCCCACTGATTTTTTGTTATTTTTTCAGGGAGAATTTAGAAACCAAATAAAAAAAATTGATTTTTTCAGGGAGAAGTTAGAAACCAAATTAAAAAAAAAAGGGCTTTCTATGGCCCACTATTTGAGAGAGAGAGATGGCACACCCAGGAGTCAAGACTGGCACACAAGCAGAAAGGCCAATATTAATCTCCCACTGATTTTTTTTTTATTTTTTCAGGGAGAATTTAGAAACCAAATAAAAAAAATTATTTTTTCAACGAGAATTTAGAAACCAAATAAAAAAAATTGATTTTTTCAGGGAGAATTTAGAAACCAAATAAAAAAATTGTTTTTTCTGGGAGAATTTAGGAACCAAATAAAAAAATTTGATTTTTTTCAGGGAGAATTTAGAAACCAAATAAAAAAAAATAGGCTTTCTATGGCCCACTATTTGAGAGAGAGAGATGGCACACTCAGGAGTCAGGAGTGGCACACAAGTAGAAAGGCCAATATTAATCTCCCACTGATTTTTTTTAATTTTTCAGTGAGAATTTAGAAAACAAAAAAAAAAAAATAGGCTTTCTATGTCCCACTATTTGAGAAAGAGAGATGGCACACCCAGGAGTCAAGACTGGCACACAAGCAGAAAGGCCAATATTAATCTCCCACTGATTTTTTGTTATTTTTTCAGGGAGAATTTAGAAACCAAATTTAAAAAAAAATGATTTTTTCAGGGAGAATTTAGAAATCAAATAAAAAAAATTGATTTTTTCAGGGAGAATTTAGAAACCAAACAAAAAAATTGATTTTTTTCAGGGAGAATTTAGAAACCAATTTAAAAAAATAGGCTTTCTGTGGCCCACTATTTGAGAGAGAGAGATGGCACACCCAGGAGTCAAGACTGGCACACAAGCAGAAAGGCCAATATTAATCTTCCACTGATTTTTTTAAATTTTTTCAGGGAGAATTTAGAAACCAAATTAAAAAAATTGATTTTTTCAACGAGAATTTAGAAACCAAATAAAAAAAATTGATTTTTTCAGGGAGAATTTAGAAACCAAATAAAAAAAATTGATTTTTTCTGGGAGAATTTAGGAACCAAATAAAAAAATTTGATTTTTTCAGGGAGAATTTAGAAACCAAATAAAAAAAAAAATAGGCTTTCTATGGCCCACTATTTGAGAGAGAGAGATGGCACACCCAGGAGTCAGGAGTTGCACACAAGCAGAAGGGCCAATATTAATCTCCCACTGATTTTTTTTTAATTTTTTCAGTGAGAATTTAGAAAACAAATAAAAAAAAAAATAGGCTTTCTATGGCCCACTATTTGAGAGAGAGAGATGGCACACCCAGGAGTCAAGACTGGCACACAAGCAGAAAGGCCAATATTAATCTCCCACTGATTTTTTTTAAAATTTTTTCAGGGAGAATTTAGAAACCAAATAAAAAAAATTGATTTTTTCAGGGAGAATTTAGATACCAAATAAAAAAAAAAAAATAGGCTTTCTATGGCCCACTATTTGAGAGAGAGAGATGGCACACCCAGGAGTCAGGACTGGCACACAAGCTGAAAGGCCAATATTAATCTCCCACTGATTTTTTTTTTATTTTTTCAGGGAGAATTTAGAAACCAAATAAAAAAAAAATAGGCTTTCTATGGCCCACTATTTGAGAGAGAGATGGCACACCCAGGAGTCAGGAGTGGCACACAAGCAGAAAGGCCAATATTAATCTCCCACTGATTTTTTTTATTTTTTCAGTGAGAATTTAGAAAACAAATAAAAAAAAATAGGCTTTCTATGGCCCACTAATTGAGAGAGAGAAATGGCACACCCAGGAGTCAGGAGTGGCACACAAGCAGAAAGGCCAATATTAATCTCCCACTGATTTTTTTTTAATTTTTCAGTGAGAATTTAGAAAACAAATAAAAAAAAAATAGGCTTTCTATGGCCCACTATTTGAGAGAGAGAGATGGCACACCCCGGAGTCAAGACTGGCACACAAGCAGAAAGGCCAATATTAATATCCCACTGATTTTTTGTTATTTTTTCAGGGAGAATTTAGAAACCAATTAAAAAAATTGATTTTTTCAGGGAGAATTTAGAAATCAAATTAAAAAAATTGATTTTTTCATACAGAATTTAGAAACCAAATAAAAAAATTGATTTTTTTCAGGGAGAATTTAGAAACCAAATTAAAAAAAAATAGGCTTTCTATGGCCCACTATTTGAGAGAGAGAGATGGCACACCCAGGAGTTAAGACTGGCACACAAGCAGAAAGGCCAATACTAATCTTCCACTGATTTTTTTTAATTTTTTCAGGGAGAATTTAGAAACCAAATAAAAAAAATTGATTTTTTCAACGAGAATTTAGAAACCAAAAAAAAATAATTGATTTTTTCAGGTAGAATTTAGAAACCAAATAAAAAAAATTGATTTTTTTCTGGGAGAATTTAGGAACCAAATAAAAAAATTTGATTTTTTTCAGGGAAAATTTAGAAACCAAATAAAAAAAAAAATAGGCTTTCTATGGCCCACTATTTGAGAGAGAGAGATGGCACACCCAGGAGTCAGGACTGGCACACAAGCTGAAAGGCCAATATTATTCTCCCACTGATTTTTTTTTATTTTTTCAGTGAGAATTTAGAAAACAAATAAAAAAAAATAGGCTTTCTATGGCCCACTATTTGAGAGAGAGAGATGGCACACCCAGGAGTCAAGACTGGCACACAAGCAGAAAGGCCAATATTAATCTCCCACTGATTTTTTTTTTATTTTTTCAGGGAGAATTTAGAAACCAAATAAAAAAAATTATTTTTTCAGGGAGAATTTAGAAACCAAATAAAAAAATTTATTTTTTCAGGGAGAATTTAGAAACCAAATAAAAAACTTGATTTTTTTCAGGGAGAATTTAGAAACCAAATACAAAAAAGTAGGCTTTCTATGGCCCACTATTTGAGAGAGAGAGATGGCACTCCCAGGAGTCAGGACTGGCACACAAGCTGAAAGGCTAATATTATTCTCACACTGATTTTTTTTTATTTTTTCAGGCAGAATTTAGAAGACAAATAAAAAAAAATAGGCTTTCTATGGCCCACTATTTGAGAGAGAGATGGCACACCCAGGAGTCAAGACTGGCACACAAGCAGAAAGGCCAATATTAATCTCCCACTGATTTTTTTTTTATTTTTTCAGGGAGAATTTAGAAACCAAATAAAAAAAATTGATTTTTCAATGAGAATTTAGAAACCAAATAAAAAAAATTGATTTTTTCAGGGAGAATTTAGAAACCAAATTAAAAAAATTGATTTTTTTTCTGGGAGAATTTAGGAACCAAATAAAAAAAATTGATTTTTTCAGGGAGAATTTAGAAACCAAATAAAAAAAAAATAGGCTTTCTATGGCCCACTATTTGAGAGAGAGAGAGAGATGGCACACCCAGGAGTCAAGACTGGCACACAAGCAGAAAGGCCAATATTGATCTCCCACTGATTTTTTTTTTATTTTTTCAGGGAGAATTTAGAAACCAAATAAAAAAAATTGATTTTTCAACGAGAATTTAGAAACCAAATAAAAAAAATTGATTTTTTTCAGGGAGAATTTAGAAACCAAATTAAAAAAATTGATTTTTTTCGGGGAGAATTTAGAAACCAAATAAAAAAAATTGATTTTTTCAGGGAGAATTTAGAAACCAAGTAAAAAAAATTGATTTTTTCCGGGAGAATTTAGAAACCAAATAAAAAAAAAATAGGCTTTCTATGGCCCACTATTTGAGAGAGAGAGATGGCACACCCAGGAGGCAGGACTGGCACACAAGCTGAAAGGCAAATATTAATCTCCCACTGATTTTTTTTAATTTTTTCAGGGAGAATTTAGAAAACAAATTTAAAAAAAAGGCTTTCTATGGCCCACTATTTGAGAGAGAGAGATGGCACACCCAGGAGTCAGGACAGGCACACAAGCTGAAAGGCCAATATTAATCTCCCACTGATTTTTTTTTTATTTTTTCAGGGAGAATTTAGAAACCAAATAAAAAAACCAAAAATAGGCTTTCTATGGCCCACTATTTGAGAGAGAGAGATGGCACACCCAGGAGTCAGGAGTGGCACACAAGCAGAAAGGCCAATATTAATCTCCCACTGATTTTTTTAGATTTTTTCAGGGAGAATTTAGAAACTAAATTAAAAAAAATAGGCTTTCTATGGCCCACTATTTGAGAGAGAGAGATGGCACACCCAGGAGTCAGGACTGGCACACAAGCAGAAAGGCCAATATTAATCTCCCACGGTTTTTTGTTATTTTTTCAGGGAGAATTTAGAAACCAAATTTTTTTAAAAATAAAATAAATAGGCTTTCTATGGCCCACTATTTGTTTTTTGTTTTTTCAGGAAGAATTTATAAACCCCCCCCCCAAAAAACAGAAAAATAAAAAGGCTTTCTATGGCCCACTATGTGAGAGAGATGGCACACACAGGGATGGCACTCTAGCAGAAATGCCAATCTTAATCTCCCACAACTTATTTTTTTAGGGAGAATTAAAAAAAAAAAAAGGGACTGTCCTACAATTACTATCTCCCTTCAGTAATCTCAGCAATGTATGGCAGGCAGCAATAAGGAGTAGACTGATGCACAAATTAAATCAAAAGTGTGGACAAACAAAAAAGATAGCTGTGCAGAAAGGAAGGAACAACAGCATTTGTGCTTTGAAAAAAGCAGTTGGTTTGCACAGCGGCGTACACACAGCAATGCAGCTATTAGGGAGCCTTCTAGGGCAGCCCAATGAGCTACAGCGCTGAGGAAAAAAAAATGTAGCTTCCACTGTCCCTGCAAACAAAAGGTGGTGTTGGACAGTGGAAATCGCTACAGCACAAGCAGTTTGGTGGTTAATGGACCCTGCCTAACGCTATCCCTGCTTCTGACGAAGCGGCAGCAACCTCTCCCTAGGCTCAGATCAGCAGCAGTAACATGGGAACGCCTCTTTATAGCCCCTGTGATGCCGCAGACAGCAAGCCAATCACTGCAATGCCCTTCTCTAAGATGGTGGGGACCAGGACCTATATCATCACGCTGCCCACACTCTGCGTTCACCTTCATTGGCTGAGAAATGGCAATTTTAGCGTCATTGAAATGCGACTTTGGCGCGAAAGTCACGTACCGCATGGCCGACCCCACTCAGGGTTCGGGTTTCATGAAACCCGACTTTGCCAAAAGTCGGCGACTTTTGAAAATGAACGATCCGTTTCGCTCAACCCTAGTTTGCACAATGAATTGAGCTCACAGATAATGATTTCTGGAAGAATTCCTGAGCTCATGCATTAATTTATATGACCGAATCAGATATTACAACCAAGCCCAAACATGTTTGGTCTCGCATGAGGTGTGTTCGCACTGTGATGCATTGAGAGTGTACTGGCCAGCCCGCCTAATCGAAAAGTAGGGGCGTGACTAATAGGCTGTGAACCATACACTATGCAGTACCATTGTGTGAACAACGCCCTATGTGGGCCTTTATTGTGCAATTGTATACTGGGCAGTCACCCCCTCCAGGAGTGGGTATGTAGAGAGTGGCTGTTGATCTGGTATTTTGCACCTGTGTTGCTAACATCTTGCTTTATGGACTGGCTGCACCCTGCAGTGCATTTGTTCCAAGATCTGGGCAGGTAAGTGTTGCTGCCTTTTTTTCTGCTGTTGAAAATTGAATTTTTGTAGACCTTGAGTCTCTAGTGGCTTTGCTATTTAGCAAATTGTTAATGAACTAAGAGAATCTGTCAGCTACTGTGTCACCGTAAGAAAAGTTACTCCAGTCAGGGGCTAGATTACAATTCATTCATAATGTACACTACTTTTATGGCTTAAATTATGATGAATTTATCATCTACCTTACCGTCAGCATGAGCCTGCAGCCACAGTGTGTGCACCCACACTTACACTTGGAGCACGCCACTGCACTCACGCAGTATCAGTGTGCAAGCACAGACTTACAAGCTGATTTTAGAGAGCACTCACTTTTACAGAGCGCTGTCAAGAAAGACAAAAGGTTGTATTTAATGTACAAATAAAAGAGGGTGTAATGGTGCACCAAAGCATAGGCCACACCAAGAGTGCACTGAAGCGCCCTCATCTGCATAATAAATAAAAGTACATTTTTATTAAATGTTCTGGAAATCTTTTTCCCCTAAACCTGTGTAAATATTAGTGTAGTGTAATGTTTGTGTGATAATATAATCACCGATTGCTGTGTTCTCATGTACCTGACTCCATAATGACTTCACATCCACAACTCATCTCTGCAGACTTCCATCTTCTCTGTTCTTCTTCACCACATCTAGACATGGTGCCTTTAAAGATATTAATGTCATTATAATGTTCCTCAATAAGAATAACGACCTATGCTGTGCCTAAATAAGCCCTATACTGTGCCCCTGAAAAAAATAATTGCTCCTCACTGTGCTCCCTGCAAAACAATATCGCCCCACACTGTCCTTCTTACGCTACATGGCCTCCACGCTACCCTCTCCTATAAAATATTCCCACCACGTGATCCCCCATTTTATACTACGACCACCACACTGACCTCCCTTGTGTACTATGAACATCACACTGCCCCTTTATAAACAAAAAAATTATGAACTATGATCTCCACACTGTCCCTACATCATGCTGTCCCTTCTTCACAATGTCCCACTCATGCTATCCAGACTCCATACTGAGCCATCCAAACTGTCCCTCTCCATACTGTGCTCTCACATTGCCCCTCTCTATACTGACCCCCCATGCTGCCTTTAATGTAGGTGCCAGAAGTAAAGGTACCGGCATACTCAGCAACTTTCCAACTATCACGACCAGCGATACGACCTGGCTGTGATCGTTGGAAAGTCCTTGTGTGGTCGCTGGGGAGCTGTCACATAGACAGCTCTCCAGCGACCAATGATGCCGAAGTCCCCGGGTAACCAGGGTAAATATCGGGTTACTAAGCGCAAGGCCACGCTTAGTAATCCGATGTTTACCCTGGTTACCATTGTAAATGTAAAAAAAAAACAACACATACTTACATTCCGGTGCCTGTCACTTCCCGTCCGCGTCCCTGCACTCCTCCTGCATCCTGTATAAGCGCCGGCCGTAAAGCAGAGCGGTGACGTCACCGCTGTGCTCTGCTTTACGGCCGGCCGGCGCTGACACAGGATGCAGGAGGAGTGCAGGGAAGCGGACGCCGGGGACGTGACAGGCACCGGAATGTGAGTATGTGTTTTTTTTTTTTAATTTACAATGGTAACCAGGGTAAACATCGGGTTACTGAGCGCGGCCCTGCGCTTAGTAACCTGATATTTACCCTGGTTACCAGTGAACACATCGCTGGATCGGCATCACACATGCCGATTCAGCGATGTCAACGGATGATCCAGTGATGAAATAAAGTTCTGGCCTTCTAGCTCCGACCAGCGATGTCACAGCAGGATCCAGTTCGCTGCTGCGTGTCAAACACAACGATATCGCTATCCAGGATGCTGCAACGTCACGGATCGCTATCATTATCGTTGTAATGTTGTTCAATGTGAAGGTACCTTAAGTAGGTTAACATGGGCTTCATCAACTCCTGGGCGAGTGCTTTGTTGTTGCCCCCAGGCTAAATTTTATCAGCCCCTGTAAAGCAGTGATAACCTTTCTTGTACTTCCTGAGTCTGAAGTTTCTGTTTGATCAGGTTATCGTCTGTACACACAACATAAAGAAAACATTCAGTAAAGCCGTTGTCTGAATTTGACTATGAACTTTCATGAGCTTTCCGGCTTGGTGGTCTGTCTCTCATAAGGCCAGTGAAGGTTACATATCATGTGTCCCTCAGCTGGTCACTTTTTACGAAGTAGATGAACAATATCTTTGTGTATTAAACAACAGGGAATATTTCCTTTTCTTTCCTTAAAGCTTACATTATATGCCTTATGACTCTCCAGTCATGTGAGCTACAATTTCCAGTGAGAACCTTGCAGAAAAGTCTGTAACATATTTATTGCTGGTTATAAAGTCTTTTTGCTGGATAAACAAAGACGTTTTGTCATAAGAAAGGTGCCCATAACTGTATTTCAATTTCTTACATCCTCATACTAAAAAATTGTAGATAACAACACTCCAAAGCAATGTACAGTGCCTTGAAATGGGATTTATACTTTGGGAACTTTTACACATTTTTTCCCGTTACACCCACAAATTTAAATGTTTTTTTGTGGGGTTTTATGTGATATGCTAAAACACAAGTCGTTTCCGTGCACCCAAACCGCAGTCTTTCACCACAAATGGGATATCGGTGTACTCAGGGGAAATTGCACAACACATTGTACGTTCCATTTCCTCCTGTTACCCTTTTTAGAATGATACATTTGTGGCTAAAGAAACATTTTTGTGAGAAAAATGTGATTTCTTCTTTTCACGGCTCAACGTTGTAAACTTCTGTGAAGCACCTGGGGGTTCAAAGTGCTGACCACACCTCTAGATCAATTACCTGAGGAGAGTATTTTCCAAAATTGGGTCATGTGTTGGGGGTTTCCACTGTTTAGGCAAATCAGTGGCCAGTTATTGCAAACTCTTGATTGGAGATGTTGCTACTAAGGGTGGCCCAACCAGTTAGGTTTAGGGGCAATCACTTTTTCAAACAGGGCCCTGTAGGTTTGGATTTTTTCCCCCTTAATAATAAAGATCTTCATTTAAAAAACTGCATTTTGTGATTACTTGTGTTATCTTTACCTAATATTTAAATATGTTTGGTGATCTGCAACATTTAAGTGTGACAAATATGCAAAAGAATAGGAAATCAGGAAGGGGGCAAACAGTTATTCACACCACTGTTATGTGTATTACTTTTAAGGCAGTTTCCCATATATGTGTGTATTTAGAGTAGAAATAGAGATTCATTTAAGTAGGGCGGTTTGGACCAATCCATCCCATCTCTGACATGTTCTGGTTTGTGATCATCAAAGTCAGGAGGAATGAAGCACAGACATAATAAAGAAATCAGGAGGGAGGCTTGTTGTTTGCTTTTCCTTTTGAAGTGCAAATATCTCACATTACTTAATGCAATCTGAGATATTTCCGTTCCTTTAACCCTTCCCTGGAATGCAGGGAAACCAGCTGCAGCAAGTGCAATATCTACCAGCAGCCCAGGGCCTTGCAATTCCCATAACATTGGTGAATCTCGCTGGGTTAAAAGCTCACCAAGCGACTGACAGTTTTCAAAAGATCATTCTATTTTATCGGGAAGAAGAGTAATGATGTGCATCCCCTATGTCTCCTGCTGTTGCTGGTAGCTATACCATTAACATGTCTAACACAACACTAAAGGCTTTCACATTCATGGGAGAGACTTAGAAAATCTATTGAAACTGATTTCTTCATTGTATTTTTGCCCAGATATCTGTCATCTGGTCATCACGAGTCAAAGTCAACTTCATGGCATATAATGATGGATAATGGTAGAACAATGGTTGCTTCTTGTGTTAATTATCATATAAAAGTACATCAGTAAAGCAGTAAGCACATGGACATGTTAAACTGACTTTATTTTGTACATGTTGCAGTCAGGAAAGGGTTGTACGAAGGTTAAAAAGACAGTCGTTTGTAAATCTCCAATTTCCGTGACTTTGAGAAGGCCTTCACCATTCTCGCTTTTAAAAAGGAACTAACTGAATGTTATAAATGATATCAATTGGCTACTAGCATATAAGGCTGTGAAATATAATACATCTCTATTGCTCATACAGGAATGAGAGCTAATCCCCAATTCTGCCATTCCCTTTGGTAGGCACACACCACTACAGCACAACTTTTACCTACCATAGTTTTCTTCTACGCAATGATCAAGTGTAACAGATCAGTGGGGTTGTACTATATATCATGGTATGCAAACAGCGTCTTCATTTCTATATGTACATTCCCAGAGGAGCATCGCATGGCCTAAAAGTCTTCTCGCGCTGATTGGGCTTACTAAAGATGGAGAAACCTTGCCATTTAGACCTCCTGTGTATATCAAGTTGGCACAATAATCTAAAATTAATTTTCTACTGTTAAATCTATGAACTCTGCCTGATGAAGAGAACGTAGATTTTTTGTGTTTTGCAACACAATTGCTTTTATTTTTGCTAGCCATTAAAAGATATCATATCTCCAATATTATTATTTTGTTTCTCTTTCAGAAAGCAATCAAACTTCTTTGAACTGGCTAATAAACCCTTTTTCCTTTTGATCTATGAACTAATGATGCAAAGGACTGCAGCCACAGCATCGAACATTGAATGATGTTTCTAACTATACGGGCACACGATTCTGGAACGAGAGACCAGCTGTCACCAAAGTCAGATATAGTTTCACATTTCGAAATTTTTGTTCACATCTCATTTTTTAGGGCACGTCGGACGTTCACTTTGACGTGGCCCCTATGCACCCTGAGTCTACAAAACAAGTGTCCCTTTGTTACACACTTGGCTGGTACACATCTTGACATTTAAGTAGAAATAAAAGACATTTTATACATCAACTAGCTGAAGAGCCCGGTCTTGCCTGGGCATAGTAAATATCTGTGGTTAGTTATAGCACCTCACATCTCTTATTTTCCCATCATGCCTCTCATTTTCTCCCTTACACCTCTCATTTTCTCCCTTACACCTCTCATTTTCCCCCTCACTCCTCTTATTTTCCCCTCACTCCTCTCATTCCCCCTAACACTTGTCATTTCGACCTCACATCTGTCATTTTCCGATCACTCCACTATTTTCCCTCACTCCTCTCATTTTGCACTCACACCTTTTCATTTTCACCTCACACCCCTAATTTTCACCTCCGTATATACATGTTTGTCATCTCCCTTATATATAGTATACACTTGTATGTCTTCTCTTGTATATAGTATATACCTGTATGTCATCTCCCCTGTAAATAGTATATACCTGCTGTATGTCATCTCCTCCTGTATATTTTATATACCCATGTGTCATCTCCTATATTATATACCTGTATGTCATCTCTTCTGTATATACAATATACTTGTATGTCATATCCTCCTATATATAGTATATACCTGTATGTCATCTCCTGTATATAGTATATACCTGTATGTCATCTCCCCTGTATATAGTATATACCTGCTGTGTGATCTCCTCAATATACCTATGTGTCATCTCCTCTTTTATATAGTATATACCTATATGTCATCTCCTCCTGTATATAGTATATACATGTGTCATCTCCTCCTGTATATAGTATGTACCTGTAAGTCATCTCCTCCTGTAAATAGTATATACCTGTGTATCATCTGCTCCTGTATAAACTATATACCTGTGTGTCATCTCCTCCAGTATATAGTATATACCTGTATGCCATCTCCTCCTGTATATAGTATATACCTGTGTGTCATCTCCACTGTATATAGTATATACCTGTATGTCATCTCCTGTATATAGTATATACCTGTATGTCATCTCCCCTGTATATAGTATATACCTGCTGTGTGATCTCCTCTATATACCTATGTGTCATCTCCTCTTTTATATAGTATATACCTATATATCATCTCCTCCTGTATATCCCCTCTGTGACCTTAGACGTACTATCCCGTCGAGGTGCCCTGGGCTTATCTGACCCTGGACGGGATAGTACGTCATAGCCGATCGGCCGCGCTCACGGGGGGAGCGCGGCCGATCGCGGCCGGGTGTCAGCTGCTTATCGCAGCTGACATTCGGCACTATGTGCCAGGAGCGGTCACGGACCGCCCCCGGCACATTAACCCCTGGCACACCGCGATCAAAGATGATCGCGATGTGCCGGCGGTGCAGGAAAGCACGGCGCAGGGAGGGGGCTCCCTGCGGGCTTCCCTGAGACCCCCGGAGCAACGCGATGTGATCGTGTTGCTGCGAGGGTCTCACCTCCCTCCCTGCTCCCTCCAGCCCCGGATCCAAGATGGCCGCAGATCCGGGTCCTGCAGGGAGGGAGGTGGCTTCACAGAGCCTGCTCAGAGCAGGCACTGTGAAGCCTGCAGCGCTGCATGTCAAATCAGTGATCTGACAGAGTGCTGTGCAAACTGTCAGATCACTGATCTGTGATGTCCCCCCCTGGGACAAAGTAAAAAAGTTAAAAAAAAATTTTCCAAATGTGTAAAAAAAATTAAAAAAAATATTCCAAAATAATGAAAAAAAAAAAAAAATATTATTCCCATAAATACATTTCTTCATCTAAATAAAAAAAAACCAATAAAAGTACACATATTTAGTATCGCCGCGTCCGTAACGACCCGACCTATAAAACTGTCCCACTAGTTAACCCCTTCAGTAAACACCGTAAGAAAAAAAAAAAAAAACGAGGCAAAAAACAACGCTTTATTATCATACCGCCGAACAAAAAGTGGAATAACACGCGATCAAAAAGACAGATATAAATACCCATGGTACCGCTGAAAGCGTCATATTGTCCCGCAAAAAAAGAGCCGCCATACAGCATCATCAGCAAAAAAATAAAAAAGTTATAGTCCTGAGAATAAAGCGATGCAAAAATAATTATTTTTTCTGTAAAATAGTTTTTATCGTATAAAAGCGCCAAACCATAAAAAAATGATATAAATGAGGTATCGCTGTAATCGCACTGACCCGAAGAATAAAACTGATTTATCAATTTTACCAAACGCGGAACGGTATAAACGCCTCCCCCAATAGAAATTCATGAATAGCTGGCTTTTGGTCATTCTTCCTCACAAAAATCGGAATAAAAAGCGATCAAAAAATGTCACGTGCCCAAAAATGTTTTCAATAAAAACGTCAACTCGTCCCGCAAAAAACAAGACCTCACATGACTCTGTGGACCAAAATATGGAAAAATTATAGCTCTCAAAATGTGGTATTGCAAAAAATATTTTTTGCAATAAAAAGGGTCTTTCAGTGTGTGACGGCTGCCAATCATAAAAATCCGCTAAAAAACTCACTATAAAAGTAAATCAAACCCCCCTTCATCACCCCCTTAGTTAGGGAAAAATAAAAAAAAATGTATTTATTTCCATTTTCCCATTAGGGCTAGGGTTAGGGCTAGGGTTAGGGCTAGGGCTAGGGTTAGGGCTAGGGTTAGGGCTAGGGTTAGGGCTAGGGCTAGGGTTAGGGTTAGGGCTAGGGTTAGGGCTAGGGTTAGGGCTAGGGCTAGGGTTAGGGCTAGGGTTAAGGTTAGGGTTAGGGCTAGGGTTAGGGCTAGGGTTAGGGCTAGGGTTAGGGCTAGGGTTAGGGCTAGGGTTAGGGCTAGGGCTAGTGTTAGGGCTAGGGTTAGGGTTAGGGTTGGGGCTACAGTTAGGGCTGGGGCTAAAGTTAGGGTTAGGGTTTAGATTACATTTACAGTTGGGAATAGGGTTGGGATTAGGGTTAGGGGTGTGTCAGGGTTAGAGGTGTGGTTAGGGTTACCGTTGGAATTAGGGTTAGGGGTGTGTTTAGATTAGGGTTTCAGTTATAATTGGGGGGTTTCCACTGTTTCGGCACATCAGGGGCTCTCCAAACACGACATGGCGTCCGATCTCAATTCCAGCCAATTCTGCATTGAAAAAGTAAAACAGTGCTCCTTCCCTTCCGAGCTCTCCTGTGTGCCCAAATAGGAGTTTACCCCAACATATGGGGTATCAGCGTACTCAGGACAAATTGGACAACAACTTTTGTGGACCAATTTCTCCTGTTACCCTTGGGAAAATACAAAACTGGGGGCTAAAAAATAATTTTTGTGGGAAAACAAAAAGATTTTTTATTTTCACGGCTCTGCGTTATAAACTGTAGTGAAACACTTGGGGGTTCAAAGTTCTCACAACACATCTAGATAAGTTCATTGAGGGGTCTAGTTTCCAATATGGGGTCACTTGTGGGGGGTTTCTACTGTTTAGGTACATTAGGGGCTCTGCAAACGCAATGTGACGCCTGCAGACCAATCCATCTAAGTCTGCATTCCAAATGATGCTCCTTCCCTTCCGAGCCCTCCCATGCGCCCAAACGGTGGTTCCCCCCCACATATCGGGTATCAGCGTACTAAGGACAAATTGGACAACAACATTTAGGGTCCAATTTCTCCTGCTAACCTTGGAAAAATACAAAACTGGGGGCTAAAATATAATTTTTGTGGAAAAAAAAATATTTTTTATTTGCATGGCTCTGCGTTATAAACTGTAGTGAAATACTTGGGGGTTCAAAGCTCTCACAACACATCAAGATGAGTTCCTTAGGGGGTCTACTTTCCAAAATGGTGTCACTTGTGGGGGGTTTCTACTGTTTAGGTACATTAGGGGCTCTGCAAACGCAATGTGACGCCTGCAGACCATTCCATCTAAGTCTGCATTCCAAATGGCGCTCCTTCCCTTCCGAGCCCTCCCATGCGCCCAAACGGTGGTTCCCCTCCACATATGGGGTATCAGCGTACTCAGGACAAATTGGACAACAACTTTTGGGGTCCAATTTCTCCTGTTACCCTAGGGAAAATACAAAACTGGGGGCTAAAAAATAATTTTTGTGGGAAAAAAATTTTGTTTTATTTTTATGGCTCTGCATTATAAACTTCTGTGAAGCCCTTGGTGGGTCAAAGTGCTCACCACACATCCAGATAAGTTCCTTAGGGGGTCTACTTTCCAAAATGGTGTCACTTGTGGGGGGTTTCAATGTTTAGGCACATCAGTGGCTCTCCAAACGCAACATGGCGTCCCATCTCAATTCCTGTCAATTTTGCATTGAAAAGTCAAACGGCGCTCCTTCCCTTCCGAGCTCTCCCATGCGCCCAAACAGTGGTTTACTGCCACATATGGGGTATCAGCGTACTCAGGACAAATTGTACAACAACTTTTGAGGTCCAATTTCTTCTCTTACCCTTGGAAAAATAAAAAATTGGGGGCAAAAATATAATTTTTGTGAAAAAATATGATTTTTCATTTTTACGGTTCTGCATTATAAACTTCTGTGAAGCACTTGGTGGGTCAAAGTGCTCACCACACCTCTAGATAAGTTCCTTAGGGGGTCTACTTTCCAAAATGGTGTCACTTGTGGGGGGTTTCAATGTTTAGGCACATCAGTGGCTCTCCAAACGCAACATGGCGTCCCATCTCAATTTCTGTCAATTTTGCATTGAAAAGTCAAACTGCGCTCCTTCCCTTCCGAGCTCTCCCATGCGCCCAAACAGTGGTTTACTGCCACACGTGGGGTATCAGCGTACTCAGGACAAATTGGACAACAACTTTTGAGGTCCAATTTCTTCTCTTACCCTTGGAAAAATAAAAAATTGGGGGCAAAAATATAATTTTTGTGAAAAAATATGATTTTTTATTTTTACGGCTCTGCATTATAAACTTCTGTGAAGCACTTGGTGGGTCAAAGTGCTCACCACACATCCAGATAAGTTCCTTAGGGGGTCTACTTTCCAAAATGGTGTCACTTGTGGGGGGTTTCAATGTTTAGGCACATCAGTGGCTCTCCAAACGCAACATGGCGTCCCATCTCAATTCCTGTCAATTTTGCATTGAAAAGTCAAATAGCGCTCCTTCCCTTCCGAGCTCTCCCATGCGCCCAAACAGTGGTTTACTGCCACATATGGGGTATCAGCGTACTCAGGATAAATTGGACAACAACTTTCTGGGTCCAATTTCTCCTGTTACCCTTGGTAAAATAAAACAAATTGGAGCTGAAGTAAATTTTTTGTGTAAAAAAGTTAAATGTTCATTTTTATTTAAACATTCCAAAAATTCCTATTAAACACCTGAAGGGTTAATAAACTTCTTGAATGTGGTTTTGAGCACCTTGAGGGGTGCAGTTTTTAGAATGGTGTCACACTTGGGCATTTTCTATCATATAGACCCCTCAAAATGACTTCAAATGAGACGTGGTCCCTAAAAAAAAATGGTGTTGTAAAAATGAGAAATTGCTGGTCAACTTTTAACCCTTATAACTCCCTAACAAAAAAAAAATTGGTTCCAAAATTATGCTGATGTAAAGGAGACATGTGGGAAATGTTACTTATTAAGTATTTTGTGTGACATATCTCTGTGATTTAATTGCATAAAAATTCAAAGTTTGAAAATTGCGAAATTTTCAAAATTTTCGCCAAATTTCCGTTTTTTTCACAAATAAACGCAGGTACTATCAAAGAAATTTTACCACTATCATGAAGTACAATATGTCACGAGAAAACAATGTCAGAATCACCAGGATCCGTTGAAGCGTTTCGGAGTTATAACCTCATAAAGGGACAGTGGTCAGAATTGTAAAAATTGGCCTGGTCATTGACGTGCAAACCACCCTTGGGGGTAAAGGGGATATAGTATATACATGTGTCATCTCCTCCTGTATATAGTATGTACCTGTAAGTCATCTCCTCCTGTATATAGTATATACCTGTGTATCATCTGCTCCTGTATATACTATATACCTGTGTGTCATCTCCTCCAGTATATAGTATATACCTGTATGCCATCTCCTCCTGTATATAGTATATACCTGTGTGTCATCTCCACTGTATATAGTATATACCTGTGGGTCATCGCCCCTGTATATAGTATGTACCTGTATGTCATCTCCCCTGTATATAGTATATACCAGGTTGTCATCTCCTCCTGTATATAGTATATACCTGTATGTCATGTCTTCCTGTATATAGTATATACCTGTATGTAATCTCCTCCTGTATATAGTATATACCTGTGTGTCATCTCCCCTGTATATAGTATATATGTGTGTGTCATCTCCTCCTGTATATAGTATATAGTATATACCTGTGTGTCATCTCCTCCTGCATATAGTATATACCTGTGTGTCATCTCCTGTATATAGTATATACCTGTATGTCATCTCCTCCTGTATATAGTATATACGTGTGTCACCTCCTCCTGTATATAGTATATACCTGTAAGTCATCTCCTCCTGTATATAGTATATACCTGTGTGTCATCTGCTCCTGTATATAGTATATACCTGTGTGTCATCTGCTCCGGTATATAGTATATACCTGTGTGCCATCTCCTCCTGTATATAGTATATATCTGTTTGTCATCTCCTCCTATATATAGTATATACCTGTGTGTCATCTCTCCTGTATATAGCATATACCTGTGTGTAATCTCCTCCTGTATATAGTATATACCTGTGTGTCATCTCCTCCTGTATATAGTATATACCTGTGTGTCATCTCCTCCTGTACATAGTATATACCTGTGTGTCATCTCCCCTGTATATAGTATACATGTGTGTGTCATCTCCTCCTGTATATAGTATATATCTGTGTGTCATCTCCTCCTGTGTATAGTATATACCTGTGTGTCATCTCTCCTGTATATAGTATATACCTGTGTGTAATCTCCTCCTGTATATAGTATATACCTGTGTGTCATCTCCTCCTGTATATAGTATATACCTGTGTGTCTTCTCCTTCTGTATAAAGTATATACCTGTGTGTCATCTCCCCTGTATATAGTATATATGTGTGTGTCATCTCCTCCTGTATATAGTATATAGTATATACCTGTGTGTCATCTCCTCCTGTATATAGTATATACCTGTGTGTCATCTCCTCCTGTATATAGTATATACCTGTATGTCATCTCCTCCTGTATATAGTATATACGTGTGTCATCTCCTCCTGTATATAGTATATACCTGTAAGTCATCTCCTCCTGTATATAGTATATACCTGTGTGTCATCTGCTCCTGTACATAGTATATACCTGTGTGTCATCTGCTCCTGTATATAGAATATACCTGTGTGTCATCTCCTCCTGTATATAGTATAGATCTGTGTGTCATCTCCTCCTGTATATAGTATATACCTGTGTGTCATCTGCTCCTGTATATAGTATATACCTGTGTGTCATCTCCTCCTGTATATAGTATATACCTGTGTGTCATCTCCTCCTGTATATAGTATATACCTGTGTGTCATCTCTCCTGTATATAGTATATACCTGTGTGTCATCTCTCCTGTATATAGTACTAAATTGGCAACCTGCAGTATATATTAGCTCAAACATACACATAATAGGCAGGTCATGTGACTGATAGCTGCCGTATTTCCTATATGGTACATTTGTTGCTCTTGTAGTTTGCCTGCTTATTAATCAGATTTTTATTTTTGAAGGATAATACCAGACTTGTGTGTGTTTTAGGGCGAGTTTCATGTGTCAAGTTGTGTGTGTTGAGTTGCATGTGGCGACATGCATGTAGCGACTTTTGTGAGATGAGTTTTGTGTGGCGACATGCGTGTAGCAACTTTTTGTGTGTCGAGTTGCATGTGACAGGTTAGTGTAGCAAGTTGTGTGCAGCAAGTTTTGCGCATGGCAAGTTTTGCGCGTGGCGAGTTTTATGTGTGGTGCGTTTTGAGTATGTGCAAGTTTTGTGTGAGGCAACTTTTGCATGTGTTGCAACTTTTGTGCATGTGACAATTTTTCCGCGTGTGCAAGTTTTGCCTGTGGCGAGTTTTCCATGAGGTGAGTTTTGCACGTGTGGCGAGTTTTGCATGAGCCTAGTTTTGCATGTGGTGAGTTTTGCGCGTGGCAAATTTTGAGCGGCGACTTTTGTGTTTCGACTTTTGTGTGGCGAGGTTGGTGTATGTGTGGTGAAATGTGTGCTGAGGGTGGTATATGTGTTCAAGCACGTGGTAGTTTGTGGCGCCTTTTGTGTATGTGTTCATATCCCCGTGTGTGGTGAGTATCCCATGTCGGGGCCCCACCTTAGCAACTGTACGATATATACTCTTTGGTGCCATTGCTTTCGCTCTTTAAGTCCCCTTTGTTCACATCTGGCAGCTGTCAATTTGCCTCCAACACTTTTCCTTTCACTTTTTCCCCATTATGTAGATAGGGGCAAAATTGTTTGGTGAATTGGAAAGAAAGCGCGGGGTTAAAATTTCACCTCACAACATAGCCTATGATGCTCTCAGGGTCCAGACGTGGGACTGTGCAAAATTTTGTTGCTGTAGCTGCGACGCCTCCAACACTTTTCCTTTCACTTTTTCCCCACTATGTAGATAGGGGCAAAATTGTTTGGTGAATTGGAACGCGCAGGGTTAAAATTTCGTCTCACAACATAGCCTATGATGCTCTCAGGGTCCAGACGTGTGACTGTGCAAAATTTTGTTGCTGTAGCTGCGACGCCTCCAACACTTTTCCTTTCACTTTTTCCCCATTATGTAGATAGGGGCAAAATTGTTTGGTGAATTGGAACGCGCGGGGTTAAAATTTTGCCTCACAACATAGCCTATGATGCTCTCAGGGTCCAGACGTGTGACTGTGCAAAATTTTGTGGCTGTAGCTGCGACGGTGCAGATGCCAATCCCGGACATACACACATTCATACATACATACATACATACACACATACACACATTCAGCTTTATATATTAGATTGTGAGTTCCGCACCATTTTTCTTCAACCTACATGACATTTTGAAACTTCAGTGATTTCTGAGTACCACTCAGTATTTTTTTCAAGTCTTGTGAAAAGCACCTCACATCATGTGCAGATCAACACTTTTGCAGTCAAGAGGGGTTCTGATTTGCCTATCTAGCAATCCTACAAGCAGCTCTTGCTGAAATTTTGCTTGGTCTTCCAGACCTTATCTTGACCTCCACTGTACCTGTTAACTGCTATTTCTTAATTACATTTCAAACTGAGGAAAGGGCAACTTGAAAACACTTTGCTATATTCTTATAGCTTTCTCCTGCTTTGTGGGCCTCCACCATTTTTTGCTGTTAATTTGCATCACCTGGCCATTCCTAACGATGATAGTGAACAAGCCATAACCCTAACACGCTAAATAAGATGTGAAACCTTGGTCAAAGTTATGTGATCACACAAATCCCAAAGGGTGTCCAAACTTTTGCATCGGCCCACTTTCAGTTTTGTAATTTAATAAATGTAATTTGTAAAAAATAACAGTGTACATATATACATACTGTATATATATATATATATATATATATATATATATATATATATATATATATATACAGTTAGGTCCATATATATTTGGACAGAGACAACATTTTTTAAATTTTGGTTATAGACATTACCACAAAGAATTTTAAACAAAACAATTCAAATGCAGTTGAAGTTCAGACTTTTAGCTTTCAATTGAGGTTATCCACATTAAAATTGGATGAAGGTTTTAGGAGTTTCAGCTCCTTAACATGTGCCACCCTGTTTTTAAAGGGACCAAAAGTAATTGGACAGATTCAATAATTTTAAATAAAATGTTCATTTTTAGTACTTGGTTGAAAACCCTTTGTTGGCAAAGACTGCCTGAAGTCTTGAACTCATGGACATCACCAGACGCTGTGTTTCCTCCTTTTTGATGCTCTGCCAGGCCTTCACTATGGTGGTTTCCAGTTGCTGTTTGTTTGTGGGCCTTTCTGTCTGAAGTTCAGTCTTTAACAAGTGAAATGCATTCTCATTTGGGTTGTGATCAGGTGACTACATTTCAAAAACCTGACCTGCACATCCAAACATAGACTAAGTGTGAACAGGTGCTGAACCTAGAGTCGCCAACTCGTATATAGTTAAATAAATAAGGCAGCACACTGCAGCGCTAGAACATACAAACTTGAAATACGAAATTTGAACTGCATTACTGCACTAGAAATATGAAAAATGAGATCGTTTAGCGCATAAAAATGGCCAATTTTATGTGTACCTGGTAGCCACTAGAAGGCGGAGTGCACGATCAGAAGGCTAGAGAATACATTTCAAAAACCTGACCTGCACATCCAAACATAGACTAAGTGTGAACAGGTGCACTCCGCCTTCTAGCCACAGGTGTTTTAATTGCAGCAGGTCCAATACCCCTCCATAGAGAGAGAGAATTTTAGTCTAGGAAGAGGTTTCACATGTACCCATTCAGATGGAGACGTTTATTCTCAGCGAGGTAAGGCAAGCGTAGGACCTGGTATAAGAGAGATGCCGTAAAGTGGCTACCAGGTACACATAAAATTGGCCATTTTTATGCGCTAAACGCTCTCATTTTTCATATTTCTAGTGCAGTAATGCAGTTCAAATTTCGTATTTCAAGTTTGTATGTTCTAGCGCTGCAGTGTGCTGCCTTATTTATTTAACTATATACGAGTTGGCGACTCTAGGTTCAGCACCTGTTCACACTTAGTCTATGTTTGGATGTGCAGGTCAGGTTTTTGAAATGTATTCTCTAGCCTTCTGATCGTGCACTCCGCCTTCTAGCCACAGGTGTTTTAATTGCAGCAGGTCCAATACCCCTCCATAGAGAGAGAGAATTTTAGTCTAGGAAGAGGTTTCACATGTACCCATTCAGATGGAGACGTTTATTCTCAGCGAGGTAAGGCAAGCGTAGGACCTGGTATAAGAGAGATGCCATAAAGTGGCTACCAGGTACACATAAAATTGGCCATTTTTATGCGCTAAACGCTCTCATTTTTCATATTTCTAGTGCAGTAATGCAGTTCAAATTTCGTATTTCAAGTTTGTATGTTCTAGCGCTGCAGTGTGCTGCCTTATTTATTTAACTATATACGAGTTGGCGACTCTAGGTTCAGCACCTGTCCACACTTAGTCTATGTTTGGATGTGCAGGTCAGGTTTTTGAAATGTATTCTCTAGCCTTCTGATCGTGCACTCCGCCTTCTAGCCACAGGTGTTTTAATTGCAGCAGGTCCAATACCCCTCCATAGAGAGAGAGAATTTTAGTCTAGGAAGAGGTTTCACATGTACCCATTCAGATGGAGACGTTTATTCTCAGCGAGGTAAGGCAAGCGTAGGACCTGGTATAAGAGAGATGCCGTAAAGTGGCTACCAGGTACACATAAAATTGGCCATTTTTATGCGCTAAACGCACTCATTTTTCATATTTCTAGTGCAGTAATGCAGTTCAAATTTCGTATTTCAAGTTTGTATGTTCTAGCGCTGCAGTGTGCTGCCTTATTTATTTAACTATATACGAGTTGGCGACTCTAGGTTCAGCACCTGTTCACACTTAGTCTATGTTTGGATGTGCAGGTCAGGTTTTTGAAATGTATTCTCTAGCCTTCTGATCGTGCACTCCGCCTTCTAGCCACAGGTGTTTTAATTGCAGCAGGTCCAATACCCCTCCATAGAGAGAGAGAATTTTAGTCTAGGAAGAGGTTTCCCATGTACCCATTCAGATGGAGACGTTTATTCTCAGCGAGGTAAGGCAAGCGTAGGACCTGGTATAAGAGAGATGCCGTAAAGTGGCTACCAGGTACACATAAAATTGGCCATTTTTATGCGCTAAACGCTCTCATTTTTCATATTTCTAGTGCAGTAATGCAGTTCAAATTTCGTATTTCAAGTTTGTATGTTCTAGCGCTGCAGTGTGATCAGGTGACTGACTTGGCCATTCAAGAATATTCCACTTCTTTGCTTTAATACACTCCTGGGTTGCTTTGGCTTTATGTTTTGGGTCATTGTCCATCTGTAGTATGAAACAACGACCAATCATTTTTCCTGCATTTGGCTGGATCTGAGCACACAGTATGTCTCTGAATACCTCATAATTCATTCAGCTGCTTCTGTCCTGTGTCACATCATCAATAAACACTAGTGACCCAGTGCCACTGGCAGCCATGCATGCCCAAGCCATCACACTGCCTCCGCCGTGATTTACATATGATATGGTATGCTTTGTATCATGTGCTGTACCACGCCTTCGCCATACTTTTCTCTTTCCATCATTCTGGTAGAGGTTGATCTTGGTTTCATCTGTCCAAAGTATGTTCTTCCAGAACTGCGCTGGGTTTTTAGAGTTTTTTTTTAGCAAAGTCCAGTCTAGCCTTTTTATTCTTGATGCTTATGAGTGGCTTGCACCGTACAGTGAACCCTCTGTATTTACTTTCATGCAATCTTCTCTTTATGGTAGATTTGGATATTGATACGCCGACCTCCTGGAGAGTGTTGTTCACTTGGTTGGCTGTTGTGAAGGGGTTTCTCTTCACCATGGAGATTATTCTGCGATCATCCACCACTGTTGTCTTCTGTGGGCGCCCAGGTCTTTTTGCATTGATGAGTTCACCAGTGCTTTCTTTCTTTCTTTCTTTCTCAGGATGTACCAAACTGTAGACTTTGTCACTCCTAATATTGTAGCAATTTCTCGGATGGGTTTTTTCTGTTTTCGCAGCTTAACGATTGCTTGTTTCACCTGCATGGAGAGCTCCTTTGACCACATGTTTACTTCACAGCAAAACCTTCCAAATGCAAGCACCACACCTCAAATCAACTCCAGGTCTTTTACCTGCTTAATTGAGAATGACATAACGAATGGATTGCCCCCACCTGTCCATGAAATAGCCTTGGAGTCAATTGTCCAATTACTTTTGGTCCCTTTAAAAACAGGGTGGCACATGTTAAGGAGCTGAAACTCCTAAACCCTTCATCCAATTTTAATGTGGATACCCTCAAATGAAAGCTGAAAGTCTGAACTTCAACTGCATCAGAATTGTTTTGTTTAAAATTCATTGTGGTAATGTCTATAACCAAAATTAGAAAAATGTTGTCTCTGTCCAAATATATATGGACCTAACTGTATATATATATATATATATATATATATATATATATTCATACACATATATATATATATATATATATATATATATATATACACTGCTCAAAAAAATAAAGGGAACACTTAAACAACAGAATATAATTCCAAGTAAATCAAACTTTTGTGAAATCAAACTGTTCACTTAGGAAGCAACACTGTTTGACAATTGCACGCTGTTGTGCAAATGGAATAGACAACAGATGGAAATTATTGGCAATTATCAAGACACACTCAATAAAGGAGTGGTTCTGCAGGTGGGGACCACAGAACACATCTCAGTACCAATGCTTTCTAGCTGATGTTTTGGTCACTTTTGAATGTTGGTTGTGCTTTCACATTTGTGGTAGCATGAGATGGACTCTACAACCCACACAAATGGCTCAGGTAGTGCAGCTCATCCATCAATGCAAGCTTTGGCAAGAGGGTCAGTGTAGTGTCCAGAGGCTGGAAGCGCTACCAGGAGACAGGCCAGTACACCAGGAGACGTGGAGGGGGCCTTAGGAGGGCAACAACCCAGAAGCAGGACCGCTACCTCAGCCTTTGTGCAAGGAGGAACAGGAGGAGCACTGCTAGAGCCTTGCAAAATGACCTCCAGCAGGCCACAAATGTGCTTGTATCTGCACAACCAGTTAGAAACCGACTCCATGATGATTGTCTGAGTGCCCAATGTCCACAGATGGGTTTGTGCTCACAGCCCAATACCATGCAGGACGCTTGGCATTTGCCACAGAACACCAGGATTGGCAAGTTCGTCACTGGCGCCCTGTGCTCTTCACAGATGAATGCAGGTTCACACTGAGCACATGTGACAGACGTGACAGAGTCTGGAGACGCCGTGGAGAATGATCTGCTGTCTGCAACATCCTTCAGCATGACCAGTTTTGCAGTGGGACAGTAATGGTATGGGGTGGCATTTCTTTGGAGGGCCGCACAGCCCTCCATGTGCTTGCCAGAGGTAGCCTGACTGCCATCCTCAGACCCTTGTGAGACCATATGCTTGTATGGTTGGCCCTGGGTTCCTCCTAATGCAGGACAACAGCAGACCCCATGTGGCTGGAGTGTGTCAGCAGTTCCTGCAAGATGAAGGCATTGAAGCTATGGACTGGACATCTGGGACATCATGTCTCGCACCATCCACCAATGTCACGTTGCACCACAGACTGTCTAGGAGTTGGCGGATGCTTTAGTCCAGGTCTTGGAGGCGATCCCTCAGGATACCATCCACCGTCTCATCAGGAGAATGCAAAGGCATTGTAGGGAGATCATACAGACGCGTGGATGCCACACACACTACTGAGCATCATTTCCTTGTCTTGAGGCATTTCCACTGAAGTTGGATCAGCCTGTAACTTCATTTTCCACTTTGATTATGAGTATCATTCCAACTCCAGACCTCAGTGGGATATTAGTTGTGATTTATGTTGATCATTTTTAGGTTTCATTGTTCTCAACACATTCCACTATGTAATGAATAAAGATTTACAACTGGAATATTTCATTCAGTGATATCTAGGCTGTGGGATTTTAGTGTTCCCTTTATTTTTTTGAGCAGTGTATATATATATATATATATATATATATATATATATATATAGTACAGACCAAAAGTTTGAACACACCTTCTCATTTAAAGATTTTTCTGCATTTTCATGACTATGAAAATTGTACGTTCACACTGAAGGCATCAAAACTATGAATTAACACATGTGGAATTATATACTTAACAAAAAAGTGTGAAACAACTGAAAATATGTCTTATATTCTAGGTTCTTCAAAGTAGTCACCTTTTGCTTTGAAGACTGCTTTGCACACTCTTGGTATTCTCTTGATGAGCTTTAAGAGGTAGTCACTGGGATGGTTTTCCAACAATCTTGAAGGAGTTCGCAGAGATGCTTAGCACTTGTTGGCCCTTTTGCCTTCACTCTGCGGTCCAGCTCAACCCAAACCATCTTGATTGGGTTCATGTCTGGTGACTGTGGAGGCCAGGTCATCTGGCGTAGCACCCCATCACTCTCCTTCTTGGTCAAATAGCCCATACAGAGCCTGGAGGTGTGTTTGAGGTCATTGTCTTGTTGAAAAATAAATGATGGTCCAACTAAATGCAAACTGGATGGAATAGCATGCCACTGCAAGATGCTGTGGTAGCCATGCTGGTTCAGTATGCCTTCAATTTTATATAAATCCCCAACAGTGTTACCAGCAAACCACCCCCACACCATCACACCTCCTCCTCCATGCTTCACGGCGGGAACCAGGCATCTAGAGTCCATCTGTTCACCTTTTCTGCATCGCAGAACCAAAGAACTCAAATTTGGACTCATCAGACCAAAGCACAGATTTCCACTGGTCTAATGTCCATTCCTTGTTTTTTTTAGCCCAAACAAGTCTCTTCTGCTTGTTGCCTGTCCTTAGCAGTGGTTTCCTAGCAGCCATTTTACCATGAAGGACTGCTGCACAAAGTCTCCTCTTAACAGTTGTTGTAGAGATGTGTCTGCTGCTAGAACTCTGTGTGGCATTGACCACGTCTCTAATCTGAGCTGCTGTTAAACTGCGATTTCTGAGGCTGGTGACTCAGATAAAGTTATCCTCAGAAGCAGAGGTGACTCTTGGTCTTCCTTTCCTGGGGCGGTCCTCATGTGAGCCAGTTTCTTTGTAGCGATTGATGGTTTTTGCCATTGCACTTGGGGACATTTTCAAAGTTTGCCCAATTTTTCGAACTGACTGACCTTCATTTCTTAAAGTAATGATGGCCACTCGTTTTCTTTACTTAGTTGCTTTTTTCTTGCCATAATTTTTTGTTAAGTATATAATTCCACATGTGTTAATTCATAGTTTTGATGCCTTCAGTGTGAATGTACAATTTTCATAATCATGAAAATATAAAAAAATCTTTAAATGAGAAGGTGTGTCCAAACTTTTGGTCTGTACTATATATATATATATGTATATATATATATATATATTTATAGTAGCATGGCTAAAGGTTGTATAGTCGACGGGAGGTATGTATCACAGAGAAGGCTTGTTGCTGTGATGTAACCCGGAGTGTTTTCTTTAATACACATATAGCAATAAGGAATTGTTTAGTATATTTGGGTGCGGGTTACGGGTAGCTATGAGAGATGGGAGGGTCTGGCTACCCATATACCTCACCCCTGGGTAAGGGGCATAACCATGCCTATCTACAGTCATGGCCAAAATTATTAACACCCCTGCAATTCTGTCAGATAATACTCAGTTTCTTCCTGAAAATGATTGCAAACACAAATTATTTGGTATTATTATCTTCATTTAATTTGTCTTAAATGAAAAAAACACAAAAAGAATTGTCCTAAAGCCAAATTGGATATAATTCCACACCAAGCATAAAAAAGGGGGTGGACAAAAGTATTGGCACTGTGCGAAAAATCATGTGATGCTTCTCTAATTTGTGTAATTAACAGCACCTGTAACTTACCTGTGGCACCTAACAGGTGTTGGCAATAACTAAATCACACTTGCAGCCAGTTGACATGGATACAAGTTGACTCAACTGCTGTCCTGTGTCCTTGTGTGTACCACATTGAGCATGGAGAAAATAAAGAAGACCAAAGAACTGTCTGAGGACTTGAGAAACCAAATTGTGAGGAATCATGAGCAATCTCAAGGCTACAAGTCCATCTCCAAAGACCTGAATGTTCCTGTGTCTACCGTGCGCAGTGTCATCAAGAAGTTTAAAGCCCATGGCCCTGTGGCTAACCTCCTTAGATGTGGACGGAAAAGAAACATTGACAAGCGATTTCATCGCAAGATTGTGCCGATGTTGGATACAGAACGTCGACTAACATCCAAACAAGTTCAAGCTGCCCTGTAGTCCGAGGGTACAACGGTGTCAACCCATACTATCCGTCGGCGTCTGAATGAAAAGGGACTGTATGGTAGGAGACCCAGGAAGACCCCACTTCTTACCCCGAGACATAAAAAAGCCAGGCTGGAGTTTGCCAAAACTTACCTGAAAAAGCCTAAAATGTTTTGGAAGAATGTTCTCTGGTCAGATGAGACAAAAGTAGAGCTTTTTAGGCAAAGGCATCAACATAGAGTTTACAGGAGAAAAAAAAGAGGCATTCATAGAAAAGAACATGGTCCCCACAGTCAAACATGGCGGAGGTTCCCTGATGTTTTGGGGTTGCTTTGCTGCCTCTGGCAGTGGACTGCTTGACCGTGTGCATGGCATTATGAAGTCTGAAGACTACCAACAAATTTTGCAGCATAATGTAGGGCCCAGTGTGAGAAAGCTGGGTCTCCCTCAGAAGTCATGGGTCTTCCAGCAGGACAATGACCCAAAACACACTTCAAAAAGCACTAGAAAAAGGTTTGAGAGAAAGCACTGGAGAGTGGAGACTTCTAAGGTGGCCAGCAATGAGTCCAGACCTGAATCCCATAGAACACCTGTGGAGAGATCTAAAAATGGCAGTTTGGAGAAGGCACCCTTCAAATATCAGGGACCTGGAGCAGTTTGCCAAAGAAGAATGGTCTAAAATTCCAGCAGAGCATTGTAAGAAACTCATTGATGGTTAACTGAAGCGGTTGGTCGCAGTTATTTTGGCTAAAGGTTGTGCAACCAAGTATTAGGCTGAGGGTGCCAATACTTTTGTCTGGCCCATTTTTGGAGTTTTGTGTGAAATGATCAACGTTTTGCTTTTTGCTTCATTCTCTTTTGTGTTTTTTCATTTATGACAAATTAAATGAAGATAATAATACCAAAGAATTTGTGATTGCAATCATTTTCAGGAAGAAACTGAGTATTATCTGACAGAATTGCAGGGGTGTCAATACTTTTGGCCATGACTGTATGTTTGTTTCAGGACCTGTGGTTATGTCATAACCACGTGTCTAATCATGTGACGTTACCTCACCAATGGGTGTGGTTTTGGGCTACATAATGGAGGTGTGTAGCACATGGTGTGAGTGTTTGGGAGTCTGCAAGTGTGGACAGACTTCCATGTGTCCTGGCTGGACACTGCAGAGTGGCCTGTGTGTTGGATGGTTCCAAGTGGGGACAGACATCCTGAACAGCACACAGAGACCATATTTAGGTTGGAGAGCCTGCATGCTGGACATAGCACAGCCTGTGTGCCTACAGGTCTGAGAGAGAGCGGAGCTCTACTATGGACATTGAGGATTCAACTGTCTGATGTAAGACTGTTTACCTGTTGTTCCTGTTGCTATGTGGTTTATGGAGCAATAAACCTGTGAACTTTTAATGGAATGTGTCTCCTGAGTGTCATCCGCCGCACCTGAGCGAGTATAACCCCTACAATATAAATATATATATATACTAGCTGAAGAGCCCGGCGTTGCCTGGGCATAGTAAATATCTGTGGTTAGTTATAGCACCTCACTTCTCTTATTTTCCCATCACGCCTCTCATTTTCCCAATCACATCTTTCATTTTCCCCCTCATATCTCTCATTTTCTCCCTTACACCTCTCATTTTCTCCCTCACTCCTCTCATTCCCCCCTAACACTTGTCATTTCGACCTCACATCTGTCATTTTCCGATCACTCCACTATTTTCCCTCACTCCTCTTTCGACCTCACATCTGTCATTTTCCGATCACTCCACTATTTTCCCTCACTCCTCTCATTTTGCACTCACACATTTTCATTTTCACCTCAGTATATACATGTTTGTCATCTCCCTTATATATAGTATACACCTGTATGTCATCTCCTGTATATAGTATATACCTGTATGTCATCTCCCCTGTATATATAATATACCTGCTGTGTGTCATCTCCCCTGTATATAGTATATACCTGTATGTCATCTCCTCCTATATATAGTATATACCTGTATGTCATCTCCTTCTATATATAGTATATACCTGTATGTCATCTCCTCCTGTATATAGTATATACCTGTGTGTCATCTCCCCTGTATATAGTATATATCTGTGTGTCATCTCCTCCTGTATATAGTATATACCTGTATGTCATCTTCTATATATAGCATATACCTGTATGTCATCTCCTCCTGTATATAGTATATACCTGTAAGTCATCTGCTCCTGTAAATAGTATATACCTGTGTGTCATCTCCTCCTGTATATATGTATGTACCTGTATGTCATCTCCTCTATATAGTATATACCTGTGTGTGTCATCTCTCCTGTATATAGTATATATCTGTGTGTCATCTCCCCTGTATATAGTATATACCTGTGTGTCATCTCCTCCTGTATTAGACCGCGTTCACACGTTATTTGCTCAGTATTTTTGCCTCAGTATTTGTAAGCTAAATTGGCAGCCTGATAAATCCCCAGCCAACAGGAAGCCCTCCCCCTGGTAGTATATATTAGCTCACACATACACATAATAGACAGGTCATGTGACTGACAGCTGCCGTATTTCCTATATGGTACATTTGTTGCTCTTGTAGTTTGTCTGCTTATTAATCAGATTTTTATTTTTGAAGGATAATACCAGACTTGTGTGTGTTTTAGGGCGAGTTTCGTTTGTCAAGTTGTGTGTTGAGTTGCGTGTGGCGACATGCATGTAGCGACTTTTGTGAGATGAGTTTTGTGTGGCAACATGCGTGTAGCAACTTTTTGTGTGTCGAGTTGCATGTGACAGGTTAGTGTAGCAAGTTGTGTGCAGCAAGTTTTGCGCATGGCGAGTTTTGCGCATGGCGAGTTTTATGTGTGGTGCCTTTTGAGTATGTACAAGTTGTGTGTGAGGCAACTTTTGCATGTGCTGCAACTTTTGTGCATGTGGCAATTTTTCCGCGTGTGCAAGTTTTGCGTGTGGCGAGTTTTCCATGTGGTGAGTTTTGCACTTGTGGCGAGTTTTGCGTGAGCCTAGTTTTTCCATGTTGCGAGTTTTGCGCGTGGCAGATGCCAATCCCGGACATACATACACACACACACACATACACACACACACATTCAGCTTTATATAATATATATATATATATATATATATATATATATATATATAGAGTCTAATATGCAAAGGAAATGTGTCATCTTTAACTTTAGGCCTTTCAGAGATTACTACTCCTAAAACTTGCTTAACTGTTCAAAATAACAGTAATGTTGATCAGGGGTGCCCAAACTTTGACATGCCACTGTTTGTCTATATCAGGGGTGGGCAATTGATTTTCTCGGAGGGCCACATGAGAGACCGTGACTGTTGTGGAGAGTGAAACCAATATTCTGAAATTAATTCTGCTTAAATTTAATACTAACATATTAAGTTTAATTGTAATTATTATTTTATATTTTTATCACTTAACTAGATGGTGGCCCAATTCTAACGCATCGGGTATTCTAGAATATGCATGTCCACATAGTATATTGCACAGCCCACGTAGTATATTGCCCAGCCACGTAGTATATTGCCCAGCCACGTAGTATACTGCCCAGCCACGTATTATATTGCCCAGTGACGTAGTATAGCTACGTAGTATATTGCCCAGTTACGTAGTATATTGCCCATCCACGTAGTATATTGCCCAGCCACGTAGTATATTGCCCAGCCACGTAGTATATTGCCCAGTGACGTAGTATAGCTACGTAGTATATTGCCCAGTTACATAGTATGTTGCCCAGTGACACAGAATACAGCACAGAACCATTTAGTATATTGCACAGCGACGTAGTATACAGCGCAGAGCCAAGTAGTATATTGCACAGCGACGTAGTATATTGGCCAGTCACGTAGTATATTGCCCAACCACGTAGTATATTGCCCAGTAACGTAGTATATTGCCCAGTGATGTAGTATATTGCCCAGTGACGTAGTATATTGCCCAGTGACGTAGTATATTGCCCAGTGACGTAGTGTATTGCCCAGTGATGTAGTATACAGCAAAGAACCACGTAGTATATTGCACAGCGACATAGTAGATTTCCCAGCGAAGTAGTATGCAGCACAGAGCCACATAGTATATTGCCCAGCCACGTAGAATATTGCACAGTCACGTAGTATATTGCCCAGTGACGTAGTATATTTCCCAGCGAAGCAGTATGCAGCACAGAGCCACATAGTATATTGCACAGCGGCGTAGTATATTGCCCAGTCACATAGTATATTGCCCAGTGACGTGTTATGATCAGGTGACCTTGGAGCATCATGAAAACTTTCACTGGAGTAGGTGGTAACTATACTGACCGCAAACCCTGATCTTAACACCGCAACTAGAAGTAGCCGTGGGGTGTGCCTAACAAAACCTAGACACCTCGACACAGCCGGAGGACTAAATACCCCTATAGATGGAAATAGGTATCCTACCTTGCCTCAGAGCAGAACCCCAAAGAATAGGCAGCCCCCCACAAATAATGACTGTCTGTGAGTAGTAGAGGAAAAGACACACGCAGGCAGGAAACAGGATTTAGCAAAAGAGGCCACACTAGCTAAAATAGGAAAGGATAGGACAGGATACTAAGCGGTCAGTATTAAAATCCTTCCAAAAATATCCACAGCAGAAAATACAAAAACTCCACCATCTAACTAAAGATGTGGAGCGTATATCTGCAACTCCAGAGAATCCAACAAGACTGAGAAAACACTGACACAGTCTAAGCTGGACAAGAGAAAACACATGAATAGCACAGAAAATAAGCACACTGCATGTGTGCCACAGAAAAAGAAACAGACACTTATCTTTGCTGAATTGGCAGCTAAGCAGGAGAAGCCAGAAAGAGATCCAACACTTCACAAGAAACATTGACAACTGGCAAGGACTAATGAATCCTGCACACCTAAATATCCCAGTCAGAACTGCAATCAGCAGATACACCTGGCCAGGACTGCGACTCAGAAACAACTGCATTCCCACCTACAACCACTGGAGGGAACCCAAAAGCAGAATTCACAACAGTACCCTTCCCCCTTGAAGAGGGGTCACCGGACCCTCACCAGGGCCCTCAGGACGATCAGGATGAGCCAGATGAAAGGCACGGACCAAATCAGCAGCATGGACATCAGAGGCAAAAACCCAAGAATTATCCTCCTGGCCATAACCCTTCCATTTGACAAGGTACTGAAGCCTCCGCCTTGAAAAACGAGAATCCAAAATCTTCTCAACCACATACTCCAACTCTCCATCAACCAACACAGGGGCCGGAGGATCAACAGAGGGAACAACGGGCACCACATATTTCCGCAATAAAGATCTATGGAAGACATTATGGATAGCAAAAGAGGCCGGAAGCGCCAAACGAAAAGACACCGGATTAATAATCTCAGAAATCTTATAAGGACCAATAAACCGAGGCTTAAACTTAGGGGAAGAAACCTTCATAGGAACATGACGGGAAGACAACCAGACCAGATCCCCAACCCGAAGCCGGGAACCAACACACCAACGACGGTTAGCAAAACATTGAGCCTCCTCCTGAGACAGCACCAAATTGTCCACCACATGAGCCCAAATCTGCTGCAACCTGTCAACCACAGAATCCACACCAGGACAGTCAGAAGGCTCAACCTGCCCAGAAGAAAAACGAGGATGAAAACCAAAATTACAAAAGAAAGGCGAAACCAAAGAAGCCGAACTAGCCCGATTATTATGGGCAAACTCGGCCAATGGCAAGAAGGCCACCCAATCATCCTGATCAGCAGACACAAAGCATCTCAAAAAAGTCTCCAAAGTCTGATTAGTTCGCTCGGTCTGGCCATTTGTCTGAGGATGAAATGCAGAAGAAAAAGACAAATCAATGCCCAGCCTAACACAAAAGGCCCGCCAAAACCTAGAAACAAGCTGGGAACCTCTGTCGGAAACAATATTCTCCGGAATACCATGCAAACGAACCACATGCTGAAAAAACAACGGAACCAAATCTGAAGAGGAAGGCAATTTAGGCAAAGGCACCAAATGAACCATCTTAGAGAATCGGTCACAAACAACCCAGATAACAGACATCTTCTGGGAGACCGGAAGATCAGAATTAAAATCCATCGAAATATGCGTCCAGGGCTTTTCAGGGACTGGCAATGGCAAAAGCAACCCACTATAATGGGAACAACAAGGCTTGGCACACGCACAAGTTCCACAGGACTGCACAAAAGAACGCACATCACCCGACAAAGAAGGCCACCAATAGAACCTACCAACCAAGTCTCTGGTACCAAAAATGCCAGGATGACAAGCCAACATGGAACAGTGAACCTCAGAAATCACTCTACTAGTCCATCTGTCAGGAACAAACAGTTTCCCCACAGGACAGCGGTCAGGTTTGTCAGCCTGAAATTCCTGAAGAACCCGTCGTAAATCAGGGGAAATGGCAGAAAGGACCACCCCTTCTTTCAGAATACCGACCGGTTCTAAGACCTCAGGAGAATCAGGCAAAAAACTCCTAGAGAGGGCATCAGCCTTAATATTCTAAGAACCCGGAAGGTACGTGACCACGAAATAAAAACGGGGAAAAAACAAGGACCATCGAGCCTGTCTAGGATTCAGCCATTTGGCAGACTCGAGGTAAATCAAATTCTTATGATCGGTCAAGACCACAATACGGTGCTTAGCTCCCTTAAGCCAATGTCGCCACTCCTCAAACGCCCACTTCATAGCCAACAACTCCCGATTGCCGACATCATCATTGCGTTCAGCAGGCGAAAACTTACGGGAAAAGAAGGCACACGGTTTCATTATGGAACCAACAGGATCCCTCTGAGACAAAACGGCCCCTGCCCCAATCTCAGAAGCGTCAACCTCAACCTGAAATGGAAGAGAAATATCCAATAGGCGCAACACTGGAGCAGAAGTAGATCGACATTTAAGCTCCTGAAAGGCAGAGACAGCCGCAGAGGACCAATTCGCCACATCAGCGCCTTTCTTCGTCAAATCGGTCAAGGGTTTAACCACGCTGGAAAAATTAGCAATGAAACGGCGACAAAAATTTGCAAAACCCAAAAATTTCTGAAGGCTCTTCACGGATGTGGGCTGAATCCAATCATGAATGGCCTGAACCTTAACCAGATCCATCTCTATAGACGAGGGAGAAAAAATAAAGCCCAAAAAAGAAACCATCTGCACCCCAAAGAGACACTTAGACCCTTTCACAAACAAAGCATTGTCATGAAGGATCTGAAATACCATCCTGACCTATTGCACATGAGACTCCCAATCATCGGAAAAAATCAAAATATCGTCCAAATATACAATCAAGAATTTATCAAGATAAGCCCGGAATATATCATGCATGAAGGACTGAGAAACAGATGCAGCATTAGAGAGTCCGAATGGCATCACAAGGTATTCAAAATGGCCTTTGGGCGCGTTAAACGCAGTTTTCCATTCATCACCCTGCTTAATACGAACAAGATTATATGCCCCCCGAAGGTCAATCTTCGTAAACCAACTAGCTCCCTTAATCTTAGCAAACAAATCGGAAAGCAAAGGTAAAGGGTATTGAAACTTGACCGTGATCTTATTCAAGAGGCGATAATCAATACAGGGTCTCAAGGAACCATCTTTTTTAGCAACAAAAAAGAACCCCGCTCCCAACGGTGAAGAAGATGGTCGAATATGCCCTTTCTCAAAAGACTCCTTAATATAGCTCCGCATGGCGGTATGTTCAGGCACAGACAGGTTGAAAAGTCGACCCTAAGGAAACTTACAGCCTGGAATCAAGTCAATAGCACAATCGCAGTCCCTGTGCAGTGGAAGGAAACTGGACTTGGACTCATCGAATACATCCTGAAAATCAGACAAAATCTCTGGAATTTCAGAAGAGGAAGAACAGGAGATTGACATCAAAGGAACATCATTATGAACCCCCTGACAACCCCAACTAGTCACAGACATGGACTTCCAATCCAACACAGGATTATGTACCTGCAACCACGGAAAACCACGATAGCATCATGCAAATTATGCAACACCAGAAATCGACAATCTTCCTGATGGGCTGGCGCCATGCGCATGGTCACCTGTGTCCAAAACTGGGGCTTATTTTTAGCCAAGGGTGTAGCATCAATGCCCCTTAAAGGAATAGGGTTCTGCAAAGGCTGCAAGGGAAAACCACAACGCTTGGCAAACTCAAAGTCCATTAAGTTCAAGGCGGTGCCTGAATCCAAAACGCCATGACAGAAAATGATGACAATGAGCAGATCAAGGACACAGATAACAAAAATTTAGGTTGTACAGTACTGATGGTAATTGAACTGGCGATCCCCTTTGTCCGCTTAGGGCAGACAGAAATGACATGAGAAGCGTCGCCACAAGAATAACACAACCTATTCTGACGTCTGAAACCTTGCCGTTCCATTCTAGACAGAATCCTATCACACTGCATTGGCTCAGGAATTTGCTCTGAGGATAATGCCACAGGGCGCACAGTTCTGCGCTCCCGCAAACGCCGGTCAATCTGAATGGCCAGAGACATAGAATCACTCAGACCGGAAGGCGTGGGAAACCCCACCATAACATCTTTAACGGATTCAGAAAGACCCTTTCTGAAAATTGCCACCAAAGCATCACTATTCCATTTAGTCAACACAGACCATGTTCTGAATTTCTAACAATACAATTCTGACGCCTCTTGACCCTGAGACAGGGCCAACAAGGTCTTCTCAGCTTGATCCACAGAATTAGGTTCATCATATAATAATCCTAAAGCCTGAAAAAAGGAGTCTACATTAAGGAAAGCCGGATTCCCAGATTCCAGGGAAAATGCCCAATCCTGCGGTTCGCCACGCAGCAGGGAGATGACGATTTTAACCTGCTGAATGGAATCACCGGAGGATCGAGGTCTCAAAGCAAAAAACAGTTTACAGTTGTATTTTAAAACTCAAAAATTTGGACCTGTCACCAAAAAACAAATCAGGAGTAGGAATCTTCGGTTCTAAAACAGGAGTCTGAACAATATAATCAGAAATACCCTGTACCCTAGCAGCAAGCTGGTCTACACGAGAAGCTAATTCCTGAACATTCATGCTAGCACTAGGCTCTTCAGCCACCCAGAGATAAAGAGGGAGGAGAAGACAAAGTAGACTGAAGAAAGAAAAAAAAATGGCTCAAGACCTTTCTTCCCTTCTTCTGAGATGCATTTAACTCATTATGGGCCAGTTGTACTGTTATGATCAGGTGACCTTGGAGCAGCATGAAAACTTTCACTGGAGTAGGTGGTAACTATACTGACCGCAAACCCTGATCTTAACACCGCAACTAGAAGTAGCCGTGGGGTGTGCCTAACAAAACCTAGACACCTCGACACAGCCGGAGGACTAAATACCCCTATAGATGGAAATAGGAATTCTACCTTGCCTCAGAGCAGAACCCCAAAGAATAGGCAGCCCCCCACAAATAATGACTGTCTGTGAGTAGTAGAGGAAAAGACACACGCAGGCAGGAATCAGGATTTAGCAAAAGAGGCCACACTAGCTAAAATAGGAAAGGATAGGACAGGATACTAAGCGGTCAGTACTAAAATCCTTCCAAAAATATCCACAGCAGAAAATACAAAAACTCCACCATATAACTAAAGATGTGGAGAGTAAATCTGCAATTCCAGAGAATCCAACAAGACTGAGAAAACACTGACACAGTCTAAGCTGGACAAGAGAAAACACATGAATAGCACAGAAAATAAGCACACTGCATGTGTGCCACAGAAAAAGAAACAGACACTTATCTTTGCTGAATTGGCAGCTAAGCAGGAGAAGCCAGAAAGAGATCCAACACTTCACAAGAAACATTGACAACTGGCAAGGACTAATGAATCCTGTACACCTAAATATCCCAGTCAGAACTGCAATCAGCAGATACACCTGGCCAGGACTGCGACTCAGAGACAACTGCATTCCCACCTACAACCACTGGAGGGAACCCAAAAGCAGAATTCACAACAGTGACGTAGTATATTTCCCAGTGAAGTAGTATACAGCACAGAGCCACGTAGTATATTACACAGCGACGTAGTATATTGCCCAGTCACGTAGTATATTGCCCAGTGATGTAGTATATTTCCCAGCGAAGTAGTATACAGCACAGAGCCACGTAGTATATTGCCCAGCTACGTAGTATATTGGCCAGTCACGTAGTATATTGCCCAGCCAGGTTTGTCACAGGTTAAAAAACTAAAAAAAACTATATACTCACCTATCCGTGGGAGCCCTTGTAGTCCACGGCAGCTTCCGGTCCCAGGGTTGGTATGAGCGCAGGACCTGTGATGACGTCACGGTCACATAACCGTGATGTCATGGCAGGTCTTTCTAGCGCAGGGCCTCTGATGACATCGTGGTCACATGACCGTGACATCATGGCAGGTCCTTCTCGTGCAGGCCCTCAGGGCCTGTGATGACGTCGCGGTCACATGACCGTGACGTCATGGCAGGTCCTTCTGCCACTGCAACCTGCAACGGAAGATGGCGGCCGGCGCAAGCTGCTACGGAGAGTGAGTATAGCAGGTTTTTTTATTTTTTATTATTTTTAACATTACATTTTTTACTATTGATGCCGCATAGGCAGCGTCAATAGTAAAAAGTTGGGAACACACAGGGTTAAAAGCGGCGGTAACGGAATGCGTTACCTGCGGCATAATGTGGTCCGTTACCGCCGGCATTAACCCTGTGTTAGCGGTGACCGGAGGGGAGTATGCGGGCGACAGGCTCTGACTGCGGGGAGTAAGGAGCGGCCATTTTCTTCCGGACTGTGCCCGTCGCTGATTGGTCGTGGCAGCCATAACAGGCAGCTGCCGAGACCAATCAGCGAATGAATAACCGTGAAAGACAGAAGGACAGACGGAAGTGACCCTTACACAGTTATATAGTAGATATTAAGAAGTATGCTGACATTTTTCTATACTTAGTATGAGCCCCCACATAGGCTCCAATATACCGCATGAGCCCCCAGACAGCACATTCAGTATGAGCCAGCACATAACATCTTATTTACAGTATGAGCAGCAACATAGCCTCCAATATACAGCATGAGCCCCCTACATAGTCTCCTCCTATATACAGTATGAGACCCCACATAGCTTTCTATATACATGTAAACATCCCTTACACATATAAAAGAAAGAAAAAAAAACATATTCATTGCTCTATTTCCTCCAGTACTCTTGTCCTGTCTCCAGTGCACTGACTCTCAGCAGCACATCAACGCATCTGCTAATGCATCTGATTGATGGAAGGAAGCGGAGAGCAGTGACAGTGCAAAGTGGGGGACAGTCAACAGAGGTCTTGCTGCAGCCTGTGGGCCACTATTTTAAGCCCCTCGGATGTCTCGGTCCTCGGGTTAGACTGCAACAGCCAGAAGGCCGGATGTGTCCTACAGGCCGCACTTTCTCTAGCTCTGGTCTATATCATCGCTAGTTGTTCTATGTCCTGTGCTCCTCAATATGTCATCTCTAGGACATGACATATAATGTGCCATTCTCTGTAATGGATGCATGGTGGCGCAGTGGTTAGTAGTGTAGCTTTGCAGCACTGTTTTCATGGGTTCAAATCCCACCAAGGATAACATCTGCAAAGAGTTGGTATGTCCCTCCATGTTTGTGTGGGTTTCCTCCCACAATCCAAGGACATTCTGGTACGGAGTTTAGATTGTGAGCCCCAAAGAGGACAGCGATGATGAGGCCTGTAAAGTGCTGCGGAATTAATGGGCTATGTAAGCAAGTAAAATAAGTATATAAAACTAGCTGTAAACTGGACTTCATTGGCTTATTACACAGGGACACATGTACTTCTTTTCTTATTTTTTTAAATATCCAAAGCACATGTCTGCATCTTTAGCATGTGTAATATAAATGTCATGCAAAATAATAAGGTAAGTGTAATGTATTGACCTAAAACAGAGACGATCCAACCTCCCTCCCACATGTGAAGACCAAAGAAAGCAGGAACTGTACAAAGACTTTCCTGGCTACTTGGACCATGAAGGAGACAGTCTGTAAAAATGTCAACAATTTTAATGAAACTCTTTTATTTATTTTTTTTTGCAACCTTGTATTTTATTAACATAAGCAGCAGGATTTAAAGCAGTGAAACATGACCCGTGGATCCAGTGTAATTCCAGTGTGCTGCCTTTAATTGTGGGAGGCTGTGTCAATAACGTAACTTGTTGACAGACTGAATGTCCTGTTTTCATTACCGGGGAGCGAGAAGCTGCAAATTCATTCTCCGAAATAAAGCAGATGAAATAAAATGTTTCTCCATTATCAGAGGTCCAGATATATTCTTGGCATAAACCGGGGTTGTGTTTTTTTAGTTTTCCAAATATTTAAGAAAAGTTTCGTGTAATAAAGCAATTATTGTAGTTAAATGAAAATAGCTACAGATTACTTGAATCAGGGCACAGTGGCGGATTAGGCAAATAAACAAGGATGTTGCCCAAATGCACTTGGTATGTGTGATCGGAATATAAAGCGCGGGTTTTGTCTGAATTTCCTGCCGGAGCCTCTTGTGCTGGGAGTTTTTTTTTTTATCAAATTTCAATGCTCTGCCACTAGAAAACAGGTGCACACTATGTTCATAAACAGTGAAAGGCGCGCATCAATAATTCAGATGATTAGAGACTTGTTTAATAAGCTGTTTCTAATAAAAAATCTATCTTTACACGCTCAAGCATCACATCGACTGATGAAATGTCTGCAAGACTTCGAAATATTCATATTGCATGGGGCCGCGCTGTATATAAATATAGCAGCATAACATTCATATAATGAGCAAAACAGTCTTCACACATCAGCGCCAACTCTCACCACCTCAGTAATGTTGCTCAGATACACTTCAAGTATGACTACTTCTAATCCAGCGCCAGATGTATCACTGATAGCTTCATTATTTATCATATCTGTCTCTGAAAATGCCCGAGATATGTAGCACAGGAATTCTTGTGCTTTAGGGTAGATTCAATTTGGTCTTATAGAAAAGGAAATAGAATAGATTTTAGAAGGTGTTTATATTTAATTAGTATTAAAGAACCGACCAAACAAATTAACATCAAAATTTGCTATTTTTTATTTGATGGCTATTAAAATCACACCCATACCAAAAAATCTCAAGAAGAATATAAAACAAACACTGAGTTTAGATCATTCCAAAACAGGAAGTAGCGCTAGTATGTGATCATAGAAAATGTATTTATATGTGATAACCATAGAGAATATTGATGTGAGACCATAGATCATTATTTAGATACCATGGCCAGTGAAATTAGGCTAAATAATGGAGCAAAAACCCAAATATGGCAGTATAGGGTACCTAGTCCTGAGCCTAATATTAGACCCTAGTGTGGCAGCAGAAAAATCTGATCCCTACCTGTTCGTGGAGACTTGCACCCTAGTAGTAAATGGTAATAGTGCCCCCATTCAGGGAAGACTATCCCTAAAAATGAAGAAATGAAGAACTGCTCACTGACACTGTGAGCTCCAGGTGTCCGCAGCTTCACAGGACAAATCAAAACCAAAGGATCCACGGACCATCAAACCATCCCCTAATGAAGGCAGCAAGAGGCACAGGTAGTGGTGCTCAGCTTACAGAAAGCAAAGACTCATAATTCACAAGAAGAAATATAGTGGCACTTGACACCACCTAAATAAACAAAGCAGGGCAGAGTGCCAGTTGGCCAATGTTGTGTCGCTTGAAAATACGCTTTCTCAAGGCCTCCAAATGATCTTGAGAAAGCGTGTGCTCACGTGAAACACCACTAGCCAACTGGGACTCTGCCTTGCTTTGTTTATTCAGGCTGGAATAAAAGATTAGCACCTACATGGTAGCGAGTGCTACTATATTTCTCCTTATGGATTAAGAATCAGGTGGAGAGAAAACTGGGGCCTAAGGAGATGCATTAAGCAGTGATTGAAAGACCAGCAGAGATCTGCGCCAGCAGAGAAGGATTGTATGTAACTCCCTCCTGAAACCTAAAGGACAGGCCCCTATCACCAACCTCGGCGGTGAGGATCTGGCCACTTATTTCCTAGAAAAAATCAACCACATTCATCAGGAAATCTCAGCCCAATCTCCTCACTGCCTGGATCCCCTTCCCTGCTGCACCTCCAGCTCACTAGACATCTTTGAGCCTGTCTCAGAAGAAGAAGTTTCCAAGCTCCTAACTTCTGCTCGGCTTACAACCTGCAACAGCGACCCCATTCCTTCACATAGCTCTCTTTCTGCAGGTATATTTCCCTCCTCATTTAAACATGCAATCATAACCCCTTTACTTAAAAAACCATCCCTGGACCAGAACTGCACTTCTAACTATAGACCTGTCTTTAAGCTTTCCTTCATCTCTAAACTCCTGGAATGCTTGGTCCACTCCCATTTAATCCGCTATCTCTCGGATAACTCTCTTCTCGACACTTTATAATCTGGTTTCCGCTCTTTACACTCAACTGAAACTGCCCTCACTGAAGTCTCTAATGATCTAATAACAGCTAAATCCAAAGGTCATTGCTCTCTGCTGATTCTCCTGGATCTCTCTGCCGCATTTGACACTGTGGATCACCAGCTCCTCCTCACTATGCTCCGCTCTATAGGCCTCAAGGACACAGCCCTCTCCTGGTTCTCCTCCTACCTCTCTGACCACTTCTTCACTGTATCTTTTGCTGGCTCCTCTTCCTCTCCTTGTCCCCTTACTATCGGGGTTCCGCATGGCTCAGTCCTAGGCCTCTTCCTCTTCTCTCTATACACTGCTCCTAATGGACAAACAATCAGCAGATTTGTGCTCCAGAACCAGAAACACATGGGCTACTTGCACAATGAACAAGTCTGTAGGAACCTGTTCACACACCACCAAGAAATTTGAAGACTTCAAGTTTCTTGGTGGTGTGTGAACAGGTTCCTACAGACTCGTTCTTTGTGCAAGTAGCCCATGTGTTTCTGGTTCTGTAATTGTTCTCTTGTTTCTACAAGACTAGGGAGTCCACCACTCCTTATGGGTCATTTGCATCAAAGCTGTTCCATCCAGCATGTCCACATGAAAATTCCCTCTCTGAACCCTGCTTATACAGGTACTATACAGATGATCAGGTTTTTAAATACATCAGATAGGGATTATATACATTAGGTAGGACTGCTGTATATGGGTATACCTTGACGATTGGTGGAGCAGCTTAGTATACATTTTTTTGCAAAAAAACGTATCAACTAAATACCGTGTTTTTCCTATCTTTTGACTAGCACTTGCTTATTACTGTGATTTTTTTTACAACAGAGTATTTTTGACCTCACTGTGCTCTTTTGTGTCTTCAGATTTGGGTTCCAAAATCATCTCTATGCTGACGACACACAATTATACACTTCTTCCCCTGACATCACCCCTACCCTAATTCAAAATACCAAGGATTGTCTGTCTGCTGTCTCTAACATCATGTCCTCCCTCTATTTGAAACTAAATCTCTCCAAAATGGAACTTCTTGTGTTTCTCCCTTCTACTAAGCTCACTCTACCCAACACTGAAATTACCCTGGAGGGTTCAACCATAACTCCCAAGCAGCATGCTCGATGTCTTGGGGTCATATTCGACACCAAACTTTCCTTTAATCCCTATATCCGATCACTCACTCACTCTTGTCACCTGCATCTTAAAAACCTCTCCAGAATCCGACCTTTTCTCACCTTTGAAACTGCTAAGACTCTTAAGGTACCTTCACACTGAGCAACTTTCCAACAAGAACGACAGTGATCCGTGACGTTGCAGCGTCCTGAATAGCGATCTCGTTGTGTTTGATACGCAGCAGCGATCAGGATCCTGCTGTGACATCGCTGGTCGTAGCTAGAAGTCCGGAACTTTATTTGGTCGTCAGGTCGGCATGATTCATCATGTTTGACAGCAAAAGCAACAATGCCTGCAATGGTTTTTCATGGAGCTAACAACCAGCGAGAACGATTAGTATGTCACTGGATCACTCCTGCATCGTTCAGCTGTTGCTGGTGTTTGACATCTCCTAGCGACCTAAACAGCGACGCTGCAGCGATCGGCTTGTTGTCTATATCGCTGCAGCGTCGCTTAATGTGACGGTTCCTTTACTGTTGCTCTTATTCATTCTCATCTGGACTACTGCAACTCTCTTCTGATCGGTCTCCCTCTTACCAAACTTTCTCGTCTCCAATCCATCTTGAATGCGGCAGCCAGGGTCATATTTCTGTCCAGCTGCTTCACCGATGCCTCCATCTTGTGCCAGTAATTACACTGGCTACCCATTCGCTACAGGGTCCAATATAAACTCATCTCTCTCACCCACAAAGCTCTCCACAGTGCTGCACCGCCTTATATCTCCCCTCTCATCTCTGTCTATCGCCCTACACGTGCCCTCCATTCTACAAATGACCTAAGACTAACATCCCCCATAATCCGAACCTCGCACCTCCATCTCCAAGACTTCTCTCGTGCTGTGCCAGCTCTCTGGAATGCACTTCCCCAGACGATCAGACTGATACCTAGCCCCGACCTATTCAAGCGCGCTTTGAAGACCCATCTCTTCAAACAAACCTACCACATCAACTGCTCAGTAAACTAACTTTGCCCTGTTCCCTCCTTCCAAATATTATTCTGAATCTGCACCATACTTTTCATCTGTCTCCACACCCTCCATGCACACGATAACTGCACTTGATACTTGACTATTGCACTTTAACACTCGGGCTGATGACTGGATCATGCAGCTTTATATGAAAATCCTATATTCACTATATTGCTGGATTAGTGTAAATCACGTCTTACCAAAAAAAAAACTAATACCATAAAAATATTATTTTATTAAATTGATCTTAAAAATAAACAATGAACCTAAAAACAACAGCACCAAGCAATTATTAATCCACTATACTAGACAACACTTTCCGGTGGGTTGGGGGATGGGTATCCCTATTACACCCTTATCATTCCTGCCTGAACCCTACCTATCTGCGGAGGTTGGCACCCTCTTGGACGCAATATGGTGCCCCAGCTCCTCGGCGGCTCGTCCTCCTCTCCCTAAAGATCCCTAGTAAACACACCAAATAGGGGATTTCCAGATAATACCCCTACAAGAGGATACCATACACAATAACGGTGTCCAAACTATAACCAAAAACAAGGAGGTATGGCAAAAACCATAACCAACAAAAAAGTCTAGTGCAGTGAATAAAAGAACAATCTGGTATTCTGGGAACATATATAAAGATATCTCATCTACCAGATCCCTAGAGCAATCCCTGCCTGTCAGCGGAGGTTGGCACCCTCTTGGATGCAATATGGCGCCCCCGCTCCTCGGCGACTCTCCTTGGTGTCCCTAACGATCTCTTAGATTATAAATGATAGGGAATATTCACCCTAGCAATCGTAAGTCATCAATCTTCTACAGTCAAAATTCAAGACAACTGTCAGGGATCTCCAGATCAAAAAATATGAAAACACAGTAAAAAGGATATTTAAGGCTTCACAGTATTCACACTCAGGATTATGTCACTGAAGTCTCATTGATAAAATATACATAGTGACTTCCTCACTGAGGTTTGATCATTTGCAGCCCTACCCAAAAACCATTTCAATATTGTATGCTTATTTGCAGTATTGCCTCAGCATGCTTTTTAAACACATAAAGATGACTGTGTCCCATTTGGTTATGTGTTATCAGTGTGGGGTACTATACTATATTCAAAAATGTCACTCTGAAGGTATCTAGAGCATAGTTGGAAATGTATGTTCACTGATTATACAGTATGTCCTTTACATGCCCTTTCCAAAGGCATCATGACACAACCATTATTGTTTTTTATAATTTTATGATGTCATAAATAATACATCTTCAGCCAGCGACTCTGAAAAATTCAATGCCCCAACAACTGCACCATGCCTATTTCTATTATTGGTTAAGGGTTTAGCATATGTATAAACAGAATAAGCACCTATTGCACTGTGCCCCGGATAGAAAGTCCGCACCTATTGCACTGTGCCCTAGACACAGAATCAAAAACCAGCAAGATAATAACGCCAATCATTGTTGGTCTACCTTATCTATATACAGGTTTCGCCTTAAGGTTTTAACACATGCATATACAAGGAAAACACCAATTACACTGTGCCCCAGAAAGATCAAAAGCCAACACGGTGATAATGCCATTCCATGTTGGTCTAACTTATCTGTAATCAGATTTCACCTCAACGCGTTTCCCTCACACGATACAGTTCTTCAGGAGGCATATGGGAATATCTGTGTCTTTCTGACATCGAAATCAAATATAGCTCCTGGTTGCAGGTGTCATCACCACTTGTGGCCATTATGCCTTTAAATATCTGATTGTCATTGCCAGGGTAATGTCAGACAGGAAGTGCCATAAGGCTCCTGTCTGTACATTTGTCTCCATTTTGTCTGTGCACAGCTCTATATGATGGATCACGGAAAGCCCATAAACCTATAGTCCGATCGCCCCCATCTCCGGGCCCTATCTTGTTATATTGTGTCTATCCGGCTTCCAGATGCCTGAGGTGCGTTCAACCCATCTCCTAATGCGCATGCGCCGGCGTCCTTCCATCTCCTCATGGTGTCTAAAACACCTCTGACATCACATCCATGTCACTGGGTGGAGTCTACGCCGGCGCTCCCGCGCATGCGCAGTCCGATATCCATCTCACACATAGGACTTTACCCTGGCTTCTATCAGCTGGGATCGCCGGCATTAATCTTTTCCTTACGGGGCAAGAGTTTTCTCGTCCTCTCACAATGCTATACATCCCGTCAAGGGGTTGGTGCCACATTTAATCTTTTTTAGCAGGGCATCCCATGATTGTGATGTCCCTCTACTATGCAGCATCCTGATTGTGTATAGCAAGACATCCAATGGCCACATTATGAATAGGCTTATAAAGCCACAGTTGCCTATCCCATGGTACCTCTCATGAGATTATATTTAATATACATCTGTGGTCTATCATAACAAAAAATTCCTATTACATACCCCATAGCTGTTGTCTGGGGATAATGATTAATATATATCTACTAGCTGAAGAGCCCGGCGTTGCCTGGGCATAGTAAATATCTGTGGTTAGTTATAGCACCTCACTTCTCTTATTTTCCCATCACACCTCTCATTTTCCCAATCACATCTTTCATTTTCCTCCTCACATTTCTCATTTTCTCCCTCACACCTCTCATTTTCTCCCTCACTCCTCTCATTCCCCCCTAACACTTGTCATTTTGACCTCACATCAGTCAATTTTCCGATCACTCCACTATTTTCCCTCACTCCTCTCATTTTGCACTCACACCTTTTCATTTTCACCTCGCACCTCTCATTTTCACCTCAGTATATACATGTTTGTCATCTCCCTTATATATAGTATACACCTATATGTCATCTCCTGTATATAGTATATACCTGTATGTAATCTCCCCTGTATATAGTATATACCTGCTGTGTGTCATCTCCCCTGTATATAGTATATACCTGTATGTCATCTCCTTCTATATATAGTATATACCTGTATGTCATCTCCTCCTGTATGTAGTATATACCTGTGTGTCATCTCCCCTGTATATAGTATATATCTGTGTGTAATCTCCTCCTGTATATAGTATATACCTGTATGTCATCTTCTATATATAGCATATACCTGTATGTCATCTCCTCCTGTATATAGTATATACCTGTAGGTCATCTGCTCCTGTATATAGTATATACATGTGTGTGATCTCCTCCTGTATATAGTATATACCTGTATGTCATCTCATCCTGTATATAGTATGTACCTGTATGTCATCTCCTCCTCTATATAGTATATACTTGTGTGTCATCATCTCTCCTGTATATAGTATATACCTGTGTGTCATCTCCTCCTGTATTAGACCTCGTTCACACGTTATTTGCTCAGTATTTTTACCTCAGTATTTGTAAGCTAATTTGGCAGCCTGATAAACCCCCAGCCAACAGGAAGCCCTCCCCCTGGCAGTATATATTAGCTCACACATACACATAATAGACAGGTCATGTGACTGACAGCTGCCGTATTTCCTATATGGTACATTTGTTGCTCTTGTAGTTTGTCTGCTTATTAATCAGATTTTTATTTTTGAAGGTTAATACCAGACTTGTGTGTGTTTTAGGGCGAGTTTCGTTTGTCAAGTTGTGTGTGTTCAGTTGCGTGTGGCGACATGCATGTAGCGACTTTTGTGAGATGAGTTTTGTGTGGCAACATGCGTGCAGCAACTTTTTGTGTGTCGAGTGGCATGTGACAGGTTAGTGTAGCAAGTTGTGTGCAGCAAGTTTTGAGCATGGCGAGTTTTGCGCGTGGCGAGTTTTATGTGTGGTGCCTTTTGAGTATGTGAAAGTTTTGTGTGAGGCAACTTTTGCATGTGTTGCAACTTTTGTACATGTGGCAATTTTTCCGTGTGTGCAAGTTTTGCGTGTGGCGAGTTTTCCATGAGGTGAGTTTTGCACTTGTGGCGAGTTTTGCAAGAGCCTATTTTTTGCATGTGGCGAGTTCTGCACGTGGTGAGTTTTGAGCGGCGACTTTTGTGTTTCGACTTTTATGTGGCGAGGTTGGTGTATTTGTGGTGAAATGTGTGCTGAGGGTAATATGTGTTCAAGCACGTGGTAGTGTGTGGCGCATTTTGTGTGTGTTCATATCCCCGTGTGTAGTGAGTATCCAATGTCGGGGCCCCACCTTAGCAACTGTACGGTATATACTTTGGCGCCATCGCTCTCATTCTTTAAGTCCCCCTTGTTCACATCTGGCAGCTGTCAATTTGCCTTCTACACTTTTCCTTTCATTTTTTCCCATTATGTAGATAGGGGCAAAATTGTTTGGTGAATTGGAAAGCGCGGGGTTAAAATTTCACCTCACAACATAGCCTATGACGCTCTCGTGGTCCAGACGTGTGACTGTGCAAAATTTTGTGGCTGTAGCTGCGACGCCTCCAACACTTTTCCTTTCACTTTTTCCCCATTATGTAGATAGGGGCAAAATTGTTTGGTGAATTGGAAAGCACGGGGTTAAAATTTCACCTCACAACATAGCCTATGACGCCCTCAGGGTCCAGACGTGTGACTGTGCAAAATTTTGTGGCTGTAGCTACGACGCCTCCAACACTTTTCCTTTCACTTTTTTCCCCATTATGTAGATAGGGGCAAAATTGTTTGGTGAATTGGAACGTGCAGGGTTAAAATTTCACCTCACAACATAGCCTATGACGCTCTCGTGGTCCAGACGTGTGACTGTGCAAAATTTTGTGGCTGTAGCTGCGACGCCTCCAACACTTTTCCTTTCACTTTTTCCCCATTATGTAGATAGGGGCAAAATTGTTTGGTGAATTGGAAAGCACGGGGTTAAAATTTCACCTCACAACATAGCCGATGACGCCCTCAGGGTCCAGACGTGTGACTGTGCAAAATTTTGTGGCTGTAGCTACGACGCCTCCAACACTTTTCCTTTCACTTTTTTCCCCATTATGTAGATAGGGGCAAAATTGTTTGGTGAATTGGAACGTGCGGGGTTAAAATTTCACCTCACAACATAGCCTATGACGCTCTCGGGGTCCAGACGTGACTCTGTGCAAAATTTTGTGGCTGTAGCTGCGACGGTGCAGATGCCAATCCCGGACATACATACATACATACATACACACACACACATTCAGCTTTATATAGTAGACTAGCTGAAGAGCCCGGCGTTGCCTGGGCATAGTAAATATCTGTGGTTAGTTATAGCACCTCACTTCTCTTATTTTCCCATCATGCCTCTCATTTTCCCAATCACATCTTTCATTTTCCCCCTCACATCTCTCATTTTCCCCCTCACTCCTCTCATTTTCTCCCTCACTCCTCTCATTCCCCCCTAACACTTGTCATTTCGACCTCACATCTGTCATTTTCCGATTACTCCACTATTTTTCTTCACTCCTCTCATTTTGCAATCACACCTTTTCATTTTCACCTCACACCTCTCATTTTCACCTCAGTATATACATGTTTGTCATCTCCCTTATATATAGTATACACCTGTATGTCATCTCCTGTACATAGTATATACCTGTTTGTCATCTCCCCTGTATATAGTATATATCTGCTGTGTGTCATCTCCCCTGTATATAGTATAAACCTGTATGTCATCTCCTCCTATATATAGTATATACCTGTATGTCTTCTCCATCTATATATAGTATATACCTGTATGTCATCTCCTCCTGTATATAGTATATATCTGTGTGTCATCTCCTCCTGTATATAGTATATACCTGTATGTCATCTCCTCCTGTATATAGTATATACATGTAGGTCATCTGCTCCTGTACATAGTATATACCTGTGTGTCATCTCCTCATGTATATAGTATATACCTGTAGGTCATCTGCTCCTGTCTATAGTATATACCTGTGTGTCATCTCCTCCTGTATATAGTATATACCTGTAGGTCATCTGCTACTGTATATAGTATATACCTGTGTGTCATCTCCTCCTGTATATAGTATATACCTGTAGGTCATCTGCTACTGTATATAGTATATACCTGTGTGTCATCTCCTCCTGTATATAGTATATACCTGTATGTCATCTCCCCTGTATATAGTATATACCTGTATGTCATCTCCCCTGTATATAGTATATACCTGTATGTCATCTCCTCCTGTATATAGTATATATCTGTGTGTCATCTCCTCCTGTATATAGTATATATCTGTGTGTCATCTCCTCCTGTATATAGTATATACCTGTGTGTCATCTCCCCTTGTATATAGTATATACCTGTGTGTCATCTCTCCTGTATATAGTATATACCTGTGTGTCATCTCCTCCTGTATTAGACCGCATTCACACGTTATTTGGTCAGTATTTTTACCTCAGTATTTGTAAGCTAAATTGGCAGCCTGATCAATCCCCAGCCAACATGAAGCCCTCCCCCCTGGCAGTATATATTAGCTCACACATACACATAATAGACAGGTCATGTGACTGACAGCTGCCGTATTTCCTATATGGTACATTTGTTGCTCTTGTAGTTTCTCTGCTTATTAATCAGATTTTTATTTTTGAAGGATAATACCACACATGTGTGTGTTTTAGGGCGAGTTTCGTTTGTCAAGTTGTGTGTGTTGAGTTGCGTGTGGCGACATGCATGTAGCGACTTTTGTGAGACGAGTTTTGTGTGGCAACATGCGTGTAGCAACTTTTTGTGTGTCGAGTGGCATGTGACAGGTTAGTGTAGCAAGTTGTGTGCAGCAAGTTTTGCGCATGGCGAGTTTTGCACATGGTGAGTTTTATGTGTATTAAGTTTTGAGTATGTGCAAGTTTTGTGTGAGGCAACTTTTGCATGTGGCAATTTTTCCGCGTGTGCAAGTTTTGCGAGTGGCGAGTTTTCCATGAGATGAGTTTTGCACTTGTGGCGAGTTTTGCGTGAGCCTAGTTTTTGCATGTGGCGAGTTTTGCATGTGGCGAGTTTTGCGCGTGGTGAGTTTTGAGCAGCGACTTTTGTGTTTCAACTTTTATGTGGCGAGGTTGGTGTATGTGTGGTGAAATGTGTGCTGAGGGTGATATGTGTTCAAGCACATTTTGTGTGTGTGTTCATATCCCCGTGTGTGGTGAGTATCCCATGTCGGGGCCCCACCTTAGCAACTGTACGGTATATACTCTTTGGCGCCATTGCTCTCATTCTTTAAGTCCCCCTTGTTCACATCTGGCAGCTGTCAATTTGCCTCCAACACTTTTCCCTTCACTTTTCCCCATTATGTAGATAGGGGCAAAATTGTTTGGTGAATTGGAAAGCGTGGGGTTAAAATTTCACCTCACAACTAGTGTTGAGCGATACCGTCCGATACTTGAAAGTATCGGTATCGGATAGTATCGGCCGATACCCGAAAAATATCGGATATCGCCGATACCGATATCCGATACCAATACAAGTCAATGGGACATCAAGTATCGGAAGGTATTCTCATGGTTCCCAGGGTCTGAAGGAGAGGAAACTCTCCTTCAGGCCCTGGGATCCATAGGGATGTGTAAAATAAAGAATTAAAATAAAAAATATTGATATGCTCACCTCTCCGGTGGCCCCTGGACTTCACACTGCTAACCGGGAGGCTTCTTTGTTTAAAAAGCGCGCCTTTCGGACCTGTGAATGACGTCCCGGCTTCTGATTGGTCGCGTGCCGCCCATGTGACCGGCACGCGACCAATCAGAGGCCGCGACGTCATTCGCAGGTCCTCAATTCCTATAATTAGCAGTTTTGTGAATGAGAATGACGTCGCGGCTTCTGATTGGCCGCGTGCCGGTCACATGGGCGGCACGCGGCCAATCAGAAGCCGCGACGTCATTCTCATTCACAAAACTGCTAATTCTAGGAATTGAGGACCTGTGAATGACGTCGCGGCCTCTGATTGGTCGCGTGCCGGTCACATGGGCGGCACGCAACCAATCAGAAGCCGGGACGTCATTCACCGGTCCGAAAGGCGCGCTTTTTAAACAAAGAAGCCTCCCGGATAGCAGCGTGAAGTCCAGGGGCCGCCGGAGAGGTGAGCATATCAATATTTTTTATTTTAATTCTTTATTTTCCACATCCCTATTGATTCGATACCGATACCCGATATCACAAAAATATCGGATCTCGGTATCGGAATTCCGATACCGCAAATATCGGCCGATACCCGATACTTGCGGTATCGGAATGCTCAACACTACTCACAACATAGCCTATGATGCTCTCGGGGTCCAGACGTGTGACTGTGCAAAATTTTGTGGCTGTAACTGCGACGCTTCCAACACTTTTCCTTTCACTTTTCCCCATTATGTAGATAGGGGTAAAATTGTTTGGTGAATTGGAAAGCGTGGGGTTAAAATTTCACTTCACAACATAGCCTATGATGCTCTCGGGGTCCAGACGTGTGACTGTGCAAAATATTGTGGCTGTAGCTGCGACGCCTCCAACACTTTTCCTTTCACTTTTTTCCCCATTGTGTAGATAGGGGCAAAATTGTTTGGTGAATTGGAAAGCGCGGGGTTAAAATTTCACCTCACAACATAGCCTATGACGCTCTTGGGGTCCAGACGTGTGACTGTGCAAAATTTTGTGGCTGTAGCTGCGACGGTGCAGATGCCAATCCCGGACATACATACATACATACACACACACACACACACACACACACACACACACACACACACACACACACACACACACACACACACACACACATTCAGCTTTATATAGTAGATAATCCAATATTTAAAGAGTGGTAATGACTTCTAAAGTGAATTTTAGGTAATCATGTTATATTTTACAATAAGGATAAACCCTTTTATCTCCGCATCTTCCTAATCTTGTAAGCTTGCGAGCAGGGACCTCACTCCTAATGTCACTGCTTAAATTGTCTTAACTTCCTCAGGGTCTGGAGTTCTCAGATCACAATATGCATTTTTGTTTAATGGCAATTGAGACATTTCATTCACATTGAATACATTTAATGTGAATTGAGTTCTTCATCCAAGTTATTATTTTGTCAGCTTCACTCATCTCTTATGTCCTAGGTGAACCTTCTGTAGGCATCAATTTGGCAGAACACTGTACACACCTGACATTATGGGAAGAGAGTATAATCTGGTGACCATTCTAGTAACATTCTGGGTGTCTGGGTGCTATGAGTAAATGCTCAAGTATTTATTAAATTTACATTGTCTCAATAATAGAGATGATCAAATCTTTTAAAATTAAAAGTTCACCAAATTTTTCCCAAAAATTCGATTTGTGGTGGATAAATTTCCCATGACTCACAGGTGCTTCAATTGTCCAGAAAAGGTGTATATAGCACTCTAAAGGTACCGTCACACTCAGCAACTTTGCAACGAGAACGACAACGATCCGTGACGTTGCAGCGTCCTGGATAGCGATCTCATTGTGTTTGACACGCAGCAGCGATCTGGATCCCGCTGTGTTATCGCTGGTCAGAGCTAGATGTCCAGAACATTATTTGGTCGCTAGATCGGCGTGTATCGTCATGTTTGACATCAAAAGCAACACTGCCTGCAATGTTTTTACATGGAGCGAGAACGATAAGTGAGTCGCCGTTGCGTCACTGGATCGCTCCTGCATTGTTCTGGAGTTGCTGTGTTTGACGTCTCTACAGTGACCTAAACAGCGACGCTCCAGCGATCTAGTTTAGGTCGGATCGTTGTCTATATCGCTGCAGCATCGCTGAGAGTGACGGTGTCTTTAGATCTCCTAACACTGTATCTAACCCCTTTCAATCTCTTTAATGCAAACATAGCCTTTTGTAATGTCAAACTTACTTCATTATGGAAGCAGATGTTAACCTGGTAGTAACCCACAGTTCATTTAATAACACAGTGCACTGACAAACTCTTCATGTTTTTTTAAAACTAAACAGTGGTTCATAAGTTTGTTATTTGTGATCAGGCAGACTGTTCTGTTCAGAGCACTAATTCAATCTGATGGTGTCGCTGTTAGCAGTATCATCATCCTACTGTGACTGAGATGAGTGAGGTGCTATATAATGCCATCAACTTCCTGATATGGTCTGCCTGAATGGCTGGTGCTAGTGGTGGTGGAGGTGATACTTCTGCTGTTGATAGTAGCTCCCACATTCTTAACTGTATTATGGAATTATTTTCCTTTTACACTACCCCATTGATTGCCATTACCACTTTTTTTTACTGCACATTTTGTACAACTTTATTATCAATTTTTGACAATCTTTTCAGCTTCAGTTATTCATCATTTGCCAAATAGTTTTCTTTTGAAATGCTAGTTAGGTAGGTACATGTACAGAAAGCAAAACGTAGCAGCAGGCCACAGTATAGGTGTGGTATGTATGGTTGTCAAATTGGACTAGCAAAACAGAAATTCACAGTTAAATGTCCTTATTATTTTTTTTTTTAATTTGTTTCAACAAAATTCAACCCTCTTCTCAAAAATTATAAAAAACATATCACTAATAAGCACACTGTTGCTATTACCTCTCCTATCTCTTCCTATCAATTGAGTATCTGTGATATTTTCAGACTGCAACACTCTTCTTCAGTGCTGTAGTTATGCGACACACTACTATCTCTTTCTGTCTGCTTTGGCATGCTGTGAGCTCTGCCTTGCTCTCATTATCCCTAAAATGGCTGTTTGTTTCCCTGCTTAGGCTTTTATCAGGCTATGATAGTCCCTTCTGATTATGTGCGATATACCATGTGATGTGATAGCTGCAAGGCATTATGGGGAAACTCACATGGCTATGCTTCAGGTCATATCAGCCTTCTGTGATTGATGCCATCTTCTGCAATGTTTAAAAAGGCATCTAGAATTGTTTGGCGATTCACTCGATTCGAAACGTAAATTGTTGAAATTTGATGGGACCTGCGAATTTCATAAAATTTAAATATAATTTGATTTGCATTCAAAAGATTCAATAATTTCTAGTGACCACCATTTCCATTCAAAACAGCATCATTGCACTTGCATGACCATTTTGAAGGGACTCTGCATAAATTCCAGGGTGTTACAAAATAACTTTACAATATTTCATGCATGAACAAAATTTGTGTATCAATCACACACATAACACTGGCACTCAAAAAAAAACAGAGGGAATAGATTACTACTATTATAATTTTCATCTTTCCTTTATGTAACATTTACATCATTCAAACGTGTATTTCTACTGGCAAATGATCATAAATTATTTTTTCTTAGTAAATCCGTCATAAATCTGCTACTACGCTAATCTTAACATTTTGTAAAAACTCGAGACATCAGTGAGGTGTGCCCCCATATACAATTCATGGTGAAAAACTAAATACAGACTCACTTGCCATGTTCCATTCTATTCAGCCAGTGGAAGTTTGGGTTCTGGTACCCAAACTTCATTCCTTTATTCCAAAGTTCGGGTTGGTACCAGACATGTACCCAAACATGAACCAAAACATGAACCCCTTTGAAAAGCATATGGACCCGAAAAAATCTCTCTCTCTCTCTCTCTCTCTCTCTCTCTCTCTCTCTCCTCCCAGACTTCCCCCGGATCTCCGAACATTGCTATGGACTTCCGGGAGAAGTCCGTGTTCGGCGCTTAGCACTGGACACTGACTGTCCGGCACAAGCCCTGAACTTTTACTTTTGAGTTTGCTCGTCTCTATTCAGCAGAAAAGTAAGTCTGCTCATTTTACTGACATTTATTTTATTAACAAGAAACTCTGCTTAAAAATAAATAATTATTTATTGTAGAGACTTCATATTCACCAGTAGACAATATCTGTAAAAGTTGTATAGGGAGTGGTAGTTTCTGCACATGTGCTGCTGGCACTTGTCTATCTCCCCCATACTGAAGTACATGTGATGTCTATCGCAGATGAAAGAATAGAACCCTCAATGTTCGACTATTTGCAATAATAACATAAACCCAATTTATTACTTCACTTCTTAGAACTATCACAGAGGGATGATGACAACAGAACACCAATTATTTTTACTACAATGAAGTTGACAAAGAACATGGGTTTGGGATTATTCTCTGCTTTCACACATATCTAATTATTCATTTGCGTTTTTTTTCTCTACAGCAGGACTCAAGGTAAGAAAAAAATATGTTTAATGGGAGATTGTGCTTTGTCAACCAAAATTGAAAATTATAATTGCAAGTTGGAGGTGGCTTCATTGAAATATGTGAGAATTAGCAAGGTCCTAATTTCATGTCATTATATTTTAGACTTTTTGTGGATATCATATTCTTTATGCTTTCCCGGCAAAGTGTAAGTAAAAAATACATCTTTTGAGCACACCACAGTCTATCATTAGCAATAATCTATAGGGCACTGGCCATAGCAAAATCTGAAATTCATCAAGCTGCTCTGCTCTATTTAAGGGTCATGGGCTGCAGATCAAATAGAGTGGTCCCACGATGCAAATTAAAACACAGTGTCCTTCTGATAGAAGTAAATATCACACCATCCTAAGAATTTTTATAACAATGAGGAGACAAAGAACGCAATAGGGTCTTATCCACGTTACACAGAGGAGAATATACACCAAATTTGCTCACCTGGTTAGGATGAGATTAGAGCATATAGATAGCGGCTGCTGCAGATCCACAGGTCTTCACCGACCAGAGAAAATAATGTCTTCAAAGGGAGATTTGTAGTTAAAATTCTGCGCTGCCGCTAAGATGAATTTTAGGAGAGTGTTGTTGATTCACAGTGGTTTTATTCAACGCTTTTCAGGGGTCTCATGCCCCCTTCATCAGGAAATACCACACAGAATATACAGGCATCACAGGTATAAATAGTTTTGCTAGGTTACAAAAAAATGGGCGCCAACAGGTCAGATGACTCAGTGTTAAAGTTCAATGATAACACAAAATTAACAATTCAAACGATTAGAGAGGTATATATAATGAAAAAAAATACAATAACTTCTTATATATTTCTAGACAATAGTTCCACATTTGCAGCATTTAGGAGGAGAAAAAAAAAAGATCTCTACTTAAATAGACAAGAACCTGTATGAAAAGGAGTTACTCCAGTTCAGAAGCGAATGCCTTACAGATGAACTACCGTGTGGAAAAGAAAAAGCAGCTTGCCGATTCCACATGGTAGTTCTGTAAGGCATTCGCCAGCAAGACGAGTCAAGGTAACAACATAGAAAAAAAAGAGGTAACAATAGAATTCATATATGTAAAACAAATCATCTCTGAAATTCATCCCTTTCGGGAACTTAGTGTCCAATTTGAGAATCCTGAAAGCTTCCCTGATGGTGAGTAGTTTCTGTCTATTGCCTCCAGGAGCAGGGTTGTTTCCTTTCTCAAATCCATAGAACGTAAGATGGGTAGTGTCTGCTTTGTGAACATTAACAAAGTGTTTGGATGCTCCTGAATATGATACATTTTTATTGTGAATATTAGTTAAATGTTCCTAAAATTGATTAATTTCAGAAATTATTTGTTTTAGATATATTAATTCTATTGTACTCTCTTTTTCCCTATGTTGTTATCTTGTCTCGTCTTGCTGGCGCAATGCACAACTTTTGCATCATTAATGCAATTAGTTGTTGATCTCTCATTGGTTTATTCCCCCTATATATGTTTGCAGCCTAAGGGCGCATATTGCGCCAGAAATGTGCCAGGTTTATTATTATGGCTGACATGCCCCAATAAAGTATTTTTGATTTTACCATACAAGAATGGTGTGCTGAAAATATCCTTTTTCCTCCTTCATGGCTACATACTGTAATTAAGATCAAAATGAGTCCCCAAATTATGATGTTGGTTTTTGCCATAGAAGTTCCTTGTGTTTATACGCTTTTCTAGTCACGGTCAATGAACCTTGCTTGTTATTGATTCAGTTCTACTGGGTGAAAAATGCAAATTGCCTTTTCAGGGAGGAAGAGGATCATAACTCTACAGCGCTACCTGTTGGAAGCTGTGATCCTACAAGTGACTATCAACTCTTTAACGAGCCTTTTAATATGACTTAGGATAGAAGTGAAATCAGAATCTCAATTTGCAGAGAGTGTTTTGGGGTATATTGCCCCTCGTCAGTTCAAAGGTGGCGCTATAGAGTTCTAGTCCTATTCTACTCTGGAGAGGCAATTCGCATATTTAATTTCCCAGAGAAGCATTGCACAGTCAATAAGCCTCCCCATGTGCTGCATGCAACCCCAATAGCCTCCCCATGTGCAGCATGTCACCCCCATAGCATCCCCATGTGCAGCATGACACCCCCATAGCATCCCCATGTGTAGCATGGCACCCCCATAGCTTCCCCATGTGCAGCATGTCTCCCCCATAGCCTTTCCATGCCCACCCAAACATCCTATACACATGAAAAAAAGAACACCACATACTCACATCAGTCCCGTTCCCCGGCGCTCTGCTTCTGTTCCTGTCTCGGTGTCTCCGGTGTGCTGATTCTCCGTAGTGCACAGCTGATGTGATGAAATGGAGACCCCTCCTCCATCAATGCAGTCAGCGCAGATGGAGACAGCAGACAGAGGGGCACGGTGCAGCCTGTGGACCTTTGGTTTCTAGCCCCGCGGGCTGCACGTTGCCCAGGTCTGGGATACAGGGTTAGGGGAAAATAGACAGTAGGTTAAGAGCTCACAGCAGCTCTGGTGATGGTGAGGTGACAGTAGGGTCCTTTCTGGCTGTAATCTTTATTGAAGAGATGGATTTCAAATTCCGTAAAGTGGTTGATAATTGGGTGTGTTGGGGCACAGAATTCCAAAGATATTTTTGAAAGGTCTTGAAGGGGATTGGGGGATGAATTTATGAGGGATGCTAAATGTGCAGTTAGAAATGTTTGAGGAGATCCAGGAGAGTGCAAGATCTTTGATGCCAGGGGAAGAGAGGTCCTGTAGTAGGAGGGAGTGGTCGACTGTTTCAAAGGTAGAGGACAGGTCTATAAGAAGGAGTATAGAGAATTTATGTTAAATATTCTTTAATTTGTCATTTTTGTAATGATACAACAGAAAGGATACAATGTGAGGATCCAACAGTACAAATTCACTTTATTTTAAATGACAAGTGAAACCATTGGGATCAAATCATCATGTTTATTACATTTTATATCTGAGAGCCCCATTTCACTCCGTAATAAATGTTTTCCTAAATGCAATAAATGTGTGGTTTGTGGTAATACAAACACCATATAAACTTTTTAGAGCAATATAGATATCTTTAAAAGATTGCTTGTTATGAGTATTGATGGCGAATGCATAAATGCCCCAAGACATAAACACTTATCTGGCACCAGTGAGCAGAGTACAGTGCTTCCCATTTAAAGCTAATATTACAGCCAGCTTTATGTTTCCCGAAAGAGAGAATGCAAAGTGTTGTGAGAATGGGGCAGCTTTTCTGGTAAGGCCGCATGTGGATAAATTTGAGCTTTATGGTGATGTAGTGTAGTAAAAGAGGCAAAGACCCATTAAATAATTCAGTATAGTTATAAATCCATGCACGGCTTATAATGGGTATAATGTTCTCCACTGTTATCCAGCTACAACAAACAGGCTAAAGTTTAAGCTAAATAAGTACATTCAATTACCCAGCAGCCATATGGTACTCAGCGTCAATGAATGCAGAATGTTCTTATAAATCATTGGAGTGATGGAAAGACTGGGCTCACTTTTCCATGTTCAAAGAGAAAAGTAGGTATGAAAGCGGAGCTGTTCTAGATTAAGAATGCAAGGTTATTTTGTGCTCGAAATCCCTATGCTAATAGTGGAGAAGTGTGAGCCAAAAGCTATCTGCAGTGCATAAGGGACTAGCAGTGGGGGTTATCATAAGACTTTATAGCCACTTAAACTAATGATTAGAGAGCTTGAACTAACAGATAGCTTACAGAGACTAACCAGCATGTGGGGCTTGCTTATCTGATCTCCAACTCAGTCAGACTTTTACAATTTGTTTTCATATACAAATTTAGAAAAATATTTGCATGTTTCTTATTCCCAGACATTCAGTGAATGCCTGGAACATTGTACAGAAGTGTGGCGACTAGTGATGAGCGAATATACTCATTACTCGAGATTTCCAGAGCACGCTCGGGGGTCCTCCGAGTATTTTTAGTGCTCTGAAATTTAGTTTTTATTGCCACAGCTGAATTATTTACATCTGTTAGCTGTCATAAGTACATGTGGGGGTTGCCTGGTTGCTAGGGAACCCCCACATGTAATCAAGCTGGCTAACAGATGTAAATCATTCAGCTGCAGCAATAAAAACTAAATTTCCGAGCACTAAAAAATACTTGAACGACACCCGAGCGTGCTCGGGAAATCTCGAGTAATGAGTATATTCGCTCATCACTAGTGGCGACCCTTCCTTTTCGTTACACTGCCTCTTATTATGTAAATAGTCAAGACAGCTTTGGAGGTCAGCAGAAACAATATGAATAGGAATGCAGGCAGACAGACAGGCAGTAAGTAGTGGTTGCAGCGCTACGTCTGGCGCCCCTGCATGGTGTCTCCTTCTCCTTCCATGCAGGGATGCTGGCTAATCACCGCCCCGCCCCATGCCAAGTCCCTGCCGTGCTCCTGCTTCGTGCTAGTGTGCATGCCACAGTTCCTGGCAGCGCTCCTAGTGCGCTCTCCCTTGCTCTTAACGCATTTTGCTAAATGCCCTAAGCTTGTTTCTGAGAGGCATTTAGCATAATTAGAACACCTGCAAGATGGCTCCCAGCCCAGCCGGTGGAAGACAACACTCTGTTTTTCTTATTGTTATTATTATTATTATTATTATTATATTATTATTATGTTTGTGTTTTTTTTTCTTTTTTGTTCTTCTATTCTTCTATGCAACTGACTTAAAATAACCTAGTTATCTAGAGCCACAAGGCATAGGCCCAAGTAGAGGAGGAGGTGGAGATGGCAGTGTAGGTGGAAGAAACGGAGCAGGAGTAGCCAACACAGTTTTTTTTATTTGCAGGGGGCACCTAAATGAAACAAATGGCAACTAGAGTTGAAGACAGGCTGGGTGCGGCTGTTATAGTTGTCTAGTCATCAAAAGGTATGGATAAGTTTTGTGGGAACCACACTTGGTTCATTTTAAGGAATGTTGGCGTCCCCATTGGATGTGGACAGGTGAAAGTGCCTGTCTGTGATGACACCCCCAGCTGTGCTAAAACATGTTCCGACAGTACACTTGCTGCAGGGCTGGCCAGCACCTCCAGGTCATAAAAGTCATGCTTAGGCCATGAGTCTAATTTGGAGCCCCAGAAGTTAAATGAGTATGAGTACAGACCCATCAGTTGCTATGTGGAGACGTGTGGACACATACTCTTCCACCATGTTTTTGTAATGCTGCCTCCTGTTAATATATACCATATCAAATGGTGTTGACGGATGATGCTGAGAAAGTTTTTGCACATTTCAGTCATGCTAACTCTGCCTTCCGGGTTGCTGGTGGTACCCCAACTGTGTTGACAACCTCCTCTTCCATCTTTGACTTGTTCCTCCACTGAGCCCCAACTGTCAGGTGCGAAAACCAGCAGCAGTTACTCTACTAGCATGTTTTTGTAGTCACACATTTTGTGATCACGCTCCAGTGACGGAAGTAATGATTGTACATTGTCCTTTTAGCCAGGATCCAGCAGGATGGCCACTCAGAAATCAGCACTGGTAACAAGGCAATTCATCGGACATTGCGCAGGCACAGCAGCATGTATTGGCTCATGTGTGCCAGGCTGCCCAGAGGCAGAGTTGTCCTTGGTGGGAGGTGTATGGTCTGGATCCTCTGTATCCCCCAGCCACGCTGCAATCATGCACATGAGCTGATTTGAGCGCCACACTGTTGTGAATATGGTTGTTCATACTCGTCATCCTCCAAAACTGTCCTTCTTGGTTAAATCAGTCAACGGTTTAGCAATACTAGAAAAATTATTGATGAAGCGACGATAAAAATTAGCAAAGCTCAGGAACTTTTGCAGACTCTTCTGAGATGCTTTGTTTCTGCTGATCAGGATGACTGGGTGTCCTTTTTGCCTTTGGCTGAGTTCGCCCTTAATAATCGGGCCAGCTCGGCTACCTTGGTTTCACCGTTTTTCTGCAACTCTGGGTTCCATCCTCGTTTCTCTTCAGGGCAGGTTGAGTCTTCGGACTGTCCTGGTGTGGATACTGTGGTGGACAGGTTGCAGCAGATTTGGACTCATGTAGTGGACAATTTGACTTTGTCCCAGGAGAAGGCTCAACGCTTCGCTAATCGCAGATGCTGTGTGGGTCCCCGACTTCGGGTTGGGGACTTGGTTTGGTTATCTTCTCGTCATGTTCCTATGAAGGTTTCCTCTCCTAAGTTTAAACCTCGTTTTATTGGTCCGTATAGGATTTCTGAGGTTCTTAATCCTGTGTCTTTTCGTCTGACCCTTCCAGAATCTTTTTCCATACATAACGTATTCCATACATACATAACGGTTTATACCTTGTGGGAATAAAAGGACTAGAAATAGGAAAAACCCAATGTGGCTAAACAAAGAAGTAAGACAGGCAATTAACAGTAAAAAGAAAGCATTTGCACTACTAAAGCAGGATGGCACCATTGAAGCTCTAAAAAACTATAGGGAGAAAAATACTTTATCTAAAAAACTAATTAAAGCTGCCAAAAAGGAAACAGAGAAGCACATTGCTAAGGAGAGTAAAACTAATCCCAAACTGTTCTTCAACTATATCAATAGTAAAAGAATAAAAACTGAAAATGTAGGCCCCTTAAAAAATAGTGAGGAAAGAATGGTTGTAGATGACGAGGAAAAAGCTAACATATTAAACACCTTCTTCTCCACGGTATTCACGGTGGAAAATGAAATGCTAGGTGAAATCCCAAGAAACAATGAAAACCCTATATTAACCCCTTCACCCCGAAGCCTGTTTTCACCTAAGTGACAGGGCCAATTTTTACAATTCTGACCACTGTCACTTTATGAGGTAATAACTCTGAAACGCTTCAACGGATCCTGGCGATTCTGACATTGTTTTCTCGTGACATATTGTACTTCATGATAGTGGTAAAATTTATTTGATATTATCTTCGTTTCTTTGTGAAAAAAATGGAAATTTGGCGAAAATTTTGAAAATTTTGCAATTTTCAAACTTTGAATTTTTATACCCTTGCATTAGAGACTCATATCGCACAAATTAGTTAATAAATAACATTTCCCACATGTCTACTTTACATCAGCAACATTTTGGAACCAATTTTTTTTTCCTTAGGGAGTTATAAGGGTTAAAAGTTAAACAGCGATTTCTCATTTTTTCAACAACTTTTATAAAACCATTTTTTGTAGGGACCACATCATATTTGAAGTCACTTTGAGAGGCTTATAGGATTTAAAATACCCAAAAGTGACACCATTCTAAAAACTATACCCCCCGAGGTACTCAAAACCACATTCAAGAAGTTTATTAACCCTTCAGGTGCTTCACAGGAATTAACGGACTGTGGAAGGAAAAAAATAACATTTAACTTTTTTTTCCACATAATGATCTTTTAGCAACATTTTTTTTATTTTCACAAGGGTAAAAGTAGAAAATGGACCACGAAAGTTGTTGTGCAATTCCTTCTGAATACACTGATACCCCATATGTGGGAGAAAACCACTGTCTGGGCGCACGGCAGGGCTCGGAAGGGAAGGAGCGCCGTTTGACTATTTCAAACCAAAATTGGCTGGAATTGAGATCGGACACCATGTCCCGTTTGGAGAGCCCCTGATGTGCCTAAACAGTGGAAAACCGCCACAAGTGACCCCATTTTGGAAACTAGACCCTTCAAGGAACTTATCTACCTATGTGGTGAGCACATTGAACCCCCAGGTGCTTCACAGAAGTTTAGAACGTAGAGGCGTGAAAATAAAAATTCAAATTTTTTCCCCAAAAATGATATTTTAACAACAATTTTTTTATCTTCACAAGTGTAAAAGGAGAAAATGGACCACTAAAGTTGTTGACCAATTCATCCTGAATACACTGATACCCCATATGTGGGGGAAAACCATTGTTTGGGCACACGGCAGGGCTCGGAAGGGAAGGAGCGCCTTTTGACTTTTACAAACCAAAATTGGCTGGAATTGAGATCGGACACCATGTCCCGTTTGGAGAGCCCCTGATGTGCCTAAACAGTGGAAAACCACCACAAGTGACCCCATTTTGGAAACTAGACCCTTCAAGGAACTTATCTAGCTATGTGGTGAGCACTTTGAACCCCCAGGTGCTTCACAGAAGTTTGGAACGTAGAGGCGTGAAAATAAAAATTCAAATTTTTTCCCCAAAAATGATCTTTTAACAACAATTTTTTTATCTTCACAAGTGTAAAAGGAGAAAATGGACCACTAAAGTTGTTGACCAATTTATCCTGAATACACTGATACCCCATATGTGGGGGAAAACCACTGTTTGGGCACACGGCAGGGCTCGGAAGGGAAGGAGCACCTTTTGACTTTTACAAACCAAAATTGGCTGGAATTGAGATCGGACACCATGTCCCGTTTGGAGAGCCCCTGATGTGCCTAAACAGTGGAAAACCGCCACAAGTGACCCCATTTTGGAAACTAGACCCTTCAAGGAACTTATCTAGCTATGTGGTGAGCACTTTGAACCCCCAGGTGCTTCACAGAAGTTTAGAACGTAGAGGCGTGAAAATAAAAATTCACATTTTTTCCCCAAAAATGATCTTTTAACAACAATTTTTTTATCTTCACAAGTGTAAAAGGAGGAGAAAATGGACAACTAAAGTTGTTGACCAATTTATCCTGAATACACTGATACCCCATATGTGGGGGAAAACCACTGTCTGGGCACACGGCAGGGCTCGGAAGGGAAGGAGCACCTTTTGACTTTTACAAACCAAAATTGGCTGGAATTGAGATCGGACACCATGTCCCGTTTGGAGAGCCCCTGATGTGCCTAAACAGTGGAAAACCGCCACAAGTGACCCCATTTTGGAAACTAGACCCTTCAAGGAACTTATCTAGCTATGTGGTGAGCACTTTGAACCCCCAGGTGCTTCACAGAAGTTTAGAACGTAGAGGCGTGAAAATAAAAATTCACATTTTTTCCCCAAAAATGATCTTTTAACAACAATTTTTTTATCTTCACAAGTGTAAAAGGAGAAAATGGACCACTAAAGTTGTTGACCAATTTATCCTGAATACACTGATACCCCATATGTGGGGGAAAACCACTGTTTGGGCACACGGCAGGGCTCGGAAGGGAAGGAGCACCTTTTGACTTTTACAAACCAAAATTGGCTGGAAATGAGATTGGACACCATGTCCCGTTTGGAGAGCCCCTGATGTGCCTAAACAGTGGAAAACCGCCACAAGTGACCCCATTTTGGAAACTAAACCCTTCAAGGAACTTATCTAGCTATGTGGTGAGCACTTTGAACCCCCAGGTGCTTCACAGAAGTTTAGAACGTAGAGGTGTGAAAATAAAAATTCACATTTTTTTCCCCAAAAATGATCTTTTAACAACAATTTTTTTATCTTCACAAGTGTAAAAGGAGAAAATGGACCACTAAAGTTGTTGACCAATTTATCCTGAATATACTGATACCCCATATGTGGGGGAAAACCACTGTTTGGGCACACGGCAGGGCTCGGAAGGGAAGGAGCACCTTTTGACTTTTACAAACCAAAATTGGCTGGAATTGAGATCGGACACCATGTCCCGTTTGGAGAGCCCCTGATGTGCCTAAACAGTGGAAAACCGCCACAAGTGACCCCATTTTGGAAACTAGACCCTTCAAGGAACTTATCTAGCTATGTGATGAGCACCGTGAACCTCCAAGTGCCTCACCAAAAATTATAATGATGAGTCGTAAAAAAAAAATAGAACACATTTTTTCCACAAAAATGATCTTTAGCAAGGTTTTTTTTGTTTTCCCAAGGGTTATAGGACAAAATAGAAAGAATAAAATGTTGTGCAATTTTTCACGAGTACGCCGATACCCCATATGTGGGGAAAAACCACTGTTTGTGCGCATGGCAGAGCTCGGAAGGGAAGGAGCACCATTTGGAATGCAGACTTAGATGGATTGGTCTGCAGGCGTCACGTTGCATTTGCAGAGCCCCTGATGTACCTAAACAGTGGAAATCCTCCACAAGTGACCCCATTTTGAAAACTGGACCTCCCAAGGAATTTATTTAGATATATGGTGAGCACCGTAAACCTCCAAGTGCCTCACTCCACAAGTGACCCCATTTTGAAAACTGGACCTCCCAAGGAATTTATTTAGATATGTGGTGAGCACCGTAAACCTCCAAGTGCCTCACTCCACAAGTGACCCCATTTTGAAAACTGGACCTCCCAAGGAATTTATTTAGATATGTGGTGAGCACCGTAAACCTCCAAGTGCCTCACTCCACAAGTGACCCCATTTTGAAAACTGGACCTACCAAGGAATTTATTTAGATATGTGGTGAGCACCGTAAACCTCCAAGTGCCTCACTCCACAAGTGACACCATTTTGAAAACTGGACCTCCCAAGGAATTTATTTAGATATGTGGTGAGCACCGTAAACCTCCAAGTGCCTCACTCCACAAGTGACACCATTTTGAAAACTGGACCTCCCAAGGAATTTATTTAGATATGTGGTGAGCACCGTAAACCTCCAAGTGCCTCACTCCACAAGTGACACCATTTTGAAAACTGGACCTACCAAGGAATTTATTTAGATATGTGGTGAGCACCGTAAACCTCCAAGTGCCTCACTCCACAAGTGACCCCATTTTGAAAACTGGACCTACCAAGGAATTTATTTAGATATGTGGTGAGCACCGTAAACCTCCAAGTGCCTCACTCCACAAGTGACACCATTTTGAAAACTGGACCTACCAAGGAATTTATTTAGATATGTGGTGAGCACCGTAAACCTCCAAGTGCCTCACTCCACAAGTGACCCCATGTTGGAAACTACACAGTGTGTTGTGTCAACAGGGTATAAACTAATTTTTATTAATTTGTGGACGTGTGGTATGCTTTGAAGCAATCCTTAATGCAAAGGCCAGGTTTCTCAGGGCAGGTTTCACAATGGTTTCACAATGGTAAATTGTGTCCTTTCGGATTCCCCTCTTGGAACATACTCTACACCGTTTTTGTGATCGTCCTGTCCTCCCTGTTTGGGGAACCTGTCCTGGGAAATGTTGACCTTGGACAATACGGGCACTATCAGATTCAGAAGTACTGGGACCCTCACCTCCCTGAGTGCCAAACATTAGGGCCTTGATGACTACCTCCTGAAACTGAAGGAAGGTCCCCGTATTGCCTGCAGATCGGGACAGCACAAAAGCATTGTACAGTGCCATCTGTACAATGTGCACGGCCAATTTTTTGTACCATACGTAAGCTTTTCGCATGGCACTGTATGGTTGGAGGACCTGATCTGAGAGATCCACACCCCCCATGTACCGATTGTAATCCAGGATACAATCTGGCTTTGGGACTTGTGTTGTGGTTCCACGAACAGTGACAAGGGTGCTGTTGTCACGGTGTATGGTGGTCAGGATAAGGACATCCCTTTTGTCCTTATACTTGACCACCAGCATGTTGTCGCTGCATTTGGCTCTGCTTTCCCCTTTTCTCAGCGTTTGCCCAATTAGCGGCTTAGGGAGGCCTCGCTGATTTTTTCGCACGGTGCCACATGCAGCTGTACCTCTGGCAGAGAGGGCCTTGAAGAGTGGGATGCTGGTGTAAAAGTTGTCAATATAAAGGTGATAACCCTTATCCAGCAGTGGGTGCAGCAATTCCCACACAATTTTCCCACTCACCCCCAGGATGGGGGGGCATTCAGGGGGGTTAATCTGGGTGTCCTTACCCTCGTAGACCCTAAATCTGTGGGTGTACCCTGAGGTACTCTCGCACAGTTTGTACAGCTTTATTCCGTACCTGGACCTCTTACTGGGCAGGTACTGTCGGAATTTTAGCCTCCCTTTGAAATGAACGAGAGATTCATCAATAGCGATGTCCCTCTGGAGTGTGTACGCCTCAGCAAATTTTCTGCTGAAGAGTTCAACCACTGGACGAATTTTATATAGACGATCAAAGTTTGGATCGTCTCGGGGAGGACACTGCGCATTATCACTGAAATGCAAAAATTTTTGGATTGCTTCAAATCGTGTCCTTTTCATGGCCATGCGGAATACCGGTGTACTGTAGAGAATGTCAGTACTCCAGTATTGCCGAAGCTTTGGCTTTTTGATTAGGCCCATATGCAGCACAATTCCCCAAAATGTCATCATCTCTGCTGCATTTACGGGGGTCCATCTGGCATAAGATGACGTGGGATTTTGGGTAAAAAATTGTTGGGCATACAGGTTCGTCTGGGCCACCATAATATTTATTATTTCATCACTGAAAAAGAATTTGAAGAAGTGAATTTCAGTGAGGCCAGTCGTGTCAAACTGGATTCCTGAGCTGCTGCTGAAATCCGGAATGACGGGCTGAAAATTTTCCGGGGGTGCAATCCATACGGGATCGATTGCTGCAGGAGTTGCCTGGGTCCTACGGCGCCGTGTTAGGGGTCTTTCCTCACCAGATGAGGAGGAGGAGGAGGAGGAGGAGGAGGAATAGAGGAATGTGGGATCTTCCTCACTGGCTGAATCCGTGTCGGACGCAAGGATGGCGTAAGCCTCCTCTGGTGAATAGCGCCTTGTTGACGAATGGGCCATTTTTTTTTTCCCAAACCCTGGGTGTGTGTGTAAGTGGTGCTTTTACACGTGTAATGTGTGGGGCTTGTGTATAGGGTACTCTTTATTAAAACCAATCAGAGAGAAAAAACAAGTAGTGAGAAAAAATGTAGAAGAAACAAGAAAAAAAGATGAAAAGAAAAATCAATGTAAAAAAATAAGTTTGTATAAAAAAAAAAGTATAAATTTACCCTACGCAACTAAATATTTTTTTTACAAAAGAAAAGCGAACGCCACTAACACTGTGACGTACGCTCCCCTAATGCACTAGAGATAATCCGGCGATAGCAGATTTTTTTTATGCACAAGACGCTACCTCCCTACCTATAAAACTCAGTACGATTTTTTTTTCTTCTAAAAGATGATCGGTCGTCACTAACGCTGTGACGCTGGCTACACTAACACGCTACCACTAAACTACTCTGTACAATTTTTTTTTTCTCCAAAAAAAAAAAAAAAGACCGGTCGTCACGAACGCTGTGACACCAGCTAATCTACGTCTAAGACTACACTGTACTAACTACTATTATATTTTTGTAAAAGAAAAAAAAAAATCGGACGTTGCTTAGACTGCAATGTCCGCTACACTAACTAAAAAAAAAAAGTCCTGTAGCGCAGTCTCTGATCAGCAGCGATACTGATCAAAGAGCTGCGGACACAGGAAGAGCACGAATGCTCTGCGCGGGACGCCACGCACAGGAAAAAAAGCGCAAAAAAGTGCGCAAAAAATTGAATTGGAGGGGGGTACTTGAACAGGGATGGAGGGACGTCACCAAACACTGACGCCGGCTACGCTACCTTGTTACGTCTAAAACTACACTGTACTAACTACAATTTTTTTTCTAAAAAAAAAAAAAACAGACGTCGCTTAGACTGCAATGTCCGCTACACTAACTAAAAAAAAAAAGTCCTGTGGCGCAGTCTCTGATCAGCAGCGATACTGATCAGAGCGCTGCAGACACAGGAAGAGCACGAATGCTCTGCGCGGGACGCCGCGCACAGGAAAAAAAGCGCAAAAAGTGCGCAAAAAATTGAATTGGAGGGGGTTACTTGAACAGGGATGGAGGGACGTCACCAAACACTGACGCCGGCCACGCTACCTTGTTACGTCTAAAACTACACTGTACTAACTACAATTTTTTTTCTAAAAAAAAAAAAACAGACGTCGCTTAGACTGCAATGTCCGCTACACTAACTAAAAAAAAAAAGTCCTGTGGCGCAGTCTCTGATCAGCAGCGATACTGATCAGAGCGCTGCGGACACAGGAAGAGCACGAATGCTCTGCGCGGGACGCCGCGCACAGGAAAAAAAGCGCAAAAAAGTGCGCAAAAAATTGAATTGGAGGGGGGTACTTGAACAGGGATGGAGGGACGTCACCAAACACTGACGCCGGCTACGCTACCTTGTTACGTCTAAAACTACACTGTACTAACTACAATTTTTTTTCTAAAAAAAAAAAAAAAACGGACGTCGCTTAGACTGCAATGTCCGCTACACTAACTAACCTAAAAAAAAAGTCCTGTGGCGCAGTCTCTGATCAGCAGCGATACTGATCAGAGCGCTGCGGACACAGGAAGAGCACGAATGCTCTGCGCGGGACGCCGCGCACAGGAAAAAAAGCGCAAAAAAAGTGCGCAAAAAATTTCAATTGGAGGGTGGGGGAGGGAGGGGGTACTGGAACAGGGATGGGGGGATGGGAAAGGGGTGGGGGAGGTGCTGCTGCTGCTGTGATCACAGGAGTCACACAGCAGGCATATGGCAGCAGAGAGCACACAGCACGGAGCACAAGCTGAAGCAGGAGCACAAGCTGGAGGCAGGAGATCCCAGGGAGGATCGCACTGGCCACCAATGGATTCCTTCACTAAGGTGACACAGAGGGGCTTAGACCACCGCTCTGCACGCCAAATCTGAGAGAAAGATGGCGTGCAGGGCGGTGATCGGTATTTTAAATTAACCCCTTTGGCGCTGATTGGCTAGAAGCTATTGTTCAGCCAATCAGCGCCATAGGGGTTAATCAGGTGAGGTGACGTGGCGATCACCCCACCTACAGTGACGGCTGTGATTGGTGCGACGTCACACAGCATCAATCACAGCCTGTCACATGCTTTTTTTTTTGAAACTTTATTGTCACATCGCTGTGATTGGCTGGTCAGAATTGACCAGCCAATCACAGCGATCGCTGATGCAGGGGGGCGGTGCAGGCACCCGGGGCTGCGTGCAGGGATTGTCTGCTGTCAGGAACAGCAGAAACCGGAACCCGATCACCGCGCGATGCCGTGCGGTGACCAGAAAATGGCGGCGCCGTACTAGTACTGCGGCTGGCACTTATGCAGTGCCGGCAGCGCAGTACTAGTACGGCGCATGGCGCGAAGGGGTTAAGGGTCACCAATCTAACCCAAGAAGAGGTGCGAAACCGGCTAAATAAGATTAAAATAGATAAATCTCCGGGTCCGGATGGCATACACCCACGAGTACTAAGAGAACTAAGTAATGTAATAGATAAAACATTATTTCTTATTTTTAGGGACTCTATAGCGACAGGGTCTGTTCCGCAGGATTGGCGCATAGCAAATGTGGTGCCAATATTCAAAAAGGGCTCTAAAAGTGAACCTGGAAATTATAGGCCAGTAAGTCTAAACTCTATTGTTGGTAAAATATTTGAAGGGTTTCTGAGGGATGTTATTCTGGATTATCTCAATGAGAATAACTGTGTAACTCCATATCAGCATGGGTTTATGAGAAATCGCTCCTGTCAAACCAATCTAATCAGTTTTTATGAAGAGGTAAGCTATAGGCTGGACCACGGTGAGTCATTGGACGTGGTATATCTCGATTTTTCCAAAGCGTTTGATACCGTGCCGCACAAGAGGTTGGTACACAAAATGAGAATGCTTGGTCTGGGGGAAAATGTGTGTAAATGGGTTAGTAACTGGCTTAGTGATAGAAAGCAGAGGGTGGTTATAAATGGTATAGTCTCTAACTGGGTCGCTGTGACCAGTGGGGTACCGCAGGGGTCAGTATTGGGACCTGTTCTCTTCAACATATTCATTAATGATCTGGTAGAAGGTTTACACAGTAAAATATCGATATTTGCAGATGATACAAAACTATGTAAAGCAGTTAATACAAGAGAAGATAGTATTCTGCTACAGATGGATCTGGATAAGTTGGAAACTTGGGCTGAAAGGTGGCAGATGAGGTTTAACAATGATAAATGTAAGGTTATACACATGGGAAGAAGGAATCAATATCACCATTACACACTGAATGGGAAACCACTGTGTAAATCTGACAGGGAGAAGGACTTGGGGATCCTAGTTAATGATAAACTTACCTGGAGCAGCCAGTGCCAGGCAGCAGCTGCCAAGGCAAACAGGATCATGGGGTGCATTAAAAGAGGTCTGGATACACATGATGAGAGCATTATACTGCCTCTGTACAAATCCCTAGTTAGACCGCACATGGAGTACTGTGTCCAGTTTTGGGTACCGGTGCTCAGGAAGGATATAATGGAACTAGAGAGAGTACAAAGGAGGGCAACAAAATTAATAAAGGGGATGGGAGAACTACAATACCCAGATAGATTAGCGAAATTAGGATTGTTTAGTCTAGAAAAAAGACGACTGAGGGGCGATCTAATAACCATGTATAAGTATATAAGGGGACAATACAAATATCTCGCTGAGGATCTGTTTATACCAAGGAAGGTGACGGGCACAAGGGGGCATTCTTTGCGTCTGGAGGAGAGAAGGTTTTTCCACCAACATAGAAGAGGATTCTTTACTGTTAGGGCAGTGAGAATCTGGAATTGCTTGCCTGAGGAGGTGGTGATGGCGAACTCAGTCGAGGGGTTCAAGAGAGGCCTGGATGTCTTCCTGGAGCAGAACAATATTGTATCATACAATTAGGTTCTGTAGAAGGACGTAGATCTGGGGATTTATTATGATGGAATATAGGCTGAACTGGATGGACAAATGTCTTTTTTCGGCCTTACTAACTATGTAACTATGTTACTATGTTACATAGGTCATTGTTGCGGAGATACATGGCACCTATGGTTCCATCTGTTGATCCTCCTGCCCCGGTTTTGGTGGAGGGGGAGTTGGAGTATATTGTGGAGAAGATTTTGGATTCTCGTGTTTCAAGGCGGAAACTCCAGTATCTGGTTAAGTGGAAGGGTTATGCTCAGGAAGATAATTCCTGGGTCTTTGCCTCTGATGTCCATGCTCCCGATCTTGTTCGTGCCTTTCATATGGCTCATCCTGGTCGTCCTGGGAGCTCTGGTGAGGGTTCGGTGACCCCTCAAGGGGGGGTACTGTTGTGAATTCTGTGGCAGAGCTCCCTCCTGTGGTCACAAGTGGTACTTCGGCTGGTTCTCTCTGTGAGCTTCCGTTGGTGGAGGAAAGTGGTACTGCGGCTTCTGAGTTTCCTTCCTCAGGTGATGTGGTGAAGTCGTTAGGTGCTGCTCTATTTAACTCCACCTAGTGCTTTGATCCTGGCCTCCAGTCAATGTTCTAGTATTGGACCTGTTTCCTCCTGGATCGTTCCTGTGGCCTGCTGCTCTGCATAGCTAAGTTTCTCTTTGCTATTTGTTTGCTGTTTTTTTCTGTCCAGCTTGTCAATTTGTTTTTTTCTGTTTGCTGGAAGCTCTAGGACGCAGAGGGTGTTCCTCCGTGCCGTTAGTTCGGTACGGAGGGTCTTTTTGCCCCCTTTGCGTGGTTTTTGTAGGGTTTTGTGTTGACCGCAAAGTTACCTTTCCTATCCTCGCTCTGTTCAGAAAGTTGGGCCTCACTTTGCTAAATCTATTTCATCTCTACGTTTGTCTTTTCATCTTAACTCACAGTCATTATATGTGGGGGCTGCCTTTTCCTTTGGGGTATTTCTCTGAGGCAAGGTAGGCTTATTTTCTATCTTCAGGCTAGCTAGTTTCTCAGGCCGTGCCGAGTTGCATAGGGAGCGTTAGGCGCAATCCACGGCTGCCTTTAGTGTGGTTGGAGAGGATTAGGGATTGCGGTCAACAGAGTTCCCACGTCTCAGAGCTCGTTCTTGTTTTTTGGGTTATTGCCAGGTCACTGTATGTGCGCTGACCTCTATGTCCATTGTGGTACTGAATTACCTTTCATTACAGACCTGGTGGTTAAGAGCACACAAAGTGACCTGATAGTTACTAACAAATAGGACGAGCTCTGAGACGTGGGAACTCTGCTGACCGCAATCCCTAATCCTATCACACCACACTAGAGGTAGCCGTGGAGCGCTCCTGACCAGACCTAGGCGCCTCGGGCACAGCCCGAGAAACTAGCTAGCCCTGAAGATAGAAAAATAAGCCTACCTTGCCTCAGAGAAATTCCCCAAAGGAAAAGGCAGCCCCCCACATATAATGACTGTGAGTAAAGATGAAAATACAAACACAGAGATGAAATAGGTATTAGCAAAGTGAGGCCCGACTTACTGAATAGACCGAGGCTAGTAAAGATAGCTTTGCGGTCAGCACAAAAACCTACAAACAACCACGCAGAGGGCGCAAAAAGACCCTCCGTACCGACTAACGGCACGGAGGTGCTTCCTCTGCGTCCCAGAGCTTCCAGCAAGCAAGAAAAACCAATAAAGCAAGCTGGACAGAAAAAATAGCAAACAAAAGTAACACAAGCAGAACTTAGCTTATGCAGGGCAGACAGGCCACAAGACGATCCAGGAGAGAGCAAGACCAATACTGGAACATTGACTGGAGGCAAGGAACAAAGAACTAGGTGGAGTTAAATAGAGCAGCACCTAACGACCTAACCTCGTCACCTGAGGAAGGAAACTCAGAAGCCGCAGCCCCACTCACATCCACCAGATGAAGCTCATGGACAGAACCAGCCGAAGTACCACTCATGATTACAGGAGGGAGCTTGACCACAGAATTCACAACAGTTTCCCCTGTCTGTGCTGAAGTTGGTGGTGCGGAAGTGCTGGAGGAAGCAAAGGAGGAGGAGGAGACTTGGACAGATTAACATCCAGCAGTCCTAGGTGGTGGTAGGACATCAGCTAAAACACCTTTGTCCTCTGTCTCAGTCTCCAATAGATTTACCCAGTGGGCAGTTAGGGAGATGTAATGTCCATGGCTGGGCTTACTTGTCCACATATCAGTGATTATGTGGACCTTGCCACTGATGATGTTGAGCAGTGCACACCTGATGTTGTTCACAATATGTGTGTGCAGGGCAGGGATGGCAAGCCTGGAAAAGTAGTGGCAGATGGGAACAACCTACTGCAGGACAGCAGCCACCATTAATTTTTTTATACCATGTATCTCCACTAGTCGGAATGACAGCATTTCAAAAGCCAGTAAGTTGGAAATGCTGGCATTCAGGACCATTGCTCTTGGGTAGCTAGGGGGGTATCTCCTCTTTCTCTCGAGGGTTTGGGGAATGGAAAGCTGAACACTTCCGTGGGATGGTGTGGAGATGCTCGGCAACACTGGTGGTGGTGGTGATGCTGTCACATCCTCTCTTTGTGAGGAGGTTGACCATGAGCAGGAGAAGATTTCGACACCACAGAAACAGTAGAGCAGGAGGAGGCTCAGATCAGTCATGCTTATTAAAGGTGTGTACTCCACTGCACCTCGTTCTTGGAATTCAGATGCCTCATTATACAGGTGGTGCTCAGATTCAAAAGATTTAAGCCTTTGTTTCAGAGTCTGACGGCACAGTGTGCAAACCAAACGACACTTGTCATCAACTCATTCCCTTAAGAAATGCCAATCCAGGGAGCTTTTTAGAGTTGTCTGTTGTGAATTCTGCTTTTGGGCTCCCTCCAGTGGTTGTAGGTGGTAATTCAGTTGTCCCAGGGCTGCAGTCATGGTCAGGTGTTTCTGCTGATTGCAGTTCTGACTGGGGTATTTAGGTTTGCAAAATTCATTAGTCCTTGTCAGTTGTCAATGGTTCTGGGGAGGTGTTGGACCTCTGTCTAGTTCCTCCTGCTTAGCTGCCAATTCAGCAAAGATAAGTGTCTGTTTTTTTTTTTCTATGGCACACATGCTGTGTGCTGGATTTTTGATTGTATTTCTGCTTTGTGTGTAGGATTCTCTGGAGTTGCAGATATATGTTCAATGTCTTTAGTTAGATGGAGGAATTTTTTGTATAATCTGCTATGGATATTTTTGGAAGGGTTTTAATACTGACCGCACAGAACTCTGTCCTATCCTTTCCTATTTTAGCTAGAGTGGCCTCTTTTGCTAAATCCTGTTTTCTGCCTACGTGTGTCTTTCCTCTCCTACTCACAGTCAATATTCATGGGGGGCTGCCTATCCTTTGGGGTTCTGCTCTGAGGCAAGGTAGTATTCCTATTTCCATCTATAGGGGTATTTAGTTCTCCGGCTGTGACGAGGTGTCTAGGGTTTGTTAGGCACACCCCACGCCTACTTCTAGTTTCGGTGTCAGATCAGGATTTGCGGTCAGTACAGTTACCACCTAATCCAGTGAAAGTTATTCATGCGGCTCCTAGGTCACCGGATCATAACAGTTGCCCTTAGTGTGCTTATTTCAGTAGCACAGTGGGCAGCAACAGCTGACTAGGATGGCCTCCACTCCATGTGAGGTCTATGACCTTATGATCCCCCGCATGATCTTCTCTAGACTCCTCCACCCTGCCCTCCTTGACTGTGTGCAAACTGCAGAAAGACACTACAATTGCCAACTGAGCTTCATCATCATCTGACGTGCTGTGGTGATCCACTGCACTAGTCCCCCCACATACTCAACCTTTAAGATAACAAGTGGTTGGGCATCAGTGCACTCTGTCACTTCCTCTTCTGGGGCGGGACCAGGTGGATGGGCCATGGAACCCAAGCCAGCGGAGTCATCAAAAAGCAGAAGAGACTGGTGCATGACTTGGGGCTCAGACTGCTTGGCTGATTTTCAAGAGGTTGAGGTGGAAGCCGGATTACCATGGTCTTCAGGTGGCAGCTGTGTACTTTCTGCAGTGGACTGGGTGGAAGATAATGCGAAGGAACTGGTTCAACTCTCAGCCATCCATTTGTAATAATTATACTGGAAAACTCAGGAGTCTCTTTGCGTGGAACAAGACAATACAGAACACAGTTTGTAGATGAAAAAGTCTATATTGTAAACACACGGTGCTTCAAACAAGTGCAGAGAAAACTCAAGTCCATAACACTTAAACAACTTAACAAGTCTGTAAGGAATCTCAGGGAGAAATGCAATCAGCAGACAGTCTGTAGAGCACAGTCTATACTTGAGAATGCTGGAAACAAATAAGTCCGTGTCTAGTCCATGCACGGATAAGCAAGTCCAAACAAAGTGTTAATTATCCAGGAAGGCCTAGGTAGAAGTCTTAGATAAAGCAGAGCAGTCCAGAGCTTTGCAGCTAATTAAATTAAGCAGAACCAGAGCAGCAACCAGTTTACGTGTTTAGTAATTTCAGGTGTAGGTCTGCAGCATAGAAGAAGCAACACGAGCAGTCTGGAACAGGAGGTACGTTGGCACAGATGAATGCAGCAGGATCTCAGAGAGCGAGGAGCAGAATATTCACACAGGTTTGCAGGAGCAGCCAGAAAGCCAGGAAGCCACCAGGAGCAAGACACACCAGCATAATACTCAAGCACAGATTAGAGCATGGGGTGGACTTATAAGGCAGGAAGACAAGGAGCACAAGAAACAAAAGACAACTTATTGGAAAAGGGCAGGCACAAAAGGTAACCAAAAACCATTCAGAGTCCTGACACCATTCTAACACCTTGTCAACATTTTGTGGCCTCACCATTTGTGCAGCTGTATTCGGGCCTATGAAAGGATGCATAATATCCTGTCGCCTCCCGGAGGAAGGTGTTATATTTGGGCATGTAATAGGTACAGAACAACCATGTCCTCTTCCTGCATCAGTTTCACAACCACCATCAGCAGCTACAGCAGCACCACCACAGCAATGTCTACGTTCCCAATTTGATGCTCTCCTCATTTTTGGAAGTGGTTTTTCTGCATACTACCCACAAAGAGAAGAGTATATTTATTTATTTTCAAAAGTATTAGAAAAAACACACCAGTCCTGAAAATTTATTTCTTTGGCCTACAATGGCAATGAGAGAGTTTATACCAATTATTTATTGCCCAAACTACTAGAAAAAATACACCGGTCCAGAAAATATATTTCTTTGACCTAGAAACGGCAATGAGACGGCTGATGCCAATTTTTATTTCTCAGACTACTAAAATACATACACCGGTCCTGAAAATGTATTTCTTTGTCCTCCAAATGCAATGAGACAGCTGATGACCTTTATTTCCAAGATTACTAGAAAACACATGCAGGTCCATAAAATTAATTTATTTGACCTAGAGATGACAATGAGATGGTTGATTTACAAGGCCTTATAGGTCAGTATAATGTCCCTGAATCCCATAACTCCTGCCCTCACAAGGGCAGTCCACAGCTATCTCTCAGCTGGACTTGCTCTAAATAGCCCTACATTTTTTGGGAGGTCCTTGTAGGGTTAATGCTCCTGCCTTTATTCAGACCTGATGAGGATTATCTCATTTGGTGCACTGGATGATGAGGGTCTCCTTGTTTGCCCTGTGAGCTGCAACACTGGGTAAGAGATTTCCATTTTTTCAAGGTGTAACAGCTGTCATTGGACATTTCCTCATGCATTTCATATACAACTTATGTAAACTTTATATGACCACTGTCATTTTCAAGTATCCATTATGAAGTACTGATCAGTGCCTCTTTTTTAGACCTACCGTATATACTCGAGTATAAACCGAGATTTTTAGCCCATTTTTTAGGCTGAAAATGCCCCTCTCGGCTTATACTTGAGTCATTGCCCCAGGGGGTCGGCGGGGGAGGGGGAGCAGCAGGAGTTGTCGGCTTTTACATCATACTCACCCCCTCCTGGCATGGTCTCTGCACTTCCCTGCTTCTCAGGTGGTCTCTGGTGCTGGCAGCTCTTCCTGTGTTCAGCGTTCATGTGGTACCGCTCATAAAAAAACGAATATGCACGCGACTCCACTCCCATAGGCGTGGATGCATATTCATTACTTTAATGAGCGGTACCGTGTGACCACTCAGTACTGGAAGGAGCTGCCCCCCGGGACAATGAAGAAGCAGGGAAGTGCAGAGACTGCACCAGGAGGTTGCGCATGACGGGGGAGGCTGAGCCATGCAATATTCACCTGTCCCCGTTCTACAACGGGGCTCTGTCTTCCGCGTCCTCTGGCTGAGATGTTCAGGTCAGAGGGTGCGATGATGTGGTCAGTGCGTGCCCTCTGCCTGAACAGTCACTGCGGAAAGACAGAAGACACAGCGGTGTGTGGCAGTGGGATGGGGACAGGTGAATATCACAAGTGCCGGGGGCCTAAGCCAGCGGCAACATCGGCTCCTGGCCCCCATAGCTCGCCAGTGTCCTCACCTGCTCAGGACACCGGCACCTGACCCCCTGCGACAAGAGGTGAGTATATAATTTTTTTAATCGCAGCAGCAGCATATGGGACATATTATTCTATGGAGCATGTTATGGGGCCATCAACCTTTATGGAGCAGCATATGGGGCATATTATTTTATGGAGCATGTTATGGGGCCATCAACCTTTATGGAGCAGCATATGGGGCATATTATTCTATGGAGCATCTTATGGGGCCATCAACCTTTATGGATCATTACATGGGGCATATTATTCTATGGAGCATCTTATGGGGCCATCATTAACCTTTATGGAGCATTAAATGGGGCATATTATTCTATGCAGCATCTTATCCTATGTGCAGCATTATATGGGGCATATTTTAATATTGACCATCTTATGGGGCCATTATTAACCTTTGTGCAGTGCTATATGGGGCATATTGTTTGGATGGAGCATCTTATGGGGCCCATCATGAACTTTATGGAGCATTATCTGGGGCATATTTTGTATGGAGCATCTTATGGGGCCCATCATGAACTTTATGGAGCATTATATGGAGCGTATTTTGCATGGAGCATCTTATGGGGCCCATCATGAACATTATGGAGCATTACATTTGGCGTATTTTGTATGGAGCATCTTATGGGGCACATCATGAACTTTATGGAGCATTATATGGGGCATTATATGGGGCTCCTGATGTCTCAATTGATTTTACTTTTATTGATATCTATTTTTATTTTTGAAATCTACCAGTAGCTGCTGCATTTCCCACCCCAGGCTTATACTTGAGTCAATAAGTTTTCCCAGTTTTTTGTGGCAAAATTAGGGGCCTCAGCTTATAGTCTGGTCAGCTTATACTCTAGTATATACAGTATAATTTGTGTCTATGTAAAATTTTGTTCCTGTTTTTTGTTATATGAAGTATTGATTGATAGGTCTTTCTGTATATAATAGTCCACCATTATGGCTGTATTATAGTTATCTAATCCTTATTTAAGGAAGGCATTTTTTGCTTTTATTCATTTTATTTATTAAAGTATTAAAAGTTAAGTTTTATCTATTTTTACCAAGCTACCATTACATTGATTTTGTGAGATTGGGAAATATTAGATCACCTGGGACCTAAGTCCTTGTTAATAGAGATGAGCGGTGTTCGAGTCGAACTGTTCACCAATCTCAAATTCGAGCTGTTTTGGGCGGTGTTCGAGTCATTCGACGAACCCGAACAATTTGCTTAAAATTCGGCTGTTCGAGTTTCTGTTCGTTAACTGTTCGTTCAGCAAAAGCCTCGCTTGATTTGCACATTAAAATTGTTTATCATTGTTAATAGACTGTTTCAGTGTATAGTGGGCGGGGGGGCGGGGGAGAGATCTGTGCTTAAATAATGCCGATCTCCATTTTTTTTTTCTTTCCGCATTTACAGTGGGGCGGTGCAGTCTCTCAGCCTATCAGCAGTGCACACACGCACAGCAATGTGCATGTGATGCACACAAGGAAGGGCATGTGTCATTGGCTGTGTATGTCACATGTCCTTGCCCTATATGAACCAGCCATTTGCCCCGTCGCAACCATTTCCTCACTGCTGCAGCTTAGTGTTAGATGGCACCGCTGCTGCTGTGGGCGCTATACAGACTAATAGTGTTTTTTTGCAGCGAATTGTCAGATAGATAGGTTTAGGGAGTCAGAAGAAGTCAGGACTAGTTGTATTATCAGCCCTTTTCAGGGTAGGTTACAGCAGTTCATAGCACTGATTGCCAGGCAGGTCTGTGCCAGTGCTGTGCAAGTGTTTGTCACAGCATTTGGTGTAATCTAGCTCAGCCAATCCTTTTGGGCTAGTAGCATTGTCTGATAGTCATCTGAGTAACCCGCCTGTGAAACAAACTATACCGGCTGTGTATCTCAATTTTCACTGCATCTAATCCAGTTGATAGTTTAGGGCCTAGAAGCAGTGCCTGCAGGTCAGCAGAGTAGCCTGCCAGTGAAACAAACTACACCGCCTGTGTATCTCAATTTTCACTGCATCTAATCCAGTTGATAGTTAAGGGCCTAGGAGCAGTGTCTGCACGTCAGCAGAGTAGCCTGCCTTTGAAACAAACTATACCGCCTGTGTATCTCAATTTTCACTGCATCTAATTGCAGTTAATAGTTTAGGGCCTAGGAGCAGTGTCTGCATGTCAGCAGAGTAGCCTGCCTGTGAAACAAACTATACCGGCTGTGTATCTCAATTTTCACTGCATCTAATCCAGTTGATAGTATAGGGTCTAGGAGCAGTGTCTGCACGTCAGCAGAGTAGCCTGCCTGTGAAACAAACTATACTGCCTTTGTATCTCTATTTTCACTGCATCTAATCCAGTTAATAGTTTAGGGCCTAGGAGCAGTGTCTGCACGTCAGCAGAGTAAAAACACTACCAAAAGAAACCCAGGCAATGCAGAACCAAATGGAAAAATATAGAAGACACATATATGAAAAATAAGCCTTTTTTTGGAGACGCCGATACTGCGTCCTGCCCCTACAATCCATCAGGCACTTTATTATATACGCCCTGGCCGGTGGGTATATTTTGCCTTGCAACATATTTATATTTAAGTCCGGGCCCTGTAATATATCAGGTATCTTAGTATATACGCCCTGGCCGGTGGGTATATTTTGCCCTGCAGTACACCTTTATATAAATCAGCTATATTTTACCCTATATTTTGCCCTGCAGCACACCTGTATATAAATCAGCTATATACTGATTCATATTGACATATATTCCCTAGTAGTACTATGTACACATAGCCACATAGGGTTCCTGTGCGTAATTAGCTAAATTAGCTTGTGTATTATATACCTTATTCACTTGTACACATATTTATATTTTTCTTCTATATAAACATTATGATGTTTTTTTAGTGAACACATATTTATAGGTCACTATACTTTCCTTGCACATATTGTTGTTATACATTTTTTATTTTGTATATATATATTTTTTTACACATATTTTCTTTACACATATATTTGCTTCACACCTTAGTGTTTTATTTTTACTCGCTTATTTTCTTTTTATACGCACCGATCTTTTGTGGCTGTGTACATAGGGATATATGGACTAGATTTAGGGTGTGTCTGTTTCTAGTCACATTGGGTTCTTAGACTTTTTCAGAGTATATATATATATATATCCTTTACATATACCATCTCTTAGTATCTTTTATTGTTAGTTCCGTCCGTTTATTATGTACAATTATATATATTTCTTTACTCCATATACAGGCACATTGTTAGTGCCATTGCCATAATTATTAAAATAAAGGCTTATTTTTCATATATGTGTCTTCTATATTTTTCCATTTGGTTCTGCATTGCCTGGGTTTCTTTTGGTAGTGTTTTTACTTACTCCCGAGTGGTCTGCCACTCTTTGTTCTAGTGTATGGGCCATATCTTAGTATATTAATATATATATATGAATTTATTGATATTAATATTACATATATTTATTGTTTTATAGATATTTACTTTTTCTTTTATTCTTTGATTGGCTTGGTACAACTTTGTTCAACGTCAGCAGAGTAGCCCGCCTGTAAAACAAACTATACCGCCTGTGCATCTCAATTTTCACTGCATCTAATCCAGTTGATAGTTTAGGGCCTAGGAGCAGTGTCTGCACGTCAGCACAGTAGCCTGCCTGTGAAACAAACTACACCGCCTGTGTATCTCAATTTTCACTGCATCTAATCCAGTTGATAGTTTAGGGCCTAGGAGCAGTGTCTGCACATCAGCAGAGTAGCCCACCTGTGAAACTAACTACTCCACCTGTGTATCTCAATTTTCACTGCATCTAATCCAGTTGATAGTTTAGGGCCTAGAAGCAGTGTCTGCATGTCAGCAGAGTAGCCCGCCTGTGAGACTAACTATAACGCCTGTGTATCTCAATTTTCACTGCATCTAATCCAGTTATTAGTTTTGGGCCTAGTACCACAGTTTGCTAACTCAGTTCTGCTCGGTTTTCATCCATCGGTTGTTGTGTGTTGTGAATGCTGCTTTTGGGCTTCCTCCGGTGGTTGTAGAGGGTAAGGCAGTTGTGCCTGGACTGCAGGATTGGACAGGTGTATCTGCTAATTGCAAAGCTGACTGGGGTATATAGCTTTGCAGGACTCTTTAGTCCCTACCAGTTGTCCATTGCTCCTTTGGAAGTGTTGGTCCTGCCTGGCCTCTCCTGCTTGCTGCCAATTCAGCAAAGTTAAGTGTTTGCTTCATTTTGTTTTAGACACACTGCTGTGTGTTTATTTTCTGTGCTATCTTGTTTCTATTTTGTTCCTGCTAGACTGTGCCTGATGTTTTTCTCAGTCTAGTTGGATTCGCTGGAGTCGCAGATGTACTCTCCACATCTTTAGTTAGGTGGTGGAGTTTTTGTATTTTTCTGCTGTGGATATTTTGTAGTATTTTATGCTGACCGCATAGTATCCTGTACTTTCCTTTTCCTTTCTAGGTAGAAGTGGCCTCCTTTGCTTATCCCTGTTTTCAGTCTGCGTGTGTCTTTTCCTCTCCTACTCACAGTCATTATTTGTGGGGGGCTGTCTATCCTTTGGGGGTCTACTCTGAGGCAAGAGAGTTTTCCTATTTCCATCTTTAGGGATATTTAGTTCTCCGGCTGTGTCGAGGTGTCTAGGTCTGGTTAGGCACACCCCACGGCTACTTCTAGTTGCGTTGATAGGATCAGGGTTTGCAGTCAGTATAGTTACCACTGCTCCAGCGAAGGTCATTTCATGCTGCTCCAAGACCACCTGATCATAACAGTACAACTGGCCAACAATGAGTTAAATGCATCTCAGAAGAAGGTAGGAAAGGTCTTGAGCCATTTTTTTTTCTTCAGTTTGATCTGTCTTCTCCTCCCTCTTAATCTCTGGGTGGCTGAGGAACCTAGTACTAACATGAATGTTCAGGAGTTAGATTCTCGTGTGGATCAGCTTGCTGCTAGGGTACAGGGTATTTCGTATTATATTGTTCAGACTCCTGCATTAGAACCTAAGATTCCCACTCCTGATTTATTTTTTGGTGACCGATCCAAATTTTTGAGTTTCAAAAATAACTGTAAACTGTTTTTTGCATTGAGACCCCGGTCCTCTGGTGATCCCAGTCAGCAGGTTAAAATCATCATATCCCTGCTGCGTGGTGACCCACAGGATTGGGCATTTTCCCTGGAATCTGGCAATCCTGCTTTGCTTAATGTTGATTCTTTCTTTCAAGCATTGGGGTTATTGTATGATGAGCCTAATTCTGTGGATCAAGCTGAGAAAACCTTGTAGGCCCTGTCTCAGGGGCAAGAGGCGGCTGAATTGTATTTTCAGAAATTCAGAAAATGGTCTGTGCTGACTAAATGGAATGATGATGCTTTGGCGGCAATTTTCAGAAAGCGTCTTTCTGAATCCGTTAAGGATGTTATGGTGGTTTCCCACACCCTCCAATCTGAGTGATTCTATGTCTTTGGCCATTCAGATTGACCGGCGCTTGCGGGAACGCAGAACTGTGCGCGCTATGGCGTTATCCTCAGAGCAAATTCCTGAGCCTATGCAGTGTGATAGGATTCTGTCTAAAACGGAACGACAAAGTTTCAGACGTCTCAACAGGTTGTGTTTTTATTGTGGCGATGCTTCTCATGTCATTTCTGTCTGCCCTAAGCAGACAAAAAGGATCGCCAGTTCATTTACCATCAGTACTGTACAACCTAAATTTCTGTTATCTGTGTCCTTGATCTGCTCATTGTCGTCATTTTCTGTCTTGGCGTTTGTGGATTCAGGCGCCGCCTTGAATTTGATGGATTTTGACTTTGCTAGGCGTTGTGGTTTTCCCTTGCAGCCTTTGCAGAATCCTATTGCTTTAAGGGGAATTGATGCTACACCCTTGGCTAAAGATAAGCCTCAGTTTTGGATACAGGTGACCATGCGCATGGCGCCAGCCCACCAGGAAGATTGTCGATTTCTGGTATTGCATAATTTGCATGATGCTGTCATGCTGGGTTTCCCGTGGTTGCAGGTACATAATCCTGTTTTGGATTGGAAGTCCATGTCTGTAACTAGTTGGGGTTGTCAGGGGGTTCATAATGATGTTCCTCTGATGTCAATCGCCCCTTCTCCCTCTTCTGAAATTCCGGAGTTTTTGTCTGATTTTCAGGATGTATTCGATGAGCCTAAGTCCAGTTTCCTTCCACCGCACAGGGACTGCGATTGTGCTATTGATTTGATTCCAGGCTGTAAGTTTCCTAAGGGTCGACTTTTCAACCTTTCTGTACCTGAACATACCACCATGCAGAGTTATATTAAGGAGTCTTTGGAGAAGGGGCATATTCGTCCATCTTCTTCATCGTTGGGAGCAGGGTTCTTTTTTGTTGCTAAAAAAGATGGTTCTTTGAGACCCTGTATTGATTATCGCCTCTTAAATAAGATCACGGTCAAGTTTCAATACCCCTTGCCTTTGCTTTCTGACTTGTTTGCTAGGATTAAGGGAGCTAGTTGGTTTACTAAGATTGACCTTCGGGGGGCTTATAATCTTGTTCGTATAAAGCAGGGTGATGAATGGAAAACTGCGTTTAACACGCCCGAAGGCCATTTTGAATACCTTGTGATGCCATTCGGACTCTCTAATGCTCCATCTGTTTTCCAGTCCTTCATGCATGATATCTTCCAGAGTTATCTTGATAAATTCTTGATCATTTATTTGGACGATATTTAGATTTTTTCCGATGATTGGGAGTCTCTTGTGCAGCAGGTCAGGATAGTATTTCAGATCCTTCGTGACAATGCCTTGTTTGTGAAAGGGTCTAAGTGTCTTTTTGGGGTTCAGAAGGTTTCCTTTTTGGGCTTTATTTTTTCTCCCTCATCTATTGAGATGGATCCGGTTAAGGTTCAGGCCATTCATGATTGGATTCAGCCCACATCCGTGAAGAGCCTTCAGAAATTTTTGGGTTTCACTAATTTTTATCGCCGTTTCATTGCTAATTTTTCCAGCGAGGTTAAACCCTTGACTGATTTGACTAAGAAGGGCGCTGATGTGGCAAATTGGCCCTCTGTGGCTGTCTCTGCCTTTCAAGAACTTAAACGTCATTTTTCTTCTGCTCCAGTGTTGCGCCAGCCGGATGTTTCTCTTCCGTTTCAGGTTGAGGTTGACGCTTCTGAGATTGGAGCAGGGGCCGTTTTGTCTCAGAGGGATCCTGTTGGTTCCTTGATGAAACCGTGTGCCTTCTTTTCACATAAATTTTTGCCTGCGGAACGCAATTATGATGTCGGAAATCGGGAGTTGTTGGCTATGAAGTGGGCGTTTGAGGAGTGGCAACATTGGCTTGAGGGAGCTAAGCACCGTATTGTGGTCTTGACCGACCATAAGAATTTGATTTACCTCGAGTCTGCCAAATGGTTGAATCCTAGACAGGCTCGATGGTCCTTGTTTTTTTTCTCGTTTTGATTTTGTGGTCTCGTACCTTCCTGGTTCTAAGAATGTTAAGGCTGATGCCCTCTCTAGGAGTTTTTTGCTTGATTCTCCTGAGGTTTTAGAACCAGTCGGTATTTTGAAGGAAGGGGTGGTCCTTTCTGCCATTTCTCCTGATTTACGACGGGTTCTTCAGAAATTTCAGGCTGACAAACCTGACCGTTGTCCTGTGGGGAAACTGTTTGTTCCTGACAGATGGACTAGTAGAGTGATTTCTGAGGTTCATTGTTCTTTGTTGGCTGGTCATCCTGGTATTTTTGGTACCAGAGACTTGGTTGGTAGGTCCTTTTGGTGGCCTTCTTTGTCGCGTGATGGCCGGTCTTTTGTGCAGTCCTGTGGGACTTGTGCGCGGGCCAAGCCTTGTTGCTCCCGTGCTAGTGGGTTGCTTTTGCCATTGCTGGTCCCCGAGAGGCCCTGGACACATATTTCTATGGATTTTATTTCCGATCTTCCTGTTTCCCAAAGGAAGTCGGTTATCTGGGTTGTCTGTGACCGATTTTCTAAGATGGTTCATTTGGTGCCTTTGCATAAATTGCCTTCTTCTTCTGATTTGGTTCCGTTGTTTTTTCCGCATGTGGTACGTTTGCATGGTATTCCGGAGAATATTGTGTCCGACAGAGGTTCCCAGTTTGTTTCTAGGTTTTGGCGGGCCTTTTGTGCCAATCTGGGCATTGATTTGTCTTTTTCTTCTGCATTTCATCCTCAGACAAATGGCCAGACTGAGCGAACTAATCAGACCTTGGAGACCTATTTGAGATGCTTTGTGTCTGCTGATCAGGATGATTGGGTGGCTTTTTTGCCATTGGCCGAATTTGCCCTTAATTATCGGGCTAGTTCGGCTACTTTGGTTTCGCCTTTTTTTTGTAATTTTGGTTTTCATCCTCGTTTTTCTTCTGGGCAGGTTGAGCCTTCTGACCTTCCTGGTGTGGATTCTGTGGTCGACAGGTTGCAGCAGATTTGGGCTCATGTGGTGGACAATTTGGTGCTGTATCAGGTGGAGGCTCAACATTTTGCTAACCGTCGTCGGTGTGTTGGTTCCCGGCTTCGGGTTGGGGATCTGGTTTGGTTATCTTCCCGTCATGTTCCTATGAAGGTTTCTTCCCCTAAGTTTAAGCCTCGATTTATTGGTCCTTATAGGATTTCTGAGATTATTAATCCGGTGTCCTTTCGCCTGGCGCTTCCGGCCTCTTTTGCTATTCATAATGTCTTCCATAGATCTTTGTTGCGGAAATATGTGGAGCCCGTTGTTCCCTCTGTTGATCCTCCGGCCCCTGTGTTGGTCGATGGGGAGTTGGAATATGTTGTTGAGAAGATTTTGGATTCTCGTTTTTCAAGGTGGAAGCTTCAGTACCTTGTCAAATGGAAGGGTTATGGCCAGGAGGATAATTCTTGGGTCTCTGCCTCTTATGTCCATGCCGCTGATTTGGTTCGTATCTTTCATCGGGCTCATCCTGATCGGCCTGGGGGCTCTGGTGAGGGTTCGGTGACCCCTCCTCAAGGGGGGGTACTGTTTTGAATTCTGCTTTTGTGCTCCCTCCGGTGGTTGTAGAGGGTAATGCAGTTGTGCCCGGACTGCAGGATTGGACAGGTGTATCTGCTAATTGCAAAGCTGACTGGGGTATATAGCTTTGCAGGACTCTTTAGTCCCTGCCAGTTGTCCATTGTTCCTTTGGAAGTGTTGGTCCTGCCTGGCCTCTCCTGTTTGCTGCCAATTCAGCAAAGTTAAGTGTTTGCTTCATTTTGTTTTAGACACACTGCTGTGTGTTTATTATCTGTGCTATCTTGTTTCTATTTTGTTCCTGCTAGACTGTGCCTGATGTTTTTCTCAGTCTAGTTGGATTCGCTGGAGTCACAGATGTACTCTCCACATCTTTAGTTAGGTGGTGGAGTTTTTGTATTTTTCTGCTGTGGATATTTTGTAGTGTTTTATGCTGACCGCATAGTATCCTGTACTTTCCTTTCCTTTCTAGGTAGAAGTGGCCTCCTTTGCCTATCCCTGTTTTCAGTTTGCGTGTGTATTTTCCTCTCCTACTCACTGTCATTATTTGTGGGGGGCTGTCTATCCTTTGGGGGTCTACTCTGAGACAAGAGAGTTTTCCTATTTCCATCATTAGGGATATTTAGTTCTCCGGCTGTGTCGAGGTGTCTAGGTCTGGTTAGGCACACCCGACGGCTACTTCTAGTTGCGGTGATAGGATCAGGGTTTGCGGTCAGTATAGTTACCACTACTCCAGCGAAGGTCATTTCATGCTGCTCCAAGGCCACCTGATCATAACAGTTGTGCCAACAACTACAGATACAGAGTTGCCAATTAGTTAAGCACTAAAATGAGTGGCAAAAGGGCTGCTGCTGGTGGAAAGGGGAATAGGCGTGTTGGAAAGGGAAAAAAAGGTTGTGTCCGTGGGGTAGGAGGTCAAGCAACAGTAACATCTGCAGAAGAAAGACCATCTTCCAGCCAAAGTAAGATGTCTACTTCTTTTCGTGGACCATCTGATATGATCCCTTTCTTTCGACCATCGCTACAAGCATCGCCAAAAATTCCAGATGAGGCACAAAAACAGCAGGTGCTTGAACGGATATCAAGTGCTCGTTCAAGTGGTCTCTCCTCCATGTCAACTTCAACATCACAACTACTCCAGTCCTCAGAGTTGTCACCCCAATCGCACTTGCTTCCTCACAGCTCCCAAGTCTCCAGCTGCCCGTCTGAGCATGGGGTAACACACATGGTTGAGTCTGTAGAGCTGTTTACGCATACTATAGCCTGGGAATCAGAGTTCAGCTCCAGAGCTTCTGTGAATCCAGACGAGGAAATGATCTGCACTGATTCCCAGAATCTTTGTGAGTCGGATCCAGGCCCAGATGAAGAAGGTTCTGAGCATAATGTAGACCCTCGTTCCCAAACTGTAACTCCTGTTGGTGGAGACAATGAGGAATATGATGATGAGACTGAGATACCTGATTGGAACGAAAACTTGACTTTTTGGTCGGGGCAGGAAGAGGTTGGCTCTGAGGACGACGGGTGTGAGAACACACAGGATGATAATGACGAGTTTGTAGACCCCACTTACTGTCAACCCCCAGTCCGCCAGTCCATGAGGTCAGCAGAGGAGGTGGAGGAGGATGCTAGTGACTAGTCTGACGACGAGGTGACGGTGCGCTGTCCTGGACAGAGACGGAGTACTGGAAGCACGTCAACAACTGCATCCTCAACCCGAACTGTGCCTCAGACCAGAAGTCATGGTGGCTCTTCTGGTCATACGGGCTCTAAGCCTTGCATAGCCTGGGCATTTTTTGACATCGCAAAGGATAACCCAACTCATGTTGTCTGTAAGATTTGTCAACAAAATCTCAGTAGAGGCCAAAAAATCACTAGCTTCAGTACTTCATGCATGAACCGTCACATGGATATGAGGCATAAGTTGCAGTGGGAAGCTCACTGTGCTACAATGCGGCCTAGTGGGTCGGGTCAACCACCGTCTGCCCCATCAACTGCATCCGCGTCCTCTTCATCCTCTGTGACTGTGGGGACAGCATTTGCACATGGTTTTGGATGCAGACCTTCCACCTCTTTACCTGCAACAGCCAGTGTGATTGGCAGGTCATCAGGACATTTGCACGTGGAAACACCTGCTGGTGTTGAGCGCTCTCCGACATCGACACGACATTTTGATCAAGGCAACATAACATCTCCGCCTGCACCTTCCTTACAGACCAGCAGTTTGCCGGGGACACCCTACTCAACTCTGTCTAAGCACGGCAGCCAGCCCTCAAGTCCCTCAGATGTGGACAAGAAAAAGACCATTTCCTCCTAGACATGACAAAGCTAAGAGGTTGAATTTCTGCATCTGCAAGCTGTTGGCTACAGAAATGCTGCCTTTCCTCTTGGTGGACACAGAGGATTTTCGAGACCTTATGTCCGTCGCAGTGCCCCAGTACCAGATGCCCAGTCGCATCTACTTCTCAAAGAAAGCTGTGCCTGCACTACACCAGCATGTCGCACACAATATCACCGCTTCCTTGAGAAACTCTGTGTGTGACAGGGTGCATTTCACCACAGACACTTGGATGAGTAGACGTGGACAGGGGCATTACATGTCGGTGACTGGGCACTGGGTAACTACGGCGACATCAGGAGAAGGGGCTGCTGTCCGAGTCTTGCTGTCCCCATGAGTTGCTCGTCGATCCTCTGTATCTAGAAGTTCCTCCACTGCTTCTGCCTCCTCAACCTCCTCTTGGTCCTCCACCTGCACCCAAAGCCTGTCTGGTAATGCCACCCATGTTGTAACTGGGCAGAAGGAATCCTGCACACCTCACTATGCTGTCAACAGGGCTCAACGGCATCAGGCAGTGTTTACATTGAAATGTCTGGGAAATGTGAGAGTCACACAGCTGAGGAGTTGTGGTCAGCTCTGGAGACCAAGTTCTATCAATGGTTTTCTCCACTCAACCTGCAGCCAGGGAAGGCTGTGTGCGACAATGCTGCAAACCTGGGTGCGGCCCTTCGCCGGGGCAATGTAACACACGTGCCTTGTATGGCTCATGTTTTGAACCTGGTTGTCCAGCAATTTTTATCCCACTATCCTGGACTAGATTGGCTTCTGCAGAGGGCACGATCGCTGTGTGCTCACTTCTGCCATTCGCATCCCGCAGCTCGACGACTTGCATCTCTACAGAAGTCGTTGGGCCTGCCAGTTCACCGGCTGAAATGCGATGTGCCCACATGGTGGAATTCAACTCTGCACATGTTGCAGCGACTGTGGCAGCACCGACGAGCCCTGGTGCAATACGTTATGACATATAGCCTGGGCCAACGAGATCAAGAGGTGGGGCAAATCATGCTGCAGGAGTGATCTCAGATCAGGGACCTATGCACCCTTCTGCTCAGTTTTGAAATAGCGATGAAGATGTTTAGTGCTGACGATGCCATTATCAGCATGACCATTCCGGTGATTTACATGCTGGAGCACACCTTACACAGTGTTCGGAGTCAGGTTGTGGAACAAGAGGAGGAGGAGGAACAGGAGGAGTCGTATGCGGAAGGGATCATATCTCCAAGGTCAAGAAGCTTGGCAGCACCAAGGCGGCTGGCATTGGAGGCTGGGGGAGAGGGATTACCGAGGGTGCATGATAGCAGCCAAACTGTTGAGGAAGGTGCAGGAGGCGAGGAAGAAGTGGAGAACGAACTGGCGCTGGGCATGGAAGACTCATCATCAGATGAGGGAGACCTTGATCAAATTTCTGTTGTGCAAGGTTGGGGGGAGAGGGCAGATGAAGGAAGCATGATTCTCACCTCGCCACCACCAAGACAACAAGGACTTGGTCCTCCTGGATGCGCAAGACACATGAGTGCATTCTTGCTGCACTACCTGCAACATGACCCTTGGATTGTCAGAATCCGAAGTAATGCCGACTACTGGGTTGCCACACTCTTAGATCCCCGGTACAAAAGCAAATTTGGCGAAATAATTCCTGCTATAGAAAGGGATTCACGCATGCAGGAGTATCAGCAGAGACTGTTACAGAATCTAACATCTGCTTTTCCACAAAACACCAGTGGTGCACGAAGTGAATCTCTGAGTTCTAACTTATCAACCGTGGGACTATCGAGTCATCACTCAAACTGTAACAGTAACATCGTATCTGGTGGTAACAGCAATTTTTTCCAAACATTTCAAGATTTTTTTAGACCATCCTTTGCAAGGCCACAGGAGACAAGAAGCCTGACGCACAGCCAACGCCTAGAGAGGATGGTACAAGAGTATCTCCAAGTTAACATTGATGCCATGACTGTGGAACTGGACCCTTGCTCATTTTGGGCTTCCAATCTTGAAAAATCGACTGAGCTCGCCACTCACACCTTGGAGATCTTGTCGTACCCTGCAGCCAGCGTTCTCTCTGAAACTGTGTTCAGCGCTGCTGGTGGTGTGCTGACAGATAAGTGCACACGGCTGTCCAGTGACAATGTAGACAGACTAACGTTCATCAAGATGAACAAATCCTGGATCCGCAAGGACTTTTCTACCCCTGTGTCATCTTGGGGAGACTAAAAGCTTGATGATTTTTTAAAATCACCTCACCAACTGTTTTAAAAAACTCTGGTGAAATTGATGTCACTTAAGTGGTGTCTGTGGCCGATTTTTTGGAAAAAACGGAGACTCTTTATTTTGTCCCCTTGCTGAGTTTTACATGACGTTGTCATCGTCAATTCCAGGTGGGTGGGGTCATCTGCAGAGTTGTTTACTCATACTATGGCCTGGGATTCAGAGGTCTGCTCCAAAGCTTCAGTGTCTGCTAGTCAGCAGAGTAGCCCAGCCACCCACCGCCTGTTTACCTAAGTACTATTTTTAATGGCATCTGGCCCAGGAAATCCTTTTGGGCCTAGTAGAATTTAGTGCTAGTCAGCAGCGTACCCCACCCATGAAGCAAGCTACACCGCCTGTTTACCTAAGTACTATTTTTTAACGGCATCTAGCCCAGGAAATCCTTTTGGGCCTAGTAGAATTTGGTGCTACTCAGCAGCACACTTCACCCATGAAGTAAGCTACACTGCCTGTTTACCTTAAGTTCTATTTTTTAACGGCATCTGACCCAGGAAATCCTTTTGGGCCTAGTAGCAATTTCTGCTACTCAGCAGAGTACCCCACCCATGAAGCAAGCTACACCGCCTTCTTCCTTTCTCAATCTAACCCCTCGGCTCTAGGGTGTCCACTGTCCCTCCAGCTCTCTCCTTCTCACAGGTGGACTACCGCGTGTTTTCACACTGTGGCGAATCTTTTGAGCCTAGGCATAAGAAGTCGTCGAGGTAATAGATAATATGTGCCGCCTTACAAACATCCATGATGACACATTCGAGGAAGCAACTAAACGCCTCAAATAGTGAGCAGGATATGGAGCACCCCATGGGCAAACAGCGATCTATGTAGTATGCGCCTTCAAAGAAGCAGCCCAATGGGAGGACACTATACGGAGGCACAGGTAGTAACCGGAACGCCCCCTCAATATCTGCTTTAGCCATTAGAATGCCCCTTACCAACTTCCTGACCCGCCTGATTGCCTCATCAAAGGAGGTACAGTACATAGTACTGTACTTGGCTCCGCGTCGATGTTGTCGTTTACTGACCTGCCCCTTGGATATGACAAATGGTGGATTAGTCTGAATGTATTGGGTTCATTTTTTGGCACAACTCCCAACGGGGGTACCACTACGTCGTCTAAGGAAAGTGTTCTGAATGGACCCGCTGCCATTCTACCTAAAGATATTTCTTTTTTTCTTTTTTTTGTCAAGACGTCTGGATGTTGGTAGAGTGATTTTAGATTTTTACTGAAGCCTTTCTTGATTTTAGAAGGGCATGACATGCCTATATCGGTGTCTCCTTCTCCTTTTACTCCTCCACCTCTTTTCTTTTCGCATGACTATATGTAGTTGTGACTTTTCCATGTGTTTGTTGTGTCTTCTGAGCAGTTTGTCAGCTTTTGGACACCTTTTAAGGTCTTTTCTATGTGTTTTCCATGTGTTGGTATGTGTTTGTGTTTGCCTGCCATTGGTTTCAATTGGGTTCGACGGTGTTCGGCGAACGTTCGACAAACAGTTAGGCGAACACCTCCCTGTTTGACGAACCGAACCAAACCCGAACACTAGGGAGGTGGCTCAGCACTACTTGTTATCTTAGGCTAATTTACAATTATTTATTTCCCAGACTACTAGAAAACACACACAGGTCCCGAAAATGTATTTCTTTGGCAGATGCCAATTATTTATTTCCCAGACTAATAGAAAACACACACCGATTTGAAACAATTATTTCATTGTCCTAGAAATGGCAAAGAGACAGCTGGTGCCAATTATTTATTTTGAAAATTACTAGAAAACACACACAGGTCCAGAAAATGTATTTCTTTGGCCCAGAAATGGCAGCGAGACAGCTGATGCCAATCATCTATTTCCCAGACTGCTAGAAAACACACACCATTTAGGAAAATTATTTATTTGGCTGACATATGGCAATGAGATGGCTGATACAAATTATTTATTTCCCAGATTACTATAAAACACACACCAGTCCAGAAAAAATATTTATTTGGCCAAGAAATGACAGCAAGACTGCTGATGCCAATTATTTATTTCCCAGACTACTATAAAACGCACACCGGTCCAAAAAAATTATTAATTTGGCCTAGAAATTGCAACAAGATGGCTGATGCAAATTATTTATTTTTCACACTACTAGAAAACACACACCGGCTTAAAGGCACAATACTCGCACAGGAAGAGAAAGCAGATTGCACACAGTATCTTAAAGGCACAGTATTGTCACAGGCAGAAGGTGCAGAGTGCACACAATGGCTTAATGGCACAGTACACCCAGAGGCAGGGGGAGCAGAGTGCACACAGCAGCTTAAAGGCACAGTACTCCCACAGGTGGAGGATTCAGAGTAAACACAGCGGCTTATTGGCACAGTACTGTCACAGGCGGGGGGTGCAGCATATACAAAGCAGCTTAAAGGAACAGTACTCCCACAGGCATAAGGTGCAGAGAACACACAATGTCTTAAAGCAGGGGTCCCCAACTCCAGTCATCAAGGCCCACCAACATGTCATGTTTTCAGGATTTCCTTAGTCTTGCCCAGGTAATAATTGCATCACCTGTGCAATGCAAAGGAAATCCTGAAAACATGACCTGTTGGTGGGCCTTGAGGACTGGAGTTGGGGACCCCTGTCTTAAAGGCACAGTTCTCCCAGAAGCACGGGGTGCAGAGTACATGCAATGGATTAATGACACAGTACTCCCACAGGTTTGGGTTTCAGAGTACACACAGTGGCTGTTTTGCAGACTGCATCCTATCTCAGTACTATGCTGGGGTCGGAATGCAACTCACAGAGGACATGAGGTAGCAACAGTCAGCAAACAATATAATTTGGTTTATATGCAATAGTAATTTACAGTAATCCTAAACATTTAATGATATTAACAAAGAGCATCAAACAAATGAAATAACGATAAGATTGAAATAGCAATACAAGGTGTCCTCTTTATAATATTAATGTCCCTTTTACAAAGGTAGTACTCTCATTCTCGGGGTTTACCACGCAAGTTCTTCTTGTAGGTCAGGCCCTAGCGGGGTTTACCTGGCTTTCCCGCTAGTCTCCAAGTAATTTTGACGTAGTCTATTAGAGTACGTTGAGCCCTGACCCTTCCCGCTTCTATTCTCTAGTCGTCGCCTCCTTGCACGTAACCGTGGCTTAACTGTCGATGTCAGTCTTTTGGAAATAAAGAGGAAAAGACTGGACCTCGACTCCCGATGAGTGACGTGCGGTCTTTGAGCTTTGACCAGTGTAGGACATAGATCTTGACTGTCATAACCAGAATGTTGGGTTTTGTCAGCCGCAGTCTGGACCCATCAATTTAAATGAGCAAGTAAACTGATTAAAATCAACTTTAGGTTAATGTGAGAAGTGCAGAGTCAGACAAGAGGTACTTAGAACCTCCAATAATTGTAGACTTATAGCCCAGGAGACATGTTTATCCATTTAACTGTAGGTGTATAGCCCAAGAGTGGCATGTTCAGTAGGATTGGACCCATCAGATGGAGGTCACCTTGCCGTTGTTGATGGGCACACATGAATTGGCCAATTTATGTGCTAAAAACCTTCATTTTTTTAAGCACATCTTATTGAGTAATAATACAGCTTAGATATAATATGTTCAGTGTTTTCATATATTTTGGCCCTTACAGAGTGCTCCTGTGTTTTTTGCTTGTATATTATGCAGTTATTGCAGCTTGCACCTGTTCACACTAAGGAGGTGCTGGTCAGGTTTTTTACTAAAGTTTACCATTGAAGGATGTGACTGCATCCTAGTCTGACTTTGCACTCTTCCCATTAATCTAAAGGTACATTTCTTGTAGTCTGGTAGCTTTCAAATCAGGATCAGAGACAATTCTTGATACTCTCTTGACTTGGGACCTTGGAAGACTATCTTTTGTGGGTTTAGGGTGACAACTGTTGTAGAACAGAAGGCTATTACAATCAGTTGGTTTGGAGTATAAGTCCGTGTTTAAATTACCCAAGGAGTTTTTGAGGACTTTGGTGTCTAGAAAGGTGACTTCACTGTCATAGTAAGTAAGTGTGAAGGTAAGCTCCGGTCGGGTGGTGTTAATGGCATCGTAGAATTCCTGAAGGCTGGTGTGGTTCCCCTGCCAGATACAGAATATATCGTCGATATATCTGTACCAAATAAGTGCGTTTTGTTGAAAGATGGGGTTGGTATATACATATTCCCTCTCGAAGCGATCCGTGTACAGATTTGCTTATGCCGGGGCCACATTGGACCCCATGGCGGTGCCGCACGTCTGCACAAAGAAGTCATCCTCAAAGAGGAAGAAGTTCTCTCTGAGCACCAGGTTCAAGAGGTCTACGCAGAGGTCATGTGTGTTCCTGTCAATGCCTGCTTCCTGTAATGTGAGTGAAACAGCTGTAACACCCCTATCATGTATATGTATAAGTATATAAGGGGACAATACAAATATCTCGCTGAGGATCTGTTTATACCAAGGAAGGTGACGGGCACAAGGGGGCATTCTTTGCGTCTGGAGGAGAGAAGGTTTTTCCACCAACATAGAAGAGGATTCTTTACTGCTAGGGCAGTGAGAATCTGGAATTGCTTGCCTGAGGAGGTGGTGATGGCGAACTCAGTCGAGGGGTTCAAGAGAGGCCTGATGTCTTCCTGGAGCAGAACAATATTGTATCATACAATTATTAGGTTCTGTAGAAGGACGTAGATCTGGGGATTTATTATGATGGAATATAGGCTGAACTGGATGGACAAATGTCTTTTTTCGGCCTTACTAACTATGTTACTATGTTACTATGTTACTATGTTACTATGTATGATAGAGGTGTACAGGCTGTTGACATCTAAAGTACATAGGAGGCTGTCAGGAGGGATGTTAGAGATATTACGAATTCTGGATAGAAAATCACTGGTGTCAAGTATAAAGGATTTAGTCAACTTAGTGTAAGGTGTAAGTATTTTTTCCAGAAAATTAGAGAGGGGATTGAGCACTGAGTCGGTTGAAGCTACAATGGGGCGGCCAGGGGGATTCTGAAGATTTTTATGTATTTTTGGGAGAATATACAATACTGGAGTAACTTTTTTTTGGAAGTGCATTTGGACAGCAAGGTGGATCGCTGTTAAGGGAGAGAAAAAAAAAATCTTTAAATCTTTAGCATAGCGAGTGTGAGCGAGCTGAGTGTGGCCTGAGCGTAAGTGTGGACGGCGGTAAGTGTGACTTGTGATTCAGTGAAGAGGTATTTGGAAAGCCTTTAACAAATACCTGTGTGAATTGGTGTGAGTTGCTGAATTGGGGGTAGCTATATTCATAAGGGGTTAACTTAGGGTGGGGGCTCATAATTAAGGGTTTATAAGGGGCAGCTGTTTGGGGCTCCAGTCCTTTTTGGAAGTGCATTTGGACAGCAAGGTGGATTGCTGTTAAGGGAGAGAAAGAAAAAAAATCTTTAAATCTTTAGCATAGCGAGTGTGAGCGAGCTGAGTGTGGCCTGAGCGTAAGTGTGGACGGCGGTAAGTGTGACTTGTGATTCAGTGACTTTGGAGTCAGGGAGTTTCCAAGGGAGGAATTACTGAATTGCTGTCTGATTTTTATTAATACTTTGTATTTATTTTTTATTTTTTTTATTGAACTGTTCTGTCTGGTGCAATCCCCATTAAGAAATGTGCTCCACTCTTGTTAATGCCATCCAGTGCACATCTTGCCACATGTATGCAATCCTTGAGCAGCCGATCGAGGGTGCATACTGCTGTGCGAGATGTGAGCATGTTGTGCATTTGGAAACCCAGATTCTGACTCTAAATGTGCAGCTGGCAACACTGAGATCCATAGACAATATGGAGAGGAGTCTTCTGCTCACGGAGCAGACGCTAAATGGGACAGATGAGGGGGGGGATGGTGGGATGGAGCTGCAGGATGGTGAAGTAGCAAGCTGGGTGACAGTTAGGAAGCGGGGTAGAGGGAAGAGTGCCAGGGAGGCTAGTCCTGACCTGGCACACCCCAATAAGTTTGCTAAGTTGGCAGATGAGGGGGGTGCCAGTACAGGGGTAGCACTGCTGCAGCCAGGCATGTCCTCTGAAAGCCGGAGGAGTGACTGCTCCAGTAAGGAGGGAAATAGGAGAGCAGGGCAGGCCAGACAGGTGCTGGTAGTGGGAGACTCAATTATTAGGGGAACAGATAGGGCAATCTGTCACAAAGACAGGGATCGTCGAACGGTGTGCTGCCTACCTGGCGCTCGAGTCCGACACATCGCTGATCGGGTGGACAGATTATTGGAAGGGGCTGGTGAGGACCCAGCGGTCATGGTGCACATTGGCACTAATGACAAAGTTAGAGGTAGGTGGAAGGTCCTTAAAGATGATTTCAGGGAATTAGGCTGCAAGCTGAAAGCAAGGACCTCCAACGTGGTATTTTCTGAAATACTGCCGGTACCACGTGCCACGCCAGAGAGGCAACGGGAGATTAGGGAGGTTAATAAGTGGCTCAAGAATTGGTGTAGGAAGGAGGGGTTTGGGTTCCTACAGAACTGGGCCGACTTCTCAGTTGGCTACAGACTCTACGCTAGGGACGGGCTGCACCTCAATGGGGAGGGTGCAGCTGTGCTGGGGGAGAGAATGGCTAGAAGGTTGGAGGAGTGTTTAAACTAGGAATTGGGGGGGAGGGTATTCATTTTATAGGAGGGGAAGATAGTGCAGACAGAGACCTGGGCACAAATAAGGAAGTTGGGGGTGGCGGTGGCATGGGGGGTGGGGTCAGAACAGTTAATAATTTAAGAAATAGAAGTACAGAGAGGAACATAAAGTGCATGTATACTAATGCCAGAAGCCTCGCCAACAAAATGGACGAATTAGAACTAATGTTGTTGGAGCATAATTATGACATGGTGGGGATATCTGAAACGTGGCTGGATGAGAGCTATGACTGGGCTGTTAACTTGCAGGGCTATAGCCTGTTCAGAAATGACCGTACAGATAAGCGAGGGGGAGGGCTGGGTCTATATGTAAAATCGTCCTTAAAACCCATCCTGCGCGATAATATAGGTGAATTTAATGAAAATGTAGAATCCCTGTGGGTGGAGATAGGGGGAGGGGGAAAAAATAATAAATTACTGATAGGGGTTTGTTATAAATCTCCAAAAATAATGGAAGCAATGGAGAATATCCTCGTAAAGCAAATAGATGAAGCTGCGACTCAAGGAGAAGTCATTATTATGGGGGACTTCAACTACCCTGAAATAGATTGGGGAACAGAAACCTGCAGTTCCAGCAAAGGTAATCGGTTTTTGACAACTATGAGAGACAATTACCTTTCACAACTGGTTCAGGACCCAACAAGAAAGGGGGCACTGCTAGACCTAATATTAACCAACAGGCCAGACCGCATATCAAATATAAGGGTTGGGGGTCACTTGGGAAATAGCGATCACAAAATAATAAGTTTTCATGTATCCTTTAAAAAGATGTGTAGTAGAGGGGTTACAAGGACACTAAACTTCAGGAGGGCAAATTTCCAACGGATGAGAGAGGATCTTGGTGCAATTAACTGGGACGATATCCTGAGACACAAAAATACACAAAGAAAATGGGAGCCGTTTATTAGCATCCTGGATAGGACCTGTGCACAGTATATACCGTATGGGAATAAACATACTAGAAATAGGAGGAAACCAATATGGCTAAATAGAGCTGTAAGGGGCACAATAAGTGACAAAAAGAAAGCATTTAGAGAATTAAAGGAAGTAGGTAGTGAGGAGGCATTAAATAAATACAGAAAATTAAATAAATTCTGTAAAAAGCAAATCAAGGCAGCAAAGATTGAGACAGAGAGACTCATTGCCAGAGAGAGTAAAAATAATCCTAAAATATTCTTTAACTACATAAATAGTAAGAAACTAAAAAATGATAGTGTTGGCCCCCTTAAAAATAGTCTGGGTGAGATGGTGGATGAGGATGAGGAAAAAGCCAATATGCTAAATGACTTTTTTTCATCAGTATTTACACAAGAAAATCCCATGGCAGACAAAATGTCTAGTGATAAAAATTCCCAATTAAATGTCACCTGCTTAACCCAGCAGGAAGTGCGGCGGCGTCTACAAATCAATAAAATTGACAAATCTCCGGGCCCGGATGGGATACACCCTCGAGTACTGCAGGAATTAAGTACAGTCATTGATAGACCATTATTTTTAATCTTTAAAGACTCCATAATAACAGGCTCTGTGCCACAGGACTGGCGTATAGCAAATGTGGTGCCAATATTCAAAAAGGGGACAAAAACTGAACTCGGAAATTATAGGCCAGTAAGCTTAACCTCTACTGTGGGTAAAATCCTGGAGGGCATTCTAAGGGACGCTATACTGGAGTATCTGAAGAGGAATAACCTCATGACCCAGTATCAGCACGGGTTTACTAGGGACCGTTCATGTCAGACTAATTTGATCAGTTTCTATGAAGAGGTAAGTTCCGGATTGGACCAAGGGAACCCAGTGGATGTAGTGTATATGGACTTTTCAAAAGCTTTTGATAGGGTGCCACACAAGAGGTTGATACATAAAATGAGAATAATGGGGATAGGGGAAAATATGTGCAAGTGGGTTGAGAGCTGGCTCAGGGATAGGAAACAAAGGGTGGTTATTAATGGAGCACACTCGGACTGGGTAGCGGTTAGCAGTGGGGTACCACAGGGGTCAGTATTGGGCCCTCTTCTTTTTAACATATTTATTAATGACCTTGTAGGGGGCATTCGGAGTAAAATTTCAATATTTACAGATGACACTAAACTCTGCAGGGTAATCAATACAGAGGAGGACAATTTTATATTACAGGATGATTTATGTAAACTAGAAGCTTGGGCTGATAAATGGCAAATGAGCTTTAATGGAGATAAATGTAAGGTCATGCATCAAACAAATGAAATAACGATAAGATTGAAATAGCAATACAAGGTGTCCTCTTTATAATATTAATGTCCCTTTTACAAAGGTAGTACTCTCATTCTCGGGGTTTACCACGCAAGTTCTTCTTGTAGGTCAGGCCCTAGCGGGGTTTACCTGGCTTTCCCGCTAGTCTCCAAGTAATTTTGACGTAGTCTATTAGAGTACGTTGAGCCCTGACCCTTCCCGCTTCTATTCTCTAGTCGTCGCCTCCTTGCAGGTAACCGTGGCTTAACTGTCGATGTCAGTCTTTTGGAAATAAAGAGGAAAATACTGGACCTCGACTCCCGATGAGTGACGTGCGGTCTTTGAGCTTTGACCAGTGTAGGACATAGATCTTGACTGTCATAACCAGAATGTTGGGTTTTGTCAGCCGCAGTCTGGACCCATCAATTTAAATGAGCAAGTAAACTGATTAAAATCAACTTTAGGTTAATGTGAGAAGTGCAGAGTCAGACAAGAGGTACTTAGAACCTCCAATAATTGTAGACTTATAGCCCAGGAGACATGTTTATCCATTTAACTGTAGGTGTATAGCCCAAGAGTGGCATGTTCAGTAGGATTGGACCCATCAGATGGAGGTCACCTTGCCGTTGTTGATGGGCACACATGAATTGGCCAATTTATGTGCTAAAAACCTTCATTTTTTTAAGCACATCTTATTGAGTAATAATACAGCTTAGATATAATATGTTCAGTGTTTTCATATATTTTGGCCCTTACAGAGTGCTCCTGTGTTTTTTGCTTGTATATTATGCAGTTATTGCAGCTTGCACCTGTTCACACTAAGGAGGTGCTGGTCAGGTTTTTTACTAAAGTTTACCATTGAAGGATGTGACTGCATCCTAGTCTGACTTTGCACTCTTCCCATTAATCTAAAGGTACATTTCTTGTAGTCTGGTAGCTTTCAAATCAGGATCAGAGACAATTCTTGATACTCTCTTGACTTGGGACCTTGGAAGACTATCTTTTGTGGGTTTAGGGTGACAACTGTTGTAGAACAGAAGGCTATTACAATCAGTTGGTTTGGAGTATAAGTCCGTGTTTAAATTACCCAAGGAGTTTTTGAGGACTTTGGTGTCTAGAAAGGTGACTTCACTGTCATGGTAAGTAAGTGTGAAGGTAAGCTCCGGTCGGGTGGTGTTAATGGCATCGTAGAATTCCTGAAGGCTGGTGTGGTTCCCCTGCCAGATACAGAATATATCGTCGATATATCTGTACCAAATAAGTGCGTTTTGTTGAAAGATGGGGTTGGTATATACATATTCCCTCTCGAAGCGATCCGTGTACAGATTTGCTTATGCCGGGGCCACATTGGACCCCATGGCGGTGCCGCACGTCTGCACAAAGAAGTCATCCTCAAAGAGGAAGAAGTTCTCTCTGAGCACCAGGTTCAAGATGTCTACGCAGTGGTCATGTGTGTTCCTGTCAATGCCTGCTTCCTGTAATGTGAGTGAAACAGCTGTAACACCCCTATCATGTATATGTATAAGTATATAAGGGGACAATACAAATATCTCGCTGAGGATCTGTTTATACCAAGGAAGGTGACGGGCACAAGGGGGCATTCTTTGCGTCTGGAGGAGAGAAGGTTTTTCCACCAACATAGAAGAGGATTCTTTACTGCTAGGGCAGTGAGAATCTGGAATTGCTTGCCTGAGGAGGTGGTGATGGCGAACTCAGTCGAGGGGTTCAAGAGAGGCCTGGATGTCTTCCTGGAGCAGAACAATATTGTATCATACAATTATTAGGTTCTGTAGAAGGACGTAGATCTGGGGATTTATTATGATGGAATATAGGCTGAACTGGATGGACAAATGTCTTTTTTCGGCCTTACTAACTATGTTACTATGTTACTATGTTACTATGGTACTATGTATGATAGAGGTGTACAGGCTGTTGACATCTAAAGTACATAGGAGGCTGTCAGGAGGGATGTTAGAGATATTACGAATTCTGGATAGAAAATCACTGGTGTCAAGTATAAAGGATTTAGTCAACTTAGTGTAAGGTGTAAGTATTTTTTCCAGAAAATTAGAGAGGGGATTGAGCACTGAGTCGGTTGAAGCTACAATGGGGCGGCCAGGGGGATTCTGAAGATTTTTATGTATTTTTGGGAGAATATACAATACTGGAGTAACTTTTTTTTGGAAGTGCATTTGGACAGCAAGGTGGATCGCTGTTAAGGGAGAGAAAAAAAAATCTTTAAATCTTTAGCATAGCGAGTGTGAGCGAGCTGAGTGTGGCCTGAGCGTAAGTGTGGACGGCGGTAAGTGTGACTTGTGATTCAGTGAAGAGGTATTTGGAAAGCCTTTAACAAATACCTGTGTGAATTGGTGTGAGTTGCTGAATTGGGGGTAGCTATATTCATAAGGGGTTAACTTAGGGTGGGGGCTCATAATTAAGGGTTTATAAGGGGCAGCTGTTTGGGGCTCCAGTCCTTTTTGGAAGTGCATTTGGACAGCAAGGTGGATTGCTGTTAAGGGAGAGAAAGAAAAAAAATCTTTAAATCTTTAGCATAGCGAGTGTGAGCGAGCTGAGTGTGGCCTGAGCGTAAGTGTGGACGGCGGTAAGTGTGACTTGTGATTCAGTGACTTTGGAGTCAGGGAGTTTCCAAGGGAGGAATTACTGAATTGCTGTCTGATTTTTATTAATACTTTGTATTTATTTTTTATTTTTTTTATTGAACTGTTCTGTCTGGTGCAATCCCCATTAAGAAATGTGCTCCACTCTTGTTAATGCCATCCAGTGCACATCTTGCCACATGTATGCAATCCTTGAGCAGCCGATCGAGGGTGCATACTGCTGTGCGAGATGTGAGCATGTTGTGCATTTGGAAACCCAGATTCTGACTCTAAATGTGCAGCTGGCAACACTGAGATCCATAGACAATATGGAGAGGAGTCTTCTGCTCACGGAGCAGACGCTAAATGGGACAGATGAGGGGGGGGATGGTGGGATGGAGCTGCAGGATGGTGAAGTAGCAAGCTGGGTGACAGTTAGGAAGCGGGGTAGAGGGAAGAGTGCCAGGGAGGCTAGTCCTGACCTGGCACACCCCAATAAGTTTGCTAAGTTGGCAGATGAGGGGGGTGCCAGTACAGGGGTAGCACTGCTGCAGCCAGGCATGTCCTCTGAAAGCCGGAGGAGTGACTGCTCCAGTAAGGAGGGAAATAGGAGAGCAGGGCAGGCCAGACAGGTGCTGGTAGTGGGAGACTCAATTATTAGGGGAACAGATAGGGCAATCTGTCACAAAGACAGGGATCGTCGAACGGTGTGCTGCCTACCTGGCGCTCGAGTCCGACACATCGCTGATCGGGTGGACAGATTATTGGAAGGGGCTGGTGAGGACCCAGCGGTCATGGTGCACATTGGCACTAATGACAAAGTTAGAGGTAGGTGGAAGGTCCTTAAAGATGATTTCAGGGAATTAGGCTGCAAGCTGAAAGCAAGGACCTCCAACGTGGTATTTTCCGAAATACTGCCGGTACCACGTGCCACGCCAGAGAGGCAACGGGAGATTAGGGAGGTTAATAAGTGGCTCAAGAATTGGTGTAGGAAGGAGGGGTTTGGGTTCCTGCAGAACTGGGCCGACTTCTCAGTTGGCTACAGACTCTACGCTAGGGACGGGCTGCACCTCAATGGGGAGGGTGCAGCTGTGCTGGGGGAGAGAATGGCTAGAAGGTTGGAGGAGTGTTTAAACTAGGAATTGGGGGGGAGGGTATTCATTTTATAGGAGGGGAAGATAGTGCAGACAGAGACCTGGGCACAAATAAGGAAGTTGGGGGTGGCGGTGGCATGGGGGGTGGGGTCAGAACAGTTAATAATTTAAGAAATAGAAGTACAGAGAGGAACATAAAGTGCATGTATACTAATGCCAGAAGCCTCGCCAACAAAATGGACGAATTAGAACTAATGTTGTTGGAGCATAATTATGACATGGTGGGGATATCTGAAACGTGGCTGGATGAGAGCTATGACTGGGCTGTTAACTTGCAGGGCTATAGCCTGTTCAGAAATGACCGTACAGATAAGCGAGGGGGAGGGCTGGGTCTATATGTAAAATCGTCCTTAAAACCCATCCTGCGCGATAATATAGGTGAATTTAATGAAAATGTAGAATCCCTGTGGGTGGAGATAGGGGGAGGGGGAAAAAATAATAAATTACTGATAGGGGTTTGTTATAAATCTCCAAAAATAATGGAAGCAATGGAGAATATCCTCGTAAAGCAAATAGATGAAGCTGCGACTCAAGGAGAAGTCATTATTATGGGGGACTTCAACTACCCTGAAATAGATTGGGGAACAGAAACCTGCAGTTCCAGCAAAGGTAATCGGTTTTTGACAACTATGAGAGACAATTACCTTTCACAACTGGTTCAGGACCCAACAAGAAAGGGGGCACTGCTAGACCTAATATTAACCAACAGGCCAGACCGCATATCAAATATAAGGGTTGGGGGTCACTTGGGAAATAGCGATCACAAAATAATAAGTTTTCATGTATCCTTTAAAAAGATGTGTAGTAGAGGGGTTACAAGGACACTAAACTTCAGGAGGGCAAATTTCCAACGGATGAGAGAGGATCTTGGTGCAATTAACTGGGACGATATCCTGAGACACAAAAATACACAAAGAAAATGGGAGCCGTTTATTAGCATCCTGGATAGGACCTGTGCACAGTATATACCGTATGGGAATAAACATACTAGAAATAGGAGGAAACCAATATGGCTAAATAGAGCTGTAAGGGGCACAATAAGTGACAAAAAGAAAGCATTTAGAGAATTAAAGGAAGTAGGTAGTGAGGAGGCATTAAATAAATACAGAAAATTAAATAAATTCTGTAAAAAGCAAATCAAGGCAGCAAAGATTGAGACAGAGAGACTCATTGCCAGAGAGAGTAAAAATAATCCTAAAATATTCTTTAACTACATAAATAGTAAGAAACTAAAAAATGATAGTGTTGGCCCCCTTAAAAATAGTCTGGGTGAGATGGTGGATGAGGATGAGGAAAAAGCCAATATGCTAAATGACTTTTTTTCATCAGTATTTACACAAGAAAATCCCATGGCAGACAAAATGTCTAGTGATAAAAATTCCCAATTAAATGTCACCTGCTTAACCCAGCAGGAAGTGCGGCGGCGTCTACAAATCAATAAAATTGACAAATCTCCGGGCCCGGATGGGATACACCCTCGAGTACTGCAGGAATTAAGTACAGTCATTGATAGACCATTATTTTTAATCTTTAAAGACTCCATAATAACAGGCTCTGTGCCACAGGACTGGCGTATAGCAAATGTGGTGCCAATATTCAAAAAGGGGACAAAAACTGAACTCGGAAATTATAGGCCAGTAAGCTTAACCTCTACTGTGGGTAAAATCCTGGAGGGCATTCTAAGGGATGCTATACTGGAGTATCTGAAGAGGAATAACCTCATGACCCAGTATCAGCACGGGTTTACTAGGGACCGTTCATGTCAGACTAATTTGATCAGTTTCTATGAAGAGGTAAGTTCCGGATTGGACCAAGGGAACCCAGTGGATGTAGTGTATATGGACTTTTCAAAAGCTTTTGATAGGGTGCCACACAAGAGGTTGATACATAAAATGAGAATAATGGGGATAGGGGAAAATATGTGCAAGTGGGTTGAGAGCTGGCTCAGGGATAGGAAACAAAGGGTGGTTATTAATGGAGCACACTCGGACTGGGTAGCGGTTAGCAGTGGGGTACCACAGGGGTCAGTATTGGGCCCTCTTCTTTTTAACATATTTATTAATGACCTTGTAGGGGGCATTCGGAGTAAAATTTCAATATTTGCAGATGACACTAAACTCTGCAGGGTAATCAATACAGAGGAGGACAATTTTATATTACAGGATGATTTATGTAAACTAGAAGCTTGGGCTGATAAATGGCAAATGAGCTTTAATGGAGATAAATGTAAGGTCATGCACTTGGGTAGAAGTAATAAGATGTATAATTATGTGCTTAATTCTAAAACTCTGGGCAAAACCGTCAATGAAAAAGATCTGGGTGTATGGGTGGATGACAAACTCATATTCATGGGCCAGTGTCAGGCAGGTGCTACAAAGGCAAATAATATAATGGGATGCATTAAAAGAGGCATAGATGCTCATGAGGAGAATATAATTTTACCTCTATACAAGTCACTAGTTCGACCACACTTAGAATACTGTGCACAGTTCTGGTCTCCGGTGTTTAAGAAAGACATAGCTGAACTGGAGCGGGTGCAGAGAAGAGCGACCAAGGTTATTAGAGGACTGGGGGGTCTGCAATACCAAGATAGGTTATTACACTTGGGGCTATTTAGTTTGGAAAAACGAAGACTAAGGGGTGATCTTATTTTAATGTATAAATATATGAGGGGACAGTACAAAGACCTTTCTGATGATCTTTTTAATCATAGACCTGAAACAGGGACAAGGGGGCATCCTCTGCGTTTGGAGGAAAAAAGGTTTAAGCATAATAACAGACGCGGATTCTTTACTGTAAGAGCAGTGAGACTATGGAACTCTCTGCCGTATGATGTTGTAATGAGTGATTCATTACTTAAATTTAAGAGGGGACTGGATACCTTTCTGGAAAAGTATAATGTTACAGGGTATATACACTAGATTCCTTGATAGGGCGTTGATCCAGGGAACTAGTCTGATTGCCGTATGTGGAGTCGGGAAGGAATTTTTTTCCCCAATGTGGAGCTTACTCTTTGCCACATGGGTTTTTTTTTTGCCTTCCTCTGGATCAACATGTTAGGGCATGTTAGGTTAGGCTATGGGTTGAACTAGATGGACATATAGTCTTCCTTCAACCTTAATAACTATGTAACTATGTAACTATGTAACTGGATGATGGTTAGTGAGGTAGGTTTTGGTTTTGCCGTCTATGGTACCTAGGCTCATGTATTTGTCAATTACAGTATTGATCTTCCGCTGTATAGAATATGTGGTGTCCCCCTGGAGCTTTCTGTAGGTACCTGTATCGGATAGTTGGCGTCTTATTTCGGTGACATAGTAGTGTTTATTCATGATAACAATGGCTCCCCCCTTGTCCGCTGGTTTTATTACGATGTTTCTATTCTCACTCAGTGTGTCTAACGCTTGTTTTTCTGAGGAGCTAAGGTTATGTCGGACTGGGAAGAGACCAAGGCGTTGTTCATGTACAGTCTCCCTGATATCTCTATCAAGGAGGTCGATGAAAGTTTCCACTGCATGATTAGATTTAGGTGGGACGAAGGTGCTAGGATTCCTCAGGCCTAATGATCCTAAGGTAATACCAGCTTCTTCCCTCTGACTAGGTGTAGTGCCCAATCTATTGACTACTGAATAGGGAAGTTCATTGAAATGTACCTTTAGTCTTATATTCCTATAAAACCGTTGAAGATCCCTTTCTAATTGAAAAGAATCCCATTTGGGAGTAGGGCAGAAGGATAGGCCCATATTCAAGACTTTAAGTTCTAGAGGAGAAAGGGTGTAATCAGAGATGTTTACCACAGAGTTTGGACTCCTACCTGAGACCTCAATGTCATGTGTCGATCCCCGTTTCTTCTTCCTTCCCCTCCTTGTGGGCGCGCGGCTTGTCCTAAAAAACGCAGTGCTATAGCTTGGGCCCCACCAGTCTCGCTGCCGGATCCTGCAGATGATCCCCCGGCTGTCGAGGAGCCCCCTGAGGGGTAGTTGCCTCCTGGTGTGCGTCGGTATCTTGATCTTGGTCAGCGGGGAGCCGTATCCTCCCATCGGTACACTTTGTTAGATAAATAGTCCTGTGTCCCTTTGAAATTTTGTGCGTTTCCTCTCTTCCAAGGACCGTTGGTAGGAAACGAGGCTGGCGTCTATTTTATTCTTGAGAGAAGAAAGTTCGGTGGTATTTAAAGTAGCAGTAAGTTGGGTTTCAATACTTTCAATTTTCTCTTCAGTACTTTTCATAGCCTCTTGTAGGTATTCAATGGTCAATAGTATTATGTCGAAGGAACATTTGTTTAGAATTTTTTGGAATGTGGCACAATATTTCTCATTATCTGAGAATAATGTGGGACGTAAATTGCAGCGTAGACCACGAGGTATCCTGGCCTGTCGGTGGTATTCTCCTAATGTTGCACAATGTAAATCATAGCTAATGAGCTTCTTTCTCTCCTTTTCCCAATCCCTCGATTTTACATCTTTGCTTGGTAGATGAAGAAAATCAGTTTTAGTCTTTATCTTTGATAGAATGGTAGAACCTGTAGATTCGTCGTAAACATATGTCTCAGCTGACATGGATTCGATTGGTGCTTATAGCTTACGAAACAAGTAACTGTAGAGGAGAAATGAAAGCTAGCACTCAATCAGTGCAGTTCACGGTGCCAGTGAACGGGATATTTAATCCCACACGTCATAAAGTCAGAAGAAATCACTGCACTCATTTGGTTTTCAAATGCATTAATCAATAAGTTTATTTGATTTGAATCAGTGGAGAGAGGTACTAGGCGAATTGACGTTTCGGCCAACCCGTGGCCTTGTTCACAAAATCGCTGTAACAAGCAAAGGACAAAACAATATTACAAACAAAAAATATATATGCATATTTACAATTATACATAAAGGAAAAATCCATATCAAGATCATTTCGCTGTCATTTACATATTTTGTAAAGATTTAAGACTAAAAAATTGTGTTACACAACGGAGGGAAGTTATATTGGAATTTTAATAAACAGTACTGGAGGAAGAACATACCCTGTTAGAGCTCTGTTGCATATAAAGAAAGGACCCTTTACGTTTGGTGAGTCAGATAAAGTGGTGTAGAAGTACAACCTGAAAAGAACAATGTAGCGTAAGGTAGCAGCTAAAACCCTATATCCACCAGATAGAGAGCCTGCATAGACCCCATAGGCTTATCTAGTAGTACAGAACGGGTGTCCCCTGGATAACATCTATATAGTATAGTGTTGACTATAGTTCCCTACTTAAGCGCCCAGTTACATACATCCCTACCCCAAGTGAGTAGTACATAATAGAGATACTGACCTAGCTGATATGCTAGAGAACGTATGCCCATGCACAAAAGCCGTATCTGCGGCTGGAACGAGACTTGTGGCTGAAATATATATATACATATACACATATATGAGGATGAGGCACAACTGTGTGTACTGGCTTGACTGTGAAACATACGAAGTCATTGCATAGGGTATGCTGCCAGTGGATAGAGGAATACCGTCCCTGTCATAAGAGATGATAGTACAGGCTAAAGTAACTTATCGTAGTGATGTTCTACTTATCTGCTGATTGCGCTGGAGTCTCACATTTCTGTTGTCTGTGCAGGCAAGGGGCAAGCGTTGGTGGCGTAGTGGAGGAAGCTGACACAGTCCTGTGTTGTGAATTCTGTGGCAGAGCTCCCTCCTGTGGTCACAGGTGGTACTTCGGCTGATTCTCTCTGTGAGCTTCTGTTGGTGGAGGGAAGTGGTACTGCGGCTTCTGAGTTTCCTCCCTCAGGTGATCTGGTGAGGTCGTTAGGTGCTTCTCTACTTAACTCCACCTAATGCTTTGATCCTGGCTTCCTGTCAATGTTCCAGTGTTGGACTTGCTTTTCCCTGGATCATTCCTGTGGCCTGCTGCTCTGCATAGCTAAGTTCTTCTTTGCTATTTGTTTGCTATTTTTTCTGTCCAGCTTGTCTAATTTGTTGCTGGAAGCTCTGGGACGCAAAGGGTGTACCTCCGTGCCGTTAGTTCGGTACGGAGGGTCTTTTTGCCCCCTTTGCGTGGTTTTCTTTAGGGTTTTGTGTAGACCGCAAAGTTACCTTTTCTATCCTCGATCTGTTAAGAAAGTCGGGCCTCACTTTGCTGAATCTATTTCATCTCTACGTTTGTCTTTTCATCTTAACTCACAGTCATTATATGTGGGGGGCTGCCTTTTCCTTTGGGGTATTTCTCTGAGGCAAGGTAGGCTTATTTTCTATCTTCAGGCTAGTTAGTTTCTCAGGCTGTGCCGAGTTGCATAGGCAGAGTTAGTCGCAATCCACGGCTGCCTCTAGTGTTGTTTGGAGAGGATTAGGGATTGCGGTCTGCAGAGTTCCCACGTCGCAGAGCTCGTTCTATGATTTTGGGTTATTGTCAGATCACTGTATGTGCTCTGACCGCTATGTCCATTGTAGTACTGAATTGCCTTTCATAACAGTCCTGTGTCGCGGCGGTGGAGCAGCTCAGTATGATTAATGGTGCCCGGCGTTTTATCTGCTTCCCCGGCCGGTCATGTGACCGGAAGTTCAAGGGGACGCCGGCGCCTGCGCATGAGAGTTACTCCTACTGTTGTAAGGGTTGGCAGATCGGCGCTTGCGCAGTTCTTACTGTTGTGTGTGGGACCAAACTGGAGCCTGGCACATAATATCGGGCAGAGCGCTTATGTGTGGAAACGGAAAAGCGGCGCCTGTGCGTTGTATTATGTGGCCCCACTAGTTGGCGCTAGCGTGCTCGACCAAACCGGCACCTGCGCACAACATATCGGGCAGAGCGCTTGTATATAGAAGCAAAAATATAACGCCTGCGCGTTTGTGGAATGTGGCTCCACTAGTCTGCACTAGCATGCTCGATAGTGCCTGTGTTAGTTAATGCCTGTGTTAGATGTCTCCCAGTGTGTATCCAACGGTATGGGGCCTAAATAAACCCTCTTATCTAAAGAAAGGGGAGAGGGGGAAAAAAGGGAGATGGCTAGATAGTAGCAGGCATTCTATCGGGGTGTAACAGGCACTAATCCTAGCGAGCCCCCTGCTGTACAAGAAGCACATCACCATAATACATATAATCACATTTGATACAGTGTAATGACATTTATAATGGTAGGAGTCCAAACTTAAAAAAAGGGAATACATAAGAAATAAAAGAAAAGAAATGAAATAAAAGAAATGAAATGGAAAAGAACAACACCTGACAAAATGAAAAAATGAAAGTTAATAAAAATAAGCGAAAAGAATGAACTGACCACTGAAAAAGCTAAATGATGATAATTGATGATATAAAAAATGAAAAAAATGAAAAAAATGAAAAAATAATAAAATAATAAATAAAATGAAAAAATGAAACCAATGAAAAAATTTAAAAAATTGAAAAAAATGGGGAACTAATATAAGGAAACTTATATAAAGACTACTGGGGTATGCGTCTTACCATCCAAAACGCATTTACCATAGAGGTTGATTGTGCAAAAGGTCAATTGGCCTATATAGGAGAAAAATTAAGTTAGCCAGTCTATCTCGCGGTTCAAGCCACGTGGATGTAAGGTGTCGAGTGTGTATATCCAAAAGGTCTCTCGCTGTTTTAATAATTTAACATGATTCCCTCCTCGCCTAGGACGGGGGACCTTCTCTATGACTTGGAATCTTAATTGTGCTACGTTGTGGTTGGCTTCTTTGAAGTGAAGGGGGAGGGGGAACCACACTTTCCCACAGCGAATAGTCGATTTATGGTTAGAGATCCGATCTCTAACCGCTTGGGTGGTCTCCCCCACATAAAGTAACCCGCAAGGGCACTTTATGATATAAACCACAAAATTTGTTTCACACGTGTAACAGTCCTTGATTTTATATGATTTGCCTGTCCGTGGGTGTACCACTTCACTACCCTTAATCACATTTGAGCAGCTCATGCAGCCCAAACACGGAAAGGTCCCTGTACGTTTCTGACCAGAAAGCGTTCTATGTGCCAGTGTTTTTTGATTGCCTAGGTCTGCTTTGACGACCCTGTCCTTTATGTTCTTGGGCCTTCTGGTGCACATCAGAGGGGTTCTTTGAATATGGGAATGGTAGGGTACGCTTTATTTAAAAGTGGCCAATGTGCCCTGATTAGATTATGTATTCTACGCATTGTAGGATGGTGACTATGCACAAATGGGAGTCTAGGATTTTTTTGAATTTTAATTGTATCATTCTCCGTTTCATTAAGAACCCTAGTGGACTCAGTATTAAGAAGGTCAACGGGGTAATTGCGGGCCCTAAATTTATTAGACATTTCTTGTAGTCTGGTAGCTTTCAAATCAGGATCAGAGACAATTCTTGATACTCTCTTGAATTGGGACCTTGGAAGACTATCTTTCGTGGATTTAGGGTGACAACTGTTGTAGAGCAGATGGCTATTACAATCAGTTGGTTTGGAGTATAAGTCCGTGTTTAAATTACCCAAGGAGTTTTTGAGGACTTTGGTGTCTAGAAAGGTGACTTCACTGTCATGGTAAGTAAGTGTGAAGGTAAGCTCCGGTCGGGTGGTGTTAATGGCATCATAGAATTCCTGAAGGCTGGTGTGGTTCCCCTGCCAGATACAAAATATATCGTCGATATATCTGTACCAAATAAGTGCGTTTTGTTGAAAGATGGGGTTGGTATATACATATTCCCTCTCGAAACGATCCATGTACAGATTTGCGTTTGCCGGGGCCACATTGGACCCCATGGCGGTGCCGCACGTCTGCACAAAGAAGTCATCCTCAAAGAGGAAGAAGTTCTGTCTGAGCACCAGGTTCAAGAGGTCTACGCAGAGGTCATGTGTGTTCCTGTCAATGCCTGCTTCCTGTAATGTGAGTGAAACAGCTGTAACACCCCTATCATGTACGATAGAGGTGTACAGGCTGTTGACATCTAAAGTACATAGGAGGCTGTCAGGAGGGATGTTAGAGATATTACGAATTCTGGATAGAAAATCACTTGTGTCAAGTATAAAGGATTTAGTCAACTTAGTGTAAGGTGTAAGTATTTTTTCCAGAAATTTAGAGAGGGGATTGAGCACTGAGTCGGTTGAAGCTACAATGGGGCGGCCTGCTATGGACCTGGTGGTTAGGAGCACCCGGAACGACCTGATGGTTAAACTCACACAGGACAAGCTCTGGGAAGTGGGAGCTCTGCTCACCGCAACCCCTAATCCTATTACACAACTAGAAATAGCCGTGGAGTGTACCTAACACTGCCTAGACGCCTCTTCACAGCCTAAGAGCTAACTAGCCCTAAAGATAGAAAATAAAGCCTACATTGCCTCAGAGAAATTCCCCAAAGGAAAAGGCAGCCCCCCACATATATTGACTGTGAGTTAAGATGAAAGTCAAAAACACAGAAATGAAACAGGTTTCAGCAAAGGGAGGCCAGACTTACTAAACAGACTGAGGATAGGAAAGGTATCTTTGCGGTCAGCACAAAAAACTACAAAAAGACCACGCAGAGTGTGCAAAAAGACCTCCGCACCGACTCACGGTGCGGAAGTGCCACTCTGCATCCCAGAGCTTCCAGCTAGCAAGGCAAAATCATGATAGCAAGCTGGACAAGGAACCAATGAACAAATAATAAACTAGCAGGGACTTAGCTTCTGCTGGAGTAGACAGGTCACCAGAAAGATCCAAGAGCGAACTGAACCAGTACAAGAACATTGTCAGCTGGCATGGAGTAACGATCTGAGTGGAGTTAAATAGAGCAGCCAGCCAAAGAATAAACTATGTCACCTGTGGAAGGAACCTCAGAAGCAGCAGCTCCACTCACAGCCACCAGAGGGAGTCCATGGACAGAACTCGCCGAAGTACCATTCATGAACACAGGAGGGCGTTTGATAACAGAATTCACAACAGTACCCCCCCCCCTTGAGGAGGGGTCACCGAACCATCACCAGAGCCCCCAGGCTGATCAGGACGAGCCAAATGAAAGGCACGAACTAGATCGGCAGCATGAACATCAGAGGCAAAAACCCAGGAATTATCTTCCTGACCATAACCCTTCCACTTGACCAGGTACTGGAGTTTCCGTCTTGAAATACGAGAATCCAAAATCTTCTCCACCACATACTCCAACTCCTCCTCGACCAACACCGGGGCAGGAGGATCAACGAAGGGAACCATAGGCGCCACGTATCTCTGCAATAACGACCTATGGAACACATTATGGATGGCAAAAGAAGCTGGAAGAGCCAAACGAAATGACACAGGATTAAGAACTTCAGAAATCTTATACGGACCAATGAAACGAGGCTTAAACTTAGGAGAGGAAACCTTCATAGGAACATAACGAGACGACAACCAAACCAAATCCCCAACACGAAGTCGGGGACCAACACAGCCCTGGTGGTTAGCGAAACGTTGAGCCTTGTCCTGGGACAATGTCAAATTGTCCACCACATGAGTCCAAATCTGCTGCAACCTGTCCACCACAGTATCCACACCAGGACAGTCCGAAGGCTCAACCTGCCCTGAAGAGAAACGAGGATGGAAACCAGAATTACAGAAAAAAGGTGAAACCAAAGTAGCCGAGCTGGCCCGATTATTAAGGGCGAACTCAGCCAAAGGCAAGAAGGACACCCAATCATCCTGATCAGCAGAAACAAAGCATCTCAGATATGTTTCCAAAGTCTGATTAGTTCGTTCGGTTTGGCCATTTGTCTGAGCATGGAAAGCCGAAGAAAAAGACAAATCAATGCCCATCTTAGCACAAAAGGACCGCCAAAACCTCGAAACAAACTGGGAACCTCTGTCCGAGACGATGTTCTCCGGAATGCCATGCAAACAAACCACATGCTGGAAAAACAATGGCACCAAATCAGAGGAGGAAGGCAATTTAGACAAGGGTACCAAATGGACCATCTTAGAGAAGCGATCACAAACCACCCAAATGACCGACATCCTTTGAGAGACAGGGAGATCTGAAATAAAATCCATGGAAATATGCGTCCAGGGCCTCTTCGGGACCGGCAAGGGCAAAAGCAACCCACTGGCACGAGAACAGCAGGGCTTAGCCCAAGCACAAGTCCCACAGGACTGCACAAAAGAACGCACATCCCGTGACAAAGAAGGCCACCAAAAGGATCTAGCCACCAAATCTCTGGTACCAAAGATTCCAGGATGACCAGCCAACACCGAACAATGAACCTCAGAGATAACTCTACTAGTCCATCTATCAGGGACAAACAGTTTCTCCCCTGGACAACGGTCAGGTCTATCAGCCTGAAACTTCTGCAGCACGCGCCGCAAATCAGGGGAGATGGCAGACAAAATTACCCCCTCTTTGAGAATACCCGCCGGCTCAGGAACACCCGGAGAGTCAGGCACAAAACTCCTTGACAGGGCATCAGCCTTCACATTCTTAGAGCCCGGAAGGTACGAAACCACAAAATCAAAACGGGAGAAAAATAGCGACCATCGAGCCTGTCTAGGATTCAACCGTTTGGCAGACTCGAGATAAGTCAAATTCTTGTGATCCATCAAGACCACCATGCGATGCTTGGCTCCTTCAAGCCAATGTCGCCACTCCTCGAATGCCCACTTCATGGCCAACAACTCTCGATTGCCAACATCATAATTGCGCTCAGCAGGCGAGAATTTTCTAGAAAAGAAGGCACATGGTTTCATCACCGAGCCATCAGGACTTCTTTGCGACAAAACAGCCCCTGCTCCAATCTCAGAAGCATCAACCTCGACCTGAAACGGGAGCGAAACATCTGGCTGGCACAACACAGGGCAGAAGAAACTCCTGAAAAGCCTCTACAGCCGCAGAGGACCAATTGACCACATCAGCACCTTTCTTGGTCAAATCAGTCAACGGTTTAGCAACACTAGAAAAATTAGTGATGAAGCAACGGTAAAAATTAGCAAAGCCCAGGAACTTCTGCAGGCTCTTCACAGATGTCGGCTGAGTCCAATCATAAATGGCCTGGACTTTAACAGGGTCCATCTCGATAGTAGAAGGGGAAAAAATGAAACCCAAAAATGAAACCTTCTGAACTCCAAAGAGACATTTTGACCCCTTCACAAACAAGGAATTCGCACAAAGGACCTGAAACACCATCCTGACCTGCTTCACATGAGACTCCCAATCATCCGAAAAGACCCAAATATCATCCAAATATACAATCATGAATCTATCCAGGTACTTTCGGAAGATGTCATGCATAAAGGACTGAAACACAGATGGAGCATTAGAAAGCCCGAATGGCATAACCAGGTACTCAAAATGGCCCTCGGGCGTATTAAATGCTGTTTTCCATTCATCGCCCTGTTTTATTCGCACAAGATTATACGCCCCTCGAAGATCTATCTTGGTGAACCAACTAGCCCCCTTAATCTGAGCAAACAAATCAGACAGCAGCAGCAAAGGGTACTGAAATTTGACTGTGATCTTATTAAGAAGGCGGTAATCAATACAAGGTCTCAAAGAGCCATCCTTCTTGGCCACAAAAAAGAACCCTGCTCCCAACGGTGATGACGACAGGCGAATATGACCTTTCTCCAAGGATTCCTTTATATAACTCCGCATAGCGGCGTGCACTGGCACAGATAAATTAAACAGTCGGCCCTTAGGAAACTTACTACCAGGAATCAAATTAATACACAATCGCAATCCCTATGAGGAGGTAGGGCACCGGATTTGGGCTCTTCAAATACATCCCGATAATCTGACAAAAACTCAGGGACTTCAGAAGGAGTGGAAGGCGAAATTGACAGCAATGGAACATCACCATGTACCCCCTGACAACCCCAGCCGGACACAGACATAGATTTCCAATCCAATACTGGATTATGGACCTGTAGCCATGGCAACCCCAAAACGACCACATCATGCACATTATGCAACACCAAAAAGCGAATATCCTCCTGATGTGCAGGAGCCATGCACATGGTCAATTGAGTCCAGTACTGAGGCTTATTGTTGGCCAAAGGCGTAGCATCAATTCCTCTCAATGGAATAGGATACTGCAAGGGCTCCAAGAAAAAAACACAGCGCCTGGCAAACTCCAAGTCCATCAAATTCAGGGCAGCGCCTGAATTCACAAATGCCATAACAGAATAGGACGACAGAGAGCAAATCAGAGTAACGGACAAAAGAAATTTAGACTGTACCGTACCAATGGTGGCAGACCTAGCGAACCGCTTAGTGCGCTTAGGACAATCGGAGATAGCATGAGTGGAATCACCACAGTAAAAACACAGCCCATTCCGACGTCTGTGTTCTTGCCGTTCAGCTCTGGTCAAAGTCCTATCACATTGCATAGGTTCAGGCCTACGCTCAGAGAACACCGCCAAATGGTGCACAGTTTTGCGCTCACGCAAGCGCCGATCGATCTGAATGGCCAAGGACATAGACTCATTCAGACCAGCAGGCGTGGGAAATCCCACCATGACATCCTTAAGGGCTTCAGAAAGACCCTCTCTGAAAATTGCCGCCAGGGCACACTCATTCCACTGAGTAAGCACAGACCACTTTCTAAACTTCTGACAGTACACCTCCACTTCATCCTAACCCTGACACAAAACCAGCAAGATTTTCTCTGCCTGATCCACTGAATTTGGTTCATCATAAAGCAATCCAAGAGCCAGAAAAAACGCATCTACATCACGCAATGCAGGATCTCCTGGCGCAAGGGAAAATGCCCAGTCTTGAGGGTCACCACGCAACAAAGAAATAATGATTTTTACTTGTTGAATGGGGTCACCAGAGGAGCGGGGTTTCAAAGCTAGAAACAGTTTACAATTATTTTTGAAATTCAGGAGCTTAGATCTATCCCCAAAAAACAAATCAGGAATTGGAATTCTAGGCTCCAACATCGGATTCTGAACCACAAAATCTTGAATGTTTTGCACCCTTGCAGTGAGATGATCCACACTAGAGGACAGACCTTGAATGTCCATATCTACACCTGTGTCCTGAACCACCCAGAGGTTAAGGGGAAAAGAAAGACAAAACACACTGCAGAGAAAAAAAAATGGTCTCAAAACTTCTCTTATCCCTCTATTGAGATGCATTAATACTTTGGGCCAGCTGTACTGTTATGGACCTGGTGGTTAGGAGCACCCGGAACGACCTGATGGTTAAACTCACACAGGACAAGCTCTGGGAAGTGGGAGCTCTGCTGAACGCAACCCCTAATCCTATCACACAACTAGAAATAGCCGTGAAGCGTACCTAACACTGCCTAAACGCCTCTTCACAGCCTAAGAGCTAACTAGCCCTAAAGATAGCAAATAAAGCCTACCTTGCCTCAGAGAAATTCCCCAAAGGAAAAGGCAGCCCCCCACATATATTGACTGTGAGTTAAGATGAAAGTCACAAACACAGAAATGAAACAGGTTTCAGGAAAGGGAGGCCAGACTTACTAAACAGACTGAGGATAGGAAAGGTATCTTTGCGGTCAGCACAAAAAACTACAAAAAGACCACGCAGAGTGTGCAAAAAGACCTCCGCACCGACTCACGGTGTGGAGGTGCCACTCTGCAGTCCTAGAGCTTCCAGCTAGCAAGGCAAAATCATGATAGCAAGCTGGACAAGGAAACAATGAACAAATAATAAACTAGCAGGGACTTAGCTTCTGCTGGAGTAGACAGGTCACCAGAAAGATCCAAGAGCGAACTGAACCAGTACAAGAACATTGACAGCTGGCATGGAGTAACGATCTGAGTGGAGTTAAATAGAGCAGCCAGCCAAAGAATAAACTACGTCACCTGTGGAAGGAACCTCAGAAGCAGCAGCTCCACTCACAGCCACCAGAGGGAGTCCATGGACAGAACTCGCTGAAGTACCATTCATGACCACAGGAGGGAGTTCGATAACAGAATTCACAATAGCGGCCAAGGGGATTCTGAAGATTTTTATGTATTTTCGGGAGAATATACAATACTGGAGTAACTGGATGATGGTTAGTGAGGTAGGTTTTGGTTTTGCTGTCTATGGTACCTAGGCTCATGTATTTGTCAATTACAGTATTGATCTTCCGCTGTATAGAATATGTGGGGTCCCCCTGGAGCTTTCTGTAGGTACCTGTATCGGATAGTTGGCGTCTTATTTCGGTGACATAGTGGTGTTTATTCATGATAACAATGGCTCCCCCCTTGTCCGCTGGTTTTATTACGATGTTTCTATTCTCACTCAGTGTGTCTAATGCTTGTTTTTCTGAGGAGCAAAGGTTATGTCGGACTGGGAAGAGACCAAGGCGTTGTTCATGTATAGTCTCCCTGATATCTCTATCAAGGAGGTCGATGAAAGTTTCCACTGCATGATTAGATTTAGGTGGGACGAAGGTGCTAGGATTCCTCAGGCCTAATGATCCTAAGGTAATACCAGCTTCTTCCCTCTGACTAGGTGTAGTGCCCAATCTATTGACTACTGAATAGGGAAGTTCATTAAAATGTACCTTAAGGGTACCGTCACACACTGGCATTTTGATCGCTACGACGGTACGATTCGTGACGTTCCAGCGATATCCTTACGATCTCGCTGTGTCTGACACGCTCCTGCAATCAGGGACCCCGCTGAGAATCGTACGTCGTAGCAGATCGTTTGAAACTTTCTTTCGTCGCTGGATCACCCGCTGACATCGCTGAATCAGCGTGTGTGACGCCGATTCAGCGATGTCTTCACTGGTAACCAGGGTAAACATCGGGTTACTAAGTGCAGGGCCGCGCTTAGTAACCCGATGTTTACCCTGGTTACCAGCGTAAACATAAAAAAAACAAACACTACATACTTACCTTCAGCTGACTTTCCCCGGCGCTCTGCTTCTCTGCACTCCTGCATCCTGTGTCAGCGCCAGCCAGCCAGAAAGCACAGCGGTGATGTCACCGCTGTGCTTTCCGGCCGCTGTGCTCACAGTCAGTGCAGGAAAGCACATCGCCGGGGACAGACAGCGGTAGGTAAGTATGTAGTGTTTGTTTTTTTTACTTTTACGATGGTAACCAGGGTAAACATCGGGTTACTAAGCGCGGCCCTACGCTTAGTAACCCGATGTTTACCCTGGTTACCAGGGGACTTCGGGATCGTTGGTCGCTGGAGAGCTGTCTGTGTGACAGCTCTCCAGAGACCAAACAGCGACGCTGCAGTGATCGACATCGTTGTTGTATCGCTGCAGCGTCGTTTCAGTGTGACGGAACCTTTAGTCTTTAGTCTCCGTGTTTAGGCTGCATGAGCTGCTCAAATGTGATTAAGGGTAGTGAAGTGGTACACCCACGGACAGGCAAATCATATACAATCAAGAACTATTACACGTGTGAAACAAATTTTGTGGTTTATATCATAAAGTGCCCTTGCGGGTTACTTTATGTGGGGGAGACCACCCAAGCGGTTAGAGATCGGATCTCTAACCATAAATCGACTATTCGCTGTGGCAAAGTGTGGCTCCCCCTCCCCCTTCACTTCAAAGAAGCCAACCACAACGTAGCACAATTAAGATTCCAAGTCATAGAGAAGGTCCCCCGTCCTAGGCGAGGAGGGAATCATGTTAAATTATTAAAACAGCGAGATACCTTTTGGATATACACGCTCGACAACTTACATCCACGTGGCTTGAACCGCGAGATAGACTGGCTAACTTAATTTTTCTCCTATATAGGCCAATTGACCTTTTTCACAATCAACCTCTATGGTAAACGCTAGAGTTGAGCGACCTTGACCTTTTTAGAGTCGAGCCGGGTTTTGCGAAACCCGACTATGTCCAAAGTCGGGTCGAGTGAAATCGGCCGATTATGACGTAAAGTCGGGATCGACCGAAACACGAAACCCAATGCAAGTCAATGGGGCAGCATAGTCGGCAGTGAGTGGGGGCCAGGAAAACACCTAGAGTGCCCATTTTAATGTCAAAACCATCCATTCTTCTTAATGAAGCTTGTCAAGCGTAATTTACCTTATAATAATTGGAAGGCATTTGAAATTGGGGGTCATTTGGCTAAAGTTGTGGGGGGTAGGGCTGGTTCAAGTAATTAGTGGGCCCAGGAAATCTGGACCACGTCACGGCAGTGGAGCAGGGAGAGGTAAGTATTTCAACTTTGCAAGTGCTGTGAACCTGAGCAAGCAGGGGGGGCCCACTCGTTGGCATTGGCACTGGCAAAGGGCCCCTCAAAGTACAGCGGTGTGTTTGCACGGCGGGGGCGCCTCCCACCGGCAGCAACACTTTTGCGTACTATGAGAGGCCCTGTGCCAGTGACGTCGCCAACTAGTATTCCTCCCCCCACCTGATGAAGGAACCTGCACTTTCATCTGCACCTTCCTCTTTGTCCCCGTGTAAGGTGGTATGGTATGCGGGAAGAGCAACCTGACTTTCAGCAGGGTCACAATGTTGTTGTGTAGCGTGCACGGGGAATGTTGCGTTATGGGTCAATGTACCAGCAGACTCATCTATCACTGGCTGGGCAATGGGCACGATGAAGTGGAAACACAGATATAGGCCCAAAGAAGAAAGTGGGCTAAATGCAGTTCAAAATTGGTAACACAGGAATAACCAGGGGGCATTGCAGTGGAGGACAACTGGAATGAGAGGCTGACACAGAGAGTAGGGCCAAATCAGTAAGTAGTCGAAATGCAGTTCAAAATTGGCAACCGTAGTAAACAGGCGGCACAGCTTTGTTCAGTGGAGGAGAACAGCAAGGAGTGGCAGACACCGATAGTAGGCCCCAAACCAACTAGTACGCCAAATGCAGTTGTTCCATTTAACCACAATTTAATGAGAGCCTGAAGATAGAAGCTCAGGAAAGGCAACCTGGGGAACACCTTGGAGTGTAACACACCATCTCTCTCCACCCCATACCCATTTTGTATGGCCTAATGCAGTGTACTTTTCTACAACTACTAAACGAGAGTCGGAAGACCGAAGCAATGGCAAGGAAACCTGGGGAACACCTTAGAGTGTAACACACCCTCTCTCTACACCCCATACCCAATTTGAAGGTCTAATGCAGTGTAGTTTCCAAGAACTACTAAACGAGAGCCGGAAGATCGAAGCTCAGGAAAGGCAACCTGGGGAACACCTTGGAGTGTAACACACCCTCTCGCTACACCCCATACCCAATTTGAAGGCCTAATGCAGCGTAGTTTCCAACAACTACTAAACGAGAGCCGGAAGATCGAAGCTCAGGAAAGGCAACCTGGGGAACACCTTGGAGTGTAACAAACCCTCTCTCTACACCCCATACCCAATTTGTAGGCCTAATGCAGCGTAGTTTCCGACAACTACTAAACGAGAGCCGGAATATCGAAGCTCAGGAAAGGCAACCTGGGGAACACCTTGGAGTGTAACACACCCTCTCTCTACACCCCATACCCAATTTGTAGGCCTAATGCAGCGTAGTTTCCGATAACTACTAAACGAGAGCCGGAATATCGAAGCTCAGGAAAGGCAACCTGGGGAACACCTTGGAGTGTAACACACCCTCTCTCTACACCCCATACCCAATTTGAAGGCCTAATGCAGTGTAGTTTCCAAGAACTACTAAACGAGAGCCGGAAGATCGAAGCTCAGGAAAGGCAACCTGGGGAACACCTTGGAGTGGAACACACCATCTCTCTACACCCCATACCCAATTTGAAGGCCTAATGCAGCGTAGTATCCAACAACTACTAAACGAGAGCCGGTAGATCGAAGCTCAGGAAAGGCAACCTGGGGAACACCTTGGAGTGTAACACAACGTCTCTCTACACGACGGAAGGGCTGATTCTTAGGAAGGAAGGCTGTTGGAAATAAGCATTGCGCGTCCGAGGGTGATTAGATTCTTATTAGGTATATACTCACCCTCGGACGCGCCCTGCTTCTTTATTTGGAATGAATGTTTATTTGCAATGTGGTGTTGACTTTCTCTATTATTTTGGTAATTAATGATTTTATTATTTTCATTATTTTGCATCTTCTCGGCAATAATATAAAGAAGACGCGACAGGACAACACTCGGTGGATGCCATATGTGTGTTTTCAATTTAAAAAAACTTTCAGTTAACTACTTGCAGGAGAAAGTAATTGTAGCTGGTGGCCATTTTTAGTACTGTACCAGATTTTAGTTGTGTGTTTGTTTTTAATGTTAAAATGTCTGCATTTGATATCTCACCAGTATTTTCTTTTTTATAAGCAAAATACTTATTTTTATATTTTCTGATGTTGGTTCCAGGGGTACACGGCCAGCAGTGCCCTGGTCAGTGTAGTAGTAGTTGAAAGAATGGACCGCAGACAGGCATCGAAGGCCTAAAATAAAAACACATGGCTGTAGGCAATTTTAAATTGGTTCCAGGGGTACACGGACAGCAGTGGTGTGGTCAGTGGAGGCCTAGTGGAAGGAGTGACCGCAGACAGGCATCGAAGGCCTAAAATAATAACACATGGCTGTAGGCAATTTTAAATTGGTTCCAGGGGTACACGGGCAGCAGTGACCTGGTCAGTGTAGTAGTAGTTGAAAGAATGGACCGCAGACAGGCATCGAAGGCCTAAAATAAAAAAATTGGGCTGGCTGTAGGCAATTTTAAATTGGTTCCAGGGGTACACGGGCAGCAGTGGTGTGGTCAGTGGAGGCCTAGTGGAAGGAGTGACCGCAGACAGGCATCGAAGGCCTAAAATAATAACACATGGCTGTAGGCAATTTTAAATTGGTTCCAGGGGTACACGGACAGCAGTGGTGTGGTCAGTGGAGGCCTAGTGGAAGGAGTGACCGCAGACAGGCATCGAAGGCCTAAAATAATAACACATGGCTGTAGGCAATTTTAAATTGGTTCCAGGGGTACACGGGCAGCAGTGACCTGGTCAGTGTAGTAGTAGTTGAAAGAATGGACCGCAGACAGGCATCGAAGGCCTAAAATAAAAAAATTGGGCTGGCTGTAGGCAATTTTAAATTGGTTCCAGGGGTACACGGACAGCAGTGGTGTGCTCAGTGGAGGCCTAGTGGAAGGAGTGACCGCAGACAGGCATCGAAGGCCTAAAATAATAACACATGGCTGTAGGCAATTTTAAATTGGTTCCAGGGGTACACGGACAGCAGTGGTGTGGTCAGTGGAGGCCTAGTGGAAGGAGTGACCGCAGACAGGCATCGAAGGCCTAAAATAAAAACACATGGCTGTAGGCAATTTTAAATTGGTTCCAGGGGTACACGGACAGCAGTGGTGTGGTCAGTGGAGGCCTAGTGGAAGGAGTGACCGCAGACAGGCATCGAAGGCCTAAAATAATAACACATGGCTGTAGGCAATTTTAAATTGGTTCCAGGGGTACACGGACAGCAGTGGTGTGGTCAGTGGAGGCCTAGTGGAAGGAGTGACCGCAGACAGGCTTCCAAGGCCTAACATAACAAACTTGGGCTGGCTGTAGGCACTTTTAAATTGGTTCCAGGGGTACACGGGCAGCAGTGGTCTGGTCAGTGGAAGTCTAGTGGAAGGAGTGACCGCAGACAGGCTTCCAAGGCCTAACATAACAAACTTGGGCTGGCTGTAGGCACTTTTAAATTGGTTCCAGGGGTACACGGGCAGCAGTGACCTGGTCAGTGTAGTAGTAGTTGAAAGAATGGACCGCAGACAGGCATCGAAGGCCTAAAATAAAAAAATTGGGCTGGCTGTAGGCAATTTTAAATTGGTTCCAGGGGTACACGGACAGCAGTGGTGTGCTCAGTGGAGGCCTAGTGGAAGGAGTGACCGCAGACAGGCATCGAAGGCCTAAAATAATAACACATGGCTGTAGGCAATTTTAAATTGGTTCCAGGGGTACACGGACAGCAGTGGTGTGGTCAGTGGAGGCCTAGTGGAAGGAGTGACCGCAGACAGGCATCGAAGGCCTAAAATAAAAACACATGGCTGTAGGCAATTTTAAATTGGTTCCAGGGGTACACGGGCAGCAGTGACCTGGTCAGTGTAGTAGTAGTTGAAAGAATGGACCGCAGACAGGCTTCGAAGGCCTAACATAACAAACTTGGGCTGGCTGTAGGCACTTTTAAATTGGTTCCAGGGGTACACGGGCAGCAGTGGTCTGGTCAGTGGAAGTCTAGTGGAAGGAGTGACCGCAGACAGGCTTCCAAGGCCTAACATAACAAACTTGGGCTGGCTGTAGGCACTTTTAAATTGGTTCCAGGGGTACACGGGCAGCAGTGGTCTGGTCAGTGGAAGTCTAGTGGAAGGAGTGACCGCAGACAGGCTTCGAAGGCCTAACATAACAAAATTGGGCTGGCTGTAGGCACTTTAAATTGGTTCCAGGGGTACATGGGCAGCAGTGTATGGTCAGTGGAAGTCTAGTGGAAGGAGTGACGGCAGACAGTCTTCGAAGGCCTAACATAACAAAATTGGGCTGACTGTAGGCACTTTTAAATTGGTTCCAGGGTAACACGGCCAGCAGTGCCCTGGTCAGTGTAGTAGTAGTTGAAAGAATGGACCGCAGACAGGCATCGAAGGCCTAAAATAAAAACACATGGCTGTAGGCAATTTTAAATTGGTTCCAGGGGTACACGGACAGCAGTGGTGTGGTCAGTGGAGGCCTAGTGGAAGGAGTGACCGCAGACAGGCATCGAAGGCCTAAAATAATAACACATGGCTGTAGGCAATTTTAAATTGGTTCCAGGGGTACACGGACAGCAGTGGTGTGGTCAGTGGAGGCCTAGTGGAAGGAGTGACCGCAGACAGGCTTCCAAGGAATAACATAACAAAATTGGGCTGACTGTAGGCACTTTTAAATTGGTTCCAGGGTAACACGGCCAGCAGTGCCCTGGTCAGTGTAGTAGTAGTTGAAAGAATGGACCGCAGACAGGCATCGAAGGCCTAAAATAAAAACACATGGCTGTAGGCAATTTTAAATTGGTTCCAGGGGTAAACGGACAGCAGTGGTGTGGTCAGTGGAGGCCTAGTGGAAGGAGTGACCGCAGACAGGCATCGAAGGCCTAAAATAATAACACATGGCTGTAGGCAATTTTAAATTGGTTCCAGGAGTACACGGACAGCAGTGGTGTGGTCAGTGGAGGCCTAGTGGAAGGAGTGACCGCAGACAGGCTTCCAAGGCCTAACATAACAAAATTGGGCTGACTGTAGGCACTTTTAAATTGGTTCCAGGGTAACACGGCCAGCAGTGCCCTGGTCAGTGTAGTAGTAGTTGAAAGAATGGACCGCAGACAGGCATCGAAGGCCTAAAATAAAAACACATGGCTGTAGGCAATTTTAAATTGGTTCCAGGGGTACACGGACAGCAGTGGTGTGGTCAGTGGAGGCCTAGTGGAAGGAGTGACCGCAGACAGGCATCGAAGGCCTAAAATAATAACACATGGCTGTAGGCAATTTTAAATTGGTTCCAGGGGTACACGGGCAGCAGTGACCTGGTCAGTGTAGTAGTAGTTGAAAGAATGGACCGCAGACAGGCATCGAAGGCCTAAAATAAAAAAATTGGGCTGGCTGTAGGCAATTTTAAATTGGTTCCAGGGGTACACGGGCAGCAGTGGTGTGGTCAGTGGAGGCCTAGTGGAAGGAGTGACCGCAGACAGGCATCGAAGGCCTAAAATAATAACACATGGCTGTAGGCAATTTTAAATTGGTTCCAGGGGTACACGGGCAGCAGTGACCTGGTCAGTGTAGTAGTAGTTGAAAGAATGGACCGCAGACAGGCATCGAAGGCCTAAAATAAAAAAATTGGGCTGGCTGTAGGCAATTTTAAATTGGTTCCAGGGGTACACGGACAGCAGTGGTGTGGTCAGTGGAGGCCTAGTGGAAGGAGTGACCGCAGACAGGCATCGAAGGCCTAAAATAATAACACATGGCTGTAGGCAATTTTAAATTGGTTCCAGGGGTACACGGACAGCAGTGGTGTGGTCAGTGGAGGCCTAGTGGAAGGAGTGACCGCAGACAGGCTTCCAAGGCCTAACATAACAAACTTGGGCTGGCTGTAGGCACTTTTAAATTGGTTCCAGGGGTACACGGGCAGCAGTGGTCTGGTCAGTGGAAGTCTAGTGGAAGGAGTGACCGCAGACAGGCTTCCAAGGCCTAACATAACAAACTTGGGCTGGCTGTAGGCACTTTAAATTGGTTCCAGGGGTACATGGGCAGCAGTGTATGGTCAGTGGAAGTCTAGTGGAAGGAGTGACGGCAGACAGTCTTCGAAGGCCTAACATAACAAAATTGGGCTGACTGTAGGCACTTTTAAATTGGTTCCAGGGTAACACGGCCAGCAGTGGCCTGGTCAGTGTAGTAGTTGTAGAAAGAAGGGACCGCAGACAGGCTTCGAAGGCCTAACATAACAAAAATGTCAAAACAATGGTATTGTCAGTGCCAGGCATTGAAGGATGTCAGCGCCTAGACTACACATTGGTGAAGCTGTGAGAGATAATTTTGCTAGTGGTAGAGCACTGTTTGAGCTGGGGGGGGGAACTGTCTTGTGGCCGGCGTTACAGGCACAGGGCCCCTCATATTACAACGGTGTGTCTGACGTTGGGTGCGCACCACCACCGCCAGAGACACTTTATTGTACTATGAGGGACCCAGTGGCAGTGCCGTCGACCAAAAGCGGCCACACCCACCTCTTCAGACAAACAGCACTCTCAAGGGTCCAAGCGCAAAGTGGCGATAGCACGGCCCCGTGTGGGGAGTTTGGCCATTTCGTGAGGTGGAAACATGTCGTATGCTGGACAATCAGGTGAAGAAAATTACGAGATTGGAAAAGTCATTCAGAATAGTCCACAGGCAAGACCTTTTCATAGGAAAGCTAGGTGTCAGCCGGGCAGGGTGGGGCAAAAGATTTTGAAATCCAGTTGTGGTTCATTTTAATGAAGGTTAGATCATCTACATTTTGGGTAGCCAGACGAGTCCTTTTTTCTGTTAGTATTGAACCTGCAGCACTGAATACTCTTTCTGATAGGACACTAGCTGCCGGGCAAGCAAGCTCCTGCAATGCATATTCTGCCAATTCTGGCCAGGTGTCTAATTTGGATGCCCAGTAATCAAATGGGAATGACGGTTGAGGGAGAACGTCGATAAGGGATGAAAAATAGTTTGTAACCATACTGGACAAATGTTGTCTCCTGTCACTTTGAATTGATGCTGCAGTACCTGTCCTGTCTGCGGTCATAGAAAAATCACTCCACAACCTGGTCAGAAAACCCCTCTGGCCAACGCCACTTCTGATTTCTGCCCCTCTAACACCTCTGGTCTGCTGGCCCCTGGAGCTCGTGTGAGAACGATCACGGGCGCTGTGTGCAGGGAATGCCAGAAGCAAACGGTCAACAAGAGTTGATTGTTTTGTTGCTAATATTAGTTCCAAGTTCTCATGTGGCATAATATTTTGCAATTTGCCTTTATAGCGAGGATCAAGGAGGCAGGCCAACCAGTAATCGTCATCGTTCATCATTTTTGTAATGCGTGTGTCCCTTTTGAGGATACGCAAGGCATAATCCGCCATGTGGGCCAAAGTTCCCGTTGTCAAATCTGCGGTTGTGCTTGGTTGAGGGGCAGTTGCAGGCAAATCTACGTCACTTGTGTCCCTCAAAAAACCAGAACCCGGCCTTGCCACGCCACCAATTTCCCGTGCCCCCGGGAAAGCTTCCTCATTAAAAATATACTCATCCCCATCATCCTCCTCATCCTCCACCTCCTCTTCGCCCGGTACCTCGTCATGTACACTGCCCTGACCAGACAATCGCTGACTGTCATCAAGGCTTTCCTCTTCCTCTGGTGCAGACGCCTGATCCTTTATGTGCGTCAAACTTTGCATCAGCAGACGCATTAGGGGGATGCTCATGCTTATTATGGCGTTGTCTGCACTAACCAGCCGTGTGCATTCCTCAAAACACTGAAGGACTTGACACATGTCTTGAATCTTCGACCACTGCACACCTGACAACTCCATGTCTGCCATCCTACTGCCTGCCCGTGTATGTGTATCCTCCCACAAAAACATAACAGCCCGCCTCTGTTCGCACAGTCTCTGAAGCATGTGCAGTGTTGAGTTCCACCTTGTTGCAACGTCTATGATTAGGCGATGCTGGGGAAGGTTCAAAGAACGCTGATAGGTCTGCATACGGCTGGAGTGTACAGGCGAACGGCGGATATGTGCGCAAAGTCCACGCACTTTGAGGAGCAGGTCGGATAACCCCGGATAACTTTTCAGGAAGCACTGCACCACCAGGTTTAAGGTGTGAGCCAGGCAAGGAATGTGTTTCAGTTGGGAAAGGGAGATGGCAGCCATGAAATTCCTTCCGTTATCACTCACTACCTTGCCTGCCTCAAGATCTACAGTGCCCAGCCACGACTGCGTTTCTTGCTGCAAGAACTCGGACAGAACTTCCGCGGTGTGTCTATTGTCGCCCAAACACTTCATAGCCAATACAGCCTGCTGACGTATGCCAGTAGCTGCCCCATAATGGGAGACCTGGTGTGCAACAGTGGCAGGTGCGGATGGAGTGTTTGTGCGACTGCGGTCTGTGGACGAGCTCTTGCTTCTGCAGGAGGACGAGGAGGAGGAGGAGGAGGGGGTGCGAACGGCTACAGACAACTGTTTACTAGACCGTGGGCTAGGCAGAACTGTCCCAAACTTGCTGTCCCCTGTGGACCCTGAATCCACCACATTTACCCAGTGTGCCGTGATGGACACGTAACGTCCCTGGCCATGCCTACTGGTCCATGCATCTGTTGTCAGGTGCACCTTTGTGCTCACAGATTGCCTGAGTGCATGGACGATGCGCTCTTTAACATGCTGGTGGAGGGCTGGGATGGCTTTTCTGGAAAAAAAGTGTCGACTGGGTAGCTCGTAGCGTGGTACAGCGTAGTCCATCAGGTCTTTGAAAGCTTCGCTTTCAACTAACCGGTAGGGCATCATCTCTAACGAGATTAGTCTAGCTATGTGGGCGTTCAAACCCTGTGTACGCGGATGCGAGGCTAAGTATTTCCTTTTTCTAACCATAGTCTCATGTAGGGTGAGCTGGACTGGAGAGCTGGAGATCGTGGAACTAGCGGGGGTGCCGGTGGACTTGGCAGACTGAGAGACGGTGGGAGATGGTATTGTTGCCGCCGGTGCCCTAGATGCAGTGTTTCCTACTACGAAACTGGTGATTCCCTGACCCTGACTGCTTTGGCCTGGCAAAGATACCTGCACAGATACAGCAGGTGGTGCGCTAAATGGTGGTCCTACACTGCCGGAAGGGATGTTGCGTTGATGACTAGCTTCATTGGCCGAGGGTGCAACAACCTTAAGGGACGTTTGGTAGTTAGTCCAAGCTTTCAAATGCATGGTGGTTAAATGTCTATGCATGCAACTAGTATTGAGACTTTTCAGATTCTGACCTCTGCTTAAGGAAGTAGAACATTTTTGACAGATGACTTTGCGCTGATCAATTGGATGTTGTTTAAAAAAATGCCAGACTGCACTCTTTCTAGCATCGGATACCTTTTCAGGCATTGCAGACTGAGCTTTAACCGGATGGCCACGCTGTCCTCCACCAGGTTTTGGCTTTGCCACGCGTTTTGGGCAAGATACGGGCCCGGCAGATGGAACCTGTGGCGATGTTGATGCCTGCTGCGGCCCCTCCTCCTCCTCTGCTTCAGAACTGCTGCCGCCTGCACCCTGTTCCCCCAATGGCTGCCAATCGGGGTCAAGAACTGGGTCATCTAATAACTCTTCTTGTACCTCCTGCGCAACTTCGTCTGTGTCACCGTGTCGTTCGGTGGTATAGCGTTCGTGATGGGGCAACATAGTCTCATCAGGGTCTGATTCTTGATCAGCACCCTGCGAGGGCAATGTTGTGGTCTGAGTCAAAGGACCAGCATAGTAGTCTGGCTGTGGCTGTGCGTCAGTGCACTCCATGTCAGATTCAATTTGTAATGGGCATGGACTGTTAACTGCTTCACTTTCTAAGCCAGGGACGGTATGTGTAAAGAGCTCCATGGAGTAACCCGTTGTGTCGCCTGCTGCATTCTTCTCTGTTGTTGTTTTTGCTGAAGAGGACAAGGAAGTGACTTGTCCCTGACCGTGAACATCCACTAACGACGCGCTGCTTTTACTTTTACCAGTTTCACGAGATGAGGCAAAAGAGCTAGAGGCTGAGTCAGCAAGATAAGCCAAAACTTGCTCTTGCTGCTCCGGCTTTAAAAGCGGTTTTCCTAATCCCAGAAAAGGGAGCGTTCGAGGCCTTGTGTAGCCGGACGACGAACCTGGCTCCACAGCTCCAGACTTAGGTGCAATATTTTTTCCCCCACGACCACCTGATGCTCCACCACTACCACTACCCTCATTACCAGCTGACAATGAACGCCCCCGGCCACGACCTCTTCCACTAGACTTCCTCATTGTTTTAAAAACGTAACCAAACTAACGTTATTTGTTGCAGTCACACAACTTACACGGTGAGCTATAACTTCAGTATGATTTAGCTACCCCTTTACAGGTTGGTGAGACCACAGCGAAAATCAGGCCCAATGTTACACACTCTTTTTTTGGTGGCTGCAAATTAGAGAGATGCCCCACACGCAGGACTGTCACTGAAGCACAAATGTTAATATTAATGTCACACTATTATTTTTTTTTTATTTTTATTTTTTTCAGGAACACTTTAGAAACCCCCCCAAAAAAAAAAAAAAGATTTTTGCAGGGAGAATTTAGAAAACAAATGTAACAAACTATATGCTTTCTATGGGCCACTGAGTGAGAGATGACGCACACAGGAATCAGGAGTGGCACACAAGCCCAGAGGCCAATATTTTTCTACCAATGATTGATGGAGTTATTTTCTCTGGTAGATTTTGGAACCCAAATCAAGGAAAAAAAATGTAGGCTTTCTATGGACCACAATTGGAGAGAGAGAGAGAGAGAGAGAGAGATGGCACACCCAGGAGTCAAGACTGGCACACAAGCAGAAAGGCCAATATTAATCTCCCACTGTTTTTTTTTTTTTTTTTTTTTTTTTTTTTTTTTCAGGGAGACTTTAGAAAAAAAAATAATAAAAAAAATATGATTTTATCAGGAAGAATTTAGAAACCAAATAAAATAAAATGATTTTTTCAGGGAGAATTTATAAAACAAATAAAAACAAAAATAGGCGTTCTATGGCCCACTGACTGAGAGATGACGCACACAGGAGTCAGGAGTGGCACACAAACCCAGAGGCCAATATTTTTCTACCAATGATTGATGTAGTTATTTTCTCTGGTAGATTTTAGAACCCAAATCAAGGAAAAAAAATATAGGCTTTCTATGGACCACAATTGGAGAGAGAGAGAGAGAGAGAGAGAGAGAGAGAGAGAGATGGCACACCCAGGAGTCAAGACTGGCACACAAGCAGAAAGGCCAATATTAATCTCCCACTGTTTTTTTTGGTTGTTTTTTTTTTTTTTTTTTCAGGGAGACTTTAGAAAAAAAAATAATAAAAAAAATATGATTTTATCAGGAAGAATTTAGAAACCAAATAAAATAAAATGATTTTTTCTGGGAGAATTTATAAAACAAATAAAACCAAAAATAGGCGTTCTATGGCCCACTGACTGAGAGATGACGCACCCAGGAGTCAAGACTGGCACACAAGCAGAAAGGCCAATATTAATCTCCCACTGTTTTTTTTTTTTTTTTTCAGGGAGACTTTAGAAAAAAAAATAATAAAAAAAATGTGATTTTATCAGGAAGAATTTAGAAACCAAATAAAATAAAATGATTTTTTCAGGGAGAATTTAGAAAACAAATAAAACCAAAAATAGGCGTTCTATGGCCCACTGACTGAGAGATGACGCACCCAGGAGTCAAGACTGGCACACAAGCAGAAAGGCCAATATTAATCTCCCACTGTTTTTTTTTTTTTTTTCAGGGAGACTTTAGAAAAAAAAATAATAAAAAAAATGTGATTTTATCAGGAAGAATTTAGAAACCAAATAAAATAAAATGATTTTTTCTGGGAGAATTTATAAAACAAATAAAACCAAAAATAGGCGTTCTATGGCCCACTGACTGAGAGATGACGCACCCAGGAGTCAAGACTGGCACACAAGCAGAAAGGCCAATATTAATCTCCCACTGTTTTTTTTTTTTTTTTTCAGGGAGACTTTAGAAAAAAAAATAATAAAAAAAATGTGATTTTATCAGGAAGAATTTAGAAACCAAATAAAATAAAATGATTTTTTCAGGGAGAATTTAGAAAACAAATAAAACCAAAAATAGGCGTTCTATGGCCCACTGACTGAGAGAGAGAGAGAGAGAGATGGAACGCTTAGTACTGGCACACAAGCCCAAAGGGCAATATTAATCTCCCTTTTTTTTTCCAGGGAGAATTTCTAAAACCCAAAAAAAAAAAAAAATAGGCTTTCTATGGCCCACTATTTGTGAGAGAGATGGGACGCTCAGGACTGGCACAGATGGCACGCTCAGGACTGGCACAGAAGCCCAGAGGCCAATATTAATCTCCCTTTTTTTCTGGTAGAATTTATAAAACCAAAAAAAAATTTAAATAGGCTTTCTATGGCCCACTATTTGTGAGAGAGATGGCACGCTCAGGACTGGCACAGATGGCACGCTCACAACTGGCACACAAGCCCAGAGGCCAATATTAATCTCCCTTTTTTCAGGGAAAATTTATAAAACAAAAAAAAAAAATAAATAGGCTTTCTATGGCCCACTATTTGTGAGAGAGATGGCACGCTCAGGGCTGGCACAGATGGCACGCTCAGGACTGGCACACAAGCCCAGAGGCCAATATTAATCTCCCTTTTTTTCAGGGAGAATTTATAAAACCCCCAAAAAAAATAAAATAGGCTTTCTATGGCCCACTATTTGTGAGAGAGATGGGACGCTCAGGACTGGCACAGATGGCACGCTCAGGACTGGCACAGAAGCCCAGAGGCCAATATTAATCTCCCTTTTTTTCTGGGAGAATTTATAAAACCAAAAAAAAATTTAAATAGGCTTTCTATGGCCCACTATTTGTGAGAGAGATGGCACGCTCAGGACTGGCACAGATGGCACGCTCACAACTGGCACACAAGCCCAGAGGCCAATATTAATCTCCCTTTTTTCAGGGAAAATTTATAAAACAAAAAAAAAAAATAAATAGGCTTTCTATGGCCCACTATTTGTGAGAGAGATGGCACGCTCAGGGCTGGCACAGATGGCACGCTCAGGACTGGCACACAAGCCCAGAGGCCAATATTAATCTCCCTTTTTTTCAGGGAGAATTTATAAAACCCCCCAAAAAAATAAAATAGGCTTTCTATGGCCCACTATTTGTGAGAGAGATGGGACGCTCAGGACTGGCACAGATGGCACGCTCAGGACTGGCACAGAAGCCCAGAGGCCAATATTAATCTCCCTTTTTTTCTGGGAGAATTTATAAAACCAAAAAAAAATTTAAATAGGCTTTCTATGGCCCACTATTTGTGAGAGAGATGGCACGCTCAGGACTGGCACAGATGGCACGCTCACAACTGGCACACAAGCCCAGAGGCCAATATTAATCTCCCTTTTTTCAGGGAAAATTTATAAAACAAAAAAAAAAATTAAATAGGCTTTCTATGGCCCACTATTTGTGAGAGAGATGGCACGCTCAGGGCTGGCACAGATGGCACGCTCAGGACTGGCACACAAGCCCAGAGGCCAATATTAATCTCCCTTTTTTCAGGGAAAATTTATAAAACAAAAAAAAAAATTAAATAGGCTTTCTATGGCCCACTATTTGTGAGAGAGATGGCACGCTCAGGGCTGGCACAGATGGCACGCTCAGGACTGGCACACAAGCCCAGAGGCCAATATTAATCTCCCTTTTTTTCAGGGAGAATTTATAAAACCAAAAAAAAAAATAAATAGGCTTTCTATGGCCCACTATTTGTGAGAGAGATGGCACGCTCAGGGCTGGCACAGATGGCACGCTCAGGACTGGCACACAAGCCCAGAGGCCAATATTAATCTCCCTTTTTTTCAGGGAGAATTTATAAAACCCCAAAAAAAATAAAATAGGCTTTCTATGGCCCACTATTTGTGAGAGAGATGGCACACTCAGGACTGGCACACAAGCCCAAAGGCCAATATTAATCTCCCACTGTATTTTTATCAGGGAGAATTTATACACCCCACAAAAAAAAATACAGAAAAATGAAAAGGCTTTCTATGGCCCACTATGTGAGAGAGATGGCACACACAGGGATGGCACTCTAGCAGAAATGCCAAATTGCCAATCTTAATCTCCCACCAAAAAAAAAACAAAAAAAAAAACAGGGAATGTCCTACAATTACTATCTCCCTGCCTGCAGTAATCTCAGCCAGGTATGGCAGGCAGCTACTATCTCCCTGCCTGCAGTAATCTCAGCCAGGTATGGCAGGCAGCAATAAGGAGTGGACTGATGCACAAATGAAATAAAAAGTGTGGACAAACAAAAAAGATAGCTGTGCAGAAAGGAAGGAACAAGAGGATTTGTGCTTTGAAAAAAGCAGTTGGTTTGCACAGCGGCGTACACACAGCAATGCAGCTATCAGGGAGCCTTCTAGGGCAGCCCAATGAGCTACAGCGCTGAGGGGAAAAAAAAAAAAAAAAAAACTTCCACTGTCCCTGCACACCGAGGGTGGTGTTGGACAGTGCAAATCGCTGCAGCACAAGCGGTTTTGTGGTTAATGGACCCTGCCTAACGCTATCCCTGCTTCTGACAAAGCGGCAGCAACCTCTCCCTAAGCTCAGATCAGCAGCAGTAAGATGGCGGTCGGCGGGAACGCCTCTTTATAGCCCCTGTGACGTCGCAGACAGCAAGCCAATCACTGCAATGCCCTTCTCTAAGATGGTGGGGACCAGGACCTATGTCATCACGCTGCCCACACTCTGCGTTTACCTTCATTGGCTGAGAAATGGCGCTTTTCGCGTCATTGAAACGCGACTTTGGCGCGAAAGTCGCGTACCGCATGGCCGACCCCGCACAGGGGTCGGATCGGGTTTCATGAAACCCCGACTTAGCCAAAAGTCGGCGACTTTTGAAAATGTTCGACCCGTTTCGCTCAACCCTAGTAAACGCGTTTTGGATGGTAAGACGCATACCCCAGTAGTCTTTATATAAGTTTCCTTATATTAGTTCCCCATTTTTTTTCAATTTTTTTAATTTTTTCATTGGTTTCATTTCTTCATTTTATTTATTATTTTATTATTTTTTCATTTTTTTCATTTTTTATATAATCAATTATCATCATTTAGCTTTTTCCGTGGTCAGTTCATTCTTTTCGCTTATTTTTATTAACTTTCACTTTTTCATTTTGTCAGGTGTTGTTCTTTTCCATTTCATTTCTTTTATTTCATTTCTTTTCTTTTATTTCTTATTTATTCCCTTTTTTTAAGTTTGGACTCCTACCATTATAAATGTCATTACACTGTATCAAATGTGATTATATGTATTAGGGTGATGTGCTTCTTGTACAGCAGGGGGGCTCGCTAGGATTAGTGCCTGTTACACCCCGATAGAATGCCTGCTACTATCTAGCCATCTCCCTTTTTTCCCCCTCTCCTCTTTCTTTAGGTAAGAGGGTTTATTTAGGCACCATACCGTTGGATACACACTGGGAGACATCTAACACAGGCATTAACTAACACAGGCACTATCGAGCACGCTAGCGCAGACTAGTGGAGCCACATAACACAAACGCGCAGGCGCCATATTTTCGCTTCTATATACAAGCGCTCTGCCCGATATGTTGTGCGCAGGTGCCGGTTTGGTCGAGCACGCTAGCGCCAACTAGTGGGGCCACATAATACAACGCACAGGCGCCGCTTTTCCGTTTCCACACATAAGCGCTCTGCCCGATATTATGTGCGCAGGCGCCAGTTTTGGTCCCACACACAACAGTAAGAACTGCGCAAGCGCCGATCTGCCGACCCTTACAACAGTAGGAGTAACTCTCATGCGCAGGCGCCGGCGTCCCCTTGAACTTCCGGTCACATGACCGGTCGGGGAAGCAGATAAAACACCGGGCACCATTAATCATACTGAGCTGCTCCACCGCCACGACACAGGACTGTGTCGGCTTCCTCCACTACGCCACCAACGCTTGCCCCTTGCCTGCACAGACAACAGAAACGTGAGACTCCAGCGCAATCAGCAGATAAGTGGAACATCACTACGATAAGTTACTTTAGCCTGTACTATCATCTCTTCTGACAGGGACGGTATTCCTCTATATACTGGCAGCATTCCCTATTACACAGGGAGGTCACCTCTACAAATATTTGCCAGAACGTATTTGGTCCCCTGCATGCTTACTTAACACAGCTACCTAGTTATGTCACGATTAGTGTTGAGCGATACCGTCCGATACTTGAAAGTATCGGTATCGGATAGTATCGGCCGATACCCGAAAAATATCGGATATCGCCGATACCGATATCCGATACCAATACAAGTCAATGGGACACCAAGTATCGGAAGGTATCCTGATGGTTCCCATGGTCTGAAGGAGAGGAAACTCGCCTTCAGGCCCTGGGATCCATATTAATGTGTAAAATAAAGAATTAAAATAAAAAATATTGATATATTCACCTCTCCGGCGGCCCCTGCACATCACGCTGGTAACCAGCAGGCTTCTTTGTTTAAAATGCGCGCGTTTAGGACCTGAGGAATGACGTCCCGGCTTCTGATTGGTCGCGTGCCGCCCATGTGACCGCCACGCGACCAATCAGAAGCCGTGACGTCATTCGCAGGTCCTAAATTACTAGAATTAGGAGTTTAGTGAATGAGAATGACGTCGCGGCTTCTGATTGGTCGCGTGGCGGTCACATGAGCGGCACGCGACCAATCAGAAGCCGCGACGTCATTCTCATTCACTAAACTCCTAATTCTAGGAATTTAGGATCTGCGAATGACGTCACGGCTTCTGATTGGTCGCGTGGCGGTCACATGGGCAGCACGCGACCAATCAGAAGCCGGGACGTCATTCGCAGGTCCTAAACGCGCTCATTTTAAACAAAGAAGCCTACCGGTTACCAGCGTGATGTCCAGGGGCCGCCGGAGAGGTGAATATGTCAATATTTTTTATTTTAATTCTTTATTTTACACATCCCCATGGATCCGATACCGATACCCGATACCACAAAAGTATCGGATCTCGGTATCGGAATTCCGATACCGCAAGTATCGGCCGATACCCGATACTTGCGGTATCGGAATGCTCAACACTAGTCACGAACGTGCTCAGTATTTTTCCAGCTTATTATTCCCTATATAAGGCATGATCCCACATGTATCCTCCCTTCTACTCTGCCCACAGCACTATTCCTTTATGTTCCCTTGGGGACACATCAGAGTATACAGGACGGACACTACCTGACATTTATTGCTCACTGTACCCACAGGACAGGTATTGCAATGACTTCGTATGTTTCAAAGTCAAGCCAGTACACACAGTTGTGCCTCATCCTCATATATGTGTATATATATATATATTTCAGCCACAAGTCTCGTTTCAGCCGCAGATACAGCTTTTGTGCATGGGCATACGTTCTCTAGCATTTCAGCTAGGTCAGTTTCTCTATTATGTACTACTCACTTGCGGTAAGGATGTATGTAACCAGGCGCTAAAGTAGGGAACTATAGTCAACACTATACTATATAGATGTTATCCAGGGGACACCCGTTCTGTACTACTAGATAAGCCTATGGGGTCTATGCAGGCTCTCTATCTGGTGGATATAGGGTTTTAGCTGCTACCTTACGCTACATTGTTCTTTTCAGGTTGTACTTCTACACCACTTTATCTGACTCACCAAACGTAAAGGGTCCTTTCTTTACATGCAACAGAGCTCTAACAGGGTATGTTCTTCCTCCAGTACTGTTTATTAAAATTCCAATTACTAGAATTAGGAGTTTAGTGAATGAGAATGACGTCGCGGCTTCTGATTGGTCGCGTGGCGGTCACATGAGCGGCACGCGACCAATCAGAAGCCGCGACGTCATTCTCATTCACTAAACTCCTAATTCTAGGAATTTAGGATCTGCGAATGACGTCACGGCTTCTGATTGGTCGCGTGGCGGTCACATGGGCAGCACGCGACCAATCAGAAGCCGGGACGTCATTCGCAGGTCCTAAACGCGCTCATTTTAAACAAAGAAGCCTACCGGTTACCAGCGTGATGTCCAGGGGCCGCCGGAGAGGTGAATATGTCAATATTTTTTATTTTAATTCTTTATTTTACACATCCCCATGGATCCGATACCGATACCCGATACCACAAAAGTATCGGATCTCGGTATCGGAATTCCGATACCGCAAGTATCGGCCGATACCCGATACTTGCGGTATCGGAATGCTCAACACTAGTCACGAACGTGCTCAGTATTTTTCCAGCTTATTATTCCCTATATAAGGCATGATCCCACATGTATCCTCCCTTCTACTCTGCCCACAGCACTATTCCTTTATGTTCCCTTGGGGACACATCAGAGTATACAGGACGGACACTACCTGACATTTATTGCTCACTGTACCCACAGGACAGGTATTGCAATGACTTCGTATGTTTCAAAGTCAAGCCAGTACACACAGTTGTGCCTCATCCTCATATATGTGTATATATATATATATTTCAGCCACAAGTCTCGTTTCAGCCGCAGATACAGCTTTTGTGCATGGGCATACGTTCTCTAGCATTTCAGCTAGGTCAGTTTCTCTATTATGTACTACTCACTTGCGGTAAGGATGTATGTAACCAGGCGCTAAAGTAGGGAACTATAGTCAACACTATACTATATAGATGTTATCCAGGGGACACCCATTCTGTACTACTAGATAAGCCTATGGGGTCTATGCAGGCTCTCTATCTGGTGGATATAGGGTTTTAGCTGCTACCTTACGCTACATTGTTCTTTTCAGGTTGTACTTCTACACCACTTTATCTGACTCACCAAACGTAAAGGGTCCTTTCTTTATATGCAACAGAGCTCTAACAGGGTATGTTCTTCCTCCAGTACTGTTTATTAAAATTCCAATATAACTTCCCTCCGTTGTGTAACACAATTTTTTAGTCTTAAATCTTTACAAAATATGTCCGATCAATGACAGCGAAATGATCTTGATATGGATTTTTTCCTTTATGTATAATTGTAAATATGCATATATTTTTTTGTTTGTAATATTGTTTTGTCCTTTGCTTGTTACACCGATTTTGTGAACAAGGCCACGGGTTGGCCGAAACGTCAATTCGCCTAGTACCTCTCTCCACTGATTCAAATCAAATAAACTTATAGATTAATGCATTTGAAAACCAAACGAGTGCAGTGATTTCTTCTGACTTTATGACGTGTGGGATTAAATATCCCGTTCACTGGCACCGTGATTTGTACTGATTGAGTGCTAGCTTTCATTTCTCCTCTACACGCATAGACTCAGTTTCCCACCAAAATATTCAGTAGTGCGCAGCTAAGCGCGCAATGTCTCTACGCGATACATATTCCCTCAAAACGAGGTCATGAGCAGGCTCTAACAAGTCTTCAATAAAAGAGCTTGCAGCTGTTGCTCGTGCCAAAGCGGCCAAAGCGAGGTCCTCCTTTGCTGAACAAGAGATGCAATTAAAGTTGGACAAGCATAAATCGCACATTTGCAGGAGGAGCAAGAAGCAGAGAATGCGCGTCTACAAGCGTCTCTGGAACTGGGACTGGACCTTGCTAGTAGTGAGGAGTTAGATCTCTTAGTAAAGTGGCTTGAAAGTGAGTCGGTCGAGCATGCCAAAAGACTAAGAGACATTAATATCAAGCATCCACACATAGGTCTACGCAAAATGTGGGAAAGACTTGATGAATGCTATAGGTCCATTGAAGTTATAGACAATGCTTTATCCAAAAGAATTGATGATTTCTCTAAGATAGGGCCCAAAGGTTCTCAAAAGCTTAGGGAATTGAGTAGTTTCTTGATAGAGTTACAGGTTGCCCAGGACAAAGGACACTTGCCTGGATTGGCATTCTTAGACCCTGCTAGGGGTGTCAATCCGATAGTACAGAAACTTCCTTACAACTAGAACAAGAAAAGTGAGTTACACATGGTTCATGGTATAAGTAAACTCATAGCTTACCATTCCCTCCTTTCACTGTATTTGTAGAATTTGTCACCCAAAAAGCTAGGATCAGAAATGACCCTAGTTTTGACTTCACTCTGTCATGTTCCACTGCCCCCGATGTCAAACACAGTAAGAAACCTGTGGCAGTCCACAAAACTAATATTGTTTCCACAGGTCCTCCTTACAATACAAGTAAGCCCCCTCCAGAAGAGAACAAACCTCAAGACGTCAGTAAGGGATGTCCTCTGTTCAAGAAACCACACCCGCTACTGAAATGCAGAGCCTTCAGGGAGAAGTCTTTGGAGGATTGCAAAGATTTCTTCAAGGAAAACAACATCTGCTTCAAATGCTGTGCCACAACCTCTCATCTCGCCAGGAACTGTGAAGCTATCATGAAATGTGCAGAATGCAGCAGCACGGATCACAATACAGCCTTGCATCCTGGACCATCTCCACGAGTGTTGTCACTAGTGTTGAGCCACCTCCCTAGTGTTCGGGTTCGGTTCGTTGAACAGGGAGGTGTTCACCAAACTGTTCGTCGAACGTTCGCTGAACACCGTCGAACCCTATTGAAACCAATGGCAGGCAAACACAAACACATGGAAAACACATAGAAAAAACCTTAAAAGGTGTCCAAAAGCTGACAAACTGCTCAGAAGAAACAACAATCACATGGGAAAAGTCACAACTACATATAGTCATGCGAAAAGAAAAGAGGTGGAGGAGTAAAAGGAAGAGGAGACAGAGATATAGGCATGTCATGCCCTTCTAAAATCAAGAAAGGCTTCAGTAAAAATCTAAAATCACTCTACCAACACCCAGACGTCTTGACAAAAAAAATAAGAAAAGAAATATCTTTAGGTAGAATGGTGGCGGGTCCATTCAGAACACTTTCCTTAGAAGACTTAGTGGTACCCCCGTTGGGAAATGTGCCAAAAAATGAACCTAATACATTCAGACTAATCCACCATTTGTCATATCTAAGGGGCAGGTCAGTAAATGACGTGGAACCAAGTACAGTACTATGTACTGTACCTCCTTTGACAAGGCAATCAGGCGGGTCAGGAAGTTGGTAAGGGGCACCCTAATGGCCAAAACAGACATTGAGGGGGCGTTCCGGTTACTACCTGTGCCTCCGAATAGTGTCCTCCCATTGGGCTGCTTCTGTGAAGGAGCATACTACATAGATTGCTGTTTGCCCATGGGGTGCTCCATATCCTGCTCACTATTTGAGGCGTTTAGTTGCTTCCTCGAATGTGTCGTCATGGACGTTTGTAAGGCGGCACATATTATCCATTACCTCGACGACTTCTTATGCCTGGGCCCAAAAGATTCGCCACAGTGTGAAAACACGCGGTAGTCCACCTGTGAGAAGGAGAGAGCTGGAGGCAGAGTGGACACCCCAGAGACTAGGGGTTAGATTGAGAAAGGAAGAAGGCGGTGTAGCTTGCTTCATGGATGGGGTACTCTGCTGAGTAGCAGAAATTGCTACTAGGCCCAAAAAGATTTCCTGGGCCAGATGCCGTTAAAAAATAGTACTTAGGTAAACAGGCGGTGTAGCTTGCTTCATGGGTGAAGTGCGCTGCTGAGTAGCACTAAATTCTACTAGGCCCAAAAGGAATCCTGGGCCATATGCCGTTATAAATAGTACTTAGGTAAAAAGGCGGTGGGTGGCTGGGTTACTCTGCTGACTAGCAGACACTGAAGCTTTGGAGCAGACCTCTGAATCCCAGGCTATAGTATGAGTAAACAACTCTGCAGATGACCCCACCCACCTGGAATTGATAATGGCAACGTCGTGTAAAACTCAGCAAGGGGACTAAATAAAGAGTCTCCATTTTTCCCAAAAAATCGGCCACAGACACTAGGGTTGAGCGACCTTTACTTTTATAGGATCGGGTCGGGTTTCACGAAACCCGACTTTTGAAAAAGTCGGGTCGAGTGAAATCGGCCAATCCTATAAAAAAGTCGGGGTCGGACGAAACCCGAAACCCAATGCAGTGCATTGGGTTTCCATGGTTCCCAGGGTCTGAAGGAGCGGAAACTCTCCTTCAGGCCCTGCGATCCATATTTTAGTGTAAAATAAAGAATTAAAATAAAAAATATCGCAATACTTACCCTCTGACGCGCCCTGGTACTAACCGGGAACCTTCCTTCCTTAGAATCAGCCTTCCAGGACCCTGCGGTGACGTCGCGGTGACGTCGCGGCTTATGATTGGCCGCGCGGCCGCCCATGTGACCGCTCGCGCGGCCAATCACAAGCCGCGACGTCACCGCGACGTCACCGAAGGTCCTGGAAGGGCTGATTCTTAGGAAGGAAGGCTGCCGGAAAGAAGCAGGGCGCGTCCGAGGGTGAGTATATACCTAATAGGAATATACTCACCCTCGGACGCGCCCTGCTTCTTTCCGGCAGCCTTCCTTCCTAAGAATCAGCCCTTCCAGGACCTTCGGTGACGTCGCGGGTGACGTCGCGGCTTGTGATTGGCCGCGCGAGCGGTCACATGGGCGGCCGCGCGGCCAATCACAAGCCGCGACGTCACCGCGACGTCACCGCAGGGTCCTGGAAGGCTGATTCTAAGGAAGGAAGGTTCCCGGTTAGTACCATGGTGCGTCAGAGGGTAAGTATTGCAATATTTTTTATTTTAATTCTTTATTTTACACTTAAATCTGAATTCCGATACCAATTCCCGATATCTTAAACATATCGGGAATCGGTATCGGAATTCCGATTCTAGATTCAAAAGATCGCCGACTTCATGGCCGACCCCACACTGGGGTCGGGTCGGGTTTCATGAAACCCGACCTTGCCAAAAGTCGGCGACTTTTGAAAAATTTCGACCCGTTTCGCTCAACCCTAACAGACACCACTTAAGCATCAATTTCGCCAGAGCTTTTTAAAACAGTTGGTGAGGTGATTTTCAAAAATCATCAAGCTGTTAGTCTCCCCAAGATGACACAGGGATAGAAAAGTCCTTGCGGATCCAGGATTTGTTCATCTTGATGAACGTTAGTCTGTCTACATTGTCACTGGACAGCCGCGTGCGCTTATCTGTCAGCATACCATCAGCAGCGCTGAACAGACAGGTTCAGAGAGAACGCTCTCTGCGGGGCATGACAAGATCTCCAAGGCGTGAGTGGTGAGCTCAGGCCATTTTTCAAGATTGGAAGCCCAAAATGAGCAAGGGTCCAGTTCCACAGTCATGGCATCGATGTTAACTTGGAGATACTCTTGTACCATCCTCTCTAGGCGTTGGCTGTGCGTCAGACTTCTTGTCTCCTGTGGCCTTGCAAAGGATGGTCTAAAAAAAATCTTGAAACGATTGGAAAAAATTGCTGTTACCACCAGATACGATGTTACTGTTACGGTTTGAGTGATGACTCGATAGTCCCACGGTTGGCAAGTTAGAACTCAGAGATTCACTTTGTGCACCACTGGTGTTGTGTGGAAAAGCAGATGTTAGATTCTGTAACAGTCTCTGCTGATACTCCTGCATGCGTGAATCCCTTTCTATGGCAGGAATTATTTCACTAAATTTGCTTTTGTACCGGGGATCTAAGAGTGTGGCAACCCAGTAGTCGGCATTACTTCGGATTCTGACAATCCGAGGGTCATGTTGCAGGTAGTGCAGCAAGAAGGCACTCATGTGTCTTGCGCATCCAGGAGGACCAAGTCCTTATTGTCTTGGTGGTGGCGAGATGAGAATCATGCTTCCTTTGTCTGCCCTCTCCCCCCAACCTCGCACAACAGAAATTTGATCAAGGTCTCCCTCATCTGATGAGTCTTCCATGCCCAGCGCGAGTTCATCCTCCTCTTCTTCCTCGCCTCCTGCACCTTCCTCAACAGTTTGGCTGCTACCATGTGCCCTCGGTAATCCCTCTCCTCCAGCCTCCAATGCCAGCCGCCTTGGTACTGCCAACCTTCTTGACCTTGGAGATATGATCCCTTCCGCATACGACTCCTCCTGTTCCTCCTCCTCCTCCTCCTCTTGTTTCACCACCTGACTCCGAACACTGTGTAAGGTGTGCTCCAGCATGTAAATCACCGGAATGGTTATGCTGATAATGGCATCGTCAGCACTAAACATCTTCGTCACTATTTCAAAACTGTGCTGAAGGGTGCATAGGTCCCTGATCTGAGACCACTCCTGCAGCGTGATTTGCCCCACCTCTTGATCTCATTGACCTAGGCTATAAGTCATAACGTATTGCACCAGGGCTCGTTGGTGCTGCCACAGTCGCTGCAACATGTGCAGAGTTGAATTCCACCGTGTGGGCACATCGCATTTCAGCCAGTGAACTAGCAGGCCCAACGACTTCTGTAGAGATGCAAGTCGTCGAGCTGCGGGATGCGAACGGTGGAAGTGAGCACACAGCGACCGTGCCCTCTGTAGAAGCCCATCCAGTCCAGGATAGTGGGATAAAAATTGCTGGACAACCAGGTTCAAAATGTGAACCATACAAGGCACGTGTGTGACATTGCCCCGGCGAAGGGCCGCACCCAGGTTTGCAGCATTGTCGCACACAGCCTTCCCTGGCTGCAGGTTGAGTGGAGAAAACCATTGATGGAACTTGGTCTCCAGAGCTGACCACAACTCCTCAGCTGTGTGACTCACATTTCCCAGACATTTCAATGTAAACACTGCCTGATGCCGTTGAGCCCTGGTGACAGCATAGTGAGGTGTACAGGATTCCTTCTGCCCAGTTACAACGTGGGTGGCATTACCAAACAGGCTTTGGATGCAGGTGGAGGACCGATAGGAGGTTGAGGAGGCAGAAGCAGTGGAGGAACTTCTAGATACAGAGGATCGACGAGCTACTCATGGAGACAGCAAGACTCGGACAGCAGCCCCTTCTCCTGATGTCGCCGTAGTTGCCCAGTGCCCAGTCACCAACATGTAACGCCCCTGTCCATGTCTACTCGTCCAAGTGTCTGTGGTGAAATGCACCCTTTCACACACAGAGTTTCTCAAGGAAGCGGTGATGTTGTGTGCGACATGCTGGTGTAGTGCAGGCACAGCTTTCTTTGAGAAGTAGTGGCATCTGGGCATCTGGTACTGGGGCACTGCGACGGACATAAGGTCTCAAAAATCCTCTGTGTCCACCAGGCAGAAAGGCAGCATTTCTGTAGCCAACAGCTTGCAGATGGAGAAATTCAACCTCATAGCTTTGTCATGGCTAGGAGGAAATGGTCTTTTACTTGTTCACATCCAAGGGACTGAGGGCTGGCTGCCGTGCTTAGACGGAATTGAGTAGGGTGTCCCCAGCAAACTGCTGGTCTGTGAGGAAGGTGCAGGCGGAGATGTTATGTTGCCTTGATCAAAATGTGGTGTCAATGTCGGAGAGCGCTCAACACCAGCAGGTGTTTCCACGTGCAAATGTCCTGACGACCTGCCAATCACACTGGCTGTTGTGGGTAAAGAGGTGGAAGGTCTGCATCCAAAACCATGTGCGACTGCTGTCCCCACAGTCACAGAGGATGAAGAGGACGCAGATGCACTTGATGGGGCAGACAGTGGTTGACCCGGCGCACTAGGCCGCATTGTAGCACAGTGAGCTTCCCACTGCAACTTATGCCTCATATCCATGTGACGGTTCATGCATGAAGTACTCAAGCTAGTGATTTTTTGGCCTCTACTGAGATTTTGTTGACCTCCTCTGCTGACCTCATGGTCTGGCAGACTGGGGGTTGACAGTAAGTGGGGTCTACAAACTCGTCATCATCATCCTGTGTGTTCTCACGCCCGTCGTCCTCAGAGCCAGCATCTTCCTGCCCCGACCGAAAAGTCAAGTTTTCGTTCCAATCCGGTATCTCAGTCTCATCATCATCTTCCTCATTGTCTCCACCAACAAGAGTTACAGTTTGGGAATGAGGGTCTACATTATGCTCAGAACCTTCTTCATCTGGGCCTGGATCCGACTCATAAAAATTCTGGGCATCAGTGCAGATCATTTCCTCGTCTGGATTCACAGAAGCTCTGGAGCAGACCTCTGATTCCCAGGCTATAGTATGCGTAAACAGCTCTACAGACTCAACCATGTGTGTTACCCCATGCTCAGACGGGCAGCTGGAGACTTGGGAGCTGTGAGGAAGCAAGTGCGATTGGGGTGACAACTCTGAGGACCGGAGTAGTTGTGATGTTGAAGTTGACATGGAGGAGAGCCCAATTGAACGAGCACTTGATATCCCTTCAAGCACCTGCTGTGTTTGTGCCTCATCTGGAATTTTTGGCGATGCTTGTAGCGATGGTCATAAGAAAGGGATCATATCAGATTGTCCACGAAAAAAAAGTAGACATCTTACTTTGGCTGGAAGATGGTCTTTCTTCTGCAGATGTTACTGTTGCTTGACCACCTACCCCACAGACACAACCTTTTTTTTCCTTCCCAACACGCCTATTTCCCTTTCCACCAGTAGCAGGCCTTTTGCCACTCATTTTAGTGCTTAACTAATTGGCAACTCTGTATCTGTAGTTGTTGGCACAACAACCGATGGATGAAAACCAAGCAGAACTGAGTGGCCAAACTGTGGTACTAGGCCCAAAACTAATAACTAGATTAGATGCAGTGAAAATTGAGATACACAGGCGTTATAGTTAGTTTCACAGGCGGGCTACTCTGCTGACATGCAGACACTGCTCCTAGGCCCTAAACTATCAATTGGATTGGATGCAGTGAAAATTGAGATACACAGGCGGTATAGTTTGTTTCACAGGCAGGCTACTCTGCTGACATGCAGACACTGCTCTTAGGCCCTAAACTATTAACCGGATTAGATGCAGTGAAAATTGAGATACACAGGCGGTGTAGTTAGTTTCACAGGCGGGCTACTCTGCTGACGTGCAGACACTGCTCCTATGCCCTAAACTATCAACTGGATTAGATGCAGTAAAAATTGAGATACACAGGCGGTGTAGTTAGTTTCACAGGCGGGCTACTTTGCTGACGTGCAGACACTGCTCCTATGCCCTAAACTATCAACTGGATTAGATGCAGTGAAAATTGAGATACACAGGCGGTGTAGTTAGTTTCACAGGCGGGCTACTCTGCTGACGTGCAAACACTGCTCCTATGCCCTAAACTATCAACTGGATTAGAGGCAGTGAAAATTGAGATACACAGGCGGTGTAGTTTGTTTCACAGGCAGGCTACTCGGTTGATGTGTAGACACTGCTCCTATGCCCTAAACTATCAACTGGATTATATGCAGCGAAAATTGAGATACACAGGCGGTATAGTTTGTTTCACAGGCGGGCTACTCTGCTGATGTGCAGACACTGCTCCTAGGCCCTAAACTATCAACTGGATTAGATGCAGTGAAAATTGAGATACACAGGCAGTATAGTTTGTTTCACAGGCGGGCTACTCTGCTGATGTGCAGACACTGCTCCTAGGCCCTAAACTATCAACTGGATTAGATGCAGTGAAAATTGAGATACACAGGCGGTGTAGCTAGCTTCACAGGCGGGCTACTTAAATGACTATCAGACAATGCTACTAGCCCAAAAGTATTGGCTGAGCTAGATTACACTAAATGCTGTGACAAACTAATTGAACAACACTGGCACAGACCTGCCTGGCAATCAGTGCTATGAACTGCTGTAACTTACCCTGAAAAGGGCTGATATTACAACTAGTCCCGACTCCTCCCGACTCCCTAAACCTATCTCTCTGACAATTCGCTCCAAAAAAACACTATTAGTCTGTATAGCGCCCACAGCAGCAGCGGTGCCGTCAAACACTAAGCTGCAGCAGTGAAGAAATGTTGGTGATGGGGCAAATGGCTGGTTCTTATAGGGCAAGGACATGTGACATACACAGCCAATGACACATGCCCTTGCTTGTGTGCATCACATGCACATTGCTGTGTGTGTGCACTGCTGATAGGCTGAGAGACTGCACCGCCCCACTGTAAATGCGGGAAAGAAAAAAAAATGGAGATCGGTGTTATTTCAGCACAGATCTATCCTCCGCCCCCCCCCTCCCACTCACTATTCACTGAAACAGTCTATTAACAATGATGAACAATTTTAATGTGCAAATCAAGCGAGGCTTTTGCTGAACGAACAGTTATCGAACAGAAACACGAACAGCCGAATTTTAAGCAAATTGTTCGGGTTCGTCGAACGACTCATACACCGCCCAAAATAGCTCGAATTTGAGATTGGCGAACAGTTCGACTCTAGTTGTCACAAGCAGAGGAGCATAATGGGAAGCAGAAGAACACTGATGAAGACACCCCTGTGATCACCTCTCAATGTATGGAGATCTGTAAGGGACTCAGGAGGAAGATCGTGTTCAATAATCTGCATTGTCTGAGTCTACCATGCAGGCTGCAGGGACAAAGCGCTCTAGATATGTGCAATCCTGGAGACCAAAGTAACAGATCTCTAGCCAAGTCCATCTTCTTTGAAAACTTCAGCATTGTAGGTCCCGGCTCTCTCTACTCCTTGAGGACGTGTTCAGGTACCATTGAGATGGCAGGGAGGAAAGCAACCAGATACAAGATGGACGCCATGGATGGCCAGACCTGCCAATCGCTACCAACCATCCTTGACTGCAACCAGATCCCCGACAACAGGTCCAAGATACCTTCACCAGAAGTGGCAACACATCACCCTCACCTGAAGCGTATAGCCCACCTGATACCCGAGTTAGATCCAGAGGCCCCAATAGCTTTACTCCTGGGAAGAGATATACTATGAGCCCACAAGACTAGAGAATATATCAACGGCTTCCAGAATGCTCCATATGCACAGAAGCTGGGATGGGTCATTATAGGAGACGTCTGTCTAGGAGGAGCACACAAGCCGGTCTCAGTCAGCAGTACACTTACTAGCACACTAGAAAATGGACTTCCATCTCTCTTCCAGCCATGTCACAATAGTCTGCTGGTGAAGAATTACCGAACAGCACCCGCCTACCTTGCCTTTTCTCAATTCCTACCAATGAAGACCATGCCTGTGAAGGTAAAGAAGACCACATAGGATGTACAGTCTTCCACGGGACAAAGGAAGACAACAAGGTAGTGATGTCTATAGAAGACAGGATGTTCTTGGACATCATGGATAGACAGCTAGTCAAAGACAAGCTGAATAGTTGGGTCGCACCTCAACTATTTTGACCTCAGAGAAGACGCCTAACCAACAACAGGGAACTGTACACATCTTTGGGAACAGCCCTTCCCTGGCAGTCGCTATCTATCTATCTGAAATTCCACCAAAGAGAGTGAAGCAATGTATGGGTCAGATGTCAGATCCTTCGCAGAAAGACTTCTATGTAGATGACTGTTTGAAGTCTACACCGAAAAATGAGGTTGCAATCAGTCTACTAAAAAGGGCTCAATTAATGCTCGCTCAGTCTAACCTAAGGTTACACAAGATTTCCTCCAACAACCGAGAGTTGATGGAAGCCTTTCCCTCTCAAGACTATTCCAGTGATCTAAAGGACTTAGACCTAAGCATCGACACCCTTCCTATGCAGCGAAGCCTTGGACTGCTTAGGGATCTGAAGACAGATACCTTCACCTTTCAGATCAGCAAGGACGAGAAACCCTTCATGCGCAGAATAGTCTACTCGACTCCCTGGGATTTGTAGCTCCAGTAACCATCCAAGAAAAAATGATGCTAAGACACTTCACCCAAGACACATCTGATTGGGACGATCCACTTCCGGCAGAAAAAGCTGACCTGTAGGCAGAGTGGAGGGAGTCTCTCGAAGCCTTGACTGACCCTCATGTGAAATGACCGTATGCTCCTGTGCCATCCACAGAAGTCAAAACAAAAGGACTTTGTATCTTCTGTGATGCATCAGTCAAAGTGATCGCAGGAGTAGCGTACCTCAAAACTATAGACGTGAATGAATGATGCCATATCGAGTTCGTTATGAGCTGGACAAAATTGGCACCACTCCGCGAACACATAATCCCCAGATTGAAACTCTGCGCTGCCATCCTCGCAGTTGAGTTGACTGAACTTATCTCAAATGGGATGAATCTGGAGATCAAGCATGCAGAGTTTTACACTGATAGCAAGGTGGTACTGGGATACATCTGCAACAAGACTCGACGCTTCTATGTCTAAGTCAGCAACCGGGTACTAAGGATAGGAAGATCCACCTGTCCTAATCAGGGGCACTATGTACCTACTCACCACAATACTGCAGACCATTCGACTAGATTTGTTGCACCAAGTCATCTTAAAGACACTACATGGTTCACAGGTCCTGCCTCTTTGAACCGTTCGATGTCCCACCCAGGCCTGATATGTTCGAACTAGTGGACCCAGATACCGACGAAGAGCTCCGTCCTCATGTGTCTACTCTACATACATACATACAGTGATTTCAAACCATCACCTCAAATCTCATCGGTTCAGCAGGTTCTCAACCTGGAAGTCACTTGTTCGAGCCATCGCCTGTCTACTTTATGTGGCCCAGTTCTACAAGTCAGGGCTACCTACAAGCCAGAGACCTTGTAATGGTTGGCATCACTGCAAGCATGCGTTTACTGCCCAAACATCCAACCAGGTGATGTTTTACTCATCAAAGACAGTCAGTCACATCGAAGCGAGTGGCCACTCGGCCTAGTCACCAAGCCCCTTCCCAGCAAGGATGGGAAAGTGCGCAAAGTAGAGGTCAGAGTGTGCAAACTTGGGGACAATAAACTGTTTCTCAGGCCAGTTACTGAACTTGTATTGTTATTTTCACTAAAAGAACCAAATAGTGTCATCCGTTGATGCCAAGCTGGGAGTGTTCTGCCTATTTATGAGCAGCAAGTAATTTTCATAATGTATTACAAGCTATAACCATTAGATGTCATTAGTTGCCCATTTATCCTGTTCTTGGATAAATGAGCATTTCGCTTTAAGCAGCGTGTTCTGATTAGAACCGCCCCTTATTTTCCCGGGCAAGAAGGCTTGCAGATATTTTCCCCCTGGACCTTGAGTCTTACACATGTGTTCCTGGCTCTATCTCTCCCTTCAAATCACTGCTCCTGACAAGCGGATTCTGGTGAGGGTCAAATGTACCTACATGTTTGTGTTAAAACAGTTATGCAGCCATATTGTGTGGTTACTAGACATATTGTGCTTTGTATCATATTGCTGTTTTCTCTGTATGCAGATAGATGCATGTCTGTATAAGTAGTACAAGGCTGGTAGCCTGAACTCGCTCTAGATAGCCATGATAACTGTATCTCTGTGTTATGCTGTGTTATGTGCCTGTTATTCATGTTATTGCATCCTGTATCATGCTGTAATGTGCCAAGTACTGATACACTCTTATTTCCTTGTAGTTTTTACCCATTATCGTCCACTGTTCGTCATCTCAATAAATAAAGACTTCAGCCATACAGTCTGTTTACTGGGAAGTGGATGAGGGTTGAGCCGTATGCTGAAATCCACACAGCACCATACATGGAGGAAGGCAGAACATATGTAAACTTTTGACTTTGCAGTAAGTAATAAACATATCTTAAAACATTCTCTGTTTCTCATTATTCTGGCATGTGGCAAATATTAATAACTATGGTAATCCTAATTGACCTAAAACGGGAAAGGTTTATTCTGATTTCATGTCAGATATTGAGAAAAACATGCATATGTATCTTTTTGTATAGTGTATGTAAATGTCTGGTTTCAACTGTAGATAGATAGATAGATAGATAGATAGATAGATAGATAGATAGATAGATAGATAGATAGATAGATTATGTAAATGCAGCCATTCATTCTGGATTCTAGTGCCAAAAATCTAATGTCTGTGAGCAGAGACAGACTTTTACCCTAAAAATTGGGAATTAAGTGAAAAATCAGGGATGTCTGCTGGAGATAGTTGGTGTCAGACAGCCAGTAATTCTGCTTCTCTAAATAACTGATATGCATTTACTTACGCACTAATGTGAATCCAAAAATGGTTGTTATGCATATTTTGTGGGTATAATACAACAGCCAACTTTTAGGAAGGTGTTATAGGTCATTGCTATATATTGGACTATATTGCAGTAATTCTCCACTGCTAACAGTACTTTGAAGATAAATACACTGGGATTTCAGAACAGCATTAAAAGTTTTTAATAATATTGAATATTTGCTAGATTCAGTGGCTTCAAGTGTTTTTAGGTAGAAATATTTGGCAATTATATTGCAAAGAAAACGATCATTGTCTCTTCCTATTAATCCCTCTTGGACACAATCATTTATTTCATGACAGGTAGAACCTGAACCAGTTTTTACAAGAAAAAAAAATATAACTTGAAGGCTTGTCAAAGTATAAGACACAAATGAAAACAGATCAGATGATGAACCAGTGCAAAGTGAAGCTTCAAGCTGGTGCTGATTTCTTTCTGCTCCATTTCACATTATAATTATAATAAAATGTAGATAGGATGTCTAACATTAAAAGCAGAAGAGATCACTGCTTGCTTCATCCATGGAGATCACAGTGATAATTATTTCTTAAAGTTTGGCAAACTGATTAGTTTTTGCCAAGCAAGTGTTCTATTACAGATGCTTGCTCTATTTATTGACGTAAAAAGTGATTTCTTTTGATAGGCCAAATCATGCATTATAAATCATTCTGTCCAAGTGGACAACTGTTCTTTTCGTGGTTATAACGAAAATATAAAATCCACAGAAACCTCTAAAATGATATTAACATTCTGCATCATCATGTCTATTGATACATAAAATGTCACTGAAGTTATTCAGATGCACCTACATTTTAAAGACTAGAAAATAATACTGTCCAAGATATACTAAGTATTTAATTATTTAGAGGTTTATATAGAAGACAGACTGCTAAAAAGCAGACAACAAACTCGATCCCCATTATGGGGCTAAGTATCTCCACCCAAATTCTACTCCATTGTTTTATAATTATGCAGTTTCTTTAGAGATGGCTGTCCTTTATAGCTTCTCACCACAGAATAGCAAAAAGTAATGTCACCAATCTGGACTCGACCCAATCCCTCTAAGGGCTCCATAGCAGCTGCATTAGCTGCCAATATGCACTGATGGCTTATACTTAGGATATGGTCTTTCACAAAAATAAGCCTTGCAATTTGTGTATAAAACAAGGCAATGTTGTAAACTGCTACTAACATTCCAGGGACATATAAAGGCTCACACAATTTAAAGAAAGTTTAGAGATTTTGATCATATGTCATAAAATACAGTAATTAAAAAGCTTGTCCACTACTTTGATGGTCAATCCTTGAGCTAGGTCATCAATGTCTGATCCGTTGGAGTGCGACATCTGGCACACCCACCAATCATCTGTTCTCAATGTCAGCGGCTGGTGGACCAGTTACAGCGCTGCATAACACAGCTCGATCAACTGTATAATAGCCACATCCATGTATTTCACATCTGCCCCCTATTGATTTGAATGGGGGGCGGATGTGCAGTACCCGGCTGTGGCCATAAAACACTAGACGGACCTGTGCAGTGCCGTAACTGGTCAGTTCTGCCTGACACCAAGACGAACTGATTAATAGGTGTACAGTGTATTACACCCCCCCCAATCAGACATTGACGACATAGCCTAAAGGGCCATCAATGTTAAATTAGTGGACAACCTCTTTAATAATTTTAATAAAAAATATATTTAAAAAATATAATTACTTTAAATTATTTTTGGAAATAGGAAAAAAAAACAATATAGTTAATTATATTAAGTGTATTTTCAGTGATTCGTGCACTTTTCATCATATAAACAGTGTTATGTTTGATTATTGCATGGATCTGTTGGCTTACCCCTCCCCCACCTTAGTTTCTCATTTATCTTTTCTTTCATGTTAGTTACTTATAAGGATTAATAATTTCCTTTTACCAATACAGAAGGAGAATTCTGTACAATTACAATGTACGTATCAAACAACAGTTCATACTCCAGGGCATATCTTGAACCTCTCAACGGATCTTAGAGGAATAAAGAATGACACATCCTGCATTACACTTGACCAAGGAATTCCAAAGCCATAGTAATACTGTAATAAATGTTATACAGTATTAAAAGTAGGTGTAATTGTCTAGTAAAATGAAAAGGCAATTGTTATTATGTATAACAGTAAAAAGCCCCTTCTGCATGTATGATCTAACATATAGAAACTCTAGCCACTCCATTCAAGTCAATACTATAGAGCAATTCTAGAGCACTTTGGGTTGCACACCTATAACAATTCCTATTGTTCTTCTCACTAGTATACGATGACTTCCATACATTATAATGGCCCCACATAGTCCTCCATACAGCATAAGAGGCCCACATAGTTCTCCATACAGTATAATAGCCCCACACAATGCTCCATACAGTATAATGGGCCTCACATAGCCTTCCATAAAGATTGATGGGCCTTATATAGTTCTCCATACAGTATAATGGACCACTTTGCCTTCCATTCAGTATAATGGGCCCCACATAGTCCTCAATACTGTATGATGTGCCCCATATAGTCTTCCTTACAGTATAATAGCCCCAAATAGTCCTCTTTACAGTATAATTGGCCCACACAATCCTCCATACAGTATACTGAGCCCCACATAGTCTTCCATACAGTATAATGGCCCCACACTAAAAAAAAAAAAATGCTCACCTCTCTCCTGTCTCCCGCTGCTCTGGTCTCGGGCGCGTTGTAGTGACGTCATCGCGCAGGTTGCGACACCAGAAACAGAGGAAGGATGATGGTGGAGGGAGCGTCAGATGACTGCTCCCTTTTTCATCATTGCATTCAAATGTATCAGTATCCAGGATGCTGATACAGTTGAAGGTGTGATGCTGGGTGGGGGGCCCGCCTTGCTTTGAGGGCCAAATACACTCACTCTGTAGCCAGATTTGGCCCGCGAGCCTGAGTTTGACATGTGCGCTCTAGGCCATAGAAGCTGATTGTTAGGATATCTCAACCTCTAGACCACTCCCTTACTGCCATTATATTTAAAGTACCACATATATATTCACTCTGGACATTGTACAAAATTCCTATTTTTTTATTTTATTATCTTTTAAAAAATGTTGCCTTCTATTTGAAAATAGTATATGGTAATTACAAGCAGACTTATACTAAGCTACTGATTCTCTCTGCTCAATGAGCTGGAAATACCTTAGGCATCAGAGCTAAGAGAAAAGAACTGGGAAAGAAAACCTGAATACGCAGGTATACCCAGATAGTATAGAAGCCAAAGCTATCTATATTCTTCACATACTCTGTGCAAAGCAGAAAGGCCAGTTGTTAGGTTTTAGGGGCTAGAACATGAAACCGCTCATTACTGATAGCAATACAAAGGAGAATTGGTGAAGGCTGCAATCCAGATAAACTGCAAGTGAAAAACAAGATAAGGCATTCTAATGGATATACATCCAGATGATTTGATCCACCAGAATGTGCTTGGAGAGGGATTATTCCCTATGCAAATATTAACCTATTCTCCTGCAAGCAATGTGGAGAAATCTCATCTGTGACTGAGCGCCCTCTATAGGAATGTCTTGATATAGGCTCTTGTAGCTGCCAAAGGATACTTGTCATGCTTCTAAGAAAATATAATAATATACGCACCCTGCACAAGGGAAACTACTGGATATTAGTGAATATTGTGAGCATCGACTTCCTGCTTTTTAGCAGAATGTATCTAATTTGCTGGAAAAAAAATAAAAAATTTGCAGCAGGTACAAAGGAGAAAGACATATCGTTTGCCTAGTTATTTGCTTTAATCGTTCTGCAGTCTATGACAGCCTCTATGATGTGAAATAGGGACCCTGTAAAGGAGCGTACAAAAAATCGTCCACATTTCATCCAGAAAACTGACAATTTTTTTTTTCTAATTTTTATCAGATTTTCATCCATGTGCCATCCGTGTGTCCATTTTTCACGTCCGTACATTTTCCTAGGTTTGTAATAGAAATCTGTCCATAAGAATCCTGCCACTCTGATGGTCCGTGTGGGATCCCATTTTGCTTCTTGCACCCATAGACTTGAATGTGTGAGTCTCATCCGAAACTCAGGAGAGAGTAGTACATGCTGCAATTTCTCTTGGACACTCGAACTGAGAAAAAAATAATTCATCTGAACGGCCCTATTGAACAACATGGGCCAGTATGCTGTCCGATTAAAAATCAAATAGTGTCCCATTTATATGATCGTCTGCATGAGCATTTGATTCCACATCCTAAACTGTCCCAGCACTGCAGAATGAGGTATAGCCCGAGAAACTGGGAGACTTTAACTCTTAAATGGGTTTTTCCTTCTCAGAAAGTGATAGCATAGTGGGATATGATGTCACTTTCTGATCCATGCACGTAGCATGAAACTGTTTGACATAATATTGCAGAGTCTGCAAAAAAATGTTTTGAAGGGATTGTATTTGAGGTCCTGCAGAGTCTCTGGATCTAGACTGTTTTAGAAAGATGTTTAGATAAGGAGTGAAAAAAATCCGGACAGAATGAAGGGTCCTTTAGGCTACTTTCACACTAGCGTCGGACTCGGCCCGTCGCAGTGCATCAGGCCGAGGTTCCGACGCTAGCAGTGAAATGCGCCGCACAACGGAGGCAGCGGATGCATTTTTCCTGCGCATCTGCTGCCCCATTGTAAGGTGCAGGGAGGTGGGGGCGGAGTTCCGGCCGCGCATGCGCGGTCGGAAAAAGCGATCCATCGGCAGCAAAAAACGTTACATGTAACATTTTTTGCTCCCGGCGGTCCGCCACAACACGGCGCAACCGTCGCACGACGGTTGCAACGTGTGGCAATGCGTCGCCATGCGTCGCTAATGTTAATCTATAGGGCAAAGACGCATCCTGCAAACAACTTTGCAGGATGTGTTTTTTCCCATAAACGACGCATTGCGACGTATTGCAAAAAACGCTAGTGTGAAAGTAGCCTTAGTCATTGACAACAATATTTTTCTGATAAATATGTAATAGAAAATATACGTTTTTTTCCTTTCCATTTCCAGATGTCCTGGATATAATTTTTTTTATATTTTTTAAAGTGAAAAAATCTTGTTTGTGTTGCCAATTTCTAAAGCCTGTAACTTTTTTTTCTTTTTGCAATAGAGCAGTGTGAGGCCTTTTTTTGTGATCTTAGGCTAAGTTCACATTTGCGGAGGGCAGAGCTGCGGAGGGCTGCGTACTGCCTTATACTTCCTCCGTTAAGCCTCGCCCACTGCCGCATCTCTTCCATTCAGCTCCTCCTACGTCGGCATGCGTCCTGAGTACCCTATCTTTAACATTGGGTACGCAGGCCATGCAGATGTGTCCACATGCATCGTTTTGACGCTGCGATGTCTGCTACAAAATGCAACATGTTGCGTTCGACGCAGTTTGGCACAGCATCAAAATGACGCATGTGGACGCATGGCCTGCATACCCAATGTTAAAGATAGGGTATGCAGGACGCATGCCGACGTAGGTGGAGCTGAATGGAAAAGGTGTGGCAGTGGGCGGGGCTTAACGGAGGAAGTACAAGGAAGTACGCAGTCCTTCGCATCTCTGCCCTCCACAAATGTGAACTCGGCCATAGCTGTAATTTCCATTGACACTATCTTAGCATACAAACAAAAAACTATCACTTTTTTGCATGTATTGGGTGAAACTGATCTGACTGAAAAACTGCAAATCTAGAACTTTTTTTTATCTTTTATGCTCAATGTATGGATTGAATAATTTAACATTTTAATACACAGGGCTTTTATGGACTTGGCAATAACAACTATGTTTATTATCATTTTTTTATTTATTTTTTTATTTAAAAACTGGCAAAGGAGGGTGATTTAATATTTTATGTATCTTTTATATGTTTTAAAATATTTTATTTTAATTTTTACTTGATTTTTTTTTCATCTAGGAAACCTGCATTTGCTTTCAGAAGGACCCCGACTGTCGAAGTAATAATTTTTCTCCTGTCATCCCGTTGCAGTAGGCCGGTGGGAGCCAGTGAGTGCGCGCACTATTGATCACTCTACTTAACTGCCTGCTTCAGTGATTGATAGCGACATTTAGTTAAACATCAGCAACCAGAGCTGGTGCCAATCGCTGCTGCTACAGGCAGATGCAGACTTTGTATTAGACCACGTTCAGTATTTGGTCAGTATTTTACCTCAACATTTGTAAGTCAAAACCAGAAGCGCGGGACAATCATGGGAAAAGTATAGCAGAAACTCGTCACCACTTCTGTATTTCTCACCCACTCCTGGTTTCGGCTTACAAATACTGAATGTGTGAACATGGCCTTACACCCAGCATGGAGCAGGAACAGATCCTGGGCCCACTCCATACATGTGCACCCTGACTATGACATACTTGTTAGTCAGAGTGCACAAAAGAGATTACCGGTAGGTTTATTTGACTATTATATTGTGCAAAACTGACCTTAATGAAATGCAAAAAGTTAGATAATTGGTAATAATTAAAAATAAAAAAAATTGCAGGGTGCAGGTTATTTAGTGATATATATGTACTTTATTAGTAATGACTTGCTGAAATAAATATTGTATACAATGTTTCATTTGCTGCAATGTCTCTTTAAACTGGCATCGTATGTGCGCACTTGTTTTCTTACATAAAGAATTTGTGATCTTCAAATGTAGATTTAGGTTGTGACTTTGAGCACATAGTGATGGCAAGAGCACTATTCTGTGAGTAGAAAGACGTCTGATTGGTCCAGGGGCATGTGAGAGTACAATGACGCAGAGGCAGGGTCGGACTGGGACTAAAATTCAGCCCTTGCATTTGAAGTTACACAGGCCCACTTGTCACATGGTGACTGTATAATATCTTTGTACACTTGTAGGTTACAAGAAGTGACGGGAGTGTAACACGACTATATAACAGATAATTACAGCTGTATCCAGCATTACTACTCAGTCCTATTTATTGCTTTTAGTTGCAGTACCAAGAAAAGTCGCTACTTTACCTACATAACTGGATCTCGTAGATAATGAAGGGATGAAACGACCAAAGGTTATGGAACCTCATTCTGATGCTCCATAAGCTTTGCCTACAGCCACTTTTGGTTCCGCTGCACAGCTCGAGACCCGGTGACTCTGGAGAGCGATGACATCAGTAACGTCACCACTCTTCAGATATTCCTGGTCTTGCACTGAGCTCGGCGACTGTGGAGAGCAGTATGGTTACTACCGCCACCGCTCTTCAGAGTCGCTGGATCTCACCAGGTCTGGTGAGTGGCGGTGTCTGATAGACACCTCTCCATTACTTATACCAGGGATTGATAGCAGCTGACATTACGCAGCTGACATCAACCCTAAAAATCATTACACATACCAGAATTAAATGCTCTGGCGGCTGGGAAAAGCAGTAGAGTTAGCGCTATTCCCAGGCGCCGGGTGCTACCTACAACTGTCATCATCCTTGCCTCGTCGCCCTGTGAAGCCTTTCTGCTGTATTTACATGCGCTGATCTCAGGCCACTAAATGAGTGTGATCGACAATACTGAAGTCGTTCGCCTATTTCCCGGCATCTTTACACCAACTGAGAAAGAATGAAGGGAACAGAACAATCACAATTAGATCAATCTGTCCCAATACAGTATCATGTTATCAGCAGCACATCTACAGTTTACACTGGTGATGTGCTGCTGAGAACAAGGATTTCTGTTCCCACAAACAATCCAATCACTCGATGAATAGACAGCATTTTGCTTGTTTAGTATAATATACCCCATAGTCCTCCATATATTATAATGTGCACCTCAGTCCTCCATATAGTATAATATACTCCTCAGTTCTCCATATAGTATAATACACTCCTAAGTCCTCCATATAGTATAATACACTCCCCATAGTCCTCCATATAGTATAATACAGTCCTCATAGTCCTCCATATATTAAAACACACTGCAATTCCTCCACATAGTATAGTACACTCCTCAGTAGGGTTGAGCGAAACGGGTCGTTCATTTTCAAAAGTCGCCGACTTTTGGCAAAGTCGGGTTTTATGAAACCCGATCCAACCCCTGTGCGGGGTCGGCCATGCGGTACGCGACTTTCGCGCCAAAGTCGCGTTTCAATGACGCGAAAAGCGCCATTTCTCAGCCAATGAAGGTAAACGCAGAGTGTGGGCAGCGTGATGACATAGGTCCTGGCCCCCACCATCTTAGAGAAGGGCATTGCAGTGATTGGCTTGCTGTCCGCGGTGTCACAGGGGCTATAAAGGGGCGTTCCCGCCGACCGCCATGTTACTGCTGCTGATCTGAGCTTAGGGAGAGGTTGCTGCCGCTTCGTCAGAAGCAGGGATAGCGTTAGGCAGGGTCCATTAACCACCAAACCGCTTGTGCTGTAGCGATTTCCACTGCCCAACACCACCTTCGGTGGGCAGGGATAGTGGAAGCTACATTTTTTTTTTTCCTCAGCGCTGTAGCTCATTGGGCTGCCCTAGAAGGCTCCCTGATAGCTGCATTGCTGTGTGTACGCCGCTATGCAAACCAACTGCTTTTTTCAAAGCACAAATCCTCTTGTTCCTTCCTTTCTGCACAGCTATCTTGTTTGTTTGTCCACACTTTTTATTTAATTTGTGCATCAGTCCACTCCTTATTGCTGCCTGCCATACCTGGCTGAGATTACTGCAGGGAGATAGTAATTGAAGGACAGTTCCTTTTTTTTTTTTTTGTGGGAGATTAAGATTGGCATTTCTGCTAGAGTGCCATCCCTGTCTGTGTCATCTCTCACTCAGTGGGCCATAGAAAGCCTATTTATTTTTTTGCTTGATTTGGGTTCTAAAATCTACCTGAAAAAATCACTACATCAATCAGTGGGAGAAAAATATTGGCCTCAGGGCTTGTGTGCCACTCCTTACTCCTGTGTGTGCCATCTCTCACTCAGTGGGCCATAGAAAGCCTATTTATTTTTTTGCTTGATTTGGGTTCCAAAATCTACCTGAAAAAATCACAACATCAATCAGTGGGAGAAAAATATTGGCCTTAGGTCTTGTGTGCCACTCCTGACTCCTGTGTGTGCCATCTCTCACTCAGTGGGCCATAGAAAGCCTATTAATTTTTTTGCTTGATTTGGGTTCTAAATTCTACCTGAAAAAATCAATAAATCAATCAGTGGGAGATTAATATTGGCCTTTGGGCTTGTGTGCCAGTCCTAAGCGTGCCATCTCTCTCTCTCAGATAGTGGGCCATAGAAAGCCTATTTATTATTTTTTTATTGGGTTTATAAATTTTCCCTGGAAAAAAAAAAAAAGTGGGAGATTAATATTGGCCTCTGGGCTTGTGTGCCAGTCCTGAGCGTGCCATCTCTCTCACAAATAGTGGGCCATAGAAAGCCTATTTATTTTTTGGGTTGATTTGGGTTCTAAATTCTACCTGAAAAAATCACTAAATCAATCAGTGGGAGATAAATATTGGCCTCTGGGCTTGTGTGCCACTCCTGACTCCTGTGTGCGTCCTCTCTCACTCAGTGGGCCCTACAAAGCCTAATTTTTTTTTATTTGTTTTCTAAATTCTCCCTGAAACAATCATTTTATTTTATATTGTTTCTAAATTCTTCCTGAAAAATTCATTTTTTGTATTTTTTTTTTCTAAAGTCTCCCTGAAAAAAAAAAAAAAATCAAATCAGTGGGAGATTAATATTGCCCTTTCTGCTTGTGTGCCAGTCTTGACTCCTGGGTGTGCCATCTCTCTCTCTCCAATTGTGGGCCATAGAAAGCCTATTAATTTTTTTTGCTTGATTTGGGTTCCAAAATCTACCTGAAAAAATCACTAAATCAATCAGTGGGAGATAAATATTGGCCTCTGGGATTGTGTGCCACTCCTGACTCCTGTGTGCGTCATCTCTCACTCAGTGGGCCCTAGAAAGCCTTTTTTTTTTTTTTGTTTTCTAAATTCTCCCTGAAACAATCATTTCATTTTATTTGGTTTATAAATTCTTCCTTAAAAAATCATTTTTTTTTATTATTTTTTTTTTCTAAAGTCTCCCTGTTAAAAAAAAAAAAAAACAAATCAGTGAGAGATTAATATTTACATTTGCGCTTCAGTGACAGTCCTGCGTGTGTGGCATCTCTCTCATTTGTTGCCACCAACAACAGAGTGTGTAACATTGTGCCTGATTTTCGTTGTGGTCTCACCCACCTGTAAAGGGGTAGCTAAATCATACTGAAGTTATAGCTCACCGTGTAAGTTGTGTGACAGCAACAAATACCGTTAGTTTGGTAACGTTTTTAAAACAATGAGGAAGTCTGGTGGAAGAGGTCGTGGCCGGGGGCGTTCATTGTCAGCTGGTAATGAGGGTAGTGGTAGTGGTGGAGCATCAGGTGGTCGTGGGAAAAAAAATATTGCACCTAAGTCTGGAGCTGTGGAGCCAGGTTCGTCGTCTGGCTACACAAGGCCTCGAACGCTCCCTTTTCTGGAAGTAGGAAAACCGCTTTTAAAGCCGGAGCAGCAAGAGCAAGTTTTGGCTTATCTTGCTGACTCAGCCTCTAGCTCTTTTGCCTCCTCTCGTGAAACTGGTAAAAGTAAAAGCAGCGCGTCGTTAGTGGATGTTCACGGTCAGGGACAAGTCGCTTCCTTGTCCTCTTCAGCAAAAACAACAACAGAGAAGAATGCAGCAGGCGACACAACGGGTTACTCCATGGAGCTCTTTACACATACCGTCCCTGGCTTAGAAAGTGAAGCAGTTAACAGTCCATGCCCATTACAAGTTGAATCTGACATGGAGTGCACTGATGCACAGCCACAGCCAGACTACTATGCTGGTCCTTTGACTCAGACCACAACATTGCCCTCGCAGGGTGCTGATCAAGAATCAGACCCTGATGAGACTATGTTGCCCCATCACGAACGCTATACCACCGACCGACACGGTGACACAGACGAAGTTGCACACGAGCTACAAGAAGAGGTAATAGATGACCCAGTTCTTGACCCCGATTGGCAGCCATTGGGGGAACAGGGTGCAGGCGGCAGCAATTCTGAAGCGGAGGAGGAGGGGCCGCAGCAGGCATCAACATCGCAACAGGTTCCATCTGCCGGGCCCGTATCTTGCCCAAAACGCGTGGCAAAGTCAAAACCTGTTGGAGTACAGCGTGGCCATCCGGTTAAAGCTCAGTCTGTAATGCCTGAAAAGGTATCCGATGCTAGAAAGAGTGCAGTCTGGCATTTTTTTAAACAACATCCAATTGATCAGCGCAAAGTCATCTGTCAAAAATGTTCAACTACCTTAAGCAGAGGGCAGAATCTGAAAAGTCTCAATACAAGTTGCATGCATAGACATTTAACCACCATGCATTTGCAAGCTTGGACTAACTACCAAACGTCCCTTAAGGTTGTAGCACCCTCGGCCAATGAAGCTAGTCATCAACGCAACATCCCTTCCGGCAGTGTAGGGCCACCATTTTCTGCACCACCTGCAGTATCTGTGCAGGTTTCTTTGCCAGGCCAAAGCAGTCAGGGTCAGGGAATCACCAGTTTCGTAGTAGGAAACACTGCATCTAGGGCACCGGCGGCAACAATACCATCTCCCACCGTCTCTCAGTCTGCCATGTCCACCGGCACCCCCGCTAGTTCCACGATCTCCAGCTCTCCAGTCCAGCTCACCCTACATGAGACTATGGTTAGAAAAAGGAAGTACTTAGCCTCGCATCCGCGTACACAGGGTTTGAACGCCCACATAGCTAGACTAATCTCGTTAGAGATGATGCCCTACCGGTTAGTTGAAAGCAAAGCTTTCAAAGCCCTGATGGACTACGCTGTACCACGCTACGAGCTACCCAGTCGACACTTTTTTTCCAGAAAAGCCATCCCAGCCCTCCACCAGCATGTTAAAGAGCGCATCGTCCATGCACTCAGGCAATCTGTGAGCACAAAGGTGCACCTGACAACAGATGCATGGACCAGTAGGCATGGCCCGGGACGTTACGTGTCCATCACGGCACACTGGGTAAATGTGGTGGATGCAGGGTCCACAGGGGACAGCAAGTTTGGGACAGTTCTGCCTAGCCCACGGTCTAGGAAACAGTTGGCTGTAGCCGTTCGCACCCCCTCCTCCTCCTCCTCATCCTCCTGCAGAAGCGAGACCTCGTCCACAGACCGCAGTCGCACAACCACTCCATCCGCAGCTGCCACTGTTGCACACCAGGTCTCCCATTATGGGGCAGCTACTGGCAAACGTCAGCAGGCTGTATTGGCTATGAAGTGTTTGGGCGACAACAGACACACCGCTGAAGTTCTGTCCGAGTTCTTGCAGAAAGAAACGCAGTCGTGGCTGGGCACTGTAGATCTTGAGGCAGGCAAGGTAGTGAGTGATAACGGAAGGAATTTCATGGCTGCCATCTCCCTTTCCCAACTGAAACACATTCCTTGCCTGGCTCACACCTTAAACCTGGTGGTGCAGTGCTTCCTGAAAAGTTATCCGGGGTTATCCGACCTGCTCCTCAAAGTGAGTGGACTTTGCTCACATATCCGCCGTTCGCCGTACACTCCAGCCGTATGCAGACCTATCAGCTATCAGCGTTCTTTGAACCTTCCCCAGCATTGCCTAATCATAGACGTTGCAACAAGGTGGAACTCAACACTGCACATGCTTCAGAGACTGTGTGAACAGAGGCGGGCTGTTATGTTTTTGTGGGAGGATACACATACACGGGCAGGCAGTAGGATGGCAGACATGGAGTTGTCAGGTGTGCAGTGGTCGAAGATTCAAGACATGTGTCAAGTCCTTCAGTGTTTTGAGGAATGCACACGGCTGGTTAGTGCAGACAACGCCATAATAAGCATGAGCATCCCCCTAATGCGTCTGCTGATGCAAAGTTTGACGCACATAAAGGATCAGGCGTCTGCAGCTGAGGAAGAGGAAAGCCTTGATGACAGTCAGCCATTGTCTGGCCAGGGCAGTGTACAGGACGAGGTAGCGGGCGAACAGGAGGAGGAGGATGATGGGGATGATTATATTTTTAATGAGGAAGCTTTTCCGGGGCCAGTGGAAATTGTTGGCGCGGCAAGGCCGGGTTCTGGTTTTTGGAGGGACACAAGTGACGTGGATTTGCCTGAAACTGCCCCTCAACCAAGCACAACCACAGATTTGAGAACTGGAACTTTGGGCCACATGGCGGATTATGCCTTACGTATCCTCAAAAGGGACACACGCATAACAAAAATGATGAACGATGACGATTACTGGTTGGCCTACCTCCTTGATCCTCGCTATAAAGGCAAATTGCAAAATATAATGCCACATGAGAACTTGGAACTAATATTAGCAACCAAACAATCAACTCTTATTGACCGTTTGCTTCTGGCATTCCCTGCACACAGCGCCCGTGATCGTTCTAACACGAGCTGCAGGGCCAGCAGACCAGAGGTGTTAGAGGGGCAGAAATCAGAAGTGGCGTTGGCCAGAGGGGTTTTCTGACCAGGTTGTGGAGTGATTTTGCTATGACCGCAGACAGGACAGGTACTGCAGCATCAATTCAAAGTGACAGGAGACAACATTTGTCCAGTATGGTTACTAACTATTTTTCATCCCTTATCGACGTTCTCCCTCAACCGTCATTCCCATTTGATTACTGGGCATCAAAATTAGACACCTGGCCAGAATTGGCAGAATATGCATTGCAGGAGCTTGCTTGCCCGGCAGCTGGTGTCCTATCAGAAAGAGTATTCAGTGCTGCAGGTTCAATACTAACAGAAAAAAGGACTCGTCTGGCTACCCGAAATGTAGATGATCTAACCTTCATTAAAATGAACCACAACTGGATTTCGAAATCTTTTGCCCCACCTTGCCCGGCTGACACCTAGCTTTCCTATGTAAAGGTCTTGCCTGTGGACTATTCTGAACGACTTTTCCAATCTCGTAATTTGCAGCACCTGATTGTCCAGCATCCGACATGTTAACACCTCCCTAAATGGCCAAAGTCCCCACACGGGGCCGTGGTATCGCCACTTGGCGCCAGCACCCGTGAGAGTACTGTTTGTCTGAAGAGGTGGGTGTGCCCGCTTTTGGTCGACGGCACTGCCACTAGGTCCCTCATAGTACAATAAAGTGTCTGGCGGTGGTGGTGCGCACCCAACGTCAGACACACCGTTGTAATATGAGGGGCCCTGGGCCTGTACCGCCGGCCTCAAGACAGTCCCCCCCCCAGGTCAAACAGTGCTCTACCACTTGCAAAATTTTCTCTCACAGCTCCACCAATGTTTAGTCTATGCGCTGACATCCTTCAATGCCTGGCACTGTCAATACCATTGTATTGACATTTTTCTTATGTTAGGCCTTCGAAGCCTGTCTGCGGTCACTCCTTCCACTAGGCCTCCACTGACCTGTCTACTGCTGCCCGTGTTCCCCTGGAACCAATTTTAAATTGCCTACAGCCAGCCCAATTTATTATGTTAGGGCTTCGAAGCCTGTCTGCGGTCCCTCCTTCCACTAGGCCTCCACTGACCTGTCTACTGCCGCCCGTGTTCCCCTGGAACCAATTTTAAATTGCCTACAGCCCAATTTTTGTTATGTTAGGCCTTCGAAGCCTGTCTGCGGCCCGTTCTTTCCACTACTACTACACTGACCTGGCTACTGCCGCCCGTGTTCCCCTGGAACCAATTTTAAATTGCCTACAGCCAGCCCAATTTATTATGTTAGGGCTTCGAAGCCTGTCTGCGGTCCCTCCTTCCACTAGGCCTCCACTGACCTGTCTACTGCTGCCCGTGTTCCCCTGGAACCAATTTTAAATTGCCTACAGCCAGCCCAATTTATTATGTTAGGGCTTCGAAGCCTGTCTGCGGTCCCTCCTTCCACTAGGCCTCCACTGACCTGTCTACTGCCGCCCGTGTTCCCCTGGAACCAATTTTAAATTGCCTACAGCCAGCCCAATTTATTATGTTAGGGCTTCGAAGCCTGTCTGCGGTCCCTCCTTCCACTAGGCCTCCACTGACCTGTCTACTGCTGCCCGGGTTCCCCTGGAACCAATTTTAAATTGCCTACAGCCAGCCCAATTTATTATGTTAGGGTTTCGAAGCCTGTCTGCGGTCCCTCCTTCCACTAGGCCTCCACTGACCTGTCTACTGCTGTCCGTGTTCCCCTGGAACCAATTGTAAATTGCCTACATCCCAATTTTTGTTATGTTAGGCCTTCGAAGCCTGTCTGCGGCCCGTTCTTTCCACTACTACTACACTGACCAGGCCACTGCTGCCCGTGTTCCCCTGGAACCAATTTTAAATTGCCTACAGCCAGCCCAATTTATTATGTTAGGGCTTCGAAGCCTGTCTGCGGTCCCTCCTTCCACTAATCCTCCACTGACCTGTTTACTGCCGCCCGTGTTCCCCTGGAACCAATTTTAAATTGCCTACAGCCAGCCCAATTTATTATGTTAGGGCTTCGAAGCCTGTCTGCGGTCCCTCCTTCCACTAGGCCTCCACTGACCTGTCTACTGCTGCCCGTGTTCCCCTGGAACCAATTTTAAATTGCCTACAGCCAGCCCAATTTATTATGTTAGGGCTTCGAAGCCTGTCTGCGGTCCCTCCTTCCACTAGGCCTCCACTGACCTGTCTACTGCTGTCCGTGTTCCCCTGGAACCAATTGTAAATTGCCTACATCCCAATTTTTGTTATGTTAGGCCTTCGAAGCCTGTCTGCGGCCCGTTCTTTCCACTACTACTACACTGACCAGGCCACTGCTGCCCGTGTTCCCCTGGAACCAATTTTAAATTGCCTACAGCCAGCCCAATTTATTATGTTAGGGCTTCGAAGCCTGTCTGCGGTCCCTCCTTCCACTAGGCCTCCACTGACCTGTCTACTGCCGCCCGTGTTCCCCTGGAACCAATTTTAAATTGCCTACAGCCAGCCTAATTTATTATGTTAGGGCTTCGAAGCCTGTCTGCGGTCCCTCCTTCCACTAGGCCTCCACTGACCTGTCTACTGCTGCCCGTGTTCCCCTGGAACCAATTTTAAATTGCCTACAGCCAGCCCAATTTATTATGTTAGGGCTTCGAAGCCTGTTTGCGGTCCCTCCTTCCACTAGGCCTCCACTGACCTGTCTACTGCTGTCCGTGTTCCCCTGGAACCAATTGTAAATTGCCTACATCCCAATTTTTGTTATGTTAGGCCTTCGAAGCCTGTCTGCGGCCCGTTCTTTCCACTACTACTACACTGACCAGGCCACTGCTGCCCGTGTTCCCCTGGAACCAATTTTAAATTGCCTACAGCCAGCCCAATTTATTATGTTAGGGCTTCGAAGCCTGTCTGCGGTCCCTCCTTCCACTAGGCCTCCACTGCCCTGTCTACTGCTGTCCGTGTTCCCCTGGAACCAATTGTAAATTGCCTACATCCCAATTTTTGTTATGTTAGGCCTTCGAAGCCTGTCTGCGGCCCATTCTTTCCACTACTACTACACTGACCAGGCCACTGCTGCCCGTGTTCCCCTGGAACCAATTGTAAATTGCCTACAGCCAGCCCAATTTATTATGTTAGGGCTTCGAAGCCTGTCTGCGGTCCCTCCTTCCACTAGGCCTCCACTGACCTGTCTACTGCCGCCCGTGTTCCCCTGGAACCAATTTTAAATTGCCTACAGCCAGCCCAATTTATTATGTTAGGGCTTCGAAGCCTGTCTGCGGTCCCTCCTTCCACTAGGCCTCCACTGACCTGTCTACTGCCGCCCGTGTTCCCCTGGAACCAATTTTAAATTGCCTACAGCCAGCCCAATTTATTATGTTAGGGCTTCGAAGCCTGTCTGCGGTCCCTCCTTCCACTAGGCCTCCACTGACCTGTCTATTGCTGCCCGGGTTCCCCTGGAACCAATTTTAAATTGCCTACAGCCAGCCCAATTTATTATGTTAGGGCTTCGAAGCCTGTCTGCGGTCCCTCCTTCCACTAGGCCTCCACTGACCTGTCTACTGCTGCCCGTGTTCCCCTGGAACCAATTTTAAATTGCCTACAGCCAGCCCAATTTATTATGTTAGGGCTTCGAAGCCTGTCTGCGGTCCCTCCTTCCACTAGGCCTCCACTGACCTGTCTACTGCTGCCCGTGTACCCCTTGAACCAACATCAGAAAATATAAAATTAAGTATTTTGCTTTAAAAAAGAAAATACTGGAGAGATATCAAATGCAGACATTTTAACATTAAAAACAAACACATACAACAAAAATCTGGTACAGTACTAAAAATGGCCACCAGCTACAATAACTTTCTCCTGCAAGTAGTTAACTGAAAGTTTTTTTCAATTTAAAACACAGATATGGCATCCACCGAGTGTTGTCCTGTCGCGTCTTCTTTATATTATTGCCAAGAAGATGCAAAACAATGAAAATAATAAAATCATTATTTACCAAAAAAATAGAGTAAGTCAAAACCACATTGCAAATAAACATTCATTACAAATAAAGAAGCAGGGCGCGTCCGAGGGTGAGTATATACCTAATAAGAATATAATCACCCTCGGACGCGCCCTGCTTCTTTCCGACAGCCTTCCTTCCTAAGAATCAGCCCTTCCGTGGTGTAGAGAGAGGGTGTGTTACACTCCAAGGTGTTCCCCAGGTTGCCTTTCCTGAGCTTCGATCTTCATGCTCTCGTTTAGTAGTTGTCGGAAAGTAGGCTGCATTAGGCCTACAAATTGGGTATGGGGTGGAGAGAGATGGTGTGTTACACTCCAAGGTGTTCCCCAGGTTTCCTTGCCATTGCTTCAGTCTTCCGACTCTCGTTTAGTAGTTGTAGAAAACTACACTGCATTAGGCCTACAAAATGGGTATCGGGTGGAGAGAGATGGTGTGTTACACTCCAAGGTGTTCCCCAGGTTTCCTTGCCATTGCTTCGGTCTTCCGACTCTCGTTTAGTAGTTGTAGAAAACTACACTGCATTAGGCCTACAAATTGGGTATCGGGTGGAGAGAGATGGTGTGTTACACTCCAAGGTGTTCCCCAGGTTTCCTTGCCATTGCTTCGGTCTTCCGACTCTCGTTTAGTAGTTGTAGAAAACTACACTGCATTAGGCCTACAAAATGGGTATCGGGTGGAGAGAGATGGTGTGTTACACTCCAAGGTGTTCCCCAGGTTTCCTTGCCATTGCTTCGGTCTTCCGACTCTCGTTTAGTAGTTGTAGAAAACTACACTGCATTAGGCCTACAAATTGGGTATCGGGTGGAGAGAGATGGTGTGTTACACTTCAAGGTGTTCCCCAGGTTTCCTTGCCATTGCTTCGGTCTTCCGACTCTCGTTTAGTAGTTGTAGAAAACTACACTGCATTAGGCCTACAAAATGGGTATCGGGTGGAGAGAGATGGCGTGTTACACTCCAAGGTGTTCCCCAGGTTTCCTTGCCATTGCTTCGGTATTCCGACTCTCGTTTAGTAGGTTTAGAAAACTACACTGCATTAGGCCTACAAAATGGGTATCGTGTGGAGAGAGATGGTGTGTTACACTCCAAGGTGTTCCCCAGGTTTCCTTGCCATTGCTTCGGTCTTCCGACTCTCGTTTAGTAGTTGTAGAAAACTACACTGCATTAGGCCTACAAAATGGGTATCGGGTGGAGAGAGATGGTGTGTTACACTCCAAGGTGTTCCCCAGGTTTCCTTGCTATTGCTTCGGTCTTCCGACTCTCGTTTAGTAGTTGTAGAAAACTACACTGCATTAGGCCTACAAATTGGGTATCGGGTGGAGAGAGATGGTGTGTTACACTCCAAGGTGTTCCCCAGGTTTCCTTGCCATTGCTTCGGTCTTCCGACTCTCGTTTAGTAGTTGTAGAAAACTACACTGCATTAGGCCTACAAAATGGGTATGGGGTGGAGAGAGATGGTGTGTTCCACTCCAAGGTGTTCTCCAGGTTGCCTTTCCTGAGCTTCTATCTTCAGGCTCTCGTTAAATTGTGGTTAAATGGAACAACTGCATTTGGCGTACTAGTTGGTTTGGGGCCTACTAACAGTGTCTGCCGCTCCTTGCTGTTCTCCTGGTTTCCTGTCCTGAAGTTCCGTTTTCAGGCGCTCGTTAAGTAGTTGTTAATGTTAGACTGCATTTGGCCTACTAGTTGGGTTGGGGCCTACTATCGGTGTCTGCCACTCCTTGCTGTTCTCCTCCACTGAACAAAGCTGTGCCGCCTGTTTACTACGGTTGCCAATTTTGAACTGCATTTCGACTACTTACTGATTTGGGCCTACTCTCTGTGTCAGCCTCTCATTCCAGTTGTCCTCCACTGCAATGCCCCCTGGTTATTCCTGTGTTACCAATTTTGAACTGCATTTAGCCAACTTTATTCTTTGGGCCTATATCTGTGTTTCCTCCTCATCCTGCCCATTGCCCAGCCAGTGATAGATGAGTCTGCTGGTACATTGACCCATAACGCAACATTCCCCGTGCACGCTACACAACAACATTGTGACCCTGCTGAAAGTCAGGTTGCTCTTCCCGCATACCATACCACCTTACACGGGGACAAAGAGGAAGGTGCAGATGAAAGTGCAGGTTCCTTCATCAGGTGGGGGGAGGAATACTAGTTGGCAACGTCACTGGCACAGGGCCTCTCATAGTACGCAAAAGTGTTGCTGCCGGTGGGAGGCGCCCCCGCCGTGCAAACACACCGCTGTACTTTGAGGGGCCCTGTGCCAGTGCCAATGCCAACGAGTGGGCCCCCCCTGCTTGCTCAGGTTCACAGCACTTGCAAAGTTGAAATACTTACCTCTCCCTGCTCCACTGCCGTGACGTGGTCCAGATTTCCTGGGCCCACTAATTACTTGAACCAGCCCTACCCACCACAACTTTAGCCAAATGACCCCCAATTTCAAATGCCTTCCAATTATTATAAGGTAAATTACGCTTGACAAGCTTCATTAAGAAGAATCGATGGTTTTGACATTAAAATGGGCACTCTAGGTGTTTTCCTGGCCCCCACTCACTGCCGACTATGCTGCCCCATTGACTTGCATTGGGTTTCGTGTTTCGGTCGATCCCGACTTTACGTCATAATCGGCCGATTTCACTCGACCCGACTTTTGAGATTGTTGGGTTTCGCGAAACCCGGCTCGACTCTAAAAAGGTCAAGGTCGCTCAACTCTACTCCTCAGTCCTCCATATAGTATAATGTACTGCCACAGTCCTTCAAATAGTATAATATACTCCTCAGTCCTCCAAATAGTATAATACACTCCTTAGTCCTCCATATGGTATAATACACTCCTCATAGTCCTCCATATAGTATAATACACTCCTCATAGTCCTCCATATATTAAAATACACTGTAATTCCTCCATATAGTATAATACACTCATCAATCCTCCATATAGTATGATGTACTGCCACAATCATCCATTTAGTATACTACACTTTGCAGTTTTCCAAATAGTATACATTCCTCATAGTGCTCCATATAGTATAATGCCCCGCCATTGTCATCCATGTAGTACAATTCACTTCCCATAGTATAATGCACCCCATAGTTCTTCATATAGTGTAATGTATTTCCCATAGTCCTCGATACAGTATAATGCAGCCCACATATAGTATAATGATGCCACCCCAGAGTATAATGCAGCCACCCCACAGAATATATTGTAGCCCCCTGAGTATAATGAACCCCCCCAGAGAATATAATGCAGCCCCCTCATATACTACAATGCAGCCCCTGCATATATAATATATGGTAGCCCCCTCATAGAGCATAATGCTGCCCCCCATAGAATATAATATAGCCCCTCCAAAGAATATAATACAGCCCCCATAGAATATAATGTAGCCCCCATAGAATGTAATACAGCCCCCCATAGAATGTAATACATCCCTCCCCCGATAGAATGTAATGCTGCCAGCCCCCATAGAATGTAATGCAGCCAGCCCCCATAGAATGTAATACAGCACAGCCCCCATAGAATGTAATGTAGCACAGCCCCCATAGAATGTAATGCAGCACAGCCCCCATAGGATGTAATACAGCACAGCCCCATAGAATGTATTACAGCCCCCCATAGAATGTAATGCAGCCAGCCCCCATAGAATGTAATGCAGCACAGCCCCCATAGAATATAATGAAGCTAGCCCCATAGAATGTAATGCAGCCAGCCCCATAGAATGTAATGCAGCCCCCCATAGAATGTAATACAGCCTCCCAATAGCCCCACAATCCAGTTATCACTCATTGATATATTTAAAAAAAAAAAACTCTCCTCACCTCTCCTCGTGCCCGCGCTGCTCCCGGCTCCGGTCTCAGCAGCTGCAGTCTGCCCGCCTGACACACAGCAGGTGCACGATGATATGACGTCATCGCGCACCTGCAGTGTCAGAGGCAGAGCGGGCAATGATGGGAGAGGGAGCGACAGCGGACACTCTCTTCTCCATCTTTGCATTCAACTGTACCGGCGTCATAGACACCGTTATAGTTGAATGCAGCGGCACTGGCAGGGGGGGAGTCGACGCTGGTGAGCGGCCAATGGCCAATGACTGCCACCGGCCCTTCTGGCATTTGCCAGTCGGCCCTGCGCAGAGGCATCATATCACGCATATAACCCCATAATGCAAGACCAGCACCAGCCTCTTCAGTCTCATGCAAGTACAGAGGCCTAGGGTCCTTAGCCCAGTTTTAAATTTGACACCTACCATTTATGTATGGTGGATTTGGGTTCCACCTGTATGGAGTGTGCTAAGAAGCTGAGACCGCTACATGCAGTGTGTGTACTGGCTGTGTTGGACAGCTGGCACCCAAATCTAACTTCTGCAGCAGTTTAACCTCTGAGATCTCGCTATGGGAAAGTGTCCCTTACAAACCCACATTACACTTCCCTGCAACATGATTGCAGGGTGCATTACTATGGCAACTATGGGGTGCTGTAGGAATCAGTGTCGGCTATGTTTATACATCAATAGAGCACAGCCTGTTGCCAAGCTTCACATGAGACAAGTAATTTTACAATACACAGAAATATTACAGTATTGCAGTGTATTTTACAAATGATCAAGGTATCCGTTTCAAGCCTGCACAAATAAAATATATAAAAAATAAAATGTAAAATATTTTTTATTAAATATTGAATAAAAGAAATCAGCAAGTAGTATGGATCCCAAAATTGTAATGAAAAAAAAAACTACAGCTCATACTGTCCCCGCCATCTTGAGAAAAAAAGGCCTGGATAGCTTTATTGACCAAAAATGATAACGTTATAGCTCTTTGAAGGCAAAGTTGAAAGGGAAGACACATAATCCTGGAGCTGCTTGATCCCACTTGCTCCTTTAAATTTTTACACTTGTAGGCTTTTAGCTTCACCAGGGAAAGGTACACTTTGCTTGGCTTGTAATCATACACAAATTGGCCACTTGTTATTGGCAGGTGTAAACAGTACTGACAGTGTCTATATCAACAAGTGGCATTGCAAAGCAATGTGCTACCAATGAGTGAACCAGGAGGTCTGAAGTAGTGACCACAATGTAGACTAGATATGAGAAGCTGTGATTTGTGGAAAGGTAGTTAAGTCTGAGCAACAAGTGTTGCGCTGTGACAGTCTTCAGTTAGGGTGAGGGGTCTCAAACTGTCACTGGAATTGGTGGTACTCTTGCAGGTAGAGAGGCCTGGGTCTGTGACCTTGCTGTGCTCCTGTGAAACCCTAATCTGTCCTCTCTCCCACCCCATGAGGCATGGGACAGAAATGTAACACACAAAGACAAAACAGGGATAATAGAAAAACCTACATCATACAAAAATACAAACCACAATAGGAAGGAGTATAGGGACAGAGAATAATAAACTACATGGGAATAGGGACCAGAAAATATAAACACACATACTACAGCAAACTACAGATCACTACTACAACAACTCTACTCAAACCACTTAGCTTTAGCTCACAGCACAGGAAGACAAATCTTTCAGGCAGTAAATGCCCAGAGCCAGTATATATAGAGGGAGTAAATGATAAGCAGTTGCAGCTGAGAACAACCAGGCTGTATGGTCTCAGCTAGCATGGAAAGAATCTTTAACACTCTCATCACCAAAGGAAACAAAATCCATTTAAAATTGGACATGAATCACACAACTCTAAAGAAGACCTGTGATTCATTACCCAATGTGACCGTCTGACTCCAGGTCTTATAGAGAGACGTAACACCCTTGTGACAACAGGAGACCACTCGTAAAGTAAGGAACTACAAGAAAAAACTCTGGATCTACTAATACAAAACTTCAATACAAGTGAGAGCTTTGATAGTGATACAATTCCGTATACAGTGAACTCCCTTTTGTGGTAAATATGGAGCTAATATCTAGCAAAAGGTTAATAACCAATCAATTAAAAAAAAGTGGGTACCCAAATTATATTTTTTTAGAATAGCAAAAGGGAACCTAAAACATAATGTTTAATTTAGACCTCATGAGAGGCTCCTTAGAGATACCAATAATGGTGGAGCACTTCATCATTATGACCACAGATTGACTGCCCTGTCCCCTGTTGATTCCCCCTGGGATGAAACGCGTAGGGAGGTGGTCCTGAATACGGGAGGTGGTCCTGAAACACAACTAATCTAATGAATTGGAAAGTGACCCATTGGATTCTTGTCTAGATGAGAGGGACACATTTTAGTGTGCGGCATCATCATAATTGGGAGAGACCGTTCTAACTCTTATGTGTTTCCTCCTGTTACAACATAGTACGGGTGATCATCAGTGGTACTGATTTACTGCCCTATAGATGTTGTTTTTCTTTTCTGACAGTAGCATTTATATCATTGTGGATGTATGCATTTGGTTCTCTTGCTTTAACTAAGTAGATGTCTTTTGAATTGAGACCGTGGGGGTTGTGCAGTGAACAAGTCTGTCTACAAATTATTTGCCTCTGGACTTATTATCAGAATACGGTCTTATTAACTGTTGGTTAATGTACATGTTGTCCTTGTGTGTTGTGTCGTTCTATTTTAAAATGGTCTAAATTAAACGTTATGTTTTAGGTTCCCGTTTGCTAAATATGGAGTTACAGTATGTGATGACAAAAAAAGTATATTTGGACACTCTTCTGCAGTACAATAGCTCATAGTAATACATAATTCCATTTGCTTTGGAGGTGGAAGTGAGTCCCTTTTCCTCTTGGCCCCCTGCACAGGTTGCAGCAATGGTATGTTCACTGTTGTGAATTCTGTGGCTGAATTCACTCCTGTGGTCACAAGTGGTACTGCAGCTTCTGAGCTTCCTCCCTCAGGTGTTCTGGTGAGCTCGTTAACTGCTTCATTATTTAACTTCGCCTGATGCTGCTATCCTTGCTCCTTGTCAATGTTTCAGTGTTGGATCTGAGCTTCTCCTGATTGTTCCTGTGACCTGCTGCTCTGTATAGCTAAGTGCTTTTTGCTTTTTTGTTGCTTTTTTTCTGTCCAGCTTGTCTTTTGTTTTGCTGGAAGCTCTGAGACGCAAAGGGTGTACCGCCGTGCCGTTAGTTCGGCACGGTGGGTTTTTTTTTGCCCCCTTTGCGTGGTTTTGCTTTAGGGTTTTTTGTAGACTGCAAAGTTCGCTTTACTGTCTTCGCTCTGTCCTAGAATATCGGGCCCCACTTTGCTGAATCTATTTCATCCCTACGTTTTGTCTTTTCATCTTACTCACAGTCATTATATGTGGGGGGCTGCCTTTTCCTTTGGGGAATTTCTCTGGGGCAAGTCAGGCCTATTTTTCTATCTTCAGGCTAGCTAGTTTCTTAGGCTGTGCCGAGTTGCCTAGGTAGTTGTTAGGCGCAATCCACAGCCGCTTTTAGTTGTGTTTAGGATAGGATCAGGTGTGCAGTCTACAGAGTTTCCACGTCTCAGAGCTCGTTCTTGTATTTTTGGGTATTTGTCAGATCACTGTGTGCGCTCTGATCGCTAAGCACACTGTGTTTCTGGATTGCCTTCATAACACCTGTCATTAGCAAACATAACAGTACAAGGAGCCAAACTAATGATTCTCAATAGAGGGAAAGAAAAAGTTCTGACATCATTTTTTTTTTTTTCTGCTCTGTGTTCATTTTTTTTTTTCCCCTAGACATTTGGGTGATTCTGGACACAGGTGTGGACATGGATATTCAGGGTCTGTGCTCTTCAATGGATAATCTCGTTATAAATGTACAAAAAATTCAAGATACTATTGATCAGAAATCTATGTTAGAACCAAGAATTCCTATTCCTGATTTGTTTTTTGGAGATAGAACTAAGTTTCTAAGTTTCAAAAATAATTGTAAGCTATTTCTGGCCTTGAAACCTCATTCTTCTGGTAATCCTATTCAACAGGTTTTGATTATTATTTCTTTTTTGCGCGGCGACCCTCAAGACTGGGCATTTTCTCTTGTGCCAGGAGACCCTGCATTGAGTAGTGTCGATGCGTTTTTCCTGGCACTCGGATTGCTGTACGATGAGCCTAATTCAGTGGATCAGGCTGAGAAAAATTTGCTGGCTTTGTACCAGGGTCAGGATGATATAGAAGTATATTGTCAGAAATTTAGGAAATGGTCAGTACTCACTCAGTGGAATGAATCTGCGCTGGCAGCTTTGTTCAGAAAGGGTCTCTCTGAGGCTCTTAAGGATGTCATGGTGGGATTTCCTATGCCTGCTGGTTTGAATGAGTCTTTGTCTTTGGCCATTCAGATTGGTCGACGCTTGCGCGAGCGTAAATCTGTGCACCATTTGGCGGTACTGCCTGAGGTTAAACCTGAGCCTATGCAGTGCGATAGGACTATGACTAGAGTTGAACGGCAGGAATACAGACGTCTGAATGGTCTGTGTTTCTACTGTGGTGATTCCACTCATGCTATTTCTGATTGTCCTAAGCGCACTAAGCGGTCCGCTAGGTCTGCCGTCATTGGTACTGTACAGTCCAAATTCCTTCTGTCCATTACCTTGATATGCTCTTTGTCGTCGTTTTCTGTCATGGCGTTTGTGGATTCGGGCGCTGCCCTGAATCTGATGGATTTGGATTATGCTAAACGTTGTGGGTTTTTCTTGGAGCCTTTGCGGTGTCCTATTCCATTGAGAGGAATTGATGCTACACCTTTGGCCAAGAATAAACCTCAATACTGGGCCCAGCTGACCATGTGCATGGCTCCTGCACACCAGGAAGTTATTCGCTTTCTGGTGTTGCATAATCTGCATGATGTGGTCGTGTTGGGGTTGCCATGGCTACAAACCCATAATCCAGTATTGGATTGGAATTCCATGTCGGTATCCAGCTGGGGTTGTCAGGGGGTACATGGTGATGTTCCATTTTTGTCGATTTCGTCATCCACCCCTTCTGAGGTCCCAGAGTTCTTGTCTGATTATCAGGATGTATTTGAAGAGCCCAAGTCCGATGCTCTACGTCCGCATAGGGATTGTGATTATGCTATCAATTTGATTCCTGGTAGTAAATTCCCTAAAGGTCGATTATTTAATTTATCCGTGCCCGAACACGCCGCTATGCGCAGTTATGTGAAGGAATCCCTGGAGAAGGGACATATTCGCCCATCGTCATCACCACTGGGAGCAGGGTTCTTCTTTGTAGCCAAGAAGGATGGTTCGCTGAGACCGTGTATTGATTACCGCCTTCTTAATAAGATCACTGTTAAATTTCAGTATCCCTTGCCATTGTTATCTGACTTGTTTGCTCGGATTAAGGGGGCTAGTTGGTTCACTAAGATAGATCTTCGTTGTGCGTATAATCTGGTGAGAATCAGGCAAGGAGATGAATGGAAAACTGCATTCAATACGCCCGAGGGTCATTTTGAGTATCTAGTGATGCCGTTCGGACTTGCCAATGCTCCATCTGTGTTTCAGTCTTTTATGCATGACATCTTCCGTGAGTATCTGGATAAATTCCTGATTGTTTACTTGGATGACATTTTGATCTTCTCAGATGATTGGGAGTCTCATGTGAAGCAGGTCAGAATGGTTTTTCAGGTCCTGCGTGCTAACTCTTTGTTTGTGAAGGGATCAAAGTGTCTCTTCGGTGTGCAGAAAGTTTCATTTTTGGGGTTCATCTTTACCCCTTCTACTATCGAGATGGATCCAGTTAAGGTCCAAGCCATCCAGGATTGGATTCAGCCGACATCTCTGAAAAGTCTGCAAAAGTTCCTGGGCTTTGCTAATTTTTATCGTCGCTTCATCTGTAATTTTTCTAGCATTGCCAAACCATTGACCGATTTGACCAAGAAGGGTGCTGATTTGGTTAATTGGTCTTCTGCTGCTGTGGAAGCTTTTCAGGAGTTGAAGCGTCGTTTTTGTTCTGCCCCTGTGTTGTGTCAGCCAGATGTTTCTCATCCGTTCCAGGTCGAGGTTGATGCTTCTGAGATTGGAGCAGGGGCGGTTTTGTCACAGAGAGGTTCTGATTGCTCAGTAATGAAACCATGTGCTTTCTTTTCCAGGAAGTTTTCGCCCGCTGAGCGTAATTATGATGTGGGCAATCGAGAGTTGCTGGCCATGAAGTGGGCATTCGAGGAGTGGCGTCATTGGCTTGAAGGAGCTAAGCATCGCGTGGTGGTATTGACTGATCATAAGAACTTGACTTATCTCGAGTCTGCCAAGCGCTTGAATCCTAGACAGGCCCGTTGGTCGTTATTTTTTGCCCGCTTAGACTTTGTGATTTCGTACCTTCCGGGCTCTAAAAATGTGAAGGCGGATGCTCTGTCTAGGAGTTTTGTGGCCGACTCTCCGGGTTTATCTGAGCCAGCGGGTATCCTGAAGGAAGGAGTCATTGTGTCTGCCATCTCCCCTGATTTGCGGCGGGTGCTGCAAAAATTTCAGGCGAATAAACCTGATCGTTGTCCAGCAGAGAAACTGTTCGTCCCTGATAGGTGGACTAATAAACTTATCTCTGAACTTCATTGTTCGGTGTTGGCTGGTCATCCTGGAATCTTTGGTACCAGAGAGTTAGGGGCTAGATCCTTCTGGTGGCCATCTCTGTCACGGGATGTACGTACTTTTGTGCAGTCCTGTGGGATTTGTGCTAGGGCTAAGCCCTGCTGTTCTCGTGCCAGTGGGTTGCTTTTGCCCTTGCCGGTCCCAAAGAGGCCTTGGACACATATTTCGATGGATTTCATTTCTGACCTTCCCGTTTCTCAAAAGATGTCAGTCATTTGGGTGGTCTGTGATCGCTTTTCTAAAATGGTCCATCTGGTGCCCTTGGCTAAATTGCCTTCCTCCTCTGATTTGGTACCTTTGTTCTTTCAGCATGTGGTTCGGTTGCATGGCATTCCTGAGAATATTGTTTCTGACAGAGGTTCCCAGTTTGTTTCAAGGTCTTGGCGAGCCTTTTGTGGTAGGATGGGCATTGACCTATCCTTTTCCTCGGCTTTCCATCCTCAGACTAATGGCCAGACCGAACGAACCAATCAGACCTTGGAAACATATCTGAGATGTTTTGTTTCTGCAGACCAGGATGATTGGGTGTCCTTTTTGCCGTTGGCTGAGTTCGCCCTTAATAATCGGGCCAGCTCGGCTACCTTGGTTTCTCCATTTTTTTGCAATTCTGGGTTCCATCCTCGTTTCTCTTCAGGACAGGTTGAGTCTTCGGACTGTCCTGGTGTGGATTCTGTGGTGGATAGGTTGCAGCAGATCTGGACTCAGGTAGTGGACAATTTGATCTTGTCCCAGGAGAAAGCTCAACTTTTCGCTAATCGCAGACGCCGTGTGGGTCCCCGACTTCGTGTTGGGGATCTGGTTTGGTTATCTTCTCGTCATATTCCTATGAAGGTTTCCTCTCCTAAATTTAAACCTCGTTTTATTGGTCCGTATAGGATTTCTGAGGTTCTCAATCCTGTGTCTTTTCGTTTGACCCTCCCAGACTCCTTTTCCATACATAATGTATTCCATAGGTCGTTGTTGCGGAGATACGTGGCACCTATGGTTCCATCTGTTGAGCCTCCTGCCCCGGTTTTGGTGGAGGGGGAATTGGAGTATATTGTGGAGAAGATTTTGGATTCTCGTGTTTCTAGACGGAAACTCCAGTATCTGGTTAAATGGAAGGGTTATGCTCAGGAAGATAATTCCTGGGTTTTTGCCTCTGATGTTCATGCTTCCGATCTTGTTCGTGCCTTTCCTGCGGCTCATCCTGGTCGGCCTGGGGGCTCTGGTGAGGGTTCGGTGACCCCTCCTCAAGGGGGGGGTACTGTTGTGAATTCTGTGGCTGAATTCACTCCTGTGGTCACAAGTGGTACTGCAGCTTCTGAGCTTCCTCCCTCAGGTGTTCTGGTGAGCTCGTTAACTGCTTCATTATTTAACTCCGCCTGATGCTGCTATCCTTGCTCCTTGTCAATGTTTCAGTGTTGGATCTGAGCTTCTCCTGATTGTTCCTGTGACCTGCTGCTCTGTATAGCTAAGTGCTTTTTGCTTTTTTGTTGCTTTTTTTCTGTCCAGCTTGTCTTTTGTTTTGCTGGAAGCTCTGAGACGCAAAGGGTGTACCGCCGTGCCGTTAGTTCGGCACGGTGGGGTTTTTTTTGCCCCCTTTGCGTGGTTTTGCTTTAGGGTTTTTTGTAGACTGCAAAGTTGCTTTACTGTCCTCGCTCTGTCCTAGAATATCGGGCCCCACTTTGCTGAATCTATTTCATCCCTACGTTTTGTCTTTTCATCTTACTCACAGTCATTATATGTGGGGGGCTGCCTTTTCCTTTGGGGAATTTCTCTGGGGCAAGTCAGGCCTATTTTTCTATCTTCAGGCTAGCTAGTTTCTTAGGCTGTGCCGAGTTGCCTAGGTAGTTGTTAGGCGCAATCCACAGCCGCTTTTAGTTGTGTTTAGGATAGGATCAGGTGTGCAGTCTACAGAGTTTCCACGTCTCAGAGCTCGTTCTTGTATTTTTGGGTATTTGTCAGATCACTGTGTGCGCTCTGATCGCTAAGCACACTGTGTTTCTGGATTGCCTTCATAACACCTGTCATTAGCAAACATAACAGTTCACCCCCGAGTCCAGCTATTAAAAATACAGCAAAGTATAATATGAGGCAATGTAAACAATGAATGAAACATGGTGTTTTCTTAAGTGCCCTTCATTCAGATGAGTGGCAGGGGGCAGAGAGTTGGACCTTCACAGATCTAGTATTGCTGGAATGTCTTATGCAGAAGCCGTATATTTTTATGAACTTGATAACCCCTTCAAATCTGAGATTTCTTCTTGATCTCATCTAGTCAAAAGTCCTTTTTCCAACATTGTAAATAGAACCTATAATGCATAAAGAAATCTTTGGCTATGGTTTCACACAGAGCTTCATTTAGCCTCTAGTTGAAACCTAGGATTTGAGAATGCATGAAATGTATATTAAATTTAGCCAATGCCCCATTCTTGCTTCTGGTGATATTTTTTTCCAAAATGGCCACTGGTGTCTAAAAGACATTTTGAACCTTCTGGAAATATCTTACATAGGGAATCTGAGTTTGGGTGATATAGCAGGAAGCAAAACATGTCTGAAAACTTATCTAGAAATAAGAAACATGTGACAGCTGAACCATGGACATAGGCGGCGAAGATGTCTATTCAAAGCTGTAATGTAAAAACGTGTTAGAGAAAATGCTCTCTTCAATGGTGATAATGTGATAATTACCTTATCAACCTTGACAGGAGAATTTTATTTAACATATAGATTTAACACATTATTATATAGGAAATACATAACTAGGGCTTATGATAACTTTCATCGGGAATGTATCACTAGGCTGTAATTAGTACATTCCAGTGATTAGCAGGTACAGTCAACTAAACCCACTCTCATCTTTTCTCCTAACATGAAAGCCTAATAGGCTGTAAACCGTAGCTGTATTTAATAGGTATTTGTGACAACTGTTAAACCCACCTTCCAGTTACATGTTTAGAACTATTGCATCTCATTCCCTCATCTTATATATATGTTACAGTAAAAGTCAGAAGGACGGTAAAACCTAGGATTTACCGGTGAATCTGGACATTCACCGAGGCCGTCGGTAAAAGCTCAAAATGAAAAGTAAAATTGGACTTTTAACTGGAGAAGTCTTGGTAAATGTTAACATTTCTCAACAGCGTTGGTAAAAGTCAGATGTATTCCATATAAACGAACAATTTTGGACTTTTACCTGGGCGAATTGGTAAATCTTTACATTTACCAGCATATGTTGGTAAAAGTAACTTTGAGTCACAGAATTCTGACTCTGACCAGCAGATGATGGTGGTAAAAGTTAACTAAATGCAATTTCCGACTCTGATGAAGGCCTTAATCGTTATAAATATTTTTATTCTTCAAAATGCAAATGCAAATGAACAAAGACAAATAGGAAAATGCAAATAGACAACATTTATGTTGCAAAATACTTCTCAAAAATGATAAATTTACACAAATTCAAGAATAACGCAACTTCAAAACTATGTAATTCTGTAATTGTAGGAAAATACTTCTCAAAAATGACAAATTAACGCAAATACAAGAATAACGCAATTTCAAAACTATGTAATTCTGTAATTGTGACTAGGAATAAGAGGATAGATCCGTCCAGACCCGTTATCCGAGCGGAAAACGGGTCTGGACGGATATGGATAATCCCGATATCTGTCGGATATATCCATGCCTTCCGATAATGTATGTTTCATGCATCATTGGAAGGCATGGATGTTGTGAGTGTGCAGGGCAGACAGGTATAAAGCTAAATTGCAACTGACCGGAGGTTTCCCAGGTCGCATCGTCCGCGTTCTCCTTCCGGGTCACATGACTGCATACGTCACCACGCAAGTGAGCATGCATAAGTCACATGACTTATGCACCTGTCACTTTCGTGGTGACGTATGCAGTCATGTGACCCGGAAGAAGGAGGATGCGGCCGGCCGACGAGACCTGGGAAGCCTCTGCTAGCCTCCGGTAAGTAGTGCTCTTTAAATGGCGGAGAAGGGGGGTCCGGCCAGAGTGCGGGATGACCCTAGTGGGTGAGGAGTTCCCACTGCAGTGACGCAGCGAGGATCTCCTCGCTCAGGTATGCCCCGGCCGAGTCCCCAGCATCACTGGTGACGGCAGGGATGCCCACCGGCATGCAGGGAGTCTCCCCCGCATCACTGGTCACGCAGGAGGGATGTCCCTGCACATGGATAGTTGTCCCATAGACTTATATGGGACATGGCTAGAATCTGGATCCACTCGGATCTCAGTCTTATCCATACCGATAGACGGATATCCAGCTATCCACTCAACTCTAATTGTGACCCGTTAAATTGCACTTAATTTTTCATCTCAATGAAAAAGACATACAAGACACACAAAAGAGGAACTATTTGTTGCAACACGGTTGGGAATCGTGACACTTTGAATGGCACTTCATTTTTGCCAGCCTACAAACACATTTCTTGTTTAGGCACTTCTTTAAACAGTTGCATTTCTTCAATCCCTGACCTCCCACCAACGATTGTTGGGAAACCACCGTGCGAAGGCTGATCTGAACTTTTTTCACATCCAGCAATCCTATGAAATTTTCCTGACAGATGGTGAACTGATTGCGATAATATAATGCATTTAGGATCCCAGCGGTAGTCCCCACTTGGTAGAAGTCATCTTCTTTTTTTATAATAATCGCAATGATCGACTTAGGGTCCATTTTTGAACGGTCGACGTCTGGAAAATTCTGATTCTGATGTTCTGTCCAAAGTTAGGTTCGGGTAATTTTTGACTGGAATATTTCAACATTTTCTTGGCCTGTGTTTCAAGTCTTTCTCTTGCAGCTTTTCGAACTATTCTGACTGCACTATTTCTTCTATTGATTGTATGCGAAATCAAAACGTCAGGTTGCTGATCATCATGAAGTTCTCCATCTTTCTTAGAAGGCTTTGACGCGACACTTTTTTCTTTTAGGTCTTCATTATTCTTGGATGGCAAAATTGGTGGAGTTTCATATGCTGTTAAGGTGTGCGGACAGTTAAATAAGTCCAAACCTTCTCCTTCCGTTGTGAACAGCTGTTGACAGTTGGATTCATCCGAAGCTTCTGCTGCTGTTGGTGCTGACGTGTGATGAAAGTTAGATTCATCTGACCCTTCCGCTTCTGTTGGTGATGTCGGATCACTAGGTTCCTCTTGCAAACCAACAAACATTTTTTCAAGATCTTCTTCTGAAGACAGATTTCTGATCCCATCACTAGGAATTTTGGAGGTAGCTACAACCATCTGCATTGGTACTCCGAACATAGCTTCATAGGGCAATCATTTTATTCCCTCATGGTATGCTCTATTTTTCATTGCTTGTACAAAGCGAAGGCCCTCAGACCACTTGGGTGTCTTATTTGTTTCCATCCACGTTGACAACATGTTTTAAATGTCTTGATTTGCTCTTTCCACGGAGCCTTGGGACTGGCTGTGTCTTGGTTTACCATGCACTATTTTCATATCAGGCCACATCGCGCACAAATTCTGTATGACCTTGTTACAAAATTCCTTCCCATTATCAGAATGCAGAATATACAGGGCATCAAAAGTGGAAAAAATGTCAAGGAGGTGGTACACAACCTCTTCTGCTGTTTTAGTGCATAAAGCACGTAGAAGAACAAATTTAGTGACGTGGTCTTGATAGACGAATATGAACTTGAAATCATTATCGCAATTGGATTGCATGTCAATGAGATCGACTTGAGCATGAGAATTCATTTCACTGTGTAGGATGGGTTTCACAACAAGGCCTTTTTTGGTAATCTTCTGTTTTTTCTGGCATGGCTGTCAGAGTCACAGATAAATAACTATTGACTCCGTTGTGACATTTTTGAACTTACGGTTCACCTCCTTTAGGATCCTGGTCCACCCTCCGTGGCCGGTACTGATGTGCGCACTATGAATGACACTAAAGAATTCTGCACACCGAACGTAATGCAACACGTTCTCTTTTTCACACGAGATTGGTGCGATTAACTTTTCATCATTTCCAACGGTCATGATGTCGTACCTCTTCAAACACCTGTAGTGAATACTCTGTTTAAGTACCGTCACCTTAGCCTCCTTCACTTCTTTCAATATATTCTTGTATTTATCGTCCGTGAGATAAAAATTATTATCTCGCTTTTTCTCCACCACTTCATTCAAGAGCTCCGAAAAACGATCTTTCATTTTCTCACTCATGATCTGACAATCAGCTAGTGCCTGTGCAGCTTTGACAGGCCGTCGGCTATGCAGCTTTAAGCAGTATGTGCAGCTTGCAAAACACTCAGGCAGTCGTCCAGCATGAGGAGACAAACAGGAAGTACGCCCATTTACCCACACTGCTTGGCAAGAATCCCATGTTCTTTTGTAATAGGGTTACTCAGCATTGTGTGAAAGACTGTACAACAGCACCATCTACTGGTCTAACACTGCCATTGATGAGTTAGTGATTTTCTTTAGGCAGTGATTGGGCAGCAATCTAAGAAGAGAACCCCAGGAAACTAGGACTTGAGGCAGGAGCTATTTTAGGGAGAGTGAGAGGACTGGTGCTGTGCTGACTAGACTGAGCCCAGACAGGGCTGTTGCGCTGTTACCTTCCAGCCTTTTCTCGGAATGCGCTGTCTTCCGATTCCCCTGATCAGAGACTACGGTGTTCGGGTGGAACAGACCGTTCATGGCACTCAGCAACTCCGGCTCAGAGCTTATCTGCATATCTTCTGGTTCTACCACATTGGCACGGCAACGGTAAATCGTGTGAGCGGTGTTAGCGTCCACCTTGCAAGGGGCCCTTGGAAAGACTTTGGACTCTGCGCTCTACAGGAAGCTAAGTACAGGACAATTTATACACTACTATACCGGCAGCGCGTGTAACTTTTTATGAGAGGGTGCTGCGGAACACTGATACCCTAAGATTCATAGGACGTTCTCTTGTGCATATTTTAGTGTGGGGTTAGTGGTTGTATGTTAGCGGGAAGTGGACATTTGTATATATAGAACATACATACGTTACAGGGTAGCAGATACCTTACAGGGTAGCAGATTTTGTTCATTGTTATTACCATATTTTCCCCATTTACTCTTATTACATTTATAAAAACTTTGAACACTGTGTCCTCCATTTCCTCGCCTGCGGTGGCTTACACTTTTTATTACACCCTTCTCAGCTACATTTACCAAGAAGCCGTGGTAAATGTGCACATTTACCAACAGAGCTTGGTTAACCCCTTAAGCCCCGAGGGTGGTTTGCACGTCAATGACCGGGCCAATTTTTACAATTCTGACCACTGTCCCTTTATGAGGTTATAACTCTGGAACACTTCAACGGATCTTGGCGATTCTGACATTGTTTTCTCGTGAGATATTGTACTTCATGATAATGGTAAAATTTATTCGATATAACTTGCGTTTATTTGAGAAAAAAATGGAAATTTGGCAAAAATGTTGAAAATTTCGCAATTTTCCAACTTTGAATTTTTATGCCCTTAAATCACAGAGATATGTCATGCAAAATACTTAATAAGTAACATTTCCCACATGACTACTTTACATCAGCACAATTTTGGAACCAAAATTTTTTTTTGTTAGGGAGTTATAAGGGTTAAATTTCACCAGCAATTTCTCATTTTTACAACACCATTTTTTTTTAGGGACCACATCTCATTTGAAGTCATTTTGAGGGGTCTATATGATAGAAAATACCCAAGTGTGACACCATTCTAAAAACTGCACCCCTCAAGGTGCTCAAAACCTCATTCAAGAAGTTTATTAACCCTTCAGGTGTTTTACAGGAATTTTTGGAATGTTTAAATAAAAATGAACATTTAACTTTTTTTCACACAAAATTTATTTCAGCTCCAATTTGTTTTATTTTACCAAGGGTAACAGGATAAAATGGACCCCCAAAGTTGTTGTACAATTTGTCCTGAGTACAATGATACCCCATATGTTGGAGTAAACCATTGTTTGGGCGCATGGCAGAGCTCGGAAGGGAAGGAGCGCCATTTGGAATGCAAACTTAGATGGATTGGTCTGCAGGAGTCACGTTGCATTTGCAGAGCCCCTGATGTACCTAAACAGTGGAAATCCTCCACAAGTGACCCCATTTTGAAAACTGGACCATTTGACTTTTCAATGCAAAATTGACTGGAATTGAGATGGGACGCCATGTTGCGTTTGGAGAGCCCCTGATGTGCCTAAACATTGAAACCCCCCACAAGTGACACCATTTTGGAAAGTAGACCCCTTAAGGAACTTATCTAGATGTGTGGTGAGCACTTTGACCCACTAAGTGATTCATAGAAGTTTATAATGCAGAGCCGTAAAAATAAAAAATCATATTTTTTCACAAAAATCATATTTTTGCCCCCAATTTTTTATTTTCCCAAGGGTAAGAGAAGAAATTAGACCACAAAAGTTGTTGTGCAATTTGTCCTGAGTACGCTGATACCCCATATGTGGGTGTAAACCATTGTTTGGGCGCATGGCAGAGCTCGGAAGGGAAGGAGCGCCATTTGACTTTTCAATGCAAAATTGACTGGAATTGAGATGGGACGCCATGTTTCGTTTGGAGAGCCATTGATGTGCCTAAACATTGAAACCCCCCACAAGTGACACCATTTTGGAAAGTGGACCCCTTAAGGAACTTATCTAGATGTGTGGTGAGCACTTTGACACACCAAGTGCTTCATAGAAGTTTATAATGCAGAGCCGTAAAAATAAAAAATCATATTTTTTCATAAAAATGATCTTTTTGCCCCCAATTTTTTATTTTTCCAAGGGTAAGAGAAGAAATTAGACCACAAAAGTTGTTGGCAATTTGTCCTGAGTATGCTGTAACCCCATATGTGGGTGTAAACCATTGTTTGGGCGCATGGCAGAGCTCAGAAGGGAAGGAGCGCCATTTGACTTTTCAATGCAAAATTGACTGGAATTAAGATGGGACTCCATGTTGCATTTGGAGAGCCCCTGATGTGCCTAAACATTAAAACCCCCCACAATTGACACCACTTTGGAAAGTAGACCCCCTAAGGAACTTATCTAGATGTGTTTTGAGAGCTTTGAACTCCCAAGTGTTTCACTACAGTTTATAACGCAGAGCCGTGAAAATAAAAATTCTTTTTTTTTCTTCACAAAAATGATTTTTTAGCCCCCAGTTTTGTATTTTAACAAGGGTAACAGGACAAATTGGACCCCAAAAGTTGTTGTGCAATTTGTCCTGAGTACGCTGGTACCCCATATGTGGGGGGAACCACTGTTTGGGCGCATGGCAGAGCTCGGAAGGGAAGGAGCGCCATTTGGAAAGCAGACTTAGATGGATTGGTCTGCAGGCGTCACATTGCATTTGCAGAGCCCCTGATGTACCCAAACAGTAGAAACCCCCCACAAGTGACCCCATATTGGAAACTAGACCTCCCAAGGAACTTATCTAGATGTGTTGTGAGAACTTTGAACCCCCAAGTGTTTCACTGCAGTTTACTACGCAGAGCCGTGAAAATAAAGAAATCTTATTTTTCCCACAAAAATGATTTTTAGCTCCCCAAATTTTTATTTTCCCAAGGATAACAAGAGAACTTGGACCCCCAACAGTTGTTGTCCAATTTGTCCCGAGTAAGCTGATATCCCATATGTTGGGGTAAACCCCTGTTTGGGCGCACCGGAGAGCTCGGAAGGGAAGGAGCACTGTTTTACTTTTTCAACGCAGTATTGGCTGGAATTGAGATTGGATGCCATGTTGCGTTTGGAGAGCCCCTGATGTGCCTGAACAGTGGAAACTCCCCAATTCTACCTGAAACCCTAATCCAACAACACCCCTAACCCTAATCCCAACGGTAACCCTAACCACACCCCTAACCCTGACACACCCCTAATTCTAATCCCAACCCTAATCCCAACCGTAAATGTAATCCAAACCCTAACCCTAACTTTAGCCCCAACCCTAACCCTAACTTTAGCCCCAACCCTAACCCTAACTTTAGCCCCAACCCTAACCCTAACTTTAGCCCCAACCCTAACCCTAACTTTAGCTCCAACCCTAGCCCCAACCCTAACCCTAGCCCTAACCCTAGCCCTAACCCTAACCCTAGCCCTTGTTAGGAGTCGAGTTTCCTCTGCTGCAAAGGGGGAATCTCGATCCGTGTCTGCTGCGGTCTCCCATTCGGTATCGGCCGCAGTGGGCTCTGCTCAGCGGAGACGTCGCTCCCAGCGTCTCGCTGGGGCTGATTCGGTGCATAGGGTCACTACTGCCTTTTCTGGCTTTCCTATGGTACCCTGCACTGATCTGCGGCGAGCGAGCCTCTCTGGGACTAAGTCCTTGTTTACTCACACTGAGCATGCCCAGGCCAGGGTCTCCCATTGGAGGTCGAGGGCCACATGTTCGGTCACATGCTCAGGTGCTGCAGTACATTCCATTGGTCCTTCTGGAAGGTCCTGAGAGGGCAAAACATGCTCAGGTACTGCAGCACTTTCCATTGGTCCTTCTGGAAGGTCCTGAAAGGGCAAAAACTTCAGTAGCAGCTTCCTGTGCTGCAACTATATAAACTGCGCATGACCGCACGGCCATGCGCTAGTATCGTCTTTTGCTATATGCTTTGCGCCAATGTGGTCATGTGTTTGTATGTGTTCAGGGACCCAGCTGAAATAAGCCCCTAGAATGCTGGCACCTCCGGCGAGGAGATTGTGTATAAGTGTGTTCAGGGACCCGGCTGAAATAAGCCCCTAGAATGCTGGCTCCTCCGGCGAGGAGATTGAGTATGCATGCATGACCACTCACTGCTCACATCTGGGTAGTTGGCCTGTGCCTCTGTGAAAGTCTAACAGGGCACAGAGCTCACCTCTCGCGGTTACTCTGTGAGGCTAACAGAGTTAGTATATACCGCCATATAGAGCCGCCATTATTTAGCAGTAGGTACTTTCCTGCACGGTGGATCCCGGGTTGCGAACGCACCAATTCCTTTTAATAAACAATATATTTGGTGTGTTCCGCCAACCCTAACAGTATACTATCGCCCGGATCTGGCTAAGTAATGGCGGATGAACAGCGATTGCAGGGGTACATCCAGCTGCTGGAGGGCCGGTTGGCGTCTCTTGAGCGTGCAACCTCGGCGGTGGATGTTACCGCAATAGCTGTTCAGGCTGCCAGCGTGGCTGCAGCAGCTTTACCCACTGCCACCTCTGTTCCGACCCTATCTCACCTTCCTTTGCCTGAGAGATACTCTGGGGACAGTAAGTCCTGTAGGGGTTTCGTGAGCCAATGTGGTATACACCTCGAGCTTCTGGCTGCACGTTTCCCTACTGAGCGGGCAAAGGTGGGATTCATAATCTCTCTCCTGTCGGACAGAGCGTTGGAGTGGGCTACGCCGCTGTGGGAGCGCAACGATCATGTGGTGCGGAGTGTTCCTAGGTTTCTGGACACTCTGAAACAGGTCTTTTTAGGACCTCAAGTCACCCATGATACAGAGCTCCAACTGCTGGCTTTGACTCAGGGTTCAACCATGGTCAGCCATTTTGCTGTTCATTTCCGGACATTAGCGTCTGAGTTGGAATGGCCAGATAAAACCCTCATTCCCGTATTTTGGAGGGGGCTGGCTGACCATGTGAAGGACGCTTTGGCCACTAGGGAGATTCCCGCCACACTGAAGGAGCTCATAGCCGTATCTACTCGTATTGACCTCCGTTTTAACGAGCGGAGGTTGGAGCGAGCCCAGTGTAGGCAGAGGTTTCGGCTGGCTCCCACCTTCGCCAAACCTTTGGAATCTCCAGTCCAGGCATCCGAGTCACATGAGGCCTTAGAGGTGACACGAGCGGGATCCAAGTCTCAGTCTGCCCGTGCACCTAAGGTCCGTCATGTTTGCCAGCAGTCAGGACACCTTGCCTCCAAGGGTCCTCAGCGGTCGGGGAAACGTCAGCGTCTAGTGGCAGTTGGAGGAGCTACACTAGACACGGCGACGCTTGCCTCAAAGTTGTCCTTCAAGGGGACAATTACCATAGGCCCATCCACTCTTATGGTCGAGCTATGCGTGGATTCTGGGGCAGAGGGTAACTTTATGTCTTCCGCTTTTGCCCAGCGTCACGCAATACCCTTGGTGATGCTCGCCAAGCCGGTAACCGTTCGAGTGGTAAATGGGTCAACACTACCTTCACAGATTACCCACCAAACCATTCTTTTCACGCTATCTGTGTCTCCATCACATCAGGAGATAATCTCCCTATTAGTCATTCCTGAGGGAATTGATGAGGTCCTGTTGGGGATACCATGGCTTCGCTACCATTCTCCTCATATTGAGTGGTCCTCTGGGAGAATTTTGGGTTGGAGTAAATCTTGCGAGGGTAGATGTCTGAGGGAGTGCGTTCAGGTTGCTACTACACAGGTACCCGCAGATCTTTCCTCTCTCCCCAAGCACTATTGCCCTATGCAGACGTGTTCTCCAAAAGAGCTGCGGAGACCCTTCCGCCTCACCGCCCCTATGACTGTCCTATTGACCTCTTGCCTGGTGCTGAGCCTCCCCGGGGTCGAGTCTATCCGTTATCTCTCCCGGAGACGGAGGCAATGTCCCAGTACATCCAGGAGAATCTGGCAAGAGGATTCATTAGGAAGTCAGTGTCACCGGCAGGGGCAGGGTTCTTCTTCGTACAGAAGAAGACTGGAGACTTACGTCCATGCATAGACTACAGGGGTCTTAACGCCATCACCGTTAAGAACAAGTACCCACTACCCCTGATATCTGAGCTGTTTGATAGGCTACGGGGAGCGAGGGTATTTACAAAGTTAGATCTGCGGGGTGCTTACAACCTGATTCGCATCCGTGAGGGGGACGAATGGAAGACGGCTTTTAACACCAGGGATGGGCACTATGAATATCTGGTGATGCCCTTCGGGCTCTGTAATGCCCCAGCTGTTTTCCAAGACTTTGTGAACGACATCTTCCGGGATATGCTCACCACCTCGGTCGTAGTCTATCTGGATGATATTCTCATCTTCTCTCCAGATATTGACTCCCATCGGAGAGATGTTCGCAAAGTCTTCGACCTCTTACGGGCAAACTCCCTCTACGCCAAGTTGGAGAAGTGTGTGTTTGAGCAGGAGTCCTTGCCTTTCCTTTCATCTCTGCCCAGGGTTTGGCTATGGATCCTGCCAAGCTACAGGCTGTAATGGACTGGCAAGAACCCCATTCTCTTAAAGCGGTGCAGCGCTTTATGGGGTTCATTAATTACTATCGCCAGTTCATTCCACACTTCTCAACTTTGGTAGCTCCCTTGGTTGCCCTCACCAAGAAGGGAGCAAATCCCAAGTTGTGGTCAGAGGAGGTCTCCAAAGCCTTTCTCTCGATCAAGTCACACTTCGCTAGCGCTCCCATCCTACATCGCCCTGATGTTGATAAGCCATTTATCTTGGAGGTGGATGCCTCATCCGTTGGTGCTGGAGCAGTCCTTTTCCAAAAGGATGCTCAAGGTCGGACGCATCCTTGCTTCTTCTTCTCCAAGACCTTCACACCAGCGGAGAGGAATTATTCCATCAGGGACAGGGAGTTGCTGGCCATGAAGTTGGCTTTTTCAGAGTGGAGACATCTCTTGGAAGGAGCTCGCTTTCCCTTTCAAGTCTTCACTGACCACAAGAACTTGGTGTATCTGCAAACGGCCCAGCGGCTGAATTCTCGCCAGGCTAGATGGTCCCTGTTCTTCTCCCGGTTCCATTTTACTCTTCATTTCCTCTCCGGGGAGAAGAACGTTCGTGCTGACGCTCTCTCCCGCTCCGTGGTGTCATCGGAGGAGGAGGAGGAGGAGCCTCGGCTTATTGTCCCTTCTGAGAGCCTGAGAACTGTAGCTCCGGTTTCGCTAGAGTCTGTGCCATAGGGCAAGACTTTCGTACCAGCTAACTTGCGACCGGAGGTTCTCTCTTGGGCTCACTCCTCCAGAGTGGGTGGGCATTTTGGGACCAAGAGGACATCTGAGCTTCTGGCGAGAACATACTGGTGGCCGCATATGGCCCGAGATGTCAAGGACTATATTCAGGCGTGCGTTTCTTGCGCCCAGAATCGGTCTCCTCGGCAACGGCCTGCTGGGTTGCTTTACCCTCTACCGGTGGCAGACAGGCCCTGGGAGATGGTCGGGATGGACTTTGTGGTGGGTCTACCCAAGTCGCGTGGCTGCTCCATTATTTGGGTTGTCACCGACCACTTCTCCAAGATGGTGCATTTGGTGCCGCTTCCTCGGTTACCCTCAGCACGGGCCTTGGCGGTGTTGTTCATTAAACACGTTTTCCGTTTGCATGGTATGCCTGATAAGATTGTCAGCGATCGGGGTCCCCAGTTCGCATCTCAGTTTTGGAGAGAGCTCTGCCGTTTACTCAGCATAGAGTTAAACCTCTCCTCTGCATACCATCCCGAGACGAATGGGTTGGTGGAGAGAACCAACCAGACTCTGGTGACATATTTGCGACATTTCGTCTCTGCTAGGCAGGATGACTGGGCATCTTTGCTACCTTGGGCGGAATTTGCCCTGAACAACGCCGTAGCCGATTCCACTGGTCAAACTCCTTTTCTCCTTAATTACGGCCAGCATCCACGTGTCCCTGTGCCCATGCCCGTGTAATCCACCAATTCTAGGGTGGCAGACTGGGCGGTGGAGGCACGAGACATCTGGGACCGCACACAGGATGCCATCCGGGCCTCCAAGGAGAGAATGAGGGTTTCGGCTGATACACACCGGCGCCCCGCTCCGGTCTTTGCTCCTGGCGACTTAGTGTGGCTCTCCGCCCGTAACATCAGGCTGCGAGTTGAGTCCACTAAGTTTGCTCCTCGCTACATTGGCCCGTTTAAGGTTCTGGAATAGGTCAACCCTGTGGTCTACCGTTTGGCTATTCCTCCACGCCTTGGTATCACCGATACTTTCCACGTTTCCCTCTTAAAGCCCGTTCATTTGTCCCGGTTTTCCGAGTCATCTGCTGGGACATCGGGTTCATCCACGGATGAGTTTGAGGTGAATGCTATTGTGGGGTGCAAGGTGGTACGTGGCAAGAAATTTTATCTGGTGGACTGGAAGGGTCACGGCCCAGAGGATAGAACCTGGGAGCCTGTGGAGCACATTCGGGCTCCGCTGCTTATCGCAGCTTTTGAGCGTAGTGAGGCTCAAGGAGGGGGGGGCCCTAGGAGAGGGGGTAATGTTAGGAGTCGAGTTTCCTCTGCTGCTCAGGGGGAATCTCGATCCGTGTCTGCTGCGGTCTCCCATTCGGTATCGGCCGCAGTGGGCTCTGCTCAGCGGAAACGTCGCTCCCAGCGTCTCGCTGGGGCTGATTCGGTGCATAGGGTCACTACTGCCTTTTCTGGCTTTCCTATGGTACCCTGCACTGATCTGCGGCGAGCGAGCCTCTCTGGGACTAAGTCCTTGTTTACTCACACTGAGCATGCCCAGGCCAGGGTCTCCCATTGGAGGTCGAGGGCCACATGTTCGGTCACATGCTCAGGTGCTGCAGTACATTCCATTGGTCCTTCTGGAAGGTCCTGAAAGGGCAAAACATGCTCAGGTACTGCAGCACTTTCCATTGGTCCTTCTGGAAGGTCCTGAAAGGGCAAAAACTTCAGTAGCAGCTTCCTGTGCTGCAACTATATAAACTGCGCATGACCACACGGCCATGCGCTAGTATCGTCTTTTGCTATATGCTTTGCGCCAATGTGGTCATATGTTTGTATATGTTCAGGGACCCGGCTGAAATAAGCCCCTAGAATGCTGGCACCTCCGGCGAGGAGATTGTGTATAAGTGTGTTCAGGGACCCGGCTGAAATAAGCCCCTAGAATGCTGGCTCCTCCGGCGAGGAGATTGAGTATGCATGCATGACCACTCACTGCTCACATCTGGGTAGTTGGCCTGTGCCTCTGTGAAAGTCTAACAGGGCACAGAGCTCACCTCTCGCGGTTACTCTGTGAGGCTAACAGAGTGAGTATATACCGCCATATAGAGCCGCCATTATTTAGCAGCAGGTACTTTCCTGCACGGTGGATCCCGGGTTGCGAACGCACCAATTCCTTTTAATAAACAATATATTTGGTGTGTTCCGCCAACCCTAACAGCCCTAACCCTAACCCTAGCCCTAATGGGAAAATGGAAATAAATACATTTTTTAAATTTTATTATTTTTCCCTAACTAAGGGAGTGATGAAGGGGGGTTTGATTTACTTTTATAGCATTTTTTATATCGGATTTTTATGATTGGCAGCTGTCACACACTAAAAGACGCTTTTTTATAGCAAAAAAGTTTTTGCGTCTCCACATTTTGAGACCTATAATTTTTCCATATTTTGGTCCACAGAGTCATCTGAGGTCTTGTTTTTTGTGGGACGAGTTTACGTTTTTATTGGTAACATTTTCGGACATGTGACAGTTTTTGATCACTTTTTATTCCGATTTTTGTGAGGCAGAATGACCAAAAACCAGCTATTCATTAATTTCTTTTAGGGGAGGCGTTCATACCGTTCCGCGTTTGGTAAAATTGATAAAGCAGTTTTATTCGACGGGTCAGTACGATTACAGCGATATCTTATTTATATCATTTTTTTATGTTTTGGCGCTTTTATACGATAAAAGCTATTTTATAGAAAAAATAATTATTTTGGCATCGCTTTATTCTGAGGACTATAACTTTTTTATTTTTTTGCTTATGATGCTGTGTGGCGCTCGATTTTTGCGGGACAAGATGATATTTTCAGCGGTACCATGGTTATTTATATCCGTCTTTTTGATCGTGTGTTATTCCACTTTTTGTTGGGCGGTATGATAGTAAAGCGTTGTTTTTTGGCATGTTTTTTTTTTTCTTACGGTGTTCACTGAAGGGGTTAACTAGTGGGACAGTTTTATAGGTTGGGTCGTTACGGACGCGGCGATACTAAATATGTGTACTTTTATTGTTTTTTGGTTTTTTTATAAAGAAATGTATGGGACTAATATTTTTTTTATTTATTTATTTAGGAATTTTTTATTTTTTTTTTCACATGTGGAATTTTTTTTTTTAACTTTTTTACTTTGTCCCAGGGGGGGACATCACAGATCGCTGATCTGACAGTTTGCATAGCACTCTGTCAGATCTGGGATCTCACTCACATCGCTGCAGGCTTAGCCTGGCTTATCAGTGCCTGCAGTCGACCCGGAAGTACTCCCTGTAGGACCTGGATGCAGCCCCGCGGCCATTTTGGATCCGGGGACTGCAGGGAGAAGACGCTCGGTACAAGGTGAGTACATCACCTAGTACCGATCGTCTCAGGGAAGCACGCAGGAAGCCCCCTCCCTGCGCGATGCTTCCCTGTACCGCCGGCACACCGCGATCATGTTTGATCACGGTGTGCCGGGGGTTAATGTGCCGGGAGCGGTCCGTGACTATCGCAGCTGACACCCGGTCGCGATCGGCTACGCTCCCCCGGTGAGCGCGGCCGATCGCTATGACGTACTATCCCGTCGGTGGGAATTAAGGCCCACCCCACCTCGACTGGATAGTACGTCATATGGGATTAAGGGGTTAAAGTCAGATGTTCCATCTTCACACCAGATATTTCTGACTTTTACCAATGCTGTTGAGAAATGTTAACATTTACCAAGACTTCACCGGTAAAAGTCCAATTTTGCTTTTCATTTTGAGCTTTTACCGACGGCCTCGGTGAATGTCCAGATTGACCGATAAATACTTGGTTTTACCGTCCTTCTGACTTTTACAGTAACATATATATATATATATATATAATATCAAGCTATGAGACAAACACATCTCTGTGATAAATAATATTAAACTACAACAACAGATAACATTTTTCATTTAGCATCAAAGGATATTCACATGTTACATTTATGGACTATCACAAGACATGCCATGAATGTAAACCAATGGGATTTTACATTTATGACTGCCCCAACTATAAAGACCCTTAAATGTTAACCATTTTTAGAAGCATGAAACATGATAAAGTTGTAGAGAAAAAAACTATCTTGGGGGGTCTCTAAATTATACAGGTGAACATCATGGGAGTATTGACACTTTTATAGTTAAGTGTATTGAGATATTTAATGTACCTAAAAGATATGTTAACAGTAGTAAAAGTTTCTTACAACGTGAAACATTTTTGATCTTGTCATTTTGTACACAACGTCTTTCGGACCTAATTTAAAAAATGATCGAACTTATTTTTACTAATATGTTTTCAGCTTGTGTTCAACACTCTATATACAAGGTATTTGTGAGATAAAATCAACATAATGTCGGGTTTTAATCCATAATTTCGAATTGCTGTAGTAGGTATGTGATAAATCTCTTTTCTTGTGCTTCTGCTCACCGGGCCCCATAGCTGCTCACTTCAGTGCTAGAGCCTGGGAGCATGATCAGCGCTCCATGGCTGGTTAACCTTGATGGCTGCGCAGCTCCAGCTCCCTCTGGACTTCCGGTCAGGTGATGTCATCACGCACGCGCCGCCATGTACGAGGACACCAGAAGCTGAGCTGTGCCTCCAAGTGATCGTCTGTGTGGTAAGTAGAAAAAACGTTTTTGTTTTCCTCTTCTTTTTAAAATTAATTAAATGGATGAGGGGAGGAGGTTGAGGGAGGCTGAAACTTCTGAAAGTGATGGAGGGGACTGCAAATGATGAAATTGTGGGGAGGGGGACTGCACATGATAAAGTTGTGGGGATGGGGACTGCACATGATGAAGTTGTGGGGATTGGGACTGCATATGATGAAGTTGTGCGGATGGGGACTGCACATGATGAAGTTGTGGGGAGGAGGACTGCACATGATGAAGTTATGGGGAGAGGGACTACACATGATGAAGTTGTGGGGGGAGGGACTGAAAATGATGAAGTGAGTGGGGGAGGGGGACTGTAAATGATAAAGTGTGGGGGAGGGGGACTGAAAAAGATGGAATGGTGGAGGGGGACTGCAAATGATGAATGGAGGGGGACTGCAAATGATGAAGTGAGTGATAGTGGGGGACTGCAAATGGTGAAGTGGGGGAGGGGACTGCACGTGATGAATTGAAGATGGGGAGAGTAAATAATGACTTGGGGAGAGCAATAATTATGAATTTTGAGGGTGGGGGAGTAATTGATGGATTGAGACTGGTAGATGGAGACAGTAAATGATGAATTGAGGGTGGGGGACAACAAACGATGATGAATTGGGGTGGGGCAACAAATAGTAGTAAATTGAGGGTGGGGAGAGTAAATAATGTAAAAAATGTGAGGGAGAGAAATTGATAATGAATTAAAGGGTGGGATGAGAGAGAGAGAAGACATTACATGATGAATTGAGGCAGAAGGGGTGTGTAAATATAATGAATTGGGGGAGCGGAAGGTACACAGTGAGGTCCGTTGAGGATGCAGTGACTGGTATTGAATTGGGGGAAAGGGCACAGGGGCTAATTAATTTATAGATTTATTAGGTGGGGAAACTGGCTATTTATAGCTAGTAGGTGCATCCTGGTGGACTATAATTTATATTTGGAAAGGTGGATTGCATAATAACTAATTATATATTAACCGCTTCATGACCGGAGCTTTTTCGGTTTTGCATTTTCATTTTTCGCTCCCCTCCTTCTCAGAGCCATAACTTTTTATTTTTCCATCAATGTGGCCATGTGAGGGCTTATTTTTTTGCGGCCTTTTTGTGGCCTTTTTGATTCTCCAGGTCATTACAAGTTCATAGGCACCAAACAAGTTATTTTTTTGATGTGATGTGATGAAAAAAAATTTAAAACATTGGTAAAAAAAAAAAATTGTGCCATTTTCTGATACCCTTATCGTCTCCATTTTTCATGATATGGGGTTGGGTGAGGGGTTATTTTTTTGCGCGCCGAGCTGACGTTTTTAAAGATACCATTTTGGTGCAGATACGTTCTTTTGATCACCCATTATAGCATTTTAATGCAATGTCGCGGCGACCAAAAAAAAGTAATTCTGGCATTTCGATTTTTTTCTCGGTACGCCGCTTAGCGATCAGGTTAATCCTTTTTTTTATTGATAGATCTGGCGATTCTGAATGCGGCAATACTAAATATGTATATATTTGATTTTTTTATTGTTTTATTTTGAATAGGGCAAAAGGGGGGGTGATTTAAACTTTTATATTTTTTTTTATTTTCTTCATATTTTTTAAAACTTTTTTTTTTTTACTTTTGCCATGCTTCAATAGCCACCATGGGAGGCTAGAAGCTGGCACAACCCAATTGCTTCTGCTACATAGGAGCTTATAGCAATCCGGCATCAACAACCATAGAGGTCTCGAGGAAACCTCTGGTTGTTATGCCGACACATCGCTGACCCCCAATCATGTGATGGAGTTAGCGATGCGCTCATTTCCGGCCCGATGGCCAGAAATGCTAGTTAAATGCCACTGTCAGCGTTTGACAGTGGCAATTAACTAGTTAATAGCGGCGGGTGAACCGTGATTCCGTCGGAGCCCGCATCAAAGCAGAGGATCTGACCTCGGACGTACTATCCCTTCCGAGGTCAGAAAGGGGTTAATAGTTTAGAGTAAAGTAGGGCCTAGACAAAAAAGTCTGCCTTGTAGTCATTGTGGTTTAAAAAATCTTAGGGCCAAAACAAAAGCTGCTCGCTATGTACGTATGTGATGTGGTGTTTGCTGGGAAATGTTAATATCTGATTGGTGAAAATGTGGGGCAGAAGTGGAGTTTTTCCAATAGTGGTAGGTGAGATTGTGAAAGGTTTGAGGGGTGGAGGTGGAGCTGGTGGGAGCCTGGGTGGAGTCTCAAGGGGGCCAAAAAAAATTGCCAGTATGGGGCCCTAAAATTCCTAGTGGCAGCCCTGTATATATATATGTATAGTATATATTATAAGAAGATGTCAGGTAAACTGGTTGAGAGAGATAACACAAGGGAGAGAGAAAAGATTTTTGGATTTTTTTAGTTTTCTTTTTGCTTATTTTTTTAATGCATTTTTTCAAGACCGTACGTATTGAGGCCATTTAGGACTCCCTTTATTGAATGGAGTTAACAACATTAGTTGTGCGTACATCCTTTTCATGTATTCACAGCAGTACTTGCTCCTTATGTTCTAGATGGGATTCTTAATAGAGTGTACAAAGATTGTAAGTTAAGAGCATATTTGTAGACATCTTGTTTGTTTTAACAAGAATGAAAACTTAAGTAAGGATCAAATACTTATATTTCTATATTTAGCTATCTATATTTAGTCTTTGATCTTGCTGTTGTTGATTTACACATTTGTATGTTTTGTTATTGCTGCACATGTAAGCGTGTTTGAATGGTACATCTGTACGATATGGATCAGTGTTAGGGTTGAGCGAAACGGATCAGACAAATTCAAAAATTGCCGACTTTCGGCAAAGTCGGGTTTAAAGAAACCCGACCCGATCCTAGTGTGCGATCGGCCATGCAAAAGTCGCGTTTAATATGACGCTTTCAGCGCCATTTTTCAGCCAATGAAGGAGGATGCAGAGTGTGGGCAGCGTGATGACATAGGTCTCGGTCCCCACCATCTTAGAGAAGGGCATGACAGTGATTGGCTTGCTTTCTGCGGCGTCACAGGGGCTATAAAGGGGCGTGTACGCCGACCGCCATCTTACTTCTGCCGATCTTAGCATAGGGAGAGGTTGCTGCCGCTTCATCAGAAGAAGGGATATAGTTAGGGAGGGAAGATTAACCCCCAAACTGCTTGTGCTGTAGCGATTTCCACTGTCTAACACCACCTTTTCTTTGCAGGGACAGTGGAGGCTATATTTTTGTGCATCAGCTCTGTAGCTTATTAGGCTGCCTTATAAGGCTCCCTGATAGATGCATTGCTGTTTGTACGCCGCTGTGCAAACCAACTGCTTTTTTAAAAGCAAAAATCCTATTGCTCCTTTCTGCACAGTTATCTTGTTTATTTGTCCACACTTTTGTGTGCAGCAGTCCTTTTTATTGCTGCCATACTTGTCCTGAGATCATTGTAGGGAGATTGAAATTGTACTACAGTCCTTGTATTTTTTCATATATCTTCCAGCCACTTTCTGCCACTTACATTGTGTTGTTTTATACACTGGGCCTGAGTTTTGGTTCAGTCTCCCAAAAAAAGTGAGATTCAAATTCTAACAAAGTGGATATACTTCAGTCCTGTTAGTTTGTGGTATATCAGCCAATCACTTTCTGCCACTTACATTGTGTTGTTTTATACACTGGGCCTGAGTTTTGGTTCAGTCTCCCCCCAAAAAAGTGAGATTCAAATTCTCACAAAGTGGATATACTTCAGTCCTGTTAGTTTGTCGTATGTCAGCCAGCCACTTTCTGCCACTTAGATTGAGTTGTTATATACACTGGGCCTGAGTTTTGGTTCAGTCTCCCCCCAAAAAAGGGAGATTCAAGTTCTCACAAAGTGGATATACTTCAGTCCTGTTAGTTTGTCGTATGTCAGCCAGCCACTTTCTGCCACTTAGATTGCGTTGTTATATACACTGGGCCTGAGTTTTGGTTCAGTCTCCCCAAAAAAAAGGGAGATTCAAATTCTCACAAAGTGGATATACTTTAGTCCTGTTAGTTTGTCGTATATCAGCCAGCCACTTTCTGCCACTTACATTGTGTTGTTTTATGCACAGGGCCTGAGTTTTAGTTCAGTCTCCCCCCCAAAAAAAGGTAGATTTAAACTCTCAACAAGTTTATATACACCTTCTACTTTGTTTCACAGTACCATATAACGGTTGGTATTTTGGTTAGATTTTCTAAAAAAAATGAGGAAGTCTGGTGGAAGAGCCCGTGGGCGGTGGTTGCCAGCTGGTACTGATGGTGGTGGTGGTGGTGCATCTGGTGGTAGTGGCAAAAGCACAATAGCACCTAAGGGTGCTAACTCTTCATTAAACCTTCATTAAAATGAACCAATCATGGATTTCAAATTATTTTGCCCCACCTTCCCCTGCTGACACGTAGCTTGCCTGAAAAATGTCTTGCTTTTGGCCTCCTCTTACTGACTTCTCCAATTCCTCCATTTGCAGCTGCTGAATGTCCATGATAGGCCATTTTTATACCTCTCTAAATGGGCTGACTCCCCCCATAGGGCCGTGGTCACCACCTGGCACAAGCACCCGAGCGAGTGCCGTTTGCCTGGACAGGTGGGTGGACCCACTCTTGGGCGACGGCACTGGCACAGGGTCCCTCATAGTACAATGAAGTGTCTCTGACGGTGGTGGTGCACAACCAACGTCAGACACACCATCGTAATATGATGGGCCCTGTGCCAGTACCGCCGCCCATGAGAGAGTGTTTCCCCCCAGCTCGAACAGTGCTCTACCACTTGCAATACTTACCTCTCCCTGCTCCAGCACTGTGTAGTCTGTGCTGTTAAATCCTTCAATGGCACTGCCAATACAAATTTGTTGAAATGATAGATGATAGTTAAAATATACAGGGGCCCTGGCCTCCATTTAGACCAGTTAATACTTTGCGCCTACTACCACTGTCTGCTACTCAGCAGAGGAACTCACCCCTGTACCTAGCTATGCCACCTGTTTATTTATGAACAATTTTTTGGCAGACATTTAGCTCACTTTATTATTTGGGCCTACTAACTGTGTCTGCCATTCATTACAGTTTTCCTCCACTGAACAAAGCAATGCCACCTGTTTAGTCCTGTTACCAATTTTGAACTGCATTTAGCCTACTTTATTATTTGGGCCTTCTAACTGTGCCTGCCAATCATTATAGTTTTCCTCCACTGAACAAAGCAATGCCGCCTGTTTAATCCTGTTACCAATTTTGAACTGCTTTTAGCCTACTTTATTATTTGGGCCTATATCTGTGTTTCCTCCTCATCCTGCCCATTGCCCAGCCACTGCTCGATGAGTCTGCTGGTACATTGACCCAGACCACTACATTCCCCTTGCACTGTACACAGCCAGAATCTGACCCTGCTGAAAGTCAGGTTCCCCTTCCCGCATACTATACCACCTTACACGGGGACAAAGAGGAAGGTGCAGATGAAATTGCAGGTTCCTTCATCAGGTGGGGGGGCATACTCGTTGGTGATGTTACAGGCACAGGGCCCCTCATAGTACGCAAAAGTGTCTCTGCCAGTGGGAGGCGCCACCCGCCATCCAACACACTATGAGGGGCCCTGTGCCAGTGCCAACGATTGCCCCCCTGCTTGCTCAGGATCACAGCACTTGCAAAGTTGAAATACTTACCTCTCCCTGCTCCACCGCCGTGACGTATTCCGCGTTTCCTGGGCCCACGAAAATCTTGAGCCAGCCCTACCCCCCACAACTTTAGCAAAATGACCCCCTGTTTTCAATGCCTAACTATTATTATGAAGTAAATAAAGATTGACAAGCTTAAGTAATAAGAATTGATGTTTTTGGCATTAAAATGGGCATTGTAGGGGTTTTCCTGTCCTCCACTCACTGCCGACTTTGATTCCCCATTGACTTGCATTGGGTTTCGTGTTTCAGTCGGCCCCCGACTTTTCGCAATAATCGGCCGATTTCACCCGACCCGACTTTTGACAAAGTTGGGTTTCGCAAAACCCGACTAGATCTGAAAAAAGTAAAAGTCGCTCAACTCTAATGAGTGTGGCTCTTGCTACATGATTGGATGCCTGCACATTCTTTTTATAAATATTTTATTTTTGATAACATATCCATCTCCACAATTGTACAATGTCTGATGTATTGGTAATAGATCCAAGCAGTGGTGTAACTAGAGTCTGATGGGCCCCGCTGCAAGATTTGGACCAGCTCCCCCATCATAAATATACAGTATATATATACAGTATATATATACAGGGTGGGCCATTTCTATGGATACACCTAAATAAAATGGGAATAGTTGGTGCTATCAACTTCCTGTTTGTGGCACATTAGTATATGGGAGGGGGAAAACTTTTCCAGATGGGTGGTGACCATGGTGGCCATTTTGAAGTCGGCCATTTCGGATCCAACATTACTTCTTACAATGAGAAGGGGGTCATGTGAAACATCAAACTTATTGAGAATTTCACAAGAAAAACAATGATGTGCTTGGTTTTAACGTAACTTTATTCTTTCATGAGTTATTTACAAGTTTACGACCACTTATAAAATGTGTTCAAAGTGCTGCCCATTGTGTTGGATTATCAATGCAAGCCTCTTCTCCCACTCTTAACACACTGATAGCAACACCGCAGAAGAAATGCTAGCACAGGTATCTGTTATTTCAGATGCTGCACATCTCGTATGGCCTTGCGATGTTGCTGTAGAGTTAAAACCAAGCACACCATTGTTTTTCTTGTGAAATTCTCAATAAGTTTGAAGTGTCACATGACCCTCGTTCCATTGGAAAAAATAAAGTTGGATCCAAAATGGCCAACTTCAAAATGGCCGCCTTGGTCACCACCCATCTTGAAAAGTTTTCCCCCTCCCATAAACTAATGTGTGCCACAAACAAGAAGTTGATGTCACCAACCATTCCCATTTTATTTAGGTGTATCCATATAAATGGCCCACCCTGTATATATATATTAGTGATGAGCGAGTATACTCGTTACTCGAGATTTTCTGAGCCTGCTCAGATGGTCCCCGAGTATTTGGATGTGCACGGATATTTAGTTTCTGTCTCCGTAGCTGCATGATTTGCTGCTGCTAGACAGCCTGGACACATGTGGGGATTCCCTAACAAACAGGCACCAATATATATACAGTGCCTTGCGAAATTATTCGGCCCCCTTGGACTTTTCAACCTTTTCCCACATATCATGCTTCAAACATAAAGATGTCAAATGCAAATTTTTGGTGAAGAATCAACAAGTGGAACACAATTGTGAAGCTGAACAAAATGTATTGGTTAGTTTAAATTTTTGTGGAAATTCAAAAACTGAAAAGTGGGGCGTGCAATATTATTCGGCCCCAGTGGCGTAACTACAAAGTGAGGGGCCCCGATGCGAACTTTCAAATGGGGTCCCCCCGCGCCAAAATATTTCCCACCGAAATTCACATTTTCCCTATTCATTTCGCACACTATAGTCGTGTTGCAATGTTGTGTAGTCTGACCTAATACTGCCCTGTACTCGCTGAGAAAAATGATTTTATAACTAACATGTCCCTATAGTAATATGTCCTCCCTCGCTCTAATTCCAAGCGCACTCCCGGCGTTTGAACTCTGTGTGCTGTTTCTTCCTGGTATGACGCTGCAGTGCGTCATTTCCAGACCTGTGCAGTGTGGGGGTGTATTGGGTGTACTGGTTGGCTCTGGAGCATATGCACTGCACATTCTGACACTGGCAAGTACACGCAATACTCCCCCACAGTGCACATGCTGGGCTCTGCCCACAGCCGTGTATAGCCCGTACACACACGGCTTCGCTCCGAGAACCCGTACACACACGGCTCCGCTCCGTACACCTTGTACACACACGGCTCCGCTCCGTACACCTTGTACACACACGGCTCCGCTCCGTACACCTTGTACACACGCGGCTCCGATCCCTACACCTTGTACACACGCGGCTCCTATCCCTACACCTTGTACACACGCGGCTCCGCTCCCTACACCTTGTACACATGCGGCTGCGCTCTTTACACCTTGTACACATGCGGCTGCGCTCTTTACACCTTGTACACACGCGGCTCTGCACAGTACACCTTGTACACATGCGGCTCCACTCCTTACACCTTGTACACACGCGGCTCCGATCCCTACACCTTGAACACACGGCTTCGCTCCGAGAACTCCGTACACCTTGTACACACACGGCTCCGCTCCCTACACCTTGTACACATGTAGCTCCGCTCCCTACACCTTGTACACACGCGGCTCCGCTCCCTACACCTTGTACACATGTAGCTCCGCTCCCTACACCTTGTACACACGCGGCTCCGCTCCCTACACCTTGTACACATGCGGCTGCGCTCTTTACACCTTGTACACACGCGGCTCTGCACCGTACACCTTGTACACACGCGGCTCCACTCCTTACACCTTGTACACACGCGGCTCCGCTCCATACACCTCTTACACACGCAGCACCACTCCATACACCCCATACATACACGAATCCGCTCACCTCTTTCACCCACGGCTCAGCTTTGTACACACCTGACTCTGCTCCGTACACCTTGCTCCACTACATACATACACGGCTCCGCTCTGTACACCTTGTACACACACGGCTCTGTTACATAAACATCCCCTCATTCAGCACCATGACAATCAAGCACAGCAGAGTCCTGCATAGTGCATACACTGAGGCCACTGATCATGTGACCCCTGACTCCTCCCCTCCTGTGACCTCATCACAGGTCCTGTGCGCATAGAACAGGTAGGTGTGTGTGTGTGTGTGTGTGTGTGTGTGTGTGTGTCAGGTGTAAGCAGCACATCACTCACCAGCTAATGCCTGCCATCTCTCCAGCTTCAGTCAGTGACACGCACAGCCCTTCTGCTAGGTCACATGTCCTTCACGGACACGCCCACTCGCCGCACACTGCTGAAAGTCTGGGGAAGCTGTGGGCGTGGCCAGCAGGATGCGTGCGTGACTTGTCTCCTTCCCCTGCTACTTGTTTGCTGGACTGGGCGGGCCCTGAAAACACTGTGGGCCCCGTCGCAGTCGCGACCCCTGCGACCGCAGTTGTTACGCCCCTGTTCGGCTCCTTTAACTTAATACTTTGTTGTGCCACCTTTTGCTGTGATTACAGCTGCAAGTCGATTGGGGTATCTCTCTATCAGTTTTGTACATTGAGAGACTGAAATTCTTGCCCATTCTTCCTTGTCAAACAGCTCGAGCTCAGTGAGGTTTGATGGAAATCGTTTGTGAACAGCAGTTTTCAGCTTATTCCACAGATTCTCGATTGGATTGAGGTCTGGACTTTGACTTGGCCATTCTAACACCTGGATACATTTATTTATGAACCATTCCATTGTAGATTTTTCTTTATGTTTTGGATCATTGTCTTGTTAGAATACAAATCTCCGACCCGGTCTCAGGTCTTTTGCAGACTCCAACAGGTTATCTTCAAGAATGGTCCTGTATTTGGCTCCATCCATCTTCCCATCAATTTTAACCATCTTCCCTGTCCCTGTAGAAAAAAAGCAGGCCCAAACCATGATGTTGCCACCACCATGTTTGACAGTGGGGATGGTGTGTTCAGGGTGATGGGCTGTGTTGCCTTTATGCCAAACATATCGTTTGGCATTGTTGCCAAAAAGTTCAATTTTGGTTTCATCTGACCAGAGCACCTTCTTCCACATGTTTGGTGTGTCTCCCAGGTGGCTTGTTGCAAACTTTAAACAACACTTTTTATGGATATCTTTGAGAATTGGCTTTCTTCTTGCCACTCTTCCTTAAAGGCCAGATTTGTGCAGTGTACGACTGATTGTTGTCCTATGGACAGACTGTCCCACCTCAGCTGTAGATCTCTGCAGTTCATCCAGAGTGATGGGCCTCTTGGCTGCATCTCTGATCAGTCTTCTCCTTGTTTGAGATGAAAGTTTAGAGGGACGACCGGATCTTGGTAGATTTGCAGTGGTATGATACTCCTTCCATTTCAATATAATCACTTGCACAGTGCTCCTTGGGATGTTTAAAGTTTTGGAAATTATTTTGTATCCAAATCTGGTTTTAAACTTCTCCACAACAGTATCACGGACCTGCCTGTTGTGTTCCTTGGTCTTCATGATGCTATCTGTGCTTCAAACAGAACCCTGAGACTATCACAGAGCAGATGCATTTATAAGAAGACTTGATTACACACAGGTGGATTATATTTATCATCATTAGGCATTTAGGATAACATTGGATCATTCAGAGATCCACAATAAACTTCTGGAGTGAGTTTGCTGCACTGAAAGTGCACTTTTCAGTTTTTTAATTTCCACAAACATTTAAAATAACGAATAAATTTAGTTCAACTTCACAATTGTGTTCCACTTGTCGTTGTTTCTTCACCAAAAATTTACATTTGGTATCTTTACGTTTGAAGCATGATATGTGGAAAAAGGTTGAAAAGTTCAAAGGGGGTGAATACTTTCGCAAGGCACTCTATATAAATGTTCTCCATTCTGATATATTGGTTCCTCATCCTGGTATATCTGTCTCCCATTCTGCCGCTTTTCTTTAATGTATAGAAGAAAATAAATCATTGTACTCACCAGGGGCGTACATAGAAGTCATGGGGCTCCAAACAAGAAGTGTAATGCACCCCCATAGTCCTCCATATAGTATAATGCATCCCATAGTTCTCCATATAATATACTGCACAGCTCATAGTCATCCATGTAGTCAGTGGCGTAGGAAGAGGGGTGCGGGGGGGGGGGGCGGTCCGCAAAAAAAAAAAGACGCCCCTTTAAATCTTCGGGCGGTGCCGTCCGCCGCCACGACCAGGGCCAGCTCCCCCCACCCCCGGACCCCGCCCCCCGCTCTAATACTCACCTCTCCTGGTTCCTGCGGCTTCAGCGTCCTCTGACTCTGCGACGTCTCAGAGCAGAGGGCGCGATGACGTCACTACTGTGCGCGCCGCTCTGCCTCTCTGTCCTGAGCGTCGCAGAGCCGGAGAGACGCTGACTGCCTGCACCGGACCTGCGCTAGGAACGGGAGAGGTGAGGATTTTACTTTTTTTTTTTTTTCTTTATGTCTGACTGTCTGGGGGCAATGCTGGACACACTGGGGCAATACTGGAGACCATGGGGCAGATTGCTGGACACATTGAGGCAATGCTGGAGACCCTGGGGCAGACTTCTGGACATACTGGGGCAATACTGGAGACCATGGGGCAGATTGCTGGACACACCGGGGCAATACTGGAGACCATGGGGCAGATTGCTGGACACACCGGGGCAATACTGGAGACCATGGGGCAGAATGCTGGACACACTGGGGCAATACAGGAGACCATGGGGCAGAATGCTGGACACACTGGGGCAATACAGGAGACCATGGGGCAGATTGCTGGACACACCGGGGCAATACTGGAGACCATGGGGCAGAATGCTGGACACACTGGGGCAATACAGGAGACCATGGGGCAGATTGCTGGACACACTGGGGCAATACTGGAGACCCTGGGGCAGATTTCTGGACACATTGAGGCAATGCTGGAGACCTTGGGGCAGACTTCTGGACACACTGGGCAATGCTGGACACAGGGGCAGATTGCTGGACACACTGGGGGTAATATGTTGGACACACTGGGGCAATGCTGGACACTGGGGGTAATATGCTGGACACACTAGGGCAGACTGCTGGACACACTGGGGAAAGGCTGGACACTGGGGCAGATTGCTGGACACACTGGGGGCAGTGCTGGACATACTGGGGCAGATTGCTGGACACACTGGGGGTAATATGCTGGACACACTGGGGCAGATTGCTGGACAACATGGGGGTAATATGCTGGACACACTGGGGGCAGGACTTGAGGCATGGGCAGAATGTAGATACGGGGCATGATTGGAGACATGGGGCAGGATTGGATCATGGGGCAGGATTGGATCATGGGGCAGGATGGATACGATGGAGACATATGGGGCAGGATGTGGAGATCATATGGGGTAGAATGGATACTCATGAGGGCAGGATGCGAGAACATATGGCTGGAGCCAGGAATGAGATAAACGGGGCCAGGGTGGGGAATAGTGTTACCATAGGGGATAATTAAGGGATATTATTACTGCAGTGATGTATTTATTTTATTTTTTTGAGTATACTGTTTTAAATGGGGGGGCGGTCCTGTTACTGTGCAGAGTGACACTATATCACCTTTTTTTCTTCATGTGATGTAATGTAGAAGTTGTGAAAAATTAAGTAATGTGTTCTGCAAGCGGAGCTCGAGATAACTGTGTTATTTCCTGCAGAAACAAGTCCTGGCTGGAAGGAATGATGGCGGTCTGTGCTGGATGAAAGATGAAGGACTTCACCTAGAGACGTCACTGGTGAGTCAGTGTTACCTATACACTGACACTATACACTGTATACTATATAGAGGTCCTGTGTATAATGTCACCAGTGATCTCTGTATTACCTCTACACAGACACTGCATACTAAGTACAGATCTCCTGTGAATACTGGCACTTATGGTGATAGTATTGTGGTTTTTTTTTTATTACTGATCAGTATTGTAGTATTCAGTCACTATGTGGTGGTAATATGTGGTCTGGAAATGGTGTTGTGGTATTTGTCCCTTGTATGTAGTATTATTCGGTCACTATGTGGCCTGGTCATGGTGTGGTGGTATTAAGTCACAGGTGTGGCATGTGGGGGTGACACCATTAGGCCCAGTTTAAGTTCTACAAAACAGGAAAACCATTTTTGGTAACCTTTGTGTGTATTGAGCCGGGGGGGGGGGCGGGGGGGGCGCCAAACTCGGGAACAGCCCCGGGCGGCAAAAGCTCTAGCTACGCCTCTGCATGTAGTATAATGCACAGCCCATAGTCATCTATAAAGTATAATGCATAGCCCATACTCATACATAAGGTATAATGCACAACACATAGTGATTTATAAAGTATAATGCACCCCCCATAGTCCTCCACTTAGTATAATGCCTCCCATAGTCCTCCATATAATATTAACGGTTAACCCCTTCATGACCTTGGGATTTTTCGTTTTTCCGTGTTCGTTTTTCACTCCCCTCCTTCCCAGAGCCATAACTTTTTTATTTTTCCATCAATTTGGCCATGTGAGGGCTTATTTTTTGCGGGACGAGTTGTACTTTTGAACGACATCATTGGTTTTAGCATGTCGTGTACTAGAAAACGGGAAAAAAATTCCAAGTGCGGTGAAATTGCAAAAAAAGTGCAATCCCACACTTGTTTTTTGTTTGGCTTTTTTGCTAGGTTCACTAAATGCTAAAACTGACCTGCCATTATGATTCTCCAGGTCAGTACGAGTTCATAGACACCTAACATGACTAGGTTATTTTTTATGTAAGTGGTGAAAAAAAATTCCAAACTTTGCTAAAAAAAAAAAAAAAAAAAAAAAATTGCGCCATTTTCCGATACTTGTAGCGTCTCCATTTTTCGTGATCTGGGGTCGGTTGAGGGCTTATTTGTTGTGTGCCGAGATGACGTTTTTAATGATAGCATTTCAGTGCAGATACGTTCTTTTGATCGCCCGTTATTGCATTTTAATGCAATGTCGCGGTGACCAAAAAAACGTAATTCTGGCGTTTTTAATTTTTTTCCCGCTACGCTGTTTAGCGGTCAGGTTAATGCTTTTTTTTATTTGATAGATCGGGCGATTCTGAGCACGGCGATACCAAATATGTGTAGATTTTTTTTTTAATTGATTTATTTTGATTGGGGCGAAAGGGGGGTGATTTAAACTTTTATATTTTTTTTATTTTTTTAACATTTTTTTCAACTTTTTTTTTTTTACTTTTGCCATGCTTCAATAGCCTCCATGGGAGGCTAGAAGCAGGCACAACCCGATCACCTCTGCTACATAGCAGCGATCTGCTGATCGCTGCTATGTAGCAGAAATGCAGGTGTGCTGTGAGCGCCGACCAAAGGGTGGCGCTCACAGCCACCGGCGATCAGTAACCATAGAGGTCTCAAGGACCTCTATGGTTACAATGGAGACGCATCGCCGACCCCCGATCATGTGACGGGGGTCGGCGATGACGTCATTTCCGGCCGCCCGGCCGGATGCGGTAGTTAAATGCCGCTGTCTGCGTTTGACAGCGGCATTTAACTAGTTAATAGGTGCGGGCAGATCGCGATTCTGCCCGCGCCTATTACGGGCACATGTCAGCTGTTCAAAACAGCTGACATGTCCCGGCTTTGATGCGGGCTCACCGCCGGAGCCCTGCATCAAAGCAGGGGATCTGACCTCGGACGTACTATCCTGTCCGAGGTCAGATAGGGGTTAAAGAGGGTGCTCAACTGTTGTAATATAGGTGCCAGGAGAAAAAAAGTCCAATATTAATTATAGTAGAGACTCCGGCACTCAATGAAAGAGAGATTATTCACTTATTCATGAATTTTTATTTCAAAGAAAAATATTTCAAAGAAAAATATTAACGTTGGTGGGATTCCACATGCAACTTCTCTGTAGACTTTTTAATAAACAGTTTATGTACAATTTTCATTTGTGTACAATTCTCAACGTTTCGGCTTATTTTAAAGCCTTTCTCAAGAGATTTCTGTCTACAATATATACAAAGATGTATAAATGAAAAGAGTGTACAATTAAGGTATACAAATAAACAATATGAAAGATATATTATGAAATACTATAGTGCACCCTAAAATCAAGGATGTGCTAAATGTGCTCCGTTTCATAACTGTAGACACTTATTGGATCCGCCAACTCATAATACCATATCAGAAGACTGCGAAAATAAACTCAAAAATTGGTTATAATAGTTTACTATCCATACTAGTATAATGCACCCCATAGTCATCCATAGTTGTATAATGCACCCCATAGTCATTCATAGTAGTATAATGCACCCTATTGTCATTCTATGAAGTATTTACCAGCGTGCCGCAATACACTTCAACTGTATGTGAGTCCAAAGACTCACATACAGTTGCAGCTTTTACTGGCATCGGCGGCTGGGCCTGGTTGCAGTGGGGACCACTGCTATTGCTGTTGTTATGCCACTGGATCCATGTATACTAGCACTCTACTCATATCCACATTGAATGTAGGGTGTATATTAACATGCCACTCAATACCGGACAAGCTTGTGTTTATATACTTACCCGGTCTCCCACATGGGGTGTCAAGATCTTATGTAGGGTGTGTAGTCACTCACCCTACCTTGATCAAGTGCCATTTATGACTGGACAAATGTTTATCTACATACAAGTGTGTGTCTATATATTTATTCTCACCCATATGGGGTGCCCATACCTTATGTGGGTGCTGTGGTATCTCACCTCATTCTTAATAAGTGCTATTCAAGATTGGATTAATATGTGTTTATGCATAAATACTCCCTGTGTCCCCCACATGGGTTTTAACCCCTTAATGACAGAGCCAATTTGGTACTTAATGACCAAGCCAATTTTTACAATTCTGACCACTGTCATTTTATGAGGTTATAACTCTGGAACGTTTTAACGGATCCCGCTGATTCTGAGAATATTTTTTGTGACATATTGTCCTTCATGTTAGTGGTAACATTTCTTCGATATTAACAAAAACAATGTAGAAAATAGAAGTGCGCACAATCAGCCTGTTACACCAATTTCACTTCCCTGTAGCTGTAAAGCGTGCTTCAGCCACTCCGGACTATGGGTGCTCATTCAGAGGAAAAAAAACTGTCTCAAATGGTAAAAGGCATGAAGGAAAAGAAGAGCACTCACCGTCCGTACAAAAGGTCCGTTCTTTATTGATTTATGGCTTCACAGTAAAATAGCAGGACATGGCAGGGAGAAACAATGGAGAAGGACGACGGCCGTTTCACGCTACTGCGCTTCTACGGACCCGTAGACCTTTTGTACGGATGGTGAGTGCTCTTCTTTTCCTTCATGCCTTTTACCATTTGAGACAATTTCTTCGATATTACTTGCAATTATTTATGAAAAATACGTAAATTTGGCAAAAAATTTTTAAAATTTAGCAATTTTCAAACTTTGAATTTTTATGCCCTTAAATCAGAGAGATATGTCACACAAAATAGTTAATAAATAACATTTCACACATGTCTACTTTACATCAGCACAATTTTGGAGACAAAATTTTTTTTGTTAGGAAGTTATAAGGGTTAAAAGTTGACCAGTGATTTCTCATTTTTACAACAAAATTTACAAAACCATTTTTTTTTAGGGACCATCTCACATTTAAAATCACTTTGAGGGGTGTACATGACAGAAAATACCAAAACTTGACACCATTCTAAATACTACACCCCTCAAGGTGCTCAAAACCACATTCAAGAAGTTTATTAACCCTTTACGTGCTTCACAGGAACTGAAACAATGTTGAAGGAAAAAATGAACATTTAACTTTTTTTTGCAAACATTTTACTTCAGAACCAATTTTTTTTATTTTCACAAGTGTAAAAAGAGAAAATTAACCACAAAATTTGTTGTGCAATTTCTCCTGAATATGCCGATACCCCATATGTGGGGGTAAACCACTGTTTGGGCGCAAGGCAGGGCTTGGAAGAGAAGGAGCACCATTTGACTTTTTCAATGCAGAATTGACTGGAATTGAGATCGGACGCCATGTCGCGTTTGGAGAGCCCCTGATGTGCCTAAACAGTGGAAACCCCCCACAAGTGACACCATTATGGAAACTAGACTCCTTAAGGAACTTATCTAGATGTGTGGTGAGCACTTTGAACCCCCAAGTGCTTCACAGAAGTTTAAACGTAGAACCGTGAAAATGAAATAAATGGTATTTTTTACACAAAAATGATCTTTTCATCCACAAATTCTCATTTTCACAAGGGAAACAGGAGAAATTAGACCACAATAGTTGTTGTGTAATTAGTCCTGAGTATGCCGATACCCCATATGTGGGGGTAAACCACAGTTTGGGTGTATGGCAGAGCTTAAGGTACCGTCACATTTAGCGACGCTGCAGCGATCTAGACAATGATGCCGATCGCTGCAGCGTCGCTATTTGGTCGCTGGAGAGCTGTCACACAGACAGCTCTCCAGCGACCAACGATCCCGAAGTCCCCGGGTAACCAGGGTAAACATCGGGTTACTAAGCGCAGGGCCACGCTTAGTAACCCGATGTTTACCCTGGTTACCATTGTAAATGTAAAAAAAAAAAAACACTATATACTTACATTCCGGTGTCTGGTCACGTCCCTGGCCTTCAGCTTCCGCATTGACTGAGCGCCGGCCGTAAAGCACAGCGGTGACGACACTGGAATGTAAGTATGTAGTGTTTGGTTTTTTTACATTTACAATGGTAACCAGGGTAAACATCGGGTTACTAAGCGTGGCCCTTAGTAACCCGATGTTTACCCTGGTTACCAGTGAAGACATCACTGAATCGGCGTCACACACGCCGATTCAGCGATGTCAGCGGGTGATCCTGCGACGAAATAAAGTCCTGGACTTTCCCCAGCGACCAACGATCTCCCAGCAGGGGCCTGATCGTTGGTCACTGTCACACATAACGATATCGTTGCTACGTCACAAAAAGCAACAATATCGTTAACGATATCGTTATGTGTGACGGTACCTTTAGAAGAGAAGGAGTTCCGGTTGACTTTTTCAATGCAGAATTGGCTGGAATTGAGATCAGATGCCATGTCGCGTTTAGAGAGCCCCTGCCTAAACAGTGGAAACCCCCACAAGTGATCCCATTGTGGAAACTAGACCCATTAAGGAACTTATCTAGATGTGTGGTGAGCACTTTGAACCCCCAAGTGCTTCACAGAAATTTAGAACGTAGAGCCGTGAAAATAAAAAATCCTTTTTTTTTCTTCAAAAATTATTTTTTAGCCCGCAATTTTTTATTTTCTCAAGAATAACAGGAGAAATTGGACCCCAAAATTTGTTGTCCAGTTTGTCCTGAGTATGCTGATACACCATATGTGGGGGAGACCACTGTTTGGGCTCGGAAGGGAAGTTGTGATGTTTTTAAATGCAGACTTTGATGGAATGGTCTGCAGGCATCATGTTGCATTTTCAGAGCCCCTGATGTACCTAAACAGTAGAAACCCCCCACAAGAGACCCCATTTTGAAAACTAGACCCCCCAAGGAACTTATCTAGATGTGTGGTGAGCACTTTGAACCCCCAAGTGCTTCACATAAGTTTATAATGAAGAACCGTAAAAATTAAAAAATTGTATTTTTTTACACAAAAATGATCTTTTCGCCGACAAATTCTTATTTTCACAAGGGTAACAGGAGAAATTAGACCACGACAGTTGTTGTGCAATTTCTGCTGAGTACATCGATACCCCATATGTGGGGGTAAACCGCTGTTTAGGTGCACGGCAGAGCTTGGAAGAGAAGGAGTTCCATTTAACTTTTTCAATGCAGAATTGGCTGGAATTGAGATCAGATGCCATGTCGTGCTTGGAGAGCCCCTGATGTGCCTAAACAGTGGAAACCCCCACAAGTGATCCCATTTTGGAAACTAGATCCATTAAGGAACTTATCTAGATGTGTGGATGAGCACTTTGAACCCCAAAGTGCTTCACAGAAATTTATAACGTAGAGCCGTGAAAATAAAAAATCCTTTTTTTTCTTCAAAAATTATTTTTTAGCTCGCAATTTTTTATTTTCTCAAGGGTAACAGGAATAATTGGACCCCAAAATTTGTTGAGTATGCTGATACCCCATATGTGGAGGAGACCACTGTTTGGGCACACAACGAGGCTCGGAAGGGAAGTTGTGATGTTTTTAAATGCAGGCTTTGATGGAATGGTCTGCGGGCGTCATGTTGCATTTTCAGAGCCCCTGAGGTACAGTCATGGCCAAAAGTATTAACACCCCTGCAATTCTGTCAGATAATACTCAGTTTCTTCCTGAAAATGATTGCAATCACAAATTATTTGGTATTATTATCTTCATTTAATTTGTCTTATATGAAAAAAACACAAAAAGAATTGTTCTAAAGCCAAATTGGATATAATTCCACACCAAACATAAAAAGTGGGTGGACAAAAGTATTTGCACCATTCGGAAAATCATGTGATGCTTCCCTTATTTGTGTAATTAACAGCACCTGTAACTTACCTGTGGCACCTAACAGGTGTTGGCAATAACTAAATCACACTTGCAACCAGTTGACATGGATTAAAGTTGACTCAACCTCTGTCCTGTGTCCTTGTGTGTACCACATTGAGCATGGAGAAAAGAAAGAAGACCAAAGAACTGTCTGAGGACTTGAGAAACCAAATTGTGAGGAAGCATGAGCAATCTCAAGGCTACAGGTCCATCTCCAAAGACCTGAATGTTCCTGTGTCTACCGTGTGCAGTGTCATCAAGAAGTTTAAAGCTCATGGCACTGTGGCTAACCTTCCTAGATGTGGATGGAAAAGAAAAATTGACAAGAGATTTCAACACAAGATTGTGCGGATGTTGGATAAAGAACCTAGACTAACATCTAAACAAGTTCAAGTTGCCCTGCAGTCCGAGGGTACAACAGTGTCAACCCATACTATCCGTCGGCGTCTGAATGAAAAGGGACTGTATGGTAGGAGACCCAGGAAGACCCCACTTCTTACCCAGAGACATAAAAAAGCCTGGTTGGAGTTTGCCAAAACTTACCTGAAAAAGCCTAAAACATTTTGGAAGAATGTTCTCTGGTCAGATGAGACAAAAGAAGAGTTTTTTGGGCAAAGGCATCAACATAGAGTTTGCAGGAGAAAAAAGAGGCATTCAAAGAAAAGAACACGGCCCCTACAGTCAAACATGGCGGAGGTTCCCTGATGTTTTGGGGCTGCTTTGCTGCCTCTGGCACTGGACTGCTTGACCGTGTGCATGGCATTATGAAGTCTGAAAACTACCAACAAATTTTGCAGCATAATGTAGGGCCCAGTGTGAGAAAGCTGGGTCTCCCTCAGAGGTCATGGGTCTTCCAGCAGGACAATTACCCAAAACACACTTCAAAAAGCACTAGAAAATGGTTTGAGAGAAAGCACTGGAGACTTCTAAGGTGGCCAGCAATGAGTCCAGACCTGAATCCCATAGAACACCTGTGGAAAGATCTAAAAATGGAAGTTTGGAGAAGGCACCCTTCAAATATCAGGGACCTGGAGCAGTTTGGCAAAGAAGAATGGTCTAAAATTCCAGCAGAGCATTGTAAGAAACTCATTGATGGTTACTGGAAGCGGTTGGTTGCATTTATTTTGGCTAAAGGTTGTGCAACTAAGTATTAGGCTGAGGGTGCCAATACTTTTGTCTGGTCCATTTTTGGAGTTTTGTGTGAAATGATCAATGTTTTGCTTTTTGCTTCATTCTCTTTTGTTTTTTCATTTAACCCCTTAGCGACCGCCGATACGCCTTTTAACGGCGGCCGCTAAGAGTACTTAAACCACAGCGCCGTTAATTAACGGCGCTGTGGAAAAAGTGAATAGCGCCCCCCAGAGTCAGATTTTCTCTGGGGTCTCGGCTGCCGGGGGTAGCCGAGACCCCAGAGAACATGATTCGGTGTTTTTTTTACCGACCCCGCATTTGCGATCGCCGGTAATTAACCGTTTACCAGTGATCGCAAAAAATAAAAAACGCGATCTCTTTTTAATTTCTCTGTCCTCCGATGTGATCGCACATCAGAGGACAGAGAAAGGGGGTCCCAGATAGCCCCCCGATACTCACCTATCTTCCCCGGTGCTCCTCGTGGCTCCCGGTGGGCGCCGCCATCTTCAAAATTGCGGGTGCATGCGCAGTGCGCCCGCCGGCCGGCCCCGGGAGAATCTTTGGGGTCTCGGCTGCCGGGGGTAGCCGAGACCCCAAAGAGCATGATCGGGGTCGATTTTACCGACCCCTGTTTTGCGATCGCCAGTAATTAACTGTTTACCGGCGACCGCAAAAAAAAAAAAAAAAGCAAAGTGTAATTCTCTGTCCTCTGATGTGATCGCACATCAGAGGACAGAGAAATATGGGGATTTGGGGACCCTATCATACTTACCGGTGTCCCTGGGTCCTACTGCTGCTCTTCCTGGCCGCCGGCATCTTCTGGGCAAAAGAAAATGGCGGGCGCATGCGCAGTGCGCCCGCCATCTGTCTCCATCTGCCGGCCGGCAGGAGAAGAGCAGTTGGGGCTAAAATTAGGGTTAGGGTTAGGGCTAGGGTTAGGGTTAGGGCTAGGGTTAGGGTTAGGGCTAGGGTTAGGGCTAGGGTTAGGGCTAGGGTTAGGGTTAGGGCTAGGGTTAAGGTTAGGGCTAGGGTTAGGGCTAGGGTTAGGGTTAGGGCTAGGGTTAGGGTTAGGGCTAGGGTTAGAGTTAGGGTTAGGGCTAGGGTTAGGGTTAGGGCTAGGGTTAGGGCTAGGGTTAGGGCTAGGGTTAGGGCTAAATTTAGGGTTAGGGTTGGGGCTACATTTAGGGTTATGGTTGGGGCTAAATTTAGGGTTAGGGTTGGGGCTAAATTTAGGGTTAGGGTTGGTGCGGAATTTAGGGTTAGGCTTCTTTCACACTAACGTCGGTACGGGGCCGTCGCAATGCATCAGCCCGACATACCGACGCACGTTGTGAAAATTGTGCACAACGTGGGCAGCGGATGTAGTTTTTCAATGCATCCGCTGCCCAATCTATGTCCTGGGAAGGAGAGGGCGGAGTTACGGCCACGCATGCGTGGTCAGAAATGGCGGATGCGACGTCCAAAAAATGTTACATTGAACTTTTTTGTGCTGACAGTACACCAAAACACTGATCCAGTGCACGACGGACATCACGTGTGGCCATCTGTCACGATCCGTTGGCAATACAAGTCTATGGGCAAAAAACGCATCCTGCGGGCACATTTGCAGGATCCGTTTCTTGTCCAAAACGATGGATTGCGACAGATGCCAAACGACGCAAGTGTGAAAGTAGCCTTAGGGCTAGGGTTAGGGTTGGGGCTAAAGATAGGGCTAGGGTTGGGGCTAAGGTTAGGGTTAGAGTTGGGATTAGGGTTAGGGTTTGGGTTAGGGTTGGTATTAGGGTTAGGGTTGGCATTAGGGTTACGCTTGGGATTAGGGTTAGGTTTGGGATTAGGGTTAAGGTTAGGGTTGTGATTGGGGGTGTATTGGGATTACGGTTAGGTTTGAGGTTAGGGTTGAGATTAGGATTAGGGGTGTGTTGGATTTAGGGTCTTGATTAGGGTTATGGTTAGGGTTGACATTAGGGTTGTTTTGGGGTAAGGGTTGTGATTATCGTTAGGGTTAGTGATTAGGATTATGGATCAGGCTGGGATTAGGGTTAGGGGTGTGTTGGGGTTAGGGTTGGAGCTAGAATTGGGGGGTTTCCACTGTTTAGGTACATCAGGGGGTCTCCAAACACGACAGCCAATTTTGTGCTCAAAAAGTCAAATGGTGCTCCCTCCCTTCTGAGCTCTGCCGTGCGCCCAAACAGTGGGTTACCCCCACATATCAGCGTACTCGGGATAAATTGGACAACAACTTCTGGGGTCCAATTTCTCCTGTTCCTGTTACCCTTGTGAAAATAAAAACTTGGGTGCTACAAAATCTTTTTTGTGGAAAAAAAAATATTTTTTATTTTTATGACTCTGCATTATAAACTTATGTGAAGCACTTGGCAATTCAAAGTTCTCACCACACAAAAGTAAAACGGCACTCCTTCTCTTCCAAGCTCTGCGGTGCGCCCAAACAGTGGTTTACCCCAACATATTGGGTATCGACGTACTCAGGAGAAATCGCACAACAACTTTTGTTGTCTAATTTCTCCTGTTACCCTTGTGAAAATAAAAATTTGGGGGCAAAAAGATCATTTTTGTAGAAAAAATGCGATTTTCTTTTTCACGGCTCTACGTTATAAACGTCTGTGAAGCACATGGGGGTTCAAAGTGCTCACCACACATCTAGATAAGTTCCTTGGGGGGTCTAGTTTCCAAAACGGGGTCACTTGTGGGGGGTTACTACTGTTTAGGTACATCAGGGGCTCTGCAAACGCAACATAACGCCCACAGGCCATTCTATCTAAGTCTGCATTCCAAAACGGCGCTCCTTCCCTTCCGAGCTCTGCTGTGCGCCCAAACAGTGGTTTACCCCCACATATGGCACATCAGCGTACTCGGGATAAATTGGACAACAACTATTGCAGTCCAATTTCTCCTGTTACCCTTGTGAAAATAAAAACTTGGGGGCTACAATATCTTTTTTGTGGGAAAAAATTTTTTTTATTTTCATGACTCTGCATTCTAAACTTCTGTGAAGCACTTGGGCATTCAAAGTTCTCACCACACATCTAGATAAGTTCCTTGGGGGTCTAGTTTCCAAAATGAGGTCACTTGTGGAGGGTTTCTACTGGTTAGGTACATCAGGGGCTCTGCAAACGCAACATAATGCCCGCAGACCATTCTATCAAAGTCTGCATTCCAAAACGGCGCTCCTTCCTTCCGAGCTCTGCCGTGCGCCTAAACAGTGGTTTACCCCCACATATGGCACATCAGCGTACTCGGGATAAATTGGACAACAACTATTGCAGTCCAATTTCTCCTGTTACCCTTGTGAAAATAAAAACTTGGGGGCTACAATATCTTTTTTGTGGAAAAAAAATATTTTTTATTTTCATGACTCTGCATTCTAAACTTCTGTGAAGCACTTGGGCATTCAAAGTTCTCGCCACACATCTAGATAAGTTCCTTGGGGGGTCTAGTTTCCAAAATGGGGTCACTTGTGGAGGGTTTCTACTGTTTAGGCACATCAGGGGCTCTCCAAACGCGACATGGCGTCCGATTTCAATTCCAGACAATTCTACATTAAAAAAGTAAAACGGCACTCCTTCACTTCCAAGTTCTGCGGTGCGCCCAAAAAGTGGTTTACCCCCACATATGGGGCATTGGCGTATTCAGGAGAAATTGCATAACAAAATTTATGGTTACATTTCTGTTTTTAAACATGTGAAAATAAAGAAAAATGGTTCTGAATTAAGATGTTTGCAAAAAAAGTTAAATGTTCATTTTTTCCTTCCACATTGTTTCAGTTCCTGTGAAGCATGTAAAGGGTTAATAAACTTCTTGAATGTGGTTTTGAGAACCTTGAGGGGTGTAGTTTTTAGAATGGTGTCACACTTCGTTATTTTCTATCATATAGACCCCTCAAAATGACTTCAAATGTGATGTGGTCCCTAAAAAAAAATGGTGTTGTAAAAATGAGAAATTGCTGGTCAACTTTTAACCCTTATAACTCCCTAACAAAAAAAAATTTTGTTTCCAAAATTGTGCTGATGTAAAGTAGACATGTGGGAAATGTTATTTTTTAACTATTTTTCGTGACATATCTCTCTGATTTAAGGGCATAAAAATACAAAGTTTGAAAATTGCAAAATTTTAAAAATTGTCGCCATATTTCCGTTTTGTTCATAAATAATCGCAAGTAATATCGAAGAAATGTTACCACTAACATGAAGTACAATATGTCATGAAAAAACAATCTCGGAATCAGCTGGATCCGTTGAAGCGTTCCAGAGTTATAACCTCATAAAGTGACAGTGGTCAGAATTGTAAAAATTGGCTCGGTCATTAAGTACCAAATTGGCTCTGTCACTAAGGGGTTAAGACAAATTAAATGAAGATAATAATACCAAAGAATTTGTGATTGCAATCATTTTCAGGAAGACACTGAATATTATCTGACAGAATTGCAAGGGTGTCAATACTTTTGGCCATGACTGTATCTAAACAGCAGAAACCCCCCACAAGTGACCCCATATTGGAAACTAGACCCCCCAAGCAACTTATCTAGATGTGTGGTGAGCACTTTGAACCCCCAAGTGCTTCACAGAATTTTGACGCAGAGCCGTGAAAATAAAAAATATTTTTTTTTCCACCAAAATGAATTTTAGCCCCCCAATTTTTTTATTTTTGCAAGGGTAACAAGCAGAAACTGGACCCCAAAATTTGTCCAATTAGTCCTGAGTATGCTGATGCCCCATATGCGGGGGTAAACCACTGTTTGGGCGCACGGCAGAGCTCAGAAGAGAAGGAGCACAGTTTGACTTTTTGAGCGCAAAATTAGCTTTCGCGTTTGGAGATGTACATATACAACTATGATGTACCTAAACAGTGGAAACCCCCCCAATTCTAACTCCAACCCTATCCCCAACACACCCCTAACCCTATTCCCAACCCGATCCATAATCCTAATCACAACCCTAACCATAACCCTAATCACAACCCTAACCCCAAAACACCGCTATCCCTAATCCCAACCCTAATCATAGCCCTAATTAAAACCCTAAGCCCAACACACCCCTAATCCTAATCTCAACCCTAACCTCAAACCTAACCCTAATCCCAATACACCCCTAACCCTAATCCCAACTCTAACCTTAATCCTAATCCCAAACCTAACCCTAATGCCAACCCTAACCCCTAATGCCAACCCTAACACTAATGCCAACACTAACCCTAATCCAAACCCTAATCCCAACCCTAACCCCAATCTCAACCCTAACCCTAACTTAAGCCCCAACCCTAACTTTAACCCTAACCCTAACTTTAGCCCCAACCCTAACCCTAACTTTAGCCCCAACCCTAACTCTAACCCTAACCCTAACTTTAACCCCAACCCTAACCCTAACTTTAGCCCCAACCCTAACTCTAACCCTAACCCTAACTTTAACCCCAACCCTAACCCTAACTTTAGCCCCAATCCTAACCCTAGCCCTAACCTTAACTTTAACCCAACTCAGTTTAGCCCAACTGTAACCCTTATTGGAAAATGGAAATACATACATTTTTTTATTTTATTATTTATTCCTAACAAAAGGGGTGATAAAGGGGGGGGGTATTTACTATTTTTTTATTTTGATCACTGTGATAGGATCCATCACAGTGCCCAAAATGAAACAAGAGGAATAATCTTCCTCTGCCGGCCGCCAGATCACGGCGGGCGCACTGCGCATGCGCCCACCATTTTCTCACCGGAGGAAGAAACCGCTGGCCAGGAAAGGATGCAGGAGGACCCAGGGACACCAATAAGTATGACAGGGTCCCTGATCCCCCCATTTCTCTGTCCTCTTATGTGCGATCACATCACAGGACAGAGTATGACAGACACATGGCATTTTTTATTTTTTTTTAGTCGCCGGTAAATGGTTAATTACGGGCGATCGCAAAACAGGGGTCGGTAAAAACCGACCCCGATCATGTTCTTTGGGGTCTCGGCTACCGCCGGCAGCCAAGACCCCAAAGATCTGCCGGGTGCCGGTCGGCGGGCACACTGCGCATGCGCCCACCATTTTTTTGCCAGAAGAAGATGGCGGCACCCATGGGGAACCATGAGGAGCTCCGGGGGACACGGGTCAGTATCAGTGGGCGATCGGGGACCCCATTTCTCTGTCCTCTGATGTGCAAATCGCAGGTTTTTTTTGCGGCCGCCGGTAAACGGTTAATTACCAGCGATCGCAACCTGGGGGTCAGTAAAAAATGACTTGAATCATGTTGTCTGGGGGTCTCAGCTACCCTCGGCAACCGAGACCCTAGAGAAAATCCAATCCGGGGGCGCTATACACTTTTTACACAGCGCCATTAACGGCGCTGTGGTTTAAGTACCGCTAACTACCGCCGTTAAAAGGCGTATCGGCGGTCATTAAGGGGTTAAGATTTTTTGTAGGGTGTGTAGTTATTCATCACATTCCAAATAAGCCCATGTAAGACCGGACCATTGTGTGTTTTTATACATACCTTGTTTTGGATGCACCTATTGGGACTCTTTTTGGTGCAGGAAAATTTCTTTCAGATTCCTTTCGAAGAATGTGTGTTTATCACTTCCCATACACTGATGCATCCGTTTCATGGCCCCTGCGCAGATATTTCTGCTTTTTTTTTGCCAGATCTGTTGTGCGCTTTTGGGGCAGGTGGTGCGTTCCACAGTGAATCTACCATTTCTATTTAACAAACATCCTATAATTCTAACAACCGTCCTGCAGGCTGGAACAAATCCAGGTAATTAATCTACATATACACAGTGGGGGAAATTAAGCATTTGATACAAAAAACAGCACTTAATATTTGGTACAGAAACCTTTGTTTGCAATTACAGAGGTCAGATGTTTCCTGTAGTTCTTGAACAAGTTTGTACACACTGCAGCAGGAAATGTGGCCGCTCCTCCATACAGATCTTCTCCAGATCTTTCAGGTTTTGGGGCTATCGCTGGGCAACATTGAGTTTCAGCTCCCTGCAAAGATTTTCTTTTGGGTTCAGGTCTGGAGACTTGCTAGGCCACTACAGGACCTTGAAATGCTTCTTACAGAGCCACTCCTTAGTTGCCCTGGCTGTATATTTTAGATCATTGTCATGCTGGAAGACCCAGCCACGACCCATCTTCCATGCTCTTACTGAGGGAAAGAAGTTGTTGGCCAAAGTCTTGTGTAGCGTTTCCCTTACTTCGGGTCTTGGGGGACACTCACTTTGCACGGGAATAACGCATACAGGCACAATATCTCACACAAATTAAGTCCATTCCGGTTTATTAAAGCATCATAAACCATACGGTAAGCCAGGTTACACGTCACCAGCTTACACATAGTCTGTTACTTTAACACGTGTGGCTTTGCAAAGCATTCAATAGTCACGCCTTATCTCTCCAGTCACCAGGTGACTGCACAGTTCAGCAACTGTCATATGTTAGCGCACAGTTCATTACAGTTCATTGTATGTACCAACGGAATATATTAACCACCGACAGTCTGTTCCAATGGCAGATACGTCTCTGCCGTATATTACAGGTTTTTTCCCATACCAGGGGTTACCTCTCAGGAGCTCCGGCTCCACACACTGACTCCTGCCAGTGCTGGTTCACAGGGAAACTGCCTCACTGGGATCAACGTCCTTGGGAACAGGGCACCTCGGATAGTCCAGACCCACAGTAGGAACTGTAGCTTCCCCAACACAGAAATTGTCTCAGGCTCTGTAGATGCAGCCTTTCCATGCGTGTCCAGGAAGTCCAATCACAGGCGCTTCCAACACACAGGCCATCAGTCCATGATCTTACCAGGAGCTTGCAGGACTCCAGTCGATCCCAGGACAATCCAACACCCTGACCATTCCAGGATTCACACTCTTACCAGGTGCTTGCAGGACTCCAGTCCATACCAGGACAATCCAACACCTCGAGCATTCAGTCCATAGCCTCAGCACTGCTTCCAGGACTCCAGCCCACTTCAGGACAATCCAACACCCAGGCTATTGCAGGACTCACTCTTCAGTGCTTCCAGTACTTCTCCAATACCAGGAGACTCCAACACTGACCGTCCACTAGGTCCACGGTCTCAGGTGCTTCTAGGAAGACTCCACTCACAGGAGCTTCCAATACCGACCGTCCAGGACCTTGCACATGGACCAAACAGATCCATACACTCTGAACCCATGTGAACCACACCCTGGTCACATTATCTAGGTGTAACCACTCCCCTGGGTGGGAGTGTGGGTGTGTGTGGCTAGTTTGACCCACCCATCTCTCATAACTAGCCTTGCCAGTCTCTCATTAGAACTACACCATTACTTGTGGGACTACAGGTCCCAGAACACCAACATAACTTCAGACTGACAGTGCAGAGTGTCTTCCTCTGCAACACATTTACACTCCTGCCGGACTTTATCTCTTCACATTTATGCCTCCAAGCACATCTTGAAGCGCACACACAGCGCACCCTGGCTGTAACGTGGGTCACTGCACCACACTTGCGATGCATGACCCCATCCATCCTCCCTTCAATACGGTACATTTATCCTGTCCACTTTGCAGAAAATAATCTCTGAAGTATGATGTTTCCCCCCCGCCATGCTACACAGGCCATTCAGCTATACATTACCCCTGATGTAGCCACATTCCCGAGTGGCGATATGAGTGGGGTCTCTGTATTCTTGTTTGTATATCTCCACAAGTTACCATTTAGCCTCAGCATTTTTTTCTCTTGTGATTATATAATGCCAGTGATGCTCTACTCTGCCATAGGTCGCGCACCAAGTGGTGTGCGGATGTTACCCCCTCGCTATGGCAGGAACAAGAGTGAAAGAAAATGAAGTTCGAGAAGCCAGAGAGCACTGTACTCACTGCTGTTTCCTGGTAGTGTGATGGTATGTAATCACCTGAATGTCCAGAAACACAGAGAGGCCAATAGGCTATTGATAAGCTTTACAAAACACAGGTAAATCCAGATAAACGATGATTCAGCAGAGATTCAATTCCAATGCAGCAAGCTCAGTTATTTTCCACTATTGTAATGCAGATACAAAAACGGTGCAGAGTCCTGAGTCCTATCCTCTGCTTATACGCACAGTCTCTCACACAACTGCCTGCAGCTCAGGCTGTGCTCTCTCATGTACAGGAGCTCGGAGTTTCCCTACCATTTTAGACAAAGACACTACATGTCCTCACTCAAGATGTCTCCTTCTGTTCAGGTGCTAAGCTCATCTGACTTTATTGTCATGCATGGAAAGCAGGGTTGAATTGTTAACTCTTAGGCTAGTTTCACATTTGCGTTTAAATCCGCAGCGTTTAAAACGCATCCTCAAGTGGTGTAAAAAACGCGTACAAACGCAGCGTTTTTTAGACGCATGCCTTGTCGCATGCGGTTAAAAAAACGCCGTCTTTGTACGCGTTTACATGCGTTTTTTCTGCATTTGCATATTTGATGCGCATGATGAGAAATTTCACAAGACAAAAATTAAGATAAACTGACACCGCCAATGGGACTACAGAGGGCATGTATGATGGGATCTCTATATATAGACCCTAGGGCTACTGAAATTTTTACAGTTTGCTACTGTATCCTGTGTCATGATGGATCTTTGCATTGAGAGCTTTTATTTCAACCTGGATTTCAGCTTCAAGCTGTTTCTTGCCTGTGCTTTTGCTTGGGAGCAGGACAGAAATCGCGAAAGATGGAGAAGAAGACAACGTAGGCGTTTTTGGAGGCACCCCATTATCGAACTACGTGAGAACCGTGGAGCCTATCACATGCTCTATGCCGAGCTTAATGCCAACCCGGAGAAATTCCAGGAATACACACGAATGTCGCAAGACTCGTTCCGGGATTTGCTTTCTCGTGTCCAAGGAGCCATACGGCGACAGAACACCCAGCTCCGTAGAGCGATTCCACCCGAGGAATGTCTGCTGGTTACATTAAGGTACGTTCAAAATCTAAACCAATGACAGTCCAAATTTAGTGTTTTCTGACATGTATTTTTTGTGTATTTTCCTTTCTTTTTTTATCGTAACCACACCATAAAAAGAATAGATTGTAATGTTTTTTTGGTGTTTTTTTTTCTTCCAGATTTCTGGCCACCGGAGAGAGTTTATCATCCCTCCACTTCCAATACCGGCTTGGAATATCCACACTGTCCGGAATAGTTGCGGACACCTGCCGGGCTTTGTGGTGGAATGTACTCCGGGATGAGTTTATACCCCTACCCACCTTGGACATGTGGCTTGAAATTGTGAAAAAATTCTGGAATGTGTGTGATTTCCCCAACTGTTTAGGAGCGGTGGATGGAAAGCACATTCACATTATCAAACCAGCCAGGACAGGATCAGAGTACTTTAATTACAAAAAATATTTTTCTGTGGTGCTCATGGCAATAGCCGATGCGAACTGTCGCTTCATCGCCATGGACATTGGAGCTTTTGGCCGTGGCAACGATTCCCAGACTTTCAAGAACTCGGATATGGGCCGCCGTGTGTATGGCAACAATTTCAATTTTCCACCGCCACAACCTCTCCCCAACACTCAAGGTCGACCGATGCCATTTGTTATGGTTGGGGATGAGGCCTTCCAGATGTGTGAAAACCTACTGAAGCCATATTCCAGTCGGGACTTGAACCACACTAGAAGGATCTTTAGCTACAGACTGACCAGGGCCCGAAGAACAGTATAGTGTACCTTTGGCATTCTGGTCGCTAAATGCCGAATTCTTGAATCAGCCATAATTCTAAAAGTGGAAACAGTCGACGAGGTGGTCAAAGCCTGTGTGGTTCTGCACAATTATATAATGGTTAAGGAGCAACCCAACATTGAACTGGATGAACCAGTTGCACACCCACTGCCCGATTTCCTGCATCACCCGCTGCGGTCAACTGCAGCCGTTGGTCACATGCGGGACCAATTTGCTGCCTTTTTTTATTCAGATATTGGACGTGTGTCATGGCAGGACAATGTTGTGTAAATGTCCTGTTGTAATTACATCTGTACCAGTAATTTTCTACAATGATAATAATATTTCTCATTAATAAACTTTAGTTTTGTTTGTGTTGACCGTCTCTCCTATCTTTTTCCTCTCCAAACCAAGGTTGTCCTAAAACTGGCAGTATTTGATCTGTATTTAATATCAGTTTTTGTAATCCTAAACCAGGAGTGGGTGATAAAGGCAGAAGTGCTAGTTATTATGTTAATATCATAATTTACCTCTAATTGTTCCACTCCTTGTTTTGGTTTACAAATACTGATATAAAACACTGGCCACATACTGCTAGTAATGGCAGCCATGTTGCTTTATTGGTATGCTTGTTGACGTCATTGCATCATGATTGTCTTCTCCTGTATCCATTGGACACAAACTGAAGAGACAATCACGGTCACACTATCTATACTCATCAAGTCAGGTGTCAGAAATAATGAATTCATGATAAACATATACAGGCTCATGAATTCACAATTTCTGACACCTGTGCAGGTGAGCATAGATATGTAGCGTGTGACCACCATTGTCCCCTCAATTTGTGTGTAATAGATTATGTATAAAGAAGAGAAAATTGTGGTTATACAAGGCAGTTCTCTACTCAACAGGTCAGGTGTCATAACTAATGAGTTTTTTGACACCTGACCTGTTCAATAGAGGACTGCACTGTATTTCCACCATTTTCTCTTCATACTGCCACACTAGGCATAGACAAAAAGAGATTATGGAGATACATGTAATATTTTTTGGCCCACCTCATATCTGTATACTAAAGACACACAAAGCTGCAGTCTTTTTATTTTTAACTACTGGAGATATGATGTGGCCCAAAAAGTAAGTGTGTGGCAACGTTTCTTGGCGCACGGTGTGTGTTGCCGGCGGCGATAGACACAATAAACCAATCATAATTGTGGCAAATCAAACTTTTTTTATTTTGTTAACAACTGAAAAAAATAATTTTTTACTGCGCCAGCTTGGGGTAGAGTGATGTAAACGGGGGGTGTGAAGAACTGAGGCCTGGCTAACCGTGGACGACGCAGAGGTAGCAGGAGAAGGGGCAATGAAACTAGAAGGGTCTGGAAGTTCGGGGATGGGGCTTGACACATGAGAGGCTTGAGACGCACTGGAAGGGTGAGACAAACCTGACATTACAGGCACATTGGTAGGTGAAGGGGGAGGAATGCTAAGAGTCCTCTGGTTTTTTTTTCTGGGTTTTTTTTGGGTTTGCCTAGTTGTGGGAGCTCTTGGTGGGCTCATATGCCGTGGCGTGGTGGCGGGTGACCTGTCAGGGTCCGGCTGCACTGTGTCAGAGTCCACAGTGCTCGTAGAGCGTGCAGCCATGCCAGAGTCCATAGTGCTCGTAGAGCGTGCAGCCATGCCAGAGTCCATAGTGCTCATAGAGCGTGCAGCAATGCCAGAGTCCATAGTGCTCGTAGAGCATGCAGCCATGCTAGAGTCCATAGTGCTCATAGAGCGTGCAGCCATGCCAGAGTCCATAGTGCTCGTAGAGCATGCAGCCATGCCAGAGTCCATAGCGCTTGTAGAGTGGAAGGCCATGCCAGGGTCCTGCTGCATCATGGTGGTGGCGGTACGGAAGGCCATGCGAGGGTCCTGCTGCATCGTGGAGGTGGCGTTACGGAAGGCCATGCCAGGGTCCTTCTGCATCGTGGTGTCAGTACACCAAATAAACCCAGAGTCATAATAGAACAGTGGCCAGAGAACATATCTCGGCTCACTTCACAAGCTACTCCCCATATAACGATATACATATAGGAGGACAACGGGAGTTTTTAGAAAAAGATACATATTTATTAGAAAACTAGTAAAAAAATTAACACACAATTAAAAAACACCAATGAAACATACCAGAGGGACATACATGTAGATATATATAAAGTGTGGACCAAATGTAACCATACTCAAAATATGACACAAATAAGATCCTAAATCTCCTAAGCGACCCCCAGGAGCGGAGAAAAATACCTCCTAATGGCAAAACAACCTACACACCCCATGTCCTGCAAGTATAGCCACTGTGGCTGTGTGCATGTGGGAAGGTAATGAATGCAATAAAGGGAGACACATCCTACCGCAAACAAGGGTGGAGATAAAGTGTGTCCCAGGGAACCATATGTGTCTAACACCAAAAATCACTGTAGAAATCTCTCCTGGGACCCCACATAAACCAAGGATCTTACCACATGAAGATGCCCCCTGGATTGGGCGCTACCCCCGACGCACGTTTCGCTGCCGTTATACTGCTTTCTCAAGGGGATCCCAGGAGAGATTTCTACAGTGATTTTTGGTGTTAGACACATATGGTTCCCTGGGACACACTTTATCTCCACCCTTGTTTGCGGTAGGATGTGTCTCCCTTTATTGCATTCATTACCTTCCCACATGCACACAGCCACAGTGGCTATACTTGCAGGACATGGGGTGTGTAGGTTGTTTTGCCATTAGGAAGTATTTTTCTCCGCTCCTGGGGGTCGCTTAGGAGATTTAGGATCTTATTTGTGTCATATTTTGAGTATGGTTACATTTGGTCCACACTTTATATATATCTACATGTATGTCCCTCTGGTATGTTTCATTGTTGTTTTTTAATTGTGTGTTAATTTTTTTACTAGTTTTCTAATAAATATGTATCTTTTTCTAAAAACTCCCGTTGTCCGTATGTATATCCGTATGTATGTATGTATATCGTGGTGTCAGTGGAGGAGGTCCAAGCAGGAGCAGCGGATGTCGTGGTGGCGGTGGGATGTCCAACTGCACTCGGCATGGTGGTGCTGTAATGGTGTCCGGCTGTGGAAGGAATTGAGGTGGCCGTGCAGTGAGATGCAGCAGAGGTCGGCATTGAGGACAATCGTGACAGTGAAGGCACAGGAGGATATGCCCCCACTGTCTGCTGGAAATACCGACTCTGCTGCATAGCCTGCACGTAAGCAGCATTGCAGGCCTGCATGACACTCAGCTGGAGATCAGGAGTAAGGTGTTCCGACATGCCCTGCTCAATTTGATTAAAAAAATGATGTGCTTGCCTCTGGAGGTCGATTTTCACTTGATCAAGGCTTTTGGTGACCTCCTGGATACGTGCATTCAAGAGGTTATGTGAAACATCCATTCGGTCACCTAAAGCCTTGATTGCTTTGTGTAAAACCGAGCTCAAGTGCAAAAACTCGGGCATGAGTGACCTGTCCGAAGCCCTCTGCCGCTGCCGGGATGAGCCAAAAAAAAAAGGGGGCAGTGGAAGAGGACTTAAAAGGGGAAGACCTGATGGACCAGCTCCCTGGTCTCCAGTTACTGTGGAAGGCCCACTTGCTGCTGCGCTGCTGGATGGCTGGGATGGGTCCGTGGCTGTCGGATGAAGGACCGCTCCAGAACCTGGGCCGACAGTCGTGCTGTATGTGCTGTGAAAAAAGGAAAAATAAAATTATTATCAAAAATTTACCAGACGCAAAATCCTGTGGAATTTAAAAATACAGATTATGGCAATACAATACAACCTAAAGCATGTGATAAATGCTTACGTTCTCTGGGCAAGGACCAGTCTTAAAAATGCCAGAACGCGATGGTATTTGTACGTTCGGATCCTTGCTCCTGAACCACTGTGAACACGGCTCTCTTGACACAGGTCCTTGTTGAAGCGGTCCTTCATCGAACGCCAACGTGTTTTTACTTTGTCCACTGTTAAAAAAAAACCATTATGGTCAGAAAATGGACTTTTTGCCGTGCTCAGACAACTGTGTGTGATGAGAGAAACGCCAGAGAGTTTCTTTCATCACACACAGTCGAGTGAGCACGGCCAAGGTCTCTGCTGCTTCACACTGCAGTGCAATACTTACCAAATGCACTTCGGACCCGTGTCGGGGCGTTGTCCCAGCCATCCCACATCGCTTGGGCCACCTCATTCCATAACCGCCGGATCGTGGTGTTGTTTGAGTGCAGTGGATCCTGGCTGTCCCACAACGGGACTCGCTCCTGGACCAGGGTGATAAGGAGGTCATTGTCTATCCGATCATCGTCCTGTTGTGAAACCTAAAAATTAAAGAAAGTCATTAAAGTTTGCTCAATTACATAAGGAAAAGAAAGAAAAAAGATGCTGAGAAATGGCATGAATAGGAAAGTCAACATACAAAAGGATTCCAGAAGAAAAAAGTTAAGAAATACGAGTGGAAAGAAAGGAAGATTCAAGAATATTACACTGAGGACAGTCAGCCTTGTATACATACCCGCTGCCGTCTTCCCACCGGACCTTGACTCCGCTGCTCCTGCCCTGTCTGTGCCTCAGTAGAAGAGCTCTAAAAAAAGGAAAAATCAAGTTGTCACATGTGTCGATGTGACAGTGAATACTTACCAATCTGACGAGGCAAATACTCACCTCACTGACATGCTCCACTTCCGACAGTCGTGGCCGAAACTCCTCACCAGATGAAGAATCCGAAGAAGACATTCTGATGCATGTAGAAAGAATGAAATTGCAGAAATTAGGACACGTAGAGACAGAAAACAGAAAATAAAGGCATTGGCTAGGATATACTCGCATTGTTCAGGGTCTTGTCCTCCAAGATGTGGCCTGTCCGTGTCTCGTCTGTTTCAGAGTCTGGTGAGAAGTGACCTGCAACTGTCCACACCCTCCCTTTTATCACCTTGATGGTCGGGGGTGGCTTATCAGTGTCTAGACATGGTTTTCTCAATTGAAACGCATGCGTTCAAAAACGCAACCAAACGCATGTGCTTAAAAACGCATGCGTTTACATAGACAGCAATGGGGTTTTTAGACGCAAACCTTGCGCAATCGAACGCATGCGTTTCCTGGCGGCAAATAGACGCCTCTAAAAAGTACTACATGTTGCATTTCCGCGCCAAGACGCAAGCATCGAAACGTCGTCAAACTCGGCCAAACGCGAACAAAAAAAAAAACGCATGCGTTTTTAATGTTAAATATAGGAAAACACGACGCATGCGTTTATATGCTGTACAAACGCTGCGGCAAAAAACGCAAATGTGAAACCTGCCTTAATTAATCTCCTGGTAGCAGCACATACGGTAATAAGTCCATCACTTTATGCATATTTTCCACTTCTTTGTACTGGAATCTAAGGTACATTATCTGCAAAGGAAATGTTAACATTGTGCAAGCAAATAAGGTATCTGCTAACTCTGTTACATCTTAAAGGTACAGTACATACACTACAACTTTCAGGCATTACACTTATGTGTTTTTCTCTCTTGTACAGACTTTATATACACATTTTGTTTCACTTTTGTGCCAGCTGTCTATGCTTTAGCATGTCATCATTATATGGGGCTTCATAGCTGTTATCTACAGTTGCATCTGGTGCTGTGTATATTAGGTGTCCAATTGTATTGTAAATGTACTTTATCTGATTTCTACTCTTTTATATAAGATACAGCTCTGGCAAAAATTAAGAGACCGCTGTACAGTTTTATAGAAATCAGCTTCTCTACATGTCTGGCAGACAATGTCAGTTGAATTCCTACCAGAGTGCACCTCATTCTACCTAATGTGCTTCTAATTAGGTGATCTAAACCAAATCTTATTTAACGAAGGAAAGTATAAAAACACTACTGTGGTGTTCACAATCCTCTTGCAATAGGACAAGCTGGATGGCAAAACATGTGCTAGTAATATCCCAAAAGTAATAGGAATGAAAAAATAACTTTTAACCATACCAAAGACGTTGAAGAGAAAAGTCTTGAGTGAGGAAAAGAAGGTCTCAATTCTGGCTTTACTAGCAGAGGGATAGAGTGAGCATCATGTTGCCTCCATCCTTAACCCCTTTACCCCCAAGGGTGATTTGCACGTCAATGACCAGGCCAATTTTTACAATTCTGACCACTGTCCCTTTATGAGGTTATAACTCTGGAACGCTTCAACGGATCCTGGTGATTCTGACACTGTTTTCTCGTGACATATTGTACTTCATGATAGTGGTAAAATTTCTTTGATATTACCTGCGTTTATTTGTGGAAAAAACGGAAATTTGGCGAAAATTTGGAAAATTTCGCAATTTTCCAAATTTGAATTTTTATGCAATTAAATCACGGAGATATGTCACACAACATACTTAATAAGTAACATATCCCACATGTCTACTTTACATCAGCACAACTTTGGAACCAAAATTTTTTTTTGTTAGGGAGTTATAAGGGTTAAAATTTGACCAGCAATTTCTCATTTTTACAACACCATTTTTTTTTAGGGACCACATCTCATTTGAAGTCATTTTGAGGGGTCTATATGATGGAAAATACCCAAGTGTGACATCATTCTAAAAACTGCACCCCTCAAGGTGCTCAAAACCACATTCAAGAAGTTTATTAACCCTTCAGGTGCTTCACAGGAATTTTTGGAATGTTTAAATAAAAACGAACATTTAACTTTTTTTCACAAAAAATTTATTTCAGCTCCAATTTGCTTTATTTTACCAAGGGTAACAGGAGAAAATGGACCCCAAAAATTGTTGTACAATTTCTCCTGAGTACGCCGATACCCCATATGTGGGGGTAAACCACTGTTTTGGAAAGTAGACCCCCTAAGGAACTTATCTAGAGGTGTGGTGAGCACTTTGACCCACCAAGTGCTTCACAGAAGTTTATAATGCAGAACCGTAAAAATAAAAAATCATATTTTTTCACAAAAATCATCTTTTTGCCCCCAATTTTTATTTTCCCAAGGGTAGGAGAAGAAATTGGGCCCCAAAAGTTGTTGTACAATTTGTTCTGACTACGCTGATACCCCATATGTGGCGGTAAACCACTGTTTGGGCGCATGGGAGAGCTCGGAAGGGAAGGAGCGCCGTTTGACTTTTCAATGCAAAATTGACAGGAATTGAGATGGGATGCCATGTTGCATTTGGAGAGCCACTGATGTGCCTAAACATTGAAACCCCCCACAAGTGACAACATTTTGGAAAGTAGACCCCCTAAGGAACTTATCTGGATGTGTGGTGAGCACTTTGACCCACCAAGTGCTTCACAGAAGCTTATAATGCAGAGCCGTAAAAATAAAACAAAAATTTTTTCCCACAAAAATAATTTTTTAGCCCCCAGTTTTGTATTTTCCCGAGGGTAACAGGAGAAATTGGACCCCAAAAGTTGTTGTCCAATTTGTCCTGAGTACGCTGATACCCCATATGTGGGGGGAACCACCGTTTGGGCGCATGGGATGGCTCGGAAGGGAAGGAGCGCCATTTGGAATGCAGACTTAGATGGAATGGTCTGCAGGCATCACATTGCGTTTGCAGAGCCCATAATGTACCTAAACAGTAGAAACCCCCCACAATTGACACCATTTTGGAAAGTAGACCCCCTAAGAAACTTATCTGGATGTGTGGTGAGCACTTTGACCCACCAAGGGCTTCACAGAAGTTTATAATGCAGAGCCGTAAAAATAAAACTAAAATTTTTTCCCACAAAAATTATTTTTTAGCCCCCAGCTTTGTATTTTCCCGAGGTTAACAGGTGAAATTGAACCCCAAAAGTTGTTGTCCAATTTGTCCTGAGTACGCTGATACCCCATATGTTGGGGTAAACCCCTGTTTGAGCACACGGGAGAGCTCGGAAGGGAAGGAGCACCGTTTTACTTTTTCAACGCAGAATTGGCTGGAATTAAGATCGGACGCCATGTCACGTTTGGAGAGCCCCTGATGTGCCTAAACAGTGGAAACCCCCCAATTATAACTGAAACCCTAATCCAAACACACCCCTAACTCTAATCCCAATGGTAACCCTAACCACACCCCTAACCCAGACACACCCCTAACCCTATTCTCAACCATAAATGTAATCCAAACCCTAACCCTAACTTTAGCCCCAAACCTAACCCTATCTTTAGCCCCAACCCTAACTGTAGCCTTAACCCTAGCGCTAACCCTAACCCTAGCCCCAACCCTAGCCCTAACCCTAGCCCTAACCCTAACCCTAGCCCTAGCCCTAGCCCTAACCCTAGCCCTAGCCCTAACCCTAGCCCTAACCCTAACCCTAGGCCTAACCCTAGCCCTAACCCTAATGGGAAAATGGAAATAAATACATTTTTTTAATTTTTTTATTTTTCCCTAACTAAGGGGTGATGAAGGGGGGTTTGATTTTCTTTTATAGCGGGTTTTTTAGCGGATTTTTATGATTGGCAGCGTCACACACTGAAAGACGCTTTTTATTGCAAAAAATATTTTTTGCATTACCACATTTTGAGAGCTATAATTTTTCCATATTTGAGTCCACAGAGTCATGTGAGGTCTTGTTTTTTACGGGACAAGTTGACATTTTTATTGGTAACATTTTCGGGCACGTGACATTTTTTGATCGCTTTTTATTCCGATTTTTGTGAGGCAGAATGACCGAAAACCAGCTATTCATGAACTTCTTTTGGGGGAGGCGTTTATACCGTTCTGCGTTTGGTAAAATGGATAAAGAAGTTTTATTCTTCAGGTCAGTACAATTACAGCGATACCTCATTTATTTCATTTTTTTATGTTTTGGCGCTTTTATACGATAAAAACTATTTTACAGAAAAAATAATTATTTTTGCATCGCTTTATTCTGAGGACTATAACTTTTTTATTTTTTCGCTGATGATGCTGTGTGGTGGCTCGTTTTTTCCAGGACAAGATGATGTTTTCAGAGGTACCATGGTTATTTATATCTGTCTTTTTGATTGCGTGTTATTCCACTTTTTGTTTGCGGTATAAGAATAAAGCGTTGTTTTTTGCCTCGTTTTTTTTTTTTTTTTTACGGTGTTCACTGAAGGGGTTAACTGGTGATATAGTTTTATAGGTGGGGTCGTTACAGATGCGGCGATACTAAATATGTGTACTTTTATTGTTTGTTTTTTTTATTTAGATAAGGAAATGTATTTATGGGAATAATATATATTTTTTTCCATTATTTAGGAATTTATTTATTTATTTTTTTTACATATTTGGGAATTTTTTTTTAAACTTTTTTACTTTGTCCCAGGGGGGGACATCACAGATCACTGATCTGACAGTTTGCACAGCACTCTGTCAGATCAGTGATCTGACTTAGAGCACTGCAAGCTTACCAAGCGCCGTCTCTGAGCAGGCACTTGGTAAGCCACCTCCCTCCCTGCAAGTCCCGGATGGCCGTGGCCATCTTGGATCCGGGCCTGCAGCAGGGAGGAAGGTAAGGAGACCCTCGCAGCAACGCGATCACATCGCGTCGCTGCGGGGGTCTCAGGGAAGCCCGCAGGGAGCCCCCTCCCTGCGTGACGCTTCCCTATACCGCTGGCACACCGCGATCATGTTTGATCGTGGTGTGCCGGGGGTTAATATGCCGGGATTGGTCCGAGACCACTCCTGGCACATTGTGCCGGATGTCAGCTGCGATAGGCAGCTGACACCCGCCCGCGATTGGCCGCGCTCCCCCCGTGAGTGCGGCCGATCGCTATGACGTACTATCCCGTCGAGGGTCAGATAGGCCCAGGGCACCTCGATGGGATAGTACGTCTAAGGTCAGAGAGGGGTTAAAATTTCGAAGATGGCAGTCCATTACAACAAGATCAAGCAGCAGACATTGGGGACACAAAGCTACAGACCGTCAGAGGGTGAAAACGATTCTACACTGACCAGGATGATCGTCATCTTATTCGAATGTCACTCAGCAACTGCAGGATGACATCAAGTGACCTACAAAAGGAATGGCAAATGGCAGCTGGGGGTGAAGTGCACAGCAAGAAGAATTCGTAGCAGGCTCCTAGAGGCAGGGCTCAAGTCATGTAAAGCTAGAAAAGCCTTTCATCAATGAGAAGCAAAGGAGAGCCAAGATGAAGTTTGCCAAAGACCATAAGGATTGGACCATAGAGGATTGGAGTAAGGTAATCTTCTCTGATGAGTCTAATTTTCAGCTTTGCCCAACACCTGGTCATCTAATAGTTAGACGGAGACCTGGAGAGGTCCACTGTGAAATTTGGTGGAGGATCGGTGATGATCTGGTGATGCTTCAGCAAGGCTGGATTTGGGCAGTTTTATCTTTGCAAAGGAAATATGAATCAAGTGCATACAAAGTTATCCTGGAAAACAGTTGATTCTTTCTGCTCAGGCAATGTTCCCCAACTCTGAGGACTGGTTTTTCCAGCAGGACAATACGCCATGCCACACAGCTAGGTCAATCAAGGTGTGGATGAAGGACCACCACATCAAATCCCTGTCATGGCCAGCCCAATCTCCAGACCTGAACCCCATTGAAAACCTCTGGAATATAATCAAGAGGAAGATGGATAGTCACAAGCCATCAAACAAAGAACTGCTTAAATGTTTGTACCAGTAGTGGCATAAGGTCACTCAAAAGCAATGTGAAAGACTGGTAGAAAGCATGCCAAGATGCATGAAAGCAGTGATTAAAAATCATGGTTATTCAACAAAATATTGATTTCTGAACTCTTCCTGAGTTAAAACATTAGTATTGTTTCTAAATGATTATGAACTTGTTTTTTTTTCATTATTTGAGGTCTGTAAGCAATGCATTTTTTGTTATTTTGACCATTTCTCATTTTCAGAAAATAAATACAACATTTATTGCTTGGAACTTCAGAGACATGTTGTCAGTAGTTTATAGAATAAAAGAACAATTTACATTTTCCTCAAAAATATACCTATAAAGAGAGAAATCAGACAAACTGAAAATTTTGCAGTGGTCTCTTAATTTTTGCCAGAGCTCTATATATATTTACTAGCTATTGAACCCGTTCTACGCCCGGGTGGCTAGCATCTATATTGGTATATGGTCTCCATCCTGGTATGTGCTGCTCCATCCTGCGTCCCCATCCTGACATGTGCTGCACCCATCCTGCACCCCCATTCTAACATGTGCTGCTCCCATCCTTCACCCCCATTCTGACATGTGCTGCTCCATCCTGCGTCCCCATCCTGTCATGTGTTGCACCCATCTTGCGCCCCCATTCTTTCATGTGTTGCACCCATTCTGTGCCCCCATTCTGTTATGTGCTGCTTCCATCCTGTGCCCCCATTGTGACATGTGCTGCTCCCATCCTGCGCCCCCATTCTGATGTGTTCTGCACCCATCCTGCGCCTCCATTCTGACATGTTCTGCACCCATCTTGCGCCCCCATTCTGTCATGTGTTGCACCCATCCTGCGCCCCCATTGTGACATGTGCTGCTCCCATCCTGCGCCCCCATTGTGACATGTGCTGCACCCATCCTGCGCCTCTATTCTGTCATTTGCTGCTCCCATCCTGTCATGTGCTGCTCCCATCCTGTGCCCCCGTTCTGTCATGTGCTGCTCCCATCCTGTGCCCCGTTCTTTCATGTGCTGCTCCCATCCTGCGCCCCTGTTCTGTCATGTGCTGCTCCCATCCTGCGCCCGTTCTGTCATGTGCTGCTGCCATCCTGCGCCCCCGTTCTGTCATGTGCTGCTCCCATCCTGCGCCCCGTTCTGTCATGTGCTACTCCGATCATGCGCCCGTTCTGTCATGTGCTGCTGCCATCCTGCGCCCCCGTTCTGTCATGTGCTGCTCCCATCCTGCGCCCGTTTTGTCATGTGCTTCTGCCATTGTGTGCCCATTCTGTCATGTGCTGTTCCCATCCTGCGCCCCCGTTCTGTCATGTGCTGCTCCCATCCTGTGCCCCCATTCTTTCATGTGCTGCTCCCATTCTGCGCCCCTGTTCTGTCATGCGCTGCTCCCATCCTGCGCCCGTTCTGTCATGTGCTGCTGCCATCCTGCGCCCCCGTTCTGTCATGTGCTGCTGCCATCCTGCGCCCCCGTTCTGTCATGTGCTGCTCCCATCCTGCGCCCCTGTTCTGTCATGTGCTGCACCCATCCTGCGCCCGTTCTGTCATGTGCTGCTGCCATCCTGCGCCCCCGTTCTGTCATGTGCTGCTGCCATCCTGCGCCCCCGTTCTGTCATGTGCTGCTCCCATCCTGCGCCCCTGTTCTGTCATGTGCTGCTCCCATCCTGCGCCCGTTCTGTCATGTGCTGCTGCCATCCTGCGCCCCCGTTCTGTCATGTGCTGCTCCCATCCTGCGCCCCGTTCTGTCATGTGCTACTCCGATCATGCGCCCATTCTGTCATGTGCTGCTGCCATCCTGCGCCCCCGTTCTGTCATGTGCTGCTCCCATCCTGCGCCCGTTTTGTCATGTGCTTCTGCCATTGTGTGCCCATTCTGTCATGTGCTGTTCCCATCCTGTGCCCCCGTTCTGTCATGTGCTGCTCCCATCCTGTGCCCCCATTCTTTCATGTGCTGCTCCCATCCTGCGCCCCTGTTCTGTCATGCGCTGCTCCCATCCTGCGCCCGTTCTGTCATGTGCTGCTGCCATCCTGCGCCCCCGTTCTGTCATGTGCTGCTGCCATCCTGCGCCCCCGTTCTGTCATGTGCTGCTCCCATCCTGCGCCCCTGTTCTGTCATGTGCTGCTCCCATCCTGCGCCCGTTCTGTCATGTGCTGCTGCCATCCTGCGCCCCCGTTCTGTCATGTGCTGCTGCCATCCTGCGCCCCCGTTCTGTCATGTGCTGCTCCCATCCTGCGCCCCTGTTCTGTCATGTGCTGCTCCCATCCTGCGCCCGTTCTGTCATGTGCTGCTGCCATCCTGCGCCCCCGTTCTGTCATGTGCTGCTCCCATCCTGCGCCCCGTTCTGTCATGTGCTACTCCGATCATGCGCCCGTTCTGTCATGTGCTGCTGCCATCCTGCGCCCCCGTTCTGTCATGTGCTGCTCCCATCCTGCGCCCGTTTTGTCATGTGCTTCTGCCATTGTGTGCCCATTCTGTCATGTGCTGTTCCCATCCTGCGCCCCCGTTCTGTCATGTGCTGCTCCCATCCTGTGCCCCCATTCTTTCATGTGCTGCTCCCATCCTGCGCCCCTGTTCTGTCATGCGCTGCTCCCATCCTGCGCCCGTTCTGTCATGTGCTGCTGCCATCCTGCGCCCCCGTTCTGTCATGTGCTGCTGCCATCCTGCGCCCCCGTTCTGTCATGTGCTGCTCCCATCCTGCGCCCCTGTTCTGTCATGTGCTGCTCCCATCCTGCGCCCGTTCTGTCATGTGCTGCTGCCATCCTGCGCCCCCGTTCTGTCATGTGCTGCTGCCATCCTGCACCCGTTCTGTTATGTGCTGCTGCCATCCTGCGCCCCCGTTCTGTCATGTGCTGCTGCCATCCTGCGCCCCTGTTCTATCATGTGCTGCTCTCATCCTGCGCCCCCGTTCTGTCATGTGCTGCTCCCATCTTGCTCCCCCATTCTGTCATGTGCTGCTGCCATCCTGCACCCCCGTTCTGTCATGTGCTGCTACCATCCTGTGCCCGTTCTGTCATGTGCTGCTGCCATCCTGCGCCCGTTCTGTCATGTGCTGCTGCCATCCTGCGCCCCCGTTCTGTCATGTGCTGCTCCCATCCTGCGCCACCATTGTATTATATGCCCCCCATAAGATGCTCCATTATATATGCCCCGTATGTTGCCATATATAAAAAAAAAATACCATACTCACCTATCGTCGCTGGGCGCCGAGTGCTGGGGGGCCTGAGCAGGCGGGGACACCGGCGTGCTGTTGGGGTCAGGTGCCGGAGTCACCGCTAGCTCAGACCCCCAGCACTTGCTATACTGCGCGCCCTCTGAACTGGGAACGTCACAGCAGAGGACCCGGCAGACGGAGCCGCACGCAGCGCTGGAACGGGGCACAGGTGAATATACTTACCCTCCTGACGGTCCCTGACTCTCCGGTGGAGATCGCGGTGTGCGTTCAGTGTTTACGCATACCGCGATCTCCTGGGAGCGTCACTCTGTGAGGCCCAGACTGCGCCGGCGCTTGCGCAGTCTATAAAGGCTTCGGACAGAGTGACGCTCCCAGCGTTATATTATAGATATGTCTTGGGCATTTTATTTATATATATATATATATATATATCTTTTGGGATATTCCATTTAGGCTATTTTAGCCATATAACTTCATTGCACTTTCTTCCTTATTCTGGGACTTAGTACAGCAACTATAGCTTATTCCTCTTAGAACCACTTTGTTATTTGCATTATATATGTATAATCTTTTTTAGTATTTATTAGGTTATGTATTTATACATCATACAGACTCAATGATTAGACCCAACACTATAGTGTTATAGTCATGTATATTTTTGTCATAGCCATCTATGCTTTTTAATTGTTTTTAAATGCTTTGTTTGGCTTATTTGTTAATAAATTATTTATATTTTTTGGGGTGATACTTGTCTTTACATACTTCTTTCCTTCATATTCACTAGGTAAACTGCAGCGTTTATGTGTCACAGAGGTGGCTGACCTTGATGTAAATCCTGGGAAGTCTGTACCAATATAACCCTAGTTTACTGAGTTGTTAGGGTGGATTCGAGGTCCTGGATTTAGAAGGAACCAGACAGCCTGAGTGGGAAAGGTCGCTCCCATACTCAAGTTTGGGCCTTACAGGTCTAATAAGAGGCAGCTGAGTCAGCTCAGAGTGTGTTCTGTGCTGAGACATGAACAGCTCTGGTTGTTGGTGTAGACATAAATGAATGCTACTTTGTTTTTGCACTGACACCTGTGCCTGGGCTAAAATTAGTGCCTGCTTCTGAGCTAAACCTCCTCAATATGTGTATGAAAAGCCTTTGAAGAATCCATCAGCAGATATTTCTTGGCCCTGTCTTGATGTTTCAACTACTGTGTCTTAATCAGTGGTCATTGGATTTCTGCCTCCCTTACCTTGGCCTTGTCACTGAGGACTGAATACCTTGTACTTCTGAGTAGGGTTGAGCGACCTTTACTTTTATAGGATCGGGTCGGGTTTCACGAAACCCGACTTTTTCAAAAGTCGGGTCGAGTGAAATCGGCCGATCCTATAAAAAAGTGGGGGTCGGGGTCGGCCGAAACACGAAACCCAATGCAGTGCATTGGGTTTCCATGGTTCCCAGGGTCTGAAGGAGTGGAAACGCTCCTTCAGGCCCTGCGATCCATATTTTAGTGTAAAATAAAGAATAAAAAATATCGCAATACTTACCCTCTGACGCGCCCTGGTACTAACCGGGAACCTTCCTTCCTTAGAATCAGCCTTCCAGGACCTTGCGGTGACGTCGCGGTGACGTCGCGGCTTGTGATTGGCCGCGCGGCCGCCCATGTGACCGCTCGCGCGACCAATCACAAGCCGCGACGTCACCGCGACGTCACCGAAGGTCCTGGAAGGGCTGATTCTTAGGAAGGAAGGCTGCCGGAAAGAAGCAGGGCGCGTCCGAGGGTGAGTATATTCCTATTAGGTATATACTCACCCTCGGACGCGCCCTGCTTCTTTCCGACAGCCTTCCTTGTTTTACAACCCTGTTGACTATTTGCAACAAAACTTTTGATGGTTCTGTGATCACATCCCAATATCTTAGCAATTTGAAGAGTGCTGGATCCCTTTATAAGACTTGTAACAATTATTAACTTTTCAGAATCAGTTAAATTTCTTTTTGGCCCATTTTTCCAGAGAAAAACAAGTTGCCTAATAATTCGGCACACCTTGATAAAGAGAGTTGATATCCTTAGGCCGTACCGCCCTCATTACACAAATATACATCACCTGATATACTTCATCCAATAAGCATTCAAGATTATACAGCTCAAAGTTGGAAAACATTCATAAAAATGATATTGTCAAATTATGCAAATTGCCTCTTCTGAGAAAAAGAGGACTTAAACTCCATAGCGCCACCTGTTGGAAGTAGCGATCCTACAAGTCACAATCAACCCTTTAACGAGTCGTGCAATATGACTTAGGATAGTCAGTTATGCTTTAATTCACTCAAAACGTGTTGGTTTTACTTTATTTTTAATATTTCTATCGTTTGCAAATTGATATGATAAATTACCTTTTATCCTGAGTGCTGGACTGCTTCCACTCTATCTAATAAACATTCAATGTAAATACCCACGTAATAATAATAAAAGAAACTAGTAATGTGTAAGCGCACACAATACCTTTACTAACATTATGCTAAAACAAAGTGATAGCTCACTTACACAAAGTAATTATCTCTAGCATCTAAATGAGCACAAGCATTTATGATAATAGCCTTATGTAAATGAGCAAAACAACAATACACATTACACGCATAATTCATCATTGACTGAGTTAAATATATACGAGTACCTGCATAAAAATTGGAATGATCTACAATGCATTGAAGTTTATGTACAGCCAGGATCAGTACAAAGATCATCAGATGCAAGAAGGAACTCCGCATGTTCGTATATATAAATTGATGATATTCTGCCCACAAGTAACAGAAATGTAAGAATTTAAAGAATTAAGAATCACATCTAAGGTTTTGTGCAGTTTGTGTTCAAGCCTTTGTCAGAAGTTTGTGTGCGGAAGGTTTGCTGACTTATAAATTCTAACAAAAGGCTTGTATAAATGGCATTGTATAGGCATACAGTGGCATACATAGCCCTTTGACAACTGTGAAAGAAATATAACGCATGTACATAAAGTGGTTCACAGTATGGGAAAACACAATCTGCTACACTTTCCTATATAGCTAAAAAATACCGTATTTTTCGGACTACAAGACGCACTTTTTCCCCCCAAAAAAAGGGGGGAAAATGGGGGGTGCGTCTAATAGTCGCAATGCAGGCTTACCGTGGCGGCAGAGGTGCGGTGACAGAGGTGTGGCGGCAGAGGAGGTGCAGTAAGCGGGGTCCCTTTCTCCGGTGAGGTGATGCAGCAGCCCGGTATGCAGCAGAGCCGGGTGAATCCTGTTGTTATCGGTGGTGGCGGCCATTTTCCTGAGGCCGCGCGTGCGCAGATGGAGCGCTCTGCTTCCCGGGGCTTCAGGAAAATGGCCGCCGCGATCTCCATCTGCGCACGTGCGGCCTCCCGCGGCCATTTTCCTGAAGCCCCGGGAAGCAGAGCGCTTCATCTGCACACGCGCGGCCTCAGGAAGATGGCCGCGCCCACTGATAACAACAGGATTCACCCGGCTCTGCTGCTTATCTGGCTGCTGCATCACCATACCGGGGAAAGGGACCCCGCTTACTGCGCCTCCTCTGCTGCTGCACCTCTGCCACCGCACCAAGCCTGCATTGCCTGCACGGTAAGCCTGGGACCCCTCTCACGCCATACCTCTCACTGCACCTCCTGATCCCAGCACCTCCTGATCCCAGCACCTCCTGATCCCAGCACCTCCTGATCCCAGCACCTCCTCATGCCAGCACCTCCTCATCCCAGCACCTCCTCATCCCAGCACCTCCTGATCCCAGCACCTCCTCATCCCAGCACCTCCTCATCCCAGCACCTCCTCATCCCAGCACCTTCTCATCCCAGCACCTCCTCATCCCAGCATCACCCCACCTCTGCCGACACCTTGCCTCCTGTGACCCTGCTCTGCCACCGCCAGCCCTCAGGTAAGATACTGTAAATTCGGACAATAAGACGGACCCCCATCTTATAAAAAAAATCTGTTTTTCTGCAATTTTCACCCCAAATTTGGGGTGCGTCTTATGGTCCGGTGCGTCTTATAGTCCGAAAAATACGGTAATATGTATTCCACCCCAACAAAGGGACACGCTTTTGGTTTCCATATTGTGAGTACAGCTTAACATGTGACTGCTACAGAGATTAATTGCTGATAGATCTGACGTGCCAAATGATTTTTTAATGTACATTTTCTGTTATTAGTTGACATTTCATGATCTTTTAATAGGGGTCAATACAGCTTATTTCCTATACTTCTGACAATTAATCTCATAGCTGTGGGCAGCTTTAACAAAAATAATAGCTTTTTTCCATTGCCATGGGTAGGGAAGTTTTAAAGGAGTTGTCCAAGATTAGAAAAAATGTTCCAGTATTTTTTTTGTTTTTTATCCAGAAATATAGCCACTCTTGTTCATTCATTGTGGCTGGCATTTGCGTCTCAGCTTCAAGAAAGGAATGGCACTGTTTCGGGGAGAAATTTTTTATTTTATTTGTAATGTTAACTTGTTTTCCCTTAGTCATAACTGCAGTACAACAATGGGGTAGTTCTGCTCCTGTAATTAAATTAATTAGATGCCCCCTTTCCCACTGTATAAATTCACACTAGCCTCCCACACTATGAGTTATCCTAAAGTAGTTACGAATAAACTAGGGTGGGCAAATTTGTGCTGCTGTTAGGAGTAAGGGAAAAACAGATTAATATTAGAAATCAAAACTTACCTTACATTCTAGCCAGCAGCACAACAATGGGGAATTAGCCAGAAGAAACCCAATTAGGAGGGTCCTCTTGGTGATTAAAACTTAAAACCAACCACACAAGTAGCCATGCCTCTGAAAACTGAAACTATAGTCTATAGCATGAGATGAAAGTGTTATGCAAGCTCTAAGGTGCACTGCAATGTTTATCCAATGGGATCAAACTTCTTTCAATCCAAGAAGTGAAAACTCCCCTGGGAGAGTGAGCTTTGACAAAACCCAAAGAAACAAAACCTTGTGGTAGCATTCCTAAATGATCTGTAGATTGTAGGTTTAGAAGCATTTATTACTCAGTTGAGTCACTCATCATAGCAGTGGGGTACTTGGTACCGAGTTCAGTCACAGTTAAAGGGGTGGTCACGGTGGCAGCGGCCCGGTCCTTGGCCCTTGGTGCCCATGTAAAATGGATGGTCTTTAAAGGGGTTGTGGAAATAATGAAAGTTCGTGACACCACCTGTGGTTCTCAGTCAGTGGTGACCAACACTGCTTAAAGGGGTCCTCTGGGGTGATGTTATGGCAGCTAGATGGTATAACTTCCCACAGGTGAAGTAGGTCCCCAGAGCTCCCTGTGAATAGATGGAAGATGGTGAGTGGTGCAGTAAAAAGTGAAGGACGCCGTTGTGCAGTCTTTTTACCTGGTTTTTACCTGGTTTACAGGCAGGGTCCAGCCGGCTTGGAAGCGAGTTCAGAGTCCAGCTTTACCAGGTGGAGTTAAAAGCCTTCCTTCTAGGGCTGTGGTGTAGTCCCTTACTGCCTATGGCTTCTTAGCAAGGTCCTCTCAGTTCCTTTATTGAAGTGGGACACAAACCTGTATGACAGGTGACTCATGCCTTTTTCACAGGGTCTCTATCATGACCCGGGCTCTATGTGTCACTGTGTTTCCTGGGCATTAGGGTGGACAGGTTACGTGTAGTCTAGCTGTCCTACCAGTTTCTGCTGTGCCTCCTAGAGTAAGACACAACCTCGGTCTTCCGGTTACTGGTATCTGCGCTTTATCAGGGAGGTAGCCCTCTCTCTATTGTCCCCTGTTGTCACTCTCCTGTGCTTCACTCTCCTGCACGTTCACTAAAAGCGGTTCTGCCTTCTGTATATCGCTATTTAGGAGCTACAGCACTTCAGGCTGTACAGCCCCTCACTCATCATTCTGCCTCAGACTGCTCCAGTCTGCTGTCTGGCACCAACTGTCTAATTCTTCCCAACTGCCTAGCAACTGTCTAGCAACTAACTCCTCCTCCCGACCAGAGAGAGCAGCTCCCTTGAAGTCGGGTGCCGAGCTCCCCCTTCTGGCCTGGAGTCAGAATGGTGTTGAATGTGCTTTGTGGTTACCGGATAAAAGGAATCCTTCATCGCTTCCAAGCATGACATCACTCTCCCCATGATGAAAGCATTGCCAATGTGACAACCAGGACCCTGGGGTGTCACACTATCCTTCCCAGAAAAAAAATGATACACAAATTATCCTCCTGGAGACATTGAGATCTGGGATGGGAAAATCCTTAAAAATCAGGAAATGTCTAAGAGGCTAGTCTTCCGTTTTCTCAAAGAGCACAGTGAAATATCAGCAGAGATAATTATTGTTAGGAAGAGATAACACCTTAGGGAAGAAATATTAATAGTGAAGGAAAATTATATAGGGCTCCTTGCACCAAAAAGCCTACAGCTCATCAACTCTTTTGTAGAAGTGATAGCTGAAAGGAAAGACAACTTGAAACACAGAAATTTTGTCTCTTTAATGGAAAGTTCAAAAGGAGGGAGATATAGACTACTCAGGACAAAAGATAAGTTCCACAATTCCACAAGCTTTTGAATGGAAGGTCTGAGTCATGATGATGCTACTTTGAGAAATCTATTGATGAGAGAATCCTGGGAAATTGGTTTCATCAGGCAGGCTGAGATTGCTGCCACTTGAATGAAATTGAGTATGTTATTGATAGAAGGATTGAGAACATCTAATACCTTAGAAAAACACCAGTATATGGAGACCCTTCAAGAAAGTAACACATGAAGGTTCAGCAATTTCTACTGTCATGGTTAAACTTGACACTTCACACCTTTATCTATGTTATTCATGCTATGCTGAAGCATACTTGCTATACCTAGTGATATTTGTCTCCAGGGCCGCCATCAGGGCATTACAGCCGTGACTGGCGTATGGGGCCCGGTGAGCAGAGGGGGCCCGCATCGGGCCCCCTCTTACCTGCTCACCGGGCCCCTACCGGCAGCCGCAGGCTGAACCGGGCCCTTAGCGGCGGCCGGCGCTGCAGCTGTTTAATGCTATTGACGTGCGGGCCCGCGCCCGCACGTCAATAGTTAACAGCCGCCAGCCGCAGCGTGCAGGTCGCCGGCGTCCGACATCATTGTCAGTCGCCAGCGAGTGCACGCTTCAGCTGCGTGGAGAGAGCAGGAGCGCGGCAGGTAAGCAGAACTTGTTTTTTTTTTGTTTTTCTTATTGAGAGTGGCGATCCGGGGGGGGGGGGGGGGGGCCCAGGGCAGTAAAGCTGGACACGGGGGAGGGGGGGGGGGGCAGAAAGATGGACACAGGGAGGACAGTAAAGCTGGACACAGGGAGGTCAGGAAGCTGGACACAGGGAGGGCAGGAAGCTGGACACAGGGGGGGCAGGAAGCTGGACACAGGGGGGGCAGGAAGCTGTACACAGGGGGGGCAGAAAGCTGGACACAGGGGGGGCAGAAAACTGGACACAGGGGGGGCAGAAAGCTGGACACAGGGGGGGCAGAAAGCTGGACACAGGGGGGCAGAAAGCTGGACACAGGGGGGCAGAAAGCTGGACAAGGGGGGGCAGAACTGGACACGTGGGGGCAGAAAGCTGGACACGGGGGGCAGAAAGCGGCAGAAAGCTGCGCACAGGGGCAGAACACTGGACACAGAACGCTGGACACGGGCAGAACGCTGGACACGGGCAGAAAGTTGCACACAGGGGCAGAAAGCTGGACACAGGGGCAGAAAGCTGGACACAGGGGCAGAAAGCTGCACACAGGGGCAGAAAGCTGCACACGGGGGCAGAAAGCTGGACACGGGGGGCAGAAAGCTGGACACAGGGGGGGCAGAAAGCTGGACACAGGGGGGGCAGAAAGCTGGGCACAGGGGCAGAAAGCTGGACACGGGCAGAACGCTGGACACGGGCAGAACGCTGGACACGGGCAGAAAGCTGCACACAGGGGCAGAAAGCTGGACACAGGGGCAGAAAGCTGGACACAGGGCCAGAAAGCTGGACACGGGCAGAACGCTGGACACAGGGGCAGAAAGCAGGACACGGGCAGAAAGCTGCGCACAGGGGCAGAACGCTGGACACAGGAGGGGCCGAAAGCTGGGCACAGGGGCAGAAAGCTGCACACAGGGGCAGAAAGCTGGACACAGGGGGGGCAAAAAGCTGGACACAGGGGGGAAGAAAGCTGGACACAGGGGCAGATTGCTGGACACGGGCAGATTGCTGGACATGGGCAGATTGCTGGACACAGGGGCAGAAAGCTGGACACAGGGGGGGCAAAAAGCTGGACACAGGGGGGCAGAAAGCTGGACACAGGGGCAGATTGCTGGACACGGGCAGATTGCTGGACATGGGCAGATTGCTGGACACAGGGGCAGAAAGCTGGACACAGGGGGGGGGCAAAAAGCTGGACACAGGGGGGCAGAGAGCTGGACACAGGGGCAGATTGCTGGACACAGGGGCAGAAAGCTGGACACAGGGGGGGGCAGAAAGCTGGACACAGGGGGCAGAAAGCTGGACACAGGGGGCAGAAAGCTGGGCACAAGGGGCAGAAAGCTGGGCACAGGGGGGCAGAAAGCTGGGCACAGGGGGAGCAGAAAGCTGGGCATGGGCAGAAAGCTGTACACGGGCAGAAAGCTGGACACAGGGGCAGAAAGCTGGACACAGGGCCAGAAAGCTGGACACGGGCAGAACGCTGGACACGGGCAGAAAGCTGCACACAGGGGCAGAAAGCTGGACACAGGGGCAGAAAGCTGGACACAGGGGCAGAAAGCTGGACACAGGGCAGAAAGCTGCACACAGCGGCAGAAAGCTGGACACAGGGGCAGAAAGCTGGACACGGGCAGAAAGCTGCACACAGGGGCAGAAAGCTGCACACAGGCAGAACGCTTGACATGGGCAGAAAGCTGCACACAGGGGCAGAAAGCTGCACACAGGGGCAGAAAGCTGGACACAGGGGCAGATTGTTGGACACAGGGGCAGATTGCTGGACACAGGGGCAGAATGGAGAAACAGGGCATGATTGGAGACACAGGGGGCAGGATGACAGACATGGCGGCATGACTGGAAACACTGGGGCATGACTGGAGACAGATGGGGCAGAATTGAGACACAGGGGGCATGATTGGAGACGGGGCAGAATGGTGATACGGGCATGATTGGAGACACTGGAGGCAGGATTGGAGACAGATGGGGCAGGATCATGGGGCAGGATGGATACGATGGAGACAGATGGGGCAGGATGGGGAGATCATATGGGGCAGGATGGATACTCATTAGGGCAGGATGGGAGAACATATGGCTGACACCAGGAATGAGACACACGGGGGCTAGGATGGCGAATATTATTACCATAGGGGCTAATTAAAGGATATTATTACTGCAGTGATGTATTTATTTTATTTTTTGAGTATACTGTTCTAAATGTGTAGAGTGATACTATGTCGCCTTCTTCATGTGGTGTAATGTAGAAGTTGGGAAAATTAAGTAATGTGTTCTGCAAGTGGAACTCGAGATAACGGTGTTATTTCCTGCAGAGACGAGTCCTGGCTGGATGAAGTGATGGCGGTCTGTGCTGGATGAAAGATGAAGGACTTCACCTAGAGACGTCACTGGTGAGCCAGTGTGTTACCTATACACTGACACTATACACTGTATACTATATACAGAGGTCCTGTGTACAATGTCACCAGTGATCACTGTATTACCTGTACACAGACACTGCATACTAAGTACAGATCTCCTGTGTATAATAGCACTGATGGTGATAGTATTGTGGTTTTTTTTAATTATTGATCTGTACTGTAGTATTCAGTCACAATGTGGTGGTAATATGTGGTCTGGTCATGATGTTGTGGTATTTGTTCCTTGTATTTGATATTATTCGATCACTGTGGTGGTAATATGTCATCTGGTCATGGTGTGGTGGTATTTGTGCCTTGTAGATAGTAATATAGGTCACTGTGGTGATATGGTGTCTGGTCATAGTGCTGTGGTATTTGTTCCTTGTATGTGGTATTATAGGTCATTTTAAAATTTGAAAAATAAATAAAAATATACCTAAATTGTATTGCATATTTTAACAAATATTTAATAGGTTACAGTAGAGTAGGGCCCGGCCAAAAGTGTCTACCTTGTCATTTTGGTGGCTTAAAAAATCTTTTGGCCAAAACAAAAGCTGCCGGCTATATGTGTGATCTGGTGATGGGAACCGTTAATGTGTGATAGGTGAGAAGTGGAGTTTTTCCAAGAAAGAGTGGTGGGACTGTGGACAGTTTGAGGGGTGGAGCGTGGAGGCGGGGCTGGGGTGGAGCCTGGGCGGAGTCTCAAGGGGGCCCCGGAAATTTTGCCAGTATGGGGCCCTGAAATTTCTAGTGGCAGCCCTGTTTGTCTCCTTCCTCCACTTTTTATTTACCCCACTCCAATTTATTTTTTCATTTTTTCATGGTCCACAGTTACACTATTAGTAGTTTTTCTACATAGTAAAATAAGAATGCTTTAAAAATGGTTGATAATAGTTTATTTTTCTTAAATAACAAAATACAAAGTGGATTAACAAAAGAGAAACCTAAAAGTCAAATCAATACTTCTTGTGGACACCATTTGACTTCAAGGCAGCATCAAAGCATCTATTTTTCTAGTTACACTTAAGGTACCGTCACACTCAGCGACGCTGCAGTGATATAGACAACGAGCCGATCGCTGGAGCGTCGCTGTTTAGGTCGCTGTAGAGACGTCAAACACGACGATACACGCCGACCTGACGACCAAATTAAGTTCTGGACTACTAACTCCGACCAGCGATATCACAGCGGGATCCAGAACGCTGCTGCGTGTCAAACACAACGAGATCGCTATCCAGGATGCTGCAACATCACAGATCGTTGTCGTTCTCGTTGTAAAGTTGCTGAGTGTGAAGGTACCTTTACTTACGCACAGTTTTGATGGGAACCTGACAGAGAAGTTGTTCTAAACATCTTAAATAACTAACCACATACAGTTAGGGCCAGAAATATTTGGACAGTGACACAATTTTCGCGAGTTGGGCTCTGCATGCCACCACATTGGATTTGAAATGAAACCTCTACAACAGAATTCAAGTGCAGATTGTAACGTTTAATTTGAAGGGTTGAACAAAAATATCTGATAGAAAATGTAGGAATTGTACACATTTCTTTACAAACACTCCACATTTTAGGAGGTCAAAAGTAATTGGACAAATAAACATAACCCAAACAAAATATTTTTATTTTCAATATTTTGTTGCAAATCCTTTGGAGGCAATCACTGCCTTAAGTCTGGAACCCATGGACATCACCAAACGCTGGGTTTCCTCCTTCTTAATGCTTTGCCAGGCCTTTACAGCCGCAGCCTTCAGGTCTTGCTTGTTTGTGGGTCTTTCCGTCTTAAGTCTGGATTTGAGCAAGTGAAATGCATGCTCAATTGGGTTTAGATCTGGAGATTGACTTGGCCATTGCAGAATGTGCCACTTTTTGGCACTCATGAACTCCTGGGTAGCTTTGGCTGTATGCTTGGGGTCATTGTCCATCTGTACTATGAAGCGCCGTCCAATCAACTTTGCAGCATTTGGCTGAATCTGGGCTGAAAGTATATCCCGGTACACTTCAGAATTCATCCGGCTACTCTTGTCTGCTCTTATGTCATCAATAAACACAAGTGACCCAGTGCCATTGAAAGCCATGCATGCCCATGCCATCACGTTGCCTCCACCATGTTTTACAGAGGATGTGGTGTGCCTTGGATCATTTGCCGTTCCCTTTCTTCTCCAAACTTTTTTCTTCCCATCATTCTGGTACAGGTTGATCTTTGTCTCATCTGTCCATAGAATACTTTTCCAGAACTGAGCTGGCTTCTTGAGGTGTTTTTCTGCAAATTTAACTCTGGCCTGTCTATTTTTGGTATTGATGAATGGTTTGCATCTAGATGTGAACCCTTTGTATTTACTGTCATGGAGTTTTCTCTTTACTGTTGACTTAGAGACAGATACACCTACTTCACTGAGAGTGTTCTGGACTTCAGTTGATGTTGTGAACGGGTTCTTCTTCACCAAATTAAGTCTGCGGCGATCATCCACCACTGTTGTCATCCGTGGACGCCCAGGCCTTTTTGAGTTCCCAAGCTCACCAGTCAATTCCTTTTTTCTCAGAATGTACCCAACTGTTGATTTTGCTACTCCAAGCATGTCTGCTATCTCTCTGATGGATTTTTTCTTTTTTTTCAGCCTCAGGATGTTCTGCTTCACCTCAATTGAGAGTTCCTTTGACCGCATGTTGTCTGCTCACAGCAACAGCTTCCAAATGCAAAACCACACACCTGGAATCCACCCCTGACCTTTTAACTACTTCACTGATTACAGGTTAACGAAGGAGACGCCTTCAGAGTTAATTGCAGCCCTTAGAGTCCATTGTCCAATTACTTTTGGTCCCTTGAAAAAGAGGACGCTATGCATTACAGAGCTATGATTCCTAAACCCTTTCTCCGATTTGGATGTGGAAACTATCATATTGCAGCTGGGAGTGTGCACTTTCAGCCCATATTATATATATAATTGTATTTCTGAACATGTTTTTGTAAACAGCTAAAATAACAAAACTTGTGTCACTGTCCAAATATTTCTGGCCCTAACTGTATTTTCAGTGGAGGTAGGTTTACTCTAATCCTTTTGTTTCTTCATGTAATAACCCACATATCATGTTTACATCAGGGATCTGTGAGCACCACGTTACCATTTCAAGGACTCCTTATTCTTTTTTTTTCGATGCTGAAGATTGTTATTAATATCATTTGGCTGTAGAGAGAGTTTAATTCCTGACATCTACACCTTATTGGCTTGAGCTTCAAAGAATGGGCAAATAGTCCTCTGTTATCCAGGCAGGACATTCCCCATTGCCTGTAGTAAATAGGGATGCAAGAAAATGCATTAGTTAATAAGTACTTGCCCCCTTATTAGCTCACTGTTCAGTTACAGACAATGGATTTCCAGACTGTCCAAGAAACTTGACTAGAGATACAAAAAATGGGTTGAACAATTGGAAAGGGTTCACATAGTTGGGGTCAGCCTAGACAGAATCTGATCCATAACTTCTCAAGGAACAAAAGAGCAACTACAGCTGGAAGTGTTTAGATATTGTGTTATTGTTCCCCTTTTCTTATAACTGTTTGCATATTTGTATGTCATAATAATAATAAATAATAATCTTTATTTTTATAGAGCGCTAACATATTCCGGAGTGCTTTACAGTTTGCACACATTATCATCGCTGTCCCCTATGGGGCTCACTATCTAAAATCCCTATCAGTATGTCTTTGGAATGCGGGAGGAAACCAGAGTACCCGGAGGAAACCCATGCAAACACGGGGAGAACATAGAAACTCCTTGCAGATGTTGTCCTTGATGGGATTTGAACCCAGGACTCCAGCGCTGCAAGGCTGCAGTGCTAACTACTGAGCCACCGTGCTACCCTGTCATCTTATTTTCTCTTTTTATTAATTTTCCTGTAAGCACTGTACTTTTTATATTAACCACTTGATGACATTTGATGTATAGGTATGTCAGATGTCATGCCTTCTCCTTTGATGCTGGCTCGAGCGCTGAGCCCGCATGTTTTTCGGCACATAACAGCTGATTTGATCAGCTGGCATGTGCCCTTAACAGCTACTGGTGGAATTGTGATCCACCGGTGACTGTTAACACATTAAATGTCGCTGTCAATCTCGGCATTTAACAAGCTCACACCAGAAGTGTGTCACAAACCCCGCCCATCGGTGCCCATGTCACATGATCGCGGGGCACCGATAGGTTGGCATGACAGCCAGGGGTCTGCCGAAGACCCCTGTGGTTGTCATTACCGATCTGCCACGTGGCCGGCGTTCATAGCAGCCGAGCATTTTTGCTACATATAACAGGGCTGGAGCCCGGCTATGTGTAGCACAAGTGATCAGAAGATCACAGTTTCAAGTCTCCTAAGACTATTGAAGCCAATAAAAAGTGCACAAAAAACTTTTTAAAAAATATATAAAAAATTACAAAATAGTTTCTGAAAAAAAATTACAAAATATATAAAGTTAAAATCATTCCCCTTTTGCCCCAATCAAAATAAAGCAATACACAAATACACATATTTGGTATTGCTGTGTTCAGAAACACCCAATCTATCAAAATCTAAAAAGAATTAATCTGATCGGTAAACAGCGTAACGAAAAACAAAATCTAAAAGCCATAATTACGTTTTTTTGGTCTAAGCAGCATTGCAATAAAATTCAATAATGGGTGACTAAAACGTTATATATCTACCCCACGATAACATCAATAAAAATATCAGTTCGGCAAGCAAGCCAGAAATAAATCCTAACCCAGGCCCTGGTCAAAAAAATGGAGACGCTATTGAAAAATCTTTTTTTTTTTACAAACTTTGGATTTTTTTTCACCACTTAAATAAAAAAGAACCTATACATATTTGGTATCAGCAAGCTCACAACGACCTGGAGAATCATAATGGTACATGGTAATATATATACATATATATATATATATATATATATATATATACATATATATATATATATATATATATATATATATATGAAAAATCGGAGGAAAACCTGAGTACCGTATATACTCGAGTATAAGCCGACCCGAGTATGAGCCGACCCCCCTAATTTTGCCACAAAAAACTGGGAAAACTTAATGACTCGAGTATAAGCCTAGGGTGGAAAATGCAGCAGCTACCGGTAAATTTCAAAAGTAAAAATAGATACCAATAAAAGTAAAATTAATTGAGACATCAGTAGGTTAAGTGTTTTTGAATATCCATATTGAATCAGGAGCCTCATATAATGCTGAGCGGGCAGCGTTACCGCTCATATACAGTAATGAATATGCGGCTCCACCTCTATGGGACGTGGAGCCGCATATTCATTTCTGTAATGAGCGGTACCATGTGACCGCTCAGTACAGGAAGAAGCTGCAGCGCCGGGGAAGAAGCAGGGACATCCAGGGACCACGCCGGGAGCAGGTAAGTATAATTACACAGCCCCCGCTCCCCCTCCCGTGCCGACCCCGGGTATGACTCGAGTTTAAGCCGAGAGGGGGACTTTCAGCCCCAAAAAATGGGCTGAAAATCTCGGCTTATACTCGAGTATATACGGTAATTAGGTTAAAATAGAATATTTTATTATTAACATATCAAAATAACATTAAATACAACATATAAAGTAGGATGAAAACAGGATGATGTATAAGATCACAGGTGCCGCATGTCCCATAACAGTGGACAAGTAAAAATGGGAAGTGTACTCTAATCAAAGTGCAAGCATATCATGACCAAGTGATCTTTGAATAAATATATTAATAGAGCAGCGCTTACCAGCAGATAATAGATGGGGTAGACGGCACCAAAATTAATCCAGCAGAGCCCCAACGTACGTTTCGCTTTTTAATTTGTAGCATTCTTTTTGATCCCCTTGAGAAAGCTACAAAAAAACGAAATAGTGTATTTTTACCACCTAAATGTTGCTAACTTTTGAACAGGTCAGTGTAGCCGCAGACTGTAAAGCTGCTATTTGCTCATGAATTGCCATGATAAACATCAGGACCACACAATCATGATCTCAGAGTGCCAATGGGGATAAAGAGGAAGCCCCCACACTCTGTTAACCTTTTATATAATGTAGTCACTTTTGACAGCAGCATCTAAAGGGTTAAACAGTTATGGACAGCGCAAACACTGATCATGGCTAATGCAGCAAGTTGTCAGTTATAGTGTACAGCTGATAAGTGCCGGATTGTCACCTGTATGGGGAGGCTATTCTCTTGTATTGCAAGTCAGTAAAAAGAGGTATTGGAGGTCATTAAGGGGACTGTATGGTGAGTGAAAGACCAAGTGAGTGTTCCCACAAACATCATGTGCTGAGAACTGTGTACACGACATGCATAAACCTTCATTGCATATCTATTTTAGTAGCATTAGGCTTAAGATAATGCTTTAAAGAGTTACATAGTTACGTAGGTTGAATAAAGACCTAGGTCCATCAAAATTCAACCTTTCTCAACCAATTGTACATTTTGTCACTAATTTAGCTATAACCTGAAATGTTATGTGTATCAAGGATATCGTCCAGCCCTTTTTGAAAAGCTGTTATAGTGTCTGCCATTACTACCTCCTGTAGTAGGGCATTCCACAGTCTGACAGCTCTAACTGGAAAGAACTCTTTCCTGTTTAGCTGTCGGAATCGCCTTTCTTCCACCAGTAATAAGTAGTCCTCAATACGGTCTTTGGAAGTAATAAGTCATGTGCCAGAGTTTTGTGCTGGCCACACATATATTTACACATGTAAATGAGATCCCCTCTGAGTCATCTTTTTCTAAGCTGAACAAGTCCAACTTTTCCAACCTCTCCTCATATAAAAAGCCTTCCATCCTTTGTAATAATCTAGTTGCCCGCCATTGAACTGATTCTAACATCTTAATACCCTTTTTAAAGTGTTGAGCCCAAAACTGGATTCCATATTCTAAATGTGGCTTCAACATTGATTTATACAGGGGTAACAATATGTTGTGATTGCAGGATTTAATCTCTGTTTTTATACATCCTAAAATCTTATTTGCTTTTGCAGATGCTGCTTGACATTGAGTACTGGTGCTCAGATTACTTGTAACGAGAATACCTAAGTCCTTCTCTTGATCTGTAGTGCCGAGTATACTCCCATTTAATGTATATGCAGCTATAGGATTACTCCGTCCTAGGTGCATTACTTTACATTTTTCTACAATAAATCTAATTTGTCAAGTGTATGTCCATTCAGTCATCTTATTCAGATCTTTTTGCAATATTGTAATGTCAAGGTGAGATTTTAATATCCTACATAGTTTGGTGTCATCAGCAAAGACTGACACTTTACTCTCAATCACATCGACAAGGTCAATAATAAAGATGTTAAAAAAATCAGTAATAGCACAGTTCTCAGCGGTACCTCACTGCTGACTATATCCCATTCAGAGATCTCATTTATGACTCTTTGTTTCCTGTCATTTAGCCAATTCCTTACCCATCTGCATATAGGTTTCCCCAGTCCTTGCTTCTGTAGCTTAAGTATAAGGCTATTATGTTGAACTGTATCAAATTCCTTTGCACAGTCCAGACAGATCACATCAGCCGCATTACCTATATCCAGATTTCTTATAATGCCCTCCAAAATTTTGCACACTACTGATGTCAGGCTTACCGGATGGTAGTTGCCTGGATCCACCTTCTTGCTTCTTGCTGTTCTTAAATATCGGTACCACATGAGCCAACCTCCAATCCTATGTCACCACCCGTGTTTACAAGAGAGTCAAAGAAAATGAGATAAAGTGATCTGTCAATTATTTAGTTAAATTCCCTCAGTATCCTTGGATGAATGCCAACTGGGACGGGGGATTTGTCAATATTTAAATTGCTCAGAAGTAAATGCACTTGTTTTTGTGTTAAACTAGTTATATGAGGTTGTGAATTTAGATTTTTCCCTTGTTGAATGATCCCTGTAATAGACAGTTCGTTGGTGAGCATGGATGACAAGTGCCTGATTAACATCTCAGCCTTTTCTATATCCTCTGTGATTATCTTGTTATTGTCATCTTTTAAGGGGCCAATACCATATTTTTTTTTTTACATTGATGTTTTTATAAAAAGAATTTGGGATATGTTAATGTCTTTGGCAATTTGTTTCTCTGTAAATAACTTTGCTAGCTTGATTTCTTTTTTACATTTCTTATTTAGATCTTTATACTCCTGAAATGCTTTTTCAGTATTCTCGGCTTTTAATGCCCTTTGTTTTTGTCTTTTTAAACTATTAATAAGTAATTATTATATTATTCTCCGCAACTATTTATGCAGATAATCTCTTATAATGCCCTCAAATATTTTGCACACTAATGATTTCGGGCTTACCAGGCAGGAGTTGTTGTGAATTCTGTGGTCAAGCTCCCTCCTGTGATCATGAGTGGTACTTCGGCTGGTTCTGTCCATGGGCTTCCTCTGGTGGATGTGAGTGGGGCTGAGGCTTCTGAGTTTCTTTCCTCAGGTGACGAGGTTAAGTCGTTAGGTGCTGCTCTATTTAACTCCACCTAGTTCTTTGTTCCTTGCCTCCAGTCAATGTTCCAGTATTGGTCTTGCTCTCTCCTGGATTGTTCTTGTGGCCTGTCTTCCCTGCATAAGCTAAGTTCTGCTTGTGTTTCTTTTGTTTGCTATTTTTTCTGTCCAGCTTGCTATTTTGGTTTGTCTTGCTTGCTGGAAGCTCTGGGACGCAGAGGGAGCACCTCCGTACCGTTAGTCGGTGCGGAGGGTCTTTTTGCGCCCTCTGCATGGTTGTTTGTAGGTTTTTGTGCTGGCCGCAAAGCTATCTTTCCTACCCTCGGTCTATTCAGTAAGTCGGGCCTCACTTTGCTAAAATCTATTTCATCTCTGTGTTTGTATTTTCATCTTTACTCACAGTCATTATATGTGGGGGGCTGCCTTTTCCTTTGGGGAATTTCTCTGAGGCAAGGTAGGCTTATTTTTCTATCTTCAGGGCTAGCTAGTTTCTTAGGCTGTGCCGAGGCGCCTAGGTCTGGTCAGGAGCGCTCCACGGCTACTTCTAGTGTGGTGTGATAGGATTAGGGATTGCGGTCAGCAGAGATCCCACGTCTCAGAGCTCGTCCTATGTTATTAGTAACTATCAGGTCATTTTGTGTGCTCTTAACCACCTGGTCCATTGTGGTTCTAAACCACCAGTTCATAACAGTACTGGAGGCCCAAAGTACTAATGCTTCTCAATAGAGGGAAAAGAGAAGTTCTGAGACCATTTTTTTTTCTTTGCACTGTGTTTTGTCTTTCTTTTCCCCTTTACATCTGGGTGGTTCAGAACACAGGTGTAGACATGGACATTCAAAGTCTGTCCTCTTTGATGGATAATCTCACTATAAGTGTACAGAACATTCAAGATTTAGTGGTTCAGAATCCTATGTTAGAACCTAAAATTCCTATTCCTGAGTTATTTTCTGGAGATAGAGCTAAGTTTCTGAATTTCAAAAAGAATTGTAAACTGTTTTTGGCTTTGAAACCCCGCTCCTCTGGTGACCCAGTTCAACAAGTAAAGATCATTATTTCTTTATTACGTGGCGACCCTCAAGACTGGGCATTTTCCCTTGCGCCAGGAGATCCTGCATTATGTGATATTGATGCGTTTTTTCTGGTGCTCGGATTGCTTTATGATGAACCTAATTCAGTGGATCAGGCAGAGAAAATCTTGCTGGCTCTGTGTCAGGGCCAGGATGAGGTAGAGATTTATTGTCAGAAGTTTAGGAAGTGGTCTGTGCTCACTCAATGGAATGAATGTGCTCTGGCAGCAATTTTCAGAAAGGGTCTCTCTGAAGCCCTTAAGGATGTCATGGTGGGATTTCCTATGCCTGCTGGTCTGAATGAGTCAATGTCTTTGGCCATTCAGATCGATCGACGCTTACGTGAGCGTAAAACTGTGCACCATTTGGCGGTATTATCTGAGCATAAACCTGAGCCTATGCAATGTGATAGGACTTTGACCAGAGCTGAACGGCAAGAACACAGACGTCGGAATGGGCTGTATTTTTACTGTGGTGATTCCACTCATGCTATCTCCGATTGTCCTGAGCGCACCAGGAGTTTCGCTAGGTCTGCCATCATTGGTACGGTACAGTCGAAATTTCTTTTGTCCGTTACTTTGATCTGCTCTTTGTCATCCTATTCTGTCATGGCATTTGTGGATTCAGGCGCTGCCCTGAATTTGATGGACTTGGAGTTTGCTAGGCGCTGTGGGTTTTTCTTGGAGCCCTTGCAGTATCCTATTCCATTGAGAGGAATTGATGCTACGCCTTTGGCCAAGAATAAGCCTCAGTACTGGACCCAACTGACCATGTGCATGGTTCCTGCGCATCAGGAGGATATTCGCTTTTTGGTGTTGCATAATCTGCATGATGTGGTCGTGTTGGGGTTGCCATGGCTACAGGTCCATAACCCAGTATTGGATTGGAAATCTATGTCTGTGTCCAGCTGGGGTTGTCAGGGGGTACACGGTGATGTTCCATTTCTGTCTATTTCATCATCCACCCCTTCTGAGGTCCCAGAGTTCTTGTCGGATTACCGGGATGTATTTGATGAGCCCAAATCCAGTGCCCTACCTCCGCATAGGGATTTCGATTGTGCTATCGATTTGATTCCTGGTAGTAAGTTTCCTAAAGGTCGACTGTTTAATTTGTCTGTGCCTGAGCACGCCGCTATGCGGAGTTATGTAAAGGAATCCTTGGAGAAGGGTCATATTCGCCCGTCGTCGTCGCCAATGGGAGCAGGGTTCTTTTTTGTGGCCAAGAAGGATGGTTCGTTGAGACCTTGTATTGATGACCGCCTTCTTAATAAAATCACAGTCAAATTTCAGTACCCCTTGTCGCTGCTGTCTGATTTGTTTGCTCGGATTAAGGGGGCTAGTTGGTTCACCAAGATAGATCTTCGTGGTGCGTATAATCTTGTGCGTATTAAACAGGGCGATGAATGGAAAACAGCATTTAATACGCCCGAGGGCCATTTTGAGTACCTGGTTATGCCATTCGGGCTTTCCAATGCTCCATCAGTATTTCAGTCCTTTATGCATGACATCTTCCGAGAGTACCTGGACAAATTCCTGATTGTATACTTGGATGATATTTTGGTCTTCTCGGATGATTGGGAGTCTCACGTGAAGCAGGTTAGAACGGTGTTGCAGGTCCTGCGTGCGAATTCTTTGTTTGTGAAGGGGTCTAAGTGTCTCTTTGGTGTTCAGAAGGTTTCATTTTTGGGTTTCATTTTTTCCCCTTCTACTATCGAGATGGACCCTGTTAAAGTTCAGGCCATTTATGATTGGACTCAGCCGACATCTCTGAAGAGTCTGCAAAAGTTCCTGGGCTTTGCTAATTTTTATCGTCGCTTCATCAATAATTTTTCTAGTATTGCTAAACCGTTGACTGATTTAACCAAGAAGGGTGCTGATGTGGTCAATTGGTCTTCTGCTGCTGTGGAAGCTTTTCAGGAGTTGAAGCGTCGTTTTTCTTCTGCCCCTGTGTTGTGCCAGCCAGATGTTTCGCTCCCGTTCCAGGTCGAGGTTGATGCTTCTGAGATTGGAGCAGGGGCTGTTTTGTCGCAAAGAAGTTCTGATGGCTCGGTGATGAAACCATGTGCCTTCTTTTCCAGGAAGTTTTCACCTGCTGAGCGTAATTATGATGTTGGCAATCGAGAGTTCCTGGCCATGAAGTGGGCATTCGAGGAGTGGCGTCATTGGCTTGAAGGAGCTAAGCATCGCGTGGTGGTCTTGACTGATCACAAGAACTTGACTTATCTCGAGTCTGCCAAACGGTTGAATCCTAGACAGGCTCGTTGGTCGCTGTTTTTCTCCCGTTTTGACTTTGTGGTTTCGTACCTTCCGGGCTCTAAGAATGTGAAGGCGGATGCCCTGTCTAGGAGTTTTGTGCCCGACTCTCCGGGTTTGTCTGAGCCTGCGGGTATTCTCAAGGAAGGAGTAATTGTGTCTGCCATCTCCCCTGATTTGCGGCGGGTGCTGCAAAAATTTCAGGCTAATAGACCTGACCGTTGCCCAGCGGAGAAACTGTTTATCCCTGATAAATGGACGAGTAGAGTTATCTCTGAGGTACATTGTTCGGTGTTGGCTGGTCATCCTGGAATCTTTGGTACCAGAGATTTGGTGGCTAGATCCTTTTGGTGGCCATCTCTGTCGCGGGATGTGCGTTCGTTTGTGCAGTCCTGTGGGACTTGTGCTCGGGCTAAGCCCTGCTGTTCTCGTGCCAGTGGGTTGCTTTTGCCCTTGCCGGTCCCGAAGAGGCCCTGGACACATATCTCTATGGATTTTATTTCGGATCTCCCTGTCTCTCAAAAGATGTCGGTCATTTGGGTGGTTTGTGATCGCTTCTCTAAGATGGTCCATTTGGTACCCTTGTCTAAATTGCCTTCCTCCTCTGATTTGGTGCCATTGTTTTTCCAGCATGTGGTTCGTTTACATGGCATTCCGGAGAACATCGTTTCTGACAGAGGATCCCAGTTTGTTTCGAGGTTTTGGCGAGCCTTTTGTGCTAGGATGGGCATTGATTTATCTTTTTCCTCGGCTTTCCATCCTCAGACAAATGGCCAAACTGAACGAACCAATCAGACCTTGGAAACATATCTGAGATGCTTTGTTTCTGCTGATCAGGATGATTGGGTGTCCTTTTTGCCTTTGGCTGAGTTCGCCCTTAATAATCGGGCCAGCTCGGCTACTTTGGTTTCGCCGTTTTTCTGCAATTCTGGTTTCCATCCTCGTTTCTCTTCAGGGCAGGTTGAGTCTTCGGACTGTCCTGGTGTGGATACTGTGGTGGATAGGTTGCAGCAGATTTGGACTCATGTAGTGGACAATTTGACATTGTCCCAGGAGAAGGCTCAACGTTTCGCTAACCGAAGGCACTGTGTGGGTCCCCGACTTCGTGTTGGGGATTTGGTTTGGTTGTCATCTCGTCATATTCCTATGAAAGTTTCCTCTCCTAAGTTTAAGCCTCGTTTCATTGGTCCGTATAGGATTTCTGAGGTTCTTAATCCTGTGTCGTTTCGTTTGACCCTTCCAGCTTCTTTTTCCATCCATAATGTATTCCATAGGTCATTGTTGCGGAGATACGTGGCACCTGTGGTTCCATCCGTTGATCCTCCTGCCCCGGTTTTGGTTGAGGGGGAGTTGGAGTATGTGGTGGAGAAGATTTTGGATTCTCGTATTTCGAGACGGAAACTCCAGTACCTGGTTAAGTGGAAGGGTTATGGTCAGGAAGATAATTCCTGGGTCTTTGCCTCTGATGTTCATGCTGCCGATCTGGTTCGTGCCTTTCATTCGGCTCATCCTGGTCGGCCTGGGGGCTCTGGTGAGGGTTCGGTGACCCCTCCTCAAGGGGGGGTACTGTTGTGAATTCTGTGGTCAAGCTCCCTCCTGTGGTCATGAGTGGTACTTCGGCTGGTTCTGTCCATGGGCTTCCTCTGGTGGATGTGAGTGGGGCTGCGGCTTCTGAGTTTCTTTCCTCAGGTGACGAGGTTAAGTCGTTAGTAGGGTTGAGCGAAACGGGTCGAACATTTTCAAAAGTCGCCGACTTTTGACAAAGTCGGGTTTCATGAAACCCGATCCGACCCCTGTGCGGGGTCGGCCATGCGGTGCGCGACTTTCGCGCCAAAGTCGCGTTTCAATGACGCGAAAAGCGCCATTTCTCAGCCAATGAAGGTAAACGCAGAGTGTGGGCAGCGTGATGACATAGGTCCTGGTCCCCACCATCTTAGAGAAGGGCATTGCAGTGATTGGCTTGCTGTCCGCGGCGTCACAGGGGCTATAAAGGGGCGTTCCCGCCGACCGCCATGTTACTGCTGCTGATCTGAGCCTAGGGAGAGGTTGCTGCCGCTTCGTCAGAAGCAGGGATAGCGTTAGGCAGGGTCCATTAACCACCAAACCGCTTGTGCTGTAGCGATTTCCACTGCCCAACACCACCTTCGGTGTGCAGGGACAGTGGAAGCTACATTTTTTTTTTTTTCCCCTCAGCGCTGTAGCTCATTGGGCTGCCCTAGAAGGCTCCCTGATAGCTGCATTGCTGTGTGTACGCCGCTGTGCAAACCAACTGCTTTTTTCAAAGCACAAATCCTCTTGTTCCTTCCTTTCTGCACAGCTATCTTGTTTGTTTGTCCACACTTTTTATTTAATTTGTGCATCAGTCCACTCCTTATTGCTGCCTGCCATACCTGGCTGAGATTACTGCAGGGAGATAGTAATTGAAGGACAGTTCCTTTTTTTTTTTTTTTTGTGGGAGATTAAGATTGGCATTTCTGCTAGAGTGCCATCCCTGTCTGTGTCATCTCTCACTCAGTGGGCCATAGAAAGCCTATTTATTTTTTTGCTTGATTTGGGTTCTAAAACCTACCTGAAAAAATCACTACATCAATCAGTGGGAGAAAAATATTGGCCTCAGGGCTTGTGTGCCACTCCTTACTCCTGTGTGTGCCATCTCTCTGTGGGCCATAGAAAGCCTATTTATTTTTTTGCTTGATTTGGGTTCCAAAATCTACCTGAAAAAATCAATAAATCAATCAGTGGGAGATTAATATTGGCCTTTGGGCTTGTGTGCCAGTCCTAAGCGTGCCATCTCTCTCTCTCAGATAGTGGGCCATAGAAAGCCTATTTATTATTTTTTTTATTGGGTTTATAAATTTTCCCTGGAAAAAAAAAAAAAGTGGGAGATTACTATTGGCCTCTGGGCTTGTGTGCCAGTCCTGAGCGTGCCATCTCTCTCACAAATAGTGGGCCATAGAAAGCCTATTTATTTTTTTGGTTGATTTGGGTTCTAAATTCTACCTGAAAAAATCAATAAATCAATCAGTGGGAGGTAAATATTGGCCTCTGGGCTTGTGTGCCACTCCTGACTCCTGTGTGCGTCCTCTCTCACTCAGTGGGCCCTAGAAAGCCTATTTTTTGTTTTATTTGTTTTCTAAATTCTCCCTGAAAAAATCATTTTATTTTATTTGGTTTCTAAATTATTACTGAAAAAAATCATTTTTTTTTTTTTCTAAAGTCTCCCTGAAAAAAAAAAAAACAACAAATCAGTGGGAGATTAATATTGCCCTTTCTGCTTGTGTGCCAGTCTTGACTCCTGGATGTGCCATCTCTCTCTCTCCAATTGTGGGCCATAGAAAGCCTATTAATTTTTTTGCTTGATTTGGGTTCCAAAATCTACCTGAAAAAATGACTAAATCAATCAGTGGGAGATAAATATTGGCCTCTGGGCTTGTGTGCCACTCCTGACTCCTGTGTGCGTCATCTCTCACTCAGTGGGCCCTAGAAAGCCTATTTTTTGTTTTATTTGTTTTCTAAATTCTCCCTGAAAAAATCATTTTATTTTATTTGGTTTCTAAATTATTCCTGAAAAACATCATTTTTTTTGTATTTTTTTTTCTAAAGTCTCCCTGAAAAAAAAAAAAAAAACAAATCAGTGGGAGATTAATATTGCCCTTTCTGCTTGTGTGCCAGTCTTGACTCCTGGGTGTGCCATCTCTCTCTCTCCAATTGTGGGCCATAGAAAGCCTATTAATTTTTTTGCTTGATTTGGGTTCCAAAATCTACCTGAAAAAATCACTAAATCAATCAGTGGGAGATAAATATTGGCCTCTGGGCTTGTGTGCCACTCCTGACTCCTGTGTGCGTCCTCTCTCACTCAGTGGGCCCTAGAAAGGCTATTTTTTGTTTTATTTGTTTTCTAAATTCTCCCTGAAAAAATCATTTCATTTTATTTGATTTCTAAATTATTCCTGAAAAAAATCATTTTTTTTGTATTTTTTTCTTCTAAAGTCTCCCTGAAAAAAAAACAAAAAAACAAATCAGTGGGAGATTAATATTGCCCTTTCTGCTTGTGTGCCAGTCTTGACTCCTGGGTGTGCCATCTCTCTCTCTCCAATTGTGGGCCATAGAAAGCCTATTAATTTTTTTGCTTGATTTGGGTTCCAAAATCTACCTGAAAAAATCACTTAATCAATCAGTGGGAGATAAATATTGGCCTCTGGGCTTGTGTGCCACTCCTGACTCCTGTGTGCGTCCTCTCTCACTCAGTGGGCCCTAGAAAGCCTATTTTTTGTTTTATTTGTTTTCTAAATTCTCCCTGAAAAAATCATTTTATTTTATTTGGTTTCTAAATTATTCCTGAAAAAAATCATTTTTTTTGTATTTTTTTTTTCTAAAGTCTCCCTGAAAAAAAAAAAAAAAAATCAAATCAGTGGGAGATTAATATTGCTCTTTCTGCTTGTGTGCCAGTCTTGACTCCTGGGTGTGCCATCTCTCTCTCTCCAATTGTGGGCCATAGAAAGCCTATTAATTTTTTTGCTTGATTTGGGTTCCAAAATCTACCTGAAAAAATCACTAAATCAATCAGTGGGAGATAAATATTGGCCTCTGGGCTTGTGTGCCACTCCTGACTCCTGTGTGCGTCCTCTCTCACTCACTGGGCCCTAGAAAGGCTATTTTATGTTTTATTTGTTTTCTAAATTCTCCCTGAAAAAATCATTTCATTTTATTTGGTTTATAAATTCTTCCTTAAAAAATCATTTTTTTTTTTTTTTTTTTTTCTAAAGTCTCCTTTTTAAAAAAAAAAACACAAATCAGTGGGAGATTAATATTTACATTTGCGCTTCAGTGACAGTCCTGCGTGTGTGGCATCTCTCTCATTTGTTGCCACCAACAACAGAGTGTGTAACATTGTGCCTGATTTTCGTTGTGGTCTCACCCACCTGTAAAGGGGTAGCTAAATCATACTGAAGTTATAGCTCACCGTGTAAGTTGTGTGACTGCAACAAATACCGTTAGTTTGGTAACGTTTTTAAAACAATGAGGAAGTCTGGTGGAAGAGGTCGTGGCCGGGGGCGTTCATTGTCAGCTGGTAATGAGGGTAGTGGTAGTGGTGGAGCATCAGGTGGTCGTGGGAAAAAAAATATTGCACCTAAGTCTGGAGCTGTGGAGCCAGGTTCGTCGTCTGGCTACACAAGGCCTCGAACGCTCCCTTTTCTGGGAGTAGGAAAACCGCTTTTAAAGCCGGAGCAGCAAGAGCAAGTTTTGGCTTATCTTGCTGACTCAGCCTCTAGCTCTTTTGCCTCCTCTCATGAAACTGGTAAAAGTAAAAGCAGCGCGTCGTTAGTGGATGTTCACGGTCAGGGACAAGTCGCTTCCTTGTCCTCTTCAGCAAAAACAACAACAGAGAAGAATGCAGCAGGCGACACAACGGGTTACTCCATGGAGCTCTTTACACATACCGTCCCTGGCTTAGAAAGTGAAGCAGTTAACAGTCCATGCCCATTACAAGTTGAATCTGACATGGAGTGCACTGATGCACAGCCACAGCCAGACTACTATGCTGGTCCTTTGACTCAGACCACAACATTGCCCTCGCAGGGTGCTGATCAAGAATCAGACCCTGATGAGACTATGTTGCCCCATCACGAACGCTATACCACCGACCGACAAGGTGACACAGACGAAGTTGCACACGAGCTACAAGAAGAGGTAATAGATGACCCAGTTCTTGACCCCGATTGGCAGCCATTGGGGGAACAGGGTGCAGGCGGCAGCAGTTCTGAAGCGGAGGAGGAGGGGCCGCAGCAGGCATCAACATCGCAACAGGTTCCATCTGCCGGGCCCGTATCTTGCCCAAAACGCGTGGCAAAGTCAAAACCTGTTGGAGGACAGCGTGGCCATCCGGTTAAAGCTCAGTCTGCAATGCCTGAAAAGGTATCCGATGCTAGAAAGAGTGCAGTCTGGCATTTTTTTAAACAACATCCAATTGATCAGCGCAAAGTCATCTGTCAAAAATGTTCAACTACCTTAAGCAGAGGGCAGAATCTGAAAAGTCTCAATACAAGTTGCATGCATAGACATTTAACCACCATGCATTTGCAAGCTTGGACTAACTACCAAACATCCCTTAAGGTTGTAGCACCCTCGGCCAATGAAGCTAGTCATCAACGCAACATCCCTTCCGGCAGTGTAGGGCCACCATTTTCTGCACCACCTGCAGTATCTGTGCAGGTTTCTTTGCCAGGCCAAAGAAGTCAGGGTCAGGGAATCACCAGTTTCGTAGTAGGAAACACTGCATCTAGGGCACCGGCGGCAACAATACCATCTCCCACCGTCTCTCAGTCTGCCATGTCCACCGGCACCCCCGCTAGTTCCACGATCTCCAGCTCTCCAGTCCAGCTCACCCTACATGAGACTATGGTTAGAAAAAGGAAGTACTTAGCCTCGCATCCGCGTACACAGGGTTTGAACGCCCACATAGCTAGACTAATCTCGTTAGAGATGATGCCCTACCGGTTAGTTGAAAGCGAAGCTTTCAAAGCCCTGATGGACTACGCTGTACCACGCTACGAGCTACCCAGTCGACACTTTTTTTCCAGAAAAGCCATCCCAGCCCTCCACCAGCATGTTAAAGAGCGCATCGTCCATGCACTCAGGCAATCTGTGAGCACAAAGGTGCACCTGACAACAGATGCATGGACCAGTAGGCATGGCCAGGGACGTTACGTGTCCATCACGGCACACTGGGTAAATGTGGTGGATGCAGGGTCCACAGGGGACAGCAAGTTTGGGACAGTTCTGCCTAGCCCACGGTCTAGGAAACAGTTGGCTGTAGCCATTCGCACCCCCTCCTCCTCCTCCTCCTCGTCCTCCTGCAGAAGCGAGACCTCGTCCACAGACCGCAGTCGCACAACCACTCCATCCGCAGCTGCCACTGTTGCACACCAGGTCTCCCATTATGGGGCAGCTACTGGCAAACGTCAGCAGGCTGTATTGGCTATGAAGTGTTTGGGTGACAACAGACACACCGCTGAAGTTCTGTCCGAGTTCTTGCAGAAAGAAACGCAGTCGTGGCTGGGCACTGTAGATCTTGAGGCAGGCAAGGTAGTGAGTGATAACGGAAGGAATTTCATGGCTGCCATCTCCATTTCCCAACTGAAACACATTCCTTGACTGGCTCACACCTTAAACCTGGTGGTGCAGTGCTTCCTGAAAAGTTATCCGGGGTTATCCGACCTGCTCCTCAAAGTGCGTGGACTTTGCTCACATATCCGCCGTTCGCCCGTACACTCCAGCCGTATGCAGACCTATCAGCGTTCTTTGAACCTTCCCCAGCATCGCCTAATCATAGACGTTGCAACAAGGTGGAACTCAACACTGCACATGCTTCAGAGACTGTGTGAACAGAGGCGGGCTGTTATGTTTTTGTGGGAGGATACACATACACGGGCAGGCAGTAGGATGGCAGACATGGAGTTGTCAGGTGTGCAGTGGTCAAAGATTCAAGACATGTGTCAAGTCCTTCAGTGTTTTGAGGAATGCACACGGCTGGTTAGTGCAGACAATGCCATAATAAGCATGAGCATCCCCCTAATGCGTCTGCTGATGCAAAGTTTGACGCACATAAAGGATCAGGCGTCTGCAGCTGAGGAAGAGGAAAGCCTTGATGACAGTCAGCCATTGTCTGGCCAGGGCAGTGTACAGGACGAGGTAGCGGGCGAAGAGGAGGAGGAGGACGAGGAGGATGATGGGGATGATTATATTTTTAATGAGGAAGCTTTTCCGGGGCCAGTGGAAATTGTTGGCGCGGCAAGGCCGGGTTCTGGTTTTTGGAGGGACACAAGTGACGTGGATTTGCCTGAAACTGCCCCTCAACCAAGCACAACCACAGATTTGAGAACTGGAACTTTGGCCCACATGGCGGATTATGCCTTACGTATCCTCAAAAGGGACACACGCATAACAAAAATGATGAACGATGATGATTACTGGTTGGCCTGCCTCCTTGATCCTCGCTATAAAGGCAAATTGCAAAATATAATGCCACATGAGAACTTGGAACTAATATTAGCAACCAAACAATCAACTCTTGTTGACCGTTTGCTTCTGGCATTCCCTGCACACAGCGCCCGTGATCGTTCTAACACGAGCTGCAGGGGCCAGCAGACCAGAGGTGTTAGAGGGGCAGAAATCAGAAGTGTCGTTGGCCAGAGGGGTTTTCTGACCAGGTTGTGGAGTGATTTTGCTATGACCGCAGACAGGACAGGTACTGCAGCATCAATTCAAAGTGACAGGAGACAACATTTGTCCAGTATGGTTACTAACTATTTTTCATCCCTTATCGACGTTCTCCCTCAACCGTCATTCCCATTTGATTACTGGGCATCAAAATTAGACACCTGGCCAGAATTGGCAGAATATGCATTGCAGGAGCTTGCTTGCCCGGCAGCTAGTGTCCTATCAGAAAGAGTATTCAGTGCTGCAGGTTCAATACTAACAGAAAAAAGGACTCGTCTGGCTACCCAAAATGTAGATGATCTAACCTTCATTAAAATGTACCACAACTGGATTTCGAAATCTTTTGCCCCACCTTGCCCGGCTGACACCTAGCTTTCCTATGTAAAGGTCTTGCCTGTGGACTATTCTGAACGACTTTTCCAATCTCGTAATTTGCAGCACCTGATTGTCCAGCATCCGACATGTTAACACCTCCCTAAATGGCCAAAGTCCCCACACGGGGCCGTGGTATCGCCACTTGGCGCCAGCACCCGTGAGAGTACTGTTTGTCTGAAGAGGTGGGTGTGCCCGCTTTTGGTCGACGGCACTGCCACTAGGTCCCTCATAGTACAATAAAGTGTCTGGCGGTGGTGGTGCGCACCCAACGTCAGACACACCGTTGTAATATGAGGGGCCCTGGGCCTGTACCGCCGGCCACAAGACAGTCCCCCCCCCAGGTCAAACAGTGCTCTACCACTTGCAAAATTTTCTCTCACAGCTCCACCAATGTTTAGTCTATGCGCTGACATCCTTCAATGCCTGGCACTGTCAATACCATTGTATTGACATTTTTCTTATGTTAGGCCTTCGAAGCCTGTCTGCGGTCACTCCTTCCACTAGGCCTCCAGTGACCTGTCTACTGCTGCCCGGGTTCCCCTGGAACCAATTTTAAATTGCCTACAGCCAGCCCAATTTATTATGTTAGGGCTTCGAAGCCTGTCTGTGGTCCCTCCTTCCACTAGGCCTCCACTGACCTGTCTACTGCTGCCCGGGTTCCCCTGGAACCAATTTTAAATTGCCTACAGCCCGCCCAATTTATTATGTTAGGGCTTCGAAGCCTGTGTGCGGTCCCTCCTTCCACTAGGCCTCCACTGACCTGTCTACTGCTGCCCGGGTTCCCCTGGAACCAATTTTAAATTGCCTACAGCCAGCCCAATTTATTATGTTAGGGCTTCGAAGCCTGACTGCGGTCCCTCCTTCCACTAGGCCTCCACTGACCTGTCTACTGCTGCCCGGGTTCCCCTGGAACCAATTTTAAATTGCCTACAGCCAGCCCAATTTATTATGTTAGGGCTTCGAAGCCTGTCTGCGGTCCCTCCTTCCACTAGGCCTCCACTGACCTGTCTACTGCTGCCCGGGTTCCCCTGGAACCAATTTTAAATTGCCTACAGCCAGCCCAATTTATTATGTTAGGGCTTCGAAGCCTGTCTGCGGTCCCTCCTTCCACTAGGCCTCCACTGACCTGTCTACTGCTGCCCGGGTTCCCCTGGAACCAATTTTAAATTGCCTACAGCCAGCCCAATTTATTATGTTAGGGCTTCGAAGCCTGTCTGCGGTCCCTCCTTCCACTAGGCCTCCACTGACCTGTCTACTGCTGCCCGTGTTCCCCTGGAACCAATTGTAAATTGCCTACATCCCAATTTTTGTTATGTTAGGCCTTCGAAGCCTGTCTGCGGCCCGTTTTTCCACTACTACTACACTGACCAGGCCACTGCTGCCCGTGTTCCCCTGGAACCAATTGTAAATTGCCTACAGCCAGGCCAATTTATTATGTTAGGGCTTCGAAGCCTGTCTGCGGTCCCTCCTTCCACTAGGCCTCCACTGACCTGTCTACTGCTGCCCGGGTTCCCCTGGAACCAATTTTAAATTGCCTACAGCCAGCCCAATTTATTATGTTAGGGCTTCGAAGCCTGTCTGCGGTCCCTCCTTCCACTAGGCCTCCACTGACCTGTCTACTGCTGCCCGGGTTCCCCTGGAACCAATTTTAAATTGCCTACAGCCAGCCCAATTTATTATGTTAGGGCTTCGAAGCCTGTCTGCGGTCCCTCCTTCCACTAGGCCTCCACTGACCTGTCTACTGCTGCCCGGGTTCCCCTGGAACCAATTTTAAATTGCCTACAGCCAGCCCAATTTATTATGTTAGGGCTTCGAAGCCTGTCTGCGGTCCCTCCTTCCACTAGGCCTCCACTGACCTGTCTACTGCCACCCGTGTTCCCCTGGAACCAATTGTAAATTGCCTACAGCCAGGCCAATTTATTATGTTAGGGCTTCGAAGCCTGTCTGCGGTCCCTCCTTCCACTAGGCCTCCACTGACCTTTCTACTGCTGCCCGTGTTCCCCTGGAACCAATTGTAAATTGCCTACATCCCAATTATTGTTATGTTAGGCCTTCGAAGTCTGTCTGCGGCCCGTTTTTCCACTACTACTACACTGACCAGGCCACTGCTGCCCGTGTTCCCCTGGAACCAATTGTAAATTGCCTACAGCCAGGCCAATTTATTATGTTAGGGCTTCGAAGCCTGTCTGCGGTCCCTCCTTCCAGTAGGCCTCCACTGACCTGTCTACTGCTGCCCGAGTTCCCCTGGAACCAATTTTAAATTGCCTACAGCCAGCCCAATTTATTATGTTAGGGCTTCGAAGCCTGTCTGTGGTCCCTCCTTCCACTAGGCCTCCACTGACCTGTCTACTGCTGCCCGGGTTCCCCTGGAACCAATTTTAAATTGCCTACAGCCCGCCCAATTTATTATGTTAGGGCTTCGAAGCCTGTGTGCGGTCCCTCCTTCCACTAGGCCTCCACTGACCTGTCTACTGCTGCCCGGGTTCCCCTGGAACCAATTTTAAATTGCCTACAGCCAGCCCAATTTATTATGTTAGGGCTTCGAAGCCTGACTGCGGTCCCTCCTTCCACTAGGCCTCCACTGACCTGTCTACTGCTGCCCGGGTTCCCCTGGAACCAATTTTAAATTGCCTACAGCCAGCCCAATTTATTATGTTAGGGCTTCGAAGCCTGTCTGCGGTCCCTCCTTCCACTAGGCCTCCACTGACCTGTCTACTGCTGCCCGGGTTCCCCTGGAACCAATTTTAAATTGCCTACAGCCAGCCCAATTTATTATGTTAGGGCTTCGAAGCCTGTCTGCGGTCCCTCCTTCCACTAGGCCTCCACTGACCTGTCTACTGCTGCCCGGGTTCCCCTGGAACCAATTTTAAATTGCCTACAGCCAGCCCAATTTATTATGTTAGGGCTTCGAAGCCTGTCTGCGGTCCCTCCTTCCACTAGGCCTCCACTGACCTGTCTACTGCTGCCCGTGTTCCCCTGGAACCAATTGTAAATTGCCTACATCCCAATTTTTGTTATGTTAGGCCTTCGAAGCCTGTCTGCGGCCCGTTTTTCCACTACTACTACACTGACCAGGCCACTGCTGCCCGTGTTCCCCTGGAACCAATTGTAAATTGCCTACAGCCAGGCCAATTTATTATGTTAGGGCTTCGAAGCCTGTCTGCGGTCCCTCCTTCCACTAGGCCTCCACTGACCTGTCTACTGCTGCCCGGGTTCCCCTGGAACCAATTTTAAATTGCCTACAGCCAGCCCAATTTATTATGTTAGGGCTTCGAAGCCTGTCTGCGGTCCCTCCTTCCACTAGGCCTCCACTGACCTGTCTACTGCTGCCCGGGTTCCCCTGGAACCAATTTTAAATTGCCTACAGCCAGCCCAATTTATTATGTTAGGGCTTCGAAGCCTGTCTGCGGTCCCTCCTTCCACTAGGCCTCCACTGACCTGTCTACTGCTGCCCGGGTTCCCCTGGAACCAATTTTAAATTGCCTACAGCCAGCCCAATTTATTATGTTAGGGCTTCGAAGCCTGTCTGCGGTCCCTCCTTCCACTAGGCCTCCACTGACCTGTCTACTGCCACCCGTGTTCCCCTGGAACCAATTGTAAATTGCCTACAGCCAGGCCAATTTATTATGTTAGGGCTTCGAAGCCTGTCTGCGGTCCCTCCTTCCACTAGGCCTCCACTGACCTTTCTACTGCTGCCCGTGTTCCCCTGGAACCAATTGTAAATTGCCTACATCCCAATTATTGTTATGTTAGGCCTTCGAAGTCTGTCTGCGGCCCGTTTTTCCACTACTACTACACTGACCAGGCCACTGCTGCCCGTGTTCCCCTGGAACCAATTGTAAATTGCCTACAGCCAGGCCAATTTATTATGTTAGGGCTTCGAAGCCTGTCTGCGGTCCCTCCTTCCAGTAGGCCTCCACTGACCTGTCTACTGCTGCCCGAGTTCCCCTGGAACCAATTTTAAATTGCCTACAGCCTGCCCAATTTATTATGTTATGGCTTCGAAGCCTGTCTGCGGTCCCTCCTTCCACTAGGCCTCCACTGACCTGTCTACTGCTGCCCGGGTTCCCCTGGAACCAATTTTAAATTGCCTACAGCCAGCCCAATTTATTATGTTAGGGCTTCGAAGCCTGTCTGCGGTCCCTCCTTCCACTAGGCCTCCACTGACCTGTCTACTGCTGCCTGGGTTCCCCTGGAACCAATTTTAAATTGCCTACAGCCAGCCCAATTTATTATGTTAGGGCTTCGAAGCCTGTCTGCGGTCCTTCCTTCCACTAGGCCTCCACTGACCTGTCTACTGCTGCCCGGGTTCCCCTGGAACCAATTTTAAATTGCCTACAGCCAGCCCAATTTATTATGTTAGGGCTTCGAAGCCTGTCTGCGGTTTCTCCTTCCACTAGGCCTCCACTGACCTGTCTACTGCTGCCCGTGTTCCCCTGGAACCAATTGTAAATTGCCTACATCCCAATTTTTGTTATGTTAGGCCTTCGAAGCCTGTCTGCGGCCCGTTTTTCCACTACTACTACACTGACCAGGCCACTGCTGCCCGTGTTCCCCTGGAACCAATTGTAAATTGCCTACAGCCAGGCCAATTTATTATGTTAGGGCTTCGAAGCCTGTCTGCGGTCCCTCCTTCCACTAGGCCTCCACTGACCTGTCTACTGCTGCCCGGGTTCCCCTGGAACCAATTTTAAATTGCCTACAGCCAGCCCAATTTATTATGTTAGGACTTCGAAGCCTGTCTGCGGTCTCTCCTTCCACTAGGCCTCCACTGACCTGTCTACTGCTGCCCGGGTTCCCCTGGAACCAATTTTAAATTGCCTACAGCCAGCCCAATTTATTATGTTAGGGCTTCGAAGCCTGTCTGCGGTCCCTCCTTCCACTAGGCCTCCACTGACCTGTCTACTGCTGCCCGGGTTCCCCTGGAACCAATTTTAAATTGCCTACAGCCAGCCCAATTTATTATGTTAGGGCTTCGAAGCCTGTCTGCGGTCCCTCCTTCCACTATGCCTCCACTGACCTGTCTACTGCCGCCCGTGTTCCCCTGGAACCAATTGTAAATTGCCTACAGCCAGGCCAATTTATTATGTTAGGGCTTCGAAGCCTGTCTGCGGTCCCTCCTTCCACTAGGCCTCCACTGACCTGTCTACTGCTGCCCGTGTTCCCCTGGAACCAATTGTAAATTGCCTACATCCCAATTTTTGTTATGTTAGGCCTTCGAAGCCTGTCTGCGGCCCGTTTTTCCACTACTACTACACTGACCAGGCCACTGCTGCCCGTGTTCCCCTGGAACCAATTGTAAATTGCCTACAGCCAGGCCAATTTATTATGTTAGGGCTTCGAAGCCTGTCTGCGGTCCCTCCTTCCACTAGGCCTCCACTGACCTGTCTACTGCTGCCCGGGTTCCCCTGGAACCAATTTTAAATTGCCTACAGCCAGCCCAATTTATTATGTTAGGGCTTCGAAGCCTGTCTGCGGTCCCTCCTTCCACTAGGCCTCCACTGACCTGTCTACTGCTGCCCGGGTTCCCCTGGAACCAATTTTAAATTGCCTACAGCCAGCCCAATTTATTATGTTAGGGCTTCGAAGCCTGTCTGCGGTCCCTCCTTCCACTAGGCCTCCACTGACCTGTCTACTGCTGCCCGGGTTCCCCTGGAACCAATTTTAAATTGCCTACAGCCAGCCCAATTTATTATGTTAGGGCTTCGAAGCCTGTCTGCGGTCCCTCCTTCCACTAGGCCTCCACTGACCTGTCTACTGCTGCCCGGGTTCCCCTGGAACCAATTTTAAATTGCCTACAGCCAGCCCAATTTATTATGTTAGGGCTTCGAAGCCTGTCTGCGGTCCCTCCTTCCACTAGGCCTCCACTGACCTGTCTACTGCTGCCCGTGTACCCCTTGAACCAACATCAGAAAATATAAAAATAAGTATTTTGCTTATAAAAAAGAAAATACTGGAGAGATATCAAATGCAGACATTTTAACATTAAAAACAAACACATACAACAAAAATCTGGTACAGTACTAAAATTGGCCACCAGCTACAATAACTTTCTCCTGCAAGTAGTTAACTGAAAGTTTTTTTCAATTTAAAACACAGATATGGCATCCACCGAGTGTTGTCCTGTCGCGTCTTCTTTATATTATTGCCAAGAAGATGCAAAACAATGAAAATAATAAAATCATTATTTACCAAAAAAATAGAGTAAGTCAAAACCACATTGCAAATAAACATTCATTACAAATAAAGAAGCAGGGCGCGTCCGAGGGTGAGTATATACCTAATAAGAATATAATCACCCTTGGACGCGCCCTGCTTCTTTCCGACAGCCTTCCTTCCTAAGAATCAGCCCTTCCGTGGTGTAGAGAGAGGGTGTGTTACACTCCAAGGTGTTCCCCAGGTTGCCTTTCCTGAGCTTCGATCTTCATGCTCTCGTTTAGTAGTTGTCGGAAAGTAGGCTGCATTAGGCCTACAAAATGGGTATGGGGTGGAGAGAGATGGTGTGTTACACTCCAAGGTGTTCTCCAGGTTTCCTCGCCATTGCTTCGATCTTCCGACTCTCGTTTAGTAGTTGTAGAAAACTACACTGCATTAGGCCTACAAAATGGGTATCGGGTGGAGAGAGATGGTGTGTTACACTCCAAGGTGTTCCCCAGGTTGCCTTGCCATTGCTTCGGTCTTCCGACTCTCGTTTAGTAGTTGTAGAAAACTACACTGCATTAGGCCTACAAAATGGGTATGGGGTGGAGAGAGATGGTGTGTTACACTCCAAGGTGTTCCCCAGGTTGCCTTGCCATTGCTTCGGTCTTCCGACTCTCGTTTAGTAGTTGTAGAAAACTACACAGCATTAGGCCTACAAAATGGGTATGGTGTGGAGAGAGATGGTGTGTTACACTCCAAGGTGTTCTCCAGGTTTCCTCGCCATTGCTTCGATCTTCCGACTCTCGTTTAGTAGTTGTAGAAAACTACACTGCATTAGGCCTACAAAATGGGTATCGGGTGGAGAGAGATGGTGTGTTACACTCCAAGGTGTTCCCCAGGTTGCCTTGCCATTGCTTCGGTCTTCCGACTCTCGTTTAGTAGTTGTAGAAAACTACACTGCATTAGGCCTACAAAATGGGTATCGGGTGGAGAGAGATGGTGTGTTACACTCCAAGGTGTTCCCCAGGTTGCCTTGCCATTGCTTCGGTCTTCCGACTCTCGTTTAGTAGTTGTAGAAAACTACACAGCATTAGGCCTACAAAATGGGTATGGGGTGGAGAGAGATGGTGTGTTCCACTCCAAGGTGTTCTCCAGGTTGCCTTTCCTGAGCTTCTATCTTCAGGCTCTCGTTAAATTGTGGTTAAATGGAACAACTGCATTTGGCGTACTAGTTGGTTTGGGGCCTACTAACAGTGTCTGCCGCTCCTTGCTGTTCTCCTGGTTTCCTGTCCTGAAATTCCGTTTTCAGGCGCTCGTTAAGTAGTTGTTAATGTTAGACTGCATTTGGCCTACTAGTTGGGTTGGGGCCTACTATCGGTGTCTGCCACTCCTTGCTGTTCTCCTCCACTGAACAAAGCTGTGCCGCCTGTTTACTACGGTTGCCAATTTTGAACTGCATTTCGACTACTTACTGATTTGGGCCTACTCTCTGTGTCAGCCTCTCATTCCAGTTGTCCTCCACTGCAATGCCCCCTGGTTATTCCTGTGTTACCAATTTTGAACTGCATTTAGCCAACTTTATTATTTGGGCCTATATCTGTGTTTCCTCCTCATCCTGCCCATTGCCCAGCCAGTGATAGATGAGTCTGCTGGTACATTGACCCATAACGCAACATTCCCCGTGCACGCTACACAACAACATTGTGACCCTGCTGAAAGTCAGGTTGCTCTTCCCGCATACCATACCACCTTACACGGGGACAAAGAGGAAGGTGCAGATGAAAGTGCAGGTTCCTTCATCAGGTGGGGGGAGGAATACTAGTTGGCGACGTCACTGGCACAGGGCCTCTCATAGTACGCAAAAGTGTTGCTGCCGGTGGGAGGCGCCCCCGCCGTGCAAACACACCGCTGTACTTTGAGGGGCCCTGTGCCAGTGCCAATGCCAACGAGTGGGCCCCCCCTTGCTTGCTCAGGTTCACAGCACTTGCAAAGTTGAAATACTTACCTCTCCCTGCTCCACTGCCGTGACGTGGTCCAGATTTCCTGGGCCCACTAATTACTTGAACCAGCCCTACCCACCACAACTTTAGCCAAATGACCCCCAATTTCAAATGCCTTCCAATTATTATAAGGTAAATTACGCTTGACAAGCTTCATTAAGAAGAATGGATGGTTTTGACATTAAAATGGGCACTCTAGGTGTTTTCCTGGCCCCCACTCACTGCCGACTATGCTGCCCCATTGACTTGCATTGGGTTTCGTGTTTCGGTCGATCCCGACTTTACGTCATAATCGGCCGATTTCACTCGACCCGACTTTTGAGATAGTCGGGTTTCGCGAAACCCGGCTCGACTCTAAAAAGGTCAAGGTCGCTCAACTCTAGTCGTTAGGTGCTGCTCTATTTAACTCCACCAAGTTCTTTGTTCCTTGCCTCCAGTCAATGTTCCAGTATTGGTCTTGCTCTCTCCTGGATCGTTCTTGTGGCTTGTCTTCCCTGCATAAGCTAAGTTCTGCTTGTGTTTCTTTTGTTTGCTATTTTTTCTGTCCAGCTTGCTATTTTGGTTTGTCTTGCTTGCTGGAAGCTCTGGGACGCAGAGGGAGCACCTCCGTACCGTTAGTCGGTGCGGAGGGTCTTTTTGCGCCCTCTGCATGGTTGTTTGTAGGTTTTTGTGCTGACCGCAAAGCTATCTTTCCTATCCTCGGTCTATTCAGTAAGTCGGGCCTCACTTTGCTAAAATCTATTTCATCTCTGTGTTTGTATTTTCATCTTTACTCACAGTCATTATATGTGGGGGGCTGCCTTTTCCTTTGGGGAATTTCTCTGAGGCAAGGTAGGCTTATTTTTCTATCTTCAGGGCTAGCTAGTTTCTTAGGCTGTGCCGAGGCGCCTAGGTCTGGTCAGAAGCGCTCCACGGCTACTTCTAGTGTGGTGTGATAGGATTAGGGATTGCGGTCAGCAGAGTTCCCACGTCTCAGAGCTCGTCCTATGTTATTAGTAACTATCAGGTCATTTTGTGTGCTCTTAACCACCTGGTCCATTGTGGTTCTAAACCACCAGTTCATAACAGGAGTTGCCTGGATGCATATTTTTACCTTTGGCTGGAGTCACACACAACGTATAAAAAATCCGTCCATTTTACACAGACGAGAATTGCACAAATGTTTAATAAACGGTGATCCGTGTGCAATACGAGGATGCGATTTCCTCGCATCAAACTATCCGTGTGACATCCATGTGACATCCATATTTATTATTATTATTATTTATTTATATATATAGCACCATTAATTCCATGGTGCTGTACATGAGAAAGGAGTTACATACAGGGTTATAGATATCGATTACAGTAAGCAGGTTTACATTGACAGACTGGTACAGAGGGGAGAGGACCCTGTCCTTGCGGACTTACATTCTATGGCATCCGTATGGCGAGATTTTCTTGCTGGGTTGCAAAATGGACATATATAAGGTTTTTAAACCTGAAAGTAATTTAAATCATCATCAAGAACACTATTTATTGGCCCTAAAACAGGTGGCAGCCACCAATCTATGCAGTAGAGTACCTGCTTCTGTTGGTGTATTTCTTAATTCTGAGCAACGTGTCAGATCTACTTACTTTTAACACTACAGAGCGTGTGCTTTACAACTGGGTCTTGTCACAACGTTTTGGGGAGCCATACCCAGTGATTGTGGATCTGAGGAGGTGGAGACGGATGTGGGTACATCCACTTTTGAAGCAAAGGATCAATAAAGGCCATTTCAACCGTTTGTATGCAGCTCTCAGGACACTTCCAGACAAGTTCTTCAACTATTGTCGGATGAGGATTCCAACGTTTGACATTTTGTTGGAGATTTTGTGGCTAGGGATCACCAAGAAGGACACCAGGATGCACAAATCTATATCTGCAGAGGAGCACCTTATCCTTACGTTACGGTATGTATTCATCCTCTATGTTGAAATCTGGCATCTTTATTTCATGGCCTTAGCCCTTTTTTTTAAAAAAACCCTTAATTGTTATGTTGCTTCAACATCATTTGTGCTTTTATAATATATGTTAGTCTTTAAAACATCAAAGCCATCGCATGTATTTAATTTTTGATTACACATGGCTTCTTAGTTATATAATCTTACATTTTGCCAAGATTACACTATTATGTGTTCCAGTTTTGATTTTTTTTATCATTATGTTAACTTTTAGATTCCTTTCCATTGGCCTTTCATATGCGGCACTGCATTTAGAATTTTTACTTGGCAAATCTACAATCTCAGGCATTGTGCGGGATACATGCTCGGAAATCTGGACAAGACTACATCAAGAGGTGATGCCTGAGCCTAAAATGGCAGACTGGTTATGTGGTTATGTATAGCCCAAGGACTTCAGGACATGTGCCAGTTTCCACACTGTATTGGAGCTCTAGACGGAAAGCACATCCATGTGCGTAAGCCGCCGAACTCAGGGTCCCAATTTTATAATTATAAAGTTTTTCTCTGTAGTGCTGTTGGCCCTGGTCGACAGCCACTACAGGTTTATAATTGTAGATATTGGGGCCTATCGGAGAACTGGAGACTCAAGAGTCTTCAGTTCTTCCTTTATGGGTCGGCGGCTGTACAATAATGAGATGGATCTCCCACCCCCAAGTCACATACCAGGGGAAAATTTGGATCTGGTGCCTTACGTCATGGTAGCAGATGAGGCGTTCCAATTATAAAGGAACGTCATGAGGCCCTATCCACGGAGAGGCCTGGACTACCGACACCGAAGTTTTAATTTGCGTCTTTCCTGCGCCCGCCATCTGGTAGAGTGTTCCTGCGGCATTCTTTGTGCCAAATGGTAGGTGCTGCAGTCTGCAATTCAACTGAGTGAAGGCAATGTCAATGGCGTGATAAAAGCATGTGCTGTTCTTCACAACTTTACAAGATATTATGATTGTCCATCATCTGCTGATGATGAAGTTGATTCTGCAAATATTGTTTTATCTACCGTACTACACGTGTTCTTCCTTCACGTCGTTAGCCATCTGGGCTAAAAGTTTGTGATGTGTTAACCAATTATTTTGTAACACCCGAGGGATCGACTGTCTGGCAAGACAATGCTGTTTCTATATAGTGTTTTTTGGTCTTCTACGTTAATAAATATAATAATGTTCCTGTTTGAATTGTGTTGTATGGTTTCTAAATTAAAAAATAGTTATTTTGTTAAGTAGTCACATTATGTATGTAGTCCTAACAATACATGACACTCATTGTTTGTAAAATGTTTTTTACTGGTCAAAGCATATATAGTAGGCCAAAACATATTCACATCATATGTCATTTTAGGCATATTAACCTGAGCAAACAATAAAGCTTAACATGCAAAGGCCACAAATAAAATTAAAAACAAAAAGCCTTCACTGACAGCCAAATAACATTTAAAACCAAATTACAGGTTCTGGTAGGTTGGGGGTGGTGATGGCGGGTGGCCAGCATGTGCGGAACTTGGCCTAGGTGGTTGACCAACCTGACTGTCAACATATGGTATGCCAGATACATATGAAGGATTCTGTTGCAAGGCTCGATCCTGTCTGAGAGAAATATTGTTGTTGAGGGTAGAAGTGCATTAATGTTGGGAACTTGCTTGAGCCATTTGGTCATATCCCCAAATATGGCCATGTCGAACAGACACATGTTGGGACCAGCCTCCAAAGATGTGCTCAAGTGGCCAGATTGGGCAGGTGCTGTATACTCATACATTGGCCTAGGTTGGGTTTGCTGTTGGGTTTGGGCAGCCTGTGGCTGTGGTGCAATACGTGGTGGGGATGCTGCTGCGATTGTTTCTGTTTGCTCCTGCGGAATGTCTTGCTCTGCAAGAATGTTGCTGGATGACATTTTCCAACTTTCAAGATAGTTAAAGACAGGAGTAGCATTGTTTGGGGGTGTTGCCGCATCTATAACTATTTGGATAAAACCTCTGGTCCGCAGCCTGAGCGGAAGGGGACGCAAGTAGCGGGCAAGACTGCGAAAGTACGCTTCCTCCCCACCGTCATGGGCAGGCAGCCCTGGACAAATAGTCCAACACCCCTGTATCCACTTGCCTCCTGGTGCCAGTGGTAGAAGGCACCCTTCTGCGCTGCCCACAGTGTGGTCTTGTAGAAGGCTGTGGTGATGTATCCAGAGCCAAGGTTGGACTGCTGCTGTGGGCCCCTTCCTCCACCTCTGGATTGGCCTCCTGTGTTGCAGAAGACATTGCTGGTGGTGGTAGTTGGATGCTGGCTGCTGGTTGGGCATATGTGCCAGCAACTTCGGCACCTTCACCAACGGGGTCAATCACCACCTCAGAGTCAGATGCAGTCTCCCTTTCGGTAAGGTTTGACTCTGTTCTGTTAATCCAAAATTAAATAAAAACTTACGTAAAAAAATATTCAGGTTATAACATGTGTATCAAATTTTTGGACATTTATGCACTTACGGTCTGAGCTCCATCATCGGTGCAAGAAAATTAAGACTCTCAAAATATACGTATTTTCTTTTTGGGGGGGCTGCATCACCACTACGCCCAAAAAGTTGACGTTTACGCCGGTACTGGTCACGGCAACTCTGCCAGTGTCTATTGACATCAGTCACTGCAAAGAAAGACAAGAATTCTTTTAACTATCAAGCACATAACTCCAACAGGTACAGGGTTTGCAATCGCACATGGGCCCTTGATCCTAGGGGGACATAAAAGTCCCTTTGACGTATAAAAAGGACTTTTGCCAGTAAATTTAACACATATTTGGGTGTCATGTTGATGATTTCGTATGCGTTTATGGCAATTTGTCTTATGACGGCAAATTTTAATATATTTTGGAAAAGGATGGTACTTACAAATTTCTTGCTGCACCTCATGAGGTCGCTCATCAAAATCGGGGAACATGTGGCGACAGATTGACCTCCATGGTGTGTCTTTACATGCACGGTCCGCATAATGTGTGTCGCGTTGGTCCCATAATTCTGGTCTATCATGGACCAGAGCTATCAGCATCTCTACATTTATATGTCTGGCTATGCTGCTACACTCCGTGGAGGTGTGCTTCCTGGTTTTCTCTCCAGCGTGGCCAAGAAATTTGCATGCCAAAGCTTCCTGATAATGGATAATTCAATTTCCTGTCACCTGGAGAAGTCTTCCGTATTTCTCGCAATTCACACGCATGGTCCGTGTGTAATCCGATTTTTTCTCGCATTCATAGATTTGCATTGGCGAGTCTTGGCTGAGATACGCTGACAATCGCAGCATGCTTCAATTTCACTCGGATCCTGAATATGGCCGAGAAAACAACGGATAATAGGAGCTGCCCCATAGATTAACATTGGGCCGAGTGCTATGTGATTTTTTATTGCATTGCACTCGTCCGTATTATGGTCTAGTGTGACTCCAGCCTTTCTTAGATATCAGTACCACATCAGCCATCTTCCAATCCTGTGGGACCACCCCTGTTACAAGAGAGTCTAAGGCCGGCCTCACACTCAGCGTATAAAAATACGGTCCGTTATTTACGGCCGTAATACGCTGAAAAGTCCCCAAAATAGTGATCCGTATGTCATCCGTAGGCAGGGTGTGTCAGCGTATTTTGCGCATGGCATCCGTATGTAATCCGTATGGCATCCGTACTGCGAGATTTTCTCGCAGGCTTGTAAAACCGACATACAGACATACAATGGATCCATGGGCTCAAATAATCATAAAAACATATATACTGTCTCTCTCTATATATATATATATGTATATATATATATATATACACCGTATATATCATGCAGCGCAAGATAGCTTAAAAGCCTGTAATTAAATTGCCGGCTTTTCCTATCTCCTTCACAAACCCAACATGATATGAGACATGGTTTACATACAGTAAACCATCTCATATCCCTTTTTTTTCATATTTTACACTACTAATGTTAGTAGTGTGTATGTGCAAAATTTGGGCGCTCTAGCTATTAAATTAAAGGGTTAAATCACGGAAAAAATTGGCGTGGGCTCCCGCGCAATTTTCTCCGCCAGAATGGTAAAGCCAGTGACTGAGGGCAGATATTAATAGGCTGGAGAGGGTCCATGGTTATTGGCCTCCCCCTGGCTAAAAACATCTGCCCCCAGCCACCCCAGAAAAGGCACACCTGGCGGTGGGATATGGGGTAATGAAGGGTTAATGTCACCTTGCTATTGTAAGGTGACATTAAACCAGAATAATAATGGAGAGGCGTCAATTATGACACCTATCCATTAATAATCCAATAGTATGAAATGGTTAAAAAAACACACACATTATTACAAAGTACTTTAATGAAATAAATACACAGGTTGTTGTAATATTTTATTGTACTGGTAATCCACCTGAAGACCCTTGTCACCTGGAACGTCCATGTTAAATGCCGCTGCCAGAGTTTGACAATGGCATTTAACATGCTAACAGCGGCGGGGGAATCTCGATTTCACCAGCAGCTGTTCTGGGCAAATATCAGCTGATCAGATCACCGCCGAAGCCCGCGCCAAACGGAGGGAGGCGTCCAATGACGAACTGTGTCTGTCATTTGACGTTAAGGGGTTAAACTAGTTATATCAGGTGACAAACTTTGAATTTTGCCTCGTTGAAAGATCCTTGGAACAGTCAGTTCATTGGTGAGCGCGAATGAAAAGTGCCTGTTTAATATCTCTGCCTTTTCTTTGTCCTCAATAATTATCTTGTTATTATTGTCTTTTAAGAGGCCTATACCATCCTTTTTTTTTCTTTTTCGCATTGATGTATTTTTGAGGATTTATTTTAATGTCACTGGCTTTTTGTTTCTCTGTGGATAACTTTTTAAGCTTGATTTCTTTTTTATATTTCCTACTTAGATCTTTAGACTCCGGAAATGCTTTTCTTTTACCCTTGTCTTGGTTCCCCTGTTTGTCGGGTTGGTGTACTGCGGTACACGGTAGCGCCTCTCTTCCTCTGGTGGGGGAAGGAGACAGACACAGGGCTGCAGCTAGGAGACAGGGCAAGGGTGGAGAGCCCCGGCATCCTTGCCATCTGAGGTATCCCAGGGATCAGGGCGACTTAGGGTGCCCCCTAGTGCTAGGGCCAGGAATGCTGCACCTGGTCCCAGTTTACTTGTCAGTCCAATCGTGACAGTTTATTTGACAGAACCAGATCCAGCATATTACCTCCTCTGGTTGGTTCATCTACCAACTGAGAGGTAATTGTCCTGAATTGTGGATAAGAACTTGCATCTTTTAGCACGACTAGAAGATTCTATGTCCCATTGAATGTCTTGATAGTTAAAATCCCACATAATATGGACCCTGTTACTATCTGATGCCTTTTTAATTTACTGCAGCATTTCATCCCTTACCTGTTCAGCTATATTATGAGGCTTGTAGCAAACTCCAATTAGCAGCTTTCCATTATTGCCTCCACATGTACATTTACCCATACTGACTCTACATCATCGCAGCTCCCTTTTCTACATCTTGGCTATGTGCACACGTTGCGAATTTTGCTGCGGATCCACAGCAGTTTTCCATGAGGTGTACAGTATGGAAAACAAAATCTGCAGTGCACATGCTGCGGGAAAAAAAACACGCGAAAACGCAGTGGTTTATTTTCCGCAGCATATCAATTGTTTGCGGATTCCGCAGCAGTTTACACCTGCTCCTCAATAGGAATCCGCACAAAAAACGCGGAAAATCCGTAGGTAATCCGCAGTGCGGTTTACCTGCAGATTTAGCAAAAACCGTGCGGAAAAATCTGCACATTAATCTGCAACGTGTGCACACAGCTTTTCTGTCTTTCCTGTCCTTTCTAACTGTAGTGTAACTCTGTTTGTCATCCAGTCATGGCTTTCATCCAGTCAGGTTTTCATAACATCATCTGTCCAAGGGCAGAAAAAAAACACATGCTTTGTGAGATATTTGTAAAGTGGGGCAGGGTGGCATTTAATTTGAAGTTCCGTTTGTCTTACCAGCCCACAGGAGCAAAATTATCCCATTGTTGTGCTGCGGATTATTAAGTAAAGCGGGAAAAAAACATTTTTCTAATCTTGGATAACGACTTTAACATAGGAATTGTTTTATCAGAAGGTATGTGAAGTAACGACCATTTGTTTTCCCACCTTCCAGTTTAAACTAATATTACAATAAAAGCTCTGAAGTGATTTATTTTGTCTGACCAAATAATTTATAGCGATAGTAAGTTTTGCGCAGTAACTATTACAGACTACTCAATATACTAAGTGACTCATCAAGCTTTTAAAACTGTTTGGCTGTTAATTGTGCTATCTGCCATTCATCCAAGTTACCTGCAGAAGTCACATTCTCTGTGAATCATTTATCTGTACTTCATTCAATCAAAGTCTGTTCAATATTGCAGGTTTAGTAAAGATCCTACAAAATGAATGTGTTAATATTTAGTTATAAATGACAATTCTGTGCACTATACCTACAGTATGTAGTGGGTACAAGACTGGAGACCACCAGTGCTGTGTATATGGACATGATCAGACAGTCGGTGACATTGGAACACTTCAATGAGCAAGGTCAGAGGATATTTATAATAACTTCTGATCTCTACACAGTTGTATGAGCAACATCTAATTAAGATCATGCAGTTTTGAGGAAGACACTTCCGCACGAGTGAAGACCCAGATTAGCTTAGTATAAGAGAGTTAAGATTGATGTACTTGCTCCAGCTGTAGATGTAGCTAATTTTTCAACCAACTATACAAGGTATATTTCTACTTCCACTAAAATCAGGGCATGTGTCTGTTTTGAACGACTCAGAAAATACATATGATATCCATTATTATTAAGTGTAAGCATAGAAAGGCAAGTAGCAATTAGCTATTCTTCCGTTTAATTGAAATTATTTGTAAATTGCAAATTGTTTTATATCACTTTCATTCTGAGTTGATTGAAAATGTTGTCTGGACAACACAAAAAAAAGCCTCAAGATGAGGAAAAACATGAGGACGGGATTAGGGGCAGAGTAGTACTACTTTTTTTTTTAGGTTAAAAAAAGGTGTCGGACAAACGTATTAGGTCCTGTTTCATGTCGCGGTTATACTGCAGTTCCTATTTCAATTCATTCTATATGTAGTTTCAGTAAAACAAGATACTGAAATATTTTTTAATTAAGAAATGACCTATTGATTTCTGTTGTGGATATACTCCGTACAGTTATACAAAGTCATTTTTTTTTCTATTGCCTGTTGTACCAAAGAAGAGGTATACCAGTCCTAAGAGGCCAGAACATCCAGTTGAAAACATCATGATTGAGTTGGCCAATACTAGAGACTCAAATGAACTGAATTAAGAACTTGAGCTGACTCACACGGAGGGTACGATAGAAGAATCACTAACATTTTTCCACCTTTAATGTCACTCATAATCTGTACAAATCCATTAAGAAGAAAACTGAAATAAAACCTGAGAGGGAAATTAGGAATAACAAAACTAAAATAATATGGTTGCATAAGTAGTCGACACACAGTTGCCATCATTTAAAATTATTCTGATTTCCCGCCTAAAAAAATTTAGTCATACTAGGGTTTTCCTGACATTTTCTTAGTTGCATTTTAAATCGAAAGCCATGGTCCGTAAACAGCTTACAACACAGTAATGGGATCTCATTGCTAAAAGTTATCAGTCAAAAGGGTACAACATTTTTTCCATGGTACTAGATACACCATGCAAAACTGTGTGGACAATCCAAAAAAACAAACAGATAGATGCCGCGCTAGCAAATGTGGAAAACAATATCACTTATGCGTTATAGCACACGATAACCGACTAAAAGCAATAAACAAAGACAGAAAGCAAACAGACAAAACTCCCCGTGGATTCACGTCAGTGGAACCCCCTGACCCAGAAACAGATACTCCCCCCACCACTATAGTACCACACCAGCAGCACAGTCTATCCTGCAATGAGTTAAGTGCCAATATCTCTAACTTACCAATGGTATGACTGACACAGCTAAGTGCGGGTCCGCGTTGCGTGAGGGTAGATGTGCCTCTGTCCAATGTAAACCGCCAAGGGTTCTGGCGTGGTGCGCGTCAGATGACGCTATGCAGCGTACCTCAGGGATGCCCCGGCCGGTAGCATTCCCCGGATACCGCACACAAAAACAACAATGGCCGATAGGCTCCTCCTACCTAGTGACGTCACCTGCAGTAAGGAGCGCTGGATCGCTCAAAAAAGGGAGGGGAGAGGGTTTAAACCAACGCGTTTCAAAGAGCAGCGCTCTTCTTCCTCAGGGTTACCGCTGCCCCAGCTCACCCCATCTTATATATTGTCTGGCCATTACTGCGCACCGCCCCCTTCTTAACCCCAGGTTTACCGGCTTTCATAGAAACAGCCACACCAATGTTGCTTGCCTGAGGAGGTGGTGATGGCGAACTCAGTCGAGGGGTTCAAGAGAGGCCTGGATGTCTTCCTGGAGCAGAACAATATTGTATCATACAATTATTAGGTTCTGTAGAAGGACGTAGATCTGGGGATTTATTATGATGGAATATAGGCTGAACTGGATGGACAAATGTCTTTTTTTTTTTTCTTTGAAACGCGTTGGTTTAAACCCTCTCCCCTCCCTTTTTTGAGCGATCCAGCGCTCCTTACTGCAGGTGACGTCACTAGGTAGGAGGAGCCTATCGGCCATTGTTGTTTTTGTGTGCGGTATCCGGGGAATGCTACCGGCCGGGGCATCCCTGAGGTACGCTGCATAGCGTCATCTGACGCTCACCACGCCAGAACCCTTGGCGGTTTACATTGGACAGAGGCACATCTACCCTCACGCAACGCGGACCCGCACTTAGCTGTGTCAGTCATACCATTGGTAAGTTAGAGATATTGGCACTTAACTCATTGCAGGATAGACTGTGCTGCTGGTGCGGTACTATAGTGGTGGGGGGAGTATCTGTTTCTGGGTCAGGGGGTTCCACTGACGTGAATCCACGGGGAGTTTTGCCTGTTTGCTTTCTGTCTTTGTTTATTGCTTTTAGTCGGTTATCGTGTGCTATAACCCATAAGTGATATTGTTTTCCACATTTGCTAGCGCGGCATCTATCTGTTTGTTTTTTGGTTTATATTGTTACACAGGGGGGCACTACCCTGACTGATGCCAGCAGCTGCAATATCACTAGGCAGTTTCTCTGGGTGAGCGCCAGTGTTTATAATATAGTAATATTTCATTGTGTGGACAATCATCAAAAAATTCTTAAATTTGCAGAGTAGTGACATTATATTGATCTGGACATCTCTCAAAATTTGGTAAAAAGACAAGAAGGAAATTGGTCTGGATGCTGCAAAGCAACATTAACCCCTTAAGCCCCGAGGGTGGTTTGCACGTTAATGACCGGGCCAATTTTTACAATTCTGACCACTGTCCCTTTATGAGGTTATAACTCTGGAACGCTTTAACGGATCCCAGTGATTCTGACATTGTTTTCTCATGACATATTGTACTTCATGGTAGTTGTAAAATTTATTCGATATAACTTGCGCTTATTTGTGAAAAAAACAGAAATTTGGCGAAAATTTAGAAAATTTCTCAATTTTCCAACTTTAAATTTTTATGCCCTTAAATCACAGAGATATGTCACGCAAAATACTTAATAAGTAACATTTCCCACATGTCTACTTTACATCAGCACAATTTTGGAACCAAAATTTTTTTTTGTTAGGGAGTTATAAGGGTTAAAAGTTGACCAGCAATTTCTCATTTTTACAACACCATTTTTTTTTTAGGGACCACATCTCATTTGAAGTCATTTTGAGGGGTCTATATGCTAGAAAATACCCAAGTGTGACACCATTCTAAAAACTGCACCCCTCAAGGTGCTCAAAACCACATTCAAGAAGTTTATTAACCCTTCAGGGGTTTCACATGAATTTTTGGAATGTTTAAATAAAAATGAACATTTAACTTTTTTCACACAAAATTTATTTCAGCTCCAATTTGTTTTATTTTACCAAGGGTAACAGGATAAAATGGATGCCAAACGTTGTTGTACAATCTGTCCTGAGTACGCTGATACCCCATATGTGGGGGTAAACCACTGTTTGGGCGCATGGCAGAGCTCGGAAGGAAAGGAGCGCCATTTGACTTTTCAATGCAAAATTGACAGGAATTGAGATGGGACGCCATGTTGCGTTTGGAGAGCCACTGATGTGCCTAAACATTGAAACCCCCCACAAGTGACACCATTTTGGAAAGTAGACACCCTAAGGAACTTATCTAGATGTGTGGTGACCACTTGGACCCACCAATTGCTTCACAGAAGTTTATAATGCAGAGCCGTAAAAATAAAAAATCATATTTTTTCACAAAAATGATCTTTTCACCCCCAATTTTTTATTTTCCCAAGAGTAAGAGAAGAAATTGGACCTCAAAAATTGTTGTCCAATTTGTCCTGAGTACGCTGATACCCCATATATGGGTGTAAACCATTGTTTGGGCGTATGGCAGAGCTCGGAAGGGAAGGAGCGCCATTTTACTTTTCAATGCAAAATTGACTGGAATTGAGATGGGATGCCATGTTGCGTTTGGAGAGCCCCTGATGTGCCTAAACATTGGAACCCCTCACAAGTGACACCATTTTGGAAAGTAGACCCCTTAAGGAACTTATCTAGATGTGTGGTGAGCACTTTGACCCAACAAGTGCTTCACAGAAGTTTATAATGCAGAGCCGTAAAAATAAAAAAATCATATTTTTTCACAAAAATGATCTTTTCGCCCCCAATTTTTTATTTTCCCAAGGGTAAGAGAAGAAATTAGACCACAAAAGTTGTTGTGCAATTTGTCCTGAGTGCGACGATACCCCATATGTGGGGGTAAACCACTTTTTGGGCGCATAGCAGAGCTCGGAAGGGAAGGAGCGCCATTTGACTTTTCAATGCAAAATTGACTGGAATGAAGATGGGACGCCATGTTGGTTTGGAGAGCCCCTGATGTGCCTAAACATTAAAACCCCCCACAAGTGACACCATTTTGGAAACTAGACCCCCTAAGGAACTTATCTAGATGTGTTTTGAGAGCTTTGAACCCCCAAGTGTTTCACTACAGTTTATAACGCAGAGCCGTGAAAATAATTTTTTTTTTTTTTCGCAAAAATTATTTTTAAGCCCCCAGTTTTGTATTTTCACAAGGGTAACAGAATAAATTGGACCCCAAAAGTTATTGTCCAATTTGTCCTGAGTACACTGATACCCAATATGTGGGGGGGAACCACTGTTTGGGCGCATGGCAGAGCTCGGAAGGGAAGGAGCGCCATTTGGAATGCAAACTTAGATGGATTGGTCTGCAGGAGTCACGTTGCATTTGCAGAGCCCCTGATGTACCCAAACAGTACAAACCCCCCAGAAGTGACCCCATATTAGAAACTAGACCTCCCAAGGAACTTATCTAGATGTGTTGTGAGAACTTTGAACCCCTAAGTGTTTCACTACAGTTTAGAATGCAGAGCCGTGAAAATAAAAATTCTTTTTTTTTTCACAAAAATGATTTTTTAGCCCCCAGCTTTGTATTTTTACAAGGGTAACAGAATAAATTGGACCCCAAAAGTTGTTGTCCAATTTGTCCTGAGTACGCTGATACCCCATATGTGAGGGGGGAACCACTGTTTGGGCGCATGGCAGAGCTCGGAAGGGAAGGAGCGCCATTTGGAATGCAGACTTAGATGGATTGGTCTGCAGGCGTCACGTTGCATTTGCAGAGCCCCTGATGTACCCAAACAGTATAAACCCCCCACAAGTGACCTCATATTGGAAACTAGACCTCCCAAGGAACTTATCTAGATGTGTTGTGAGAACTTTGAACCCCTAAGTGTTTCACTACAGTTTAGAATGCAGAGCCGTGAAAATAAAAATTCTTTTTTTTCCCACAAAAATGATTTTTAGCCCCCCAAATTTTTATTTTCCCAAGGATAACAAGAGAACTTGGACCCAAAAAGTTGTTGTCCAATTAGTCTCGAGTACGCTGATACCCCATATGTTGGGGTAAACACCTGTTTGGGCGCACGGGAGAGCTCGGAAGTGAAGGAGCACTGTTTTACTTTTTCAATGCAGAATTGGCTGGAATTGAGATCGGACGCCATGTCGCGTTTGGAGAGCCCCTGATGTGCCTAAACAGTGGAAACCCCCCAATTATAACTGAAACCCTAATCCAAACGCACCCCTAACCCTAATCCCAACTGTAACCCTAACCACACACCTAACCCTGACACACCCCTAATTCTAATCCCAACCCTAATCCCAACCGTAAATGTAATCCAAACCCTAACCCTAGCCCTAACCCTAGCCCTAGCCCTAACCCTAGCCCTAACCCTAGCCCTAGCCCTAACCCTAACGGGAAAATGGAAATAAATACATTTTTTTTAATTTTATTATTTTTCCCTAAGGCTAGGTTCACATTGCGTTAGGGAAATCCGTTTAGAGCTAGCGGATTGCGCTAACGCAATGTCTTTTTAGGTGTCGCGTTTAGTGGTCGCGTTAACATCCCCGCTCTGGAAGATCGGGGATCGGACCTCGGGCGCGCCGCGGACGCTGCAAGCAGCGTCCGAGGCGCGCCACAAAAGAACGGCACCTTGCTAGCGCGAGCCGAAAATGGCACGCTCTAGCGATGCGCTACACCCGAAAATCACATTGCTGTCAATGGGTGTGCTAACGGACCCATTGCACGGCGTTAATTGTGACATTTTCGCCGTGCAACGCTGTCCGTTAGCGTTAACTCATTAACGCAATGTGAACCTAGCCTAACTAAGGGGGTGATGAAGGGGGGTTTGATTTACTTTTATAGCGTTTTTTATATCGGATTTTTATGACTTGCAGCTGTCACAAACTAAAAGACGCTTTTTATAGCAAAAAAGTTTTTGCGTCTCCACATTTTGAGACCTATAATTTTTCCACATTTTGGTCCACAGAGTCATGTGAGGTCTTGTTTTTTGCGGGACGAGTTGATGTTTTTATTGGTAACATTTTCGGACATGTGACAGTTTTTGATCGCTTTTTATTCCGATTTTTTGTGAGGCAGAATGACCAAAAACCAGCTATTCATGAATTTCTTTTGGGGGAGGCGTTTATACCGTTCCGCGTTTGGTAAAATTGATGAAGCAGTTTTATTCTTCGGGTCAGTACGATTACAGCGACACCTCATTTATATAATTTTTTTTATGTTTTGGCGCTTTTATACGATAAAAGCTATTTTATAGAAAAAATAATTATTTTGGCATCGCTTTATTCTGAGGACTATAACTTTTTTATTTTTTTGGTTATGATGCTATATGGTGGCTCGTTTTTTGCGGGACAAGATGACGTTTTCATAGGTACCATGGTTATTTATATCCATCTTTTTGATCGCGTGTTATTCCACTTTTTGTTCAGCGTTATGATAATAAAGCGTTGTTTTTTGGCTCGTTTTTTTTTTTTTTTTCTTACCGAGTTCACTGAAGGGGTTAACTAGTGGGCCAGTTTTATAGGTCGGGTCGTTACGGACGCGGCGATACTAAATATGTGTACTTTTATTGTTTTTTTTGTTTTTTTTTTAGATAAAGAAATGTATTTATGGGAATAATATTTTTTTTTTTTCTTCTTTATTTAGGAATTATTATTATTTTTTTTTTTTTACACGTGTGGAAAATTTTTTTTTTACTTTTTCACTTTGTCCCAGGGGGGGACATCACAGATCACCGATGTGACAGTGTTTACAGCACTCTGTCAGATCGGTGATCTTACATACAGCCGGGCAGGATTAGAGCTGCAGCTGCAGCCTGATCCTGACCCGGAAGTGCTCCCTGCAGGACCCGGATGCAGCCCCGCGGCCATTTTGGATCTGGGGACTGCAGGTAGAAGACGCTCGGTACACGGTGAGTACATCACCGTGTACCGATCGTCTCAGGGAAGCACGCAGGTAGCCCCCTCCCTGCGCGATGCTTCCCTGCACCGCCGGCACACCGCGATCATCTTTGATCGCGGTGTGCCTGGGGATAATGTGCCGGGAGCGGTCCGTGACCGCTCCTGGCACATAGTGCCGGATGTCAGCTGCGATAGGCAGCTGACACCCGGCCGCGATCGGCCGCGCTCCCCCCGTGAGCGCGGCCGATCACATATGACGTACTATCCCGTCACTGGGAATTAAGTCCCAGGTCACCTTGACGGGATAGTACGTCATATGGGATTAAGGGGTTAAAGGAATTTCTGTCAAGTACCGGTTGTGTACTGTATGTGACAACAATCTCGTATATTCTGGACTGTAGGGTAAACTGATAAGACAGAAGCCATTTCTTACAAAGAAAAATATGCAGGCCTAGCTATGTTTAGTCAAAACTTACAACAACTCTGCCAAAAGCATGTGAGAAAACGTGTTGTGGTCTGATAAGACCAAAGTTGAACTTTTTGCAAAAGGTATATTTTGCACAAAGTCAACACTGCGCATTATCAAAGAATATAAACAATGAAGCATGGTGAAGGCAACATTATGCTTTGGGCCTGTTTTGGGGCAACTGGAACTGGGGTTTTAGTCAAGCTGAAGGGAACAATTCCAAATATCTGTCAATTTGCATTATAACCTTCAGGCCTCTGCTTAAAAGCTGAAGATGAATTTCACTCTTAATTACATGATGTACAATAGCAAATTATATTGTGTTAGCCAATAAAATCAATGTGAATACTTTTCTGCCCAATGATGACAACAGCATTCTCAGAGTGATACCTTTATTGGCTATCCAGAAAATAATATATGTTTGCAAGCTTTCAGAGCACAGAGGCTCCTTCTTCAGGCATGATTACAAATAAAGAAAGAGATTGCATCAAATGCTATCAAAGCTTCCTTTGATAGCAGTAGTCCACTGACTGTACACTGGAACAAGAAAACTTTTGGCTGTTTTGTTTTGAACAGATGACATGTTCCGCAACAGCCGCGGGTGGAATTGTGATCCACGTGCAGTTGTTAACCCTTTTAAATGCAGAGGCATTTATTGTTATTGCTCCGGAAGTGCGTCACTAATCCCGCCCTTTGGTGACATGTCACATGATCGCGGGTCACCCATGGCTTGGCACGACAACCAAAGGTCTCCAGCAGACATCTATGGTGGTTATTGCCGGATTGTAATGAGCGCTGCCCGGTGTTTGGCGCTCATAGCAAGTGAGCATTTCTGCTACATACAGACGATCTGATTATCGCCTGTATGTAGCAGTGGCGATCAGGTTACCGCAGCTTCTGGTCTCCCATGAAGACTATTTGATCATGCAAAAAGTAAAAAAAAAGTTTTAAAAAATAAAAATATATCAAAGTTCAAATCTCCCCCCTTTCACTCAATTCAAAATAAGACTATTTATAAAAAAATATATATACACATATTTGGTATCACCGCGTTCAGAATTGCCCGATCTATCAAGCTAAAAAAATAATTAATCAGATCAATAAACGGTGTATTGAAAAAAATAAATAAAAACGCCAGAATTACCTTTTTTTGGTCACCACAACATTGCATTAAAGTGCAATAACGGGGAAATCAAAAAAGATTTGTCCTGAAAAAGAAGTCCTGCATGAACTCGAAACGCGTTGACTATCAACCTTTGAAGAATGTCAACTGCCATCCATCTTTATTAGTAGCATAGATTTGGACACATACACCCGATTTCACCATTATCCTTGGTCTTTGGACCTGTTTCCTGCAGCAGCTGATGCAAGCTTTTTACATGTTGCTTAGTTGCAACAAAACGAAATGAGCGTACCAGTTCCCTGTTCACTCCATGTTTTAAACCAGTTAAAACCCTATTTGTGCTTTTTTTGCTCTCCAGATTTTTTACTTCTATTTGCAGTAGTAGTAGCAACAGTTGCCGATACAATGGCGCTTTCAACAATGCTACTGATGAGGTTGAAGTGCATTTTAATCCCAAGAAAAGTAAGTCGGAAAGATCTGTCAACATTGTGACTCCGTAATTTGCGGCGGCACTAGACAGAACTAATTCCAGTGATAGAAAAGCGACCTACCTGCTTGGTGCTGCTTCTCAGTCTCTTGGCCATGATCAAGATAGTCTCATGTTGAATAGGGAATCTATCAGACAGGATCGTCACCAGCATTGAGAGATTGCAGCAAATGCTATCAAAGCTTCCTTCGATAGCAGTAGTTCACTGACTGTACACTGGGACAAGAAAAAATTTGCAAACCAGCACCACAATGAAACTGCTGAGTGACTGGCAGTAGTAGCGTCAGGAGGAGGAACTGAGAAGGTATTGTTTTTCCCAGAGATATCTAACAGCACAGGAGGATCACAAGCTTTTTTAAGGACTGCAAATACAAACATACAAACATACGCACACTCATTGTATTCAATGGTGGTACACACATGTAAGGTTTCCACATTCCTTAGTGTGTATGTTTTTAACTAGCCTCCACGTGAACACTAATGACACACAGTCAGGTCCGCCATCAGGGCATTACTACCCTGACTGCTGTATAGGGCCCAGTGAGCAGAAGTAAAAAGTGGGCCTGTACCCAGTTAGGGACCCCCCCCCCCACTTAAGCTTGTGCTCGCTTGGCCCCAGGGTGTAATAAAGTGCTGTGTGCAGCGGCATACACCTCGGCACTGGGAGTTTTCCTGGAGCTCCACGGCTGGCAAACCTGAATGGCTGCACATCTCCAGCTCTTTCTGCCTTTTCTGGACATCTGGCCAGGTGACAGGGCATACGTGATAACGTCATTGCGTACAAGCTGTCATATATCCGCATGACAGGCTTGTCATGCGCAGGACATCAGAAGCAGAGCAACACCTGCAGTGGTTTGTCAGTGAGGTAAGCATGAAAAATGTTTTTTTTCTTTATAAAATAAAGAAAATACATGGGGTGATCGCAAATGATTAAGTGGGGGGGCGAGGGGCTGCAAAGATGAGGTGAGATGGCGACGGGAACTGCAAATTATGAAGTGGGGGAGGGGACTGCAAATGATGAGGCGGGGTGAGGGGGACTGCAAATGATGAAGTGTGAACAGCCTGCAAATTTTGAATTGAGGGTGAGGGACAGCAATTGAATTGATGGTTGGGGTGGGGAGAGAAAATGATGAATTGAAGATGGGAGATAGGAAGAGCAAATGATGAATTGAAAGTGGGAGGTGGGGAGAGCAAATTATGAATTGAAAGTGGGGGGGGTGAGAGAGCAAATCATGTCTTGGTGAGCTGAGAGTGCAAATATTGATTAATATTGAGGATGGGATGAGTAAATAATGTATTGAGACTGGGAAATGGGGACAGACAGTAAATGATGAATTGGGGTGGGGCAAAAAATAATGATAAATTGAGGGTGGGGGAGAGTAAAGGATGTATTGAATGTGGGGGGAAGCAGTTGATAACATAGTATATTGGGGCGGAAGGGGCATGTAAATATAATGAATCGGGGAAATGTGAAGTACAAAGTAGGGGCGTTGAGGATGCAGTGACTGGTGTTGAATTGGGGGAAAGAGTACAGGTGCTAATTAATTTATATATTTATATTAGAGCACAATGGTTGATTACAATTTCTATTTGGAATGGTGGATTGCATAATAAATAATTATGTATTAATGGTGGGTGCACGTCTTTATTCGGCTGTGTAGTGTAGAACAAAGGGAAAAGTGGAGAATGTACTCTGTAAGTAGTGTTCTAGATAACTGTTATTTTATGCAGAGTTCTGGCTGGAAGAAGTGATGGCAATCTGCATTGAATGAAAAATAAAAGTAAAGATGAAGGACTTCAACTAGAGATGTCACTGGTGAGTCAGTCTGTTACCTGTACACGGACACTATACAATGTATACTATATACAGAGCACCTCTGTATAATGTCACTAGTGATCACTGTATTACCTATACACTGACACTATTTACATAGCTCCTGTGTATAATGTCACTGGTGATCCCTGTATTAATTATACACTGACATTATACACTATATGCTGTTTACAGAGCTCCTGTGTATAATGTCACTAGTAGTGTTGAGCATTCCGATACCGCAAGTATCGGGTATCGGCCGATATTTGCGGTATCGGAATTCCGATACCGAATTCCGATACTTCCCGCGTATCGGATACCGGAATCGGAAGTTCCCAGAATTCAAACTGAACGCAGCAGCCAATGAGGAATGATTGGAAGTGTGGGCACATCCTGTTTAGCATGGTGGGCATGTAAGTACTGGCAAGGCTTGGATTGGCTGCTGAAATGATGTCACTCTGCACTATAAAAAACGCTGCCGCCATTTTGCGCTCACTCTGCTGTGATTTCAGTTAGGGACAGGACGCTGTGTTCTAACTGAGGGCCAGTCGAGCTAGCTAATTGCTTTATTTTCCTTTCCAAAGGCTAATTTAGCAAAACGCTGTGTGTTCTTCACTGTTCACCTTGCTCTTGCCTTGCAGCGCTGTTTTAACAGCGTTCTGCAAGGTCTCTGTGTGTGTGTGTGTGCAGCTCACTCTGTAGTCTGTGTGCAGCCATATACCCGGTTGTATTCAGCTCAGGGGGGGTTCACACTGCCTCACACAGTTGTCCTTTTTTGCTCTTAGTGCAGCCTGCTGCACATTTTTTCTCAAATTTCCTATTAGTGTTTTTCCACCAGTCTCCAGCTCTATTGTGGAAAAACACTACATAGGATAACCTAGAGGGGGGTTTTTGGGCCTTGCAGCGCCGTTTACGGCTGTCTGCACGGTCTCCGTGTGAGCCCAGCTCGCCCTGTAGTCTGTGTGCAGCCATAGCCGGTTGGATTCAGCTCAGGGTTCGTTACTGGCTCATACCTTGAGAAAAATTTACTTTTTTTCAAATAGTGCAGCCTGTTTAAAATTTGAAAAAAAAAAATTCCTATTAGTGTCTTTCCACTCGTATCCAGCTAAATAGTGGAAAAACACTATATAGGATAACCTAGAGGAGGGTTTTTTGGCCTTGCAGCGCCGTTTACGGCTGTCTGCACGGTCTCCGTGTGAGCCCAGCTCGCCCTGTAGTCTGTGTGCAGCCATAGCCGGTTGGATTCAGCTCAGGGTTTGTTACTGGCTCATACCTAGAGAAAAATTTTACTTTTTTTCAAATAGTGCAGCCTGTTTAAAATTTGAAAAACAAAAATTCCTATTAGTGTCTTTCCACTCGTATCCAGCTAAATAGTGGAAAAACACTATATAGGATAACCTAGAGGAGGGTTTTTTGGCCTTGCAGCGCCGTTTACGGCTGTCTGCACGGTCTCTGTGTGAGCGCAGCTCGCCCTGTAGTCTGTGTGCAGCCATAGCCGGTTGGATTCAGCTCAGGGTGCGTTACTGCCTCATACCTTGAAAAACAATTTCCTTTTTTTCAAATAGTGCAGCCAGTTTAAAATTTGAAAAAAAAAATTCCTATTAGTGTCTTTCCACTCGTATCCAGCTAAATAGTGGAAAAACACTATATAGGATAACCTAGAGGAGGTTTTTTTGGCCTTGCAGCGCCGTTTACGGCTGTCTGCACGGTCTCCATGTGAGCCCAGCTCGCCCTGTAGTCTGTGTGCAGCCATAGCCGGTTGGATTCAGCTCAGGGTTCGTTACTGCCTCATACCTTGAGAAAAATTTTACTTTTTTTCAAATAGTGCAGCCTGTTTAAAATTTGAAAAAAAAAATTCCTATTAGTGTCTTTCCACTCGTATCCAGCTAAATAGTGGAAAAACACTATATAGGATAACCGAGAGGAGGGTTTTTTGGCCTTGCAGCGCCGTTTACGGCTGTCTGCACGGTCTCTGTGTGAGCGCAGCTCGCCCTGTAGTCTGTGTGCAGCCATAGCCGGTTGGATTCAGCTCAGGGTGCGTTACTGCCTCATACCTTGAAAAACAATTTCCTTTTTTTCAAATAGTGCAGCCAGTTTAAAATTTTAAAAAAAAAATTCCTATTAGTGTCTTTCCACTCGTATCCAGCTAAATAGTGGAAAAACACTATATAGGATAACCGAGAGGAGGGTTTTTTGGCCTTGCAGCGCCGTTTACGGCTGTCTACACGGTCTCCGTGTGATTTAAACTAGCTCTGTAGCCCGATCTGCACCAAAAAAAAAGTTAAGTTCACCAAACACAACTTAACACTTGTGTAGGCCACATTTGAAAAATAATAAAGTTTAGTCCACAATTTACAACATTAGTGTTTCTTACACCTGTTAGGAGGAGCATTTCAGGAATAAGCACACTAAGGCCTTAGTACTTTTCTGCTTATCTTTATCTGTCAACCAAGATGAAGAGGGCAGGGAGTAAGGCACGTGGGCGTGGGCGCGGAGCAGGGAGAGGAGCAGGGAGAGGACGTGGTGATTCTGTGCCTGCTGCGGGCGCCGGTGACTCGTCGTCACTCAGTTTCAGCAGGGAACAGTCCTTCATGCGCAGCTTTGTCGGAGAGCGCCGTGCACCGCTGCTACGTGAAGACCAAATTGAAGCCGTTGTCGGGTGGATGGCAGCTAACGCCTCGGCATCGACTTCAGTTAGTGCCACATCCTCTCAGGCACAGAGTACTGGAGAGCAGCCATCTGTCTCTTCACCACCTGCCAAATTGGCCAGGCAGTCAGAGAGCCCAGGACAGGAGCCGTCTCTACTTCTGTTCTCTGAATCTCTTGGCTTGGAAACAGGGGGCCAGCCAAGCAGCATTGGAGAAATGGAAGAAGAGGCAGTGTGCAGTGATGCCCAAAAGCTTTATCTCTCTGACTCTGAAGAGGCAGGTGGGCCAGTGCCTCCGGTGACCACAGCGCAGTACGCATCTGATGATGAAACTCAGGTGCCGCTTTCTGATGCGTACTGTGCTGCCGAGACTACCCAGGAGGAGCAGTTGGTGGCAGAGGGTAGTGGAGATGATGAGGTCCTTGACCCATCGTGGCGTGAGGAACAGGAAGGTGGTGGGAGCAGCTCTGAGGAAGAGCTTCCCCTTACGGGCCAAAGAGGGAGAGGGAGGGGGAAGACTGCGGAGCCTGTAGCCTCCACTTTGGCACCCGTTAGGAGCCTGTCTCTTTCCAAAGCCAAAAAGGGCGCTCCCAAGACTTGCAGTGCCTGGTCCTTTTTTGACACAGTTGCAGATGACATTTGTTTTGTCAAATGCAAGCTGTGTCATCAGAAAGTAAAAAGAGGTAAACGTGTCAGCAACCTCAATACCACAAATATGTGGAAACATGTGCGGAACAGGCACGCGGTGGAGTTACAGAAACACAGTGAAGACGTAGGCCAACCAACAGCGGCAGCTACCACCTCTTCATCTCGTGTTGCCTCTTCCTCCACTGTTGTCCAGAGACCTAGTGTAATTCCACCCACAGCACCACCTTCCCAGTCATCCTCACACTCCCAGTCTACTCTACAGCCATCGGTAGTCCAGGCATGGGAGAAAAGGCGGGCATTCTCGGCCAACCACCCCCGAGCACAGGCTCTGAATGCAGGCATTGCCAAACTGTTGTCCCTGGAAATGCTCTCGTTCAGGCTGGTGGAGACTGACAGCTTCCGTGACTTGATGGCATTGGCAGTCCCACAGTACAAGGTGCCCAGTCGCTTTTACTTCAGCAGGCAGGCTGTCCCTGCCCTGCACAGGCATGTTGAGGCAAACATAAAACATGCGCTACTGAACGCCGTCAGTAGCAAGGTCCACCTCACCACCGATGCGTGGACCAGTCAGCATGGACAGGGGCGATATGTTTCCCTCACTGCCCATTGGGTTAATGTTGTCGAGCCAGGTACAGATCGTGCGAGTGGCGCAGGACGTGTCCTGCCCACTCCAAGGATTGCAGGAATCCAGTCTGTATGCGTCGACTCCTCCTCTTACACCAGTTCCTCTGATTCCTCTCTGCAGGATCCGTCACAGTCCACCTCCACATGGACCCGTGAACGTTTACCTATGACCGACATGAGCACAGCCGTGGCCAAACGTCAGCAGGCCGTCTTGAAACTAGTTTCATTGGGGCATCGAAGCCACACAGCGCAGGAGCTCTGGAATGCCATCAAGCAGGAGAGCGATGTGTGGTTACTGCCAGCGAATCTCCAGCCAGGCATGGTAGTGTGTGACAATGGCCGAAATCTGGTGGCAGCTTTGGCCCTTGGCAACCTCACTCACATCCCATGTCTGGCACATGTGCTCAATTTGGTTGTGCAGAGTTTTCTGAGGGACTATCCGGATCTTGATGCCCTGCTGCACAAGGTCTGCCTAGAGTGTGCTCACTTGCGGCGTTCCAGCTTGGCCAGATCCCGCATTGCTGCTCTGCAGCGCAGATTCCGCCTTCCGGAACACCGCATCATATGTGACCTACCTACCCGGTGGAATTCCACGTTACATATGTTGGAGCGGTTGTGTGAGCAGCAGCAAGCAGTTATGGAGTACCAGCTGCATCAGGCGCAAAGAAGTCGCAGTCAGCGCCGATCAGACTTCACAACCACAGAGTGGGCCACTATGAAGGACGTCTGCCAGGTTTTGCGTCCTTTTGATTATTCCACGCGGATGGCAAGTGCAGATGATGCACTAGTCAGCATGACTGTCCCCCTTATCTGCCTGCTTCAGCAAACTTTGCAAGGGTTAAGGGATGATGTGGTGGAAGAGGTGGAGGTTGAGGAGTCACCTTTTCCATCAGCTTCTGGAGAGTCAGCGCCACGTGGTTCCTCACAAAGGGGTACGCAGGGGCCAATTTGTGAGGAGGATGAGGAGGAGTCAATGGAGGAGGAAGAGCTCCGTCCAGAGGAGGGAGCGACACAATTGTCCAGTGGTCAGTGTGTACAGCGAGGGTGGGGTGATGACGAGCGGGCAGAGATCATGTCTCAAGCAGGGGACAGCGTTTCTGGGCCAGTTGGCACTCTGCAGCACATGGTGGATTTCATGCTGCAGTGCCTGAGAAACGACCGCCGCATCGACCACATTCTCAACATGCCTGATTATTGGGTGTTCACCCTCCTCGATCCTCGCTACCGGGACAACATCCAAAACCTCATCCCTGCATTGACCCGGGAGCGTAAATTGCGGGAGTACCACGACACACTGGTGAATTCCATCATCTTCTCCTGTCCAACTGAGAGGAGTGCTGCTAGTGCTTTACAAAGCAGCTCAGTGCGTCGAGGCAGTGGGGGAGGCTCTGCCCAAAGAGGGAGCAGAAGCAGTGCCTCTGCCCAAGGCAAGCCCAGTATGGCACAACTCTGGCACACTTTTGTGTGCCCGCCCCAAATGTCTACACCATCACCGGCGGCTCCAGTCAGCAGGAGGCAACGGTTCCGTCAGATGGTGACAGACTACATGGCTTGCCCTCTTACTGTACTCCCAGACGGCTCTTCCCCGTTCAAGTTTTGGGTCTCTAAGCTGGATACATGGCCAGAGCTAAGCCAGTATGCATTGGAGGTGCTGGCTTGCCCTGCGGCTAGTGTCTTATCGGAACGTGTCTTTAGTGCCGCAGGTGGTGTACTAACAGACCGTCGCATGCGACTATCCTCCGATAACGTTGACCGGCTTACTTTCCTGAAAATGAACCAGGCCTGGATCTCGCAGGAATTTGCCACTCCTCTGCCTGATTAAGTAATTGGGTGTCATCCAGGTCTCCTGCTGTGTTCATCTTTCCACCACCTGAACTGCTATTCCTGGGCTCCAACACCGCCAGTTGCGGCTCAGAAGTGCAGGCTGCACAGTAAAAACATACGAACCAGTGTTATTGGGTTTCAGTAACGTCAGCTGATCCCCAGCTGTGTAGCCGGCAATGTGTCCTGCGACCGCCACGCTGGCACAACAACCTAAATGTAAGGGAACCTGTCCCCCCCCCCCCCGTCGTTTGTTACTGAAAGAGCCATCTTGTGCAGCAGTAATGCTGCACAAGGAAAAGGTAGCTCTTTTTTTTTAGCTCTTTGCACACGCAGAACTTAACACTTATAAAATGTGTTCACTGATACCGTTATACCGTCCCGGAGCTGGGACTTTCCTTCGTAATGTGACGCAGCACAGCCGTCATTCCTACCCCCTTGGTGCCATGCGCTGCCTCCTCAGCGTTGTTTTAAGCTGTCACGGAGCCTGCGCTGTTCTGTTATCCCTTGGGCATGCCCTATTTGCGCTGCCTGTCTTCTGACATAATTTGGTGTCAGGCTGGCTGCGCCTGTGCGGCCGCGCTGCCCGAGATCCCGCCTCGCAGTGTCTTCTGATTGAGTCACACTGCGGGCCTGGGATCCATGGGCATGCGCAGTGCATATCTTCCCCTCGGGCTCTCGCTCATTTCCCTCCGCCTTCTTTAGACACCGCACAGTCTGAAGAAGAGGGAAGGAGGGGAGTGAGAGTCGAGGTTATGCACTGTGCATGCCCATGGTTCCAAGGCCCGCAGTGGGATTACGTTAGATGAGACTGCGAGGTGGGATCTGGAGCAGCGTGGACGCACAGGCACTGACAGCCTGACACCAAATTATGTCAGAAGACAGGCAGCGCTAATTGGGCATGGCCAAGGGCTAACAGAACAGCGCAGGCTCCGTGACAGCTTAAAACAACGCTGAGGAGGCAGCGCACGGCATCAAGGGGATAGGAATGACAGCTGTGCTGTGTCCCATTACGAAGGAAATTCGCACCTCCGGAACGGTTTAACGGTATAAAGGGACACATCTTTAGTGTTTACTTCGGTGTTTGCAAGGAGCATAATTAAAAGAGCAACCTTTTCCTTTTGCATCCTTAGTGCTGCACAAGATGGCTCTTTCAGCTACAAACGTCTTGGGGGGGGGGTTAAAGGTTTCCTTTCAACTTGCTCCAATCAGGCTTCGGCCTACACTCTGTTCCTCTGCTCCTCCTGCTGTCCCTGGGCTCTAACACCGCCAGTTGGTGCCTGGAAGTGCTGTGTGCACAGTCAACAGTCGCTCCTCTGTTATTGGGGTACAGTAACGTCAGCTGATCCCCAGCTGTGTGTGCGGCAATACCTCCAATCTGCTCCTCCTGCTGTCCCTGGGCTCTAACACCGCCAGTTGGTGCCTGGAAGTGCTGTGTGCACAGTCAACAGTCGCTCCTCTGTTATTGGGGTTCAGTAACGTCAGCTGATCCCCAGCTGTGTGTGCGGCAATACCTCCAATCTGCTCCTCCTGCTGTCCCTGGGCTCTAACACCGCCAGTTGGTGCCTGGAAGTGCTGTGTGCACAGTCAACAGTCGCTCCTCTGTTATTGGGGTTCAGTAACGTCAGCTGATCCCCAGCTGTGTGTGCGGCAATACCTCCAATCTGCTCCTCCTGCTGTCCCTGGGCTCTAACACCGCCAGTTGGTGCCTGGAAGTGCTGTGTGCACAGTCAACAGTCGCTCCTCTGTTATTGGGGTTCAGTAACGTCAGCTGATCCCCAGCGGTGTGTGCGGCAATACCTCCAATCTGCTCCTCCTGCTGTCCCTGGGCTCTAACACCGCCAGTTGGTGCCTGGAAGTGCTGTGTGCACAGTCAACAGTCGCTCCTCTGTTATTGGGGTTCAGTAACGTCAGCTGATCCCCAGCTGTGTATCCGGCAACGTGTCATGCGACCGCCACGCTGGCACAACTAAAATGTAAGGGGACCTGTCCCCCCCCTAGGCGTTTGTTACTGAAAGAGCCACCATGTGCAGCACTAATACTGCACAAGGGAAAGGTCGCTCTTGAAATTATGCTCCTTGCAAACGCTGAACTACACACTCATGTAATGTGTCCCCTCACACCGTCCAACCGTCCCGGAGGTGGGACTTTCCTATGTAATGTGACGCAGCACAGCCGTCATTGCTACCCCCTTGGCACCGTGCGCTGCCTCCTTAGCGTTGTTTGATTCCGTCATGGACCCTGCACTGTTATGTTATCCCTTGGCCATGCACAGTTTGCGCTGCCCGTCCTCTGACATCATTTGTTGTCGTCCTGGCTGCGCCTGTGCGTCCACGCTGCCCGAAATCACACCTCGCAGTGTCGTCTAATGTGATCCCACAGTGGGCCTGGTATCCATGGCCATGCGCAGTGCATATACTAGCCTCTCACTCCCCTTCTTCACGCTTCTTCAGACTAGGCGGCGTCAGCTGATCCCTAATAGCATGCCACGGCCGTGACGCCGCACAGTCTGAAGAAGCAGGAAGGAGGTGAGTGAGAGGCGATGATATGCACTGCGCATGCCCATGGATCCCTGGCCCGCAGTGGGACTACATTAGATGACACTGCAAGGTTGGATCTCGGGCAGCTTGGACGCACAGGCACTGCCAGCCTGACACCTACATGATGTCAGAAGACGGGCACCGCTAACTGTGCATGGCCAAGGGATAACATTACAGCGCGGGCTCCGTGACAGAACCAAACAACGTTGAGGAGGTGGCGCCCGGCACCAAGGGGGTTGGAATGACGGCTGTGCTGTGTCACATTACAAAGGAAAGTCCCACTTCCGGGATGGTTTGACGGTGTGAGGGGACACATTATATGAGTGTGTACTTCAGCGTTTGCAAGGAGAATAATTTTCGGAGCCACCATTTTCCATGTGCAGTATTACTGCTGTACAAGATGGCTCTTTCAGCAACAAATGCCTGGGGGGGGGGGGTTAAAGGTTCCCTTTCAACTTGCTCCACTGCAGGCTTCGGCCTACACTCTGCTCCTCTTTGATTCCCTGGGTTTCAACACTGTCAGTTGCCACCTGGAAGTGTTGTCTACACAGAAAAAACACTAGGTGATGTGTCAGTGGGGTTCAGCACCGCCAGCTGTTCCCCTGCTGTGTAGTCGGCAACGTGTCCAGCACAAGCCACGCTGGCACAACAGAACAAAAGCTGCCACCAGTGCAGGCTTCGGCCTACACTCTGCTCCTCTCCTCCTCCTGCTGACCCTGGGCTCAAACACCGCTAGTTTTTGCCCGGAAGTGCTAGCTGCACAGAGAAAAACACCAGCCAATGTGTTAGTGGGGTTCAGCAACGCCAGCTGTTCCCCTGCTGTGTAGCCGGCAACGTGACCTGCAAACGCCACGCAGGCACATTAACTGAAATTAAAGGGAACCTGGCCCCACCCCCCCAGGTGTTTCTATGTATAACAGCCACCTAGTACAGCAGTACTGCTGCATTTGTACAAGGTGGCTGACTTTTTCTCCTTGCCCACGTGGAACTCAACACGTACAAAATGTGTCTCATTGAGACCATTCCACTGTCCCTGAGGTGTGACTTTCCTTTCTAATGATACGCAGCACCCCCCTTGGTAGCGTTTCCCGTCTTTTGTCATCATGGTTAGCTGGCTGCGCCTGTGCATCCGCCCTGCTAGAAACAACGCCCCTCGTTGTCATATTTATTTTGTCAGCGAGGGTGTGGTTTATGGGCACGAGCAGTGCATATGTTCGCCTGTCTTAACTCATCTCCTTCCGCCTTCTTCAGACTGTGCGGCCTCCTGGCCGTGGTAGGCGATAAGGGATCAGCTGAGGCCGCCCAGTCTGGAGCAGGTGTAAGGACATGTGTAAGTGGCAAACCTATTTACTGCACAAGGCCACGAATCCCAGCCACGCAGTGTGATTTTTTGAAAACACACTGTGGGTCTGGGATTCATGTCCATCGCTAACCGCAACGGCCGACATGAAATGAGGTCAGAAGACAGGAAACGCTCACAGCGCATGGCCAAGGGATCACAATAGCGCAGACTCCTGTACAGCAAATAACAACGCTCAGGAATCTGCGCCCAGTACCTAGGTGCAAATTTTGACACCTGTGCTGCGTCTCCTTAAAAAGACAAGTCACGCCTCCACAACTGTTTGACAGTATAATGGGCTAAATAGTGTACGTGTTTTAGTCAGCGTGTGCAAGGAGCAAAACAAATAGAGCAACCTTTTACTTGTGCAGCATTAATGCTGCACAAGGTGTGGCTCTTGTACCTTGCAACACCTGAGGGGGGTTAAAGGTAACCTTTGAAATTGGTTCAACTAGGCTTCGGCCTACACTCTGCTCCTCTCCTGCTGACCCTGGGCTCAAACACCGCTAGTTTTTGCCCGGAACTGCTAGCTGCACAGAGAAAAACACCAGTCAATGTGTTAGTGAGGTTCAGCACCGCCAGCTGTTCCCCTGCTGTGTAGTCGGCATCGTGTCCAGCACAAGCCACGCTGGCACAACTGACCAAAAGCTGCCACCAGTGCAGGCTTCGGCCTACACTCTGCTCCTCTCCTCCTCCTGCTGACCCTGGGCTCAAACACCGCCAGTTTCTGCCCGGAAGTGCTAGCTGCACAGAGAAAAACACCAGCCAATGTGTTAGTGGGGTTCAGCACCGCCAGCTGTTCCCCCGCTGTGTAGCCGGCATCGGGTCCAGCGCAAACCACGCTGGCACAACTGACCAAAAGCTGCCACCAGTGCAGGCTTCGGCCTACACATTGCTCCTCTCCTCCTCCTGCTGACCCTGGGCTCTAACACCGCCAGTTTTTGCCCGGACATGCGAGCTGCACAGAGAAAAACACCAGTCAATGTGTCAGTGGGGTTCAGCACCGCCAGCTGTTCCCCTGCTGTGTAGCTTGCAACGTGACCTGCAAACGCCACGCAGGCACATGAACTGAAATTGAAGGGAGCCTGCCCCCCACCCCCAGGTGTTTCTATGTAAAACAGCCACCTTGTACAGCAGTACTGCTGCATTTGTACAAGGTGGCTGACTTTTTCTCCTTGCCCACGTGGAACTCAACACGTACAAAATGTGTCTCATTGAGACCATTCCACTGTCCCTGAGGTGTGACTTTCCTTTCTAATGATACGCAGCACCACCCTTGTTAGCGCTGCCCGTCTTTTGACATCATTGGTTAGCTGGCTGCGCCTGTGCGTCTGCCCTGCTCGAAACAACGCCCCTCGGTGTCTTATTTTTTTGAACAGCGAGGGTGTGATTGATGGGCATGTGCAGTGCATATGTTTGCCTGTGTTCACTCATCTCCTTCCGCCTTCTTCAGACTGGGTGTCCTCATGGCCGCTGCAGGCGATAAGGGATCAGATGAGGCCGCCCAGTCTGAAGCAGGTGTAAGGACATGTGTGAGCGTCAAACATATTTACTGAACAAGGCCACGAATCCCAGCCACGCAGTGTGATTTTTTGAAAACACACTGTGGGTCTGGGATTCATGTCCATCGCTAACCGTAACGGCCGACATTAAATGAGGTCAGAAGACAGGAAGCGCTCACAGCGCATGGCCAAGGGATCCCAATAGCGCAGACTCCTGTACAGCAAATAACAACGCTCAGGAATCTGTGCACAGCAGCTAGGTGTAAATTTTGACACCTGTGCTGCATCTCCTTAAAAAGACTAGTAGTCACGCCTCCACTACTGTTTGACAGTATAATGGGCTAAATAGTGTACGTGTTTTATTCAGCGTGTGCAAGGAGCAAAATTAAATAGAGCAACCTTTGACTTGTGCATCATTAATGCTGTTCAAGGTGTGGCTCTTGTACCTTGCAACACCTGAGGGGGGGTTAAAGGTAACCTTTGAAATTGGTTCAACTAGGCTTCGGCCTACACTCTGCTCCTCTACTCCTCCTGCTGACCCTGGGCTCAAACACCGCTAGTTTCTGCCCGGAACTGCTAGCTGCACAGAGAAAAACACCAGTCAATGTGTTCGTGGGGTTCAGCACCGCCAGCTGTTCCCCTGCTGTGTAGTTGGCATCGTGTCCAGCACAAGCCACGCTGGCACAACCGACCAAAAGCTGCCACCAGTGCAGGCTTCGGCCTACACTCTGCTCCTCTCCTCCTCCTGCTGACCCCGGGCTCAAACACCGCCAGTTTCTGCCCGGACATGCTAGCTGCACAGAGAGAAACACCAGCCAATGTGTTAGTGGGGTTCAGCACCGCCAGCTGTTCCCCTGCTGTGTAGTCGGCATTGTGTCCAGCACAAGCCACGCTGGCACAACTGACCAAAAGCTGCCACCAGTGCAGGCTTCGGCCTACACTTTGCTCCTCTCCTCCTCCTGCTGACCCTGGGCTCAAACAACGCCAGTTTCTGCCCGGACATGCTAGCTGCACAGAGAAAAACACCAGCCAATGTGTTAGTGGGGTTCAGCACCGCCAGCTGTTCCCCTGCTGTGTAGCTGGCAACGTGTCCTGCAAACGCCATGCAGGCACATGAACTGAAATTGAAGGGAGCCTGCCCCCGAACCCCCCCAGGTGTTTCTATGTATAACAGCCACCTTGTACAGCAGTACTGCTGCATTTGTACAAGGTGGCTGACTTTTTCTCCTTGCACACGTGGAACTCAACAAGTACAAAATGTGTCTCATTACAGACCATTACAATGTCCCTGAGGTGTGACTTTCCTTTTTAATGACACGCAGCACCCCCATTGTTAGCGCTGCCCGTCTCCTGACATCATTGGTTGGCTGGCTGTGCCTGTGCGTCCCCCCTGCCCGACACAACGCCCCCCATTGTCTCATATATTTTGACTGCGAGGGTGTGATTGATGGGCACGAGCAGTGCATATGTTCCCCTGTCTTCACTCCCCTCCTTCCGCCTTCTTCTGACTGTGCGGCCTCATGGCCACGGCATGCGATAAGGGATCAGCTGAGGCCGCCCAGTCTGAAGCAGGTGTAAGGACATGTGTGAGCGGCGAACATATTTACTGCACAAGGCCACGAATCCCAGCACCGCAGTGTGACTTTAGGAAAAGCCACTGTGGGTCTGGGATTTATGGCCATCGTTAACCGCACTGGCCAACATGAAATGAGGTCATGAGACGGCCTGCACTAACAGGGTATTGCCAAGGGATAACACAAGAGCGCAGTTTCCTGTACTGCAAATAACAACGGTAAGGAATCTGCGCACAGCACCTAGGTGTAAATTTGTACACCTGTGCTGTGTCTCCTTAAAAAGACTAGTAGTCACGCCTCCACTACTGTTTGACAGTATAATGGGCTAAATAGTGTACGTGTTTAATTCAGCGTGTGCAAGGAGCAAAATTAAATAGAGCAACCTTTGACTTGTGCATCATTAATGCTGTTCAAGGTGTGGCTCTTGTACCTTGCAACACCTGAGGGGGGGGTTAAAGGTAACCTTTGAAATTGGTTCAACTAGGCTTCGGCCTACACTCTGCTCCTCTACTCCTCCTGCTGACCCTGGGCTCAAACACCGCTAGTTTTTGCCCGGAACTGCTAGCTGCACAGAGAAAAACACCAGTCAATGTGTTCGTGGGGTTCAGCAACGCCAGCTGTTCCCCTGCTGTGTAGTCGGCAACGTGTCCAGCACAAGCCACGCTGGCACAACAGAACAAAAGCTGCCACCAGTGCAGGCTTCGGCCTACACTTTGCTCCTCTCCTCCTCCTGCTGACCCTGGGCTCAAACAACGCCAGTTTCTGCCCGGACATGCTAGCTGCACAGAGAAAAACACCAGCCAATGTGTTAGTGGGGTTCAGCACCGCCAGCTGTTCCCCTGCTGTGTAGCTGGCAACGTGTCCTGCAAACGCCACACAGGCACATGAACTGAAATTGAAGGGAGCCTGCCCCCCATCCCCAGGTGTTTCTATGTATAACAGCCACCTTGTACAGCAGTACTGCTGCATTTGTACAAGGTGGCTGACTTTTTGTCCTTGCCCACGTGGAACTCAAAACGTACAAAATGTGTCTCATTGAGACCATTCCACTGTCCCTGAGGTGTGACTTTCCTTTCTAATGATACGCAGCACCCCCCTTGGTAGCGCTTCCCGTCTTCTGACATCATTGGTTGGCTTGTTGCGCCTGTGCGTCCGCCCTGCCTGAAACAATGCTCCTCGTTGTCTTATTTTGACTGCGAGGGTGTGATTGATGGGCACAAGCAGTGCATATCTTCACCTGTCTTAACTCATCTCCTTCCGCCTTCTTCAGACTGTGCAGCCTCATGGCCGCGGCATGCGAGAAGGGATCAGCAGAGGCCGCCCAGTCTGAAGCAGGTGTAAGGACGTGTGTGAGCGGCCAAAATATTTACTGCTCAAGGCCACGAATCACAGCACCGCAGTGTGACTTTATGAAAAGGCACTGTGGGTCTGGGATTTATGGCCATCGTTAACCGCACCGGCCAACATGAAATGAGGTCATAAGACGGGCAGCTCTAACAGGGCATTGCCAAGGGATAACACAAGAGCGCAGACTCCTGTACAGCAAATAACAACGCTCAGGAAGCTGCGCCAAGCACCAAGGCGTTATTTGGGACACCTGTGCTGTGTCTCCTTAAAAAGCCAAGTCACGCATCCACTACAGTTTGACTGTAGAATGGCCTAAATTGTGTACGTCTTTCATTCAGCGTGTGCAAGTAGACAAATTAATGGAGCAACCTTTCACTTGTGCAGCATTAATACTGCACAAGGTGTGTCTCTTGTACTTTGTAACACCTGAGGGGGGGTTAAAGGTTTCCTTTGAAATTGGTTCAAATAGGCTTCGGCCTACACTCTGCTCCTCTCCTCCTCCTCCTGCTTCAACACGGGCTCTAACATCGCTAGTTTTTGACCGCAAGTGCTAGCTGCACAGAGAAAAACACACGCCATTGTGTTAGTGGGGTTCAGCAATGCCAGCTGTTCCCCCACTGTGTAGCCGGCAAAGTGTCCTGCAAACGCAACGCAGACACAAAGCTGCCTCCAGTGCAGGCTTCGGCCTACACTCTGCTCCCCCTGCTTACCCTTAGCTCCAACACCGCTAGTTGGGGCTCTAGGAAGACAATCTTTAATAGGCAACGCATCTGGGTTCCAGCACCGCCAGCTGGTTCTCGGCAGTGTTCTTGTCACAGGTACTCCCTCGTGCCAAGCCTGGTTTCAGCACCGTCAGCTGTTTCCGGGTTGTGTCAAGCTTGCTGAGACGCCTATGCTTGCCCCGTCGTGGTGCGGTCGGGTTAGCCAACTCCAGGGTGCCTCCAGTTTAGGAGCTTCCTATGTGGGCTGCGTGAACTGGTAGTCAAGGCTGGTTCTGTAGTGCCAGTAGGCCCAGCTCCCCCTGTAGGACTGTTGGGGTTCGGTAACTGCGGCTGCCTCGCGGCCTAGCTGTTCTCTCCTCTCCTGTGGGCCTTGGGGTCCACCACCTGGTTCCAGCACCGTCAGCTGGTTCCAGGCCGAGCCTTTGGCTTAGGTGCCTCCTCCTGGGTATCCGAGTTCCGCCAACGTCAGGCGGTCCTTGGTAGTGCTTTTAAGCGCGGGCACCTACAGCTTAGTAACCGGGTTCCAGCACCGCCAGCTGGTCCTCGGTCGTGCCATTGGCTCTTGCACACTGGGGCAACGAATCTGGGTTCCAGCACCGCCAGCTGGTTCTCGGCAGTGTTCTTGTCACAGGTACTCCCTCGTGTCAAGCCTGGTTTCAGCACCGTCAGCTGTTTCCGGGTTGTGTCAAGCTCACTGAGACGCCTATGCTTGCCCCGTCGTGGTGCGGTCGGGTTAGCCAACTCCAGGGTGCCTCCAGTTTAGGAGCTTCCTATGTGGGCTGCGTGAACTGGTAGTCAAGGCTGGTTCTGTAGTGCCAGTAGGCCCAGCTCCCCCTGTAGGACTGTTGGGGTTCGGTAACTGCGGCTGCCTCGCGGCCTAGCTGTTCTCTCCTCTCCTGTGGGCCTTGGGGTCCACCACCTGGTTCCAGCACCGTCAGCTGGTTCCAGGCCGAGCCTTTGGCTTAGGTGCCTCCTCCTGGGTATCCGAGTTCCGCCAACGTCAGGCGGTCCTTGGTAGTGCTTTTAAGCGCGGGCACCTACAGCTTAGTAACCGGGTTCCAGCACCGCCAGCTGGTCCTCGGTCGTGCCATTGGCTCTTGCACACTGGGGCAACGCATCTGGGTTCCAGCACCGCCAGCTGGTTCTCGGCAGTGTTCTTGTCACAGGTACTCCCTCGTGCCAAGCCTGGTTTCATCACCGTCAGCTGTTTCCGGGTTGTGTCAAGCTCACTGAGACGCCTATGCTTGCCCCGCCGTGGTGCGGTCGGGTTAGCCAACTCCAGGGTGCCTCCAGTTTAGGAGCTTCCTATGTGGGCTGCGTGAACTGGTAGTCAAGGCTGGTTCTGTAGTGCCAGTAGGCCCAGCTCCCCCTGTAGGACTGTTGGGGTTCGGTAACTGCGGCTGCCTCGCGGCCTAGCTGTTCTCTCCTCTCCTGTGGGCCTTGGGGTCCACCACCTGGTTCCAGCACCGTCAGCTGGTTCCAGGCCGAGCCTTTGGCTTAGGTGCCTCCTCCTGGGTATCCGAGTTCCGCCAACGTCAGGCGGTCCTTGGTAGTGCTTTTAAGCGCGGGCACCTACAGCTTAGTAACCGGGTTCCAGCACCGCCAGCTGGTCCTCGGTCGTGCCATTGGCTCTTGCACACTGGGGCAACGCATCTGGGTTCCAGCACCGCCAGCTGGTTCTCGGCAGTGTTTTTGTCACAGGTACTCCCTCGTGCCAAACCTGGTTTCAGCACCGTCAGCTGTTTCCGGGGTGTGTCAAACTCGCTGAGACGCCTATGTTTGCCCCGTCGTGTTGCAGTCGGGTTAGCCAACTCCAGGGTGCCTCCAGTTTAGGAGCTTCCTATGTGGGCTGCGTGAACTGGTAGTCAAGGCTGGTTCTGTAGTGCCAGTAGGCCCAGCTCCCCCTGTAGGACTGTTGGGGTTCAGTAACTGCGGCTGCCTCGCGGCCTAGCTGTTCTCTCCTCTCCTGTGGGCCTTGGGGTCCACCACCTGGTTCCAGCACCGTCAGCTGGTTCCGGGCCGAGCCTTTGGCTTAGGTGCCTCCTCCTGGGTATCCGAGTTCCGCCAACGTCAGGCGGTCCTTGGTAGTGCTTTTAAGCGCGGGCACCTACAGCTTAGTAACCGGGTTCCAGCACCGTCAGCTGGTCCTCGGTCGTGCCATTGGCTCTTGCACACTGGGGCAACGCATCTGGGTTCCAGCACCGCCAGCTGGTTCTCGGCAGTGTTCTTGTCACAGGTACTCCCTCGTGCCAAACCTGGTTTCAGCACCGTCAGCTGTTTCCGGGGTGTGTCAAACTCGCTGAGACGCCTATGTTTGCCCCGTCGTGTTGCAGTCGGGTTAGCCAACTCCAGGGTGCCTCCAGTTTAGGAGCTTCCTATGTGGGCTGCATGAACTGGTAGTCAAGGCTGGTTCTGTAGTGCCAGTAGGCCCAGCTCCCCCTGTAGGACTGTTGGGGTTCGGTAACTGCGGCTGCCTCGCGGCCTAGCTGTTCTCTCCTCTCCTGTGGGCCTTGGGGTCCACCACCTGGTTCCAGCACCGTCAGCTGGTTCCGGGCCGAGCCTTTGGCTTAGGTGCCTCCTCCTGGGTATCCGAGTTCCGCCAACGTCAGGCGGTCCTTGGTAGTGCTTTTAAGCGCGGGCACCTACAGCTTAGTAACCGTGTTCCAGCACCGTCAGCTGGTCCTCGGTCGTGCCATTGGCTCTTGCACACTGGGGCAACGCATCTGGGTTCCAGCACCGCCAGCTGGTTCTCGGCAGTGTTCTTGACACAGGTACTCCCTCGTGCCAAGCCTGGTTTCAGCACCGCCAGCTGTTTCCGGGTTGTGTCAAGCTCACTGAGACGCCTATGCTTGCCCCGTCGTGGTGCGGTCGGGTTAGCCAACTCCAGGGTGCCTCCAGTTTAGGAGCTTCCTATGTGGGCTGCGTGAACTGGTAGTCAAGGCTGGTTCTGTAGTGCCAGTAGGCCCAGCTCCCCCTGTAGGACTGTTGGGGTCGGTAACTGCGGCTGCCTCGCGGCCTAGCTGTTCTCTCCTCTCCTGTGGACCTTCAGGTCCACCACCTTGTTCCAGCACCGTCAGCTGGTTCTCGGCAGTGTCTTTTGCTCTTGTACCTTCTGCTCCCCATCCTGGTTCCAGTACCGTCAGCTGGTTCCGGGCAGAGCCTTTGGCTTAGGTGCCTCCTTCTGGGTATCCAAGTTCCACCAACGTCAGGTGGTCCTTGGTAGTGCTTTCGGGCACGGGTACCTCCTGCTTAGTAACCGGGTTCCAGTAACGTCAGCTGGTCCTCGGTAGTTCCATTGGCTCTTGGACCTTCGGCTACCCATCCGGGTTCCAGTACCGTCAGCTGGTTCTCGGCAGTGTCTTTTTCTCTTGTACCTTCTGCTCCCCATCCTGGTTCCAGTACCGTCAGCTGGTTCCGGGCAGAGCCTTTGGCTTAGGTGCCTCCTTCTGGGTATCCGAGTTCCGCCAACGTCAGGCGGTCCTTGGTAGTGCTTTTTAGCACGGGTACCTCCTGCTTAGTAACCGGGTTCCAGTAACGTCAGCTGGTCCTCGGTAGTTCCATAGGCTCTTGAACCTTCGGGTAGCCATCCGAGTTCCAGTTCCATCAGCTGGTTCTTGGCATTTTCTCAGCCTTCTTGTACCTTCTGCTACATTTCCAAGTTGAAGACCCTAAAGTCGACGACCCGGAAGACCACCCCGATGACGACGACGACGACCCGGAAGACCACCCCGATGACGACGACGGCGGAGACGACGATGGCTGAGACGACGACGGCGGAGATGACGACACTGGAGACGACGACCCTGGAGACGACGACATGGAAGACCGAGAAGCAGAAGAACAAGAGGCTGCAGAACAAAGAGCAGAAGAACATTAAGCATAAGACTTAATATCAGAGCAAAAGATATTATCTAAATTATATGCAGAAGAAGACTAAGCAGTGTATGGGGGTGAGTCCGTTCCTCCTCGTGGTGCCCCTGGATAAAGCCTGATGCTGCAGGCCAAACTGAACGCGGACAAATGTAACTTTTGTGACTGGCAGAACGGAAGGTGTAATCTTCCAACTTTTATAGATAACAACTACGGGAATGCCTGTCACAAATGAGAATATGATGAAGAAGTAGAATAGGAAGAATAATAACAGTGGAATAAAAAGAATATGTAGAATAGGAAGAATAATAATAGTTGAATAAAATGAATATGAAGAATGTAATAAAAAAAAAAAATAGGTAGAAGATGAAGAAGAAGATGAATAAGGTGAAGAAGAAGTTGATGTCAAAGATGCTGATGATGATGAAGATGAAAGTGTGGGAAAAGTAAAAAAAAAAAAGAAAAAAAAAGAAGGGGAAGGGCGTGGAATAGTGAAACATCAATATCTGACAAAATAAAAAAAAAATTTACATACTCAATATCTTTTTCACTCCGAACGTCTTAAAAAAAAAAAAAAAAAATATTCTATTTGATTGGGCTAAACCTCATTGCCTTTAATGTCTCCGCCACCTCCCACAATACATCCTACATTATTCTTAGTTGTTTTCCTTCATGTAGAATGAACCTACAAGGCAAGAAAGGGTTTATTTTAATTCCGATATTTTGGTCCCATTGACTTGCATTGGGATCGGGTATCGGTATCGGCGATATCCGATATTTTTTGAATATCGGCCGATCCTATCCGATACCGATACTTTCCGATATCGGAAGGTATCGCTCAACACTAGTCACTAGTAATCACGGTGTTACCTGCATATTGACACTATTTACAGAATTTCTGTGTATAATGTCACTGTTGATCACTGAATTACCAGTACAATATATTCAGAGCTCCTGTGTATAACGTTACCAGTGATGCCTGTATCACCTGTACACTGACACTATATACAGAGCTCTTGTGTATAATGTTACTTTTGACCACTATATTATCCATACACTAACACTATAAACAGAGCTCCTGTGTATAATGTCATTGGTGTTCACTGTGGTATCTGTACACTGACACTATATACAAGCTCCTGTGTATGTCACTAGTGATCACTGTATTACCTGTATACTATATACAGATATTCTGTGTATAATGTCACTGTTGATCACTGTATTACCTGTACAATATATTCACAGCTCCTGTCTTTTACCAGTGATTCTTGTATTAACTGTACACTGACACTATGTGCAAAGATTTTGTGTATAATATCACTGGTGACCACTATATTATCTATACACTGACTCTATATACAGAGATTCTGTGTATAATGTCACTGACTCACTGTTGATCACTGTATTACCTGTGCACTGACACTGTATACAGAGCTCCTGTGTATAATGTCACTGATGCTCACTGTATTACGTGCACAATGACACTGTTTACAGAGATCCTGTGTGTAATGTCACTAGTGATCACTGTATTACCTGTACACTGACTCTATATACAGAGATTCTGTGTATAATGTCACTGGGGATAACTGTATTACCTGTATACTGACACTGTATACAGAGCTCCTGTGTATAATGTCACTGGTGATCACTGTATTACCTGTACACTGACACTATATACAGAGATCCTGTGTATAACAGCACTAAGTATTGTGTTTTTTTTTAATTAATGATCAGTATTGTAGTATTCGGTCATTATGTGGTGGTAATATGTGATCTGGTCATGAGGTGGCAGTATTTGTTCCATGTATGTGGTATTATTCGATCACCATACGATGATAATTAGTGATGAGCGAATTTGTTCATAAAACAATAGCCAAACATAAATTTGGCACCAATATGGCACATTCAGATTCGTGATCAGAAACACGAGCAAAATTTTATAAAGTCGGAAAAAATTGGTAACATTTGGTAAAAGTGCAGGAAAAAATGTTGCATGGATAGCTGTCCACAACTGTTGATCTGTATGACTGCAATCTCCAAAGCTTATTATTGTAAACACTGCCTGATTACAGTGAGCCCTGGCTGTGCAGAACGCAGGTGGGGGAGGGATTCTTTCTGCAGTGTTGGAACGTGTATTTTATTAAGGCAGAGGTTGCGGGCACAGGTAGAGGCCCTAGAGTAAGTGGAAGAAGCCGAAGCACCGCAGGAACTGTTACATACAGAGGCTTGCTCTGCAAGCCCTGGGGACTCCAAGACTTAGTGTCTAGTGACACCTTGGTGTCTACTGCTTTAGTTCTTAATCCCCTGGTGTGTACTACTTTAGTTCTCCAACCCAAGCTATTTAGCTATTTAATAGTTTTGTTCTCCAATCCCTGTTGTCTATCAGTCTAGTTCTCCATGTTCTAGTGTTAATTTGTTTAGTTCTGCAATCATAGCTGTTTTCTAGTTTACTTCACCAAACTCTGTTGTCTATTAGTTTAGTTATTCATCGTATCGCGTGTAGTGGTTTAGTTCTACCACTCTAGCTGTTCAGTAGTTTTGTTCTCCAACACCTGTTGTCTAGTAGTTTAGTTATCCATCTTATCGTGTGTAGTGGTTTATTTCTCCATCCCCAAGTGCCCTTTAAGCCTTGTGGATTGCAAGACTGGAGGAGCAGTCCCTTCCCCAACTGCCCCTACAGCCACCAGAGTCACCCAGTGCCCAGTAATCTAGATGTAACTCCCCTGTCCATGCTTGCTCATTCAGGTGTCATTGTTGAAATGTACCCTGGCCAACATAGAATTTTTCAGGGAATAGGTGATGCTGTCTGCGACTTATTGCTGTAGCAAAGGCACATCTTTCTTACAGAAGTAATGGTGACTAGGCAACTGGTACGAAGTACATCAGCTGTCAGTAAGGTGGAAAGGCTGCATTTCCATGGCCAACAGATTGGAGTGGCCATGCATTAATAACAGAGATCACAGGCCATGAGTCATACAGAAACAAGCACTGTGATCTTTGTAGTGCATACCTCTCAGCTGGCCCCTACTGTCCAGACAATGACATGATTGGGCAACAAATCGTCCGAGGAGGCTGCAGGCTGTTCACAATAATTAGTTCTCAAAAAAGTAATAATGAGCTTACGGCTTATCCACGTTCAGATTACAACTCATCTAAAATGCGTATGCAGCGCCCAAGAGTCCTGGTCGTTGCAGTAATGTCGCTCTGCCGCTAAGGGGAGTGATGTTATGTCTGATTGCACTAAAGGAGTTCACCTGACCAGGTATCACAGCACACATTACACTTCACACTCCGGCCACTAGAGGGAGCAAAAGGCACTATGTATTAGGCCACTCCTCACACTGGTAAAACTAGAGGTCGGATAGGAAGTTAGATCAGAACGCAGCCTGGGAGAGCTCCAGGGAGGACCTGTCAGGGGTGGGTTCCTGACAGGGGCCTAGCTGTTGTGAATTCCGCTCTTGGGCTCCCTCCGGTGGTTGTAAGTGGCACTTTTGTGAGTTCTGCTCTTGAGCTCCCTCCGGTGGTTTTAAGTGGTATGGCTGCTCCTTGGATTTAGCAGTCTGCAGCTGCTTCCACTGATTGTCTTTCTGCTCGGCTATTTATGCCTGGCTCTTCCCTTCAGCCAGTGCCACTTGTCTATGGTTCCTGGTTGGATTCACATTTCTCTTGGATTTCCCTGATATCCTGACCAGTTCAGCAAAGTTAAGTCCTTGCTTGCCCTTTTCTGTCCACAGGTTGTGGACTTATTCGTTCTGTGCTTTCTATGTTTTGTCCAGCTTGTCAGTATGGATTAATTCAGTTAAGCTGGAAGCTCTGGGAAGCAGATTCTCCCTCCACACCTTTAGTCAGGTGTGGAGATTTTTGTAAACCCTGTGTGGATTTTTGTAGTTTTTAATTCTGACCGCACAGTATTCTATCCTGTCCTATCTATCTAGCTAGACTGGCCTCCTGTGCTACATCCTGGTTTCATTCTGTGTATGTCTTTTCCCTCTCCACTCACAGTCATTACTTGTGGGGGGCTATCTATCCTTTGGGGATTTTCTCTGAGGCAAGATAGTTTTCCTGTTTCTATCTTTAGGGGTAGTTAGTTCTCAGGCTGTGACGAGGTGCCTAGGGAGTGACAGGAGCATCCCACGGCTACTTCTAGTGTTGTGTTGAGCTTAGGGACTGCGGTCAGTACAGGTACCACCTCCTTCAGAGCTCGTCCCATGTTGCTCCTAAACCACCAGTTCATAACACCTAGCAGAACGACTAGAAAGCAACGGAACTGCGCCTGCACTACCTTGCGGCGGTATCCTAAGAAAGGACACGAAGAGAAGGATATTGTGGAAAGTGAGAAACGAGATCAAGCACAGAGGAGAGCCAGTAGGAGTCATGCCTCAAGAACGGCAACTTCCTACTGAGGCGTGTAGCCGGTGACCGGAACACCGAGGAAGTAACTGACTATGCCTTACTTCAAATACCGCAGGACAGTTAATTATAGGTTGGCTGTCTACCATACATCACCTAAGCAGACATAGGGGGGCAAGCGTGGAGAGTGGCGTCTCTAGGGTCCCAGAATAGCTCCGAGCCTTCCCGTCAAACGGGTGCGTCCTATCCAGATAAACTTGGGGGACGGAGAGAGAGAGAGAAAGAGAAAGAACGAGAGCAGAAGTTGTGAGGACTATCCTGAATGCTCAGCAGGGAAGAACTACAACACACAGGCGCTAGTGGTAGGCACTGATTTCCACCTGCAAAGGAAACTCTGGTTGTGCCTTTGGACCGGCCAGTCTCAGACAGCCCTGTTAACAGTGCTCTGGATTGAGGATCCCAAAGTCTTCAGTAAAAGGTAAAGAGACTTCAATCCTGTGTCCTCGTTATTAACTGCGCCTCACACCATCGTCACCTACACTACTGGGAAGCCCTGGGGACACACTTCACCTGTGGGAAGGTGTACCATCTAGCTGCCATTCCATCACCCCAGCGGACCCCTAAGCAGCATCGGTCACCCTGACCAAATACCACAGGTGGCGTCACGAACCCTTGACAAACTACCATCACCCCTTTTATTGGACGCCCCTTAGCAGGGTCACGGACCGGTCCAGCCACTGTGACATCCCCAGCACCGAGACAGAGAACCAGTACCGAGTAACCTGTGGCCCTGTGTCTGGGGGCGCTCCACGTATATCCCGCCGTGCGATCACTGCTAACTGCATGATAACCCTACACTCCTCGCTGCCAACAATCCTGTTTTTATCCCAATACATAAATACAGGCCAATTGGACATCACTCTTCTTTTGAGGTTAACACCATCAGGTTGTTCCATCCCCTCTCCTTCAGAGTAGCAGTCATATATCGGTCCACAGGCTCACCCATCCACTTCCTTGACCACTTTTAAGCATTGTGGCAACACTTCATGTCCCCAGAATTGAAAACCCTCATCCTGGGAGACTTCAACAGCTCCACCTCCGCAACTGTATCCCAGCTTCTATCTCTTGCCAATTGTCGTGGCCTCTCACAACTTTCAAACTCGGAGACACACAAAGACTGTAACACCCCTGATATGGAATTTGTCCTGCTCAGTTCAATCACCTACCTAGATGACTCACCTCTTACCCTTTGTCCCCCATGATATTAGATGTATAACCACTAGAGTTAAGCGACCTTGACCTTTTTAGAGTCGAGCCGAGTTTCGCGAAACCCGACTATCTCAAAAGTCGGTTCGAGTGAAATCGGCCGATTATGACGTAAAGTCGGGATCGACCGAAACACGAAACCCAATGCAAGTCAATGGGGCAGCATAGTCGGCAGTGAGTGGGGGCCAGGAAAACACCTAGAGTGCCCATTTTAATGTCAAAACCATCCATTCTTCTTAATGAAGCTTGTCAAGCGTAATTTACCTTATAATAATTGGAAGGCATTTGAAATTGGGGGTCATTTGGCTAAAGTTGTGGTGGGTAGGGCTGGTTCAAGTAATTAGTGGGCCCAGGAAATCTGGACCACGTCACGGCAGTGGAGCAGGGAGAGGTAAGTATTTCAACTTTGCAAGTGCTGTGAACCTGAGCAAGCAGGGGGGGCCCACTCGTTGGCATTGGCACTGGCACAGGGCCCCTCAAAGTACAGCGGTGTGTTTGCACGGCGGGGGCGCCTCCCACCGGCAGCAACACTTTTGCGTACTATGAGAGGCCCTGTGCCAGTGACGTCGCCAACTAGTAATCCTCCCCCTACCTGATGAAGGAACCTGCACTTTCATCTGCACCTTCCTCTTTGTCCCCGTGTAAGGTATTGAAAGATAGGAGACAAAAAAAGCGCAAATAGGGTCTTATCCCCAGGATTGTTCTTAATCAATTGTGAGAGAACTGCTCACCTGGTAGTACACAGTACAAGCGTGTGGTTGTCAGCTGCTGCAGATCCACAGGTCGGCGTTGCGACCTCTCAGAACCGTTATAATAAATGAAATGTGGATTACATCCGCGCTGCTATCTTTGTGTGGAAACTTCCTGAAGGAGAAGCCTTTGAGCTTCGAAACGCGTTGAATAAACCACCCGAACACCCTAACAGTATATCTGGATCTATTATTTGTCGCAGCAGCGCGGATGTAATCCACATTTCATTTATTATAACGGTCCCCGTGTAAGGTGGTATGGTATGCGGGAAGAGCAACCTGACTTTCAGCAGGATCACAATGTTGTTGTGTAGCGTGCATGGGGAATGTTGCGTTATGGGTCAATGTACCAGCAGACTAATCTATCACTGGCTGGGCAATGGGCAGGATGAGGAGGAAACACAGATATACTGTAGGCCCAAAGAATAAAGTTGGCTAAATGCAGTTCAAAATTGGTAACACAGGAATAACCAGGGGGCATTGCAGTGGAGGACAACTGGAATGAGAGGCTGACACAGAGAGTAGGCCCAAATCAGTAAGTAGTCGAAATGCAGTTCAAAATTGGCAACCGTAGTAAACAGGCGGCACAGCTTTGTTCAGTGGAGGAGAACAGCAAGGAGTGGCAGACACCGATAGTAGGCCCCAACCCAACTAGTAGGCCCCAACCCAACTAGTAGGCCAAATGCAGTCTAACATTAACAACTACTTAACGAGCGCCTGAAAACGGAATTTCAGGACAGGAAACCAGGAGAACAGCAAGGAGCGGCAGACACTGTTAGTAGGCCCCAAACCAACTAGTACGCCAAATGCAGTTGTTCCATTTAACCACAATTTAACGAGAGCCTGAAGATAGAAGCTCAGGAAAGGCAACCTGGAGAACACCTTGGAGTGGAACACACCATCTCTCTCCACCCCATACCCATTTTGTAGGCCTAATGCAGTGTAGTTTTCTACAACTACTAAACGAGAGTCGGAAGACCGAAGCAATGGCAAGGAAACCTGGGGAACACCTTGAAGTGTAACACACCATCTCTCTCCACCCGATACCCATTTTGTAGGCCTAATGCAGTGTAGTTTTCTACAACTACTAAACGAGAGTCTGAAGACCGAAGCAATGGCAAGGAAACCTGGGGAACACCTTGGAGTGTAACACACCATCTCTCTCCACCCGATACCCATTTTGTAGGCCTAATGCAGTGTAGTTTTCTACAACTACTAAACGAGAGTCGGAAGACCGAAGCAATGGCAAGGAAACCTGGGGAACACCTTGGAGTGTAACACACCATCTCTCTCCACCCGATACCCATTTTGTAGGCCTAATGCAGTGTAGTTTTCTACAACTACTAAACGAGAGTCTGAAGACCGAAGCAATGGCAAGGAAACCTGGGGAACACCTTGGAGTGTAACACACCATCTCTCTCCACCCGATACCCATTTTGTAGGCCTAATGCAGTGCAGTTTTCTACAACTACTAAACGAGAGTCGGAAGACCGAAGCAATGGCAAGGAAACCTGGGGAACACCTTGGAGTGTAACACACCATCTCTCTCCACCCGATACCCATTTTGTAGGCCTAATGCAGTGTAGTTTTCTACAACTACTAAACGAGAGTCGGAAGACCGAAGCAATGGCAAGGAAACCTGGGGAACACCTTGGAGTGTAACACACCATCTCTCTCCACCAGATACCCATTTTGTAGGCCTAATGCAGTGTAGTTTTCTACAACTACTAAACGAGAGTCTGAAGACCGAAGCAATGGCAAGGAAACCTGGGGAACACCTTGGAGTGTAACACACCATCTCTCTCCACCCGATACCCATTTTGTAGGCCTAATGCAGTGTAGTTTTCTACAACTACTAAACGAGAGTCGGAAGACCGAAGCAATGGCAAGGAAACCTGGGGAACACCTTGGAATGTAACACACCATCTCTCTCCACCCGATACCCATTTTGTAGGCCTAATGCAGTGTAGTTTTCTACAACTACTAAACGAGAGTCGGAAGACCGAAGCAATGGCAAGGAAACCTGGGGAACACCTTGGAGTGTAACACACCATCTCTCTCCACCCCATACCCAATTTGTAGGCCTAATGCAGCCTACTTTCCGACAACTACTAAACGAGAGCATGAAGATCGAAGCTCAGGAAAGGCAACCTGGGGAACACCTTGGAGTGTAACACACCCTCTCTCTACACCACGGAAGGGCTGATTCTTAGGAAGGAAGGCTGTCGGAAAGAAGCAGGGCGCGTCCGAGGGTGATTATATTCTTATTAGGTATATACTCACCCTCGGACGCGCCCTGCTTCTTTATTTGTAATGAATGTTTATTTGCAATGTGGTTTTGACTTACTCTATTTTTTTGGTAAATAATGATTTTATTATTTTCATTGTTTTGCATCTTCTTGGCAATAATATAAAGAAGACGCGACAGGACAACACTCGGTGGATGCCATATCTGTGTTTTAAATTGAAAAATACTTTCAGTTAACTACTTGCAGGAGAAAGTTATTGTAGCTGGTGGCCATTTTTAGTACTGTACCAGATTTTTGTTGTATGTGTTTGTTTTTAATGTTAAAATGTCTGCATTTGATATCTCTCCAGTATTTTCTTTTTTAAAGGCAAAATACTTATTTTTATATTTTCTGATGTTGGTTCAAGGGGTACACGGGCAGCAGTAGACAGGTCAGTGGAGGCCTAGTGGAAGGAGGGACCGCAGACAGGCTTCGAAGCCCTAACATAATAAATTGGGCTGGCTGTAGGCAATTTAAAATTGGTTCCAGGGGAACCCGGGCAGCAGTAGACAGGTCAGTGGAGGCCTAGTGGAAGGAGGGACCGCAGACAGGCTTCGAAGCCCTAACATAATAAATTGGGCTGACTGTAGGCAATTTAAAATTGGTTCCAGGGGAACACGGGCGGCAGTAGACAGGTCAGTGGAGGCCTAGTGGAAGGAGGGACCGCAGACAGGCTTCGAAGCCCTAACATAATACATTGGGATGGCTGTAGGCAATTTAAAATTGGTTCCAGGGGAACACGGGCAGCAGTAGACAGGTCAGTGGAGGCCTAGTGGAAGGAGGGACCGCAGACAGGCTTCGAAGCCCTAACATAATAAATTGGGCTGGCTGTAGGCAATTTAAAATTGGTTCCAGGGGAACCCGGGCAGCAGTAGACAGGTCAGTGGAGGCCTAGTGGAAGGAGGGACCGCAGACAGGCTTCGAAGCCCTAACATAATAAATTGGGCTGACTGTAGGCAATTTAAAATTGGTTCCAGGGGAACACGGGCGGCAGTAGACAGGTCAGTGGAGGCCTAGTGGAAGGAGGGACCGCAGACAGGCTTCGAAGCCCTAACATAATAAATTGGGCTGGCTGTAGGCAATTTAAAATTGGTTCCAGGGGAACACGGGCAGCAGTAGACAGGTCAGTGGAGGCCTAGTGGAAGGAGGGACCGCAGACAGGCTTCGAAGCCCTAACATAATAAATTGGGCTGGCTGTAGGCAATTTAAAATTGGTTCCAGGGGAACACGGGCAGCAGTAGACAGGTCAGTGGAGGCCTAGTGGAAGGAGGGACCGCAGACAGGCTTCGAAGCCCTAACATAATAAATTGGGCTGGCTGTAGGCAATTTAAAATTGGTTCCAGGGGAACACGGGCGGCAGTAGCGAGGTCAGTGTAGTAGTAGTGGAAAGAACGGGCCGCATACAGGCTTCGAAGGCCTAACAAAACAAAAATTGGGCTGTAGGCAATTTAAAATTGGTTCCAGGGGAACACGGGCGGCAGTAGACAGGTCAGTGGAGGCCTAGTGGAAGGAGGGACCGCAGACAGGCTTCGAAGCCCTAACATAATAAATTGGGCTGGCTGTAGGCAATTTAAAATTGGTTCCAGGGGAACACGGGCAGCAGTAGACAGGTCAGTGGAGGCCTAGTGGAAGGAGGGACCGCAGACAGGCTTCGAAGCCCTAACATAATAAATTGGGCTGGCTGTAGGCAATTTAAAATTGGTTCCAGGGGAACCCGGGCAGCAGTAGACAGGTCAGTGGAGGCCTAGTGGAAGGAGGGACCGCAGACAGGCTTCGAAGCCCTAACATAATAAATTGGGCTGACTGTAGGCAATTTAAAATTGGTTCCAGGGGAACACGGGCGGCAGTAGACAGGTCAGTGGAGGCCTAGTGGAAGGAGGGACCGCAGACAGGCTTCGATGCCCTAACATAATAAATTGGGCTGGCTGTAGGCAATTTAAAATTGGTTCCAGGGGAACACGGGCAGCAGTAGACAGGTCAGTGGAGGCCTAGTGGAAGGAGGGACCGCAGACAGGCTTCGAAGCCCTAACATAATAAATTGGGCTGGCTGTAGGCAATTTAAAATTGGTTCCAGGGGAACACGGGCAGCAGTAGACAGGTCAGTGGAGGCCTAGTGGAAGGAGGGACCGCAGACAGGCTTCGAAGCCCTAACATAATAAATTGGGCTGGCTGTAGGCAATTTAAAATTGGTTCCAGGGGAACACGGGCAGCAGTAGACAGGTCAGTGGAGGCCTAGTGGAAGGAGTGACCGCAGACAGGCTTCGAAGGCCTAACATAAGAAAAATGTCAATACAATGGTATTGACAGTGCCAGGCATTGAAGGATGTCAGCGCGTAGACTAAACATTGGTGGAGCTGTGAGAGAAAATTTTGCAAGTGGTAGAGCACTGTTTGACCTGGGGGGGGGACTGTCTTGTGGCCGGCGGTACAGGCCCAGGGCCCCTCATATTACAACGGTGTGTCTGACGTTGGGTGCGCACCACCACCGCCAGACACTTTATTGTACTATGAGGGACCTAGTGGCAGTGCCGTCGACCAAAAGCGGGCACACCCACCTCTTCAGACAAACAGTACTCTCACGGGTGCTGGCGCCAAGTGGCGATACCACGGCCCCGTGTGGGGACTTTGGCCATTTAGAGAGGTGTTAACATGTCGGATGCTGGACAATCAGGTGCTGCAAATTACGAGATTGGAAAAGTCGTTCAGAATAGTCCACAGGCAAGACCTTTACATAGGAAAGCTAGGTGTCAGCCGGGCAAAGTGGGGCAAAAGATTTCGAAATCCAGTTGTGGTTCATTTTAATGAAGGTTAGATCATCTACATTTTGGGTAGCCAGACGAGTCCTTTTTTCTGTTAGTATTGAACCTGCAGCACTGAATACTCTTTCTGATAGGACACTAGCTGCCGGGCAAGCAAGCTCCTGCAATGCATATTCTGCCAATTCTGGCCAGGTGTCTAATTTTGATGCCCAGTAATCAAATGGGAATGACAGTTGAGGGAGAACGTCGATAAGGGATGAAAAATAGTTAGTAACCATACTGGACAAATGTTGTCTCCTGTCACTTTGAATTGATGCTGCAGTACCTGTCCTGTCTGCGGTCATAGCAAAATCACTCCACAACCTGGTCAGAAAACCCCTCTGGCCAACGCCACTTCTGATTTCTGCCCCTCTAACACCTCTGGTCTGCTGGCCCCTGCAGCTCGTGTTAGAACGATCACGGGCGCTGTGTGCAGGGAATGCCAGAAGCAAACGGTCAATAAGAGTTGATTGTTTGGTTGCTAATATTAGTTCCAAGTTCTCATGTGGCATTATATTTTGCAATTTGCCTTTATAGCGAGGATCAAGGAGGCAGGCCAACCAGTAATCGTCATCGTTCATCATTTTTGTTATGCGTGTGTCCCTTTTGAGGATACGTAAGGCATAATCCGCCATGTGGCCCAAAGTTCCAGTTCTCAAATCTGTGGTTGTGCTTGGTTGAGGGGCAGTTTCAGGCAAATCCACGTCACTTGTGTCCCTCCAAAAACCAGAACCCGGCCTTGCCGCGCCAACAATTTCCACTGGCCCCGGAAAAGCTTCCTCATTAAAAATATAATCATCCCCATCATCCTCCTCGTCCTCCTCCTCCTGTTCGCCCGCTACCTCGTCCTGTACACTGCCCTGGCCAGACAATGGCTGACTGTCATCAAGGCTTTCCTCTTCCTCAGCTGCAGACGCCTGATCCTTTATGTGCGTCAAACTTTGCATCAGCAGACGCATTAGGGGGATGCTCATGCTTATTATGGCGTTGTCTGCACTAACCAGCCGTGTGCATTCCTCAAAACACTGAAGGACTTGACACATGTCTTGAATCTTCGACCACTGCACACCTGACAACTCCATGTCTGCCATCCTACTGCCTGCCCGTGTATGTGTATCCTCCCACAAAAACATAACAGCCCGCCTCTGTTCACACAATCTCTGAAGCATGTGCAGTGTTGAGTTCCACCTTGTTGCAACGTCTATGATTAGGCGATGCTGGGGAAGGTTCAAAGAACGCTGATAGGTCTGCATACGGCTGGAGTGTACGGGCGAACGGCGGATATGTGAGCAAAGTCCACGCACTTTAAGGAGCAGGTCGGATAACCCCGGATAACTTTTCAGGAAGCACTGCACCACCAGGTTTAAGGTGTGAGCCAGGCAAGGAATGTGTTTCAGTTGGGAAAGGGAGATGGCAGCCATGAAATTCCTTCCGTTATCACTCACTACCTTGCCTGCCTCAAGATCTACAGTGCCCAGCCACGACTGCGTTTCTTTCTGCAAGAACTCGGACAGAACTTCAGCGGTGTGTCTGTTGTCGCCCAAACACTTCATAGCCAATACAGCCTGCTGACGTTTGCCAGTAGCTGCCCCATAATGGGAGACCTGGTGTGCAACAGTGGCAGCTGCGGATAGAGTGGTTGTGCGACTGCGGTCTGTGGACGAGGTCTCGCTTCTGCAGGAGGACGAGGAGGAGGGGGTGCGAACGGCTACAGCCAACTGTTTCCTAGACCGTGGGCTAGGCAGAACTGTCCCAAACTTGCTGTCCCCTGTGGACCCTGCATCCACCACATTTACCCAGTGTGCCGTGATGGACACGTAACGTCCCTGGCCATGCCTACTGGTCCATGCATCTGTTGTCAGGTGCACCTTTGTGCTCACAGATTGCCTGAGTGCATGGACGATGCGATCTTTAACATGCTGGTGGAGGGCTGGGATGGCTTTTCTGGAAAAAAAGTGTCGACTGGGTAGCTCGTAGCGTGGTACAGCGTAGTCCATCAGGGCTTTGAAAGCTTCGCTTTCAACTAACCGGTAGGGCATCATCTCTAACGAGATTAGTCTAGCTATGTGGGCGTTCAAACCCTGTGTACGCGGATGCGAGGCGAAGTACTTCCTTTTTCTAACCATAGTCTCATGTAGGGTGAGCTGGACTGGAGAGCTGGAGATCGTGGAACTAGCGGGGGTGCCGGTGGACATGGCAGACTGAGAGACGGTGGGAGATGGTATTGTTGCCGCCGGTGCCCTAGATGCAGTGTTTCCTACTACGAAACTGGTGATTCCCTGACCCTGACTGCTTTGGCCTGGCAAAGAAACCTGCACAGATACTGCAGGTGGTGCAGAAAATGGTGGCCCTACACTGCCGGAAGGGATGTTGCGTTGATGACTAGCTTCATTGGCCGAGGGTGCTACAACCTTAAGGGACGTTTGGTAGTTAGTCCAAGCTTGCAAATGCATGGTGGTTAAATGTCTATGCATGCAACTTGTATTGAGACTTTTCAGATTCTGCCCTCTGCTTAAGGTAGTTGAACATTTTTGACAGATGACTTTGCGCTGATCAATTGGATGTTGTTTAAAAAAATGCCAGACTGCACTCTTTCTAGCATCGGATACCTTTTCAGGCATTGCAGACTGAGCTTTAACCGGATGGCCACGCTGTCCTCCAACAGGTTTTGACTTTGCCACGCGTTTTGGGCAAGATACGGGCCCGGCAGATGGAACCTGTTGCGATGTTGATGCCTGCTGCGGCCCCTCCTCCTCCGCTTCAGAATTGCTGCCGCCTGCACCCTGTTCCCCCAATGGCTGCCAATCGGGGTCAAGAACTGGGTCATCTATTACCTCTTCTTGTAGCTCGTGTGCAACTTCGTCTGTGTCACCGTGTCGGTCGGTGGTATAGCGTTCGTGATGGGGCAACATAGTCTCATCAGGGTCTGATTCTTGATCAGCACCCTGCGAGGGCAATGTTGTGGTCTGAGTCAAAGGACCAGCATAGTAGTCTGGCTGTGGCTGTGCATCAGTGCACTCCATGTCAGATTCAACTTGTAATGGGCATGGACTGTTAACTGCTTCACTTTCTAAGCCAGGGACGGTATGTGTAAAGAGCTCCATGGAGTAACCCGTTGTGTCGCCTGCTGCATTCTTCTCTGTTGTTGTTTTTGCTGAAGAGGACAAGGAAGCGACTTGTCCCTGACCGTGAACATCCACTAACGACGCGCTGCTTTTACTTTTACCAGTTTCACGAGAGGAGGCAAAAGAGCTAGAGGCTGAGTCAGCAAGATAAGCCAAAACTTGCTCTTGCTGCTCCGGCTTCAAAAGCGGTTTTCTTACTCCCAGAAAAGGGAGCGTTCGAGGCCTTGTGTAGCCAGACGACGAACCTGGCTCCACAGCTCCAGACTTAGGTGCAATATTTTTTTTCCCACGACCACCTGATGCTCCACCACTACCACAACCCTCATTACCAGCTGACAATGAACGCCCCCGGCCACGACCTCTTCCACCAGACTTCCTCATTGTTTTAAAAACGTTACCAAACTAACGGTATTTGTTGCTGTCACACAACTTACACGGTGAGCTATAACTTCAGTATGATTTAGCTACCCCTTTACAGGTGGGTGAGACCACAACGAAAATCAGGCACAATGTTACACACTCTGTTGTTGGTGGCAACAAATGAGAGAGATGCCACACACGCAGGACTGTCACTGATGCGCAAATGTAAATATTAATCTCCCACTGATTTGTTTGTTTTTTTTAAAAGGGAGACTTTAGAAAAAAAAAATAATAAAAAAAAATGATTTTTTAAGGAAGAATTTATAAACCAAATAAAATGAAATGATTGTTTCAGGGAGAATTTAGAAAACAAAAAAAAAATAGGCTTTCTATGGCCCACTGAGTGAGAGAGGACGCACACAGGAGTCAGGAGTGGCACACAAGCCCAGAGGCCAATATTTATCTCCCACTGATTGATTTAGTGATTTTTTCAGGTAGATTTTGGAACCCAAATCAAGCAAAAAAATTAATAGGCTTTCTATGGCCCACAATTGGAGAGAGAGAGAGATGGCACACCCAGGAGTCAAGACTGGCACACAAGCAGAAAGGGCAATATTAATCTCCCACTGATTTGATTTTTTTTTTTTTCAGGGAGACTTTAGAAAAAAAAAATACAAAAAAAATGATTTTTTTCAGGAATAATTTAGAAACCAAATAAAATAAAATGATTTTTTCAGGGAGAATTTAGAAAACAAATAAAACAAAAAATAGGCTTTCTAGGGCCCACTGAGTGAGAGATGACGCACACAGGAGTCAGGAGTGGCACACAAGCCCAGAGGCCAATATTTATCTCCCACTGACTGATTTATTGATTTTTTCAGGTAGAATTTAGAACCCAAATCAACCCAAAAAATAAATAGGCTTTCTATGGCCCACTATTTGTGAGAGAGATGGCACGCTCAGGACTGGCACACAAGCCCAGAGGCCAATATTAATCTCCCACTTTTTTTTTTTTTGTCCAGGGAAAATTTATAAACCCAATAAAAAAAATAATAAATAGGCTTTCTATGGCCCACTATCTGAGAGAGAGAGATGGCACGCTTAGGACTGGCACACAAGCCCAAAGGCCAATATTAATCTCCCACTGATTGATTTATTGATTTTTTCAGGTAGAATTTAGAACCCAAATTAACCAAAAAAATAAATAGGCTTTCTATGGCCCACTATTTGTGAGAGAGATGGCACGCTCAGGACTGGCACACAAGCCCAGAGGCCAATATTAATCTCACACTTTTTTTTTTTTTCCAGGGAAAATTTATAAACCCAATAAAAAAAATAATAAATAGGCTTTCTATGGCCCACTATCTGAGAGAGAGAGATGGCACGCTTAGGACTGGCACACAAGCTCAAAGGCCAATATTAATCTCCCACTGATTGATTTATTGATTTTTTCAGGTAGAATTTAGAACCCAAATCAAGCAAAAAAATTAATAGGCTTTCTATGGCCCACTGAGTGAGAGATGGCACACACAGGAGTCAGGAGTGGCACACAAGCCCTGAGGCCAATATTTTTCTCCCACTGATTGATGTTGTGATTTTTTCAGGTAGATTTTGGAACCCAAATCAAGCAAAAAAATAAATAGGCTTTCTATGGCCCACTGAGTGAGAGATGGCACACACAGGAGTAAGGAGTGGCACACAAGCCCTGAGGCCAATATTTTTCTCCCACTGATTGATGTAGTGATTTTTTTCAGGTAGATTTTAGAACCCAAATCAAGCAAAAAAATAAATAGGCTTTCTATGGCCCACTGAGTGAGAGATGACACAGACAGAGATGGCACTCTAGCAGAAATGTCAATCTTAATCTCCCACAAAAAAAAAAAAAAAAAGGAACTGTCCTTCAATTACTATCTCCCTGCAGTAATCTCAGCCAGGTATGGCAGGCAGCAATAAGGAGTGGACTGATGCACAAATTAAATAAAAATTGTGGACAAACAAACAAGATAGCTGTGCAGAAAGGAAGGAACAAGAGGATTTGTGCTTTGAAAAAAGCAGTTGGTTTGCACAGCGGCGTACACACAGCAATGCAGCTATCAGGGAGCCTTCTAGGGCAGCCCAATGAGCTACAGCGCTGAGGAAAAAAAAAAAATGTAGCTTCCACTGTCCCTGCACACCGAAGGTGGTGTTGGGCTGTGGAAATCGCTACAGCACAAGCGGTTTGGTGGTTAATGGACCCTGCCTAACGCTATCCTTGCTTCTGACGAAGCGGCAGCAACCTCTCCCTAAGCTCAGATCAGCAGCAGTAACATGGCGGTCGGCGGGAACGCCCCTTTATAGCCCCTGTGACACCGCGGACAGCAAGCCAATCACTGCAATGCCCTTCTCTAAGATGGTGGGGACCAGGACCTATGCCATCATGCTGCCCACACTCTGCGTTTACCTTCATTGGCTGAGAAATGGCACTTTTCGCGTCATTGAAACGCGACTTTGGCGCGAAAGTCGCGTACCGCATGGCCGACCCCGCACAGGGGTCGGATCGGGTTTCATGAAACCCGACTTTGCCAAAAGTCGGCGACTTTTGAAAATGAACGACCCGTTTCGCTCAACCCTAATAACCACAACTTAGACATTTTAGGTGCTCTATAAAACACATCTGTTTAGGGCTGCCTATCAAGTTCCCTAATTAAAGTCCTTTTTATATATATATCTTATTCTCTACTTCTCTGAACATAATTTGCCATCAAACTCAACTGTACCCAAAAGATTCATGCAGCCTTTATCTACCCCATGATATCCAAGATATCCAACTGCAGAACCGCGAATGCTGCTGTCCATTGCCAAAGTTGGGCCTCAGAATGAATTGATTGTCGTGGTTGCATAACTCTGTGTCTACATAACCTCCTCGTCTTCCTTCCTTCTCCTCCTCTGCTGAGATACTGATCTGCATGCCACTGGGTTTACACAAAGTGTGATCTACTACCTCATCGTTATCCTCACTGTTCTCCCACTCCTCTCCCTTAGAGACATCCTTCCTGCCTTAATAGCCCAGTACAGTTCGTAGGCGCCTCAAATATCTGAGTCTTCTTACAAAAGGATCATCTTCACACAATGGAGTTAAAGGGACTCTGTCACCTGAATTTGGAGGGAACAATTTTCAGCCATAGGGGCGGGGTTTTTGGGTGTTTGAGTCACCCTTTCCTTACCCGCTGGCTGCATGCTTGCTGCAATATTGGATTGAAGTTCATTCTCTGTCCTCCGTAGTACATGCCTGCACAAGGCAATCTAGCCTTGCGCAGGCATGTACTATGGAGGACAGAGAATGAACTTCAATCCAATATTGCAGCCAGCATGCGGCCAGCGGGTAAGGAAAGGGTGAATCAAACACCCAAAAACCCCGCCCCTATGGCTGAAAATTGTTATCCCCAAATTCAGGTGACAGAGTCCCTTTAACATCTGTTGATGATTGTTTTGTTTCTGCTCCGGCCATGGATCACAGTGAGAAAAAATTAGGCCATCGGTGCAGATGATTTCCTGCTCTTGACTCTGTGAATCTTTAGAGTACTCTTCTTATGCCCATGGTATACAAAGTGTGAAGAGATTTGTAAACTCAGTCATCTGTCGTTCCCAACAGTCAGATGGGCTTTCGGAGAGTTGTGATGTGGGGATGAAAAGGGTAATTGGGGTTCTACCATTGAGGACTGTACTGTGTGCGATGTTAAGGTGGAGGAAGAGGAGCAGAGGCCACTTGATGCAGCGCTTGTCATCTGCTGGAGCTCATGTTCTTTCTGGCCCTCATCTACAAAGCGTACAATTGTACAGCTGCCAAAGAAAGGGAGCGGAGTTGCCCATCCACTAACAGAAGTTGTAAAAATGCATCATGCCTCATACCATACCTGTCTCACAACCCTAAACTATTCAGTACTTTCAATTATTTTCTGCATCCACCAGTTCCCCCTCCGCTCTTCTCATCCCAGCTGAATACTTTGCCTCACCACCTGTAAATTCTACACAATTACTTCCCATCTCATTCCAAACTTTTCCACTGTCTTCATCACAAGCCTAACCCACCTCATCAACCTGTCAATAGCAACTGGTGTCTTCCATCCTAATTGAAACATACCTCGATCACACCCATCCTCAAAAAGCCCACCCTTAACCCATCCTCTGTTTCTACCTATGGCCCCAAGTCATTTCTCCCCTATGCCTTCAAACTACTGGAACGACATGTCCATTTTTAACTGTCCTCCCACCTCTCCTCTTGCTCCCTCTTTGACCGCTTACAATCTGACTTCAGACCACACCATTCCACTGAAATTGCCCTGACTAAAGTCACCAATGACCTACTAAATGAAAGTGAGGCGAGTTTGTCCTCCTCCTTCTCCTGGACCTGGCATTTGTTTTTGACACAGTGGACCATTACCTCTTACTACAGATTTTCTGATCTGTTGACATTACAGATTTTGCTGGATCTACTCATACCTAACAGAAGGACATTCCGTGTCTCCCACTCACACACCACCTCCTCATATCACCCCCTATGTGTCAGTGTCCACCAAGGTTCATATGTAGGACCAGGACCTATGCTTAAAGGGCACACATGCGCACTCTTCCATCTTAATGGAACTGCCCGCATCAACCAAAGGTATTTTCAACCTATAGCTGGTGACTCCTTCTATTTAAGGCTTCTCCTCCAATATGGAGGTGCCTCAGCTGCATTGTTAGTTTGCCTTGCATGCTTGCTAGTTGTCAGGTTCCCCAGGTCTAACTGTCTGCTTTTCTACACTGTACCCATCTGCGCTTACCTGTCTGTGCCCGTCTGCTCGTACCTATCTTTGCTCTTCTGTCCATCAGCCGGTCCAGATTGCACCTGCCAATGCCCATCTGTCTAACACCAGGTCCCGCCCGCTTCTGCCAGAGTTTTTCTGTTCTTCAGCCGGTCCCATCTGCACCCATAGTTCCAGAGTCCCTACAGTGCCTGCCTGCATTTTTCATCCCTCCTTTGGGCCGTAGCAGCTTACCTGCTGTAGGGGGTCAGCTGCCACATTCTGTAGATCAGTCATGGAGTAGGACATGGTGCCACCTCTTTGTATCTCCTTGGGTCACAGTTTTTCGCCTGCTGCCACTTGTCCAAGTGGTGATTTAGTAGGCCACCTAGTTACACCCCTTCCAGGCTTTCAGATGGATGTGGAACAGTGATTCCACCACCTTGCCCATTGCAGTCTCCATCTGCTGGGTTGGCTGTAATGGAAGAGGTGTCGGTCCCTGCTATAATAATTCTATTTTATTGCAATTAATGCCACTTTATTTGTAGACTCATGGATGGGTTTCCTTCATGCGTGTTGCCTGTAGCAGTAGGCCTCCAAGACCATCAGGCCTCAACTTCCTTGGAGTTAACTACCCATGTTGCTATCCTTATATTTTTCTGACAATGGTAGTCTAGAAAACTGATATTTGTGCCACCTGAGTGTGGCTCAGCATGAACGCAGGTAGAGGTGTTGTATGTGGTATCAGGGCGGCCAGCAAAGGAGGCCTACACTGATCCCTCACCCACCTCATCTTACTGTGATGTTCAATTGAGAACTGTAAATGCTGTCCCAGACCCTGATACCTCATGCTTGTCTGATTGCTGCAGTGCCATGCTACAATTTGAACTGTGGGTGAATTGAGGCCATTTTCCTCGTGTCTGTCCCTCATTTGATGTGTTTTGGCAGCATTTGGGGCCGCTATAAGGTGTTGTGCATGCGTTTGCTTTTGCCTCCCATTGAGCTTAATGGTGTTCAGAAGTTGCATCACTTCCCTCTGAATGGAACGCACGCTGAGACGGGTAAGGGTGTATCTTGATTATGGAATGCTAAGCATGTTACCCGGTAATTGTAAGCACCTCACATTTTGGGGCGGAGCGTGACATATGAGCTATAATCACGGTGGTTATTTAAGTCCACCTTTTTGACCACCGGGATAGGTCACTATTTATTATGACATCCGGCCTCTGTAACATCGAGAATACCTCCTGATGAACTGTGTTTACGGGGAAACGCGTCGGGATGCATCCCACTCAGATAAGCTCACTCCTTTATATCAACATGTTTACTTTGTCCTACTTTGTTCTTATGTTCAGCATGGTATTATCAGCCTATATTGTGGGGCGTTGGTAGGAGATATCTGATCCATGCAATTGGTCACTCTTTACTGCCCAGTAAGGTTAATATTGCCCAATAGGGCACATACCTGATAGATGTACTATATCTGTGCAAAGTGGACTACTTGGTGGAGCATGATTACGGATGGTTTATGATTAATGTTGCTATGCAAGTTTTCTGCAAAGTTTTTTTAGAGTGTATTTATTCAAAAGGATCTCTTCATCCCTACTCTATCATATATTATTTTCCAACCTTGTTGAGAGGGCTGTGATAGGGGAGTGAGGGGTATACCACATTGAATGGGAGCACCAGATCGTTCTTTAAGGTGCCAACCTCCACAGCCGGGTAAGGATTTATCTAGGTCTATTGCAGGGAATCTGTAGGCAAATTAATGTTGGTCAGTGTATTATTGGTATCAAACCATTTTTCTTCACTGGGTAGGTGTATTTTTAAAATAATGTAAAATAAAGTTAGTTTTAGAGGGAATTTTATGTTCACATATTTAATTTAATTCCTGGTTATACCTCTTTTTGGATATAAATCAGAATGGTGTTCGGTTACGTTCGGCGAATATTCAACAAATTATTCGAATATTTAACAAAAATTCGGCAATCGTAATCACAACCGAACATTGGAATATTCGCTTATCTCTAGTGATAATATGTGAACTGGCCATGGTGTGGCGGTATTTGTCACTTTGTATGTGGTATTATTGGTCATTTTAAAAAATGTATGTGACACATTCCGTTAAAGAAAAATAAAAAAAAATATACCTAAATAGAATTTGGGATATTTTAAGAAATTTTTATATAGGTTAGAGTAGAGTACGGACTGCCAAAAGTGTCTACCTTGTCGTGGTGGTGGCTAGAAAAATCTTTTGAGCAAAACAAAAGCTGCTGGCTATATATGCGATATGGTGTTTGATGGGAACGGAAAGGCTATATTCACACTAGATGATTTTGCTTGTTTTTTCTCACGTTTTTTGCTGCATTTTTGCTGTTGTTTGTGCTATTTTTGCTGCGTTTTTGTCATGCTACATTTGTCTCTTGTGCATGCTGATAAAGTTTAGTGCAAAAAAAAAAATCTGATTCTAGTTCATCGGGTTTTAGCACAAAAAATCTGCAAAACTTGATACCTGCATTTTTGCAGTGTTTTTTCACCAACCATTACTTTCAATGAGTGAAAAACACTGAAACAAACGCTGAAAAAAGTGACATGCTACTCTCTGCAAAAACCAAGCAAAGCACAAAACATTGAGAACAAAAAAACCCCAATGTGTGTACGTGAGATTTCTGAAATTTTATAGACTTTGTTGCTACTGTAAAATGCAACTTAAAATTTGCAAAAACAAAACGCTGAAAAAACACCTAGTGTGAACATAGCCTTAATGTGTGATTGGTGAGGAGGCGGTGCAGGACTGGAGTTTTTCCAAGAATGGAAGGTTCGAGGGGTGGAGGTGGAGCTGTGGTGCAGGCAGACCTAAGGGTAGAGCCTGGTCGGAGTCTCACAGGGGCCCAACATTTTTACCAGTGTGGGTCTTTGAAATTCCTGGTGGCAACCCTGCACACGGATGACATCCATGTGTCATCAGTGTGACACGTACCGGTGCCTCATCATTGTGGCCTGCTCTCCTTACGATCAGAGAGTTGTTCTGAAATTATTATTCTTGTTATGAATTTTTTACATGACAAAAACCTGTCAGTTTAACAGGGGTGTGTAGACTTTTTATTACCCATTATAAAACTTTATTATATGTTCCATCACCAACCTTTGAGAAATCTCTCTGTGCCTTAAATGCCGCAAAGGAGCCCGATACTGAGAGTGCAATATTGCATGACTGTTCTGTGCCACCAGTTCTGTTTCTGTTAGGAATGTGAATCAAGACATAATAGTAAGAGTTCTTGCATTGTCATGCATTGAACTAGTAATGAATAGCTGTCTGATTAGATTCCAATGCAGAACTTTTGATAGAACATACATCTCACATTTATAACGGTGTGACATAAACTATTGCGTCATTTACACAAAAAGATATAGAAATGAAATCCTCCCCTTCCTTTTGACTTTGATGTGGATATTTCTTGCAAAAGTTTGTCTTATGGACTCTGAACTTAGATATGTTGTTTTGAATTTTATAAGAGAGTATGAATTTGAGCATTTTTCTTTCCCATATGATTGCTCTTGACAAGAGCTTGCAGATATTCTTTCTTACGCCTGAAAGAAATAAAGGCACCCGCAAATCATTGTTGGATCAAAAACTCTTTCCTTTTGTTACTGGGTCATTAGCTTTTGCTGTTCCTAAATGAGAGATCATTCTTGCTTTTTTATGACTGTTCACTACGATCTTTTAGAGTAGGACTAAAAAGGAATCCACTATACCACAGGAAAGCACTTGAGATACAAGACAATTTGCAGTGTATTAAAGAAGATTCAGTTCTAGTTTGGATTTTTGGAGATATCAGAAACAAAGCCTAAATAATGGTCTGCCATTTCCAGTTTCAACAGAAATAAAAATGACGGAAAGCCCAAAGAACTCCAATCCAGGGCCAAGGTGAAGGCTCTCTCCTAATGAACCTTCCTGCATGGGGAATTAATACAGGCAAAGCTCCTTGGGGCACTGTCAATTATGAAAAGGGGAGTGGTGAAGGTTGGGGGGCAGAACAATGCACCAAGCACTTGGCAATGTGAGAGGCAGAGTCAAGGTCGTAGTCCTGGATGAGTATATCTGATTAAGCGCACCCTGGCCTCCTGTCGCATATAAGCAATGTCCCTTTTCTTGCATATCTTCTGCTGCACTCTCTGCACCGTCAGGGTCCCATCGGGACTGCTGAAGTTCGGCTGCTGGTGTTGTTGAGCACAAAGAGACAGAGTCCTATTCAAACTGTAAATGAAGAACTTTACTTGGTTTCAATCGCAGCACATCCACATCAGTTACAGCATCATCACAGAGTACGGCATCGTTCACATCTATTACTTTCCCTGTGTCTTCACTTAATCTTTCCAGGGCTTCCCTGGGTCTTACCGAATCATTCAGTGCTGCAGCGTCCTCCCTGTCCAGCATGACTACTCTTAGGAGATCCCTCATCTGTTTTGTGCAGACAGAAGGGCTTCAACCCATACAGATAGCTACTACATTTTCAGAGTGACCTGCGTCTTTATCCTGCTGCAATCCTTTAACTGTAACTCTGGCGCACTGGCACTAGACGGCTGGGCCCTCTTCATAGAAAGCAGCGTAGCTGCTGCGCTGTTCCAGGCTCTTAAGCCCCTCGGGACACCTGGGGCTCCCTGGCCCTTCTGAGCTATCTCAGCTCCCAGTCTACACTGAACTCTGATCAGGAAATACTCTTGTCTTATCCACGGCTATGGCTGGCCCCTCCTAAGTTAACTATTTACTATACTAATCTTCTATTATTTAATCCTAATCTGTTATTTAACCATATACATTAAATGACATAATATATATATATATATATATATATATATATACAGTGGGGCAAAAAAGTATTTAGTCAGTCAGCAATAGTGCAAGTTCCACCACTTAAAAAGATGAGAGGCGTCTGTAATTTACATCATAGGTAGACCTCAACTATGGGAGACAAACTGAGAAAAAAAAATCCAGAAAATCACATTGTCTGTTTTTTTAACAATTTATTTGCATATTATGGTGGAAAATAAGTATTTGGTCAGAAACAAAATTTCATCTCAATACTTTGTAATATATCCTTTGTTGGCAATGACAGAGGTCAAACGTTTTCTGTAAGTCTTCACAAGGTTGCCACACACTGTTGTTGGTATGTTGGCCCATTCCTCCATGCAGATCTCCTCTAGAGCAGTGATGTTTTTGGCTTTTCGCTTGGCAACACGGACTTTCAACTCCCTCCAAAGGTTTTCTATAGGGATGAGATCTGGAGACTGGCTAGGCCACTCCAAGACCTTGAAATGCTTCTTATGAAGTCACTCCTTCGTTGCCCTGGCGGTGTGCTTTGGAACATTGTCATGTTGAAAGACCCAGCCACGTTTCATCTTCAATGCCCTTGCTGATGGAAGGAGCTTTGCACTCAAAATCTCACGATACATGGCCCCATTCATTCTTTCATGTACCCGGATCAGTCGTCCTGGCCCCTTTGCAGAGAAACAGCCCCAAAGCATGATGTTTCCACCACCATGCTTTACAGTAGGTATGGTGTTTGATGGATGCAACTCAGTATTCTTTTTCCTCCAAACATGACAAGTTGTGTTTCTACCAAACAGTTCCAGTTTGGTTTCATCAGACCATAGGACATTCTCCCAAAACTCCTCTGGATCATCCAAATGCTCTCTAGCAAACTTCAGACGGGCCCGGACATGTACTGGCTTAAGCAGTGGGACACGTCTGGCACTGCAGGATCTGAGTCCATGGTGGCGTAGTGTGTTACTTATGGTAGGCCTTGTTACATTGGTCCCAGCACTCTGCAGTTCATTCACTAGGTCCCCCCGCGTGGTTCTGGGATTTTTGCTCACCGTTCTTGTGATCATTCTGACCCCACGGGGTGGGATTTTGCGTGGAGCCCCAGATCGAGGGAGATTATCAGTGGTCTTGTATGTCTTCCATTTTCTAATTATTGCTCCCACTGTTGATTTCTTCACTCCAAGCTGGTTGGCTATTGCAGATTCAGTCTTCCCAGCCTGGTGCAGGGCTACAATTTTGTTTCTGGTGTCCTTTGACAGCTCTTTGGTCTTCACCATAGTGGAGTTTGGAGTCAGACTGTTTGAGGGTGTGCACAGGTGTCTTTTTATACTGATAACAAGTTTAAACAGGTGCCATTACTACAGGTAATGAGTGGAGGAAAGAGGAGACTCTTAAAGAAGAAGTTACAGGTCTGTGAGAGCCAGAAATCTTGATTGTTTGTTTCTGACCAAATACTTATTTTCCCCCATAATATGCAAATAAATTGTTAAAAAAACAGACAATGTGATTTTCTTGATTTTTTTTTCTCAGTTTGTCTCCCATAGTTGAGGTCTACCTATGATGTAAATTAAAGAGGCCTCTCATCTTTTTAAGTGGTGGAACTTGCACTATTGCTGACTGACTAAATACTTTTTTGCCCCACTGTATATATATATATATATAATAGTCTAAGGGGCACTTCCATCTGTTTGTCTGTTTGTCTGTCTGTCACAGAAATCCCGCGTCGCTGATTGGTCGCGGTGATTTCGCCCCTTCCTACTCTGTCAGTGCCCCCTCCAGTCAGCGCTCACACAGGGTTAATGGCTGCGTTACACTGCATTATGCCGCAGTGTAACGCAGTCCGTTAACGCTGCTATTAACCCTGTGTGACCAACTTTTTACTATTTATGCAGCCTGGGCTGGATCCGGGGGCCAACGGAAGGTGAGTATATAATTCTGCCCTCACAACATATAATATCTATGAAATATTGTGACTTATTTGATTGCGTATTTCTGATTTGAGTGGTTTGCCTCTTAAGAGCAAACTTCATTTAGTTATTAGATTGTGTTTTGAGATAAGTCCAACTTCTGAAATGGAAAAAAAAAAACTTGCGCACACACACACACTCTTCATATAAAAGCCAAGAGGTAAGACTTCTTGAATAGCCAAGTTGCACAATCTAAAATGTTAGAAAAGGAACTTTGTGTCTCCTCCAGACATGAACCCAAGATGCATCATCACAGACATATTATACGCTTTGTTTTCAGTGTACCCTGTGGAAATAAATGATTCTGCTACACAATAATGAGGCATGACATTAAATTGGAATGCTACATGCATGTATTAAAGCCCTTAACATTCATTACCACACTGTCATTATTTTTTACTCCAGTTCAGTTTGTCGTTTATGTTAATACAAGAATGTCAGCTGAAATGTCCTCAGTAGCGCACAGATTCTTCACCATACTGCGATTTGCTTTACTTGATTCAGAATAAAATACGTGCAAAACAAAGGAACAAATTGCTTTCAGTGAATTAATTACCTAAGGGTTAAAACTTATTCACATGTTTGCATAGTAAATAAAACATTTATCCTTGTTTGCACCGTATAGTCAGGGTCCAAATGAAAGAGGATAAACCTGTTGCCCTGGATAGAATGGAAAATTGTAAAGTAAAGTAAAATAAAGAATGAAGAAAAAAGTATAGCCTCTCTGAGAAGAGATTGTTCCAGTCTCCATACAGAACATAAACCACCTCAATGACCCTGCTACCCCGGCAGACCGCCTTGCTAAAGACTACCTAGTTTTGTGTTATACATTTTGTGTCTATTGTGTTCTAACTTTGTTTCTTGTTATCACTTATTTTCTGCCCACTTTTATTGCCTATACTTTTCCTTGAATGCAGGCCTGCAATTTAGAGGATGCCTACATACTGCTTGTGTACAGGGATCTATCGATCGAGAACAGAGCAAAGGGGTGTCCGCCGGGGGCCAGCACTATTTTCTAGGGCTGTGGAGTCTGAGTCATGGAGTCAGAACCCATTTTGGTGGAGTAGGACTTAGTGTGATGGAAATTGAGGAGTTGGAGGTTTGGCTTACCGACTCCACAGCCCTGGTATGAGGGAGATGGAGTCGTATTTGGAGTCGGTGTCATGGAAATTGAGGAGTTGGAGTCGGAGTTTGAGGTTTGGCTTACCGACTACACCACCCTGCTATTTTCAGCTATATGTGCATCATTGGCTGAACTATGACAACTTTTGCAGAGCAGATAGCCACTTGCTCCCTGTCCATTAATACCTATACAAGTCACAGGCCTATCAGAGGGAAACAGCAGCAAACGATGTTGGACATCCCATCAGCAAGCCCTACGTCACTTCATTGCGCCACCTACACAGAGCAATGGAGGAGAGAAAACTGAGCTTCTGGTTGTGGCAGTAGGGACAGGTGAGAAACTTGCGGGTTTTTTTTAAAACTGCCATGATAAGCGGACCATGTTGAGGCATTACTACCAGATGGGGGTCATTATTAGTGCATGAGGGACACAGTGAGAGATTTTATTAGTGTATGGGCACAGGAAGAGGGCACTTTACTAGCATATGGGACCACAATGGGGGACTTATTTAGTGTGTGGGGCTGCAATGAGGGACATTGTTAATGTATATGAGCAGAAAAAGTATACTGTACCAATGTATTGGTGCCACTGGGCATTGATGCATTACTGCTGCATTCGGACATAAAGGGGCACAAAGGGAAATTTTACTATTGTAAGAGGGCTACAAAAAAGGACATTAGTATTAGTGCGTGAAGACCACAGAGTAGGACATTTTTATTCTTAGGTCATAATAGGAGAATGTAACTGTTGGGGAAACAAAATAAAGTTACTGTGAAGAGCACCAGGACAGCACCATAATGTTTTCTTCATCTGGTATAATGTAGAAATGGGGGAAAAAGTGGGAATGGTGTTCTAAGACCAATGAGTAATAGCTATCTATGTCTTGCATTCTTCAGAGAAGAGTCCTGGCTGGAAGAAGTCATAATGGTCTGCATTCACTGAAGAAAAAAAGGTAAAATGAATTACTCCAATTGGAGCCATCACTGGAATTAATTGTACTGTACACACTTATACTATCTATAGAGCTCCTGTGGTTTATGTTTTATGGCGGAATGGTATTATTCAGTTACCAATGTATGTGCTGTATGTGGTTGTTGTACGGCCGCATTTGTTCCTTGCATGTGGCACTATTTTTACTATTAGTCTTGGAATAGTGAGTTTTGATCAGTAACAAGATGGTAGATACCTTTAGATGCTATGTGGTGGAAATATATGTTTGTAGTGTGGCAGCACCATTTTGCCCATACGTGTTGTATTATTGGTAATATTGCTCTTGGAAAAATGGACTTTGTGATGTATACCTTAATGAGGTCTTTTTAGAGTTAATAAAAAAAATAGATTATGTAAAGTTACAGAATCCTTGAGTCACTGACGTTTCTGAACACACCAGACATGTCTCATGGTGGTATCCTGGCTGCTGGAGTTAGAGCTAAATATTATGGGGCTCAATGATCTCTTTGAGCCCATATCATTTTGCTCAGCTCCAGTACAATTAGAATTACGCCGGGATCACAGATACGTGAGATACGGCCGAGTCTTGCAGGTGAAATCCCTACTCTGGCACCAGCACTCCGGAGCGGAGCGTGCAGCCGCACAGCAACACATGGAGCTGCACGCTCCGCTCCCAAGTGCCGGTGCCAGAGGAGGGATTTCACCTGCGAGACTCGGCCGTATCACGCGTATGTGTGATCCCGGCCTTAGAAGTATTCTGCCACTTTCCTGACTCTAGTAGTTAAAAATCAAGCTGTAAAAAATCCAATTAGGATGTACAGTATTATATCAACTGAATCAACTGAATGAATGATTTTGTCATATTCTGAATATAAGTGCGGTGGTTCCTTTTTATGATAATGGTCTGGATTCATCCATTGCCACTGAGCACTTGATATATTGTACCTAGAGTGCTGGCCATAATTTAGAGTGATTGTCATGAGGTGCCATGAGAAAGCGGAAGCTGTAATGTCTATTGTGTTGTACCACACATCTCACTTTGATCCATATGCTGTCTGATAAAGTGATACATCTCACAACCCTCCAGCTCTTAGAGATAAAACAGCGCACTCACGCTGTACAATGCTTTACTGTAGATAAATGACATGGTGCACATGAAGATCCTTCATCCCAACTCAAGGCCAATGGCGATTTCATGTCTCCTGATGCTCGTTCAAGGCCTCTAGATCAAGCTCAGGTCACTACCTTTGAATTGGATTCCATTTTTTTATTGCTTCTTAGAACTTCAAAAAGAAAGCATCAACATACATGTGCCAATGAATTCTCCTCTAATGACATCTTAGAACATTGATGAATCTGTATACACAGCGGTTCATGCATCTAAATATTTTTTCTCTGCTCATACTATGAAGTTCATACTTAAAGGTAGTAGAAAAATTGTAAAAATTGTATGGTAAATTAAAAAAATGCCAGAATGTAATCATTTAATTTGTCCATTTGCTATTTTGAAAAGCAATAATTCATAGAATATTAGAAAACAGCAGTGAATAAATAAGTAGAGTGGTCAATACCTTTAATGATATTTCACAGTCATTTTAATGCCTGGAAGATTAAGGTGCCCCAATATTTAATGCAGCTCTGTCACTAGAACAACCCCGGCCCCTAAGGTCAGCAGAGTGTCAAGTTCATTACTACTGGAACAAAATGTTTCTAGACTCCTGCTGTCTTTTAAAAAATCTGCCATCTTTCAGGTACAGTGGGGCAAAAAAGTATTTAGTCAGTCAGCAATAGTGCAAGTTCCACCACTTAAAAAGATGATAGGCGTCTGTAATTTACATCATAGGTAGACCTCAACTATGGGAGACAAACTGAGAAAAAAAAATCCAGAAAATCACATTGTCTGTTTTTTTAACATTTTATTTGCATATTATGGTGGAAAATAAGTATTTGGTCAGAAACAAAATTTCATCTCAATACTTTGTAATATATCCTTTGTTGGCAATGACAGAGGTCAAACGTTTTCTGTAAGTCTTCACAAGGTTGCCACACACTGTTGTTGGTATGTTGGCCCATTCCTCCATGCAGATCTCCTCTAGAGCAGTGATGTTTTTGGCTTTTCGCTTGGCAACACGGACTTTCAACTCCCTCCAAAGGTTTTCTATAGGGTTGAGATCTGGAGACTGGCTAGGCCACTCCAGGACCTTGAAATGCTTCTTACGAAGCCAATCCTTCGTTGCCCTGGCGGTGTGCTTTGGATCATTGTCATGTTGAAAGACCCAGCCACGTTTCATCTTCAATGCCCTTGCTGATGGAAGGAGGTTTGCACTCAAAATCTCACGATACATGGCCCCATTCATTCTTTCATGTACCCGGATCAGTCGTCCTGGCCCCTTTGCAGAGAAACAGCCCCAAAGCATGATGTTTCCACCACCATGCTTTACAGTAGGTATGGTGTTTGATGGATGCAACTCAGTATTCTTTTTCCTCCAAACACGACAAGTTGTGTTTCCACCAAACAGTTCCAGTTTGGTTTCATCAGACCATAGGACATTCTCCCAAAACTCCTCTGGATCATCCAAATGCTCTCTAGCAAACTTCAGACGGGCCCGGACATGTACTGGCTTAAGCAGTGGGACACGTCTGGCACTGCAGGATCTGAGTCCATGGTGGCGTAGTGTGTTATTTATGGTAGGCCTTGTTACATTGGTCCCAGCTCTCTGCAGTTCATTCACTAGGTCCCCCCGCGTGGTTCTGGGATTTTTGCTCACCGTTCTTGTGATCATTCTGACCCCACGGGGTGGGATTTTGCGTGGAGCCCCAGATCGAGGGAGATTATCAGTGGTCTTGTATGTCTTCCATTTTCTAATTATTGCTCCCACTGTTGATTTCTTCACTCCAAGCTGGTTGGCTATTGCAGATTCAGTCTTCCCAGCCTGGTGCAGGGCTACAATTTTGTTTCTGGTGTCCTTTGACAGCTCTTTGGTCTTCACCATGGTGGAGTTTGGAGTCAGACTGTTTGAGGGTGTGCACAGGTGTCTTTTTATACTGATAACAAGTTTAAACAGGTGCCATTACTACAGGTAATGAGTGGAGGAAAGAGGAGACTCTTAAAGAAGAAGTTACAGGTCTGTGAGAGCCAGAAATCTTGATTGTTTGTTTCTGACCAAATACTTATTTTCCACCATAATATGCAAATAAAATGTTAAAAAAACAGACAATGTGATTTTCTGGATTTTTTTTTCTCAGTTTGTCTCCCATAGTTGAGGTCTACCTATGATGTAAATTACAGACGCCTATCATCTTTTTAAGAGGTGGAACTTGCACTATTGCTGACTGGCTAAATACTTTTTTGCCCCACTGTAAATATCTAAATCCCAGTAAGGGCTCGCTCACATCAGAGTATACATCAGATTTTTTTATGGATAGCACTCAGACCAATGTTATTCAATGGGACAGTGCTGACTTTTTCACTGACAGAATGGGATGCCACGTGTCCATTCAAGTCTATGGATGCGTGGAAAATTAATGACTGCGCTTTGATGATATTTGACTGTAGCCTCACACAATGGAAAAAATGTAGAAATTTTGCTCTTCATCTTCTCCTCACAATGTGCTCCAATCCTCTCATCCAAAAGAATCGGATCACCCTAAGGCTACTTTCACACATCAGGTTTTCAGCATCAGGCTCAATCCAGCTAATTTTAAAAAAAAACGGAACCGGCGGATGTTGCCGCCGGATCCGATTTTTTTTTCCCATAGACTTGCATTAGTGCCGTATTGCGCCTGATGACCTTGCGTTTCGTCCGGGTTTCCGGTTTCTTGAAAAACGTCCATAGCAATGTTTTTTGTCTCCGGCAAAAAAGCCAGAAGCGCCGACTCTTTGCTAGAATGGAAGTCTATGGGAGCCGGAAGGTGCCGGATCCGGAAAACGACAGATTTTAGGGCCGGATTCCATTTTTTTTAAACTGAGCATGCTCCAAATTTTTTTTTATATCCAATAATCTATATATGCTAGCCGGATCCGTCAAAAAAATGGATCCGTTGCATCAGTTTTCACAATCTGCGCCGGATCCAGTTTTTCCAAATTTGCCGGATTGTGCCTGATGCAAAAAACCTGATGTGTGAAACTAGCCTAAGCGGACACTCAGATCAAACTCTGGTCAGACTGTCATTAGCATAAACGGCCTGATTATGAGAGAATCTACGTTCATCTGACTGTAGCTTTAAAAGCTTGATTCAACAGGTTATTTTTTTTTTTTACTTGGGATGAGCGGACCCATGGAAGTTCAGATTTTGCACCTGACCCAAACTGTATTCCATAATGGGGACCTGAACTTTTGAGCTCTCACACTGCAATACACTTCCTCCGGAACTCTAAACATTGCAACGGGGGAAGTCTGTGTTCAGAATTTAATACCGGACACCAGCTGTCCAATACGAACCCCGAACAGTTTGGGTTCCCTCATCTCTATTCTTTACCAATATTATTTCATCTCCTCTCCTCCCTCCCACCCCTAGAACTGTGATTGGCATCTAAGAACTTTCTGGAATCTATGTAAATCTACTATAGATAAAATATAGATATACTCTGCAACAGTGAAATTACAACAGCAGGAAGGAAGGAAGGGCGCTCATACTCGATACTGAATAAATTGCGATGTCTAGAACATTTTTCTATTGTTTTTCATCATTTGCATATAACGAGTATAATGAATATGTCTATTAATCTTTTTATTTCTACAACTCAACAACTTTTTCTTCTGGGTGTTATAATTACATTGTTGTTTAGGAGTATACATATGCAGACTCACCCTTGTTGAACTTCGTTCTTGCAGTCTATGGTGTCAGAAAGCATTAGGGCGTGTTCACATATAGCATTTTTTTTTGCTTTTGTGTGTGTGAAAAAAACAGCTTTTTACAGCAGTACCCAATAAAATGAGATTTCTAAAACCTCATTCACGTGGTGCAGATTTTTTTGTTTGCTTTAAAAAAAGAAAAACTGCAGCAAATCAATTTTTTCCAGAGCATTTGCTGCATTTTTTTTTACATATTCAAGTGAATGTACAAAAAGGCAAGTAAAACAAATCAAAAACACATCATCTCTACATTGTTTTTCCTGGTTGCATTTTTCATGTGGAATAAAAATATTGAAGAAAAGCTCTGTGTGGACATACCATTACACACTGAAAGATTGACTCCTTCCTATCGTAATCAATCCAATAGTTAGTCCAGCTCAGGCAGTCTGTTAAAAAACGTTAAAATAAATAATCCATTCAGCATAGAAGTCACAAGCCCCCAACGTTCTATGGGCAGACGCGTTTTGAACCTTGCGGTTCTTAATCCTTGCATACTCTTCTGAACAAAAAACAACCTTATATACCACATCCTATCCTAGTCATGTGATTGCTACCACATAATCACTAATAGTAGTCTTCACCTGATGAGATATATCCATTTTTTAGTTCACTCACAATATAAGCTAAATAAAATAATATAATGAAACACATATATACACGATAGACATATGAATCAAATAGCTAAATGAAAAATAAAGGCTGAAATAAATTTAGAAATTTACACATAATGATAAGTCAAATCGTGTTTAATATTCATCCCTAAAGGTGCTTTCTTTTGCAACATATAGATCCACCATGATTCCCTATTTAAAAGTTTTTTTTGCTGGTCACCACCTCTACAGGGTTTAGAAACCTTTTCTATTCCGATAACCCAGCACATAGTAGTGTCTACATTATGGTGAAGGAATATAAACCAGCTCACCCGTGATGCACAAGCTGAGTTTCGGGAGCACAGACCCGCTGTGTCCAGGCGTGTAGAATCCAAAAGAAAAAAATGTCCAGCTTCACCGAATCCATGAAAAAAAAGTTTTCTTTATTCAGAAACTTAAACATGGAGGATACAAACTTCAGCACAAACGATATGGGTACGAATCTCAACGCGTTTCTGGAGACTAAGCTCCCTTGGTCATGATTAAGAGAGCTTAATCTCCAGAAACGCGTTGAGATTCTTACCCATATGGTTTGTGCTGAAGTTTGTATCCTCCATGTTTAAGTTTGTGAATAAAGAAAACTTTTTTTCATGGATTCGGTGACGCTGGACATTTTTTTCTTTTGGATTCTACATTATGGTGTAATATGGATTTGAATTCCCTAGTATTCACGACATGATTGCAACATATACAAGTGCGATGTCCACATTTATTAAAGCCCACAAAATGGAGAAGGTTTCTCATTTCCCACATTATTGTTATTATATAAACTTAGGGACAAAATATCACCCAGAGATGTGCTCTCTTGGCTGAAAATCATATAGGCAGAGAAAATATATTTTTTAACATATCGTTTTGATGTAATATGGAAATACATTTTTGTATAATCTTCTTAATGTCCGTAAATTGTGGGCTATATTGTGTTACAAACTCAATTTGACCTTGGTGTGATTTTCCTGTTCTTTTTCCGTTCAACGTGTCCTGTCTGTTTTTATTAGTGATCAAATTGTTCGCTCTGTCCAACATCCATTGTGAGTAGGCACGTTGTTTAAGTCTTTTATTGACTTGAACCAATTCATTACTAAAAGTGATATCCGAGGAAGTATTCCTTCTTACACGTGTTATTCCCCTAATGGAATATTTTGTATCTTTTTTTTAGAGTGATAGGATGTTGCATAGAGTGTAGAATTCATTGCCATATCCTTTCTAAATGGGGTAATTATTAATCCTTTTGGTGAAAACTCTAGAGAAACATCCAAAAATGTTTTTTTATTTTTTTGAAGGGTATGTGTAAGTTCGAAGTTCATCTCATTCTGATTCATTAAACTTACAAATTGATTGGCTGCCTCCTCATTCCCATCCCATACCAGGAGGAGATCATCAAAATAACGGCCATACCACCTGATATGGGAGTGGAGGTCGACGCAGCCAAAAAAAATACAATGTTCTTCCCATATATAGCTATATAAATGTTTGCTATAGATGGTGATAAACCTTCACCCATTGGGGCTCTCTGTTTTTGTAGGAAGAATTATCCGTTAAATGAAAAATAATTGTGAACTTATAAAAATTCTGTTGCCTGTATAATAAACTCCTTTATCGCTGGAGTATAGTCACTATGTATCCTCAAAAAGGGATTTAATGATTCCAAAGCTAACCTGTGCGGTATACTGGGATATAGTCCGACTACATCTCACGAAAGCCATGTACTATGTTCTGGCCACACAGACCCATCTAAGAAACAAATAACATGTTCCGTATCCCTTAAATAGCTAGGAATGTTTTTGACCAAAGGTTGTAAGTGCAAATCCAACCATGAGCTGAGTTTCTCACCCAAATTTCCAAATCCTGCCACTATGGGGCATAGGGGTGGAGAGGGAATTTAGCTTTATGGATCTTTGGGAGAGAATGTAATATGGGTATTACTGGAGTCTGAACCAACAAATCCTCGGACAATGCCTCCGTCGAAGCTCCCATTTTAACCACTTCTTTCCACAATTTTCTTATCCCAACAGAGAATTTATTGGTGGGATCTAAACTCAGTTCTTGATACATGTCTAGATCTCACTACATTTGCATATTCATTTTCTCATATAGTCGAGCATCCAAAAAATCCTTCCTATTGTATTCCAAAGAGACTGCAGTTTCTACTGAGCATGCGTAAGATTTCGGCAGCAAGAAGAACAGTGAAAACAGCTTGTAAAACAAGTTGTATGGGATTGAGATGGAGTCTGCAACCTCAACACACTTTGATTCATTAAAGGGGTTGTCCAGCCTTAGGCCACATTCACACTATCAGTATTTGGCCAGTATTTTATATCGGTATTTGTAAGCCAAAACCAGGAGTGAGTGAAAAATGCATAAATGGTGCACGCTTCTTTTATACTTTTCTGATTGCTCCACTCCTGATCTTGGCTTACACATACTGATGTCAAATACTGACCAAATACTAAACATATGGACGTGAAGTCGTCACATGAGGATTCACAAGTCTGCAGTCAAATAGAGTGACTGCAGACCTGTAACCTAAGGTCAGAAAACCCCTTTAAATCTGGCATTGTATAGCTGCGCTCAATTATTGAGCCTTCAGAGAAGTTTACAGTCATTTTTTAAATGGATTTGCAAAGTCAGTACACCTTCCTCATCCATTAAGACCAGGTAATCTATTCAGTGATGTATACAGTCAGATGTAATGGATCCTCTTTAAGAAGCCTAGCATGCTCAATAAGAAAGATGATATAATGGGCAATCCATAAGACAGAAAATAATGTGGATTTTTTTTTTTAACAAAGGATTTTATGACTTCACACACTAGTGTGCAATGAAAATTAACCCTTACATGACTAAAGATCAGGTTTTTTTTAATTTCAAATATGCATTTTATGGTATATTTACTCAATGGTTTTGGTGTGCATATGGATGAATTCTCTGAGGGCTTTTTTCTACTCTACTACTTTGACATGTTGCATTTTCTTAAAAATCAAAACAAAAAATGCACAGAACGTCAATAAAGGCATTCACAAAATTGCTTTTGTGTCTGTTTTTATATCTAGCTTTGCACCTTTTTTTTTTGTTTGCACTTTATTCATTATTTTATTTGCGGCTTTTTTGAAGTCTGTTTTATATGAGCTCACCTGTTCTCCCTTCACTTTGTAGGCGTAGTCTAGCAATTCCAGATGTTTTTGCCCAATTCATCAATTGCAACTTTTAAAAAAATATCCTCAGGTGTATTTCGAGTGCGCCATAATTTTGGCACTTTGCGACTTTTGTCGACAAAAGTCGCAAAAATAGTTCAAGACAAGAAGAAAGCCCGTATTGGATTTTGTGCCAAATTCATGAATCACATGTCATTCTGATTAATTTGGCACCAAAACTGGCAAATACTACTACAAGACAAATAAGGAAATTAGTGCCACAGTGTGAATAAGATTTCACATATCTCATTCATTTTAGCAGTAGTAAAAATGTTACTTGAGAACAAGGCCTAAGGCTAGGGTCACATTGCGTAATGTGACCACGATAAATGGACTACGTTAACGCGGTGTAACGTAGTCCGTTAACGCCGCCATAGCCTGTAATGGCGAACACATCGCTAGCGCATGCCTACATTGGGCGTGCGCTAGCTTTGTGCCGTCATTTGAGTGATGGACCGCGAACGCTGCTTTCAGCGTTCGTGGTCCGTTCCTCGCTAGCGCAGATCGGGGATCTGCGCTAGCGGGATCGGCTAACGCGATCCCTTTTGGGACATTGCGTTAGCGCAGTCCGTAGCGCTATGCATTAAACAGACTGCCCTAATGCAATGTGACCCTAGCCTAACTGATTCTGGTTCTATCAATTGCTCAAGGGCTCAATTGTGTCAGAGCCTTGGATACTCTATAGGCAATTTATCGCCATACTTTCCATTGCTTGATGTTAATTCCCGTGTCCTTCTTGATGATGTCTAGCCATTGGGCCTTCAGTCTCCCGTTTTCTTTTACCACTCACCATTTGAGTAGCATCTCCCTTTCACGTCAATTTGCTCTCATCATGTCTAAAGTAGGTCATTTTCTATCTTGTGATCTTGCCTTCCAGTGATATCTTTGTTATTATAGGATCAAGAACATCTTTGTGGGTGAACCTGGCTGTCAGTGGGATTCGTAGAAGTTTTCTCCAGCACCACAACTCAAAGGTATCAATTTTTCTTCTGTTCTGGGTGTCCACATCTTACCAGGGCTGCCACTAGAAATTTCGGGGCCCCATACTGGCAAAATTTTGGTGGCCCCCTTGAGACTCCGCCCAGGCTCCACCCCAGCCCCGCCTCCACCCCTCGAACTGTCCACAGTCCCACCGCTCTCTCTTGGAAAAACTCCACTTCTCACCTATCACACATTAACAGTTCCCATCACCAGATCACACATATAGCCAGCAGCTTTTGTTTTGGCCAAAAGATTTTTTAAGCTACCACCATAACACAGTAGACACGTTTGGCCGGGCCCTACTCTGCTGTAACCTACTCAATATTTGTTAAATTATGCAATACAATTTTGGTATATTTTAATTTATTTTTCAATTTTTAAAATGACCAATAATATCACATACAAGGAACAAATACAACACCATGACCAGACCACATATTACCACCACAAAGTGACCGAATAATATCACATACAAGGAACAAATACCACCGCACCATTACCAGACCACATATTACCACCACATAGTGACTGAATACAAAACTGATCAGTAATAAAAAACACACAATACTAATATCACCATCAGTGCCATTATACACAGGAGATGTGTACTTAGTATGCAGTGTCTGTGTACAGGTTATACAATGATAGTAACATAGTAACATAGTTAGTAAGGCCGAAAAAAGACATTTGTCCATCCAGTTCAGCCTATATTCCATCATAATAAATCCCCAGATCTACGTCCTTCTACAGAACCTAATAATTGTATGATACAATATTGTTCTGCTCCAGGAAGACATCCAGGCCTCTCTTGAACCCCTCGACTGAGTTCGCCATCACCACCTCCTCAGGCAAGCAATTCCAGATTCTCACTGCCCTAACAGTAAAGAATCCTCTTCTATGTTTGTGGAAAAACCTTCTCTCCTCCAGATGCAAAGAATGCCCCCTTGTGCCCGTCACCTTCCTTGGTATAAACAGATCCTCAGCGAGATATTTGTATTGTCCCCTTATATACTTATACATGGTTATTAGATCGCCCCTCAGTCGTCTTTTTTCTAGACTAAATAATCCTAATTTCGCTAATCTATCTGGGTATTGTAGATCTCCCATCCCCTTTATTAATTTTGTTGCCCTCCTTTGTACTCTCTCTAGTTCCATTATATCCTTCCTGAGCACCGGTGCCCAAAACTGGACACAGTACTCCATGTGTGGTCTAACTAGGGATTTGTACAGAGGCAGTATAATGCTCTCATCATGTGTATCCAGGCCTCTTTTAATGCACCCCATGAACCTGTTTGCCTTGGCAGCTGCTGCCTGGCACTGGCTGCTCCATGTAAGTTTATCATTAACTAGGATCCCCAAATCCTTCTCCCTGTCAGATTTACCCAGTGGTTTCCCGTTCAGTGTGTAATGGTGATATTGATTCCTTCTTCCCATGTGTATAACCTTACATTTATCATTGTTAAACCTCATCTGCCACCTTTCAGCCCAAGTTTCCAACTTATCCAGATCCATCTGTAGCAGAATACCTGTAGCAGAATACTATCTTCTCTTGTATTAATGATCACTGGTGACATTACACACAGGACCACTGTATGTAGAATGCAGTGTATAGTGTCAGTGTATAGGTAACACACTGACTCACCAGTGACGTCTCTAGGTGAAGTCCTTCATCTTTCATCCAGCACAGACCGCCATCACTTCATCCAGCCAGGAATCGTCTATGCAGGACATAACACAGTTATCTCGAGCTCTGCCTGCAGAACACATTACTTAATTTTTTCCAACTTCTACATTACACCACATGAAGAAAAAAAGGCGACATAGTGTCACTCTACACAGTAACAGGACCGCCCCCCCATGTAAAACAGTGTCCTCAAAAAATAAAATAAATACATCGCTGCAGTAATAATATCCTTTAATTAGCCCCTATGGTAATAATAATATCCCCCATCCTGGCCCCGTGTGTCTCATTCCTGGCTTCAGCCATATGTTCACCCATCCTGCCCTCATGAGTATCCATCCTGCCCCATCTGTCTCCATCGTATCCATCCTGTCCCATGATCCTGCACGATCTGTCTCCAACCCTGCTCCATCTGTCTCCAATCATGCCCCCATGTCTTTCATCCTGCACCGTGTCTCCAATCATACCGTGTATCTCCATTCTGCCCCCTATGGTTCCAACAATGCCCCCATGTCTCCAATCATACCCCCAGTGTCTCCAGTCATGCCCTGTATCTCCATTCTGCCCTGGTGTCCAGCATTGTCCCTGTGTCCAGCATTTTGTCCCTGTATCCAGCATTCTGCCTGTGTCTCATAGTCTGCCCCTCGTGTCCAGCATTCTGCCCCTGTGTCCAGCATTCTGCCCCCGTGTCTCAGTCTGCCCCTTTGTCCAGCATTCTGCCCCCGTGTCTCACAGTCTGCCCCTCATGTCCAGCATTCTGCCCTTGTGTCTCACAGTCTGCCCCTCGTGTCCAGCACTCTGCCCCTGTGTCCAGCATTCTGCCCCTGTGTCCAGCATTCTGCCCCCGTGTCTAGCAGTCTGCCCCTCATGTCCAGCATTCTGCCCCTGTGTCCAGCATTCTGACCCTGTGTTCAGCATTCTGCCCCTCTGCCCAATGTCTGTCTTTCCCTGTGTCCACCATTCTGCCCGTGTCCAGTATTCTTCCCCCGTGTCTCACAGTCTGCCCTTTGTGTCCAGTATTCTGCCCCTGTGTCCAGCATCTCTGCCCCAGCATGTCCAGCATTCTGCCCTGGGGCCCCCTGGATCGCCGCTCTCCAAAAAAAAAAAAAAAACACAAATTTTTACCTGGCCGCGCTCCTGTGGCGGGCGAAGCTCACTCCATCCACGCAGGTGAAGCACGCACTCGCCGGCGGCTGACAATGACGTCAGACGCCGGTGAAGTGCGCACTGCGGCTCAAGTCAGCTGCCAGCCTCCGACTGCAGGCCCGCACGTCAATAGCGTGCTGCAGCACCTGTAAGGGGGGCCCGGTGAGCAGATGAGATGGGGCCCGATGCGGGCCCCCTCTGCCCACCGGGCCCCATACACCAGTCATGGCTGTAATGCCCTGATGGCGGCCCTGCATCTTACAGCCAGTGAGTCACAGACAGTAGCAATTGCAGTGATCAGTGTTTGATAGTGATTGTGACATTCTTGCACTACTGATCTCTGGTGTTATAGTGCTACTGTGATTAATGAAGGATCCAAGAAAAACCAAACTGTCGACTACTTCTATCGCTACATTGTTGATTTTTATAATGTTGTAGTCATGATTTTGGTCTTCTTCAAGTTTAGAAAAGCTCCCATCTTCTCGCTTTCATCTTACAACTTCAAGATCAGCTTTTTCAAGTCGTTCTCACACTTTGCCAGCAGAGTTGTATCTTCTGAATATCTCAGATTGCTGATGGTTCTTCCGCCTGTTTTTACTCCAACACTTGAATATCCAAGGGCAACTTCCTCATGGCTACTTCTTTATAAAAAGTAAAAATAAAAGGAGAGGGGACATATCCTTCTCTTGGAAATATGTTTTCTTATTTTACAGTGTACCAAAATATTTTGTTTTCACTTTTAGAAAGACAGAGCGGACTTTTTTACAACATCAATATGAAATCAGTATTTGTTGGCATTATAATAGGAAATTGGACAAACAGAAAAAGAAAATGAAACAAATACACTTTTCAGTTATTTGCACTTCCATGATCATGTATTTTTTATAACCATATAAATAATTAAATTTGCCACAAAATTTATAAAATTCCTTGTTGTATGATGATGATTCCAAGTACAGTATATATGTTATTTCCTGATATAATCATTACTGCATTAACACCTTTCTGCCATTAGACGTACTATTCCGTCAATGTGACCCGGGCCCTACTTCCCATGGACGGAATAGTACATCATAGGTGATCGGCCACGCTCACGGGGGGAGAGCGGCGGATCGCCGCCTGGTGTCAGCTGATTATCACAGCTGAAATCGGGACTATGTGCCAGGAGCGGTCACTGTCCGCTTCCAGCACAATAACCCCCGGATCACTGCGATCAAACACGATTGCAGTATTCTGACGGCATAGGGAAACATCGCGCGGGACAAAGTGAAAAAAAAAATGTACATGTGTAAAAAAAAAATAAAATAAAAATAAATATATATATATATATATATATATTCCTAAACAATGAAAAAAAAATATATATAGTTCCAATAAAAACATTTATCTAAATAAAAAACAAAACAATAAAAGTACACATATTTAGTATCGCCGCGTCCGTAACGACCCAACCTATAAAACTGTCCCACTAGTTAACCCTTTCAGTGATCACCATAAAAAAAACGAGGCAAAAAACAGCGCTTTGCTATCATACCCCGGAACAAAAAGAGGAATAACACGCAATATAAATAAACATGGTACCGCTGAAAATGTCATCTTGAAACGCAAAAAACGAGCCACCATACAGCATCATCAGCAAAAAAATAAAAAAGTTATAGTCCTCAGAATAAAGCGATGCAAAAATATTTTTCATATAAAATAGTTTTTATCGCATAAAAGCGCCAAAAATAAAAAATGATATAAATGAGGTATCGCTGTAATCGTACTGACCCGAGGAATAAAACTGCTTTATCAATTTTATCAAATGTGGAACGGTATAATCGCCCCCCCCAAAAGAAATTCATGAATAAAAAAAGCGATAAAAAAATGTCACGTGCCCGAAAATGGTACCAATAAAAAAGTCAACTCGTCCCGCAAAAAACAAGACCCCATATGAATCTGTGGACCAAAATATGGAAAAATTATAGCTCTCAAAATGTGGAGACGCAAAAACTATTTTTTGCAAGAAAAAGCGTCTTTTAGATCGGACGCCATATCGCGTTTGGAGTGTCCCTAATGTGCCTAGACAGTGGAAACCCCCCAATTCTAATAGAAACTCTAAACCAAACACACCACTAACCCTAATCCCAACCATAACCCTAACCACACCCCTAACCCTGACACACCCCTAACCTTAATCCCAACAGTAAATGTAATCCTAACCCTAAATTTAGCCCCAACCCTAACCTTAACTTTAGCACTAACCCTAACTGTAGCCCCAACCCTAATGGGAAAATGGAAATAAATACATTTCTTAAATTTTATTATATTTCCCTAACTAAGGGGGTGATGAAGGGGGGTTTGATTTAATTTTATAGCGTTTTTTTAGCCGAAAAATTGTTGTCCAATTTGTCCTGAGTATGCTGATACCCCATATGTTGGGTTAAATCCCTGTTTGGGCGCACGGGAGAGCTCGGAAGGGAAGGAGCACTGTTTTACTTTTTCAACGCGGAATTGGCTGGAATTGAGATCCCACGCCATGTCGCGTTTGGAGAGCCCTGATGTACCTAAACAGTGGAAACCCCCAATTGTAACTGAAACCCTAACCCAAACACACCCCTAACGCTAATCCCAACTTTAACCACACCCCTAACTCCAACACACCCCTAATCCTAATCTCAGCCATAACTCTAACCACACCCCTAACCCTGACACACCTGTTATGACCTGGTGGTTAGGAGCACCCGGAATGACCTGATAGTTAAACCTCATACAGAACGAGCTCTGGGATGTGGGAGCTCTGCTGACCGCAAACCCTAATCCTATCACACACACTAGAAATAGCCGTGGAGCGCTCCTGACCAGACCTAGGCGCCTCGTCACAGCCTAAGAACTATCTAGCCCTAGAGATAGAAAATAAAGCCTACCTTGCCTCAGAGAAATTCCCCAAAGGTAAAGGAAGCCCCCCACATATATTGACTGTGAGTAAAGATGAAATTCACAAACGCAGAAATGAAACAGGTTTCAGCAAAGTGAGGCCAGACTTACTAAATAGACAGAGGATAGGAAAGGTAACTTTGCGATCAGCACAAAAACCTACAAAAGACCACGCAGAGTGTGCAAAAAAGACCTCCGCATCGACTCACGGTGCGGAGGGGCCACTCTGCATCCCAGAGCTTCCAGCTAGCAAGACAAAATCATGATAACCAGCTGGACAAGAAAACAGTGAACAAATAATGACTATCAGGAACTTAGCTTCTGCACGAGAAGGCAGGTCACCAGAGAGATCCAGGAGCGAACTGAACCAATGCAAAAACATTGACAGCTGGCATGGAGTAACGATCTGAGAGGAGTTAAATAGAGCAGCCAACCAAAGGATAAACCACGTCACCTGTGTAAGGAACCTCAGAAGCAGCAGCTTCACTCATAGCCACCAGAGGGAGCCCATAGACAGAACTCGCCGAAGTACCATTCACGACCACAGGAGGGAGCTCGACAACAGAATTCACAACAGTACCCCCCTTCTTGAGGAGGGGTCACCGAACCCTCACCAGAGCCCCCAGGCCGATCAGGATGAGCCAAATGAAAGGCACGAACAAGATCGGCAGCATGAACATCAGAGGCAAAAACCCAGGAATTATCTTCCTGACCATAACCCTTCCACTTGACCAGGTACTGGAGTTTCCGTCTCGAAACACGAGAATCCAAAATCTTCTCCACCACATACTCCAACTCCCCCTCGACCAACACCGGGGCAGGAGGATCAACGGAGGGAACCATAGGCGCCACGTATCTCCGCAACAACGACCTATGGAACACATTATGGATGGCAAAAGAAGCTGGAAGGTCCAAACGAAATGACACAGGATTAAGAACTTCAGAAATCTTATATGGCCCAATGAAACGAGGCTTAAACTTAGGGGAGGAAACCTTCATAGGAACGTGACGAGATGACAACCAAACCAAATCCCCAACACGAAGTCGGGGACCAACACAACGCCGGCGGTTAGCGAAACGTTGAGCCATCTCCTGGGACAATGTCAAATTGTCCACCACATGAGTCCAAATCTGCTGCAACCTGTCCACCACCGCATCCACACCAGGACAGTCCGAAGGCTCAACCTGCCCTGAAGAGAAACGAGGATGGAAACCAGAATTACAGAAAAAAGGAGAAACTAAAGTAGCCGAGCTGGCCCGATTATTAAGGGCGAACTCAGCCAAAGGCAAGAAGGACACCCAATCATCCTGATCAGCAGAAACAAAGCATCTCAGATATGTCTCCAAAGTCTGATTAGTTCGTTCGGTTTGGCCATTAGTCTGAGGATGGAAAGCCGAAGAAAAAGACAAATCAATGCCCATCTTAGCGCAAAAGGACCGCCAAAACCTCGAAACAAACTGGGAACCTCTGTCCGAGACGATGTTCTCTGGAATGCTATGCAAACGAACCACATGCTGGAAAAACAATGGCACCAAATCAGAGGAGGAAGGCAATTTAGATAAGGGTACCAAATGGACCATCTTAGAGAAGCGATCACAAACCACCCAAATGACCGACATCTTTTGAGAAACAGAGAGATCAGAAATTAAATCCATGGAAATATGCGTCCACGGCCTCTTCGGGATCGGCAAGGGCAAAAGCAACCCACTGGCACGAGAACAGCAGGGCTTAGCCCGAGCACGAGTCCCACAGGACTGCACAAAAGAACACACATCCTGTGACAAAGAAGGCCACCAAAAGGATCTAGCCACCAAATCTCTGGTACCAAAGATTCCAGGATGACCAGCCAACAATGAACAATGAATCTCAGAGATAACTCTACTAGTCCATCTATCAGGGACAAACAGTTTCTCCGTTGGACAACGGTCAGGTCTATCAGCCTGAAACTTTTGCAGCACACGCCGCAAATCAGGGGAAATGGCAGACAAAATTACCCCTTCTTTAAGAATACCCGCCGGCTCCGGAACACCCAGAGAGTCAGGCACAAAATTCCTTGACAGGGCGCCAGCCTTCACATTCTTAGATCCCGGAAGGTATGAAACCACAAAATCAAAACGGGAGAAAAAGAGTGACCATCGAGCCTGTCTAGGATTCAACCGTTTGGCAGACTCGAGATAAGTTAAATTCTTGTGATCCGTCAAGACCACCACGCAATGTTTAGCTCCTTCAAGCCAATGTCGCCACTCCTCGAATGCCCACTTCATGGCCAACAACTCCCGATTGCCCACATCATAATTGCGCTCAGCAGGCGAGAATTTTCTAGAAAAGAAGGCACAGGGTTTCATCACCGAGCCATCAGAACTTCTTTATGACAAAACAGCCCCTGCTCCAATTTCAGAAGCATCAACCTCAACCTGAAAAGGGAGCGAAACATCTGGCTGGCACAACACAGGGGCAGAAGAAAAACGATGCTTCAACTCCTGAAAAGCCTCTACAGCCGCAGAGGACCAATTGACCACATCAGCACCTTTCTTGGTCAAATCAGTCAACGGTTTAGCAATACTGGAAAAATTAGCGATGAAGCGACGATAAAAATTAGCAAAGCCCAGGAACTTCTGCAAGCTCTTCACAGATGTTGGCTGAGTCCAATCGTAAATGGCCTGAACTTTAACAGGGTCCATCTCGATAGTAGAAGGGGAAAAAATGAAACCCAAAAATGAAACCTTCTGAACTCCAAAGAGACACTTTGACCCCTTCACAAACAAGGAATTCGCACAAAGGACCTGGAACACCATTCTGACCTGCTTCACATGAGACTCCCAATCATCCGAAAAGACCAAAATGTCATCCAAATATACAATCATGAATCTATCCAGGTACTCTCGGAAGATGTCATGCATAAAGGACTGAAACACAGATGGAGCATTAGAAAGCCCGAATGGCATAACCAGGTACTCAAAATGGCCCTCGGGCGTATTAAATGCTGTTTTCCATTCATCACCCTGTTTAATTCGCACAAGATTATTCGCACCACAAAGATCTATCTTGGTGTACGGTGTTCATTTTAGGACATGGTCACAAATCAAAGTCAAACATCAGAAATACTCTGATACCTCATTCTGATACTTGACTCTTATACCTGACTTTCACACATGGTCACAAATCAAAGTCAAACATCAGAAATAACATCAGAAATACTCTGTCTGATACCTCATTCTGATACTTGATTCTGATACCTGACTTTCACATATCAAAGTCACAAATCAAAGTCAAACATCAGAAATACTCTGTCTGATACCTCATTCTGATACTTGACTCTGACACTTGACTCTGATACTTGACTCTGATACTTGACTTTGATACCTGACTCTGATACTTGACTCTGATACTTGACTTTGATACCTGACTCTGATACTTGACTCTGATACTTGACTTTGATACCTGACTCTGATACTTGACTCTGATAGTTGACTTTGATACCTGACTCTGATACTTGACTCTGATACTTGACTCTGATACTTGACTTTGATACCTGACTCTGATACTTGACTCTGATACTTGACTTTGATACCTGACTCTGATACTTGACTCTGATACTTGACTCTGATACTTGACTCCGATACCTGAGTCTGATACTTGATTCTGATACATGAAATTAGTAAAATTAGTAAAATTAGCTAAAATTAGTACCTGGGATCACTTGAGCTTGTGGTGCAATGGTAATGCCGACGGCTGTAGCCTCTAGACGCAGGATCCGTTTTTTTTCCGCCGATCCTTTTTTTTCCCGCCGATCCTTTTTTTTCCCGCCGGATCGGTTTTATTTTTCTGCCGGATCCGTTTTTGTCGGCCGGATCCGTTTTTTTCCGCCAGATCCGTTTTTTTCTGCAGGATCCATTTTTTTCCTCAGGATCTGTTTTTTTTTCCGGATCCGATTTTGTCTGCCGGATCCGTTTTTGTCTGCCGGCTCCGTTTTTTTTCTGCCTGATCCGTATTTTACGCCGGATCCTTTTTTTTTACGCCGGATCCATTTTTTTACACCGCATCCGTTTTTTTTTACACCGGATCCGTTTTTTTCGCCAGATCCATTTTTTTCTGCCAGATCCGTTTTTTTTTCTCCCAGATCCGTTTTTTTCGCCGGATCCGTTTTTTTTGCCGGATCCGTTTTTCTTCCGCCGGATCCATTTTTTTTAAGCCGTTTCCGTTTTTTTCACCGGATCCGTTTTTTTCTGCCAGATCTGTTTTTTTTAACGCCATATCCATTTTTTTATGCCGTCTCCGTTTTTTTAACGCCGGATCCGTTTTTTTTACACCGGATCCGTTTTTTTTTGCCAGATCCATTTTTTTTGCCGGATAAGTTTTTTTTTGCCAGATCCGTTTTGTTTACGCCGAATCCGTTTTTTTTCGCCAGATCCGTTTTTTTTACGACAAATCCGTTTTTTTCGCCGGATCCATTTTTTTCTTCCGGATCCGTTTCTTTTTACGCCTGATCCGTTTATTTTTACGCCAGATCTGTTTTTTTTACGCCGGATCCGTTTTTTTCCGCCGGATCCGTTTTTCTTCTGCCGGTGGAAAAAACGGATCCGGCGTAAAAAAAACAAACGTTTTTTATGCCGGATCCGTTTTTCTTCCGCTGGGTCCGTTTTTTACGCCGAATCGTTTTTTTTCCGCCGGATTCGTTTTTTTCTGCCGCATCTGTTTTTTTTTAACGCCATATCCATATTTTTACGCCGGATCCGTTTTTTTTAACGCCGGATCCGTTTTTTTTACACCGGATCTGTTTTTTTTTCGCCAGATCCGTTTTTTTTCGCCACATCCGTTATTTTACGCCAAATCCGGTTTTTTCGCCGGATCCATTTTTTTCTTCCGGATCCGTTACTTTTTACGCCTGATCCGTTTATTTTTACGCCAGATCTGTTTTTTTTCCGCCGCATCCGTTTTTTCCGCCGGATCCGTTTTTCTTCTGCTGGCGGAAAAAACGGATCCGGCGTAAAAAAAACACGTTTTTCTTCCGCCGGATCAGTTTTTTTTGCCAGATCCGTTTTTTTAACCCGAATCGGTTTTTTTTACGCCGGATCCGTTTTTTTCTGTCGGATCTGTTTTTTTTAATGCCATATCCATTTTTTTACACCGGATCCGTTTTTTTAACGCCGGATCCGTTTTTTTTTACACCGGATCCGTTTTTTTTCACCAGATCGGTTTTTTTCGCCGTATCCGTTTTTTTACGCCAAATCCGTTATTTTTCGCCGGATCCGTTTTTTTTTACGCCAAGTCCGTTTTTTTCACCGGCTCCATTTTTTCATCCGGAACCGTTTTTTTTTACGCCTGATCCGTTTTTTTTACGCCAAATCCGTTTTTTTTGCGCCGGATCCGTTTTTTTCCGCCGGATCCGTTTTTCTTCTGCCGGCAGAAAAAAAACGATCCGGCGTAAAAAAAAGTTTTTTACGCCGGATCCGTTTTCTTTACGCCGGATCCGTTTTTTCCGTCGGCAGAAGGAAAAGTGATCCGGCGTAAAAAAACGGATCCGGCGCAAAAATAAACTGATCAGGCGTAAAGAAAAACGGATCCGGAAGAAAAAAATGGATCAGGCGGAAAAAAACGGATTCGGTGTAAAAAAAATGGATCCGGCGTAAAAAAAAACGGATCCGGCGTAAAAAATGGATATGGCGTAAAAAAACAGATTCGGCAGAAAAAAACGGATCCGGTGAAAAAAAACGGATTTGGCGTAAAAAAAAAAAACGGATCCGGCTTAAAAAAAACTCGGATCCGGCGTAAAAAAAACGGATCCGGCGTAAAAAAAAAAATGGATCCAGCGTAAAAAAAATGGATATGGCGTAAAAAAAACACGGCAGAAAAAAACGGATCCGGCGAAAAAAAACGGATTCGGCGTAAAAAAACGGATCCGGCGTAAAAAAAAAAACGGATCCAGCGTAAAAAAAATGGATATGGCGTAAAAAAAACAGACGGCAGAAAAAAACGGATCCGGCGAAAAAAAACGGATTCGGCGTAAAAAAGCGGATCCGGCGAAGAAAACGGATCCAACAGAAAAAAACGGATCCGGCGGAAAAAAAACGGATCAGGCAAAAAAACGGATCCGGCGTAAAAAAACGGATTCGGCGAAAAAAAACACGGATCCGGCGTAAAAACACCAGGATCCGGCGTAAAAAAACAGATCCGACGTAAAAAAAAATCGGATTCGGCGTAAAAAAAAACAGATCCAGCAGAAAAATAAAACCGATCCGGCGGAAAAAAAACGGATCCTGCGTCTAGACACTACAGCCGTCGGCCTTACCATTGCACCACAAGCTCAAGTGATCCCAGGTACTAATTTTAGCTAATTTTACTAATTTTACCAATTTCATGTATCAGAGTCAAGTATCAGACTCAAGTATCAGAGTCAAGTATCAGAGTCAGGTATCAGAGTCAGGTATCAGAGTCAGGTATCAGAGTCAGGTATCAGAGTCAGGTATCAGAGTCAGGTATCAGAGTCAGGTATCAGAGTCAGGTATCAGAGTCAAGTATCAGAGTCAAGTATCAGACTCAGGTATCAGACTCAAGTATCAGAATGAGGTATCAGACAGAGTATTTCTGATGTTTGACTTTGATTTGTGACCATGTCCTAAAATGAACACCGTATTGGTGAACCAACTAGCCCCCTTAATCCGAGCAAATAAATCAGACAGCAGCGGCAAAGGATACTGAAATTTAACTGTGATCTTATTAAGAAGGCGGTAATCAATACAAGGTCTCAAAGAACCATCCTTCTTGGCCACAAAAAAGAACCCTGCTCCCAATGGTGACGACGACGGACGAATATGACCCTTCTCCAAGGATTCCTTTATATAACTCCGCATAGCGGCGTGCTCTGGCACAGATAAATTAAACAGACGGCCCTTAGGAAACTTACTACCAGAAATAAAATTAATAGCAGTCGCAATCCCGATGAGGGGGTAGGGCACCAGATTTGGGCTCTTTAAATACATCCCGGTAATCTGATAAAAACTCAGGGACTTCAGAAGGAGTGGAAGGCGAAATTGACAGCAATGGAAAATCACCATGTACCCCCTGACAACCCCAGCTGGACACAGACATAGATTTCCAATCCAACACTGGATTATGGACCTGTAGCCATGGCAACCCCAAAATGACCACATCATGCAGATTATGCAACACCAAAAAGCGAATATCCTCCTGATGTGCAGGAGCCATGCACATGGTCAATTGAGTCCAGTACTGAGGCTTATTCTTGGCAAAAGGCGTAGCATCAATTCCTCTCAATGGAATAGGATACTGCAAGGGCTCCAAGAAAAAACCAGAGCGCCTGGCAAACTCCAAGTCCATCAAATTCAGGGCAGCGCCTGAATCCACAAATGTCATTACAAAATAGGACGACAGAGAGCAAATCAGAGTAACGGACAAAAGAAATTTCGACTGTACCGTACCAATGGTGGCAGACCTAGCGAACCACTTAGTGCGCTTAGGACAATCGGAGATAGCATGAGTGGAATCACCACAGTAAAAACACAGCCCATTCCGACGTCTGTGTTCTTGCCGTTCAGCTCTGGTCAAAGTCCTATCACACTGCATAGGCTCAGGCCTATGTTCAGAGAATACCGCCAGATGGTGCACAGCTTTGCGCTCACGCATGCGCCGATCGATCTGAATGGCCAAAGACATAGACTCATTCAGACCAGCAGGCGTGGGAAATCCCACCATGACATCCTTAAGGGCTTCAGAAAGACCCTTTCTGAAAATTGCCGCCAGGGCACATTCATTCCACTGAGTAACCACAGACCACTTTCTAAACTTCTGACAGTACACCTCCGCTTCATCCTGACCCTGACACAAAGCCAGCAAGATTTTCTCTGCCTGATCCACTGAATTTGGTTCATCATAAAGCAATCCAAGCGCCAGAAAAAACGCATCAACATCACGCAATGCAGGATCTCCTGGCGCAAGGGAAAATGTCCAGTCTTGAGGGTCACCACGCAACAAAGAAATAATGATTTTTACCTGTTGAACGGGGTCACCAGAGGAGCAGGGTTTCAAAGCTAGAAACAGTTTACAATTATTTTTGAAATTCAAGAACCTAGATCTATCCCCAGAAAATAAGTCAGGAATAGGAATTCTAGGCTCTAACATAGGATTCTGAACCACAAAATCTTGAATGTTTTGTACCCTTGCAGTGAGATGATCTACACAAGAGGACAGACCTTGAATGTCCATATCTACACCTGTGTCCTGAACCACCCAAAGGTCTAGGGGAAAAGAAAGACAAAACACAGTGCAAAGAAAAAAAAATGGTCTCAGAAGTTCTCTTATCCCTCTATTGAGATGCATTAATACTTGGGCCAGCTGTACTGTTATGACCTGGTGGTTAGGAGCACCCGGAATGACCTGATAGTTAAACCTCATACAGAACGAGCTCTGGGATGTGGGAGCTCTGCTGACCACAAGCCCTAATCCTATCACACACACTAGAAATAGCCGTGGAGCGCTCCTGATCAGACCTAGGCGCCTCGTCACAGCCTAAGAACTATCTAGCCCTAGAGATAGAAAATAAAGCCTACCTTGCCTCAGAGAAATTCCCCAAAGATAAAGGAAGCCCCCCACATATATTGACTGTGAGTAAAGATGAAAGTCACAAACGCAGAAATGAAACAGGTTTCAGCAAAGGGAGGCCAGACTTACTAAATAGACAGAGGATAGGAAAGGTAACTTTGCGATCAGCACAAAAACCTACAAAAGACCACGCAGAGTGTGCAAAAAAGACCTCCGCACCGACTCACGGTGCGGAGGGGCCACTCTGCATCCCAGAGCTTCCAGCTAGCAAGTCAAAATCATGATAACCAGCTGGACAAGAAAACAGTGAACAAATAATGACTATCAGGAACTTAGCTTCTGCAGGATAAGGCAGGTCACCAGAGAGATCCAGGAGCGAACTGAACCAATGCAAAAACATTGACAGCTGGCATGGAGTAACGATCTGAGAGGAGTTAAATAGAGCAGCCAACCAAAGGATAAACCACGTCACCTGTGTAAGGAACCTCAGATGCATATACCATGAGTAGTCCACACTTCAGCACCATGGTATGATCTCATCCTTCTATGCTTTCCACACACATTGATAAATGCAGGGATCCCTCTTTCCTTCAATCAGGTTTATGGACCAACAATAGGCATCCACTGCAACAGGCTACAATCCCAATGTCAAATCAAATCAGCCAATGCGCTGACATATATTAATATATTGTATAGAAACCATCGATACTCATCCATTGATGCATCAGCTATAGTCCACCATTCGCCATTTGTAATTAACGCCTTTAGGTGGACTGTCAGCGCGTTGGCTGATTTGATTTGACATTGGGATTGTAGCCTGTTGCAGTGGATGCCTATTGTTGGTCCATAAACCTGATTGAAGGAAAGAGGGATCCCTGCATTTATCAATGTGTGTGGAAAGCATAGATGGATTAGATCATACCATGGTGCTGAAGTGTGGGCTACTCATGGTATATGCATCATAACGACATTTGTTGGAACAGTATTGTCCATCGTGAAAATAGTTATCACCTATTATATATCTCATTTCGCCAAATGTGTTCATATTAATGTTTTTAAAATCTTGGGGATCTAGTTCTTCCTTAGCATAGATGTATATTGTCTAGTGATAGGGGTTCCTCTTGCTCATGGGTAGAGGCTCTCACTAGTGGCTGCAGGGTGTATCAGGGCCTGTAGGGCTAGCCATCGTGGAGCGGGGGCACCTCAACGTTCCCCCCCTAGGGCGTCTACCTCCGCAGCCAGGTAGGGGCAGCTGTAGGTGCCTCAGCTAGGGTTGTCTAGTTACCCCATTAGGTTTTGGTAATCTTTTGAGCACTTGTGTTTTTTTGTTTTTGTCACCATAAGTGGTATAGTGTGTCTGGTTTTAACAATAAAAAGTGGTTTTATATGTAGGGTTTATATATGATTTTGATTTATGTGCCCCTAGTTACTACTATCTTCTGGAGTTTATGTAAAAACTAACACACTAACCAAAACGGGATTTGGACTTATGCACCGATGGGGCCATCTATAATATAACACTGGGAGCGTCACTCTGTCCGAAGCCTTTATAGACTGCGCAAGTGCCGGCGCAGTCTTGCCCCACAGAGTGACGCAGCCCAGGAGATCTCGGTATGCGTAAGCACTGAATGCACACCGCGATCTCCAGCGGAGAAGCAGGGATGTGCCGGGAGGGTGAGTATGCTATATTCACCTGTCCCGTTCCAGCACTGCGTGCCACTCCGTCTTTTGGGTCCTTTCCCTGTGACGTTCAGTTCAGAGGGCACGATGACGCGCTTAATGCGCGCCGCCTTCTGACTGAACAGTCACAGCCAGAGGACCCGGAACACGGAGCAGCACGCAGCACTGGAACGGGACAGGTGAATATAGCAAGTGTCGGGGGCCTGAGCTAGTGGCGACTCCGGCACCTGACCCCCACAGCGCGTCGGCGTCCCCGCCTGTTCAGGCCCCCCAGCACTCGGCACCCAGAGACGATAGATGAGTATGTTATTTTTTTTTTATATATCGCAGCAGCATACGGGGCATATACTATGGAGCATCTTATGGGGCCATCAACCATAATGGAGCAGCTTACGGGGCATATACTATGGAGCATCTTATGGGGGTCATCAACCATAATGGAGCAGCATACGGGGCATATACTATGGAGCATCTTATGGGGGCCATCAAACATAATGGAGCTGCATACGGGGCATATACTATGGAGAATCTTATGGTGGCCATCAACCATAATGCAGCAGCATATGAGGCATATACTATGGAGCATCTTATGGGGGCCATCAACCATAATGGAGCAGAATATGAGGCATATACTATGGAGCATCTTATGGGGGCCATCAACCATAATGGAGCAGCATATGAGGCATATACTATGGAGCATCTTATGGGGCCATCAACCTTTATGGAGCAGCGTATGGGGCATATGGATGGGAGCAGCAAATTACAGAACGGTGGCGCAGGATGGGAGCAGCACATAACAGAACGGGGGTGCAGGATGGCAGCAGCACATGACAGAACGGGGGCGCAGGATGGGAGCAGCACATGACAGGATGGGGGCGCAAGATGGGAGCAGCACATGTCAGAATGGGGGCGCAGGATGGGAGCAGCACATGACAGAATGGGGGCTTAGGATGGGTGCAGCACGACAGGATGGGGGCGCAGGATGGAGCAGCACATGACAGGATGGGGACGCAGGATGGAGCAGCACATACCAGGATGGAGACCATATACCAATATAAATGCTCGCCACCCGGGCATAGAACGGGTTCAATAGATAGTAGACTATAACGGTGCCAGAAGAGTGAACATGTGCCTTGTCATGCATCATTTTCAAGCTATGGCCCTGTTGTCGCATACGTCCAAATTCTGTATTGCGGCGGGGGGGGGGGGGGCGTTCGGATACAAGCCCCGATGGGACTCACGGAAATGGATAAAAGTGCAATATAGGGGCAGCATGGGGTCCTGGGTTCAAATCTCACTAAGGACATCTGCAAGCAGTTTGTATGTTCTCCCCATGTTTGTGTGGGTTTGCTCCAACACCCCAAAGACATATTGATAGAGAATCTAGATTGTGAGCTCCAATGAGGACAGTGCCAATAGTATATGCAAAGCGCTGTGGAATTAATGGCGCTATACAAGTGAGTAGAATAAAAAAATATGAAAGCACCATTACTGGTTTAAAGGAAATTTGTCAGCATTTATTTTTTGTAATTTGAGAGAAACGTAGTGTAGGGGCCTTGATTCCAGTGATGTGTCACTTACTAGGCTGCCAGTTACAGTCTAAATAAAATTAGTGTTTTAACAGCAGGATATTATCACTAGACGACTAGTTATCTTATGCCATGTAGTCCAACTGCTCTGTGTGTACCCCTCCCAATAACGATCAGCAGTTTTCTGTCAATTTACACTGTACACAGAAAGCTGGCAATTAGTGGTGTGAGTGGGGTTATACAGAGCTCAGCATTCAGAGAAATAGTAGCTATTAACCCATTATCTACCAAGGTCCTTTTTTTGGGACGCCTAATCTTTTGCTTCTAGCAACTAAGATTTTATAATTTTTATAATTCGGTCCAATTTTTTGTGTTGTGTTTGTAAAATGAATGTTTTCAAAATAGGAAATCATGTCATTGTCATTTTTAATTGAATATTGGGATGTCCTTTTCTGAAAAATCCGTACTTGTAAAAATTTTGCAAATTATGTTTCTGATTCATTAGGACCCAAGTCATTAAAAATCTGTCATAAAAAAAAAATGAAAATTGCTAATTTGGCAAGTAATGGGTTAGGCAGAGAAAACCGTGATTTCATCAAAATGACAGAATGCGGGCCAGTAAGTGATAAATTGCTGAAATCCGGGTCTCCATCCCTACACTATGCAGATCTGAGTAAAAACCTGGTGTGGTCACCAAAATGTACCTGTTCATCATAAAAGAGTACTTTCTTTGAAAATAGATCACAGATCCGTGATTAGCTCTAAAAGTGTTTGATTCGTCACTAGAAAGATAAATCAACTGTTGTTTTTCCTAGATATAGTGCTTGTAATTTGGTAGTTACTGAAGTGTTTGTCCGTTGGTCATTATCTGTAGTGCAGCAATTCTGCTCACTTGGGAGCGATATGAGGTATCACAGGAACCGTTTCTATTTAAAAGTCCAGCTGGTTTATTTCAATCCTCATAAACCACATCACAGAAATGCTCAAACATAGCCCCTGTCTGGCATAAAGTTCATACAATAGTGCTGGTTTGCCCACCTGGGTCTTAAGGTACCGTCACACTAAACAACTTTCCAACGATCACGACCAGCGATACGACCTGGCCGTGATCATTGGTAAGTCGTTGTGTGGTCGCTGGGGAGCTGTCACACAGACAGCTCTCTCCAGCGACCAACGATCAGGGGAACGACTTCGGCATCGTTGAAACTGTCGGTGTGTGACACCGATCCAGCGATGTGTTCACTTGTAACAAGGGTAAAAACAGTACATACTCACATTCCGATGTCTGTCACGTCCCCCGGCGTCAGCTTCCCTGCACTGACTGTCAGGGCCGGCCGTCCGTAAAGCAGAGCACAGCAGTGATGTCACCGCTGTGCTGCTTTACGGCCGGCGCTGACATAGTCAGTGCGGGAAGCTGACGCCGGGGGACGTGACAGGCATTGCAATGTGAGTATGTACTGTTTTTTTTTTTTTTAACTTTTACAATGGTAACCAGGGTAAATATTGGGTTACTAAGCGCGGCCCTGCGCTTAGTATCCCGATATTTACCCTGGTTACAAGTGAACACATCGCTGGATCGGCGTCACACACACCGATCCAGCGATGACAGCGGGTGATCAGCGACCAAAAAAAGGTCCTGATCATTCCCCAGCGACCAACGATCTCCCAGCAGGAGCCTGATCGTTGGTCGCTGTCACACATAACGAGATCGTTAGCGGGATCGTTGCTACGTCACAAAAAGCGTGACATTGCAACGATATCGTTAACGAAATCGTTGTGTGAAGGTACCTTTAGCAAACGCACTCAATCCAGGAGATCTGCACACCTAGATACACAACCCAAGTGTGAGACAAACAGGCCTCATTTTACAAAGTGAACATCACCCAGGGGGAGATATGGTGAGCAGCCGTCAACCAGCTCTTCAGCTGCTGATAATCAACCTGTCATGTCCGATTAACCTCTTTTAGTCATATACGTACTAAAGCATTAATCCAGATTTACCTCCCATCCACTATATTTCCGACAGCCACCTTACAGCAGATACAACTGTAACAGCTGGACTTGCACCATGAGGCCACTTCAGCTTCAAATTGGTCAGATTTGAATAACAATTAGCCTGAATCATGTAGTAGGTAATGTCTTAAAGGAGAATCCTTGGAAATTCACTCCCTAGATTTCTTTTTTGTCCAAAACAGGAGACGGCGTGATGTATTTGAAGTGTGACAGTATTATGAATTAATCTAATGCATGAATCTAAAACCTACAATTTTTACATTTTTTCTATCTTCTCTGTTAGCATGATTCTGCTTTCTTAGATTTTACATTTTAATGTTGCTGCTTAATGATTAGAAAACAATGCAGTGCAATGATGATGCGATTTATTGCTGTAATGTGCTGCTGCAGTGCAATATAGAGCAACCTCCACCAGGGGGTGCTGGCTAAGGAAAGGAGGCTGCACACACAGCGCAGCAAAACTGAGCAACAACACAGGTGTCACAGGTAATGAAAGGGACATGAAACAAGCCAAGGTCATACACGGAGATAGCGGCGCGGTACAGAAGGGGCGAGCAGAGAATCGTCGGGGACAAGCAAGACGTCAGAACCTACCGGGAACGTGGTAACCAAAACGTGAGACGGAGACGGAGTCGGGGACAGGCCAGAGGTCAGAACAAGTCATAAACGGGTGCAGGCAGTCAGAGGCAAACAGGAACACTATAACGGATCAGGTCAGGAGCTCAAACAGTGTAGCATGAACTATAGCTGACACTGGCCCCCAGGCTGCAGAGGACTTAAATAGCACAGCCAGCTCCAGGGTGAGGCAGAGAGGATTAACTCCCACATGAGCAGTCCAGAGACAAGAGAGCTGAACATAATCTCAGAACTGGATCATGACAATTGCCCAAGCTTTAAGAAAGAAAGCAAAGTTGTGATATTATGAGTGCCAAATAAATTCAAAGTTTGACAGAAATTCCTAATAAGAACAAAGAGCACACACCACCTCTAACAGTGCTCCTGGCATTGAAGGACTAGCTTTTAGATTTTGTATTATAATGTCCACCTCTGGGTAAAGTGATAAAAGTATCAACATTAACTTCTCTGTCATAAGTATATTATTTAATGTAGCCTTAGAGAATATAGCATATTGTGAAGAATATTGCAAAATAAATAAAGCAATGGGTTTATAAAGTTACCGTATTCATCTAATGTCGGTAAGTTGTGTACATACACGTTAAAATAAGGATTAAAAATGTACATACACATTCACATCACAGAAGCTTAACAAATGCAATTCTTCAAAGGAAGTCTGTCAGCACAGAAAGAATGTTCAAACTAAGTACAGGCACTCAGTGCATCATGGTGGGGAACCTTCTTAACAGCTTGTTTTCCATCTATCTCAACCCTTCTCTGGCTCTATCACACCATAGGTGTCAAAGAAAGAAGAGGGTAGCAATAGAAAGAAAACAAGCAGGTGGGAAAATGTAGTTAAATGTTGACCTTGCTACGATGCACAGAGCGCTTGTACTTGGTTTGAAGTCATTCTGTGCTAAAAATCCCTTTAATTAAAGAGTAACTGTACTTTCAAGTAATTTTCAGAATAAGCTGTGGTGTGTGCACATGAGTAATAATACTATTTCTGCCATTAAATGTCTAGTATCCTGTATTTTCACCAGTCTGCCCCTATCAAGCTCGCACTCTCTTAATTTATAATCTACTCTGAGCTTGTAGGAAGAGACTAGCTCCTATGTTTCCCATACACATCACATGTGAATGGATACCCTCTTCTCTCCTTGGATAGCACACATAGAAGAAGCAACAGCATAAAAGAAATTATAAACAGCAATGAGTTGTGTGGATGTCAATCAAGTTCTGAGGTGAGGTATAAGACTTGTTGGAAAACTCAAAACAATCTTTTCCTATCTCCCTCCACATTTTTTTTTCTCATTCTACTCCTCAACCTCCACTCCATAGAATATAATAGGGGGTATAACCTGACACCACACTATGCTGGCAGTCCATGGATTTGAGTGTTTTTTTCTGTTTCCTTTTTTTCCCCCAGAGTGAATGGTAAGTTCAGTAGGCAGGAGGGAGTGTAAAATAAATAAAAAATGAAGCAAATTTCACAGATTTAAATATATTTGAAGTTTCTTATATTCACATTTTCTATTGATTTATGCAGTTAGTTGAAAATACAGTACCTTTTTAGCACAAATAAAAAAAACTTCAGAAATCTTATTTTAGATTTAAAAAAAAAAAAAACACCCTACTGTCTACACATTTAAAGAGTATCTAAACTTTAACAGTGTATTTTCATATTTAGCAGGCATTTTAACTATCTGCAGATCGGTGTGGGTTTGGAGGGTCTATTGAGCAATTGGTGGATGTCTCTGGACCTAGACCTTCAACGATCTGCAAGCAATTAAACTGCCAAATATGAAGAAACTCTGTAAGTTTAATTACTCTTTGAGAGAGTGTTACTTACTCTGCTGTGTAAACAGGTTGCCCGATATACACCTTTCAAAACCCAAATTAAGGGTATCGTACATTGTTTCTGCCAAACCAAAGAAAGATGGATGAATCAGAGCCAGCTTTTCCATAGCTTTTAGAAATCAGCTCTTAATAAAGAGCAATGAGCAAAGCTGATTGAATCAAAGCCACTTGTACAGAGCCTGAGCTCATAGACAGCAACTAATCTGAGCACACACAGCTGTATTGTACTGCAGAGAAATGGATAAGATGGGAGCAGATTAATTACAGAAGTGTCTAATCAGAAACTCCTGCGTATGCAAGTATGATACTATAGTTCCAGAGAAATGTTTCTAGCAACTCCATTGGCCCCGCTTCATTAAGACCAGCAATATTCACACCATTCTTCATGGGCTCATCATGAGTTAACCCCGTTACGACCTATGATGTATCCACTGAGGGAAATAAGTATTTGATCCCTTGCTGATTTTGTTTGCCCAGTGACAAAGACATGAACAGTCTGTAATTTTAAGGGTCGGCTAATGTTAACATTGAGAGATAGAATATCAAAAATATAATCCAGAAAATCACATTGTAAATGTGCTCATAGCAAGTGAGCATTTTTTCTACACATAGCAGGGCTGAACCTGAAGCCCTGCTGTGAGTAGCATAGGTGATCGGATGATCGCAGCTTCTATTCTCCCTTAGAGACTATTGAAGCCAGTGAAAACTTAAAAAAAAAGTTTTTAACCGCTTTCTGTCATTGGACGTACTATTCCGTCCATGTGGGGTGGGCCTTAATTCCCAAGGACGGAATAGTACGTCCAGAGCGATCACGGGGGGAGCGCAGCCGATCGCGGCCGGGTGTCAGCTGCCTATCGCAGCTGACATCCGGCACTATGTGCCAGGAGCGGTCACGGACCGCCCCCGGCACATTAACCTCCGGCACACCGTGATCAAACATGATCGCGGTGTGCTGGCAGTATAGGGAAGCATCGTGCAGGGAGGGGGCTCCCTGCGTGCTTCCCTGAGACCCCGCAGCAACGCGATGTGATCGCGTTGCTGCGAGGGTCTCCTTACCTTCCTCCATACAGCAGGCTCGGATCCAAAATGGCCGCGGCATCCGGGTCCTGCAGGGAGGGAGGTGGCTTACCAAGTGCCTGCTCAGAGCAGGCGCTTGGTAACCATGCCGTGCTCTAAGTCAGATCGCTGATCTGACAGAATGCTGTGAAAACTGTCAGATCAGCGATCTGTGATGTCTTCCCCTGGGACAAAGTTAAAAAAAAAAATATTTCCACATGTGTAAAAAAAAAAAAAATAATAATTCCTAAATAAAGAAAAAAAAAATATTCCAATAAATACATTTCTTTATCTAAATAAAAAAAACAAACAATAAAAGAACACATATTTAGCATCGCCGCGTCTGTAACGACCCAACTTATAAAACTGTCCCACTAGTTAACCCCTTCAGTAAACACCGTAAGAAAAAAAAAAACGAGGCAAAAAACAACGCTTTATTATCATATCGCCGAACAAAAAGTGGAATAACACGCGATCAAAAAGACAGATAAAAATAATCATGGTACCGCTGAAAACGTCATCTTGTCCCGCAAAAGACGAGCCGCGATACGGCATCATCAGCAAAAAAATTAAAAAGTTATAGTCCTCAGAATAAGGCGATGCAAAAATAATTCTTTTTTCTATAAAAATTTTTTGTCGTATAAAAGCGCCAAAACATAAAAAAATGATATAAGTGAGGTATCGCTGTAATCGTACTGACCCGAAGAATAAAACTGCTTTATCAATTTTACCAAACGAGGAACGGTATAAACGCCTTCCCCAAAAGAAATTCATGAATAGCTGGTTTTTGGTCATTCAACCTTACAAAAATCGGAATAAAAAGCGATGAAAAAATGTGACGTGCCCGAAAATGTTACCAATAAAAACGTCAACTCGTCCCGCAAAAAACAAGACCTCACATGACTCTGTAGACTCAAATATAGAAAAATTATAGCTCTCAAAATGTGGTAACGCAAAAAATATTTTTTGCAATAAAAAACGTCTTTCAGTGTGTGACGGCTGCCAATCATAAAAATCCACTAAAAAACCCGCTATAAAAGTAAATCAAACCCCCCTTCATGACCCCCTTAGTTAGGGAAAAATTAAAAAAATGTATTTATTTCCATTTTCCCATTAGGGTTAGGGCTAGGGTTGGGGTTAGGGTTAAGGCTAAAGTTAGGGTTAGGATAACATTTACGGTTGGGAATAGGGTTGGGATTAGGGGTGTGTCTGGGTTAGAGGTGTGGTTAGGGTTACCGTTGGGATTAGGGTTAGGGGTGTGTTTGGATTAGGGTTTCAGTTATAATTGGGGGGTTTCCACTGTTTAGGCACATCAGGGGCTCTCCAAACGCGACATGGCGTCCGATCTCAGTGCCAGCAAATTCTGCGTTGAAAAAGTAAAACAGTGCTCCTTCCCTTCCGAGCTCTCCCGTGTGCCCAAACAGGGGTTTACCCCAACATATGGGGTATCAGCGTACTCAGGACAAATTGTACAACAACTTTTGGTGTCCAATTTCTCCTGTTACCCTTGGGAAAATACAAAACTGGGCTAAAATATAATTTTTGTGGGGAAAAAAAAGATTTTTTATTTTCACGGCTCTGTTATAAACTGTACTGAAACAATTGGGGGCTCAAAGTTCTCACAACACAGGTAGATAAGTTCCTTGGGAGGTTTAGTTTCCAATATGGGGTCACTTGTGGGGGGTTTATACTGTTTAGGTACATTAGGGTCTCTGCAAACGCAATGTGACGCCTGCAGACCATTCCATCTAAGTCTTCATTCCAAATGACGCTCCTTCCCTTCCGAGCCCTCCCATGCACCCAAACGGTGGTTCCCCCCCACATATGGGGTATCAGCGTACTCAGCACAAATTGGACAACAACTCTTGGGGTCCAATTTCTCCTGTTACCCTTGGGAAAATGCAAAACTGCGGGCTAAAAAATAATTTTTGGGGGAATTTTTTTATTTTTTTTATTTTCACGGCTCAGCGTTATAAACTGTAGTGAAACACTTGGGGGCTCAAAGTTCTCACAACACATCTAGATAAGTTCCTTGGGGGGTCTAGTTTCCAATATGGGGTCACTTTTGGGGGGTTTCTACTGTTTAGGAACATTAGGGGCTCTGCAAACGCAACGTCATGCCTGCAGACCAATCCATCTAAGTCTGCATTCCAAATGATGCTTCTTCCCTTCCGAGCTCTGCCATGTGCTCAAACGGCAGTTCCCCCCCACATATCGGGTATCAGCGTACTCAGTACAAATTGGACAACAATATTTTGGGTGCAATTTCTCCTGTTACCCTTGGAAAAATACAAAACTGGAGGCTAAAAAATAATTTTTGTGGAAAAAAAATATTTTTTATTTGCACAGCTCTGAGTTATAAACTGTAGTGAAACACTTGGGGGTTCAAAGTTCTCACAACACATCTAGATGAGTTCCTTAGGGGGTCTACTTTCCAAAATGGTGTCACTTGGGGGTTTCTACTGTTTAGGCACATTAGGGGCAATGCAAACGCAATGTGATGCCTGCAGACCATTCCATCTAAGTCTGCATTCCAAATGGCGCTCCTTCCCTTCCGAGCCCTCCCATGCGCCCAAACGGTGGTTCCCCCCACATATGGGGAATCAGCGTACTCAGGACAAATTGGACAACTTTTGGGGTCCAATTTCTCCTGTTACCCTCGGGAAAATACAAAACTGGGGGCTAAAAAATAATTTTTGTGGGAAAAAAATTTTTGTTTTATTTTTACGGCTCTGCATTATAAACTTCTGTGAAGCCCTTGGTGAGTCAAAGTGCTCACCACACATCTAGATAAGTTCCTTAGGGAATCTACTTTCCAAAATGGTGTCACTTGTGGGGGGTTTCAATGTTTAGGCACATCAGTGGCTCTCCAAACGCAACATGGCGTCCCATCTCAATTCCTGTCAATTTTGCATTGAAAAGTCAAACGGCACTCCTTCCCTTCCGAGCTCTCCCATGCGCCCAAACAGTGGTTTACCCCCACATAAGGGGTATCAGTGTACTCAGGACAAATTGTACAACAACTTTTGCGGTTCAATTTCTTCTCTTACCCTTGGGAAAAAAAAAAATTGGGGGGCGAAAAGATAATTTCTGTGAAAAAATATGATTTTTTATTTTTACGGTTCTGCATTATAAACTTCTGTGAAGCACTTGGTGGGTCAAAGTGCTCATCACACCTCTAGATAAGTTCCTTAGGGGGTCTACTTTCCAAAATGGTGTCACTTGTGGGGGGTTTCAATGTTTAGGCACATCAGTGGCTCTCCAAACGTAAAATGGTGTCCCATCTCAATTCCAATCAATTTTGCATTGAAAAGTCAAATGGCGCTCCTTCGCTTCCGAGCTCTATCATGTGCCCAAACAGTGGTTTAACCCCACATATGGGGTATCGGCGTACTCAGGACAAATTGTACAACAACTATTGGGGTCTATTTTCTCCTGTTACCCTTCGTAAAATAAAACAAATTGGAGCTGAAATAAATGTTTTGTGAAAAAAGTTAAATGTTAATTTTTATTTAAACATTCCAAAAATTCCTGTGAAACACCTCAAGGGTTAATAAACTTCTTGAATGTGGTTTTGAGCACCTTGAGGGGTGCAGTTTTTAGAATGATGTCACACTTGGGTATTTTCTATCATATAGACCCCTCAAAATGACTTCAAATGAGATGTGGTCCCTAAAAAAAAATAATGGTGTTGTAAAAATGAGAAATTGCTGGTTAACTTTTAACCCTTATAACTCCCTAACAAAAAAAATTTGATTCCAAAATTGTGCTGATGTAAAGTAGACATGTGGGAAATGTTACTTATTAATTATTTTGTGTGACATATCTCTGTGATTTAATCGCATAAAAATTCAAAGTTGGAAAATTGTGAAATTTTCTAAATTTTTGCCAAATTTCCGTTTTTTTTCACAAATAAACGCAGATAATATCAAAGAAATTTTACCACTATCATGAAGTACAATATGTCACGAGAAAACAGTGTCAGAATCACTGGGATCCGTTGAAGCGTTCCAGAGTTATAACCTCATAAAGGAACAGTGGTCAGAATTGTAAAAATTGGCCTGGTCATTAACGTGCAAACCACCCTTGGGGGTAAAGGGGTTAAAAATATATATATAAAAAAAATATAAAAGTTCAAATCACCCGCTTTTCACCCCATTCAAAATAAAAAATAATGAAAAAAATACACATATTTTTGTATCGCCGCTTTCAGAATTGCCCAATCTATCAACATATAAATAGAATTAATCTGATCAGTTAACGGTGTAATGAGAGGAAAAAATGAACCCTTTTTTTGGTCGCTGCAACATTGCAATAAAATGCAGTAACAGGCGATCAGAACATCGATCACATCTACACCAAAATTGTATCAATAAAAAAGTCAGCTCGTAAAAAATAAGCTCTCACCCTACCCTAGATCACGAGAGAGGCCGGGATCACACATGCGAGAAACACGTCCGTGTCTCGCATGTGAAATCCAAGCTCTGGCGCCGGCACTCCAGAGCGGAGCGTGCGGCTCCATGTGTTGCTAGCTGAAAATGGGCTGAAAATCTCGGCTTATACGGTAACAAAATGGTCACTAACTGTATTTATTAAAAAAAATGATAATTTGATCCATAACGATCACAAAGTAATTTCTAAACTAGGCAAAAAGGTTTTTTTTTACTTATGTAACTACTCCACATAATTCATGCACATTTAAATATGAAAATACACCACAAATCTGACCATAAAAAACCAGTGACAGATAGTTAGGATCTTTTTTATTATGTTGGCACCTCTTTTTTTTTCAAATAACCAATTTTGCAAATGTCAATGATCTAGTGGGAACGAGCCTGTATTTGCATGCAGACTTTACATTGGTGCTTTATTGCATTCGGTTGACCTGTTCAAGTAGTATGGCTTATAAAAACACTTTAGAAACACCAGCAATGCAAACATTGATTTCATGTCAGACCAGGTTTACATAAGCAGCATTACAAAGTATGGAAGGAGTGAGCCTGTTGAATTCCAGCACATATATATTAAATGGCAGAGTAGTACCATTTACAGAATATTACATTAAATCAGTTTGTTGCAGCCAAAGCCTTGAAATGATTGTCCAAAAGTTGTGACGCTAGCGGTCAAACATAGCATTGCACAAAAAAGTGTAAAATGGAACAGTCTGTTGTAATTCTACAAAAAGATTTATAGACTGTAATTGATTGGTTCTCATAATGCACCATTCAGCACCAACACCTTGGAGAGATGACATTACATGATTTGGTACTTTGATGCTTTTTTTATATAAGCACCAGAGTACAAAAGGTTGATCCTAACTTTTATTGTAAGCTTTTGTTCGTATGCATTTTACACAATTTATGCTATACGATGATATCAAAATACATCTGAAAAGGCAATTGTTCCACAAAAATTGGATTCATTACACATTCAAATGTAATTTAGCCTAATACAAAATAACTCTCAGTATGTCAGTAGTAAAGGCCACTTTTTTGCAGTATTTTTGGATAAATTAAAATGTTGTATAAAAGGATAATAAAATAAAGAGAATGAAAAGCATTTTCCAGAATGCAATGAGGTCAGAAAGTGCTGCTGAATGTCTACAACACAAATTATTCATCATTATTAAAAAAAAAAAGCAAAAAAATAGAAAAAAAAAAATTTACCAGCTCTAAACAAGAGAGAAAAAAATATATAATTCACAGGTTATTTCAGATAACGAAATGTTTTCCTATATGCATGAATGGTATATACCATATTTTCCAAATAAAACAATTATTGACTTTTTTTCATCTTTAATTCTGACATATATCCAAGTATACTTGGATTCCGGCCTATAAGCATTGTCATGTTTCGTAGGGGAAAAAAAATATGCTGGAATGTCAGTTTTAAATTACATTGGTAAATGAAAATTCATTCTTCCGCTTTGCTCCAATAGTGAAGTCTTAAAAGCTTTGTCATTGTGTTATAGGTTCAATCGAGGGCAGACCGGAGGAGGGCAGCATGCAAATTCCCTAAGTATGCTGCGGGCCACATCTACGTTATTTTGAGCGATTTCCAGAGCCCTTTTAACTTCTTCAAAGGAGTAGCCCTCGCCCATTAATTTTGCTATTTTTGCATCTACATTCTCTGTTGAACAATCAGCGCTGTATGGTCTCCGGTGGTGAATCTCTGGTGCCGTCCTGCGGGGAAGTGGTTTGGGTGGTCTGGCTGGTACTTGTGGACAATCTGTAGAAGAACACATGAAAAAAAAACAGAAATTAGTATTTCAAAAAGATATAATGTAATTGAATAATGACGATACCAATCTGTAGATGACTGTATAATAATGGGACTGCCTGCACTTTTTGGAATCAATGGCATGCTAGTGTAATGCACGGACTAGCCAGACACCCAACTGCTCCAAGCGGTGGCTAATAATGAAGGTCATGAATGGCGGGCTCCCTTATATTGACTTAAAGTTCACTAAAAAAATATTGGACAAGTGTCGATTTTGAAGGGGAGTAATGGTTAATTTTTTCTTGTATCTACTGCTTTTTTGGTAGTTTTGAAAAATCTTAGACATCCCAATTACGTTTTAACACTAATCACGTCTCCAATGGGTTTTCATACTATTTTTGAGATATAATTTCTTAATTCGTGTTTACAAATTTATCTGAAGCGATGAAGTGAAAAAAGAAAGGAAACCTGCTTACAGGAGGGGGAACTAAGGCCACGGAGACAACTTTGTCATTTCAATGAAATTTTTCCAAAGCAATCAGTGCATTATCATTTTTCTGTGATGTGTGCACATCTCTCATCACAAGTTTGTTTCCTGTACGTCAACATAGATTATTTTGTCGCTTATCTGCAGTATTTGAAAAATAATTACAATGTCTATAAAAGAGGCACAAAATGTGAAAAATAAACAATTGTCGACTCAATCATTCATTAATTGGACCGAGAAAAAAACATCACCACATTTCCAGTTGAGGCCGATAGCTTTCCATTTTGTACTTTCTGTTCCATGCTAGCCTGTAGGACTGTAAGAACCAGCACTCCCGATAGTAACCACTGTTATGCAACCAGGAGGCTGCATGTCATCCTATGAACTGTGATTCCTCTTTAACCCCTTGCAAATTTTTGATTTAGCACATTTGTTTTTTTCGCCCCTTCTTAAACAGGACAGAATATTTGACCCATGGCTAAAGGCAGAAGTGTAAAGCAGCTTTAATGCTTTATATATTCATAACTTGCTTGTAGTATTTCGGTAGCTAATTTTGGGAATCCTTGTAGGTTCAATCGCAAGTGCAGGCACTGTACTTCCAGGTCTGCTGTGTTCTTTCCCTTTTCTTTGCCCGTTGTTCACCTCCGATCTTTGATTGACTGGTTATTCTTCCCTCAGTGTTCTGTCCTCCTTGTGCTCCTTACGAGGTTGTGAGCCATCATGAGACAAACCTGGGCAATGATAGAATCCCGGGCAGGTGGACCAGAGGGCAGCAGTGGGCAGGAAAAAGGGAATGAGCACAGCAGACCTGGGGAAATGCACTGCACGACCTACTTTCATTTAAAACGTAAAGGATAGATCTCTCAGAAATGCCCCAACAAAATACTGAAAGCAAGATATGAATGTAATAAGCATTAAAGGGGTTTACACTCCTGACTTTAGCTGGAGGTCAACTATCCTGCCGACACATCCTTTTTAAGAAGCTATACGTTTTTTTAATTTTTCCATTGACGTAGGAATATGAGGGCTGTATTTTGAGGATCAATTTGTAGATGCGAACTGAGAAAATTAATTTTAAAGCGAGAAACTTAAATGTGCAACAAATTAGCAGCTAGTGGAAGTCTCCATTAATGTGACGTTACACACTTTCATATAAGGAAGCCTCTGGAGTCTCACACCGAAGGACGGAAGATTGACAATAGAAACATGAGTTCTATATTGTGCAAGGACTAAAGTTATTTAACGTCTGCGCAGAAATCCAGGACTTCCTATTCAGCAAACATGGAGAAATTCCAGCTCTACGGTGTGCAGAAAAAAAAAAATATTTCATAGAAATTCAAGGTTAAAATTCAGACACCAAATGTCATGTACAAAATCCACAAAAACAATGTAGATCTACGCCTTTCAGATGAGATCCATCCTTTTCAGCCCTATAACATATGCTTAATATGCATTCAATGCAGGTTTGGAAAAAATAATTAACCCCTCAATGACCTGGAAAGTTTGGTCCTACTGATGAACTACATTTTTTGTGACTGTTTCTCCACAATATAGCAGCCATAACTTAATTTATCCTTGCACATAGTTGGATAATGTATTATGTGGGATCAATTGTATTTTTTTGATTGTTCTATTTAATACAATTCTACATTTAGAAATCCCACATTTCCAAAAGCTGAACCCCGTTAAGGCACAAACTGACTCCAATGATTAAAAGGTGAGGTCAAAGTTAGAAATATAGCAGGATTAGCATAGTGCTTAGGAATAAGATACATTCTGTATATTCTGACTCTGTAGTGCAGAAAATAATGTAATGTTAATGGGTTAGCCAACAAACACACTACTGCTGTAACAAAAGACTTTTATACTCTCAAGAGGTAGGTGAGGACATTGCTCAGCTATAACAGTCAGTAACATGGACAATGAATACATTAAAGGGGTTGTGTGGTCCAAACCAATAGGTGTGCAGTCATTCTGTGTGACTGCAGACTTATGAATCCCCACAGCGTGCACACTATGCACTGCGGGGGTACGCCGGTTTATGTGGGATATGTATAGGTAAAACATACTCATGGCTTGTATTGAGCAAGGCTGTGCCTTGTCTAGTGACGTGGCCATCCAGTGGGCGTGGCAGATTAAATGGCGTGGCCACTGGGTGGGAGTATGTATAACTCATACATACCCTCCGGTCCTGCATCAGAAACTGGCGAGTCCCGGCAGTGAACAGTGCGCTTGGGGGAATTCATAAGTCTGCAGTCACACAGAGTGACTGCAAACTTATTGATTTGGACAGGACAACCCCTTTAACTAAAGCTCCAATTAAACGGGGGACATGATCCCAATGTTGTGGCAATTAGAATTGGTCTCAGGGACCATTACCTGTCCTGTAGATATCCTGTGGTAAACATTGTTCCTGCTCCAACTCCTTTTAATAGTAGAAATGCCACATCCAGGAAAACTTACCGTATTTTTCGGTTTATAAGACGCTCCAGACTATAAGACGCACTCCAAATTTTTAGGAGAAAAATAGTAAAAAAAACCCTTTTTTTTAATAAAATGGTGGTGCTTCTTATAATCCATGCATCTTATTGCTTACCGGGGTGGTGGCTGCGGTGAAACCAGGGTCGTCGCTGGAGGAGGCAAGAGTGAAGCGTTGCTGCAGGCCGCAGGCTGGGATGAGGGAGTGTTCGGATGTGCGGTGCGCCGCTGCGGGTGTCCGGTGCTGCGGGTGTCCGGTGCTGCGGGTGGTGTCCAGTGCTGTGGGGGCTCTGCCAACATTTTGTGAAAGCCCAGAGCCCTCGCAGTTCCATGGTTTCCTGTGGAGTCCACCGCAGAGAAAACCATGGAACTGCGGGGGATCTGGCCTTTCACAAAATGTCGGCAGAGTCCCCCGCAGCACTGGACACCACCTGCAGCACAAGACACCACCCGCAGCGGCGCACCGCACATCCGAACACTCCCTGCAGCCATGCTCCACTCTTTCCTCCTCCAGCTGCGACCCTGGGACCCTGCTCCACCGCGGCTGGTAAGGTATATCCGCATTGTAAAACGCACCCCCAAATTTTTTGGGAAAAAAAGTGCCAATTATAATCTGAAAAATACGATATATATCCAATGTACTCGTAATGCACCTATACGTTACCTGAGCATGATGGCAGCTGATCATATTCTTGGGAAAGTCGATTTAGCTTGACATCATTTGGTGCTCTACGTGTAGGTGGTAAAGGTGCTTCTAAATAAATTGCCAAAATAAGAATTTTGTCAACAACGGTTTAAGTAGGTAAGATTAATAGACTTCAAAAGTAATGTAATTATCAAGACATCTTGTTAGAATGGTTTCTTCAGTACAGTAAAATTTTCAGCTAATCATTAAAGAGGTTGTCCACTACTTTATAATTGATGACCTGTCTGCAGGATGTGAGGGCACAGAGAAGCGCGCCACACACCATAAGCTGTCATATCAGAAGATGACAAACATGGAAAGTATATCATCTAAAGTGTGGATGCAAGAAAGTTTAACCACCAAACCCATCCTGATAATATATACAGTACATAACATGATCACATTAAAAACAGACTGGCATAAAAGTTACAAAACATTGCGGTACAACAGTTGGCTGATTGAACAAATACGTTGATGTCCATAAATTTTCATCTTGTTCAATATCTTTGGTTACATCAAAACTGTAAAAGGCATAGGATCTTTTTGCAGTTGAACATGTTGTTGGTCACCAGCGACATAGAATCTCGCTATACTTGCATAAGCCATGAAGATGGTCTTAGGCTATGTGCACACGTTGCAGATTCGGCTGCGAATCTGCAGCGGATTGGCCGCTGCGGATTCACAGCTGTTTTCCATGCGGTTTACAGTACCATGTAAACTTATGGAAAACCAAATCCGCAGTGCACATGCTGCAGAAAATACCGCATAGAAACGCTGCGTTGTATTTTCTGCAGCATGTCAATTCTTTGTGCGGATTGCGCAGCGGTTTACACCTGCTCCATAATAGGAATCCGCAGGTGTAAAACTGCAGGTGGAATCCGCACAAAAAACGGAGGAAATCCGCGGTAAAATGCAGTGCATCTTACCTGCAGATTTTGCAAAAACGGTGCGGAAAAATCCGCACACGAATCCACAACTTGTGCACATAGCCTAAATGCTGTTCGCTTCCTTCTGGGGACTTCCAACTGGGACAGCCATGTGAGTGACTTGGTCCATGAATTGCTCCAGTTCATCCTAATGCAATTTTTTTTTAAAGATATTTTTAATATACAGAAACGCGGCACGGCCTGTGTGCTCTCATACGTAAACCTCTTCCTGGGGTACTGGGATGGTTTGTTTGGTGGTGAAGTGGCAGAGGCCACTGATCATGTGCAGTGCTGTTTAAGGTATATTGATGACTTATCGACAATATGTCAGGGTACTGTGACTGCACTGGTTGTATAAATTATTCTTTTGACAGCTGAAAGCCTCCGAAATGTGGTTTAGGTTAAGAAAATATATTGGCATCAATGCAGAAATATTGATCAGTTAATGGACACAGAATGGTCAGATTTTGGCAAGACAAAGGTTTTGTCGCCAACAGAAAGTAATGTGATATTCAAACAAATAATTAACTTAAAATACAAATATATGTTGCATAACTTTGGTGAATTAAGTTGTGGTGCTATTAGAGTCATATTTAATATTTTGTGTGACTTCCATGAGCTTGAAGGACTTCATCCAAGCGGTTCAACAATGATTCATACAATTTATTAATGAAGTCATCAGGAATAGCAAAGAATGCAGTCTTACATGCCTCACAGAGTTCATCTACATTCTTTGGTTTTGTCTTCCAAGCTTCCTCTTTCAGACTACCCCATACATGCTAAATGAGGTTCATGTCTGGTGACTGGGCTGGCCAGTCCTTGAGCACTTTGATCTTTTTTGCCTGGAGGAACTTTGTTGTAGAGATGGATGGATGAGATGGAGCACCATCCTGCTGCAGAATTTGACCCCTTTTATGATTTGGAATATAAGAGGTAGCTAATGATTCTTGATATTTTAGGCTATTGATATTGCCTTCCACCTTGCAAATGTTTCGCACACCCCTATACTGAATGTAACACCAGACCATGATCTTTCCACCACCAAATGTAACTGTTTTCTGGGTGTATTTTGGATCCATACGAGCTCTGGTAGGTCTCCTTCAGTATTTGCGGCGGCTGTGGTGTAATTCTACTGAAGATTCATCAGATAAATCCACCTTTTGCCACTTTTCCAGCGTCCATCTGTTTAGCAGGCTGTGGGACTTTGCAAATGCTTTGTTTTGCCTTTTGTTTAGTGCTGGCTTCTGGGCACTGATTCGACCATGGAGGCCATTTCGAGACCGAATCCTACAAACTGTTCTAGTTGACACAGGGACTTGAGGTGACCAGGCCTGTTGGAGCTCTGCTGCAGTGAAAGAGGGGCTTGGTTTGGATTTTCCAACCAACAAACGTTCCTCCTGAGCAGTTATCTTGCGGGGTCTGATGGACCTGGGCTTGTCAAATATCTCCAGTCTCTTCAAATCTTTTTTTCATTCTTTGTACTTGACGCAAGACACATTAACCTCTTCTGACATTAGACGTACTATCCCGTCGAGGTGGGGTGGGCCCGTATGCCCACCGACTGGATAGTACGTCATAGTGATCGGCCGACTATCGCAGCTGACATCCGGCACTATGTGCCAGGAGCGGTCACGGACCGCCCCCGACACAATAACCCCCGGCACACTGCGATCAAACATGATCGCGGTGTTCCGGCGGTATAGGGAAGCATTGTGCAGGGAGTGGGCTCCCTGCATGCTTCCCTGAGACCCTCGGAGCAACGCGATCTGATCGCGTTACTCCGAGGGTCTCTTATCTCCTCCTCCCTGCAGGCCACGGGGCTGCATCTGGGTCCTGCAGGGAGGTGGCTTACCAGCGCCTGCTCAGAGCAGGGGCCGGGAAGCCTCCAGGAGTGCACGTCAGATCGCTCATCTGACACTATAATATGATGCACCCCCCCAACCCCCCCCGGGGCAATGTTATAGTGTAAAACAAATATATATATATTCAAATGTGTAAAAAAAAAAATAAAAAAAATTCCCCCCCAAATATATATATATATATATATATATATATATATATATATATATATATATATATATATACACATATATACATATATATTAAAAAAATGTATTTATTTCCAATTTCCCATTAGGATTAAGGCTACAGTTAGGGTTAGGGCTAAAGTTAAAACAGCTTTCTCTGAGAATGCAGACACAACATCCTTCCTGATGACAGTACAGCTCTGTCTCCATCCCAACACTGATCAGTCTGATTGTGTGGGTTCTGTCTAGCGGAAAACCTTTCAGGTAATGTAATTGTGAAGTGTATGCACAGTATGCATGTAGCAGAGCTGTTTCTGTTGAAGTAGCAGTGGTGCGAGTGTGTACAAAGGACAACAGTGTGTGTATGTAAAAAAGCTTTCTGTACATGTGTGTGTGCCAGAGCTGTGTGTTTATTGTATACAGTGGGAATAATAAGTATTTGATACACTGCTGATTTTTCAAGTTTTCCCACTCACAAGTAATGAAGAGTTCTGTAATTTTTATCGCAGGTACAATTCAACTGTGAGACAGAATCTTAAAAAAAAAATCCAGAAAATCTCATTGCATGATTGTTACGTATTTAATTTGCATTTTATTGCATGTAATAAGTATTTGATACAATTGAAAAACAGAACTTAAAGGGAACCTGTCGCCAGGTTTGGCCGATACGGGTTACGGCCATCACCTTTCAGGACTTATCTACAGCATTTTACAATGCTGTAGATAAGACTCCGATCCGACCTGGAAGAGAAAAGTAACTTTTACTATACTCACATGGGGGAGGTTCGGTCCAGTGGGTGTTGCAGGTCCTGGTCCGGCGCCTCCTGTCTTCTTGCAATGCCGCCCGTGCATCCCGGCATCGCACTCCTGCGCAGGCATACTTATCTGCCATGGGTGTCATGGCAATATTTTAATCTATGATGGTGTAGTGTGTTACTAACAATGTTTGAGACTTTGGTCCCAGTTCTTTTCCGGTCATTGACCAGGTCCTCCCGTGTAGTTCTGGGTTGATTTCTGACCTTTATCAGAATCATCCTTACCCCACAAAGCGAAATCCTGCATGGAACCCATGACCAAGGAAGAAGGACAGTCATCTTGTGTTTCTTCCATTTTCTAATAATTGTGCCAACAGTTGTTGCCTTTTCACCAAGCTGCTTGCCTATTGTCCTATAGCCAATCCCAGTCTTGTGCAAGTCTACAATTTTGTCCCTGGTGTCTTTAAACAGCTCTTTGGTCTTGGCCATGGTGGAGAGGTTGGAGTGTGACTGAGTATGTGGACAGATGTTTTTTATACAGGTAACAAGTTCAAACAGGGGCAATTAATACAGGTAATTCTTAAAGAAAAAATAACAGATCTGTGCGAGCCAGAATTCTTGCTGGTAGGTGATCAAATACTTACCGTATTTTTCGGACTAAAAGACGCACTTTTTCCCCACCAAAAAAGGGGGGAAAATGGGGGGTGCGTCTAATAGTCGCAATGCAGGCTTACCTAGGTGGCAGAGGTGCGGTGGCAGAGGTGCGGTTGCGGGGGTGTGGCGGCAGAGGAGGCGCAGTAAGCGGGGTCCCTTTCCCCGGTATGGTGATGCAGCAGGCCCGGTATGCAGCAGAGCCGGGTGAATCCTCTTGTTATCGGTGGTGGCGGCCATTTTCCGGAGGCCGCGCGTGCGCAGATGGAGCGCTCTGCTTCCCGGGGCTTCAGGAAAATGGCCGCCGCGATCTCCATCTGCGCACGCGCGGCCTCCCGCGGCCATTTTCCTGAAGCTCCGGGAGCAGAGCGCTTCATCTGCACACGCGTGGCCTCAGAAAGATGGCCACGCCCACCGATAACAAGAGGATTCACCCGGCTCTGCTGCATACCGGGCCTGCTGCATCACCATACCGGGAAAAGGGACCCCGCTTACTGCGCCTCCTCAGCCGCCACACCCCCGCCACCGCACCTCTGCCACCGGACCTCTGCCACCGCACCTCTGCCACCTAGGTAAGCCTGCATGGTACGCCAGGGACCCCTCTCACACCATACCTCTCACTGCACCTCCTGATCCCAGCACCTCCTGATCCCAGCACCTTCTCATCCCAGCACCTTCTCATCCCAGCACCTTCTCATCCCAGCACCTCCTCATCCCAGCATCACCCCACCTCTGCCGACACCTTGCCTCCTGTGACCCTGCTCTGCCACCGCCATAAGATACTGTAAATTCGGACAATAAGACGGACCCCCATGTTATAAAAAATCTTTTTTTCTGCAATTTTCACCCCAAATTTGGGGTGCGTCTTATGGTCCGGTGCGTCTTATAGTCCGAAAAATACGGTATTTTATGCAATAAAATGCAATTCAATTATTTAAAAAAAAATATCATACAATGTGATTTTCTGTGTTTTATTTTTACATTCTGTCTCTCACAATTAAAGTGTATCTTGAATAAAAATGACAGTTTGCTCCATTCTTTGAAGGTGGAAAACTTGAAAAATCGACAGTATCAAATACTGGAGAAAATATATATATAGAGATAGAGATATGCTTTGGCAATGCTAACATGTACTTAGTCCTGCCAATAAAGCTCATTTGAATTAAATTGAGAGATGATCAGAGTGTCCATGTACAGTGTATTTAGTAGTGCTGTGTATGTGTACATAATGTTTCTCTGAAGCATGTGTATTATACACATACTGTATATAGCTTTACAGCATACACATTAACATGGTTATACTTTTTTTTTCTGAAAGTCTGCATTAACTATGTGACTGCAAACTTGTGAATCCTCACACTGCGTGCAATGAGCGCTGTGAGGATTTACAAGACTGCAGACTTTCATGATAAACCTGGACAACCCCTTTAACTGAACTACTTCCTCCCTATTCCAGCCTAGAGCATTACAATTAGTGATACTGAATTCCCCACTTCTTTACACATCCAGGGAAATTTTAATTAGTAAAATACATATTTTTCCAATCTTTTTGCAGTTTGAACCTGGGATGTGATTTATAGTAAGGTGTGTTCTATAGTCTGAAAAAATAACATGGCATATAGACGTCAAAGAGGGGCTCACTCCAAAGAGCCAGACTGCAGAACTATTTACAAGAGTCCACTGCTCTGGAAGACCTGGCCCCTTAAAGCAGTACATGGTTGGCTTCTTTTTTTACATTTACCCTGCATTGGTCACTTTTAAGGCACAGTCCAATGAAAAGTTATATAACACACAATCTGGGTTTCAGTGCCACGATTTTTAAAAAAACTTTGCATTGAGTGAAAGGAGACATTCATGACAAAGAGGTCCTGACCCAGCTAAGTTCACATCTAGTAATTATTTCTGTATTATGGATCAATTTTAGGATGGCATAGACAGAAATTAAATGTTCCAGTACAGGATTAATTCAATTAAATGGGGATCATAAGGGATATCAACTGCTAAGTCGTCCATTAACGAATCCATTTTTTTTATCATTGCACAAGCCTAAAACACCAGAGGTGTTCAGAGAGATCTCTAGTAAAAACAGATCTATTGCAAAAAAGAGAAACAAAAACAAATGCAAAACATAAAACAATCTGTTTTTGCTTCATTAGTAATAGATCCAGTTGTTTTTTCGTTTTCTTAACACTGGATCTGTTACAACAGAAGACAACTGGACACGTGAACAGAGCCTTAATTACAATTAATCCAGTCTTGGAGAAAAGATCTCCTGTTCTGAACACCGGACTGATAGTTTTTATCCGGAGTCCGGAAACCTCTAATGATTTCATTCACTGTCAGCAAGTAAAGATCATTCAAATGATTGGGGATTCATTGAAAGTCACATAAAACTTTCCTCCTTCCAATAAATACGGATTATTTAAAAAGGTCTGGCCAAGTCAGTGGTAATAAATCTTATAGAAATATAAAGGAAAATATCAGCTCTAACGATCCAACAATATCAGAGCTGTGAACCCACAACTCCCCTGTGACCACTGATGGCATTCTACAGGTTTCCTGATCTGAATATCTGCACTTTGAACAGGATTTCTTCAATGCGGAAAGTGCTACACAGAATGATGACGTATCTCCCAGGAAATGGCTTTTTTATTATTGCATTCATGCCGGGGGCACAGATCCATGTTTAGTCTAGCAAATATCAAAATAATTCTAATGCTATCACAATCCCCCTCCAGGTAAATGCAGACCCCTCTCAGATTCTTGGACTAGAATTACAAGTATTCAGCACAGCTAAACCTTTAACACAACCAATTCAAAAATAAAAGTCATTCCTTAATTAGTCTGGATTGACTCTCTCTCAGGCGGTCATATTTTGCAGTTTTTCATGGAAAAAATGCATACCTATTCTGTTTAAATGACTGTTTTTTGCAGGCCATATGTCTACAAAAAAAAACCTGTGATGTGTCCATTTCTAATTAGAGTCTTGGATCAAACTAGGCAATACAAGTTTATGGGTCCTGGAAAGAAAAAAAAAATGATACTTCTTGGATGTCATCCGTGTGTCCTTAACTTTTTATTCTGTTTATTGGGTAGAAGATATTTTTGCTTTATTTTTTGCATACAAGAAAACTGATGCCAAACCTATGGTTAAAATAGACACACGGACCAATAATGGATGGATATTTGATCCAACACACTAAAAAACCCTCATCATCTAAAGAAAATTACTGTATGGCCATAAACTTTATTCCTGAGTAGAGATGAGCAGATCGGACAACATTTGAATTTGCCAAATTGAGTTCATTTTACTGAGACATTCAATTCACAGAGTATTTATTCTCTGTGGATTGAATGTCCTTTGTTATGATCTGGGGTTTGGAGATAGCCCACAGCATACTAAACGTAAGACAGAGAAAAAACCCAACTAGTACCTCAACGCTCAGCTCTACAGCCACTCCTGTTGTGAATTCTGTGGCAGAGCTCCCTCCTGTGGTCACAAGTGGTACTTCGGCTGGTTCTCTCTGTGAGCTTCCGTTGGTGGAGGAAAGTGGTACTGTGGCTTCTGAGTTTCCTTCCTCAGGTGATGTGGTGAAGTCGTTAGGTGCTGCTCTATTTAACTCCACCTAGTGCTTTGATCCTGGCCTCCAGTCAATGTTCTAGTATTGGACCTGTTTCCTCCTGGATCGTTCCTGTGGCCTGCTGCTCTGCATAGCTAAGTTCCTCTTTGCTATTTGTTTGCTGTTTTTTTTTTCTGTCCAGCTTGTCGATTAGTTTTTTACTGCTTGCTGGAAGCTCTGGGACGCAGAGGGTGTACCTCCGTGCTGTTAGTTCGGTACGGAGGGTCTTTTTGCCCCCTTTGCGTGGTTTTTGTAGGGTTTTGTGTTGACCGCAAAGTTACCTTTCCTATCCTCGCTCTGTTCAGAAAGTTGGGCCTCACTTTGCTAAATCTATTTCATCTCTACGTTTGTCTTTTCATCTTAACTCACAGTCATTATATGTGGGGGCTGCCTTTTCCTTTGGAGTATTTCTCTGAGGCAAGGTAGGCTTATTTTCTATCTTCAGGCTAGCTAGTTTCTCAGGCCGTGCCGAGTTGCATAGGGAGCGTTAGGCGCAATCCACGGCTGCCTTTAGTGTGGTTGGAGAGGATTAGGGATTGCGGTCAACAGAGTTCCCACGTCTCAGAGCTCGTTCTTGTTTTTTGGGTTATTGCCAGGTCACTGTATGTGCGCTGACCTCTATGTCCATTGTGGTACTGAATTACCTTTCATAACACACTCCCGCTGCTCACTGCCCCCCGTACGTCGTCGCTTTCTAACCGCTACCGTCCCCTCAAACACTGGACACATCTTCATGTTAAGTCAAAACTTTCTTACCATGTGAAGAAATGAGAAGTATTTTTAAAAAAAAAAAACTTTCGCCGCCTCTACTGTTCAATTCAAAAACCTGACCGGCACATCCAAACAAAGTCTAAGTGTGAACAGGTGCTGAACCTAGAGTCGCCAACTCGTATATAGTTAAGTAAATAAGGCAGCACACTGCAGCGCTAGAACATGCAAACTTGAAATACGAAAATTGAACTGCATTACTGCACTAGAAATATGAAAAATGAGAGCGTTTAGCGCATAAAAATGGCCAATTTTATGTGTACCTGGTAGCCCCTTTATGGCATCTCTCTTATACCAGGTCCTACACTTGCAATTTTCGTATTTCAAGTTTGCATGTTCTAGCGCTGCAGTGTGCTGCCTTATTTACTTAATCTCTACTGTTCAACACCATTTTGCTAAATTTACGGAGCAAATTTCGAAGCTTTCATGTCCTAAAGAATATGGATTGCTATAAAATTCGATTAGAATTCAATTCTAGTTGAAATCTGCCTTCTTTGCTCGTCAGCTGTGATCTCTACCACACAAGTTAGACGGTAGACAGACTGCGCGTATTTACAGTAGGAATATCACTGACATTCATTAAACCGTATGGGATTAACTCTTAAGTCCTAGCTACTCCCAAGTAAACAACTCCCACGTATTTTAAATCTCTTTTCTGTGAACTCTTTGCCAACAGAGTTCTTCATTTGTGCCACTTCAATGGTCTCTTATGTTGCTTATGTGACCCACAGACAAATCAATTTTCTGCTTACTTTCCCTAAATGGCCATCAGAAATTCACAAATGCAGAGAATAATGGCCTGTTTAGTGTGTCGGCTTGTGGCAAGTGCCTGTAAGTGGTGGAGATTTAATGCAAATCTTAATGTTTTTCAATTTAATGCATGATGGTATCTGACATTCCAGATAGGAATCAATAAAATACATCAAATGGAAAATAATGGTAATAGTCCTCAATATAATCAGCTTTCTTCCATCCCTCATTTACTTATACTTAAGATCGTACCCATAGGAAGAAGAAACAAGTCGGAGGCAGAGTTCGGTCGGCTTCCTGGCGCGGTGGATTTTGGTGGTTCTGAGATGCAGGCACGTGCCGGGGGTGGTGGCGGGGGTTGTGAAGGAGGCGAACTGTCAAATGAATCATCACCTGCATACGGAGAAAGTTCAGGCATCTTTTAGCTTCATTAGCAATATTAATCACAATCACGGTGTTACACTTTATGGCCTTTTGATTTTGTTAGAAAATTGAGAACACTATTTCATGGCAGTAATTAAAAAGCACTTGGAAATTCAGGCTTTCTAAAGCAAGTCTCCCCGGAGATACTTACAAATGCATGCAATTTATATAAAACAGCATTGGAGAACATAAATATGAGAGACCCAACAGTAGGGGCCGAAAGAGCTTTATTTGGATTTGCATACAACTTTAACCCCTTACCCTTCCAAAACCAATTTTTGGGAATTTACTACATTTCATTTTTTTTATCTTTGTCTCATAACTTTTTTTTTTTTTAAAATTCTCTGTGATTGTAACAGGGGCTTGACGTTTGTATTTGAACACCACCATTTTGCTGACCATGTAGTTTATTGATTACGCTTTATTAACTTTTTCTGGAAGAATGGTGCACATAATCCATAAACATCAATTTTGCTTTGATATTTTTGTTGTTCATCATGCAATGCAACAAGACAAAATACTAATAGATTTTTTTTAGTTTTTCATGATCTATTACCGTATTTTTTTCCATTAAATAGACATGAGAAAATTTTTTTTGAAAACTTGTTTTTTGTGTGCCATATTTTAAAAAGTTCATTTGATGTCGCATCAGGCCAGCTGCTGATATGCTTTTTGTTTTAGGGAGGAAATACTCAACAAATAGATTTGGGTCCATCACACAATCGATTTTACCCTACTCACAGAGGATTAGATACCACATGAAGCAAACTATGTACACACAGAATTTTTTATTTTTTTTTAAAGGGGGTTTGCTTAAAAAAAGAAGCCAAAAAAATTGCCTAATAAATGTCTGAAAGACTATTTCTTTTCATTTCAATGTTAGTTTTCTTTGTTATGCACACTCTCAGTCTTTTGAGTGGTTGGGTGGAAAATAAGAAAGTGCCTGTCACTTGTTTGAAGTGGAATTTGATCCAAACTAGGCACTATCCAATCAAAAGGCTGCAAAAAAGGCTTCAGGGAAAAAAAACATTTTCAAAAACCACTTCATGAAACTAAAAAGTCCTTCAAAAACAGGCATGTTTCATAAAATGGATTTTTTCAGCACAGAATGATTGTTCAAATCAAGTACGTGTGATGGTGCACCCTTGGTGTGGCCATTTACCTACGCCTTCCCATCTACTTGTTTTCTATTTATTTTCACCCTTCTCTGGCTCTATGAATTCAGAGCTGTTAATCAGGGAAGGGTGGAGCAGAAATAGAGGGAAAACAGTAGGCAAGAAGTTGGACCTAAAAGTTTGACCATGCCAAGGGTGCACCGAGCACCTGTACTTGGTTTCTCCAGTCATTCTGAGCTTAAAGTCTCCACTGAAGCAGTTTCCACTGGACAACTAGTCATTTTGGCCTCTTAAAATCCTATGTGTTTACAAACCTGAAGTCCATTTGGCTTTTTCGGCTGTTTCCATTTACTGTCAAGGAACAGACGGCTTAAAATATGGTAAAGAAATAAACTGCAAAGGACTATTAGAAAGATGGAGAACTCTTCATTGTACAAAGTATAAGCAGTTTTTTGTTTTTTACAATCCAAGAATTCAACCTAAAACAGACATTTTCAGATATAGTTTTCTAAAGTGAGGGCGTAAGAATACAGATTTACAGAAAACATACTTTCCCGAGTAGTCAAACATGTTCCAGCGAGCACTCTTGTAAATAATCACAGCAAGGGAAATAAAGCAATTGAAACAATGCAGTCAGCAAATTCCAAAAGTGAAGCATTAAGCAGACATAAAGCACTTAAGAAGAAAAAGAACAAGTCCTACTTTCAGCTGTCAGAAGTCCTTGGAGAAGCCTTATCTAATCTTATTGTATTGCTGCACTTCTGGCTTACAAGAGGGAGGATATAATTTTTCTGAACATACCAGCAAAGAAACGGACTTGGTTAAGGATTTAATATTTCAAGCGATGTGACACTTCTAAACATGGTACAGGTGTGATAAGCGTAAAAAAAAAAAAAAGTCAGCAGTCAACAGAAGCCAAGAAAAGAAAGTCAGGGAAGAAAGCAGGAAGCTTCAGTATGTAAAGAGGATTAACAAAATACCGAATTTCAAAATGCGAAAGAGCAAATCTGCTACTTGCCTTAGTGGACAGAAAACGCAAGAAGTCACCCTTAGGCCACGTGCACATGTCGAGTATTTGGTGATTATTTTAAATTCAGTATTTGTAAGCCAAAACAAGGAGAAGAACAATCAGAGGAAAAGTATAATAACACGTCACCACTTCTGTATTTTTCACCCACTCCTGATTTCGGCTTACAAATACTGATGCAAAATACTGACCAAATACTAAACGTGTGAATGTGGCCTTATACAGGTGCTTTCCACAAAATAAGAATATCATCAAAACGTACATTTATTTCAGTTCTTCAATACAAAAAGTGAATCTCACATATTATATAGAGTCATTACAGAGTGATCTATTTCAAGTGTTTATTTCTGTTAATATTGATGATTATGGCTTACAGCCAATAAAAACCCAAAAGTCATTATCTCGGTACGTTAGAATACTTGATAACACCAGCTTGAAAAATTATTTTAAATTAGAAAATGTTGGCCTACTGAAATGAATGTTCTGTAATGCACTCAATACTTGGTCGGGCTCCTTTTGCATCAATTACTGCATCAATGCGGCGTGGTATGGAGGCAATCTTCCTGTGGCACTGCTGAGGGGTTATGGAAGCCCAGGTTGCTTTGATAGCAGCCTTCAGCTCTTCTGCATTGCTGGGTCTGGTGTCTCTCTTCCTCTTGACAATACCCCATAGATTCTCTATGGGGTTAAGGTCAGACGAGTTTGCTGGCCAATCAAGCACAGTAAAACTGTTGTTTTTAAACCAGGTATTGGTACTTTTGACAGTGTGGACAGGTGCCAAATTCTACTGGAGAATGAAATTTCCATCTCCAAAAAGTTTGTCGACAGAGGGAAGCATGAAGTGCTCTAAAATTTCCTGGTAGACTGCCACGCTGACTTTGGTCTTGATAAAACACAGTGGACCTACACCAGCAGATGACATGGCTCCTCAAATATTGATTGTGGAAACTTCACACTAGACCTCAAGCAGCTTGGATTGTGTACCTCTCCACTCTTCCTCCAGACTCTAGGAACTTGATTTCCAAATGAAATGCAAAATTTACTTTCAACTAAAAACAACACCTTGGACCACTAAGCAACAGTCCAGTTCTTTTTCTCCTTGGCCCGTGTAAGACACTTCTGGCATTGTCTTTTGGTCATGAGTGGCTTGACACAAGGAATGTGACACTTGTAGCTCATGTCCTGGATATGTCTGTGTGTGGTGGCTCTTGAAGCAATTGCTTCAGCAGCAGTCCACTCCTTGTGAATCTCCCTCAAATTTTTAACAATCCTTTCAAGGCTGTGGTTATCCCGGTTGCTTGTGCACCTTTTTCTAGGAATCTTTTTCCTTCCACTCAACTTTCCATTAATATGCTTGGACACAGCACTCTAAACAGCCAGCTTCTTTAGCAATGACCTTTTGTGGCTTACCCTCGTTATGGAGTGTGTCAATGACTGCCTTCTGGATATCTGTCTGTCAGCAGTCTTCCCCATTATTGTGGAGCCTACTGAAACAGACTAAGTGACCTTTTAAAAAGCTTATGAAGCCTCTACAGGTGTTTTTTGTTATTTATTCTAATTTACTGAGATAATGACTTTTGGGTTTTCATTGGCTGTAAGCCATAATCATCAAAATTAACAGAAATAAACACTTGAAATAGATTACTCTGTTCGTAAATGACTCTATATAATATATAAGTTTCACTTTTTGTTTTGAAGAACTGAAATAAATTAACCTTTTGACGATATTCTAATTTTGTGAGAAGCACCTGCACATTATTGCCTAAGTGTAGCTAGCAACACAGACAATATAAGGCTATGTTTACAATGGGCTTTTTTTTCTTTGAGGTATTCATAAGCACCAAATTTTTAAGTTTTGACTAGAGAGTTTTTCATTTCCTGAAAAGACTTTGAAGACAAAAAAGTGACATGCATTTTCTATTTTTCACCAGACATTTTTTCAAAACTTCTAGAACAATAGAAAAAAGCCTAAAAACCAAAGTGAATTTCCCATGAAAATGAAGTGGAAAAGTTTTCCAAAAATCTATATATAATTGTCTAAGGTCCATTTCCGTCTGTTTGCCTGTAACGGAAATCCCGCGTCGCTGATTGGTCGCGCCTATGCAGCATCAATATAATGTTAAAAATAATAAAAAAAATAAAAAAAATCGTGCTATTCTCACTTTCCAGCGGCCCCTGAAGCCTTCCCCATCCTCGCGATGCTCTCGGCAGCGCTGTTCCCAGTAATGCTTTGCAAAATGACCCCAGACGACGTAGGATCATGCGAGACCACTACGTCATCACGGGTTATTGCCACAAAGCATCAATGGGAACGGACCTGGCAAGAGCATCGCTAACTCCTGGGTTGGATCCGGGGGCTGCCGGAAGGTGAGTATATAACTATTTTTTATTTTAATTATTATTTTTTTTTTAACAGTGATAAGGTGCCCACACTGCTATATACTACGTGAGCTGTGCTATATACTACGTGGGCTGTGTAATATACTCCGTGGCTGTGCTATATACTACGTGGCTGCTATGTACTACGTGGCTGTGCTATGCACTACGTGGGCTGTGCCTGTGCTATATACTACGTGGCTGTGCTATATACTCTGTGCACTGTGCTATATACTAGGTGGATTGTGCTATATACAACGTGGGCTTTGTTATATACTACGTGGACTATGCTATATACTACGTGGATTGTGCTATATACTAATGTGGACTGTGCTATATACTACGTGGTCTGTGTTATATACTACATGGCTGCTATATACTACATGGGCTGTGTGTTATGATCCGGTGACCTTGGAGCAGCATGAAAACTTTCACTGGAGTAGGTGGTAACTATACTGACTGCAAATCCTGATCTTAACACCGCAACTAGAAGTAGCCGTGGGGTGTACCTAACAAACCCTAGACACCTCCTCACAGCCGGAGGACTAAATACCCCTATAGATGGAAATAGGAATTCTACCTTGCCTCAGAGCAGAACCCCAAAGGATAGGCAGCCCCCCACAAATATTGGCTGTGAGTAGGAGAGGAAAGACACACACAGGCAGAAAACAGGATTTAGCACAAGAGGCCACTCTAGCTAAAATAGGAAAGGATAGGACAGAGTACTGTGCGGTCAGTATTAAAACCCTTCCGAAAATATCCACAGCAGATTATACAAAAAATTCCTCCATCTAACTAAAGACGTGGAATGTATATCTGCAACTCCAGAGAATCCTACACTCAGAGCAGAAATACAATCAAAAAACAAGCACACAGCTTGTGTGCCATAGGAAAAGAAACAGACACTTATCTTTGCTGAATTGGCAGCTAAGCAGGAGAAGCCAGACAGAGGTCCAACACTTCCCAAGAAACATTGACAACTGGCAAGGACTAATGAGTCCTGCAAACCTAAATACCCCAGTCAGAATTGCAATCAGCAGATACACCTGTCCAGGACTGCAGCCCAGGGACAACTGCATTACCACCTACAACCACCGGAGGGAGCCCAAAAGCAGAATTCACAACAGCTGTGGTTGTGCTATATACTACGTGGCTGTGCTATATACTACGTGGCTATGCTATATACTACGTGGATTGTGCTACATCCTACGTGCACTGTGCTATATACTATGTGGCTGTTTTATATTCTATGTGGACTGTACTATATACTACATCAACTGTACTATATACTACGTGGATTGTGCTATATACTATGTGGACTGTACTATATACTATGTGGGTTCTGTTATGTGCCACGTATGCTGTGTTAGATACTACATGGCTGCGCTATATACTACGTGGCTGGGCTATATGCTACATGGGCTGTGTTATATGCTACGTGGCCATGCTATATACGTGGGCTGTTATATGCTACGTGGGCTGTGTTATATACTACGTGGCTGTGCTATATGCTATGTGGCTGTGCTATATGCTATACTATATATATGCTATATTCTATACTATATGCTACGTGGCTGTGCTATACGCTACGTGACTGCTACGTGGCTGTGCTATATACTACGTGGGCTGTCATGCTACATGGACTGTGTTATATACTACATGGCTGTGCTATATGCTACGTGGGCTGTGTTATATGCTACGTGGCTGTGCTATATTCTATGTGGGCTGTTATATGCTAGGTGGCTGTGCTATATGCTATGTGGTTGTGTTATATGCTACGTGTCTGTGCTATACGCTACGTGACTGTGCTGCGTGGCTGTGCTATATACTACATGGCTGTGCTATATGCTACGTGACTGTTCTATATGAAAACACCCCCACAGAAATAACATGGGTCGCACACATATGGTGTGCTGTTGGAAAAAGATGTTTGTCTGTACCCATGTATATACCAGGACAATAACGTATACTCCGAATAATCATAAATCCAAAGAAAAAAGGAGTTCTATACGAAAGTACATATAAAAAGTCAATATTGTATTAAAGAATATCTTAAAAAAGTCTGTAAAATACAAGACATGTGAAGAAAGGGGAGACCCTAGTACAAAAACATCCAAGTCACAAGCATAAGAATGTATATATCACCATGGTATGTATAGCCATCCATAATTGCACAAAATAGTAAAGTGTATCACTAGCTCCTATATGGACAAGTGTCCTCTATGCATAAAGTAAGCAGGGAAACCAGTGTATAGTGCATATCAGAAGCCGGATTTCTTACCCATGGTGCGGTAAACAATGCAGGGGGCTTTCCGGAGTCACCAGCATTGTTTACCGCACCATGGGTAAGAAATCCGGCTTCTGATATGCACTATACACTGGTTTCCCTGCTTACTTTATGCATAGAGGACACTTGTCCATATAGGAGCTAGTGATACACTTTACTATTTTGTGCAATTATGGATGGCTATACATACCATGGTGATATATACATTCTTATGCTTGTGACTTGGATGTTTTTGTACTAGGGTCTCCCCTTTCTTCACATGTCTTGTATTTTACAGACTTTTTTAAGATATTCTTTAATAAAATATTGACTTTTTATATGTACTTTCGTATAGAACTCCTTTTTTCTTTGGATTTGTGACTGTTCTATATGCTACGTGGGCTGTGTTACATGCTACGTGGCTGTGCTATATACTATGTCGGCAGTTATATGCTAGGTGGCTGTGCTATATGCTGTGTGGTTGTGTTATATGCTGCGTGGCTGTGCTATATACTATGTGGGCTGTCATATGCTACGTGGGCTGTGTTATATACTACGTGGCTGTGCTATATACTATATGCTATACTATATATGCTATATGCTACGTGGCTGTGCTATATGCTACGTGACTGCTACATGGCTGTGATATATACTACGTGGGCTGTTATATGCTACGTGGGCTGTGTTATATACTACATGGCTGTGCTAAATGCTACGTGACTGTTCTATATGCTACGTGGGCTGTGTTACATGCTACGTGGCTGTGCTATATACTATGTCGGCTGTTATATGCTAGGTGGCTGTGCTATATGCTGTGTGGTTGTGTTATATGCTACGTGGCTGTGCTATATACTACATGGCTGTGTTATACAATATGTGGCTGTGCTATGTGGGCTGTTATATGCTACGTGGCTGTGCTATATACTACGTGGTATGTTATATACTATGTGGGCTGTTATATGCTACGTGGCTGTGCTATATACTACGTGGCTGTGTTATATACTACGTGGCTGTGCTATATACTACATGGGCTGTTATATGCTACGTGGCTGTGCTATATACTACGTGGCTGTGTTATATACTACGTGGCTGTGCTATATACTACATGGGCTGTTATATGCTATGTGGCGGTGCTATATTCTATGTGGCTGTGTTATATACTACGTGGCTGTACTATATGCTACGTGGCTGTGCTATATGCTACGTGGCTGTGCTATATGCTACGTGGGCTGTGTTATGTGCTACGTGGGCTGTTATATTCTACATTTACGTTTACTGAACAAGTTCTGAAGTACATATTCTAGAATACCTGATGCGTTATAATCGGGCCACCATCTAGTAATTAATAATGATCTTTGGCAGGATCCGTTACAAAATAATTAATCAAATGTGTGAACAGTGTAAAAAAAGCTTAATTTCCTTCTAGTTCTGAGTAAAATACATTTAGGATATGATCACACTGCATCTTTTTTTTCTACTTGGAAAACGCAGCTATAAAAAAAGGCTAAAGAATTCTCATAAGAATGAACATATTAGTTTCTATGTAAAAGCTACTTGCTGTGCATGTTTTCAGGCTTTTGAGCATTTTTTTATGAGCTTCAGGTTTTCAAAAGATGGCAAGCGTTTAAAAGATGTAACTTCAGGTGGTTTTTACTAGGAAGATGCTCAAAACTTACCTTAGAAATCAATAGAAAGGTTAAAGAGATGTATGATGCGCAAGAACTTTTACAATGTTTCCATCTTAAAAAGTGCACTAAAAAAACGTCTAAAATAATGGAAAAAGATGCAAAAACCCACTGAAAAATAAAATGCTCAACAAAGTCACTGAAGTATTGCTCAAACAAAACCGGACAGCAAAATAAAAATAAAAAAAATCTGCAAAAATGCCCAGAAAACGATAAAAAGTAGCGAAAAATAAACATTTTTTGTCGCTCATACAGCACTTACATATTCCGCAATGCATTACAGACATTGTCAACACTGTCCCTATTTCGGCCCACAATGTAAATTTCCTATCAATATATCTTTGAAGTCAGGAAACCCCCACAAACACAGGATGAACATACAAACTCCTTTGAGATGTTGTCCTTGGTTGAATTTCAACCCAATGGACGTTATTGAAAGTCAATGCGGTGCATTGCGCGACATTATATGATGATCCAGCGCTCAATGTGGTTGGTGTCTGTTATACACAGACAACATGACGCAGATGTGAACAAGCCTTACATATTGCCAAGCTAATTATCAGTGTAACACATCCAAAACTAATTAGTAGGTTCTTACAAAAGATGACAAACAAGTAATGTTGACCAAATGATTTAAGAACATGAAAAAAGCACTGATGACATCAACAGCAAAAGGTGAGAATTTTTATATAAATGAAACAGTTTGACGATTCTTCACTGGGAGAGGAAATAAAACCTCAAAGTAAGGATTTGAGTTGGTAAATTAATATTCAAGACTTACAAGTCCATAAAGACAAACTTGGCTGCTTCCATTTCTTTAAACTGGATTCTGTTTGCCAAGAATTATTTTATTTTTTTTTTCAATCTATGTTTGCGTATTTAGTTAATTGGATGTTGTTGTTGAATTATCTTGCAATGATCATCATGGAAGGGTAGGATTAATGGCGAAAGTCTCTTCCAAGTTGATGCAAATGCTAATTAACAGTAACATTTGTTAGCAGGGAACAGAAATCAGAGGCATTTCTCTGCAAAATGTGAATTTTTACTTTTGAGCTTGTTAAAAGGCAATTTGGAAAGGAGAAAGGACGCTACTTTTGGCTCTGGAAAAACAAAGGAAAATCATAATCTATCTCTATTCCATAGACTTTAAAATGCTATTGCTACCCCAAGAGCACATTTAGGCATACCCTGGTAACGTTTTAGGAACGCTGTAGTTTTAAAATCTCTTTTTAATGCTATTCCTTGTAGATATAGAATTCTTGTAGTTGTTCCCAAAGCTTATCCGTAGGTTTCACAGCAAGGATCATCCTTCAGGAAGGAACACTACAGAGCAAACATAGAAGATCTGGAATGGAGCTTTGATGAACTCATTTATTTTTTTAGCAGGAGTAATATAAAAAACAAATATACACAGATGCAGTGGGATCATTTGCATTGCTATTCAGAGTTACGTTGTACTTACCAAGATCTGGAGTCTTCAGTTTTTTCAGCTCAGAGGTGTCATTGTGCGTGCCGTTTGTCAAATACTGGCCATTCTCACAGAGCCTAAGATGAAGAAGCCAAATAAGGCTTATTATCATGGAATATAAAAGATGAAGGTAACCAGTCATTAGGCATAATCAATAGTGATGAGCGTGTGTACTCGTTGCTCGGGTTTTCTCGAGCACGCTCGGGTGATCGAGTATTTGTAACTGCTCGGACATTTAGTTTTTGTTGACGCAGCTGCATGATTTACAGCTGCTAGCCAGCCTGAGTACATGTGGGGGTTGCTTAGTTGCTAGAGAATCCCCACACATATTCAAGCTGTCTATCAGCTGTAAATCATGCAGCTGAGGAAACGAAAACTTAATCTCCGAGCACATCCAAATACTTGGAGACCACCTGAGCGTGCTCGGGAAAACCCGAGCAACGAGTATACTTGCTCATCACGAATAATCAATTGGACTATTTAGCATGAAAAATCGATTCAGGATCTTAAATTAGGGCATTTACAATATACACTATTGAGGCTGCCTGTGAGACAGTTCCTCAATGACCCAATACAGGGGTATTAGTAGAGCAGAGATTTGGCTACATAGATTGGTTTCTTTTACATCTTATGGTGTAGCCTATATAGTGTCTTAAACAAAAAGTTAGTAGAGGAGGATGATATCATGTTGATTGAACAGGCCTTTTGTGATCTGAAATGTTTCTTTATTGTCCTTACATGTTTCGGCGCTCATGAGAAAGGCACCGAAACGCTTGGGCCAATTAACCATTTTGGAACACAAAAGGCTTCTCCTTTACTGCAGTGCAGCCCATTCCATGTGACATCCTACTCCTCTACTATTATTCATCTGCAGGAAGTTTTTCTCCTTCAGCCACGGGGTTGCAGCAGCAGCAGTCACATGCATCTATAGGTGCCTTCACACAACACTGCCAGGTGAGCACATACGTCTGCCCTTCACTATTTACCAAGCGATACTGCTCTATGTGTGTGCACCTCTATCCCAAAAACAGCTCTTTAATTAAAAAGTTATCACTCTAAGGCCGGCATCACACTAGCGAGTTTTACGGACGAATGAGAGGCGCAGAAAATATGCATTGCACACGGACCAATGATTCTCTATGCCCCAGCTCCTATCAGCCGTATCAGCTCCCTGACGAAGCCGACGCGAAACGTGCGTTGGGGCTGTACTGTGTGATCGCGTTATATCTGCCACATGGGTAAGGAGTCGTACCTAAGATTTAAGCTTATATTTAAGGTAACTGGGTTATGAGAGACTTGAGATGTATAGACAAAGGAGATGTTGTTTCTTTCCTGGGGGGACTCTGGATCCCATGATATTCATTACTATGCACTGAGCACGTTATTGTAGAGAGTGAGCAGGTGTTGGAGATCACACAGGTCTGGTACCAAATGTTCTTTTGCTGAGCATGTTCAATATTTGTGGTGACTTCATGTAAGAAACAAATATATGTATATTAAATAAAATTGATTTTTACCTTTATAAAATCTGGGACTAGAACTCCGTTTTTCTATGTAGTTGATATCGTGTTAGTGGAGTGTCCTATGTTGACATTGTGGTCCCTGTATATGGGGTTCCTCCACATGTAGATGAACTAATATAGGAGGACTAGTGTTGTTCATTATGGGATTGAATTAGCTAAAATAAATGTCTACACATAGTATAGGGGTATATATATATATATATATATAATATATAGATAGATATATATATTGTGAGATTGCACTCACTAACGGGTAGAGGATTACTCGCTTGGCACGGGATTAACACACAAGACCGTATTTTCTTCTAAAAGTTCAACTGGGTTTATTACCCCATAAACCCCAGTGGTAGAAAACACAAAACAACAATCTTCATATCACGGCAAAACAAAGTAACAATGTTCACAGCGTGACTCTGTTCCATCAGGACTGTGACCATACACTCTTGGTCGTGTCCAATGTTCAGGCTCTCTCTGGAGCCAAACACACAGTCTGGTATTACCTGCTCGCCAGTGCTGCAGGTTTTCCACTGGCAGTACCACACGGGACCTGTCTCTGGCTCTGCAGATCCCTGTCCTCACCTCGTACTGTTCAGGGATCCGGTCCTCCTCCCAGGACCTCCCAACACCCAGGTAACTCGGGATCACACAGATGGCCTGTCCGGGTACAATCCAGGATGTCCATCCCAAGCTGGGTCCGTCCAATACCCACGTCACCAGAAGCAAAGTCCCACCACGTGCTGTTCAGGGCTTAGCACACCCAACACTGAGGTATCTGCCAGGACCTTGCACATAGACCATGCAGGTCCCCTCACTCAGACAGCATACAGGACCCCTCTGTAGTGTCCAGCCAGGACACATGGAAGTCTGTCCAGACTTGCAGACTCCCAAACACTCACCACCATGTGCTAACACACCTCCTTTAGGTAGCCTCTAACCACACCCACAGGTGAGGTAACATCACATGCACTGGTCACATGATCATGACATCACTGCAGGTCCTCAAACTCCTGCAGGGAAAAAGATAAAGTGAGCACCCCCACTCAGAGTGAGGTATGTGGGTAGCCAGACCCTCCCATCTCTCATAGCTACCCGCAACCCGGACCCAGGTGCACTAAATGACATCTTCAGTGTTCACACGCTCTAAAGACAAGATACTCCGGGTTGCATCGCAGGGAGCATCCATCCCTGTGACACATACCTCCCATTAACCACAATGCCAGACACTGTCTCACTATCACATCCATGCACACAATTGCCACGCACTCTCACGGCCTCAATACGCCTTCCTGCGTATACTGGGGAGACAATGCAGTGCCCCCTACCTGTTACAGGGGTCACTGCATCACTATATATATATATATATATATATATATATATATATCTAATATATAAAGCTGAATGTGTGTGTGTGTGTGTATGTCCGGGATTGGCATCTGCACCGTCGCAGCTACAGCCACAAAATTTTGCACAGTCACACGTCTGGACCCCGAGAGCGTCATAGGCTATGTTGTGAGGTGAAATTTTAACCCCGGGCTTTCCAATTCACCAAACAATTTTGTCCCTATCTACATAATGGGGAAAAAGGAAAAGGAAAAGTGTTGGAGGCGTCGCAGCTACAGCCACAAAATTTTGCACAGTCACATGTCTGGACCCCGAGAGCGTCATAGGCTATGTTGTGAGGTGAAATTTTAACCCCTCGCTTTCCAATTCACCAAACAATTTTGCCCCTATCTACATAATGGGGAAAAAGTGAAAGGAAAAGTGTTGGAGGCAAATTCACAGCTGCCAGATGTGAACAAGGGGGACTTAAAGAATGAGAGCGATGGCGCCAAAGAGTATATACCATACAGTTGCTAAGGTGGGGCCCCGACATGGGATACTCACCACACACGGGGATAAGAACATGCACACAAAATGCGCCACACACTACCACATGCTTGAACACATATACCACCCTCAGCACACATTTCACCACACATACACCAACCTCGCCACATAAAAGTCGAAACACAAAAGTCGCCGCTCAAAACTCGCCACGCGCAAAACTCGCCACATGCAAAACTAGGCTCACGCAAAACTCGCCACACGTGCAAAACTCACCTCATGGGAAAACTCGCCACACGCAAAACTTGCACCCGCGGAAAAATTGCCACATTCACAAAAGTTGCAACACATGCAAAAGTTGCCTCACACAAAACTTGCACATACTCAAAAGGCACCACACATAAAACTCGCCACGTGCAAAACTCGCCATGCGCAAAACTTGCTGCACACAACTTGCTACACTAACCTGTCACATGCAACTCGACACACAAAAAGTTGCTACACGCATGTCGCCACACAAAACTCATCTCACAAAAGTCGCTACATGCATGTCGCCACACGCAACTCAACACACCCAACTTGACACACGAAACTCGCCCTAAAACACACACAAGTCTGGTATTATCCTTCAAAAATAAAAATCTGATTAATAAGCAGACAAACTACAAGAGCAACAAATGTACCATATAGGAAATAAGCCAGCTGTCAGTCACATGACCTGTCTATTATGTGTATGTGTGAGCTAATACATACTGCCAGGGGGAGGGCTTCCTGTTGGCTGGGGATTTATCAGGCTGCCAATTTAGCTTACAAATACTGAGGTAAAAATACTGATCAAATAACGTGTGAATGAGGTCTAATACAGGAGGAGATGACATACAGATATATAGTATGTACAGGGGAGATAACACACAGGTATATACTATATACATGAGAGATGACACACAGGTATATACTATATAGAGGAGGAGATGACACACAGGTATATACTATATACAGGAGCAGGTGACCTACAGGTATATACTATATACAGGAGGAGATGACATACAGGTGTATGCTATATATAGGAGGAGATGACATACAGGTATATACTATATACAGGAGGAGATGACACAGATCTATACTATATACAGGGGAGATGACACAGGTATATACTATATACAGGAGATGACATACAGGTATCTACTATATACAGGGGAGATGACACACAGCAGGTATATACTATATAAAGGGGAGATGACATACAGGTATATACTATATACAGGAGATGACATACAGGTGTATACTATATATAGGGAGATGACATACATGTATATACTGAGGTGAAAATGAGAGGTGTGAGGTGAAAATGAAAAGGTGTGAGTGCAAAATGAGAGGAGTGAGGGAAAGTAGTGGAGTGATCGGAAAATGACAGATGTGAGGTCGAAATGACAAGTGTTAGGGGGGAATGAGAGGAGTGAGGGGGAAAATTAGAGGTGTGAGGGAGAAAATGAGAGATGTGAGAGGGAAAATGAAAGATGAGATGGGGAAAATGAGAGGCGTGATGGGAAAATAAGAGAAGTCAGTTGCTATAACTAACCACAGATATTTACTATGCCCAGGCAACGCCGGGCTCTTCAGCTAGTGTATATATATATATATATATATATATATATATATATATATATATATATATATATATACAGTGGGGCAAAAAAGTATTTAGTCAGTCAGCAATAGTGCAAGTTCCACCACTTAAAAAGATGAGAGGCGTCTGTAATTTACATCATAGGTAGACCTCAACTATGGGAGACAAACTGAGAAAAAAAAATCCAGAAAATCACATTGTCTGTTTTTTTAACATTTTATTTGCATATTATGGTGGAAAATAAGTATTTGGTCAGAAACAAACAATCAAGATTTCTGGCTCTCACAGACCTGTAACTTCTTCTTTAAGAGTCTCCTCTTTCCTCCACTCATTACCTGTAGTAATGGCACCTGTTTAAACTTGTTATCACTATAAAAAGACACCTGTGCACACCCTCAAACAGTCTGACTCCAAACTCCACTATGGTGAAGACCAAAGAGCTGTCAAAGGACACCAGAAACAAAATTGTAGCCCTGTACCAGGCTGGGAAGACTGAATCTGCAATAGCCAACCAGCTTGGAGTGAAGAAATCAACAGTGGGAGCAATAATTAGAAAATGGAAGACATACAAGACCACTGATAATCTCACTCGATCTGGGGCTCCACGCAAAATCCCACCCCGTGGGGTCAGAATGATCACAAGAACGGTGAGCAAAAATCCCAGAACCACGCGGGGGGACCTAGTGAATGAACTGCAGAGAGCTGGGACCAATGTAACAAGGCCTACCATAAGTAACACACTACGCCACCATGGACTCAGATCCTGCAGTGCCAGACGTGTCCCACTGCTTAAGCCAGTACATGTCCGGGCCCGTCTGAAGTTTGCTAGAGAGCATTTGGATGATCCAGAGGAGTTTTGGGAGAATATCCTATGGTCTGATGAAACCAAACTGGAACTGTTTGGTAGAAACACAACTTATCGTGTTTGGAGGAAAAAGAATACTGAGTTGCATCCATCAAACACCATACCTACTGTAAAGCATGGTGGTGGAAACATCATGCTTTGGGGCTGTTTCTCTGCAAAGGGGCCAGGACGACTGATCCGGGTACATGAAAGAATGAATGGGGCCATGTATCGTGAGATTTTGAGTGCAAACCTCCTTCCATCAGCAAGGGCATTGAAGATGAAACGTGGCTGGGTCTTTCAACATGACAATGATCCAAAGCACACTGCCAGGGCAACGAAGGAGTGGCTTCGTAAGAAGCATTTCAAGGTCCTGGAGTGGCCTAGCCAGTCTCCAGATCTCAATCCTATAGAAAACCTTTGGAGGGAGTTGAAAGTCCGTGTTGCCAAGAGAAAAGCCAAAAACATCACTGTTCTAGAGGAGATCTGCATGGAGGAATGGGCCAACATACCAACAACAGTGTGTGGCAACCTTGTGAAGACTTACAGAAAACGTTTGACCTCTGTCATTGCCAACAAAGGATATATTACAAAGTATTGAGATGAAATTTTGTTTCTGACCAAATACTTATTTTCCACCATAATATGCAAATAAAATGTTAAAAAAAACAGACAATGTGATTTTCTGGATTTTTTTTTCTCAGTTTGTCTCCCATAGTTGAGGTCTACCTATGATGTAAATTACAGACGCCTGTCATCTTTTTAAGTGGTGGAACTTGCACTATTGCTGACTGACTAAATACTTTTTTGCCCCACTGTATATATATATATATATATATATATATATATATATATATATATATATATATATATATATATATATATATATATATATATTAGATTGTGGCCCGATTCTAACGCATCGGGTATTCTAGAATATGCATGTCCCCGTAGTATATGGACAATGATGATTCCAGAATTCGCGGCGGACTTCCCGTCGCTGATTGGTCGAGGCAGCCTTTATGACATCATCGTCGCCATGGCAACCATTATGACATCGTCGCTGTGCCCGTTGCTGATTGGTCGAGGCCTGGCGGCCTCGACCAATCAGAGTCGCGGGATGTCTACGTCCTTTATGACATCATCGTCGCTGTGCCCGTTGCTGATTGGTCGAGGCCTGGCGGCCTCGACCAATCAGAAACGCGGGATTTCTACGTCGATGCTGTGCCGGTCACTGATTGGTCGAGGCCTGGCGGCCTCGACCAATCAGAGAGCCAGGATTTCCAGGACAGACAGACAGACAGACGGGAAAACCCTTAGGCAATTATATATATAGATAGATATATATACATACATACATACATATACATACACACACACATATATATATATATATCAGTGAGACACACACACACACACACATATATATATATTTATTTATTTAAATTTAATACAGCGCTAGATAGCTTCAAAGCCTGTAATTCAATTGCTGGCTTTTGCTATCTCCTTCACAAACCCGACAGGATATGAGACATGGTTTACATACAGTAAACCATTTCATACAAGTGTATGTGTGTAAAATTTTGGGGATCTAGCTGTTAAAGTAAAGGGTTAAATCGCGGAAAAAACTGGCGTGGGCTCCCGAGCAATTTTCTCCGCCAGAGTGGTAAAGCCAGTGACTGAGGGCAGATATTAATAGCCTGTAGAGGGACCATGGTTATTGCCCCCCCCCTGGCTAAAACATCTGCCCCCAGCCACCCCAGAAGAGGCACATCTGTAAGATGCGCCTATTCTGGCATTTGGCCACTCTCTTCCCACTCCCGTGTAGCGGTGGGATATGGAGTAATAAAGGGTTAATGTCACCTTGCTATTGTAAGGTGACATTAAGCCAGATTATTAATGGAGAGGTGTCAATAAGACACCTATCCATTATTAATCCAATAGTAGTAAATGGTTAATAAAACACACACATTATGGAAAAAGTATTTTAATATGAAATAAAGACACAGGGTGTTGTAACAGTTTATTATACTCTCAATCCAACTGAAGACCCTTGTCACCTGCATTATTAATCCAATAGTAGTAAATGGTTAATAAAACACACACACATTATGGAAAAAGTATTTTAATGAAATAAAGACACAGGGTGTTGTAATAGTTTATTATACTCTCAATCCAATTGAAGACCCTTGTCACCTGCAAGAAAGTTAAAATAAAAAAAACAACAATATCCCATACCTTCCGTCGTTCAGTCTTGTCCCACGCTGTAAATCCATCTGAAGGGGTTAAATAATTTTACAAGCAGAAGCCTGCTAATGCAGCCGCCAGTGCCAGTAAAAACCCGGGGAATGAATGGAAAGCAGGGGAACGTAGCTACCTAGACTTGCGGTGCTGCGCCCCATGCTGGCATAACCTCAGATGAACTCGAGCGTGGGAATTTTTCTGAATATTTTCTCACACCCGTGTTCATCTGAGGTTATGAAAGCAGGGGGCGCAGCAACGCAAATCTAGGTAGCTACGTTCCCCTGCTTTCCATTCATTCTCGGGTTTTTACAGGCAGGGGCGGCTGCATTAGCATGCTTCTGCTTGTAAAATTATTTAACCGCTGCAGATGGATTTATAGCGTGGGACAAGACTGAACGACGGAAGGTATGGGATATTGTTGTTTTTTTTATTTTAACTTTCTTGCAGGTGACAAGGGTCTTCAATTGGATTGAGAGTATAATAAACTATTACAACACCCTGTGTCTTTATTTCATTAAAATACTTTTTCCATAATGTGTGTGTGTTTTATTAACCATTTACAACTATTGGATTAATAAAGGATAGGTGTCTTATTGACGTCTCTCCTTTATTAACCTGGCTTAATGTCACCTTACAATAGCAAGCTGACATTAACCCTTTATTACCCGATATCCCACCGCTACACGGGAGTGGGAAGAGAGTGGCCAAGTGCCAGAATAGGCGCATCTTACAGATGTGCCTTTTCTGGGGTGGCTGGGGGCAGATGTTTTTAGCCAAGGGGTGGGGCCCAATAACCATGGTCTCTCTCTAGGCTATTAATATCTGCCCTCAGTCACTGGCTTTACCACTCTGGTGGAGAAAATTGCGCGGGAGCCCATGACAGTTTTTTCCGCGATTTAACCCTTTATTTTAACAGCTAGAGTGCCCAAATTTTGCACACATACACTTCTAACATTAGTAGTGAGGAATATGTAAAAAATAAGGGTTATGAAAAGTTTTACTGCATGTAAACCATGTCTCATATCCTGTCGGGTTTGGGAAGGAGATAGCAAAAGCCGGCAATTGCTATCTAGCGCTGTATGAAATATACACATTATATATATATATATATATATATATATATATATATATATATATATGCGTCTCACTGACAAATATACACACATATATATATATATATATATATATATATATATATAGACTGTATATATGTTTTTACGAATATGTGAGCCCATGGATCCATTGTATGTCCGTTTTGCAAGCCAGCGAGAAAATCTCGCTGTACGGATGCCATACGGATTACATACGGAGGATGACATGCGCAAAATACGCTGCCACACCCTGGCTACGGATGACATACGGATCACTATTTTGGGAACACTTCTGCGTATTACGGCCGTAAAAAACGCACCGTATTTTCATACGCTGAGTGTGACGCCGGCCTAATTGTCAAGTCAAAAACTTTGGGGAAAAAATCCAGAAATGTTTAATCAACATTTGAGTACATAAAATATTTAAGGATGAATAGTTTATTACCTATTATTTCTATAGAATAAGTTTAAATTGAAAAATCTCAACAGATCAAAAAGTATAACTAAATCATCCTGTACAAAAAAAAACATTGTTATAGTCAATAATTGAATATAATTGAATTTATTATTTTTTGTAATATTGGTGTTTTCATTTCTGTGTCCCTATCTACACCGATCAACCATACCTTTAAACTCTTAATGACTGTCGATATGCCTTTTTTATGGCTCAAAGAGATAAGGGACTAGTGCTACCTGACATTTAGTAATGCAGTGGGTGTCAGCCATAGGCCACGTTCACATGTTCAGTATTTGGTCAGTTTTTCCCATCAGTATTTTTAAGCCAAAAGTTAGCCAAAAGTTTAACAGCCAGAGGAAAAGTATAACAGAAACACATCACCCACCCCTGGTTTTGGCTTACAAATACTGATGTGAAACACTGACCAAATACTGATAGTGTAAACGTGGTCTAAAGGTACCTTCACACTGAACAACTTAACAACGATATCGCTAGCGATCCGTGACGTTGCAGCGTCCTGGATAGCGATATCGTTGTGTTTGACACGCAGCAGCGATCTGGATCCTGCTGTGACATCGTAGGTCGGAGCAGAAAGTCCAGAACTTTATTTCGTCGCTGGATCTCCTGCAGACATCGCTGAATCGGCGTGTGTGACGCCAATTCAGCGATGTCTTCACTGGTAACCAGGGTAAACATCGGGTTACTAAGCACAGGGCCGCCCACCCTAAACGCCCCCTTCCCGGCTCGCTCCCTCGCCGGTTCTGAAAATACTCACCCGGCTCGCTCCCTCGCCGGTGCTGCTTACAGTTCTGGCCGCATCTTCTCCTGTATGCGGTCACGTGGGGCCGCTCATTTACAGTAATGAATATGCGGCTCCACCCCTATGGGAGGTGGAGCCGCATATTCATGACTGCAATCAGCGGCACCACGTGACCGCTGATACAGTAGAAGGTGCGGCCAGGACAGGAAGCAGCGCCAGCCAGCGAGGGAGCCGGGTGAGTATTTTCAGAACAGCGGGGGGGGCGCACAGGGGGTGGGAGGGCGGGGGGCACATAGATCTTTATTTTAAACACAATTATTCATATCTTCTCTACAGCAAACGCTGCTGCAGGGAAGATATGAATTGCGGCTTCAGCACCAGTGGGGGGGACAGCGCTTAATGTAGCGCTGTCTCCTGCACAGCACACGGACTGCACACGGACAATGTCCGTGTGCGGTACGTGTTTTACACGGACCCATTGACTTTAATGGGTCCGTGTAATACGTGTGCTCCCACGAACACTGACATGTCTCCGTGTTTGGCACACGGAGACACGGTCTGCAAAAAATCAATGACATCTGAACAGATGCATTGATTTTAATGTGTCTACGTGTGTCAGTGGCTCCGGTACGTGAGGAAACTCGTACGTACCGGAGCCACTGACGTGTGAAACCGGCCTTACACAGTGCAGGGAAGCAGAACGCCGGGGGACGCGACAGACACCGGAATGTAAGTATGTAGTGTTTGTTTTTTTTTTTACATTTACACTGGTAACCAGGGTAGACATCGGGTTACTAAGCACGGCCCTGCGCTTAGTAACCCGATGTTTACCATGGTTACCCGGGGACCTCGGCATCGTTGGTCGCTGGAGAGCTGTCTGTGTGAAAGCTCTCCAGCGACCACACAGCGACGCTGCAGCGATCGGCATCGTTGTCTAGATCGCTGCAGCGTCGCTAAATGTGACGGTAACTTTAATCTAATGATAATACCCATGAAAGGTGTTGGCACCAATTGTGCCTGTGTCTCTAGCTACAGCAGCATCTAGATGGTTAATAGGGGAGGGGGCTCGATCTTTCCCCTCAATGACACCCACGCAATGCGATTGCTGGGTGCCGATGCTTACAGTGGCAACCTGAAGACAAGTAAAGGCCTTGAAGTCTACCAGATATACTCTGCTTATGACAGGCCACCATAACAGCTCCTTTGTCAGTGTAAAACAGACAGGTTTGATACCTTTATTAGATCAGCAATATAGGTGTGTAAAATATTTGAGTCACAAAGTGGGATAAACTAAAAAGTTCATCAAAATATGTAAAAAAAATAAAATAAGCATCATGTCAATATTTTGAATTACTATGATCTCATATTTTTGCCTTTCCAAAAATTTGCAAGAAAGAAATATTATGAATCCCAAATTGGTTCCAATAAAAAGTTCAATTCATCCAGGAAAAACAAGCCCTGATGCAGCTTTGTCGGCAAAAAAAAATATAAAAATAAATTACAGTTTTCAAAATATGGCAATGTAAAAAAAAATTTCTTCTTTTCAAAAAAGAATTTTTAGCAAGCAAAAGTAACAAAACATAAAATATATTAACATTGTACCACTGTAATCACACTAACTTGGAGAATAAAGTTTTCTGATTATTTATATCACATGGTAAATTGCATAATTTAACTCCTTAACCCCCAAGGGTGGTTTGCACGTTAATGACCGGGCCAATTTTTACAATTCTGACCACTGTCCCTTTATGTGGTTATAACTCTGGAACGCTTCAACGGATATTGGTGACTCTGACATCGTTTTCTCGTGACATATTGTACTTCATGATAGTGGTAACATTTCTTTGATATGACTTGCATTTATTTGTGAAAAATACCCTGAAATTTGGCAAAAATTTTAAAAAATGTGCAATTTTCAACTTTAATTTTCATGCCCTTAAACCACAGAGACATGTCACACAAAATACTTAAGTAACATTTCCCACATGTCTACTTTACATCAGCACAATTGTGGAACCAAATTTTTTTTGTTAGCGAGTTAGAAGGGTTAAAAGTTGACCAGTGCTTTCTCATTTTTACAACACCATTTTTTTTAGGGACCACATCACATTTGAAGTCACTTTGAGGGGTCTATATGATAAAAAATAGCAAAAAGTGACACCATTCTAAAAACTGCACCCCTCAAGGTGCTCAAACCCATATTCAAGAAGTGTATTAACCCTTCAGGTGCTTCACAGGAATTTTTGGAATATTTAAAAAAAAACGAACATTTAACTTTTTTTCACAAAAAATGTACTTCACTTCAGATTAAATTTTTTAAATTGTACCAAGGGTAATAGGAGAAATTGGACCCCAAAAGTTGTTGTACAATTTGTCCTGAGTACGCCGTTACCCTGTGTTTGGAGAGCCCCTGATGTGCCTAACCAGTGGGAATCCCCCACAAGTGACACCATTTTGGAAACTAGACTCCCCAAGGAACTTATCTAGATGTGTGGTGAGCACTTTGAACCCCCAAGTGCTTCACAGAAGTTTATAACAGAGCCGTAAAAAAAAAAAAAAAAAAAATCACACTTGTTTCGCAAAAATGATATTTTTACAACCAATTTTCTATTTTCACAAGGATAAAGGGAGAAATTGAACCCCAAAAGTTGTTGTCCAATTTGTCCCGTGTACACTGATACCCCATATGTGGGAGTAAATCACTGTTTGGGTGCACGGGAGAGCTCGGAAGGGAAGGAGACTTTTTCAACGCAGAATTGGCTGGAATTGAGATCAGATACCATGTCGCGTTTGGAGAGCCCCTGATGTGCTTATACAGTGGAAATTCCCCAATTCTAACTCCAACCCTAACCCCAACACACCCCTAACCCTAATCCCAGCCCTAACCATAACTAACCACAAACCTAACTCTATCACACCCCTAACCCTAATCCCAACTCTAACCCTAACTCCAAACCTAATCCCAACCCTAACTTTAGCCACAATTCTAACCCTAACTTTAGCCCCAACCCTAACATTAGCCCCAACCCTAACATTAGCCCCAACCCTAATGGTAAAATGGAAATAAATACGGTACTTTTTTTAATTTTATCTCTTTTACCTAACTAAGGAGGTGATAAACGGGGGTTTGATTTACTATTTATAGTGGTTTTTATAGCGCATTTTTAGGTTTTGCAGTTGTCACACGCTAAGAGACGCTTTTTATCGCAAACATTTTTTTGCATCACTACATTTTGAGAGCTATAATTTTCCCATATTTTTGCCCACCGAGTCATGTGCGGCAGGGGTGTCAAACTGCATTCCTCGAGGGCTGCAAACAGGTCATGTTTTCAGGATTTCCTTGCATTGCACAGGTGATAATTTAATCACCTGCAGAGAATGATTCCAGCATCTTGTGCAATGCTTAGGAAATCTTGAAAACACACATGGTTTGAGGCCCTCGAGGAATGCAGTTTGACACCCCTGATGTGCGGTCTTGTTTTTTGCAGGACGAGTTGACGTTTTCATTGGTACCATTTTCGGCCACATGCCATTTTTTGATCGCTTTTTATTACGATTTTTGGGAGGCAGAATGAACAGAAACCAGAAATTCATGAATTTCTTTTGGGGGGACGTTTATACCGTTCCGCGTGTGGTAAAACTGATAAAGCAGTTTTATTCTTCGGTCAGTACGATTACAGCGATACCTCAATTATATCATTTTTTTTATGTTTTGGCGCTTTTATCCAATAAAAACTATTTTATATGAAAAATAATTATTTTTGCCTCGCTTTATTCTGAGGGCTATAACTTTTATGTTTTTGCTGATGATGCTGTATGGCGGCTCAATGACGTTTTCAGCGTTACCATGTTTTTTTATATCCAGCTTTTTTATTGCGTGTTATTCCACTTTTTGTTCGGCGGTATGATAAAGCATTGTTTTTTGCCTCTTTTTTTATTTTTTATTTTTGACTGTGTTCACTGAAGGGGTTAACTAGCGGGACAGTTTTATAGGTCGGGCCGTTACGGATGCGGCGGTACTAAATATCTGTACTTTTATTGTTTTTTTAATTTACAAAAAGAAATGTATTTATTGGAACAATATTTTTTTTTATTTAGGAGTTTAAAAAAAAAAATTTTTTTACACATGCTAATATTTTTTTTCTTTTTTACATTGTCCCAGGATGGGACATCATCGTATAATTTCAGATCGCTGATCTGACACTTTGCACAGCACTGTGTCAGATCAGTGATCTGACAGGCAGTGAAGGAGGCTTCTCAGGTCCTGCGCTCAGCTTGCACTGACAAGCCACCTCCCTGCAGGACCAGGAAGGACCCCGCGGCTATCTTGTATCCGGGGGTCTGCAGGCAGGAAGAACCTCAGATCACACTGCGTTGTACTGAAGCTCTGAGGGAAGCACACAGAGAGCCCCCTCCCTGCGTGATGCTTCTCTATGCCACCAGAACGCTGTAATCTTGTTTGATTGCAGTATTCCGGGGGTTAAAACGCAGGGAGAGGTCTGTGACTGCTCCTGGCACTTGGTGCTGGATGTCAGCTGTGAGAATCAGTTGACACCCGGACACGATCGGCCGTGATCCCCCCGTGAGCGCAGCTGATCGCGTGTGACGTACTATTCCGTCCATGGTCATACGGGCCCAGGCCACATGGACGGGATAATATGTCGGATGTCAGAAAGGGGTTAACCCCTTCGCTTCTGAGCGATTTCCAGTTTTTATTTTTTTCCTCCCTTTCTTCCAAGAACCATAGCTTTTTTTATTTTTCCGTCAATATGACGAGTTGTACTTTTAAATGACACTCTTGATTTTTACCGTATGGTGTACTGGAAAACAGGGAAAAAAATTCCAAGTACGTTGAAGTTGCAAAAAAAAAGTGCAATTCCCCAATTGTTTTGGGCTTGTTTTCATTTATCATGTTCACAAAATGCTAAAACTGACCAGCCAATATGAACAGAGGTGAGCAAGAGCAATCTGACTGGTGTGCAGCAATGTAGCCCTATACAGAGCAAACCATCATAAACTTCTTGTTGTGACTTTATCCATATTATCTCCTCTGTGGGATCAGACCAGATGGCTAATTTTTGCTTTCCATGTGCATCAATGAGCCTGGAGCATTCATGTTGCTGGTTGTCAGTAGTAATCTCCATGACTTAGTAATGTTAATATAAATCTATTTTATATTCTATTAACCTAAGATCCTTATCTAAAAAGCAGTGAACATCAGGCACCACTAGAACTCCCTGGTTAGAACATTTTCCTACAGTAAATTGGTTATCACTAATTTGTGGCCATTTATAAGAGTCGGAGCTGAAGTTGAAGTGCAGAAAAATAGAAGAGTTGGAACTTGTCAGAAATAGTTAGAAATAGGCAATTAAAGATGGGAATAGGACTCAGGTTTTCTACTTTTTATGTCTGTATGAATAGCTGCTGTAAAGTAAATCTCTAAAAATTTGCAGTTTAGGCAACATGGCTGCCACCATAATCATACACAGAAAGAAACAAAAAAGATTTAGAAGAAAATACCGGTAATAGGTTTCAATATACGGTAAATGTAATTCTAGTACTTTAATTATGCTGTCCTCATACACCAACCTTAAAGTAATAAAAAAAAATGTAAAACTGAAGTTCTTACCTGGAAAAGGGTTTTATACTATGACAATGGAGAGGCAATGGTCTTGAAGAAATGGGGTGAGAGGATGGAATTTTGTATTCACCGTCATCATCTTCTATAGACTGTCTGACGTTATCCGACAGGGAATGTAATGATAAAGGACACCTAGGAAACAATAAAGAGATTTTAATATCCAGGCTGAGCTCTGCTTCTTTGCTTTCCAGTGCACATGTAAACTCATTTAAAAATAAACCATTTTATGAAAGAAGAACCCTTTTATTACACTAAAATATTGATAGCCTAGCTGGAATATGCTTGATAAGTAAGCAGACACAAAAGGAGAATAAGCTCTTTTATGGTCACTTACAGTACTTTAAACCTTCCCTCTGTCAATCAGCTACAAAGGTCCTCACTTAGAATATTTAGAAAGAAAGAGGCAATAAGAGATGTAGAATGAATTTTCATCTCGCTAAGCTAACCTATATCTTTCCTGAATTTTTTCCTTTGGTTGACTTGAAGTTAACAAACTGAAAATATTGTGGTTGTTAACTTCAAATTCCAGCGTTTTGTTTTCACCAACAGTTCTCTGTAATGTATGTCCACTGTGTGCACTCATTTACCTAGTGGTCACTGTCTTCTGCCATTTCCAGCTCTGCTCCGTATGACCACAGCTCTGACTTCTCCGACTATTACTTCCTCTCTCAATGTAAGTCTATGAGAACCTCGGTCTGACCCTCAGACTCATATTGAGGAGTGACTTCCGGTCCATACAGCAAACACTGTACTGGAGACAACAGGCTGGACATAACTGCGGCCAGAAAACCCAGGAGAGGAGAAGAACAGGACCAGTGATTACTCTACTACACACATGGAACGTACATTGCTAATATTTTACCGATGGAACCGCCGGACTAGTACTTCAAGCAAAGAATTCCTAGCAGCCAGACTGTTATGATTCAGTGCTGATGCAAAGTGGAAAAATCAGTATAGATCCAAAACATACTATGTCAGGGCACATATCAGGTTTCAATATTAACCAGATATATCTAAATAAACTTTTCAGTGGAACCATAACCACCCACATATGGGAGGACATGTTTCTCCCAGGCTTGAGAATAGCAAACCTTCCTAGCTATTCATTGACACATCACTTACTCATATTTTACAGCATGATAATGCCATTTTGAGGTTTATAATAATTCAGGGACTGTGTCTGTGGGAGGCGTAAGTCAGCAATCTATTATGGATTTTTAATTTATACGTTTTGTAAGGAAAATTACAATAGATGGCCAATTTAAATTCATTACCAGGAGAGATGAGTAGATCGATTGATGCAACTCCAGTCCAGCATCCAGGTGAGTGGTATCTGGCAGCTAGATGGAACGCTCACAAATCTCTTACCTTCTACTGAGGACGGAGCCTAAATCTCTTACCTTCTACTGAGGACGGAGCTTTTGATTCGCCGGGGCTGATGCGACGTCATCTGTGTGCACCCAGGACACCGGAAAGTAAGAGATTCGTTGGCCTGCCGTCTAGCTGCCAGTTACCACTGACCTGGACGCTAGTACAGAGAATTCATCCACTCAGATCATGCTCTAACAACCTTTACTTTCTTTCATATCAGATGTGTGAGGCAAGATTACCAGATTTTATAAAAAAAACAAAGTTTTTGCAATATTCAGTTAAACGAGGTCTGTGCTCTGTGTGTCTAAATGCGATTATTATGGGAATTGCAGGCTATGAAGCATTGTCTTAGCACGTAGCGGCATTGTATTGAATTTGCTTCATGAAGACCAAGGTAACTATGCTTTCAAGTTATTATTCAGAATAACATGTCCTGTGTGAGTACTTGAGGAATAAAACCATTTCTGGCCATCATGTGACTTCTATCCTGCATCCTCACCAGTTTTCTCCTCTCCATGATCAATCTGTAATTTGCAATCCACTCTTTGCTGGTGGAGGAGACGAAGTGCAGTAATCTCTCCTGTACACAGCACAGAGAGGGGAACGTCTGCTCATCATTCACTTTGTAGCTCACATGGACAAGCTGCAGCAACATGGAGGACATTATACAGCCGAGCTGAGATCTTACTCTGAATCAAGCTCTGACGGGAGGTAAAACACTTGCTACAGAGCTCTGCACAATGCTCATTCTGCCTGTGTCCTTCCCTTCCCTGCTGCTCACTCCTCCTCTCCTCCCTTCTCCATAGAGGACAATGGGCTGTCACATGACACTTGTAGTACATATCATCTAAGCAAGACAAACTTGACCTTATCTTTCACTGTAGAGAAGTTCAAGAGGCACCAGGGAGGGAAAGAAGTGTCCTGATAAGTGGGGAAAGAAACTGATTTCACTGATAAAATACAATACAAAGTTTCTTCATGTACTCTTGCTTTATGCAAACTTTGGAGAAAGTTAGAGCAAAAACATGTCTATGTGCTACTTGAGATTTCACACAAAGGAACGGACATTTAGCAAATTACAAACACAGCATAATCTATAACCAGTAATGGAGGAACAACTCTATAGAAACTTCTGTACTTTCATCCTGAAAAGATTCTGAAGAGGTTATGAACAATCACAAGCCTAAACGTGGACCACTGGTTTGGAAGAGCTACAGATACATACACAAGATGCCCTTTCTAAGAGTTGTCATTTAAGTGCAGCTAGACCAGGCGTATTATTAGTGATTGATTCAAAGAGAACAAACTTGTTCAAAATTGTAACATTTTAAAACCCCACGTTGAGCTCCAAGATAATAAGAAATAACCACCTCGCAATGATGAATACATTACAGCTTAAAAGGGATCGTTCACTTTCAGAAAAGTGGAACCAAACGATTCTGTAATATGAAAGGACAAACCCAGATAGAACTCACCCTCCACCACTGGACCCCATAAACTCAGCAGCTAGGCCTGTCTACATTGACAGAGCTGTTGAGATCAGTGATCGGTTGCAGCGGTGATGTCAGCTGTCGGCGTGAGGCTGTCTCTACAGCCAAAACACAGAAACTGGAGCATCTGCAGGAGCTAGCGCTGGAGAAGACCAGGATGAGTACTATTGGGCTTTGCTATTTTACTTTACAGGTATAGTTTAGAGTCCACTTTTCTAAAAGTTTGAAAAAATGATTTCACTGCGATATACTATATAATCATCTAATTCTGTCTGTTTGCCTGTAACGGAAATCCCACATCACTGATTGGTGTCGCCAGCTGCCTGCAACCAATCAGCGACAGGCACAGTCCGGCCGCGAATTGGAGCGGCATTTGAACCACGCTTCGCTGATTGGTCGCGGCCGGCTGGGCGCGACCAATCTGCGATATTGGCTCGGGATTTAAGGATTTAAAGCCCGCTGCGCTGATTGGTCACGTCCAGCCGGCTGCAACCAATAATTGATATTGGCTCGGGATTTAAACACCGCTTCACTGATTTGTTGTGCCCGGCCGGCCACGACCAATCAGCGTTATTGGCTCGGAATTTAAACCCCGCTTCGCTGATTGGTAGCGCCCGACCGGCCGCGTCCAATCAGCGATATTGGTGCAGTCCAGCCACGAATTGGCAAGGGATTTGAACCACACTTCGCTGATTTGTTGCGCCCGGCCGGCCACAACCAATCAGCGATATTGACTCGGAATTTAAACCCCGCTGCGCTGATTGGTAGCGCCAGTCCGCGACCAATCAGTAATATTGGCAAGGGATTTAAACACCGCTTCACTGATAATGTACAGCACAGATTAAAAGTTTGGACACACCTTCTCATTTGAAGATTTTTCTGTATTTTCATGACTATGAAAATTGTACATTCACACTGAAGGCATCAAAACTATGAATTACCACATGTGGAATTCTATACTTAACAAAAAAAAGTGAAACTGAAAATATGTCTTATAATCTAGGTTCTTCAAAGTAGCCACCTTTTGCTTTGATGACTGCTTTGCAAACTCTTGGCATTCTCTTGATGAGCTTCAAGAGGTAGTCACCGGGGATGGTTTTCACTTCACAGGTGTGTCCTGTCAGGTTTAATAAGTGGGATTTCTTGCCTTATAAATGGGGTTTGGACCATCAGTAGTGTTGTGCAGAAGTCTGGTGGATACACAGCGGATAGTCCTACTGAATAGACTGTTAGAATTTATTTGTATTATGGCAAGAAAAAGCAGCTAAGTAAAGAAAAACGAGTGGCCATCATTACTTTAAGAAATGAAGGTCAGTCAGTCCGAAAAATTGGGCAAACTTTGAAAGTGTCCCCAAGTGGAGTTGCAAAAACCATCAAGTGCTACAAAGAAACTGGTTCACATGAGGACCGCCGCAGGAAAGGAAGACCAAGAGTCACCTCTGCTTTTAAGCTTCTAACAGCAGCTCAGATTAGAGACCAGGTCAATGCCACACAGAGTTCTAGCAGCAGACACATCTCTACAACAATTGTTAAGAGGAGACTTTGTGCAGCAAGCCTTCATGGTAAAATAGCTGCTAAGAAACCACTGCTAAGGACAGGCAACAAGCAGAAGAGACTTGTTTGGGCTAAAGAACACAAGGAATGGACATTAGACCAGTGGAAATCTGTGATTTGGTCTGATGAGTCCAAATTTGAGATCTTTGGATCCGACCGTGTCTTTGTGCGATGCAGAAAAAGTGAATGGAAGGACTCTACATGCCTGGTTCCCACCGTGAAGAATGGAGGAGGAGGTGTGATGGTGTGGGGGTGCTTTGCTGGATACACTGTTGTGGATTTATTCAAAATTGAAGGCATACTGAACCAGCATGGCTACCACAGCATCTTGCAGTGGCATGCTATTCCATCCAGTTTGCATTTAGTTGGACCATCATTTATTTTTCAACAGGACAATGACCCCAAACACACCTCCAGGCTGTGTAAGGGCTATTTGACAAAGAAGGAGAGTGATGGGGTGCTACGCCAGATGACCTGGCCTCCACAGTTACCAGACCTGAACCCAATCGAGATGGTTTGGGATGAGCTGGACCACAGAGTGAAGGCTAAAAGGGCCAACAAGTGCTAAGCATCACTGGGAACTCCTTCAAGAATGTTGAAAGACCATTTCCGGTGACTACCTCTTGAAGCTCATAAAGAGAATGCCAAGAGTGTGCAAAGCAGTCATCAAAGCAAAAGGTGGCTACTTTGAAGAACCTAGAATATAAGACACTAGATGGTGGCCCGATTGTAACGCATCGGGTATTCTAGAATATGCATGTCCACGTAGTATATTGCCCAGCGACGTAGTATATTGCCCAGTCACGTAGTATATTGCCCAGCCACGTAGTATATTGCCCAGTCACGTAGTATATTGCCCAGCCACGTAGTATATTGCCCAGCCACGTAGTATATTGCCCAGTCACGTAGTATATTGCCCAGTCACGTAGTATATTGCCCAGTCACGTAGTATATTACCCAGTTACGTAGTATATTGCCCAGCCACGAAGTATATTGCCCAGTCACGTAGTATATTGCCCAGCCACGTAGTATGTTGCCCAGTCACGTAGTATGTTGCCCAGCTACGTAGTATATTGCCCAGTGACGTAGTATATTGCCCAGCCACATAGTATATAGCAGAGCCACGTAGTACGGTATAATGCCCAGTCACGTAGTATATTGGCCAGCCACATATTATATAGCAGAGCCCCGTGGTATATTGCCCAGCCACGTAGTATATTGCCCAGCACAGAGCCATGTAGTATAGATACTTAAAAAAAAATAAACATATACTCACCTTCCGAAGGCCCGTTGAAGTCCTGCTATACTCACCATCCGCCGCCTTTCCAGCTCCTCGGGACGTTTCCGGGATCGCTCCATTGCAAGCATCAGCTTCCGATCCCAGGGCTGGTGTGAGCAGGACCTATGATGACGTCGCGGTCACATGACCGTGACGTCACGGCAGGTCCTTGTCGCACACCAGCCCTGGGACCGGAAGCTGCCGCTTGCAATGGAGCGGTCCCGGGAGCGTGGCGAGGAGCGGGAAAGGCGGCGGATGGTGAGTATAGCAGGTTTTTTGTTTTTTTTATTATTTTTAACATGACATATTTTTACTATTGATGCTGCATAGGCAGCATCAATAGTAAATAGTTGGGGACACAAAGGGTTAACAGCAGCGGTAACGGAGTGCGTTACACCGCGGGCCGTTACCGCTGCCATTAACCCTGTGTGAGCGGTGAGTGGAGGGGATTATGGAGCGGGCGCCGGGCAGTGAGTGCAGGGGAGTAGGGGAGGGACTAATCGGACGGTGGCCGTCGCTGATTGGTCGCGGCAGCCATGACAGGCAGCTGCCGAGACCAATCAGCGAATGAATAACCGTGACCGAAGGACAGACAGACAGACGGAAGTGACCCTTAGACAATTATATAGTAGATAATTTCAGTTGTTTCACACTTTTTTGTTAAGTATATAATTCCACATGTGTTAATTCATAGTTTTGATGCCTTCAGTGTGAATTTACTATTTTCATAGTCATGAAAATACAGAAAAATCTTTAAATGAGAAGGTGTGTCCAAACTTTTGGTCTGTACTGTGTATATTTTACCTGGAAAATCCTGCGTATTCATTGCATTATTCTTAAATCTTCATAAATAAACTACATACATATTCTAGAACACCCGATGCGTTAGAATCGGGCCACCATCTAGTAGACTATAAATGTATAGAACTTCTGAAGAAATAATACAAGATATGAAACAAAACTCTAAAATGGAGAAGCAAAGAGACGACAGTCTGTCCTACGTTCATCAACATGTCGCTGACAAATAGATAAGAACTCTTCTTAACAGACCACAATGAAGACAGAAGCTCTCCACTGAAAGATGAAATATTAACTCTAACAGACTGAATGGACTCACTGGCAGCCAATCTGAAGCTAATGGAAGGAGAAGTGCATTTCATCTCTGCTTTCTCTTAATAGATACAAAGAGGGGGACATGGAAGATACATTGGGTAAAATGCTAGGATGCACTTCTCAATACAAAGTAGTTTCAAACAGGCCGATGATTTTTTCCCCTGATCATGAAATAATAAAAAATAAAGTGTATACCAATAGAATACTATTTTGCTCCATTAACAAGTATGCCGTCAGTTCACATTTGTAACAGGCATTTCAATACTCTTTTGCGCGGAGTAGAACCGAGTGGATTTAGTATAGACATAAACTTCACTACAGCTGTAAGAGTAAATTATTTTTTGTCCGCTTTTTATTAAAGTCCTGCCATTTTCTGTTCAAGTCAACAGAGCCAAATCAATGGAAAAATTAGACCACAATTGGACCTGACATTTCAATTGTGGTTTAGACTCAATTCCGATGGGTAGAAAGGAGTCGTGACAAATAACTAATACAGACAGATAAAAAGCTAAAAGAGGAAGGCCACATAAGAAGACAATATATTTCATAGCAATCATTGGCAAAATGTTTAAAAGAGAAACATGGCAAAATAATTATAAAAAAAAAAAAAAATTAACCGAGATAATAAGAATGTAAAAAGCTAATTTTGCACAGTAGCATAATGAAACGTTATTACAATAGAGGACTATGGGTCTGTCTGACACAGGGGGTTAGAAATGCTTTGTGAGTGTTAGCAAGGTGTATAGCGTGACCCTCGCCGTGAAACTGCACCAATGCTTCAGAGAGCCGTGCACATCAAGCCATTCAGTCATCTGTTCTAACACATCTATTACAAGCTAAAAGAAGTCTCCCAAAAAAGAGATTACCCAATGCCTGCTTCAGCCCACAAGCAAATCATTTATATTCCCAACTGGCAGTCTGATAGTATAGCTGGTAGGGAAATAACCCCTGTGAAAATCACACCTTTATTGTCCTCAGTGCTGCCTCCAATCAGAAGATACTGAAGTTTAAACAAGTATGCTAATTAGGGTGTTCAGTGCACCCCTGGTGTGTCTAAGTGGCTCCGTGCACTGATCCGCCCACCAGTATGCAGGTCTCGCCTCCCTCACTAGTGACTGACAGGACTGGAATTGCAGGTAGTGAAAGATCAGGAAAGCCAGTGCCTTCCATCACCAATGAAGGAGGCGGGACATGCAAAAGCAGTGAGCGGACTGGTGCAGTGAGCCTCTTGGCCACACCATGGGTGCACTGAGCGTCTTGGCCACACCATGGGTGCACTGAGCCTCTTGGCCACACCATGGGTGCACTGAGCCTCTTGGCCACACCATGGGTGCACTGAGCCTCTTGGTCACACCACGGGTACACCAAGCACCCTATTTAGCATATTTGCTTCAACCTCAGGTTCTGGAGAAAGGAAGTAATGATTAGAATCCTAAAGGTGTACAATTTATAGGGGCTATATCCTCCGTCAAGGCTTTGTGATTATTTTATACCAACAGTTTTGATTGAAAGGCTCCCTATAAGTCACTGGAGGACTGACGCAGGAATGGGTAATCTTTTTTTCTATAGACCTCTTTTTTAGTTTGTAATATATATGTTATAACCGATAACTGAGTGGTGCGGAGAATGATTGGCAGCCAGTTTAAACAGGCATATTATTCTAGGAAACCTCGTTTCTCGATATCGGCCAGAGTACATGCACCCTTAAGCTACATTTACATTGAAAGATTATCGTGAATGCTCATTGAATGTTGATTGGGTGAAATGATTTTTAGTGCAGCGCAAAAAAAACATTTTTGTTGATGGTGCATTGTCCTGTATAAATAGGACTCACACTGCTGAGAACAGTGGCAGCCTATGTGCACTGAGCGATCAATTACAGACTGTTCATTGCATATTGCTTTCTGGTGTCTGCCTCTGAACAGGCTATCAAACAACCGCCAATCAGTAAAGGTTCACCGATCAGTGGTCGTTTAGTGTCTGCCAGTCAATCCGTGAACATCAGTAGTTGGACAACTGTTAAACAGTGAATAATAGTTATGCAGGTGCAGCTATACATATTATAGTTCAAATTGGCCATTATTAGTGAGACCGGCTATAAACGTTCCATGACATCAGGAGCAAAAATCTTTTGTAGAAAGTTCTAAACATAATTTCTTTCCAGATGGTGACTGTCATGCTGGTGCAGTGCAGTATAATGCAACCTCCACCAGAGGGGGCTTGAGAGGGAAGGGAGACTGTGTACACAGAGAAGCACCACAGAGCAGCAGCACAAGCGCCACCAAGTGGCGAGAGAGTGGTCAGACAAGCTGAGTCAAAATACAATCAGAGGCAGGAGTACTCAAAAAGGGTAAGCAGTAAACGTGGTCAGAAAATAAGGCAGGAGGTTCAGCAGTGGTCAGAAGCGGATAAGACAAATTCAGAAAACAGAAGCGAGTCCGAATACGAGCCAAGTCAGGAACCAGAGAATCAAGCAGATGAACAGAGAAATGATGGGAAAAGGGCAGACAGATGGAGTAAACAGACACGGGACAAGTCAGGGATCACAGCAGGACAAATCAAGAGTTACCAGAGTAAGGTTCACACACCGAAAACAGAACTATAGCTGACACCACCAGCAGGATGCCTGGGAGCTAAATAGCAAACCTGAGCCCAGAAGGAGGCAGAGCAAAGTTAACCCTTGACATGATCCGCCCAGAAAAAGAGCAGACAGGACTAAACCCTGGAACGGATCATGACAGTGACGTTGTTTCTCATTGATAAATTGCGCTCAGCGATCATCTTATTTAAAATTGTTTATTTTGATACACTTAAGGCTAATATTTATAGCCACCACTAGGACCTCTCAAATTTACCACTATGTCCTGCCACAATGTATAAGAACATTGTTACAGCTTATTAATAAACACTGGCATATACAAAAAACTTATCCGTAAGAAAAGGCATCCTGCAAGTGTGAACGGGGCTGTACAGGAGGAAGCTAAACGGCTCCATGCAAAACACCAAATTATACTCAGAAATTGTGCCGGTGAAAATCAACTATATAACAGCGTATTTAAATACATTTATCAGCGCTCTATAAAAACACAGCTGCCATTCACAATTGCGGAGGAGTAATGAAAATGATGGTCTCTCAATCTGCAATTACACAAAGAAAGAACTCAATAATATGAGACAATGAATATGTGATCACCACACAGAAATCACATCTATTTATGTATCGTATATGTATTTCTATGATAAGACGCTATCTAGAGAGACGGGTGATACTAATGTAAACCTGCTTATATTGTCATCTCCACTTACAATAGATCTACAATATACTGTTAAATCTATTGAATCCTTCATACGTGCATTTCTTGTCATTGTGATTCTGCCGTGGGCATAACGAAGGCTACAGAACACAATGGAATGGGATTTTGGAATAAAATGAAGTTGGGCCATGTTCACCATGAGCATGACTCTTCAATACCTATGTCTTTGCCAATGGTCCTAAACCAAACCAAATAAATAATATATATTATTTATATTGTAAGATTGATGGTGATCAATGTTTGCCACTTTTGTAGCTAAGTAATCGGTTACAGTACAGTTCTTCTGATCGATACTGACTACATAATCACTGAGGAGGACATTATGGTTGGAAGAGTAGAAGGAACAAGAAGAAGGTTGATTGCTTAATACTATCAAGATAATGTTAGAGAAGACCATTGGTGGACAATCTACCATTGCACAAGATCGATCTTCCTACACAGCGTTCATCCATCAAGTCATCGTGGCACAAGATCATTTTGTGTAAAAGGGGTTTCCAGGGATAGTCCTTGATGGATTGGATCCTAAGAATAGGTCTTCAATGTGTGATCTATGATATGATCAATACAAGGATGTCTCAGTACATGAGGCGGTGCGCGGTCCAGCAGCCTAGCCTCACTTGTATGAACACTAGGGGACATTGGATCCCTCTGATCAAGTCTCTCCTAAGGACGGAACATCATTAAATGTTCCCCCCCAAATATTTTTTTACTTTTTTTTGCACAGTGATAAGAAACCTTTTTATTTCATGTGGAAACCATCAACCAACAGGCAATCTGCTGCTGACAAGGGGCCGCAGGCCTTTCTTGGCATTTCAATTGTAAGTCGGCACATAAATACTTGAATACACTGATGATGACTGATCCAGCGACAAACCTAATGACCCTCCATTGGGAATCTGTCAGCATCTTCATGAGGGGCGGTATACGGTAGTGACATGCTGATTTCAGCGCTGGTCTGCCTGGTAAATTGACACTGTGGCAGCGCTCGCATCAGGCTGTAAGTAAAGACTCTTCAATATTCACTTACGCTGCCCACCACTGATTGACAGTGGTCCCCCTATTACTGCGCAAATCATTCAGATTATATGTAATAAAGTGTACATCTCATAAAAACCACACCACAGGCAGACGTAATACACCGCGCCATTACATGCATTCAGCACAACTGTGTTTGCGATTCACATCCCTTTAAGAAGAATCTATCAGCAGGTTTTTGCCAACTAATCTGACAGCAGCACAATGAAGAGACAGAGACCCTGATTCCTGCAATGTGTCACTTACTGGGCTGCTAGCTGTAGTTTTGATAAAATCACTGTCTTATCAGCAGGAGAATATCACTAAAATCTGCTACCAATTAGTCTTTCATATTCATGAGCTCTATGTAACCCTGCCCCCACCACTGATGGCCAGCTTTCTGCCTATGCACAGTGTACACTGAAAGCTGCCAATCCGTGGAGTGGGCGGGGTTATACAGAACTCAGCATTGAGAGAGTTGCTAGATCTGCAGCAGAGAGTTTTTTTTAATCAAATTTGCATCAGGGACCTCAGTAAGTGACACATCGCTGGAATCAGGGTCTCTGCCCCTACATCATGATGCACTCAGATGGGGTATCAAAAACCTGGTGACAGGTTCCCTTTAATAACTATTGTAGTAAAGGGGTGAGAGACTAAAAAAACTGAAGCACGCTTGTGTCAATGTTTTTAGGCTTTATTTATTTCCATTTGAATGGAGCACAGCAATACGCCATTATACATTCACAAATCACATATCCATCCACTGCACCTTGCTGATAGCAGTGAGAGATTTGTTTTCTAAACTGCTGTGTAGAAAAAAAATGAAAAATTAATTTAGGAAGATTACAAGATTGATATCTTGTGATGCAAGTGATGGCACATTTTGTACAGACCTGCAGAATATGTTGGCGCCAGAAGCAACAGAAGATAAATGAGTATCATGGCAGTTCATGAGAACCGTTACGGTCCAAATTCTGCACCGATTGCTGACACAGCATATGCCTTGTGAAATGTGCATTATGTGTACAATAAACTGGTCAAATGCAATTAAAATGTTAGCTCAAGGCAAATTCCTGTTATTGACTGTGCAGTATTGCAGAATGTGGCAGTCCGGAGCCAAGAAAACAGAAAGCGGAGGATTGTTCAGCTAATGGCAGTACCACTTAGTGTCTGTAGAGGGAGCTAAAGTACACATGAAACTCATAACTATAACTAACCTGATGTGACCACATGGGAACAGGATTTCACAAGCACTGAGTGTCCTACCAATAAATCAGACAAAGCCTCCTCAATATTCGGCAAGGCCGTGTGCTACACATTCACTCGCCACATCACAGCTCAGACATTTCTGCAGCATTTGTAAGAATTCGAGGTCAATGCAGCCATGTGATGCTCATGGATTACAGAGAATACAGGTTTAGTGGCTGTATTTACATGCTCCATTGTGGGGGATATGACCAGACCCTTATGCTATAGTCACATAGTACCAGGGTTGTACCATATTTGCACCATTTTCTCCTCTTCTAATGTTCGGCAAAAGAAACCTCACAACAGCCAACTTCAAATCAGCTCTCACCTCTGCTAAACAGGCCTACTTCACAACCCTCGTATCTTCCGTACCCTACAACCCCAAACAGTTATTCAAAACCTTTTACTCCCTCCTCCGCCCCCACCGCCCCCTCCAACCTCCCTCATCTCTGCTGAGGACTTTGCCACACACTTTAAAAATAAGATCGACCAGACAAGGCAAGTCTTCACTGTCCAACCACCACAACCCCTTTGTATACCAGACCAATGCCCAAACCCCATAACCTCCCTATCCAACATCACTGAAGGGGGGCTTAATTGTCTCCTCTCCAAATCGCACCTCACCACCTGTGCGCTCAACCCCATTCCACCTCCTCCCCAACCTCAACACCACACTTATCCCATCCCTAACCCACCTCTTCAACCTATCACTAACTTCTGGCACCTTCCCTTCTGCTTTCAAACATGCCACAATCACGCCTATCCTTAAAAAGCCAACCCTCGATCCAACAGCTATGTTCAGCTATTGCCCAATATCACTGCTCCCATTCGCTTCCAAACTCCTGGAGCAGCACGTCCACTCTGAACTTTCCTCCCACCTCTCATCTAACTTGTTCTTTGACAATCTACAATGTGGTTTCCGCCCCCACCACTCAACTGAGACAGTCCTGACCAAAATTACTAACGACCTACTTACAGCCAAAGCTAACGGACCATACTATATACTCCTCCTTCTAGACCTGTCCTCTGCTTTCGACACAGTTGACCACTGCCTCTTACTACAGATCCTCTCCTCATTTGGCATCAAAGACCTTGCCCTATCCTGGATCTCCTTATACCTTTCCAACTGCACATTCAGCGTCTCCCACACTACCTCCTCATCCCACCCTCTCTCTGTTGGAGTCCCCCAAGGTTCTGTTCTAGGACCCTTACTCTTCTCAATATATACACTTGGCTTGGGACAACTCATAAAATCCCATGGATTCCAGTACCACATTTATGCTGATGACACTCAGATCTACCTTTCTGGCCCAGCCATCACCTCGCTGCTGTCCAGAATCTCGGAGTATCTATCAGCCATATCCTCCTTCTTCTCCTCTCGCTTCCTCAAACTCAATGTGCACAAATCTGAACTCATCATCTTTCCTCCATCTCATAGATCTTCCTTACCTGATCTATCTATCACAATTAATGACATCACACTTTCCCCCGTACCGGAAGTCCATTGCCTCGGAGTAGCCCTTGACTCTGCCCTGTCCTTCAAACCGCACATCCAAGCTTTTCCACCTCCTGTCGCCTCCAGCTGAAAAAATATCTTCAGAATCCGTCCTTTCCTCAACCGTCAATCTATTAAAATTCTTGTGCATGCCCTCATCATCTCCCGCCTCGACTACTGCAACAACCTTTTCTGTGGCCTTCCTGCTAGCACCCTTGCACCTCTCCAGTCCTTCCTTAACTCTGCTGCCCAACTAATTCATCTCTCTCTCCTCGCTACTCCTCCGCTTCCCCCCTCTGCAAATCTCTTCACTGGCTCCCATTCCCTCAGCATATCCAGTTCAAATTACCAATACTGACCTACAAAGCCATCCATAACCTGTCTCCTCCATATATCTCTGAACTAATCTCCCGATATCTTCCCTCACATAATCTTTGATCCTCCCAGGACCTCCTTCTCTCCTCCACACTTATTCACTCCTCACACAACCGCCTCCAAGACTTCTCCAGAATATCACCCATCCTCTGGAATTCTGTGCCCCAACATGTCCGACTATCAACCACATTCGGATCCTTCAGATGGAACCTGAAAACCCACCTCTTCAGGAAAGCCTACAGCCTGCACTGACACCGCTGCCTCCTCATCATCACCGGAGCTCCTGCAACTCTCAACCTATTGTCTCCTTCCCCATAATCCTGTAGAATGTAAGTCCGCAAGGACAGGGTCCTCGCCCCTCTGTATCATTCTGTAATTGTTAGTTTGCTTACTGTAACTGATATCTGTAATTTGTATGTAACCCCTTCTCATGTGCAGCACCATGGAATCAATGGTGATATATAAATAATATTAATAATAATAATAATAATAACCGTCAGATATTGCAATAATATATTCCAGTGAAAGGATGCAGTCGAACAATAAATTATATACAGTCATGTTTCTATACTGCCATGTTTGCAGATGCTGTCTAAGGCCTCATTCAGAAGTCAGTGATTTTTCACAATACACGGAGAGAGTGTCAGTGTTGTGGATCTTAGGTTTGTCAACTGTGAAGCTTTTCCTAAGCAATGCAATGTCGCAGACACCACACAGACTGAGAACCGACGCCATTCCTGTGCTGTCCCTGACTTTCACAGACCCGAAGACTTGTAATACCACTTTTCATCCATGATGCTAGCAAAAAGGACACAACTCCATGATTTTTGCATGAACACATGAATTGCCAAAAACATGGACATGTGACCAGTACCATCGACTATAATGGTTGTGTGTTCTAGCCATAAAAATCACACACAGAACATGTGTTACACTGAGTCACTTCTCACAGACAAGCTGTGAGTTGGGAGAGAGAAGGAGCTCAAGGAAAAAAAACAGGAGGGTACGTCAAACAGAGGAAAGACACAAAGGCGCAATCAGGTAATGGTCCAAGGTCAAAATACCAGGAGGATAGTGGATCAGAGCTAAGGGTTTAAACAGACGGAGAATCAGAACGAGCTCCAAGGTCAGGCAGCAACAGATCAACAAGTAAAGCACAAGGCACAGATAAAACAACCACACGTAGCTAAAGCTATGGCTGACAGCGATCAGGGACTGCTAGATTAGTTAATTAGCTGAGTAATAAAGGGAACAGGGAGCACCTGACGAGAGCTCAGCGCCTCCCAGTCTCAGATTGGACGGTCGAGCGGTCAATCAAAACACAGACAGTTCAGCACACCCCTACACTAGGCTGCAGAATTGAGCTGTCAATCACTGCGTCCTAAAACCCACTGAGGGGTGAAATCATTACAACAAGTATGTGAAACACGGACATCGGAGTGTGGCCTCATATTGCAGTGTATAACTTGCACCCTGTCAGAATATTTACCTTCATGCCAGCACTCAGGATTAAATGGAATCTGTCAGCAGGTTGTTACTATCTCATTTGAGAGCAGCATGATGTAGGCAAAGAGAGAGACCCTGATTCCAACAATCTATCACTTAGATTACTGGGTGCAGCTGTTATAACACAATCAGAGCTTTTAGATTTAGCAATACAGAAGAGCTGAGAAAGGGTTATCTATGTACAAAGTCCATAGACAGTGAGCTGCTTAACCTGATAAACATGGAGGGGTCAAGTGGGGGGAGGGGGGGGCAATGGAAACATAAATGGTATTAGGTCAAAATGTTATTTCGTATGGGTATGACTTGTAACCTTTTCACATCCAGTGAAATGCTGCATTGTAAATAGGAGTATTTCTAGTTCTATTACTGCATTCCTTTATTGATACAATAATAATTTCTTTCTCTAATCATATAGCGGTAAAAATACATCTGTTCTGCACAAAACCCAATAAAGGAGGTATTTAGATGTAGTAATTGGTAACATGACAGACAGTGCAGTGCGACTAGGTGGCGGGTAAACCAGGGCACTTGCAGTATAGGGACCTTTGAATAAAGCATCAAAGTTTATTTTCTCTGCAATGAAACATGTATATGTAGCCACGTACGCTGAATTTACTGTAAATGCTTTTGTGACCATAAAGTTGATGATGGTCTCGCATTACAGGCTCATCTCCATAAAAGCCTCATTATTAAGGCCACTAAAAACACTGATAAACCTTACATTTTGTGGGGCTCACCATTTACCGGGATATTCGAAGCATAGTAAAAGCTCCATGGTCAAAATCACAACAATACATTACAGACTGGTCCGTTCTACCAGTGCGCTTATGCACAGGTACACATTTACCCTGACAAAATTAGATCATAATGACCAATATCCTCTCTCTATTTAGCGGTGTTGTAGAAGAGATAGCAGAATATCATAGGTTACAATGATAAGGTATATTAATATTTGGTAATTTTAACATTGGTTGAGAAACTAATAAAAAGAGAACATTTAATGACTGTTTTTTGCAAAAAAATAGCATGTGATCAATTTTACATTTAGACGGAAATGATCTCTAATAGAATAAATAGGAGTGATAAACTAGGACTTCTTTTTCCATTATGTATAATTCAGTTTTAGACCTAGAAGAAATTTGCAGTGTAAGACCATTTACTGACACATATGGCACCTATTAAACCCCATAGTATCACTGTACTCTATATATTTACTTTATACAAGTAATTGTTCCACATACAGTAGTTCGAAGCATGTTAATTATTTATTCTAAATAGAAGCTAAACTGCAGTACCCAGCAGCAGCCACCGAATGGAGTATTGAGCAGTGATTGTCTGCTACATCCTGATTGGTGGAGGTGACTGGTGCCAGACCCCATAATATTAGATTGATTCCCTACTCTATCAATATAAAAATAGTTGACAACCCCTCTAAAGGGCAGGCACTATATAGTGATTTACTGATATGTCAGTATCTTGAATAACTTTGTAAATTGATGGAATATAGACATATTGTATAAAAACACCCACACACAGAATAAAGTCCTTTAATTGAAGGAAATGACAGACTCCTTTAATAAATCTCAATAAAACCATACTTACCGCATCGCCCATTCCTCAGGCGCCATTGTTTCCTGCAAAAGAGTTACTACCATTCCGTAGAGAAGATGATAATCCATTTGTCCCATGACGGGTGTAACTCTGCTACATCTAGACGGCTGACTGCATGGTTGCATGATGCGACCATACAGCCTGCCTTCCAGGAGAGACACTGAGCATCATGTGCTCAGAGTCTCACGGCGAACTCCTATTCCCGGTCTGAGGGCACCTCGAGCGTGTGACGTTTCTCACACTCGTGGTGCCGTTAGACAGGGAATAGGAGTTCGCCGTGAGACACTGAGCACTCGCTGCTCAGTGTCTCTGCTGGATGACAGGCTGCATGGTCACATCATGCAACCACGCAGTCAGCCGTCTAAATGTAGCAGAACTAGACCTATTGTGGGACAAATGGATTATCATCTTCTCTGCGGAAAGGTGAGGAATATGGTTGTTTGTTATTTTAACTTTTTCAGGACACAATGGCGTCTGTGGAATGGATGATGCAGTAAATCTGGTTTACGGTAAGTAAGATTTATTAAAGGAGTCTGTGTCACTCAATTAAAGGAACATATTCTGGGTGTTTGTGTTTTTATACAATATGTCTATGGGGTTAGTAATGGGGGCGTCTTATTGACACCTCTCCACTACTAACCTAGGGGCTTAATGTCACCTAACAATACAAAGGTTACATCAACCCCCCAACTGTCACCCCACTTGCCATGGCTACAGGGCAAGTGGGTGGGAAGAGCAAGGCTAAGTGCCAGAATTTGCGCATCTTCAACTGGCAGCAGGTTTACTGGTCCTCTAGTGATAATCTCCTGCTGATAAAACAGCAATTGTATAAAAACTACAACAAGCAGGCCAGTAAGTGAAACATCGCTGGGATCAGGGTCTCTGTCTCTACATTATGCTGCTCTTATCAGATTATGTGTCAAAAACCTGGTCACTGTTTCCCTTTAGGCAAATAGTCCACTTACTAGTTTGTGTAAGCCAGAAGAAGCGGGTACTCAAGCAAAGCAGCGTTGCTAATTTCTGTTGCAATCCTTTGACCAAAATAAAGAGCATTTTACTGAAATTGCGTGAGGAGTGCCGCTTCTCTCTCTCGCCTCTGAATTTTCACGATCTTTACAATTGTCTATCGGAGAACTGCAAAACATGGCTATTATAATGTGGACAGATTTAGTTTGATCCTTATTTTCCTTGTAATTGGGCATAGTGGCAATGCCAGCATTTTCTCCTTTGGTCCTTGTTGCTCACTATGGGTCATCAGCATGACACTACATTGGAAAGGCTTACCGACCAGCTTGTCAGACACAAAAGCATTACAACCGAGTTCTTTCTGCAATGAGTAACCATGACCCATTACTGCCAGTTATGTGGATGTTGCTATAAGCTTCCATACGTCACTTTTGCCAAGAGCTGGACAAATTCCCAGGAAAACTTTGCTGTCCACTGCAGCAGACCAATAGGGAGGGCTGCCACACTTTACAGAGAGGTTTTCGGCCTGCCTAATTTTCTTCACTTGGGCAGGACACATTGATGCTTTGATTCTTAGAGCCACTGTGTTCCTAACAAGGCTCATTAAGAGCAAGTGTATAGCCAAATGCACTACTGGACTGCAGCCACGTCCTGGCACGAATCCTGGGACACAGCAACGACCTGGCACAATCTTCACTAGCTTTCTGCTTTTCTGTGTCACTTTAAAACTCCAGCTGGCAGCCAGTCACTTGGAACATAATCCAGTTAGCAGCCCACAAGTACAGCTGAACAGAAGCAGATTTGCAAAGTGCTGGAAGAATAGTTTACTTTAACAATACGATCACACTGGCACAAATAAAACGTAAAGAACATTCCCGCTGCTGCTGGAAGTGAGGTGTCAACAACTGATTAAAATAATCCATGGACCAGCCATTGCAAAGCAGCACGGGGAAGAGCAATTAATACTCTGAAAACTTTCAGATGCCCTTTCAATATGCCATAAAGCAGAGTCTCATGTGTGGACAGGACGGGAGGTTATATTTCAATTAAGATGCCCAGTGAACAACAACTTCCACCCGCTTGGAGTTGAAATCATGCAGAAGAGCACAAATGGGGAAGTTTAGTTCTTATAGACAAAAGGCACTAACGCAAACTAATATTATTCAATTCCATTACAGATCTAAAACGACTTAATACTGCTAAGAAACCATAATAAGTAGGATGTAGCTGGGGCATGCACTTTGTGTAGCCCTACATATAACAGCAATACCGCAAATGTAGCCATTGTCGGCAACGGAGAACTGAAGAAAAATGCCTTCTTAGATTTACTGCAATCTCTTAATAGCTCTTAACCGTTTTATAAATTAAAATCTCCAGCAAACCCGTTTCTTTAATTAGATGTCCATTAAAAACGATAAAGCAACTACATTCACCAAAAAAATTGCAACAGCAACGCGAAAAATTGAAAAATTTGTGGAATCATGAAAAATCACAGGATAGAAATGTTACTGATACATAAATGATGAAAAAAAAAATGTATCAAAACATCTCGATTTATTCAGTATCGACTACGGGTACCACTTACAGAAATTCACCTACTTACACGTCTTGGCTGAGATTATTAATGGTTGTCTGAGGAATGTTCCCCCACTTTGAATGCACTTAGGACATAAACCATCAAGTCAAGAGACGGAGCAGGCCACAGTAACAGGAGCAGGCCACAGTAACAGGAGCAGGCCACAGTAAGAAGAGCAAACCACCATGACAGGGGCAGGCCACAGTAAGAGGAGTGGGCCACACTAACAGGAGCAGGCCACACTAACAGGAGCAGGCCACAGTAACAGGAGCAGGCCACAGTAACAGGAGCAGGCCACAGTAACAGGAGCAGGCCACAGTAAGAAGAGCAAGCCACAGTAAGAAGAGCAAGCCACCGTGACAGGAGCAGGCCACAGTAAGAAGAGCAAGCCACCGTGATAGGAGAAGGCCACAGTAAGAAGAGCAAGCCACCGTGACAGGAGCAGGCCACAGTAAGAGGAGTGGGCTACCATGACAGGAGCAGGTCATAATAACAGGAGAAGCCACATTAAGAAGAGCAGGCCACCGTGACAGGAGGAGGCCACAGTAAGAAGAGCAAGCCACCGTGACAGGAGCAGGCCACAGTAAGAAGAGCAAGCCACCGTGACAGGAGCAGGCCACAGTAAGAAGAGCAAGCCACCGTGACAGGAGCAGGCCACAGTAAGAGGAGTGGGCTACCATGACAGGAGCAGGCCATAATAACAGGAGCAGGCCACAGTAATAGGAGCAGGCCACAGTGTCAGAAGCAGGTCACCGTGACAGAAGCAGGTCACCGTGACAGGAGCAACCCACCGCAACAGGAGCAGCCCACCATGACAAGAGCAGGCCAGAGTGACAGGAACAGGCCAGAGTGACAGGAGCAGGCCAGAGTGACAGGAGCAGGTCAGAGTGACAGCAGCAGGCCACTGTGACAGGAGCAGGCCACCGTGACAGGAGCAGGCCACAGTAACAGGAGCATGCCACAGTAAAAGAAGCATGCCACAGTAACATGAGCAGGCCACAGTAACAGGAGCAGGCCACAGTATCAGGAGCAGGCCACACTAACAAGAGCAGGACACAGTATCAGGGGCAGGCTACCATGACAGAAGCAGGCCGCAGTAACAGGAGCAGGCCACAGTAACAGGAGCAGGCCACAGTAACAGGAGCAGGCCACAGTAACAGGAGCAGGCCACACTAACAAGAGCAGGACAGTATCAGGGGCAGGCTACCATGACAGAAGCAGGCCACAGTAACAGGAGTAGGCCACAGTAATAAGAGCAGGCCACGGTAACAGGAGCAGGCCACAGTAAAAGGAGCAGGCCACAGTAAAAGGAGCAGGCCACAGTAACAGGAGCAGGCCACAGTAACAGGAGCAGGCCACAGCAACAGGAGCAGGCCACACTAACAAGAGCAGGCCACACTAACAAGAGCAGGACACAGTATCAGGGGCAGGCTACCATGACAGAAGCAGGCCGCAGTAACAGGAGCAGGCCACAGTAATAAGAGCAGGCCACAGTAACAGGAGCAGGCCACAGTAAAAGGAGCAGGCCACAGTAAAAGGAGCAGGCCACAGAAACAAGAGCAGGCCACAGTAACAGGAGCAGGTCACAGTAACAGGAGCAGGCCACAATAACAGGAGCAGGCCACAGTAGCACAAACAACATGCAGGCTGGTGTGGACCTTTTGAAAAACAGCTCCTGGGATGCTCTGGAGAAATGGCCGTACCACAGGTTCCACAAGTGATTCATTTTGCACTGTAAGTGAAATTGGACATCACATACCAAGCCTAAAGCAACCAACAGTGACTACACAAATCATCAGAAGGTGTTTGCAAGTTATTGGCTTGCGAGCCAGATGTCCAGCTACAGTTCTACTAGTGAACTCACACCACCGCTCTCAAAGACTACAATGGTGCAGTTGAGGCGGGAATAAAGGTCCGTTCTCTTCAGCGGTGAGTCCTTCTTTTGACTTGGATGCAATGATAGCCAGAGATTAGGCAATTCCATGAGGGAACATGACTCCAGTCCTACTTCCGAGATTATGTTGGGGGAGGTATAGTGTACTGTGGCCAAAACGCTATAGTCTTCATTTCGGGTACACTAATAGCTCGGTGTTATATTGAGTTGAGTTGTACAACTATTTCTCCAAAGTGGTTTGTGCAGACACTGTGTGATCCCATAGGCTTGGTATGTGATGACAACAAAAAGCTACATGTTGTTTGTGCTATTATGAGCAGCCTACGTGGCTTATACGTGCAGGGTCTCCAGAATTGCCTCCCATCGAGCACATCTGGGACATCATTGGTCAGTAACTGCTAACGGAACTGCGAGCAGGGAATCTTGATGATTTACCCAAGTACGTTCAGCGTGGCAGAACATTCCTCTGACAACCATTAATAACAGACTTTTTTCCTTCTTGTATATAGCAGTCAACACAGTACATACTAGGGTCCCCAAATAAAACAATGTAAGACTGGAGATCTGCCGCTTATATTAGGCTGCATCTCGTACCAAGGTATTCATTATGGAAATCATATAAGTTCAGCAATGTTTGCACTGGGGGTGGTAAAACATTTTTGCAAAATGTCAGACAGCTTTACAAATACAATGTGAAACTCTGGTAAGAAAGCAATGATCACATGTCTGACAATGGGGAATATCAAGTGGTATGATATTCCTTAAGTCTCTATTCAGTAATAAAGCTGTTTCCCCCTCAACTCCATCCTCCTTATTTAGAATCTACCGTAATTAAGATGGACAAGTGTTTGGTCGCCCATCAGCTATCTATTCCAAAAACCCCATACGCAGGAATGTTCAGTGAGGCTGAATGATCAGGCGTTTTCATAGGGAAAAGTAGAAAAAGTTGCTGCCAAATGGCTCTGGCAGCTGTCTACCTAGCGCATAACATAAGTGTTGCGTGTTAAAACTTAAACTAACTGACCTCGATCTTCCCCAACATCACGTCAGGTAAGAGTCAGGAGCCCCCCTTACACGTCAGACTGCCGTCCGATTCCGGCAATATCAGCCAATTCCAATGACTTCCGATAAAGGAGTATGCGGGTCCTAAGAAGTATTTAAAGGGAACCTGTCACCCCTCTCAGGCGTTTGTAACTAAAAGAGCCACCTTGTGCAGCACTAATTGCTGCATTCTGACAAGGTGGCTCTTTTAGTTATGCCTGCACACGCTGAAATAAACGTTTATAAGATGGGCCCCCTCATACTGTGGAATGTTCCCGGAGGCGGGTCTTTCCCTCGTAATCAGACGCAGCACAGCCGTCACTCCGTACCTGTGCGCGCCGGACCCCGCCTCCTCTTGCTTCATTATCGTCCCCGGCACCTGCAGATTAAATTTTTTTTTCCAGGCGTGCGCAGTGTCGCTGCCCTTTGTACTTACAGCGCAGGCGCCGGGGACGATAATGCAGCAAGAGGAGGCGGCTCCCGGCGAGCACAAGTCCGGAGTGACGGCTGTGCTGCGTCTGATTTAGAGGGAAAGACCTGCCTCCGGGAACATTTCAGGGTATGAGGGGGCACATTTAATAAACATTTATTTCAGCGTGTGCAGGCATCATAACTAAAAGAGCCACCTTGTCAGAATGCTGCATTAGTGCTGCACAAGATGGCTCTTTTAGTTATAAACGCCTGAGGGGGGGGTGACAGGTTCCCTTTAAGGTGAGAACAGATATTGCAAGTGATCAATAGTCTAGTAAATTATGGAGGAGGTGGGAGGAAAGCGAGTGTCAACTCTGCTGGTCATTCTGAAAATGCGACAAGCAATAAAAGCTAATCATTACCAAGAGAATAATATTTTTATAAAATGGACAGTAATAATTACAGTTGTAATTAATTAATCTTTGTAATTTTTTTTATCGATTTTAAAGCTTCTGAGTTATTAAAGCAGTGTCTGTCCTTTCCACTTCCCTCAGTCCCGACCTTGGAGGGAATGGATTTTGCTTTGAGATAGTACAATGAAAGTCTCCACGTCCTGGCCAGCACTGTTCAGTGCACAGAGACCCCCAGATAATTATTGTTACCCTCAAGAACTACCCGGTATAGAAAAAGAACGGTGCACTAATGTGATTGCCGTAGTCGCAGAGTTAGTGACACGCACACAGTGAATAATGCCGGCCGGAGGGGCAGAGACTTCACATGATCGGTTTCTTGCGGTGTGAAAAGAGCGAGGAGACAGCTGCTGATCCCTGCAAAGAGGATAAAAACTGCAGAAAGAATTCAGAACCTTTAATAGATGCAAATTACAGATTTATTTTTACCAATCCCCGTCAGATTAAAAACAATTTTTGTTCCCTGGATCCCCCTGTACCTATGAAGCAAGGTAAACTGATGGCAATTAGATTCTTCTGCTTTGCAGCATTGTGACACCTGCCAGTGCGGCTTTATAAACGACACAGGCACAGTCTTACGTCTACAGCTTAGAACAGACGCTTGGATATGTTTGTAATTCTTACTTTATTGCAGAGTGAATAGTAATTGATGGCGGGGGCGGAGAAAGTCGGGGAGGCACATCATACTCTTCCATTAAAACATTTGATAAAACCTACAAAAAAACAACAATATAGGTAAATAAGCATACTTGGACATAAAAAAAAACAAAACATTGGTATGAAATTATATTCTAGATGTAAAAAACTCCACTATATTAACCCATCTAAAAGAGCAATCTTTCATTGCCAAGAACATTAGCAGAAGATTATGGCCCAGAAGAAGCCACTGTTCAATGACATGCAGATCCCAGCACCCACAGGAGGAGACAAACGCTTACCCTAACGCTTTCCGGAGGCAAGTCATGATGCTTGTGTTTCTGCCCGAACCTCGCCTCTGAAGCCAGGTGTCGGATATGTCTTCCATTTATCACGGAGTTTGCGGTTTTTCCCAGTTTGGGAGAGCTATCGAGTGTTAGACGACATGCCGCTAAGTGACTGCCACCCGATAGGTCTCTTAGGCACCAGGCTTCCAGCGGCATTGGCTGGTCTCTACAAGGCACGTTTTCTAATTGCTGGACATGTCTACACATTCGGCTGTCAGGTGGGATTGGCGGTGGTCTTTCTGGTGGAGGTGGCGGTTCTCTTATAAGAGGTGGCGGTGCAGGAAGGGGTTTATCCTGCTTTCGGACCATACAAGGTGATGACTGAAAGACAAAATTTTACATTAAAACTCAAAGATTAATTAATATTCCATTTTGCTTTAATTGATTTGTACTAAGTGGCACATTGGTGGGGATTTAGCTCTCATCCCACCAAAAAGCCACTTTGTGGTCTACTAAGCTTCTGCTTTCGTGCGTGTACACAGATATAAGTTACAGGCTAAGGCCAGGGTCACACAAGTGTACAACACGGCCGAGTGCTATCTGATGTTGTATCGGCCCAATGTTATTCTATGGGGCAGCTCAGATCCGCGATTATTTTCTCAAGCAGATTTTGCATGAAGAAACAAGTGTAGCATGTGGTGATTGGCAACGAGTTTCAGCTCACTCACACCAAGTCTATTGGTGCGAATGAAACATCAGACTGCACTCTGTCGCCTTCCGAGTGCAGTCCGATATACGCAGAGACAAGCAATAAAAGAAATGGAGAAATTACTTTCTCCATCTCCTCCGCACCTATGCTGCGATTCTTTGATGAGAGGGGATCGGAGCACAAAGCCCTGACACTCGGCTACCGCTTGTAGCAGAGTTGGAGCTGAGTGTCATTGGCATACCGCTACGGATGTTATACGCTTGTGTGATTCCAGCCATAAAAGAAGGTAGAGCTCATTCGGTGCTCCGACCATGCACAAGCTGCAGAGCATTTTATTAATCAATTGATGGGAATATTTGGATCAGATCCCCATCAATCAGTGACACATATTTGGTACTTTTTAAAGGCGATCTGTGACTAGGTGTCACAATGGTACACATTTTTATATATCACTTACACTGGATGAGACTAGTTCACATACTTTGAAAATCCAAATCCAAATGGCTGTGTAATGTTTATACTAAATCTCTGTCCACTTTTCCTGATTGGCAGTTCCTCAATGTACCTCTACACTGCTGCTGTGTACAAGCTGCCACTGCAAGTCAGGATAGGTGGGTGGAGATCCTGCATTTACTTACCAGCGCTTTCAGTCTTTAGCTGGACCCATTAATTAGAATTACACAGTCATTCTGACATAGATTTTTAAATTTAGTAGGCCAGCATCACCAGGTTTAAGAAATCTATGTAAAAGGAATCTTGTTTTTGCTATGTAATTTGGTGGCAGCCTAATGAAGAGGCTGAGTGCCTGCTGGCAGTGACATGTCACTTACTAGGCTGTTTGCTGTTTCAATAAAATCAAGTGTTTTATCAGCAGAAAATTATCACTGGAGGACTAGGTGTCTCGTGCCTTCCAGTCAAGTGCTCAGAGTGAAACCACCACCACTGATTGGCAGCTTTCTGTCAATATACAGAGTACACTGAAAGCTGCCAATCAGTGGTGTTAACGATGTTATACAGGGCCCAGCAATGTGAGCACTGCTATATCTGTAATAATAAATGCTGCATCCAGCACACTAAGTGATACATTGCTGGAATCGGGGTCTCTGTTCCTACATCATGCTGCGGTTTGTTGAGGTACAATTATCCTGATGAAAGATTCTCTTTAATTAGTTCCGAAATTTGTATTGTGAAATTTGGTGACAGATTCTCTTGGGACATATTTAACCTAAATATGTAAAAACAACCAATAAATAATGTTTTTCACAATCTTGTAGAAGGTTTAATATAACAAAGATACACTTAACCACTCAAGTTGGAGCATTATATGATACCTATTGAAATAACATGAGCCGTTGACACGATTATCCCCAATTTATATTGTAACTAATGAGTGGCTTCAATGACCACGTATGTTCCTCACCCTGTGTGAAGTTTACCTTTGGTGACCCAGTAGGACTGGCACAAGGGGAGCGAGCTACTCCTTTATGAATAAGATCCAGTCGAGGAGGAACTGGTGGTAGGTTGAGGTGAGGGATTTGTAGAGGATCAGGGGGAGTTTTTTTCCTTTGGGAAAGGGGAGACGAACCTGGAGACGTCACCGGTGAATTCTGTCTTTCATTCATCTACAATAAAATACAAACAAACACTAACCAAGTGTTATGAAGCATGTCTGAAGGGTTCTATGGGATTCACGGATTTCAGATTTGTATGGTAGTACACAGAGGTGGGCTAGTAATTAGAATAGCCTAGGGTATGTGAACACATCAGGATTTTTTAGCAGAAATTTCTATTGTTTGTAGCTGTATCCAATACTTATCAGTATGTCACCTTGCCTTATTAAGCTTCACCATATTGCGAATCTCCACAAGATAAATGTCACCAGTACAATGTATTGGACGTGGTGATTGCTCGCGGTTCAATGAAGACATGCGGAATCACCTGCAATCAAAAGTCGGCTGCGCTTTGGATGGAGCGGACACGTGCTACTTATTACTGAAAGTCTGCACATACCCTAAGAGGGTGAGAATGATGGTAGTGTTCCCCTGAGGTGGTTGTCTAAGGACACGATACCTAGAAGAGCCTAAGGCCGGGTTTACATTAGCGTATGTGTGCACAGCGTATGCCTGCGTATAGATCCGCTTGTGTCATGCGTACATATGTTTAACATTGCGTTCACAGGGACATGCGTTTGCATCAGTTCGCATGCGTCATTTCGCGGTGTCCGGCAAATGTTGCATTTTTGGAGGCATCAAATATGCACAGGTATACGCATGCGGATGAGTGCGTATAAACAACGCATTACTGTCTATGGGAATGCATTGGTAGGCAAGGACATGCGTACGCATGCGTTCAATGCGCTTGCGCACTTCGAACTGCGCATGTCCAGGAACCGATTGAGACACGCCCTCCTGGAAATATCGAACGCATGCGCATAAACAACGCAAACGCAGGCAAAAATGCATACAAATGCATGCACAGGCAGCGTTTTTGTTGGCGTCATACATAAGCTGATGCGTATAAAAAACCCAGCGTTACAATGCATCTGCATCTGTTTTGGTATGCGTTTGCGTATGAAGATGAGACGCTGCGCACATACTGCATACGCAAATGTGTACTTTTGCGGCCCATGGCCGGAGGAAAAATTCTTCAAGATAGCAATTCTCTTAGTGGAGATATCACGATACCTGTGCTGCGCTTGTGGGAATGATATATAATTAAGGTTTTTATTCAGACCAATGCTTTTCGGCACCAGACTAGAGCCTTTTCTTAGAATTTAACAGTCATTCTGACAGATTTTCAAATAAAATGGTAAAAGTCCAGATAAAAAAAAAAACACTACCGTAATAACAATTTTTTTTTTACCTTGAAAAATGTGCCAGTCCGATACCGAAATGCGTTGGGGTGAATAAAAACCTTAATGTATCGAGGCTTCGTCATTTCCGCAAGCTCAGCCCAGGTAAAGTGACATCTCAGAGGGGTGATAGTGAGTGAAGTTGCATATTATGCATAGAAGGATGGAGCATGTGACAATTACACTAAAAAATAAGCAACGGTGTGTTTTACAACTGCATTATTGGAGCGGGGAAAATAATTAAAAAAAATACTAATGAAACATCTGGCTGCTATAGCAGATTACAGAGGGCACAAAAAATGGCATATGTGACTATCCCCTTAGGTAGCACTACTAAATGGTACAGCACAAGAAATCTGCCTGTTCCCTGTGGAATATCAGATGTGCCGCCAGCTTGGTACCACGGTGTACTGGGAGGTAAATGTGCATGTTTAGCTATGGTTTAATGCATTATAATGACATTACCTTTCTCACACAGGCAAGCCGGTTCATTATTAAGCAATCTTCCCGCTCATCATCATCGTCAAAGTCCAGCATGGGCATACATAAAATATCTAAATTACTAATACTCCTGCTCTCATCTCTTGGATCAAAAGGATCAACTATAATTGGTTCTGTACCCTTAATTTCACAACGGCAGAAAGGACATCCCTGTCCATCAGATTCCTGCAAGAAAAAAAAAAGAAATCAAAAGTCTGAACATGTTGCATATATTTATATGACCGGCTTCGCAAAAAATCAATTGCACTGCATATGTAAAAAAATAAAAGGTACACGGACTCAAGGTGTTTGTGCACATTTTACTAATGCTTTCATCAATGCCGGTACCATGAATAATTTCTAAGCACACAGGCATTTTTCTTAAGTGTGGAGCACTAACATAATGGATATAAGGGTCAGTGAGGTCCCATGTCACAGAGAGAACGCCGGCTGATAAAAGATTTCATGCGGCACGCGGATTTTTTCCTAGAATGTGCATACATTTACCATTCTATTTTCATACAGTGCAATGCATGGCCACATTGATAAGCAATAAACCATAAACTGGATCTGCTTTATGAAGATCCTAAGTACATAAAGGCACCTTGAAGATAAACGTCGAATATTAAATACATGAGCAAATGTGGGCCTTACTGTTCTGTATTTAGCTCAAAAGCTTTAAGAATCCCGGCAAATAAATCAAATTTATTTACTGTGCTCCACTCACCCAGCGGAGGTTATAAGAGTGTACGTTTCACCCACTTCAAGGTGGTTTGGATTTTATATACTGTATAGATAGCACAATCATATATTACGATATGTTGCAAAATATGAACAGCATACTGCATATTTTTTTACAATTGAAGTCAATAGGCAACAAATGCTATTGCATGTGTGTATTTTATATATATATATATATATATATATATATATATATATATACATATATATATATATATATATACATATATATATATATATATATACACACTAGCTGAAGAGCCCGGCGTTGCCTGGGCATAGAAAATATCTGTGGTTAGTTATAGCACCTCACTTTTCTTATTTTCCCATCACGCCTCTCATTTTCTCCCTCACACCTCTCATTTTCCCCCTTACCCCTCTCATTCCCCCTAACACTTGTCATTACGACCTCACATCTGTCATTTTCTGATCACTCCACTATTTTCCCTCACTCCTCTCATTTTGCACTCACACCTTTTCATTTTCACCTCACACCTCATTTTCCCCTCAGTATATACATGTTTGTCATCTTCCTTATATATAGTATACACCTGTATGTCATCTCCTGTATATAGTATATACCTGTATGTCATCTCCCCTGTATATAGTATATACCTGTATGTCATCTCCCCTGTAAATAGTATATACCTGCTGTATGTCATCTCCTCCTGTATATTGTATATACCTATGTGTCATCTCCTCCTGTATATAGTATATACCTGTATGTCATCTCTTCTGTATATAGTATATACCTGTATGTTATCTCCTCATATATATAGTATATACCTGTATGTTATCTCCTGTATATAGTATATACCTGTATGTCATCTCCCCTGTATATAGTATATACCTGCTGTATGTCATCTCCTTGTCTCCATGTCAATCCCTTCATACCATGCACTGTCCTCCCTCCCCCACAGCATCTAGTTCACTCTCTGACTTTGAACCAGTTACAGAAGAAGTAATCAGGCTCCTTGCATCTTCTCGCCCGACCACTTGCACCAGTGACCCCATTCCATCACATCTCATCCAGTCCCTTTCCCCGGCTGTCACATCTCACCTAACAAAAATATTCAACCTTTCTCTCACTTCCGGTATTTTTCCCTGCTCATTTAAGCATGCCACCATACATCTATTACATAAAAAAAACATCCCTCGATCAAAACTGTGCCGCTAATTATAGACCTGTCTCTAATCTTCCCTTCATCTCTAAACTCATCGAGCGCCTGGTCCACTCCCGTCTTACCTGCTATCTCTCAGATAACTCTCTTCCCGACCCTCTTCAATCTAGTTTCCGCTCTTTACACTATCCTGAAACTGCCCTCACTAAAGTCTCTAATGACCTACTAACAGCTAAATCTAATGGTCACTACTTCATGCTAATTCTCTTGGATCTCTCCGCAGCATTCGACACTGTGGATCATCAGCTCCTCCTCACTATGCTGCGCTCCATCGGCCTCCAGGACACTGTTCTCTCCTGGTTCTCCTCCTATCTCTCTGACCAATCCTTCACTGTATTTTTTTCTGGTTCCTCCTCCTCTCACCTTCCCCTTACTGTAGGGGTTCCTCAAGGATCAGTCCTAGGCCCTCTCCTCTTCTCTTTGTATACTGCCCCTATTGGACAAACAATCAGTAGATTTGGTTTCAAGTACCATCTCTATGCTGACGACACCCAATTATACACCCCTTCTCCTGTTATCACGCCGACCTTTTTAGAAAACACCAGTGATTGTCTTACCACTGTCTCTTACATCATGTCCTCCCTCTATCTGAAACTGAACCTGTCAAAAACTGAACTCCTCGTGTTTTCTCCCTCTACTAACCTACCTTTGCCTGACATTGCCATCTCCGTGTGTGGTTCCACCATTACTCCAAAGCAACATGCCCGCTGCCTTGGGGGTCATACTTAATTCCGAGCTTTCATTCACCCCCCACATCCGATCACTGGCTCGCTCTTCTTATCTGCATCTCAAAAACATTTCTAGAATTCGCCCTTTTCTTACTTTCGACTCTGCAAAAACTCTTACTGTTTCACTTATTCATTCTCTTCTGGACTATTGTAACTCTCTACTAATCGGCCTCCCTCTTACCAAACTCTCCCCGCTCCAATCTGTCCTGAATGCTGCTACCATGATCGTATTTCTCACCAACCATTACACCGATGCCTCTACCTTGTGCCAGTCATTACACTGGCTACCCATCCACTCCAGAATCCAGTACAAAACTACTACCCTCATCAACAAAGCACTCCATGGCTCAGCATCACCCTACATCTCCTCTCTGGTCTTAGTCTACCACCCTACGCGTGCCCTCCGCTCCGCTAATGACCTCAGGTTAGCATCCTCAATAATCAGAACCTCCCACTCCCGTCTCCAAGACTTTACACGTGCTGTGCCGATTCTTTGGACTGCACTACCCAGGTTAACACGATTAATCCGAATTGTCAAACCAATCTAATCAGTTTTTATGAAGAGGTAAGCTATAGGCTGGACCACGGTGAGTCATTGGACGTGGTATATCTCGATTTTTCCAAAGCGTTTGATACCGTGCCACACAAGAGGTTGGTACACAAAATGAGAATGCTTGGTCTGGGGGAAAATGTGTGTAAATGGGTTAGTAACTGGCTTAGTGATAGAAAGCAGAGGGTGGTTATAAATGGTATAGTCTCTAACTGGGTCGCTGTGACCAGTGGGGTACCGCAGGGGTCAGTATTGGGACCTGTTCTCTTCAACAAATTCATTAATGATCTGGTAGAAGGTTTACACAGTAAAATATCGATATTTGCAGATGATACAAAACTATGTAAAGCAGTTAATACAAGAGAAGATAGTATTCTGCTACAGATGGATCTGGATAAGTTGGAAACTTGGGCTGAAAGGTGGCAGATGAGGTTTAACATTGATAAATGTAAGGTTATACACATGGGAAGAAGGAATCAATGTCACCATTACACACTGAATGGGAAACCACTGGGTAAATCTGACAGGGAGAAGGACTTGGGGATCCTAGTTAATGATAAACTTACCTGGAGCAGCCAGTGCCAGGCAGCAGCTGCCAAGGCAAACAGGATCATGGGGTGCATTAAAAGAGGTCTGGATACACATGATGAGAGCATTATACTGCCTCTGTACAAATCCCTAGTTAGACCGCACATGGAGTACTGTGTCCAGTTTTGGGCACCGGTGCTCAGGAAGGATATAATGGAACTAGAGAGAGTACAAAGGAGGGCAACAAAATTAATAAAGGGGATGGGAGAACTACAATACCCAGATAGATTAGCGAAATTAGGATTATTTATTCTAGAAAAAAGACGACTGAGGGGCGATCTAATAACCATGTATAAGTATATAAGGGGACAATACAAATATCTCGCTGAGGATCTGTTTATACCAAGGAAGGTGACGGGCACAAGGGGGCATTCTTTGCGTCTGGAGGAGAGAAGGTTTTTCCACCAACATAGAAGAGGATTCTTTACTGTTAGGGCAGTGAGAATCTGGAATTGCTTGCCTGAGGAGGTGGTGATGGCGAACTCAGTCGAGGGGTTCAAGAGAGGCCTGGATGTCTTCCTGGAGCAGAACAATATTGTATCATACAATTATTAGGTTCTGTAGAAGGACGTAGATCTGGGTATTTATTTATTATGATGGAATATAGGCTGAACTGGATGGACAAATGTCTTTTTTCGGCCTTACTAACTATGTTACTATGTTACTATGTATGTTAATCCCCAATACCCACAGTTTTAAGCGTACCCTTAAAACGCATTTGTTCAGATTGGCCTACCGCCTCAACACATTAACTTAACTATCCCTGTGTGGCCCATTCAAAAAAAAAACTTAAACCATAATCAGGTTCCTCGCATCATGTTCTCATACACTTCATACAGTTAATAGCCCTCTGTGTCTATACTGCTACATAGTTAGGCTGTTAACTGGTTCATGCAGCTTTACATGAACACCCGAGCCTTACACTATGGCTGGTCCGAATAACTAAAGCAATTGTTACTATCCACCTCTCGTGTCTCCCTTTTCCTCATAGTTTGTAAGCTTGCGAGCAGGGCCCTCATTCCTCTTGGTATCTATTAAGATATTAAGGAATATAAGAGGTAGCTAATACTTCTTGATATTTTAGGCTATTGATATTGTTTTCCACCTTGCATATGTTTCACACACCCCCATACTGAATGCAACCCCAGACCATGATCTTTCCACCACCAAATTTAACTGTGTTCTGGGTGTATTTTGGATCCATATGGGCTCCAATAGGTCTCCTGCACTATTTGCGGCTGATGTATATAGTATATATCTGTGTGTCATCTCCTCCTTTATATAGTATACTAGATGGTGGCCCGATTCTAACGCATCGGGTAAACTAGAATATGCATGTCCACGTAGTATATTGCCCAGTCACGTAGTATATTGCCCAGTCATGTAGCATAATGCTCCATGCAGTTATGGCCCCATAGATGCCACATATAATGCTCCATGCAGTTATGGCCCCATAGATGTCCCATATAATGCTCCATGCAGTTCATTATGGCCCCATAGATGCCCCATATAATGCTCCATGCAGGTATGGCCCCATAGATGTCCCATATAATGCTCCATGCAGTTATAGCCCCATAGATGTCCCATATAATACTCCATTCAGTTCATTATGGCCCCATAGATGTCCCATATAATGCTCCATGCAGTTATTGCCCCATAGATGTCCCATATAATGCTCCATGCAGTTATGGCCCCATAGATGCCCAATATAATGATCCATGCAGTTATGGCCCCATATAATGCTCCATGCAGTTATGGCCCTATAGATGCCCCATATAATGCTCCATGCCATTATGGCCCCATAGACGCTCCATACAATGCTCCATACAGTTCTTTATGGCCCCATAGACGCTCCATACAGCATTGTGCCACATATAATGCTGCTGCTGCTGCAATAAAAAAAAAAAAAAATCACATACTCACCTCTCGTCGCTGCTCCTCAGCGTCCCGTCTCTCCGCACTGACTGTTCAGGCAGAGGGCGGCGCGCACACTAATACGTCATCGCGCCCTCTGACCTGAACAGTCACTGCAAGAGGACGGGAAGACGGAGCGGCGCCCGGAACGCGGACAGGTGAATATGAAATACTCACCTGCTCCTGACGCTGTCCCTGTCTGTTCCATGGTACCGCAGCTTCTTCGCGCCTGCGCGAGAAGGACCTGCCATGACGTCACAGTCACATGACCGTGACGTCATGGCAGGTCCTTCTCGCGCAGGCGGGCAGGGCCTGTGATGACGTCGCGGTCACATGACCGTGACGTCATGGAAGGTCCTTGTCGCATACCATCCTTAGCACAGGAACGTCGCGAAGAGCGGGAAAGGCGCCGGAGGGCGAGTATATGATGATTTTTTATTATTTTTAACATTAGATCTTTTTACTATTGACGCTGCATAGGCAGCATCAATATTAAAAACTTGGTCACACAGGGTTAATAGCGGCGGTAACTGAGTTAGTTACCCGCGGCATAACGCAGTCCGTTAATGCCAGCATTAACCCTATGTGAGCGGTGACCGGAGGGGAGTATGCGGACGCCGGGCACTGACTGCTGGGAGGAAGGAGCGGCCATTTTCTTCCGGACTGTGCCCGTCGCTGATTGGTCGTGGCTGTTTTGCCACGACCAATCAGCGACTTGGATTTCCATGACTGACAGAGGCCGCGACCAATGAATATCTGTGAGAGACAGAAGGACAGACAGATGGAAGTGACCCTTAGACAATTATATATATATATATATATATACCTGTGTGTCATCTCCTCCTGTATATAGTATATACCTGTGTGTCATCTCCCCTGTATATAGTATGTACCTGTAGGTCATCTCCTCCTGTATATAGTATATACCTGTGTGTCATCTCCTCTGTATATAGTATGTACCTGTATGTCATCTCCTCTGTATATAGTATATACCTGTGTGTCATCTCCCCTGTATATAGTGTATATACCTGTGTGTCATCTCCCCTGTATATAGTATGTACCTGTAGGTCATCTCCTCCTGTATATAGTATATACCTATATGTCATCTCCCCTGTATATAGTATATACCTGTGTGTCATCTCCCCTGTATATAGTGTATATACCTGTGTGTCATCTTCGCTGTATATAGTATATATATGTGTCATCTCCCCTGTATATAGTATGTACCTGTATGCCATCTTCTGTATATAGTATATACCTGTATGTCATCTCCCCTGTATATAGTATATACGTGTGTCATCTCCCCTGTATATAGTATATACCTGTGTGTCATCTCCCCTGTATATAGTATATATCTGTGTCATCTTCCCTGTATATAGTATGTGCCTGTATGTCATCTCCTCCTGTATATAGTATATACCTGTGTGTCATCTCTCCTGTATATAGTATATACCGGTGTGTCATCTCCCCTGTATATAGTATATACCTGTGTGTCATCTCCCCTGTATATACCTGTGTGTCATCTCTCCTGTATATAGTATATATCTGTGTGTCATCTGCCCTGTATATAGTATACTAGCTATTGAACCCGTTCTACGCCCGGTTGGCGAGCATTTATATTGGTATATGGTCTCCATCCTGGTATGTGCTGCTCCATCCTGCGTCCCCATCCTGTCATGTGCTGCTCCATCCTGCGTCCCCATCCTGTCATGTGCGGCTCCATCCTGCGCCCCCATTCTGTCATGTGCTGCTCCATCCTGCATCCCCATCCTGTCATGTGCTGCTCCATCTTGCATCCCCATCCTGTCATGTGCTGTTCCCATCTTGCGCCCCCGTTCTGTCATGTGCTGCTCCCATCCTGCGCCCCCCGTTCTGTCATGTGCTGCTCCCATCCTGCGCCTCCATTCTGTCATTTGCTGCTCCCATCCTGTCATGTGCTGCTCCCATCCTGCGCCCCCGTTCTGTCATGTGCTGCTCCCATCCTGCGCCCCCGTTCTGTCATGTGCTGCTCCCATCCTGCTCCCGTTTTGTCATGTGCTGCTCCCATCCTGCGCCTGTTCTGTCATGTGCTGCTGCCATCCTGCGCCCGTTCTGTCATGTGCTGCTCCCATCCTGCGCCCGTTCTGTCATGTGCTGCTGCCATCCTGCGCCCGTTCTGTCATGTGCTGCTGCCATCCTGCGCCCGTTCTGTCATGTGCTGCTCCCATCCTGCGCCCGTTCTGTCATGTGCTGCTGCCATCCTGCGCCCGTTCTGTCATGTGCTGCTGCCATCCTGCGCCCGTTCTGTCATGTGCTGCTCCCATCCTGCGCCCGTTCTGTCATGTGCTGCTGCCATCCTGCGCCCGTTCTGTCATGTGCTGCTCCCATCCTGCGCCCGTTCTGTCATGTGCTGCTGCCATCCTGCGCCCGTTCTGTCATGTGCTGCTCCCATCCTGCGCCCGTTCTGTCATGTGCTGCTGCCATCCTGCGCCCGTTCTGTCATGTGCTGCTCCCATCCTGCGCCCGTTCTGTCATGTGCTGCTCCCATCCTGCGCCCGTTCTGTCATGTGCTGCTGCCATCCTGCGCCCGTTCTGTCATGTGCTGCTCCCATCCTGCGCCCGTTCTGTCATGTGCTGCTGCCATCCTGCGCCCGTTCTGTCATGTGCTGCTGCCATCCTGCGCCCGTTCTGTCATGTGCTGCTCCCATCCTGCGCCCGTTCTGTCATGTGCTGCTGCCATCCTGCGCCCGTTCTGTCATGTGCTGCTCCCATCCTGCGCCCGTTCTGTCATGTGCTGCTGCCATCCTGCGCCCGTTCTGTCATGTGCTGCTCCCATCCTGCGCCCGTTCTGTCATGTGCTGCTGCCATCCTGCGCCCGTTCTGTCATGTGCTGCTCCCATCCTGCGCCCGTTCTGTCATGTGCTGCTGCCATCCTGCGCCCGTTCTGTCATGTGCTGCTGCCATCCTGCGCCACCATTGTATTATATGCCCTCCATAAGACGCCCCAGTGTGTATGCCCCCGTATGCTGCTGCCATATAAAAAAAAAAAATACCATACTCACCTATCGTCCGGCTCCACTGCAGGTGTGTCTTCAAGAAAATGGCGCCGGAAAGCGCGGACTGCACAGGCGCCGATTCCGGCAGCAGGAATCGGCGCCTGCGTAGTCCGCGCTTTCCGGCGCCATTTTCTTGAAGACACATCTGCAGTGGAGCCGGAGTGTGTCTTCAAGAAAATGGCGCCGGAAAGCGCGGACTGCGCAGGCGCCGATTCCGGCACCAGGAGGAGCAAGACAATGGCGCCGGAAATGCCGTAAGTAAAAACTTACTGTGCCATGAGGCTGTGGCACTTCATGCCACAGCAATTTGTTACTTACGGAATTTCCGGCGCCATTGTCTTGCTCCTCCTGGTGCCGGAATCGGCGCCTGCGCAGTCCGCGCTTTCCGGCGCCATTTTCTTGAAGACACACTGCTGTGTGTCTTCAAGAAAATGGCGCCGGAACGCGCGGACTGCGCAGGCGCCGATTCCGGCACCAGGGGGAGCAAGACAATGGCGCCGGAAATGCCATAAGTAAAAACTTACTGTGCCGACAGACATACGGCGCCCCCGTGCTCCCGACCCCCTGCTCTCGGCGGCATCTATAATAGACGGCGCCCCCGTGCTCCCAACCCCCTGCTCTTGGCGGCATTTTCTATAATGTAACGCTAGGAGCGTCGCGCCTGCGCAGTCTATTAAGGCTTCGGACAGAGTGACGCTCCCAGCGTTATATTATAGATATCTGTATGTCATCTCCTCCTGTATTAGACTGCGTTCACACGTTATTTGGTCAGTATTTTTACCTCAGTATTTGTAAGCTACATTGGCAGCCTGATAAATTCCCAGCCAACAGGAAGCCCTCCCCCCTGGCAGTATATATTAGCTCACACATACACATAATAGACAGGTCATGTGACTGACAGCTGCTGTATTTCCTATATGGTACATTTGTTGCTCTTGTAGTTTGTCTGCTTATTACGGTAATCAGATTTTCATTTTTTAAGGATAATACCAGACTTGTGTGTGTTTTAGGGCGAGTTTCATGTGTCAAGTTGTGTGTGTTGAGTTGCGTGTGGCGACATGCATGTAGCGACTTTTGAGAGATGAGTTTTGTGTGGTGACACACGTGTAGCATCTTTTGAGTATGTGCAAGTTTTGTGTGAGGCAACTTTTGCATGTGTTGCAACTTTTGTGCATGTGGCAAATTTTCCGCTTGTGCAAGTTTTGCATGTGGTAAGTTTTCCATGAGGTGAGTTTTGCACGTGTGGCGAGTTTTGCGTGAGCCTAGTTTTGCATGTGGCGAGCTTTGAGCGGCGACTTTTGTGTTTCGACTTTTATGTGGCGAGGTTGGTGTATGTGTGGTGAAATGTGTGCTGAGGGTGGTATATGTGTTCAAGCACGTGGTAGTGTGTGGCGCCTTTTGTGTGTGTGTTCATATCCCTGTGTGTGGTGAGTATCCCATGTCGGGGCCCCACCTTAGCAACTGTACGGTATATACTCTTTGGCGCCATCGCTCTCATTCTTTAAGTCCCCCTTGTTCACATCTGGCAGCTGTCAATTTGCCTCCAACACGTTTCCTTTCACTTTTTCCTCATTATGTAGATAGGGGCAAAATTGTTTGGTGAATTAGAATGCGCGGGGTTAAAATTTTGCCTCACAACATAGCCTATGACGCTCTCGGGGTCCAGACGTGCGACTGTGCAAAATTTTATGGCCGTCGCTGCGACGGTGCAAATGCCAATCCTGGACATACACACATACATATACACACACAGCTATAGATAGATAGATATCTACCTACTATATTATTGTCTAAGGGTCACTTCCGTCTTTCTGTCTGTCTGTCTGTCCTTCTGTCACGGATATTCATTGGTCGCGGCCTCTGTCTGTCATGGAACGCAAGTCGCTGATTGGTCGTGGCAAAACGCCCAGAACCATTGCCACGACCAATCAGCAAAGGCCACAGTCCTGCGGCAATATGGCCGCTGTTTCCTCCCCGCAGTCAGTGCCCGCTCCATACTATCCTCCAGTCATCCAGTCAGCCCTCACACAGGGTTAATGCCAGCGTTACCGGAGCGCAGTGTAACGCACTCAGGTTACGCAGCTATTAACCCTGTGTGACCAACTCTTTACTATTGATGCTGCGTATGCCCAAGGGAACAGCAGCTAAAGAAACCCTCCTGGGTGAGTATATATCAGGATTATGAGCAGGATCACGGGAGCTCCAGCCAGACACGTCCTCTCCACTCGACTACATAGCCACGCCCCCCTTTCTACTTTCATTTGTATACACTCCACACTCCTTCTACAGTAAAGAAAATTCCCATATTGTAATATCTCTGGCATTTATCTTGCGAACAGAGCCGCTTTGTGCACATTAAGGCCAGTTCTTATTAGGCTAGGTTCACACTGCGTTAGTGCAGTCCGTTCAACACATACGTTAAACGGACTGCGCTGACGCAAGTGCCGACTTTGCACAGCGCTAGCGCAGATGGAGCATCTGCTAGCTCCATCTGCGCTAGCAGTGACGGACTCGGAAAAGCTGCAGCCCGCGTCTCGGTTCCGTCACGCAATGTTGGACGCATCAATAGCACACGCCCATTGTGGGCGTGCGCTAGCGATGCGCCCGACATTGCATTTAATGGCGCCGTTAACGGACTACGTTACACCACGTTATGCCGCGGTGTAACGTAGTCCGTTTAACGTAGACACTGAACGCAATGTGAACCTAGCCTTATAGTTTCAGGTCCCATTGGTGGGATTCACATATCCTATACATTTATGGCATAACCTATGGATATGTTATGAATATAAGAGATGGGACCTTTAAGTTCATTTTAGCATTATTGTATTAACACTCAATGGCCATTCTGAAAATTAGGATTAGAGACAGAACGATCCAACGTTTCCTAGTGCTTTCTATGTTTTTTTTTGGGGGGGGGAGAGGCAAAGATTATATTTGTTTAATGTATGTTTTAATGTAAGAAAAGTTAATTTCTGTAAGTTCCTTTTCACGCACATGTGGTCAAAATTGTTGGTACCCCGCGTTTAATGACAGAAAAACCCACAATGGTCACAGAAATAACTTGAATCTGACAAAAGTAACAATGACTAAAAAATCTATGATAGTGAACAATGAAAGTCAGACATTGCTTTTCAACCATGATTCCACAGAATTTTTACAAAATAAAACTCATGAAATAGGCTTGGACAGAAATGATGGTACCGATGAAAAAAATAATGAGACAAAAGGGACATATTAAATCAAAGTGTGTCCACCAACTAGCATCACAGGTGTCTACAATCTTGGAATCAGTGCGTGGGCCTGTATATAGGACTACAGATACTCACTGTGCTGTTTGGTGTGTATCATACTCAACTTGGCCCAGAGGAAGCAAAGGAAAGAGTTGTTTCAAGAGATTAGAAAAAAACATTATAGACAAACATGTAAAAGGCAAAAGTTATAAGACCATCTCCAAGCAGCTTGATGTTCCTGTGACTACAGTTGCACATATTATTCAGAAATTTAATATCCACGGGACTGTAGCCACCCTCCATGGATGTGGCTGCAGGAGGAAAATTAATGGAAAATGAAAAAAGACGGATAACACGAATGTGAAAAAAAAGAGCCCAGAAAAACTTCTAAACAGATTAAAGGTGAACTTCAAGCTCAAGGAACAGATCGCACCATCTGTTGTCGTATGAGCCAAAGTGAACTTCATGGGAGATGACCAAGGAAGACACCATTGTTGAAAAAAAAAAAAAAAAAGAATTTGCCAAACTACATGTTGACAAGCCACAAAGCTTCTGGGAGAATATCCTATGGACAGATGAGACAAAAATGGAACTTTTTCACAGCAAGGCACATCAGCTCTATGTTCAGACGGTAAAATGAAGCATATCAAGAAAAGAACACTGTCCCTATTGTGAAACATAGAGGGGGATCTGTTATGTTCTGGGGCTGCTTCTCTGCATCTGGCACAGGGTAACTAGAATCTGTGCAGGGTACAATTTAATCTCAAGACTATCAAGGGATCCTAGAGAGAAATGTACTGCCCAGTGTCAGAAAGCTTGGTCTCAGTCACAAGTCATGGGTCTTGCAACAGGATAAGGACACAAAACACACAGCTAAAAAACCCCAAGAATGGATAAGGGGAAACACTGGACTATCCTGAAGTGGCCTTCAATGAGCCCTCACTTAAATCCTATTGAGCATCTTTGGAAAGAGCTGAAACATGCCATATGGAAAAGGCAACCTTCAAACACGAGACAACTGGAGCAGTTTGCTCTTGAGTGGGCTAAAATATCTGTGGAGAGGTGCAGAAGTCTCATTGACAGTTACAGGAATCTTTTGATTGCAGTGATTTCCTCAAAAGGTTGTGCAATAAAATATTAAGTTAAGGGTACCATCATTTCTGTCCAGGCCTATTTCATGAGTTTTATTTATTTTTTTAATTCTGTGGAAGAATGGTTGAAAAGCAATGTCTGACTTTCATTGGCTCATTATCATAGATTTTTTAGTTATTATTACTTTTGTCAGATTCAAGTTATTTCAATGACGATTGTGGGTTTTTCTGTCATTAAACGAGGGGTACCAACAATTTTTACCATGTGTGTAGTTGAAGAGTTCATAAGATATTTGAAGTAGAGCCTGTACTGTGAAGAATTGTTCGAATTCTCATTCAACTAGAAAATCTGTTTCCCTCAGTCATTACAGTCAAGGTAACAATATAAAAAAGGAACCTTCTAACAACGTAAAAGTGAGGTGTTAAGATATAACAATAACACACCTGCTAATCTAAAATGACAACGCTACAATTTAATGTGTAATGACCATACCTGCCAAGACGTGAGACATGAAGTACACATCAAGTGCCCACAGGGCTCAATCTTCACATCTTTGTCATTTTCTGCACATATTTTACACAGCTGAAACGTTGAGCCCATTTCACAGTACAATTCATATTGTTCCTGGAAGTGAAAAATTGTCAAGATATGAATACAAAAAAATAAACTTAATAATAACTATCAAGTAATGATTAATCTAAAACCCCAAATAAAGGTGCTAAGGGCTTAAAATAAGCAAATAACATCTTAGCATCATAGCCGGAATGATAGAGGTTTCAGATCTACAGTAGCTATGCACATTTCAATTCAAATGCGGTTTTCTCAGGAATGGAGGAACGGACTGGCCAAGAAACGGTATTACTGGACAGGTCGTTGAAAGAACTGGTCTCATATGTCTAAAAGATGCTTTCCAAGAAAGATTTTGGCTAATTCACGTACATTTTAGCAAACTGTAGTCTAGCTTTTTTATGTCTCTGTGTCAGCAATGGGTTCCTTCTGGGTCTCCTGCCTTAAGGCCCCGTCACACATAGCGACGCTTGAGCGATTCCGACAACGATACGACCTGTCAGGGATCGCTCAAGCGTCGCTATGTGGTCGCTGGTGAGATGTCACACAGTGCGATCTCCCCAACGACGCAGCAGCGATGCGGCGAACTGTAGCGACCTGTAGAACGATGCTATTTCATGATGATTCAATGGGACGTCCTGTCAGCGAGGTCGTTGGTAAGGTGTCAAACACAGCGATGTGTGCTACCCAGCGGGACCTCAACGATCAAAAAATGGCCCAGGCCATTCCGACACGACCAGCGATCTCACAGCAGGGGCCTGATCGCTGCTACGTGTCACACATAGCGAGATCGCTACTGAGATCGCTGTTGCGTCACAAAACTTGGGACTCAGCAGCGATCTCGCTAGCGATCTTGCTGTGTGTGACGGGGGCTTTAGCGTTTCATTTCATTCAAATGTCTACAGATAGTTCGTGCCGATACTGATGACCCCTGAGCCTGCAGGACAGCTTGACTTTCTTTAGAACTTGATTGGAGCTGCTGAACCACCATCCGGACTATCCTGTGTTGCAACTAGTGATGAGCGAGTGTGCTTGTTACTCAGGTTTTCCCGAGCATGCTCGGGTGTTCTCCGAGTATCTTCGGCATGCTCGGAAATTATGTTTGAGTCCCCGCAGCTGAATGATTTACAGCTGCTAGACAGCCTGAATAAATGTGGGGATTCCCTAACAAACAGGCAATCCGTGCATGTGTTCAGGTTGTCTAGCAGCTGAAAATCATAATCTACGAGCATGCCCGAGATACTCGGAGAACATCCAAGCATGCTCGGAAAATCCAAGTAATGAGCACACTCACTCATCACTAGTTGCAACCTTTCATCAATGTTTCCCTGCCGTCCACATCCAGGGACGGGATATTAGCTACAGTGCCATGGGTTGAAAACTTCTTGATTATATTGTGCACCATGGACAAAAGAACATCATGATCTCAGGAGATGTACTTGCAATCTTCAGATTGTTGTTATTTTTCAACAATTTTGGTTCTCAAGTCCTCAAACAGTTCTCTTCTCTCTCTCTCTCCTTTCTCTTTCCATGCTTAGTATGGCATACACAGACACACAATGCAAAGATTGAGTAAACTTCTCCACTTTATATCTGGCTTTAGGTGTGATAGTCATATTGCTCACACCTGTTACTTTCCATAGAGGAGTTTAAATGAGCATCACATACTTGAAACAAAGTTGTTTACCCATAATTTTGGAAAGGTGCCAACATTTTTGCCTGGTCCATTTTTGGGGTTTTGTGCAAAATTATGTCCAATTTGCCTTTTTAGCTTTTTTTTGTGTCGTTCCAATATACACAAAGGAAATAAACATGTGCATAACAAAACTAGTGTAATTACAATAATTTTCTGGGACAAATACTTTATTTTCTAGAACAATTTCAAGGGTACTCACAAATTCGGCCATGATTGTAGTAATTAACAAATTTACCAGCTTTTCGAAAATGTACAATACAAAAATGAAATAAAATGGATAGTTGGAAATTCTGTATCAACTGATGAAGTCTAAGTGTAAGAAGTTAATGCTTTATCACAGATACCAAAATTCTGGTGTGGTTCTATGATCTCTCATAGAATAGAATTCATAAAACCTTTGTCAAATAACATTGAATCAATAGATGGAAAGCTCCCTGATAGCAAATGAAAGCAGAAATGAGAACACATACCTGGGTTACTTTGATGTGATCATGTGGCGTGGGCTCACATAGACCTGTCAAGTCCGGATTGTAGCTTCGACCATCGGGATATAGGTAACTGAAAATGTAAAAATATATCAACTGGCAGCATGGATCAGGTACTGGTTGGCGTGACTGCAGCCAGGTAGGTTCTCTCAGCGTTTCAGAGGACACATACTTTGAAAAGCCTTTGAATGTGACTCAGCTGACTAGTCGGGGGCAAGTCCCTATCCGCCATCTCCTGGCACACCTCCGGGTGACTGACAGATCTCTCCCAGTGTGTGGATATAGTCAAAGGGATCAGGTCAGGGAGGAGACAAGGAGACACTGGTAATCTACCTTGGATGAGTCATAGTTAAACAGTCTTTGAAAAGTAATAATTCTGAAAGGCTGCAGGACTTCAGAGTACGACATGTCTGGCTAGAACCACACAAACCAATGCCGGATTCATGCTATTCTTGGTTCAGACAGCTTGAATCTGATGGCATGTTCGCTTTAATCACATATTGTAAGTCATTTATACCATAAAGCAGACTTGTTACTCTTTCACTGGAACCCATGATAGATCACTGTAATTTACACAACCTAAGCTAAAATCAAAGCTTTTAAAGGGGTGTTTAGGTTTGTAGGATGTAGGTTTTTGCAGCCATCCATCAATAGAGGCAGTATGATCCATTAGCTGCTAAAAAGGTACACAAACTTACTAAATAGCCCAAATCTCTTTCAATGTTGGACAGCTTTTCACAGAATTTTTTAATGTTCATTTGCCTCCTACATGCAAAGTTAAGCAACTTTCATAAAACATGTTTTACCAAACTCGGCTTTGGGAAAATGGCCGCCGCGATCTCTAATGCGCACGCGCGGCTGCCCGCGGCCATTTTCCTGAAGCCCCGTGCAGCAGAGTACTCCATCTGCGCACGCGCGGCCACAGGAAGATGGCCGCCCCCACCGATGCAAGGGATTACAGCGCAGATCGCGGGCTGTGTCTTCACGTGGGCGCAGGGAAGTCGGAACTCTGGACATGCGCACACCACTACGCCACCAACGGAAAGCTGGGGAAGAAAAGAGCGCTGTGAACACGCCCACCTGACCAGACCAGCCTGATTGACAGGCGAAAATGTCGACTTTGGTAATGTATTTCTCAGCATACATGGGGAATCAGGGTACACTACATACACTATAGTAACACACAGCGCAGGCCCTATTTAACAGTATTTATAGCTCAATCTCAAAAAACGGGGTGACAGGTTCCCTTTAAACTCTCAAAATGGCCAAAAAAAATAACTTTTATGTGAAACTTGACAGTCTGTTCTTGTTCTTAGAAGTGAAGGCAAGTCCATGTGAGAAATTGCCAAGAAACTGAAGATTTCCTACAATGGTGTGTACTACTCCCTTCAGAGGAGAGCACAAACAGGCTCTAACCAGAGTAGAAAGAGAAGTGGGAGGCCCCGCTGCACAACTGAGCAACAAGACAAGTACATTAGAGTCTGTAGTTTGAGAAATCGACGCCTCACAGCTCCTCAACTGGCAGTTTCATTAAATAGTACACGCAAAACGCCAGTGTCAATGTCTAAAGTGAAGAGGCCTGGATGCTGGCCTTCAGGGCAGAGTGGCAAAAAAAAGCCATATCTGAGACTGGCTAATAAAAGGAAACGATTAATATGGGCAAAAAAAAACACAGACATTGGACAGCGGAAGAAAAGTGTTATGGACAGACGATTCCAAGTTTGAGGTGTTTGGATCACACAGAAGAATATTTGTGAGACTCAGAAACAACTGAAAAGATGCTGGAAGAGTGCCTGATGCCATCTGTCAAGCATAGTGGAGGTAATATGATGGTCTGGGGCTGCTTTGCTGCTGGTATATTGGGAGATTTGTACAAGGTAAAAGGTATTTTGAATAAGGAAGGCTATCACTCCATTTTGTAACGCCGTGCCATACCCTGTGGACAGCGCTTGATTGGAGCCAATTTCAGCCTACAACAGGACAATGACCCAAAGCACACCTCCAAATTAAGCAAGAACTATTTAGGGAAGAAGCAGGCAGCTGGTATTCTATCTGTAATGGAGTGGCCAGCGCAGTCACCAGATCTCAACCCCATTGAGCTGTTGTGGGAGCAGCTTGACCGTTTGGTACGCAATAAGTGCCCATCAAGACAAACCAACTTGTGGAGGGGCTTCTGGAAGCATGGGGTGAAATTTCTCCACATTACCTCAGCAAATTAACTGCTAGAATGCCAAAGGTCTGAAATGCCATAATTGCTGCAAAGGGAGCATTCTTTGACAAAAGCAAAGTTTGAAGGAGAAAATGGTTATTTCAAATAAAAATCTTTTTTTCGAACCTTGTCAATGTCTGGACTAGATTTTCAATTAATTTGCAGCTCATTTGATTAATAAAAGTATGAGTTTTCATGAAAAACACAAAATTATCTGGGTGACCCTAAACTTTTGAAAGGTAGTGTATATATAAACACAAAGACACACATATATCTGGCTATGTGCACGTTTGCATATAGAGCCTCCATGATAATTGGCAAGGAAAATATCACAGCATACAGCGCCATTTCCACAAGTCTAAACAACCCCTCACGGGACTGTGAGTCAATGAGGACTATGGGTCATCCATGGTGTCCATTAGGTGACAGATATTGCATTGTGATTTCCGTTGAAAAGGAAAACCCAAATACATATATCAGCAATGTCTTCTTTATTTTTCCATACATTTGTTTACAGCAACATTTGTGAATTTATCAATAAATCCTATGAGGAAATTTAATGGGGTTCAATAATGGTAATCACACCACTTTGTTATCAAATATTTCCAAAACTGATCACATTTTTACCTATAGGACTTAAAAGGGTTGCCCACTACTGCAAAATCTCTTACTAATGGATTCAGGGAGGATTCATAAAAAAATATATATAGTAGGTATTCAGACTCTTTGGTAGCTGCTGAGGTCCACACAGGCATGAATTTCCATCTCAAACAGGATAAAGTTTTATTTTCTGGCATAAACTTTGACCATTAAGAAAACAGCTTTTATTGAGTAAAAATGTTCAATAACGAAAACAGTCCTTTCTCAGGGTGGGCACAATAAGGTAGCCCGTCTGACCCACAGAGCAGTAAAGGCAATGCTAATCTCCAGGCACAGTCAGGCCATTATGAAGGATCTTTTTCTTCAATAATACAGACCCTGGGTTCTCAGATATGGCTGAGCTACTCTCAGTTTGCGCACACAAAACTGCTATCATCCACAGCAGTCAGTGATACTTGCAGCTTGGCGCACAACGCCTGTGGAGTTGAGATTCTGGCTCTGTAGCTCCAACACTATTCACTCTGGTTTGATTCCCTCAGCTGACTGACAAAAAACTAACCAGGGCCTGGCTCTAGACATACAGTGATGAGCAAAAGGGTAACCATGTTTTGAACTTTTGACTTTCAGGCTCCATATCTCACCATCCACTACAGGTTGGGCGGGACAAAGGTGTTGGGACCCTCAACTTAATATTTGGTTGCGCACCCTTTGGAATAAATAACTGCAATCATTCACTTCCTATAACCATCAGCAAGCTTCTTACACCTCTCAACTGAAATTGTGGACCACTCTTCTTTTGCAAACTGCTCCAGGTCTCTCATATTTGAAGGGTGCCTTCTCCCAACAATTTTAAGATCTCTCCACAGGTGTTCAGGTGGCATTTAGATCAAGACTCATTGATGGCCATGGAAGGAGAGGTAAAAGCTGTTTTCATATAATGACCAGACAGAATACAGATCCAAATGCACAGCAGCGCTATAAGGTTCCTCCTGCAGACAGGGTGGTATGTATGAACGGCGCCCATCTTTATTTTTAGGTAGTACTGTGCGTCTCAGGAACTACTGTTCAGAATTTTACCCAATTACAAGAAGGTGTTGATGATTGTAAAGTATTTATGGCATTTTCACAATAAGGCCGGGGTCGGGACCAGAGCGTGCGGCTGTATGTATTTCTATGCAGCCGCACTCTCAGGTCCGAGTGCCGGCAGCACCCGAGTGCCGGGTATTGATGCGAGAGACTGGGGCGAGTTTCTCACATCACACTCGCAAGTGTGACCCCGGCCTAAGGCATATCTGCCTTTAGGCAAAAAAAAAAAAATTATATATATTTTTTTTTTATTAAAACGTAGCTATTTTGTTTTGTTGTGACAGAAGTCTGACAATTCTCCTGGCAGTGAAACGGTTAATCCCCCCCTTACCTACGAACGCACCCAATTACGCAGATTACATTAAAGATTAAAAATCTACAGATGTTACAGAAACATGCAAAGTGCGGCATCGGTTACACTTCCAGCGCGCTATTCAGCAAGTCAAGCAGTCCCAGTTGCCAACACAAGTCTGTCACTTCAGAAGCCAAGTACAATTTATTTCACATTGTGATAAAATCTTTGATATTTCTGCTACATTGTACATGATCGGGACATCTTCCAACCAGGAAATGGAATGATTATTTTTGCTGATAAACTATGTCAGCTTCTACCTTCATCATGCAGTTTAAATCCAGCAAATAAATATCTTTTTGATCCTGTGCACAAACACGTATCGTTGTAAATTGCTGTCTAAATAGGAAAAAAAGGATCAAATGAAACCTTTAGTCAGCCTGCACTGTCTATTAACAATGTGGGTGAATGGATAAAAAGTACTCCGGGTGACTGCGCCACAATCAACTGCACAGTATTAGGAGACAGTGACACATGAAGGTCATTGTCCACGAACGTCTTTGTAATATCAATCATTTTTTATAGCTGACAAACATTCATGAAAAATATCCTGATCCGTAAATCTGGACAAGCTGTTGTAAATTTGACATCCATAATGGCGCAGACAGATCTACCGTATTTAAAACGGAGACCATAAAATCAGCAGTTCATGATGCAGCCCATCAATGTGCATCTTTCTACAGCCATTCCATAGTATTAACCCCTTTACCCCCAAGGGTGGTTTGCACATTAATGACCGGGCCAATTTTTTCAATTCTGACCACTGTCCCTTTGTGAGGTTATAACTCTGGAACGCTTCAACGGATCCCAGTGATTCTGACATTGTTTTCTCGTGACATATTGTACTTCATGACAATGGTAAAAATTCTTTGATAGTACCTGCGTTTATTTGTGAAAAAAACGGAAATTTGGCGAAAATTATGAAAATTTCGCAATTTTCCAACTTTGAATTTTTATGCAATTAAATCACAGAGATATGTCACACAAAATACTTAATAAGTAACATTTCCCACATGTCTACTTTACATCAGCACATTTTTGGAACCCAAATTTTTTTTTGTTAGGGAGTTATAAGGGTTAAAAGTTGACCAGCAATTTCTCATTTCTACAACACCATTTTTTGTTAGGGACCACATCTCATTTGAAGTCATTTTGAGGGGTCTATATGATAGAAAATACCCAAGTGTGACACCATTCTAAAAACTACACCCCTCAAGGTGCTCAAAACCATATTCAAGAAGTTTATTAACCCTTCTGGTGCTTCACATGAATTTTTTGAATGTTTAAATAAAAATGAACATTTAACTTTTTTTCACAAAAAATTTAATTCAGCTCCAATTTGTTTAATTTTACCAAGGGTAACAGGAGAAAATGGACCCCAAACATTGTTGTACAATTTGTCCTGAGTATGACAATACCCCACATGTGGGGGTAAACCACTGTTTGGGCGCATGGCAGAGCTCGGAAGCGAAGGAGCGCCATTTGACTTTTCAATGCAAAATTGACTGGAATTGAGATGGGACGCCATGTTTCGTTTGGAGAGGCCCTGATGTGCCTAAACATTGAAATCCCCCACAAGTGACACCATTTTGGAAAGTAGACCCCCTAAGGAACTTATCTAGAGGTGTGGTGAGCACTTTGACCCACCAAGTGCTTCACAGAAGTTTATAATGTAGAACCGTAAAAATAAAAAATCATATTTTTTCACAAAAATTAACTTTCCACCCCCAATTTTTTATTTTCCCAAGGGTAAGAGAAGAAATTGGACCCCAAAAGTTGTTGTACAATTTGTCCTGAGTATGCTGATACCCCATATGTGGGGGTAAACCACTGTTTGGGCGGATGGGAGAGCTCGGAAGGGAAGGAGCGCCGTTTGACTTTTCAATGCAAAATTGACAGGAATTGAGATGGGACGCCATGTTGCGTTTGGAGAGCCATTGATGTGCCTAAACATTGAAACCCCCCACAAGTGACACCATTTTGGAAAGTAGACCCCCTAAGGAACTTATCTAGAGGTGTGGTGAGCACTTTGACCCACCAAGTGCTTCACAGAAGTTTATAATGCAGAGCCGTAAAAATAAAACAAAACATTTTTCCCACAAAAATTATTTTTTAGCCCCCAGTTTTGTATTTTCCCGAGGGTAACAGGAGAAATTGGACCCCAAAATTTGTTGTCCAATTTGTCCTGAGTGCGCTGATACCCCATATGTGGGGGGGAACCACTGTTTGGGCGCATGGGAGGGCTCGGAAGGGAAGGAGCTCCATTTGGAATGCAGGCTTAGATGGAATGGTCTGCAGGTGTCACACTGCATTTGCAGAGCCCCTAATGTACAGAAACAGTAGAAACCCCCCACAAGTGACACCATTTTGGAAACTAGACCCCCTAAGGAACTCATCTAGATGTGTTGTGAGAGCTTTGAACCCCCAAGTGTTTCACTACAGTTTATAACGCAGAGCCGTGAAAATAAAAAATCTTTTTTTTCCCACAGAAATTATTTTTTAGCCCCCAGTTTTGTATTTTACCAAGGGTAACAGGAGAAATTGGACCCCAAAAGTTGTTGTCCTATTTGTCCTGAGTACACTGATACCCCATATGTTGGGGTAAACCCCTGTTTGGGCACACGGGAGAGCTCGGAAGGGAAGAAGCACTGTTTTACTTTTTCAACGCAGAATTGGCTGGAATTGAGATTGGACGCCATGTCGCGTTTGGAGAGCCCCTGATGTGCCTAAACAGTGGAAACCCCCCAATTATAACTGAAACCCTAATCCAAACACACCCCTAACCCTAATCCCAACAGTAACCCTAACCACACCTCTAACCCTGACACACCCCTAACCCTAATCCCAACCCTATTCCCAACTGTAAATGTAATCTAAACCCTAACCGTAACTTTAGCCCCAACCCTAACTGTAGCCTTAAGCCTAGCCCTAACCCTAGCCCTAACCCTAGCCCTAACCCTAGCCCTAACCCTAACCCTAGCCCAAACCGAAAAATGGAAATAAATACATTTTTTAAATTTTTCCCTAACTAAGGGGGTGATGAAGGGGGGTTTGATTTACTTTTATAGCGGGTTTTTTAGCGGATTTTTATGATTGGCAGCCGTCACACACAGAAAGACGCTTTTTATTGCAAAAAATATTTTTTGCGTTACCACATTTTGAGAGCTATATTACAGCGACACCTCATTTATATCATTTTTTTATGTTTTGGCGCTTTTATACGATAAAAACTATTTTATAGAAAAAATAATTATTTTTGCATCGCTCTATTCTCAGGACTATAACTTTTTTTTTTTTTTGCTGATGATGCTGTATGGCGGCTCGTTTTTTGCGGGACAAGATGACGCTTTCAGCGGTATCATGGTTATTTATATCTGTCTTTTTGATTGCGTGTTAGTCCACTTTTTGTTCGGCGGTATGATAATAAAGCGTTGTTTTTTGCCTCGTTTTTTTTTTTTTTTTCTTACGGTGTTTACTGAAGGGGTTAACTAGTGGGCCAGTTTTATAGGTCGGGCCGTTACGGACGCGGCGATACTAAATATGTGTACTTTTATTGGGTTTTTTTTTTTTATTTAGATAAAGAAATGTATTTAGGGGAATAATTTTTTTTTTTTTTTTTTCATTATTTAGGAATATTTTTTTTTATTTTTTTTTTTACACATTTTGAAAAATTTTTTTTTTTACTTTTTTACATTGTCCCAGGGGGGGACATCACAGATCGGTGATCTGGCAGTTTGCACAGCACTCTGTCAGATCACCGATCTGAGAGCAGTGCAGGCTGCTTCACAGTGCCTGCTCTGAGCAGGTTTCTGTGAAGCCACCTCCCTCCCTGCAGGACCCGGATCCGCGGCCATCTTGGATCCGGGCCTGGAACAAGCAGGGAGGGAGGTAAGACCCTCGCAGCAACGCGATCACCCTAAACCGCCGGCACATCGCGATCATCTTTGATCGCGGTGTGCCAGGGGTTAATGTGCCGGGAGCGGTCCGTGACCGCTCCTGGCACACAGTGCCGGATGTCAGCTGCGATAAACAGCTGACACCCGGCCGCGATCGGCGGCGCTCCCCCCGTGAGTGCCGCCGATCGCGCTGGACATACTATCCCGTCCGTGGTCATGGGGGCCCACCCCACCTCGACGGGATAGTACGTCCGATGTCAGAAAGGGGTTAAAATCTAGCATCTTTGTGTACATATATAACACAATATACTAAGACAGACATTTTTTTCCTGAAATGTGACATTTTATAGCATAATCCAAGCCCAGGCTTTTATTGTGGCTCCAGACAAAGCTATGTAAAAACTCGGAATGCAGGGGACAGCACTGGCTTAGCTCCCCAATATGTCTGACACATAGCTTTGCTCCCAGCTACAATGGGGCTATTTTGCATTTTCCTTCACATCCAGGTTGACATGTGCCATAGATTCAGTAAATATACAGGAAGATATATCTGTTGATATGTGTAGAAAGATCGTCACATATCTCTGTTGTGGTTAACACTTCTAGTCAGAAGGTCACGGTATCCTCCATTCCACACTCAATCCATGTGCAGACCATAGCCCTCTGCGTTTCACCACTATCTTGATTGAACAGAGCCCTGCCCGATGCATAATATTCTTTTTCCCCTGATAGTGATATAGCATCATGACATGCATTAAGTTTTGGAACATACACCCCCTTCCTCAAGCATGTAGATGTCTGTATCCCACCTCCTTTTCTAATTCAGGTCACATGTCTATATAAATATATCCAGCGCCATCTTGTGAGTTGCAGCTTCTGACTGTCCGGAACACAGAAGCTACGTCACAAGCTCTCAAAGCAAGCCTATGAGAGCCAGAACAAGGCTGTCATAGACTTACATTGATTAGTGACCTTAGGCTCCTTGCTTCACACAAACTGCAGGGGACTTGGATTTTAAGTATCACTCCAGTGGTGAACCAAAAAACTGGAGTGGGGCTTTAAAGGGATACTCGAGGGAAATAAAAAAGTATTCTCCTGGACATGTCTTCATAAACTGTAACACTAACATCCATAGTGTCGTAATTCTGACAGTTCCTGAAACTGAATGTGACGATGGATCTGCTCCTTGGTCTTCCACCACTACATCACAGAACAGGGGGCATAGGAATAAGTCATGACAGTATATAATGCGCACTGTCATGTGGAGGGCAGGGAACAGAGTGTGATCTACACAGGGCAGAATAAGCCATGGCAGTGTAGCTGCTCCCTGGCTGACACATGTGGGGCACATTATACACTGTCATGGCTTGTTACGCAGTAATCTCAGCCTGTATTTGCAGCTTCTTTAGGACATATCCAGAAGAGTAGCAGGAGCTATGTCTGTAATAAAGCAGCTGTGAAATACTGTAAGCAAGGATGGATCTGGAGTGTAGAGTGTTGTGGCAGGGCAGGCAGGACACAGACAGTATGACTATAGTAGCTTGTCAGAGGTTGGCCACACTCACTGACCTCCGATTGCATGGAAGGAGAGGTTATTGTGACATCTGTGCCGATTCGTGCCTCCACTGTTTCTGTTTTGGCTGCTGGGCAGCGGATCGCCTTTATTGCTTGCAGTGGGTGACAGGACCACTCCTATTTTTTCCCTGGAACTTTTGGTGTTACTTTATAATGGAACTATGGGTTAATTGTAGTTTTAAAGGGAACCTGTCACCAGGTTTGACCGATACGAGTTACGGCCACCCCCTTTCAGGGCTTATATACAGCATTCCATAATGCTGCATATAAGCCCCCGATCTGACCTGTAAGACAAGAAAAATAACTTTGATTATATAAGTCCTGAAAGGAGGTAAACCTGGCGACAGGTTCCCTTTAAGTTTTATCACTCGTTCCTCAGAGCCCTAGGTGGGGGCAGCCAGCTATTTAAACCCCTGAAGCTCTGGCTCCCACTGCAGGTCAATAATATCTGTCCTGGATTATACTGCTATTATCCTGTTTGCTCTGATTACTTATGTTCTTTGACCTCAGCATGTTTTTTGACCATCCTCTTTTACGATTCTCTTCCTGACTTGATCTCTTGGCTCAACCCTGCTTGACGACTCTTCCTGCTTCTGGTTTGCTGCTCTGGACAGCAGTTGTAAGCGGGCTAGCTATTTCTAGAAGCAAGGAACAGGTCATGCTCCATGATCTGTGGCGTAAAGTCCCAGAAGAGGGGGGAGCACAGAGCAGCTTCTCCAACTCCACCATATAGTAGGTACTGTCAGGATTAGAAACAACACTATGGATGTTAGCGTTTTACTTTGTGAAGATATGTCTACAATACATTTTTAGCTCCCTGGAGTACCCCTTGAAGTTGTCTGACACATTTGTGACAGGCTTCATACACAACTCTTGCCATGAAACTCAAGATTTATTTGGGGGCAGTATAAACTCTGTCCCCTATTAGTTTCTATAGTTGAAAGACTTAAATGTCATTTTGGATCAATAAGCTATAGAAAGTGACCCTGCCCAGCCACGCATTGTACACATGCATTAGAAGACACCTTTTCTTGAGACTTTATGTTTTTAATGTTCAAGAAAGCGATATACAAGCTAGGACAAACTAGGAGTTCTTGATTTAAAACTTACTTTCCTTTAAATTAGACTAGAAATGCAATTTGGGTCTCATTACTTAGATGAGAAGTCATGATATGTTTCCGAAAAGCATCATTTTCATGACGGACTTGGTATGTCATTGGTTGTGAAAAGTCAACTAAATCTTTAAAAAAAAAAAAAAAAAAAAAATTGGCTCGTGAGTGGAATGAAATGGTTCAAAACTTATCTACGGCAATGCATCTCTGGCTATAGACACAAGCATTCTCTAGCTAATCTGTGTTCAAACAACTTCCCCGGCTTTTTTAATCTGAGGATTATGACATGAGCCGCCACAAGCTCATGAGTGTTTATAGCGGCACAGTCAATAATGAAGAAGACATGGCGGAAGAGAACAACGAGCCGATAAAAGGCAGAACGTCAACAGACAGTTGTACAAGGGAGATGAAAACACTGCAAGCAACATGTGTAACTGAGGAGGCGGTGAGAGGGTAACAGAAAAACACAACAAAGCGCTGGATCCGTTGCACTATAGACAATAGCTCTGCCCTATGGATCCTATTTAGTGTCTGTAGGTTGTGCATAGTGATTCAGAGCATCACTGACAAAGTGCTCTGCATGCAATCAGACCCATGGCTTGATGGATACCGGGTATACCCGATGGAGCCCACTGACATAAAGAGGGAATGACTAGTTTCCCCCAGGTGTCCGGTTACCCAGCCGTCCCCATTTCGTCCATCAAAAATGTTGAATTTGTTCATTATTATTGCTACAAACCCCAAACTCTGCTTCACCCAGATTGTCAGCATTCTGTTATTTCTACCATTATTATTATAAGCATTAATCGTACCATTATGTTACGCTTTTGTGCCTAATTATTCTCCATCAGCTTTTGCTTTGAGTTTACCATTAAAATATACACCTCGTTTAACTAAAACAATTTTAGTAAATGAATGGCCTAGATTTTAGCCTCTACCCATATGGATGGATATTTCGGTAGAAATGGGGAACGTAATGATTAGTTCAGACAAGACACAACAAAATGGTTGACTGACAGTTTCTAATACGCTGTTCAAAATTAGAAACCAACAATATATGCACTTACAATCCTTCTCGACTGCCGTCAATCAGAGCTTGAAACAGGGGTTTGTTATGAGGTATTGTCTGTAGGATATTCCCATCGCTGGTCACATAGCCGATAGCCCACTGTCCCAGTCTTGTGCAACTTAGTCTAAAAATGTAACTGAGAGGTACAGAAAATAGCTGATTTAGGAACAGATAACACAATTTATCAAAGGGAGGAGAACCAACTCCGGATTTACCTTCCTGGCTTACTGCTGTACTTCTGTAAACGCGCCTTGACTTCATCATAGGTTAAGAAAGCCATGTAGCCCGGATGAGTCACTGCTAAAAAGTTCCAGTTCCTTAGTATAGAGCCCCAGGGCTGAGGGGGAAGAGATACAAGACAATTAGTAGGATTAATCCTCAGACACTTCCTAACTGTCGGCATCTTCATAGGAGAAACTGGACACTGGGAAGAGATTAATGTAAAGCGGTTAAAAGGGAGTCGGCCACCCCCCAAACTCAGCTACTTAAATGTTTATACAAGGGAACTGGCCCCTATAAAAATGATGCCATCTATATACGTTTTATTAGAGTTGTACTTGCTGAAAGATTCACTTTTAATCCCTATGTAACTCAGGGCTCTTCGGTGCATCCTTGGGGTGGCCGTCCTTGGTGCGGCCAATGTCTCAGGGCACAGTTACGCCCTCCTATTTGTCCTTGAGCTTGACTGACAGCACTGGCTATCTCACAGCAAGCGCTCCCTAAACTCAGGTCCTTATTCCTACACTGACCACTGACACTGGAGGAGCCCAGCGACGTGCCCAACTGTATGCTATACTGGGATAGAGATATCAGGCCCTCCTGGACTCCTTATAGCTCATCCAGCCTTACTCGGATGAGATATATACTATTGAGAATGCACATAGGAAGAATCTTAGGAAAATATAGCAATCCCGGCCACTTGTCCTGGTACTCAATGACACACACTCACATATACATATAAGCAGAGGCATACGCGACTTATCTACAGCAGAAATATATTTAGCACACAATGTGATGAAATGCAGAATTATTCAAAATCATAGATTAATGTGCCTTTAAAATACAGTCAAGACAAAAGCCCGGTAGCATATACTGACCACCTAGCCCACTTCCTCATCTCTTCGAGTCCTGCAGCAGGTAGGACACAAAAAGTTTTTCCAGCTGTAGCCAGCAGAGAGCAGCATAACACTCTTGCACAATGCAGAGAGTTCATTCTGCCGCACAGTCATATGGTAAGTGGCGCATAGCTACGGAATGGCAAACTGTTTATTAGATTTGCAAATATCAGTGGGAATATATATATATATATATATATATATATATATATTGCTCAAAAACAAATAAAGGGAACACTAAAATCCTACATATCACTGAATGAAATATTCCAGTTGCATATATTAATTCATTACATAGTAGACTGTGTTGAGAACAATAAAACCTAAAAATCATCAACGTAAATCACAACTAATATCCCACAGAGATCTGGAGTTGGAATGATGCTCAAAATCAAAGTGGAAAATGAAGTTACAGGCTGATTCAACTTCAGTGGAAATGCCTCAAGACAAGGAAATGATGCTTAGTAGTGTCTGTGGCCCCCTTGTGCCTGTATGACCTCCCTACAATGCCTGGGCATGCTCCTGATGAGGCGGCAGATGGTCTCCTGTGGGATCTCCTCCCAGACTTGGACTAAAGCCTACGCCAACTTTTGGACAGTCTGTGGTGCAACGTGATGTTGGTGGATGGTGCGAGACATGATGTCCCAGATGTGTTCAATCAGATTCAGGTCTGGGGAACAGGCGGGCCAGTCCATAGCTTCAATGCCTTCATCTTACAGGAGCTGCTGACACAATCCAGCCACATGAGGTCTGGCATGGTCCTGCATTAGGAGGAACCCAGGCCCACCGTACCAGCTTATGGTCTCACAAGGGGTCTGAGGATCTCATCTCGGTACCTAATGGCAGTCAAACTACCTCTGGCAAGCATATGGAGGGCTGTGCGGCCCTCCAAAGAAATGCCACCCCACACAATTACTGAGCCACTGCCAATCCGGTCATGCTGAAGGATGTTGCAGGCAGCAGATCGCTCTCCATGGCATCTCCAGACTCTGTCACATCTGTCACATGCGCTCAGTGTGAACCTGCTTTCATCTGTGAAGAGCACAGGGCGCCATTGGTGAATTTGCCAATCCTGGTGTTGTGTGGCAAATGCCAAGCATCCTGCATGGTGTTGGGCTGTGAACACAACCCCCATCTGTGGACATAGGGCACTCAAACTATCCTCATGGAGTCGGTTTCTAACAGTTTGTGCAGACACATGCACATTTGTGGCCTGCTATGGGTCATTTTGCAGGGCTCTGGCAGTTCTCCTGTTCCTCCTTGCACAAAGGCTGATGTAGCGGTCCTGCTGCTGGGTTGTTGCCCTCCTACGCCCCCTCTACGTCTCCTGGTGTACTGGCCTGTCTCCTGGTAGTGCCTCCAGCCCCCGACACTACGCTGACAGACACAGCAAACCTTCTTGCCACAGCTCACATTGATGTGCCATCCTGGATGAGCTGTACTACCTGAGCTACTTGTGTGGGTTGTAGAGTCCCATGCTACCACGAGTGTGAAAGCACAACCAACATTCAAAAGTGACCAAAACATCAGCCAGAAAGCATTGGTACTGAGATGAGGTCTGTGATCCCAACCTGCAGAACCACTCCATTATTGAGTGTGTCTTGATAATTGCCAATAATTTCCATCTGTTGTCTATTCCATTTGCACAACAGCATGTGAAATTGATTGTCAAACAGTGTTGCTTCCTAAGTGCAAATTGCCTCTTCTGAGAAAAAGAGGACTTAAACTCTACAGCGCCACCTGTTGGAAGTAGCGATCCTACAAGTCACAATCAACTCTTTAACGAGTCATGCAATATGACTTAGGATAAAAGCCAAATTAGTATCTCAATTCGCAGACACGGTGTTTCGGGCTGTTGGCCCTCGTCAGTGCGAAGCATGAGAACTAATTTGGCTAGGTGAGAGGCTCTGGACTGGGGTCTAAGGGGTATCGTTTCTCCTTATGGAGAGTGACATACCATCTCTGGCTTGTCAAGGTAAGAGGAGCATTGTACGGCAAATAAGCCTCCTTACCTTGACAAGCCAGAGATGGTATGTCACTCTCCATAAGGAGAAACGATACCCCTTAGACCCCAGTCCAGAGCCTATCACCTAGCCAAATTAGTTCTCATGCTTCGCACTGACGAGGGCCAACAGCCCGAAACACCGTGTCTGCGAATTGAGATACTAATTTGGCTTTTATCCCAAGTCATATTGCATGACTCGTTAAAGAGTTGATTGTGACTTGTAGGATCGCTACTTCCAACAGGTGGCGCTATAGAGTTTAAGTCCTCTTTTTCTCAGAAGAGGCAATTTGCATATTATGCTTCCTAAGTGGACAGTTTCATTTCACAGAAGTTTGATTTACTTGGAGTTATATTCTGTTTAGGTGTTCCCTTTATTTTTTTGAGCAGTATATAAAGTCAACTTTAAACTTGCCACAAATGAATACAGTATTGGGTAAACTGCACAAAATTGAAATTTATCAAATAAAACCCAGCCATAACAATAATAAAATATCAGCTTGAGCAGAAGATGAATTTTAAGAAAAAAAAAAGTTTAGGCCTTGGTATAACACCTACATAGAAAACAGCAATTTTTAAATCTGCTGGTCTTAACTGCAGTCATCTTATAATAAGCTACAAATGCAATACTTCTATAAATTAAAAACAAAAAGTGACTTTTAGCACAATGCCCCTTAAATCAGCTTAGTGGAAATGCTGGTCAAGATGTGTACAGGAGGAACAAGCAAGAAGCACTGGATTTAATGGAAACTCATTTACCAAGCGCCTGCCATGATGTCCTCAAAAGTGGATTATTTTTATCTCCACTGCAGAAAGACAGAGCCAAACACCAAGTAAATCAGTCAGCGTATTCGGAGCGAGATAAACAGTTCAGCCTTAATTCTGGAACAACAATAGTCTGAAATGCTGTAACTAATTATAGAGCCCCTTTCTTCTCTGCTAAGGGGGGAAGAAACCCTTCATCGCTAAGATTCCAATAGGCATGCATGTCTTATATGTCGGAAGGAAGTGACAAATCTCACGGCTTTTCAGAATGTTATTTTTAGATTCAAAACACAATTCAATGAGACGGCTGACAATAGAGGGCCTATAGCACTGATAGACTTTTTATTGCAGTGCTCTCTCATCTCATAGGTGTGCATTAGTAGCCTAAAAATCTCTTTTCTTTATTCCTTCAGGCTGAGATGTCTGTGTTACTTTCAAAATATAAAGGCTCCTTTTTTCTCTTTTAACCCCTTCATGACCGGGGGATTTTTCGTTTTTCCGTGTTCGTTTTTCGCTCCCCTCCTTCCCAGAGCCATAACTTTTTTATTTTTCTGTCAATTTGGCCATGTGAGGGCTTATTTTTTGCGGGACGAGTTGTACTTTTGAACGACATCATTGGTTTTAGCATGTCGTGTACTAGAAAACGGGAAAAAAATTCCAAGTGCGGTGAAATTGCAAAAAAAGTGCAATCCCACAGTGGTTTTTTGTTTGGCTTTTTTGCTAGGTTCACTAAATGCTAAAACTGACCTGCCATTGTGATTCTCCAGGTCATTACGAGTTCATAGACACCAAACATGACTAGGTTATTTTTTATCTAAGTAGTGAAAAAAAATTCCAAACTTTGCTAAAAAAAAAAAAAAAAAAAAAAAAAATTGCGCCATTTTCCGATACTCGTAGCGTCTCCATTTTTCATCATCTGGGGTCGGTTGAGGGCTTATTTTTTGCGTGCCGAGATGACGTTTTTAATGATAGCATTTCGGTGCAGATACGTTCTTTTGATCGCCCGTTATTGCATTTTAATGCAATGTCGCGGCGACCAAAAAAACTTAATTCTGGCGTTTCGAATTTTTGTCCCGCTACGCTGTTTAGCGATCAGGTTAATACTTTTTTTTAATTGATAGATCGGGCGATTCTGAGCGCGGCGATACCAAATATGCGTAGATTTGATATTTTTTTATTGATTTATTTTGATTGGGGCGAAAGGGGGGTGATTTAAACTTTTATGTTTTTTTTTATTTTTTTCACATTTTTTTAAACTTTTTTTTTTAACTTTTGCCATGCTTCAATAGCCTCCATGAGAGGCTAGAAGCAGGCATAGCACGATCGGCTCTGCTACATAGCAGCGATCTGCTGATCGCTGCTATGTAGCAGAATTGCACGTGTGCTGTGAGCGCCGACCACAGGGTGGCGCTCACAGCGACGGGCAATCAGTAACCATAGAGGTCTCAAGGACCTCTATGGTTACCATTCACAAGCATCGCCGACCCCCGATCATGTGACGGGGGTCGGCGATGACGTCATTTCCGGCCGCCCGGCCGGAAGCGGTAGTTAAATGCCGCTGTCTGCGTTTGACAGCGGCATTTAACTAGTTAATAGGTACGGGCAGATCGCGATTCTGCCCGCGCCTATTACGGGCACATGTCAGCTGTTCAAAACAGCTGACATGTCCCGGCTTTGGTGCGGGCTCACCGCGGAGCCCTGCATCAAAGCAGGGGAGCCGGCATCGGACGGTATAGTACGTCCGATGCCGATAAGGGGTTAATGTGGTATTCCAGTAAGAAAAAGTTATCACCTATCCAAAGGCTAGGACCTGGGTGATCCGACAGCTAGAACTTCCACCAATTACTAGAGGTACCGGTACTCGTCTATTTCCAGTAGTCCCATATTAACCTTCAGAACCGGAGGTATTTTAGTTTTTGTGTTTTCGTTTTTTGCTCCCCTTGTTCCCAGAGCCATAACTTTATATTTTTCTGTCAATATGGCCATGTGGGGACTCGTTTTTTGCAGGACGAGTTGTACTTTTGAGACACCATGGGTTTTACCATGTTGTGTACTGGAAAACGGGAAAAAAAATTCCAAGTGCGGTGAAATTGCAAAAAAAAAGTGCAATCCCACACTTGTTTTTTGTTTTGTTTTTTACTATGTTCACTAAATGCAAAAACTGACCTGCCATTATGATTCTCCAGGTCATTATGAGTCCACAGAAACCAAACATGTCTAGGTTCTTTGTTATCTAAGTGGTGAAAAAAAATTCAAAATTTTGTTTAACAAAAATACCTAATTGCACAATTTTCCGATGCCCATAGCACCTCCATTTTTCATGATCTCCGCTTGAGTGAGGGCTTATTTTTTGCATGCCGAGCTGACATTTTTAAAAACACCATTTTGATGTAGATAAGATCTCTTGATCACCCGTTATTGCATTTTAATGCAATGTTGCAGTGACAAGAAAAACTTAAGTTTTGACTTTCTTTCTCCTTACGTTGTTTATATTGATTGATAGGGCGAATGGGTCAAAAGAGGGATGATTTGAACTTTTATTTTTTTTTATATTTTTAAAAACCTTTTTTTACTTTTAGGAGACTAGAAGCTGCTCAATCGCCTCCGCTAAATACAGGTGGTGATCAGATTACCTGTATGTAGCAGAATTGCTGATTAATAATAATAATCTTTATTTTTATATAGCGCTAACATATTCCGCAGCGCTTTACACACATTATCATCACTGTCCCGGATGGGGCTCACAATCTAAATTCCCTATCAGTAGGTCTTTGGAAAGTGGGAGGAAACCGGAGTACCCGGATGAAACCCACGCAAACACGGAGAGAACATACAAACTCTTTGCAGATGTTGTCCTTGGTGGGATTTGAACCCAGGACTCCAGCGCTGCAAGGCTGCTGTGCTATCCACTGAGCCACCGTGCTGCCCCTGCCCACAAGGCGGGGCTCATAGCAGTCCGGCAGTGACAATCATACAGGTCTGCTGAAGACCTCTGGCTGTCATGCCAACCCATCGGCAACCCATGGTCATGTGACACAGGAGCTGATGGGCGGGATTTCTGGCTCGCTTGCCAGAAGAGCATGTTAAATGCCGCTGTCAAGAGTTTGACAGTGGCATTTAACAGGTTTACAGCCGCAGGTGGATCGAGATTGCTCCCGCAGATGTTACCAGCACATGCTGAAAACAGCTCACATGTGCTGGAAAAGATGTGGCTCACCGCCGGAGCCCACATCAAAGGTAGGGAGTCCGACATCGGCGTATTATTATGCCCGATGTCAGAAAGGGGTTAATGGAGTGGCCACATGGATGCTTGACTACTACTCCTCTCGAACAGGCGATAAAAGTTCCCAATTCTGATAACCTGCAGGGTCTTAGTGGTTAGACCATCACTGTGGATAGGTGATTTACTTTTACCGGAATACCCGTTTAGAGTATGTCAGGTATGTATACGTTATTATGGCTGATCTATTGCTTTTTCTAGCCACCTTTTACAACCTAATGGACTGTAAAATCATTAATAAACAAAACTAAATCCTCATCTGTCAACCTCCAGAAACCAAAAAGAATATTTGAATCTCTCTTTTTGGGGGGAAAAGGTGGCACGGTACACAATGCCTGGGAAAGAATACTTTTGTCATTTTAAAGGCTCATACCCATCTGCAAGGAATATGGACGAGTGCAATCCAATAAAAAAAAAAAACGGATTGCACTCTGACCAATGTTATTTTCCAATGTTTTAATCAGCAGAAATGAGATTGAGAAAAAAATTGTAGCATGCGGAGATTGTCCTCATATTGGTCGAGACTCGCTAATGCAAGTCAAAGGATGTGATAAAAAAAAATTGCACAGCTCTCGAACGATGCGAGTCCCGTCAGATTTTTACACACCGATATCCTTGAAAGCCCGAGGTTTCATCTGCTGAGTACCTTAAAATCACAGCATTATCCAACAGAATAGAATAGAGAGAAGAGATATATAAATATAGAATAGATGGATATAAAGATGTCACTCACATAATTAGTACAGTGCTTGTGTGACTTACTGTACATGTATTTTATTACTAAATAAATTGAGGGTTATGAATTATAGGGGGACAGTGCATCACTTTTGTTTCCCCCATTTTAATTACCACTAAAAGCTAATTATACAGCTGTGAGCTGATATTAATAGCCTCGGAAGCTCAATGGGTATCACCCCCTTCCTAGGCTATAAACATCTGCCCCCAGCTGTCCGCTTACCCTGTGCTGCTTGATAAGATTTTGGGGGACCCAAGCCATTTTAAAAAAAATAATTTATTGATTAATAAAATACATAATGGGGTGGCTCTTTCTAGCCTGCTCAGGTAGCTATGCATATAATAATATTATCCATTTTATGGTGAAAATATATGTATGACTGTTTGCCTGATATCCTACTCTGCATGGCTGGACTTAGCATTATATATTGTTCAAATTCATATTATCAACAGCATTTTGGCTGTGTCTTACCTTGAGATTGATATATACATATTGTTTTCTATATATCTACCCATGTGTGTGCACCCCTGCCGTTTCCACATGCACATTGTGGCCTGAGTCCATTTTCCCCTGGCTTTGTCAAATGTCCTTTTATAGTCAATTTTTGTAATTTTTCAAAGAACGTGATTTTGGGTGTTTTTTGATCGTATTTTTTCAGTTGTTTTGCATGTATAGTAAGCTACACAGGAAAAACACTGATTATATATCTCACTCACATATTTCTATCTACTGTATATCTATGTATCTATCTAATATATCTATAGAATTTTTGCTTTCTTGGCATTTTTTCAGAGAATATGAAAGAGAACTCCAAATCTTTTTCTCCAGTCATGGTTAGTGGTTGGGTGAAGCCATTTATTGTCAAACTACTGCGTTTTCTCTTCACGTACATCTACTGCGCATGCCGTGAATCCCCCTTTGATGTGGGCTCCGGCGGTGAGCCCACATCAAAGTCGCGACATGTCAGCTGTTTTGTACAGCTGACATGTGCGCGCAATAGCGGCGGGTGAAATCGCTATTCACCCGCCGCTATTAACCTGTTAAATGCCGCTGTCAAACACAGACAGCGGCATTTAACTACCGCATCCGGCCGGGCGGCCGGATATGACGTCATCGCCGACCCCCGTCACATGATCGGGGGTCGGCGATGCATCAGGAAGGTAACCATAGAGGTCCTTGAGACCTCTATGGTTACTGATGCAGGTCTGCTGTGAGCGCCCCCCTGTGGTCGGCGCTCACAGCACACCTGCATTTCTGCTACATAGCAGCGATCTGATGATCGCTGCTATGTAGCAGAGCCGATCAGGCTATGCCAGCTTCTAGCCTCCCATGGAGGCTATTGAAGCATGGCACAAGTAAAAAAAAAAATGTTTTTAAAAATATGAAAAAAATATAAAAAATATAAAAGTTTAAATCACCCCCCTTTCGCCCCATCCTAAATAAAACAATAAAAAAAAAACCAAACCTACACGTATTTGGTATCACCGTGTTCAGAATCGCCCGATCTATCAATTAAAAAAAAGCATTAACCTGATCGCTAAACGGCGTAGCGAGAAAAAAATCCGAAACGCCAGAATTACGTTTTTTTGGTCGCTGCAACATTGCATTAAAATGCAATAACGGGCAATCAAAAGAACGTATCTGCGCAAAAATGGTATCATTAAAAACATCAGTTCGGCACGCAAAAAATAAGCCCTCACCCGACCCCAGATCACGAAAAATAGAGACGCTACGGGTATCGGAAAATGGCACTTTTTTTTTTTTTTTTTTAAGCTATGTTTGGAATTTTTTTTCACCACTTAGATAAAAAATAACCTAGACATGTTTGGTGTCTATGAACTCGTAATGACCTAGAGAATCATAATGGCAGGTTAGTTTTAGCATTTAGTGAACCTAGCAAAAAAGCCAAACAAAAAACAAGTGTGGGTTTGCACTTTTTTTGCAATTTCACCGCACTTGGAATTTTTTTCCCGTTTTCTAGTAAAAGACATGATAAAACCAATGGTGTCGTTCAAAAGTACAACTTGTCCCGCAAAAAATAAGCCCTCACATGACCATATTGACGGAAAAATAAAAAAGTTATGGCTCTGGGAAGGAGGGAAGCGAAAAACGAACACGCAAAAATGAAAAAGGGCCGCGACTTGAAGGGGTTAAATCATAATGACAACACAAAACATCTAAATGACCCTGATCAAAAGTTCACATACCCTGGTGTTTTTGGCCTGAAAACATGCACAGAAGTTGACAGAAATGGGTTTGACTGGCTACTAAAGGTAACATCCTAACCTGTGGCCTGTTTGCTTGTAATCAGTGTGTGTGCATAAAAGCCGAGTTTTTGGGATCCAGACAGACTCTTGCATCTGTCATCCAGCCATTAACGTTTCTGGATTATGAGTCATGGGGAAAGCAAAAGAATTGTCAATGGATCTATAAGAAAAGGTAGTTAACTGTATAAAACAGGAAAGTGATACAAAAAGATATTCAAGGAATTGATAAAACCAGTCAGCAGCGTTCAAACAGTAATTAACAAATAGGAAATCAGGGGCTCTGTAAAAACAAAACGAAAGTCAGGTAGACCAACAATAATGCCTTCCACAACTGCCAGGAAAATTGTTTGAGATGCAAAGAAAAACCCACAAATAACATCAGTTGAAATACAGGACTCTCTGAAAACTAGCGGTGTGGCTGTTTCAAGATGCACAATAAGGAGGCACTTGAAGAAAATGGGCTGCAGGGTCGAGTCGCCAGAAGAAAGCCATTACTTGTGCAAATGCCACAAAGAATCTCACCTACAATATTCAAAACAGCACAGAGACAAGCCTCAAAACTTCTGGAACAAGGTCATTTGGAGTGATGAGACCAAAATTGAACTTTTTGGCAACAACCATAAACGTTACATTTGGAGAGAGGTTAACAAGGTCTATGATGAAAGGAACACCGTTCCTACTGTAAAGCATGGAGGTGGACTGCTGTAGTTTTGGGGATGTGTGAGCTACAAAGGCACAGGAAACTTGGTCAAAGTTGAAGGAAAGATGAATGCAGCATATTATCAGCAAATATTGGGAGCCAAATTTGCACTCATCAGCCCGGAAGCTGAGCATGTGACGTACTTGGACATTCCAACATGACAACGATCCAAAACACAAGGCCAAGTCGTCCTGTCATTGGCTACAGCAGAACAAAATGAAGGTTCTGGAGTGGCTATCTCAGTCTCCTGACCTCAATATCATTGAGCCACTCTGGGGAGATCTCAAGTGCGCAGTTCATGCTAGACAGCCCAGGAATTTACAGGAACTGGAGGCTTTTTGCCAAGAAGAGTGGGCAGCTTTACCATATGAGAAAATAAAGAACCTCATCCACAACTACCACAAAAGACTTCAAGCTGTCATTGCTGTTAGATGGGGCAATACACAATATTAAGAAATGGGGTATGTGAACTTTAGATCAGGGTCATTTGGATGTTTTGGGTTGCCATTATGATTTAAAAAGAGAAAACACAGTAACATGACAATAAATGGCTTCACCCAACCACTAACCATGAGTGGAGAAAAGGTTTTGGTGTTATCATTCTTATTCTCTGAAAAAAGTCCAAGACAGCAAAAATTCTGCAGGGGTATGGAAACTTTTGAGCACAACTGTGTGTGAGTAAATATATATATGTATAAATATATATATATATATATATATACAGTGCCTACAAGTAGTATTCAACCCCCTGCAGATTTAGCAGGTTTACACATTTGGAATTAACTTGGCATTGTGACATTTGGACTGTAGATCAGCCTGGAAGTGTGAAATGCACTGCAGCAAAAAAGAATGTTATTTCTTTGTTTATTTTTTTTTTAAATTGTGAAAAGTCTTTTCAGAGGGTCATTTATTATTCAACCCCTCAACCCACCAGAATTCTGTTTGGTTCCCCTAAAGTATTAAGAAGTAGTTCAGGCACAAAGAACAATGAGCTTCACATGTTTGGATTAATTATCTCTTTTTCCAGCTTTTCAGACTATTTAAGACCCTCCCCAAACTTGTGAACAGCACTCATACATGGTCAACATGGGAAAGACAAAGGAGCATTCCAAGGCCATCAGAGACAAGATCGTGGAGGGTCACAAGGCTGGCAAGGGGTACAAAACCCTTTCCAAGGAGTTGGGCCTGCCTGTCTCCACTGTTGGGAGCATCATCCGGAAGTGGAAGGCTTATGGAACTACTGTTAGCCTTCCACGGCCTGGACAGCCTTTGAAAGTTTCCTCCCGTGCCGAGGCCAGGCTTGTCCGAAGAGTCAAGGCTAACCCAAGGACAACAAGGAAAAAGCTCCGGGAAGATCTCATGGCAGTGGGGACATTGGTTTCAGTCAATACCATAAGTAACGTACTCCACCGCAATGGTCTCCGTTCCAGACGAGCCCGTAAGGTACCTTTACTTTCAAAGCATCATGTCAAGGCTCATCTACAGTTTGCTCATGATCACTTGGAGAACTCTGAGACTGACTGGTTCAAGGTTCTCTGGTCTGATGAGACCAAGATCGAGATCTTTGGTGCCAACCACACACGTGACGTTTGGAGACTGGATGGCACTGCATACGACCCCAAGAATACCATCCCTACAGTCAAGCATGGTGGTGGCAGCATCATGCTGTGGGGCTGTTTCTCAGCCAAGGGGCCTGGCCATCTGGTCCGCATCCATGGGAAGATGGATAGCACGGCCTACCTGGAGATTTTGGCCAAGAACCTCCGCTCCTCCATCAAGGATCTTAAGATGGGTCGTCATTTCATCTTCCAACAAGACAACGACCCAAAGCACACAGCCAAGAGGCAAAAAATCAAGGTGTTGCAGTGGCCTAGTCAGTCTCCTGACCTTAACCCAATTGAAAACTTGTGGAAGGAGCTCAAGATTAAAGTCCACATGAGACACCCAAAGAACCTAGATAACTTGGAGAAGATCTGCATGGAGGAGTGGGCCAAGATAACTCTAGAGACCTGTGCCGGCCTGATCAGGTCTTACAAAAGACGATTATTAGCTGCAATTGCAAACAAAGGTTATTCCACAAAATATTAAACCTAGGGGTTGAATAATAATTGACCCACACTTTTATGTTTAAAATTTATAAAAATTTAACTGAGCAACAAAACTTTTTGGTTTGTAAGATTTATGCATCTGTTAATAAATCCTGCTCTTGTTTGAAGTTTGAAGGCTCTAACTTATTTGCATCTTATTAAACCTGCTAAATCTGCAGGGGGTTGAATACTACTTGTAGGCACTGTATATATATATATATATATATATATATATATATATATATATATATATATATATATACAGTACAGACCTTAAACGTTTGGACACGTCTTCTCATTTAAAGATTTTGAAAATTGTTAACTCACACTGAAGGCATCAAAACTATGAATTAACACATGTGGAATTATATACTTAACAAAAAAGTGTGAAACAACTGAAATTATGTCTTATATTCTAGGTTCTTCAAAGTAGCCACCTTTTGCTTTGATGACTGCTTTGCACACTCTTGGCATTCTCTTGATGAGCTTGAATAAGTAGTCACAGGAAATGGTCTTGAAGGAGTTCCCAGAGATGCTTAGCACTTGTTAGCCCTTTTGCCTTCACTCTGTGGTCCAGCTCACCCCAAACCATCTCGACTGGGTTCAGGTCTGGTGAGTGTGGAGCCCAGGTCATCTGGCGTAGCACCCCATCACTCTCCTTCTTGGTCAAATAGCCCTTACACAGCCTGGAGGTGTGTTTGGGGTCATTGTCCTGTTGAAAAATAAATGATGGTCCAACTAAATGCAGACCGGATGGAATAGCATACCACTGCAAGATGCTGTGGTAGCCATGCTGGTTAAGTATGCCTTCAATTTTGAATAAATCCCCAACAGTGTCACCAGCAAAGCACCCACACACCATCACACCTCCTGCTCCATGCTTCACGGTGGGCACCAGGCATGTAGAGTGCATCCGCTCACCTTTTCTGCGTCGCACAAGACACGATGGTTGGAACCAAAGATCTCAAATTTGGACTCATCAGACCAAAGCACAGACTTCCACAGGTCTAATGTCCATTCCTTGTGTTCTTTAGCCCAAACAAGTCTCTTCTGCTTGTTGCATGTCCTTAGCAGTGGTTTCCTAGCAGCTATTTTACCATGAAGTCCTGCTGCACAAAGTCTCCTCTTAACAGTTGATGTAGAGATGTGTCTGCTGCTAGAACTCTGTGTGGCATTGACCTGGTCTCTAATCTGAGCTGCTGTTAACCTGCGATTTCTGAGGCTGGTGACTCGGATAAACTCAGAAGCAGAGGTGACTCTTAGTCTTCCTTTCCTGGGGCGGTCCTCATGTGAGTCAGTTCCTCTGTAGCGCTTGTTGGTTTTTGCAACTGCACTTGGGGACAGTTTCAAAGTTTTCCCAATTTTTCGGACTGACTGACCTTTATTTCTTAAAGTAATGATGGCCACTCGTTTATCTTTACCTAGAATTTGTATTATGGCAAGAAAAAAGGAGCTAACAGTCTACTCCGTAGGACTATCAGCGGTGCATCCACCAGACTTCTACTCAACACAACTGATGGTCCCAACCCCATTTATAAGGCAAGAAATCCCACTTTGCCTTGTGCAGGCATGTACTACGGAGGACAGAGAATGAACTTCAATCCAATATTGCAGCCAGCATGCAGCCAGCGGGTAAGGAAAGGGTGAATCAAACACCCGAAAACCCCGCCTCTATGGCTGAAAATTGTTCCCTCCAAATTCAGGTGACAGAGTCCCTTTAAGTATATAATTCCACATGTGTTAATTCATAGTTTTGATGCCCTCAGTGTGAATTTACAATTTTCACAGTCATGAAAATACAGAAACATCTTTAACGGAGAAGGTGTGTCCAAACCTTTGGTCTGTGCTGTATCTACTGTATATACTCGAGTATAAGCCGAGATTTTCAGCCGGTCGGCGGCAGGGTCGGCGGGTGAGGGGGAGAGGGCGCTGAGGCATACTTAACTGCTTCCGGGGCTCCTGGTGCTCCCCCTGCCTGTCCCATGGTCTCCGGGTGCCGCAGCTCTTCCCCTGTTCAGCGGTCACATGGTACCGCTCATTAGAGAAATGAATATGGACTCCACTCCCATAGGGGTGGAGCCGCATATTCATTTCTCTAATGAGCGGTAACGGTGACCACTGATAGAGGAAGAGGCTGCGGCACCGAAGACCAGCTGTCCGGGGGAAGGAGCGGGATGCCGGGAGCAGGTTAGTATTACATATTCACCTGTCCGCGTTCCACACGCCGGGCGCCGCTCCATCTTCGCAGCGTTTCTCCGCACTGACTGTGCAGGTCAGAGGGCGCGATGACGCATATAGTGTGCGCGCCGCCCTCTGCCTGATCAGTCAGTGCAGAGAGACGCCGAGACGGGACGCTGAGGAGCTGCAAGCAAGAGAGGTGAGTATGGCATTTTTTTTTTATTGCAGCAGCAGCAGCAGCAGCAATGGCACAGCTTTCTATGGTACATCTATGGGGCAATAATGAACGGTGCAGAGCACTATATGGCACAGCTATGAACGGTGCAGAGCACTATATGGCACAGCTATGGGGCAATAATGAACGGTGCAGAGCACTATATGGCAGAGCTATGGGACAATAATGAACGGTGCAGAGCACTATATGGCACAGCTTTCTATGGTACATCTATGGGGCAATAATGAACGGTGCAGAGCACTATATGGCACAGCTTTCTATGGTACATCTATGGGGCAATAATGAACGGTGCAGAGCACTATATGACACAGCTATGGGGCAATAATGAACGGTGCAGAGCACTATATGGCACAGCTATGGGGCCATAATGAACGGTATGGAGCATCTATTTTTATTCTTGAAATTCACCGGTAGCTGCTGCATTTTCCACCCTAGGCTTATACTCGAGTCAATAAGTTTTCCCAGTTTTTTGTGGCAAAATTAGGGGGGGTCGGCTTATACTCGAGTATATACGGTATATATATATATATATATATATATATATATACATATATATATATATATATATATATATATATATACACACACACACACATACTAGATGGTGGCCCGATTCTAACGCATCGGGTATTCTAGAATATGTATGTCCATGTAGTATATTGCCCAGCCACGTAGTATATTGCCCAGTGACGTAGTATATTGCCCAGCCACGTAGTATATTGCCCAGCCACGTAGTATATTGCCCAGCCACGTAGTATATTGCCCAGCCACGTAGTATATTGCTCATCTACACACAGAGCCACGTAGTATACAGCACAGAGCCACATAGTATATTGCCCAGTCACGTAGTATACAGCACAGTCACGTAGTATATTGGCCAGTCACGTAGTATGCACCATATCCCTGTTAAAAAAAAATTAAAATAAAAAATAGTTACATACTCACCTCCTGGAGCCTCCGGATCGAAGCAGCCGGTTCTCAATGCTTGGCTCGTGGTCCGGTCTGAAGATTGCATTGCGGTCTCGCGCAATGATGACGTAGCGGTCTCGCGATACCGTACGTCATCATCTCTCGAGACCGCAATGCATGCAGCGGTCCCCGGGACGTCGCGCGAAGCGGAAAAGGCCACCGGAGGGTGAGTATGTAACTATTTTTTATTTTTAACATTAGATATTTTTACTATTCATGCTGCATAGGCAGCATGAAATGTAAAAAGGTGGTCACACAGGGTTAATAGCAGCGTTAACCAAGTGCGTTACACCGCGGTCAATGCTGCCATTAACTCTGTGTGAGCGCTGAACGGAGGGGAGTATGCGGACGGCGGGCACTGACTGCGGGGAGGAAGGAGCGGCCATTTTTTTCCGGACTGTGGCCGTCGCTGATTGGTCGCGGCAGCTATGACAGGCAGCTACCGAGACCAATCAGCGAATGAATAACCGTGACAGAAGGACAGACAGACGGAAGTGACCCTTAGACAATTATATAGTAGAATATATATATATATATATATATATATATATATATATATATACTAGATTGTGGCCCGATTCTAACACATCGGGTATTCTAGAATATGCATGTCCACGTAGTATATGGACAATGATGATTCCAGAATTCGCGGCAGACTGTGCCCGTCGCTGATTGGTCGAGGCAACCTTTATGACATTATCGTCGCCATGGCAACCATTATGACATCTACGTCGATACTGTGCCCGTCGCTGAATCAGAAACGTGAGATGTCTACGTCCTTTATGACATCATCGTCGCTGTGCCCGTTGTTGATTGGTCGAGGCCTGGCGGCCTCGACCAATCAGAGACGCGGGATTTCTACGTCGATGCTGTGCCAGTCTCTGATTGGTCAAAGCCTGGCGGCCTCGACCAATCAGAGATGCGGGATTTCTACGTCGATGCTGTGCCGGTCTCTGATTGGTCAAGGCCTGGCGGCCTCGACCAATCAGAGACGCGGGATTTCTAGGACAGACAGACAGAAAGACAGACAGACAGACAGACAGAAAGACAGACAGACGGAAAAACCCTTAGACAATTATATATTTAGATATATATATATCTCTATATAGATATATATATATATATATATATATCTACTATATAAAGCTGAATGTGTGTATGTGTGTGTGTGTGTGTATGTGTGTGTGTGTGTGTGTGTGTATGTCCGGGATTGGCATCTGCACCGTCGCAGCTACAGCCACAAAATTTTGCACAGTCACACGTCTGGACCCCGAGAGCGTCATAGGCTACGTTGTGAGGTGAAATTTTAACCCCGCGCGTTCCAATTCACCAAACAATTTTGCCCCTATCTACATAATGGGGAAAAAAGTGAAAGGAAAAGTGTTGGAGGCGTCGCAGCTACAGAAACAAAATTTTGCACAGTCACACGTCTGGACCCTGAGAGCGTCATAGGCTACGTTGTGAGGTGAAATTTTAACCCCGCGCTTTCCAAATTACCAAACAATTTTGCCCCTATCTACATAATGGGGAAAAAGTGAAATGAAAAGTGTTGGAGGAGTCGCAGCTACAGCCACAAAATTTTGCACAGTCACACGTCTGGACCCTGAGAGCGTCATAGGCTATGTTGTGAGGTGAAATTTTAACCCCGCGCTTTCCAATTCACCAAACAATTTTGCCCCTATCTACATAATGGGGAAAAAGGTGAAAGAAAAAGTGTTGGAGGCATCGAAGCTACAGCCACAAAATTTTGCACAGTCACACGTCTGGACCCCGAGAGCGTCATAGGCTACGTTGTGAGGTGAAATTTTAACCCCGCGCTTTCCAATTCACCAAACAATTTTGCCCCTATCTACATAATGGGGAAAAAGTGAAATGAAAAGTGTTGGAGGCGTCGCAGCTACAGCCACAAAATTTTGCACAGTCACACGTCTGGACCCTGAGAGCGTCATAGGCTACGTTGTGAGGTGAAATTTTAATCCCGCGCTTTCCAATTCACCAAACAATTTTGCCCCTATCTACATAATGGGGAAAAAGGTGAAAGGAAAAGTGTTGGAGGCGTCGAAGCTACAGCCACAAAATTTTGCACAGTCACACGTCTGGACCCCGAGAGCGTCATAGGCTACGTTGTGAGGTGTAATTTTAACCCCGCGCTTTCCAATTCACCAAACTATTTTTCCCCTATCTACATAATGGGGAAAAGTGAAAGGAAAAGTGTTGGAGGCAAATTGACAGCTGCCAGATGTGAACAAGGGGGAATTAAAGAATGAGAGCGATGGCGCCAAAGAGTATATACCGATCAGTTGCTAAGGTGGGGCCCCGACATGAGATACTCACCACACATGGGGATATGAACACACACACAAAATGCGCCACACACTACCACGTGCTTGAACACATATACCACCCTCAGCACACATTTCACCACACATACACCAACCTCGCCACATAAAAGTCGAAACACAAAAGTCGCCGCTCAAAACTCACCACGCGCAAAACTCGCCACATGCAAAAACTAGGCTCACGCAAAACTCGCCACGAGTGCAAAACTCACCTCATGGAAAACTCGCCACACGCAAAACTTGCACACGCGGAAAAATTGCCACATGCACAAAATTTGCAACACATGCAAAAGTTGCCTCACACAAAACTTGCACATACTCAAAAGGCACCAGACATAAAACTCACCATGTGCAAAACTCGCCATGCGCAAAACCTGCTGCACACAACTTGCTAGACTAACCTGTCACATGCAACTCGACACACAAAAAGTTGCTACACGCATGTTGCCACACAAAACTCATCTCACAAAAGTCGCTACATGCATGTCGCCACACACAACTCAACACACACAACTTGACAGACGAAACTCGCCCTAAAACACACACAAGTCTGGTATTAGCCTTCAAAAATAAAAATCTGATTTATAAGCAGACAAACTACAAGAGCAACAAATGTACCATATAGGAAATACAGCAGCTGTCAGTCACATGACCTGTCTATTATGTGTATGTGTGAGCTAATATATACTGCCAGAGGGAGGGCTTCCTGTTGGCTGGGGATTTATCAGGCTGCCAATTTATCTTACAAATACTGAGGTAAAAATACTGAGCAAATAACGTGTTAACGAGGTCTAATACAGGAGATCACACAGGTATATACTATATACAGGGGAGATGACACACAGATATATACTATATACAGGAGCAGATTACCTACAGGTATATACTATATACAGGAGGAGATGACACACAGATATATACTATATACAGGGGAGATGACACACAGGTATATACTATATACAGGAGGAGATGACATACAGGTATATACTATATATAGAAGGAGATGACATACAGGTATATACTATATATAGGAGGAGATGACATACAGGTATTTACTATATATAGGAGGAGATGACATACAGGTATATACTATATACAGGGGAGATGACACACAGCAGGTATATACTATATACAGGGGAGATGACATACAGGTATATACTATATACAGGAGATGACATACAAGTGTATACTATATATAAGGGAGATGACAAACATGTATATACTGAGGTGAAAATGAGAGGTGTGAGGTGAAAATGAAAAGGTGTGAGTGCAAAATGAGAGGAGTGAGGGAAAATAGTGTAGTGATCGGAAAATGACAGATGTGAGGTCGAAATGACAAGTGTTAGGCGGGAATGAGGAGTAAGGGAGAAAATGAGAGGTGTGAGGGAGAAAATGAGAGATGTGAGGGGGAAAATTAAAGATGTGATTGGGAAAATGAGAGGAGTGATGGGAAAATAAGAGAAGTGACGTGCTATAACTAACCACAGATATTTACTATGCCCAGGCAACGCCGGGCTCTTCAGCTAGTATATATATACAGTGGGGCAAAAAAGTATTTAGTCAGCCAGCAATAGTGCAAGTTCCACCACTTAAAAAGATGAGAGGCGTCTGTAATTTACATCATAGGTAGACCTCAACAATGGGAGACAAACTGAGAAAAAAAAATCCAGAAAATCACATTGTCTGTTTTTTTAACAATTTATTTGCATATTATGGTGGAAAATAAGTATTTGGTCAGAAACAAACAATCAAGATTTCTGGCTCTCACAGACCTGTAACTTCTTCTTTAAGAGTCTCCTCTTTCCTCCACTCATTACCTGTAGTAATGGCACCTGTTTAAACTTGTTATCAGTATAAAAAGACACCTGTGCACACCCTCAAACAGTCTGACTCCAAACTCCACTATGGTGAAGACCAAAGAGCTGTCAAAGGACACCAGAAACAAAATTGTAGCCCTGCACCAGGCTGGGAAGACTGAATCTGCAATAGCCAACCAGCTTGGAGTGAAGAAATCAACAGTGGGAGCAATAATTAGAAAATGGAAGACATACAAGACCACTGATAATCTCCCTCGATCTGGGGCTCCACGCAAAATCCCACCCCGTGGGGTCAGAATGATCACAAGAACGGTGAGCAAAAATCCCAGAACCAGGCGGGGGGACCTAGTGAATGAACTGCAGAGAGCTGGGACCAATGTAACAAGGCCTACCATAAGTAACACACTACGCCACCATGGACTCAGATCCTGCAGTGCCAGACGTGTCCCACTGCTTAAGCCAGTACATGTCCGGGCCCGTCTGAAGTTTGCTAGAGAGCATTTGGATGATCCAGAGGAGTTTTGGGAGAATGTCCTATGGTCTGATGAAACCAAACTGGAACTGTTTGGTAGAAACACAACTTGTCGTGTTTGGAGGAAAAAGAATACTGAGTTGCATCCATCAAACACCATACCTACTGTAAAGCATGGTGGTGGAAACATCATGCTTTGGGGCTATTTCTCTGCAAAGGGGCCAGGATGACTGATCCGGGTACATGAAAGAATGAATGGGGCCATGTATTGTGAGATTTTGAGTGCAAACCTCCTTCCATCAGCAAGGGCATTGAAGATGAAACATGGCTGGGTCTTTCAACATGACAATGATCCAAAGCACACCGCCAGGGCAACGAAGGAGTGTCTTCGTAAGAAGCATTTCAAGGTCCTGGAGTGGCCTAGCCAGTCTCCAGATCTCAACCCTATAGAAAACCTTTGGAGGGAGTTGAAAGTCCGTGTTGCCAAGCGAAAAGCCAAAAACATCACTGCTCTAGAGGAGATCTGCATGGAGGAATGGGCCAACATACCAACAACAGTGTGTGGCAACCTTGTGAAGACTTACAGAAAACGTTTGACCTCTGTCATTGCCAACAAAGGATATATTACAAAGTATTGAGATGAAATTTTGTTTCTGACCAAATACTTATTTTCCACCATAATATGCAAATAAATTGTTAAAAAAACAGACAATGTGATTTTCTGGATTTTTTTTTCTCAGTTTGTCTCCCATAGTTGAGGTCTACCTATGATGTAAATTACAGATGCTTCTCATCTTTTTAAGTGGTGGAACTTGCACTATTGCTGACTGACTAAATACTTTTTTGCCCCACTGTATATATATATATATATATATATATATATATATATATATATATATATATATATATATATATATATATATATATACGAGGGGCGATCCAAAAGTAATGATAATCGGTTATTTCTATTGCACACAGAAATTAAAATGTTTTCTTCTCTCTTAGGTACCCACTAGTCCAGGAAAAAAAATTTACTTAAATAGACCACGATTCCCGGGAGCTACATTCATTTGAATATGAACTGCCGAGGAGTGAACATCAAAATTGAAAAAAACGAGCTCAGAGCTGTCATCAAATACCTCTGCTTGAAAAAAAATGACTACCAAAGACATACACAGCGACTTGGTGGAAACATTGGGGGACTCTTCTCCTCCATATTCCACAGTTGCACGCTGGGCCAAGGAATTTAAGCTGGGAAGAACATCGACGGAAAATAACCATCGTGAAGGACGCCCATCCACGTCCCTCAATGAAGAAAACGTGGAAAAAGTTGAAGAAGTTGTATTGGCAGATCGAAGAGAGGGTCAAGATCAAGAATTTTTTTCGAAGGGAATTCTAAGTTTAGAAAAGAGATGGACTAAATGTATAGACTTGTTAGGAGACTACGTAGAAAAATAAATTTATTTTTTGACTATATTCATTGTGTTTAGTATTGATTATCATTACTTTTGGATCGCCCCTCCATCTGTTGTGTGTGTGTATATATATATATATATATACACACACACACACATTGTGTTGTGTGTGTGTATATATACATACACACACACACATACACACACATGCACACATACACACTGCTCAAAAAAATAAGGGGAACACTAAAACACCATATCCTAGATATCTCTGAATGAAATATTCCAGTTGCAAATTTTTCTTCATTTAATAGTGGAATGTGTTCAGAACAATAAAACATAACAATTATCAATGTAAATCAAAATGAATATCCCATGGATGTCTGAATTTGGAATGATACTCAAAATCAAAGTGGAAAAATAAAATTACAGGCTGATCCAATTTCAGTGGAAATGCCTCATGACAAGGAAAAGATGCTCAGTATTGTGAGTGGCCTCCACGTGCTTGTATAACCTCCTTACTGTAAAACGCATGGGCATGCTCCTGATGAGGCGGCAGATGGTCTCCTGAGGGATCTCCTCCCTGACATGGACTAAAGCATCCGCCAACTCCTGGACAATCTGTGGTGCAACGTGACGTTGGTGGATAGAGTGAGACATGATGTCCCAGATGTGCTCAATCAGATTCAGGTCTGGGGAACGGGCGGACCAGTCCAAAGCTCCAAGGCCTTCATCTTACAGGAACTGCTGACACACTCCAGCCACATGAAGTCTGGCATTGTCCTGCATTAGGAGGAACCCAGGGCCAACCGCACCAGCATATGGTCTCACAAGGGGTCTGAGGATCTCATCTCGGTACTTAATGGCAGTCAGGCTACCTCTGGCGAGCACATGGAGGGCTGTGCGACCCTCCAAAGAAATGCCACCCCACACCATTACTGACTCACTACCAAACTGGTCATGCTGAAGGATGTTGCAGGCAGCAGATCGCTCTCCACGGCGTCTCCAGACTCCGTCATATCTGTCACATGTGCTCAGTGTGAACCTGCTTTCATCTGTGAAGAGCACAGGGTGCCAGTGGCGAATTTGCCAATCCTGGTGTTCTGTGAGCACAACCCCCATTTGTGGACATCGGGCACTTAGACCATCCTCATGGAGTCGTTTTCTAACCGTTTGTGCAGACACATGCACATTTGTGGCCTGCTGGAGGTCATTTTACAGGGCTCTGGCTGTGCTTCTCCTGTTCCTCCTTGCACAAAGGCGGAGGTCCAGCTGCTGGGTTGTTGCCCCCTCCACGTCTCCTGGTGTACTGGCCTGTCTCCTGGTAGCGCCTCCAGCTTCTTGACACTATGCTGACAAGACACAGCAAACCTTCTTGCAACAGCTCGCATTGATGTGCCATCCTGGATGAGCTGCACTACCTGAGCCACTTGTGTGGGTTGTAGAGTCCGTCTCATGCTACCAAGAGTGTGAAAGCACAACCAACATTCAAAAGTGACCAAAACATCAGCGAGAAAGCATTGGTACTGAGATGTAGTCTGTGGTCCCCACCTGCAGAACCACTCCTTTATTGAGTGTGTCTTGATAATTGCCAATAATTTCCATCTGTTGTCTATTCCATTTGCACAACAGCCTGTGAAATTGATCGTCAAGCCTGTTGCTTCCTAAGTGGACAGTTTGATTTCACAGAAGTTTGATTTACTTGGAGTTATATTCTGTTGCTTAAGTGTTCCCTTTATTTTTTTGAGCAGTGTATATATCCTTTGAAAACTGTAAATGACACAGAGAATTCCTCTATGTAAAAGCTCATGTTAAAATTGGATTGAATTCGGATGCTAGGGGATAAAAATCGCATTGTACGTGCAAGAAAATTGCATGACACTTGCCTGACACTCGTCTTACTTTTCTATACCATTATCAGAACGTTTTTTTTTAAGCTGATGGCTATGAGCATTAAGGGAAAGTGAAATGCTCTATATATTTTAAGAAGTTAAATAATAGTGTAGTATTACATAGCATAGATGCAGACATCTCAGACAGTAAAGCTAAGGGCGACCTCTGAAAGATTATGCTGGCAAAGGAAGTGTGTAGCAATTGGGATGCAATAAATGCTAATATAATGGAAACCACAGGCCACTTCCCTATATCTGTCCATAGGTTTCAATATTACTAACTCTCTCCTGTTATTCTGCTCCTGTCAAACTCAAAGATGACAAATAGCAAAGCAGCAATTTGAAGGCTCCTCTTTAACGCCGTATTTAAGAGGAAGTCGCTGCTGTACAATTCCTTTTTCTTCAGGTCTGTACAAAGATATAATTGATCACAGGGAATCCTATCAGTTGAAAGTTTGAAGTGAATAAGCGGTCAGTTCTTCTATTACTCCTCGGCAAGGCCAGGACATGAGGAAGAATACATTCATTAGTGCAGGTCCTCTAGACCAGGAATGCATCATCTGCGGTCTGTCGTGTCAGTCTTTGCAGCCCCCAACCCAAATCAATACTTATAGGTCCGTCTGTGTGTGCAGCGGCGGTGCGAACAGCATTATAGGTGCACGGTGTGACTGACACTATGGGTCTGTATGAGTGCAGACATTGTCACCAGAGTACCACTCCAACACTTTCATTGCCAAGGTCACATGTAAATGTCATAACGCTTGATGAGGCTAATTAGCATAAAAGGCCTAGCTTGTCTTCATAATATTACGCCTGTTTCTAATAATTCATTGTTCTGTGAATTGGAGGGAAGGGTAGAGCGTGTGACTATAAACTCCTGCACATGCCATGTTCCCTGGCACTTATTCAGGACTTTTTTCACCATCATGATTCTTGGTGCATTTTGTTTTGGTGAAGACATGTAGACATCGGCAGAAGTCACCTCTTAAACTTTTGTCTTAGGCTTCTTTCACACTAGCGTCGGAATCTCCCCGTCGCAATGCGTCGGGGAGAGATTCCGACGCCAGCGTTTAACGCATTGCACAATGGAGGCAGCGGATGCATTTCTCCGGCGCATCCGCTGCCCCATTGTAAGGTGCGGGGAGGTGGGGGCGGAGTTCCGGCCGCGCATGCGCGGTCGGAAAAAGCGGTCCGTCAGGAGCAAAAAAACGTTACATGTAGAGTTTTTTTCTCCCGACGGTCCGCTAAAGCACAACGCATACGTCGCTCGACGGATGCGACGTGTGGCAATCCGTCGCAAATGCGTCGTCAATACAAGTCTATGGGGGAAAAAACGCATCCTGCAAGCACTTTTGCAGGATGCGTGTTTTCTGCAAAACGACGCATTGTGACGGATTGCAGAAAACGCTAGTGTGAAAGTAGCCTTAGGTGGTTCTGCATGTCTCAGCTTTGTTTGGGTCAGACCTTTAGCTACAAACATTTTTTTTTCTTGCAAAACTCTTATCTGAATAGGTTGGAGTTTCAGAAGTGGACCCTAACCTAATAGCTATTCATGCATATAAAGTCCAAGGTGTCTCAAAGATTTATTGCACAGAAAAATGTATGCCTCCCCTGTGCTGGACACTGTAAGACTCTCTTTGTAGCCACTAGCTAAATACTGTAATCAAAAATCGAAAATCAGGACCCACACCCCTCTCTATTAAAGCTTCATTCCCTTTTTTCTTTCTTCAGTACAGGAGTGGTATCACTAATGTCAGTTCCCTACCCCTAGTAATATACTTACAAATCACAAGACTTCAATGTAAGTCTATGGGAGCCTCCTTCTGGCCTCATAGACTTACATTGAGTTGTGATTTCCTCTCCGCCCAGCAAATACTGGAGTGATCGACCCGACAGGTCACAACCTGCAGAACAGGACCAGAGCAGTGCCAAGAACAGATGAAGACGGAGGCTTGGACATATATTACACACAGGGGACATGCATTGGTGATACTACTCTGGCAGTGAAAGAAAAAAGAAAAAAAAACACGCTTTAGCGTAAAATGACCTAATAGAGAAGATCTGAGAACAGATTTTGTAAACCAGAAAACTAATTTAGAGTGTAAACGTTCATTTAAATTTTTTTTAAATATTACAGTCTCTAAGAAGTGGTGATCGGTGGCAATCCGGGTCTTGAGACCTCCAGTAATCAGTCAAAACACTACTGTGAAGTGCATATAGCTCCTACATGAGCTGCACGCATGGTGTATGGGCTCAACAGTAAATCTATGGATCTGTACAGCACTATGACATTAAATATACACACCCGTAGACTTGCCATTGAGCTCGAACACGGCTTTTTGTGCACAGATCATGCATGAGCTGAACTCGGACCCAGACCCCTACCAGTCAATAACACAATGCAACACCAGTAATATATGAAAACTTTTAGATTGTAACAGTTACAGCTAGTGTTGAGCGATACCGTCCGATACTTGAAAGTATCGGTATCGGATAGTATCGGCCGATACCCGAAAAATATCGGATATCGCCGATACCGATATCCGATACCAATACAAGTCAATGGGACATCAAGTATCGGAAGGTATTCTCATGGTTCCCAGGGTCTGAAGGAGTGGAAACTCTCCTTCAGGCCCTGGGATCCATAGGGATGTGGAAAATAAAGAATTAAAATAAAAAATATTGATATGCTCACCTCTCCGGCGGCCCCTGGACTTCACACTGCTAACCGGGAGGCTTCTTTGTTTAAAAAGCGCGCCTTTTGGACCTGTGAATGACGTCCCGGCTTCTGATTGGTCGCGTGCCGCCCATGTGACCGGCACGCGACCAATCAGAGGCCGCGACGTCATTCGCAGGTCCTCAATTCCTATAATTAGCAGTTTTGTGAATGAGAATGACGTCGCGGCTTCTGATTGGCCGCGTGCCGGTCACATGGGCGGCACGCGGCCAATCAGAAGCCGCGACGTCATTCTCATTCACAAAACTGCTAATTATAGGAATTGAGGACCTGCGAATGACGTCGCGGCCTCTGATTGGTCGCGTGCCGGTCACATGGGCGGCACGCGACCAATCAGAAGCCGGGACGTCATTCACCGGTCCGAAAGGCGCGCTTTTTAAACAAAGAAGCCTCCCGGATAGCAGCGTGAAGTCCAGGGGCCGCCGGAGAGGTGAGCATATCAATATTTTTTATTTTAATTCTTTATTTTCCACATCCCTATTGATTCGATACCGATACCCGATATCACAAAAATATCGGATCTCGGTATCGGTATTCCGATACCGCAAATATCGGCCGATACCCGATACTTGCGGTATCGGAATGCTCAACACTAGTTACAGCACAAGCACGGTGACCAATCTCCGGATTTACATTGATTACTTGAAACTTGTCTTATAAAAAGCACAAGAATATTTAGATACAGAGAAGAGCAGCGGTAGGGAAGTCATTGCTCTCTGAGCATTACCAGCAAAATTCATATGCTGCTTTAAGACATAATATATATAAATATATACAAACTGCTCAAAAAAAATGAAGGGAACACTAAAATCTTTATTCAATACATAGTGGAATGCGTTGAGAACAATAAAACAAAAAAAATGATCAATGTAAAACAAAATGAATATCCTATGGAGGTCTGGATTTGGAATGATACTCAAAATCAAAGTGTAAAATCAAATTACAGACTTGGATCAGAGTTCAGTGGAAATACCTCAAGACAAGGAAATGATGCTCACTAGTGTTTGTGGCCTCCACGTGCATGTATGACTTCCCTACAATGCCTGGGCATGCGAGTCTTCTCCTGAGGAATCTCCTCATCAGTCAACTCCTGGACAGTCTGTGTTGCATCGTGGCATTGGTGGATGTAACGAGCCACGATTTCCCAGATGTGCTCGATTGTATTCAGGTCTGGGGAATGGGCATGCCAGTCCATAGCATCAAAGCCTTCATCATGCCGGAACTGGTGACACACTTCAGCCACATGAGGCAGAGTATTGTCATGCATCAAAAGGAACCCAGGGCCCACTGCATCTGGTCTCACAATAAGTATGAGGATCTCATTGCAGTACCGAGTAGCAGTCGGGGTACCTCTGGCTAGCAGGGACGGCTGTGCAGCACTCCACCGAGATGCCTCCCCACACCATTACTGATGCACTGTCAAACCGGTTATGCTGGAGGATATTGCAGGCAGCAGAAGGTTCTCCACGGTGTCTCCAGACTCTGTCACATCTGTCACATGTGCTCAGCGTAAACCTGGTGGCCTGTGCTCTTCACTGATGAGATCAATGTCAAATCTGCCAATCTTGATGTTCTCTGGCAAATTCCAATCTCCTTGCATGGTGATGGGCTGTAAGCACAACACCCAATTGTGGATGTCTGGCCCTCATAGTCCGTTCCTGACAGTTTGAGCAGACACATCCACCGATGCCACGATGCACCACAGACTGTCCAGGAGTTGAATAATGAGGAGATCCCTCAGGAGAAGCCTCGCAAGCCCAGACATTGTAGGGAAGTCATACAGGCACGTGGAGGCCACACACACTACTGAGCATCATATCCTTGTCTGGAGGCATTTCCACTGAAGTTGGATCAGACTGTAATTTGATTTTCCACTTTGATTTTGAGTATCAACTCCAGACATCCATGAAATATTAATTTTGATTTACATTGATCATTTTTATGTTTTATTGTTCTCAATGCATCCCACTATGTATTGAATAAAGATATAAAGATTTGCAACTGAAATATTTCATTCAGTGATATCTAGCATGTGGTGTTTTAGTGTTCCTTTTACTTTTCTGATCTAGATAGATTGATAGATAGACTGACACACATACATATACACACACACATACATATATACAAACATACAGTACAGACCAAATGTTTGGACACACCTTCTCATTTAAAGATTTTTCTGTATTTTCATGACTATGAAAACTGTACATTCACACTGAAGGCATCAAAACTATGAATTAACACATGTGGAATTATATACTTAACAAAAAAGTGTGAAACAACTGAAATTATGTCTTATATTCTAGGTACTTCAAAGTAGCCACCTTTTGCTTTGATGACTGCTTTGCACACCCTTGGCATTCTCTTGATGAGCTTCAAGAGGTAGTCACCGGGAATGATCTTACAACAATCTTGAAGGAGTTCCCAGAGATGCTTAGCACTTGTTGGCCCTTTTGCCTTCACTCCCACCGTGAAGCATGGAGGAGGAGGTGTGATGGTGCTTTGCTGGTGACACTGTTGGGGATTTATTCAAAATTGAAGGCATACTGAACCAGCATGGCTACCACAGCATCTTGCAGCGGCATGCTAGTCCATCCGGTTTGCGTTAAGTTGTACCATTATTTAAGTTGTACCAATGAGCCCAAACACACCTCCAGGCTGTGTAAGGGCTTTTTGACCAAGAAGGTGGTGATGGGGTGCTACGCCAGATGACCTGGCCTCCACAGTCACCAGACCTGAACCCAATTGAGATGGTTTGATTTGGGGTGAGCTGGACCTCAGAGTGAAGGCAAAAGGGTCAACAAGTGCTAAGCATCTCTGGGAACTCCTTCAAGATTGTTGGAAGACCATTTCCGGTGACTACCTCTTCAAGCTCATCAAGAGAATGCCAAGAGTGTGGCTACATTGAAGAACCTAGAATATAAGACATATTTTCAGTTGTTTCACACTTTTTTGTTAAGTACATAATTCCACATGTGTTAATTCATAGTTTTGATGCCTACAGTGTGAATTTACAGTTTTCATAGTCATGAAAATACAGAAAAATCTTGAAATGAGAAGGTGTGTCCAAACTTTTGGTCTGTACTGTATATATATATATATATATATATATATATATATATATATATACATACACACACACATACACACACAGACAGACACTGTATATATGGACAGATGCGTTAAGAAAATACAAACTACCAAGTATTCTTAACCATCATCTAAACTTACCTGAAACAGTCTTGTAAAAATATCAAACTCAAATACAGATATGTAATCATTGCACGTCAAGTCAATGGTGGACTTAAGAGCCATTGCTTCTAAGCCAGATGTGATCTGATGAACTTCATGAAGGCACTGTCTGAAGACTTTCCAGGGCACAATGGTTCTGTCAATGGAAGGAGAAGAATACATATTATACATTGATGTTCACGTTTATGAGAAAACAGAATGAAGTTCTGGGGAAGGCATTGCAGCATGACTAGGCTTGCAGCCAACCTGCAGAATATATATAGTGGGTGCGCCGCTGTGTAGTATACAGGTAAACTGTTTTCGGAATCACCCAAAATTATTTTTCGGAAAGAAAGTATCTCAGATATAATAAAAATAAAACAGTACAAATCATGTATTTTCTATAACTGAAAGAGGCAATTAATGAAATACATATCTGTGGACTATAGTGGAAAATACTGCTATATTTGGTACCCACTACATGTCTCCAAAAGCGATCCATTTTTTGTTTAGTAGCCCATCAAAAAGATCTTTCTTCACTGCCGTTTTCCATAAATCATTGTTACAACAGCACATAAAAACATTTTGCAAGATATCTTTTCTAAGAAATCTGTTTTTCGTTAATTTATGAGCCACGTCATCGCCTCCCCTTGTCTCCTGAATAAAAAAAACAATACTTTCCTCCCGTGCTGGTGTCATTTCAGCGGAGTCAGGACTCGCGGTGCCAGACCTCTCGTGCAGTGTTCTGACATGTGGTGCCCGGCGCCCAATCAGCGCTGGCGGTATAGTCAGCCTTTGTATCGATTGAACATGAAGAAGATCAGCTGCAGCGCGGACTTGATCCACATGTTCAATCTGTACGAAGCCAGAGAGAGTGAAGCTGGCGCTGATTGGACACCGTGCTCACGGGTCACAACAACTGCATAGGAGCCCAGGGACCGCGAGTGCTGAAATGGTCCCGGCACGGTAGGTAAGTATAAGGTTTTTTTTACTTTATCTGGGCCAAACATTTAGTTCAAGAAGATGTTACACATGCAGATTTTACCAACAATTCACTGCCTGTACAGAATCTTTTGCGTCTCAACATGGGGAAAATAAGTCTTAGGGCTCATCCAAATGGATCACAAAAGGCATTGATAAGATGTACGTGCCTATACTATTCAGTGCAATATATGACATACAATATCTGCTTGCAGTCTAAGTAGATGTTTTTTTAAGAATCTTCTATGGGGAAGACTCGACCCCTCCCAAATGCTGCCAATCACAATTTGGCAGCACCCGAGACTGTTAGATCAGCTGCAGAGTTGTGACTGACAGCACACAACCCATAGAAAGCTCTGAAGAATTGTCCAGTTGCACTACAATCAGGGATTTCACATACTGCGCTCCAAAAGCAAATCTGAATATCTCTGCGATGGAGCAATGCAACCCAAAACAGAAAAAAGAGTCAGAATCGGTGGAGCGCAAGAATTTTTATATAGTATTTAACTCTTTTTTTGCAGGAAATGAGAAGTCTTAAAATCCATGTGTCCAGTTCTTTACAATAATAATAATGTGACTATGGTGCACAGTTTTGGTAAAAGTGTAGTATAACTCTTTGACTTTAGGTATGCACTAGAGAAAAAAAAAGACAAATACTGTAAGTAAACTTACAGGCACTACTTTTATGAACCATTAGCTAATGACATAGTTGTCCTTGGTGTGATAAACAGGAAAACCTCAGAAAGCTTTAATGAACCACAACAATAATGGTTTATAAGCGCTGACGTCAGACTCCAAGGAAAACTGCATTTTCACGTCAGCATTTTTTTCTCCTTAAATGGTTGCAGGTACCATTACTGGCATTTATCAGAGAGTAACCAGCAGTAAGTTCACAAACATTTGGAATTTCTTATATGTAAAATGTGCATAATGAAAACCGTCCGCTATAGACTTCACAGTCATTCCAATGCACTTACTTCTCTCCAAAAAACTTTCTCCAGAACTCTGCAGCATCTGCTTTTGTGATACGGAAGGTATCCCCTTGAAATTGTCCATTAGGGAATATTGCCTTTATTTCTGCCAACATATGGCTAAATATTAAGGACAGCTTAGTAAGGTTCCTCCTGCATTGAAGAAAAAAAAATATATAGATATGTTAATGGTCACATACCGGTTCTAAAACACAGAAAAGTATTAGCAGTATTCCAGTTTCTAGCCATGCTTTTTGTATATTCTAAATATTAAAAAACTAGATGGAGGCCCGATGCTATCACATCTGGAGGGCAGTAATGCCACGATGTGGGCAGGCTTTACAGCGTTGAGAATCTCTCCCCCCCATGTGCTCCCCACCTAGCCACTCTCTCTTTCCCTATGTGCCGACTTCTCCCTTCTGTGCTCTCTTCTTTGACATCGGTGTACATTTTATGAGGAGCCATGTTGGCGTTGATATTTGCTTTTTAAAGGGGTTTTCCCATGAACAAAAGTTCATTTTCAAAATTGTCTGTGTCTGACCGTGTACAGAACATACAACATCTCCTGGGCAGGGGAGGCAGCAAAAGACAATACTGACATTACAGCAGGAGATTGCAGAGGATACATTTTGTGAGGTAAAATATTGTTTAAAAACAGTCAGTAAAATATTTTACCTGACAAAATGTATCCTCTGTGATCCCCTGCTGTAATGTCAGATTGTCTTTTGCTTCCTCCCCTGCCCAGGAGATGTGGTATGCTCCGTACATGGTCAGACATAGACAATTTTTAAAATGAACTTTCGTTCGTGGGAAACCCCTTTAATGTGACCGTCTTCCTCTGCCTGTAGACACATCGCGCATCTGCTGCCGGGATCAGCCGAATGATTCACTGCGCCTGCACAGACTGCCGCCATCTTTGTGCAGACAGATACAGGCGGTCACATTAAAACTGCACATGCGCTCCTCCTGTACAAAGATGGCTGCGGTCAGTGAATCGTTCGGCTGATCCCGGCGGTAATGTGTTCGCGACGGTGTTCCGCTTCCACGCAAGAGGCTGCGTACGGCGCCTACCGTGTGTGTGTGTGTGTGTGGTGCGTACGGTATATACAGTGTGTGTTAGTGTGTGGTGCGTACGGCGTACACAGTGTGTGTATGTGTGTGGTGCGTACGGCGTATAGAGTGTGTGTTTGTGTGTAGTGCGTACGGCGTATGCAGTGTGTGGTGCGTACGGCATATACAGTGTGTGTGGTGCGTATGGCATATACTGTGTGTGTTTGTGTGTGTGTGGTGCAAACGACGTATACAGTGTGTGTTTGTGTGTGGTGCATACAGGGTATACAGTGTGTGTGTGTGTGTGTGTGTGTGTGTGTGGTGCAACAGTGTTCCGCTGGTAGTACCGCGCAAGAGGCTGGTACCACCAGCAGTTTCCATATTGAGACACCCATCACTTGGGTGTCCCAATATGGAGGTTGGTGAACTTCCGCCGCTTGGAATTCTGGACACACTTGGATGGAACAGGATGAGAAGACATTACAAGGTAAGTATATATTAAGATACTAGATGGAGGCCCGATGCTATCGCATCGGGAGGGTGGTGGCGTCCTGATGGCGCAGGTTTTGCAGCGCTGAGAATCTCTTAAGTGTGAATCTTGAGGTTTAAGTCAAGGCCATAAAGCAAGGGGAAAGATGTTGAGTCTAAACTTCCACCATTTCAGAGGCTGCTGGCATGCGCATCACAGCATCTGTCAAACAATGACATGCTGTGACGCAGTTCATAAATAAACAGATAGATCAACTGCGCATGCGCTCCCTGGGTTCACGAATGCGCAGTTAATGTGCCCGGCGACGGTCATCTTCCTCTACAAAGATGGCGGTCTGATTTACTGCGCCTGCGCAGTGATTCATTTTCCTAGAGCTGCCCGACGGGGAGGGTGCCCCGGGGGTCTGGATCTGAGCGGCGGCCGGGTTCCCAGCGGCGGTCTGGATTCCAGCGCAGGCCAGGATCCCAGCGGCGGTCTGGATCCCAGCGGTGGGGAGGGGTCCAGCGATGACCCACTGATGGTACTGCGCAAGGCCCTGGTACCACCAGCGGGTATTATATTGGAATACCCATCACTTGGGTATTTCAATATGGCAGTAGACGTACTTCCGGTGCGGGAGGGGGATTGTGGGATTCGAGGACGTCCAGATGGAAGTGGATGACAGACAATTTAAGGTAATTATATAAATAGATGGGTAGCAAGATATTCATATAGATTAAAAGGTTGTCTGGGGCTTTATCACTGATGGCCTATCGTTAGGACAGGTCATCAATGTCTGAACGGTGGGGGCGAGACACGCGGCACTCTCACCGATCAGCTGTTCCAGATGTAGGAATTGGCTGGAACTGCTCAATTGCAGCGCTATACAGTGGAGCTCCGTCCATTGAATAGGGGCCGTGGCCGGGTACTGCACATCTGCTACCTATTCAAATCAATATGGGATGGATATGCAGCACCCAGCTGCAGCCAATATTCCGCTGATCGAGGGGTACTGTGCAGCTCCGCAACTGACCAGTTCTGGCTGCTGCGAACACTGGGAACAGCTGATTGGCAGTAGTGCTGGGTGTCATACCCCACCGATCAGACATTGATGGCCTCTCATAAGGTTAGGCCAACATTGTTAACTGGTTGTCCGGTCAAAACCAATAAGTCTGCAGTCACACAGAGTGACAATGTCACAATCAGAAATTGCTGTGACAAGTGCTCTCTTATGGCAACAGCAAGAACTGGAAGCTCCAATCCTAAACTTACCAATTAGATGCTGCAATTCCGCACTGGCTCCATAAAAAAAACAAAAACTCAGCACCTTGTATACTACAAGGGTGAGGATCTCTACACTACCAAGGTCATGGGGCTACTCAGCATTTTTTTAAATAATGATCATATTTATTCAGACAAAAATGTGGAGGAAAATGGGGGGTGCGTCTTATAGTCCGGATGTACTGGCTCTGGTGGGGAGGTGAGGGAGTGGCAGCGCGTCACAGAGGCAGGAGCCGGCTGCTGTGGCTAAAGCCTGTGCCCGCTGCTAAAGAGAAATGAATATTCACTGCATTCCATGCCCATGGGGGTGGGAGGCAATGAATATTCATTTCTCTTAAATAGCATCCTGTTATGATTGGCCCGCATCCCCGTCCTGGTATGCATGGCTTCATCCTTATCCTAGTATGATTGCATACCAGGATAGGGATGAGAGCGACCATTCCTGCCAGGATAGGGATGAGAGGGACCATTCCTACTGGATAAGGATGAGGGAGCCATACCTAACAGGTTAGAGATATGGGGGACATGCATACCAGGATGGGGATGAGGGGGGGGGTGCATATCAGGATAGGGATGAGGGGACCATGCATACCAGGATAGGGATGAAGGGGCCATGTGTATGAGGATGGGGATGAGGGGGACCATACATACCAAAATAGGGGATATTAAGTAAAGAATTGACCACAAATTTTGCTTCAATTTTTTTCCCTAATTTCCTCCTCTAAAACCTAGGTGCATCTTATGGTCCGGTGAGTCTTATAATCCGAAAAATACGGTATATTACATGTGGAGAAGGAGTTGCAGGTTTCAATGCTGCTGCCTGATGTCCAAGTGTAGGATACCTAGACAAATACTATCAGGACCAGTCATGTGTCCACCTAGGGTTTGGTGGAGATTCTGGAGAAAATAAAAAAATGTATCCCTTATATCCAGTGACATGTTTTTTCAGGACTTGCTTCTCTTCATCAAACTGGAAATTTAAATAAAGGAGAATTTTTTATTACAAAAGTTGTCTCCACAGTGAAGCTTCTGTGGGTATTCAGCTAGGCAAAATGGTGCATTTTGTTCAAAATCACAATCTTCTTCAGCAACAGGAAGATTTATACATCTGTTTCATTAACTGACTTTAAAGAAGACCAAATGTTAGTAAGACATAATATATAAATAATCCTATGTTTTACTAGTCTAAATAACATCATTATAAAAAAAAATGAGGCAATATTTTTATTACGGAGTACACTATTATACCCCTAAATTAATGTATTACAATGTATTATGCTTTAGCCAGAAAGTATTAGGCATATGGCAATGGCAAGCTTTTGTTAGAGAACATCAGTGGTGGACACAGACAGAATAGGGCCCCTGTGCAAGAACAGTTTATGGGCCCTTTGCAGTCCAATAGCACAGAAGGCACAATTCCACTTACTTTGGGGGTGTAAGTGGCCCCTCCTTACTTCGTGGGACCCGATGCGGCAGCACAGGTTGTACCAATGATGTGTCCGACCCCGGGGAGCCTCGTATGTCTATCAGACCCTTAACTATCACCCTGCACGTCACATGATGGTTCATGGGAATTACCCACTCCTCATACTATTACAGGATGGGAAGAAGTTATTAACACGATACTGACGGTATATGCTATTATGTTGTTGTGCTTATTAAAAAATAGACAAATCCTAGGATAAAACAATGAGCAAATACCCTGCACTAAGTAAGTTAATAGTAATAGTATATGTAAATAAGAAAGGGTACTTGGTTGACACTATATAACGGCATGGTTCCCCATTTTGGGCTGCGCATCTAGTTTATATAGCGTTCCATGGGCAGGTGTAAAGCAGTCAGGTCTGGATCCTGCTCTGCCCCCCATCTATTGAAGCCGAGTGGCACGTAGAGAGGTGAAATACTAGAGATAGGACCATCCTGATTACACTTTGTTGAGGTGGGATTGTTTTTACGCTTTTTTGATCAAAGTAGTGTATCCTGTGTTATTATATGTACTATTACTATTTACTTATTACTTACTTAACGACTTCCTATAGGGTATATGCTCATTTTGTTTTTATCCCAGGTTTTGTCTGTTAATGAACAGTGTGAATGTGAACCTACACGTTGCACTTATACCAACAGGTGTGCCGGCCCACTTCTTCGGTTTTATTATAAAATAAGTACTAATCACTTTCATTTACACAATCTGTAATAATGAATGACAGATCGTATTTTATCAGGCTTGTGATCATTACAGTAACCTTCACAAAAAAACAAAGGCTGCTTTATTTGTGTCAATCACTTGTCATTCCTGATGGCGCATTAGAGAAGTCAGATATTCCTATAAATGACCACCTTTATGTAACAATACAAACATACCGAAGGTTCCTACCAACAATGACACATTCACCTACCACTTCCTGACATTGTGTACTTTTCAAGTGACACCTTGATCTTTTGAGCTTGCATTTTCCTACTTCCTCTACATCACAAATGTCTCTTATATACAGATGCATTGCATGATTTGATTCTAGGCAAAATAACCTGATGGAAAAAATAATACACCTCACATACACAAGGAACCTGGTCGTCAGGTGTCTATGCACCAAACATTCTTTTCTTCATTCAGAGAATAAAAAAATAAAAATCAAACAGTTTACATATAACATTTACAAATACAGTATATGTTATATTCCAGACTTGCATCTATGACATGCTCCCAAATTAAAATGGATGTTTGTGGAACTTGAAACCTTTTTAAAGGGAATCTCTCACCCCCTGGGACACTTTTGATCTATCACTATTGGCATACAGGTAATAGAACAGTTGAACCAGTCTTACCTTTATGCCTCATAGCTGCGGTCTAGATGTTGAGAAAAGCAGTTTTAATGTTCTCCTCTCTTAATTACAATAGCATCCCCCACCCATGCACATCACACTGACCTGCGGTGCTGTAATCCTGCGCATGCGCCATACACTTGAGCGGATATGTGAACCTTTATCTGCCCTTCTATTTGCAGAGTCTTTATCAATCTTCTCCGCAGGCGAGTCACTGCGTAGTAACAGATCACATGTGTATGGCAAGCTTTACCCCACCTGTCTGGTCACCGTTTCCCACGATGAACAAAGTTACTACAGACATGAGATTTTATCACTAAATAAAGCCTTCCTTCTTTGCATGTTTTTTGTGCATGGGTCTTTCAGAGTCAATTGCCCGTTAGGCACAGGAAACAAATCTTCACACTAAAACTGGTCATACAAAAGTGATTTTTGTCTTGTTTATACAACTGCAATCAAAATAATTCAACCTTCATTGCAAATAAGGTTTATTAGCAAAACTTACAAACTTTCTCATGTGCAACATTAAAGGGAACCTGTCATCCCCAAAATCGAAGGTGAGCTAAGCCCACAAGAATCAGGGGCTTATCTACAGCATTCTGGAATGCTGTAAATAAGCCCCCGATGTATCCTGAAAGATGAGAAAAAGAGGTTAGATTATACTCACCCAGGGGCGATCCTGGTCCAGTTCTGGTCCGATGGGCGTTGCGGTCCGGGGCCTCCTATCTTCTTACGATGACGTCATCTTCTTGTCTTCACGCTGCGGCTCCGGCACACGTTGTCTGCCCTGTTGAGGGCAGAGCAAAGTACTGCAGTGCGCAGGGTCTCTTTGACCTTTCCCGATGCCTGCGCACTGCAGTACTTTGCTCTGCCCTCAACAGGGCAGACAGAGTACTCCTGCGCCGCAGCGTGAAGAGAAGAGGACGTCATCGTAAGAAGATGGGAGGCCCCGGACCGTGACGCCTATCGAACCAGAACCGGACTGGGACTGCCCCTGGGTGAGTATAATATAACCTCTTTTTCTCATCTTTTAGGTTACATCGGGGGCTTATCTACAGCATTCCAGAATGCTGTAGATAAGCCCCTGATGCTGGTGGGCTTAGCTCACCTTCGATTTTGGGAGTGACAGGTTCCTTTAAAAGGAACACTGGCTATACTTCCAGGAAGTGGCAGAAAGACGATGTGTGGGAACTGCAGCTGTCTGACCGGCGGTAATGATTGTCACCAATCAGAAGCAGTGATGGTCACACTGCCATTATGCACATGATAGCGCGACAAACATCCAGTGTTCGAGGGGCCAAACCAGAACAGTAACACAGGTGTTCGGTACGGACGCCAAACTTTACTGTTCAGGTTTGCCCATCTCAACTTGTCAGTCCACAGAGTATTCTCCCAAATGTCTTGGGGATCATCAACATGTTTTCTGGCAAATGTGCTAAACCTTTATGTTCTTATTGTTCCGCAGTGGTTTTCATCTCGGAACTCTTGCCATGTAGGCCATTTTTGGCCAGCCTCTTTCGTATGGTGGAGTCATAAACACTGACTTTAACTGAGGATAGTGAGGTCTGCAGGTCTTTGGATGTTGGTGCAGGGTCTTTTGTGACCTCTTGGAGGAGTCATCGCTGCGTTCTTTGGGAAAATTTGGTCGGCCCACCACTCCTGGGAAGGTTCACCACTGTTCCATGTTTTCACAGTTTGTGGATAATGGCTCTCACTGTGGTTTGCTGTAGTCCCAAAGCTTTAGAAATGGCTTTATGACATTTTCAAGACTGATAGATCTCAATTACTTTGTTTCTTATTTGTTCCAGAATTTGTTTGGATCGCGGCATGATATCTATGGACATGGATAGGTGTCTTATAGACGCCTCTCCATCACTAATCCATTGGCTTGATGTCACAGGACAATATAAAGGTGACATCAACCCCACAAATATTGCCCCACTTGCCACAGGGTAAGTGGGAAGATCCGGGCAAAGCGCCAAAATTGGCTCATCTAATAGATGTGCCTGTCCTGGGCGGCTGCAAGCAGCTATTTTTAGGCTGGGGTGAGCCAATATCTATGGCCCCTTACCAACCTGAGAATACCAGCCCCCTGCTGTCTGCTTTAGCAAGGCTGGTTGTTAAAAATGGGGGGCTACACCATTTTTTTTCACTATTTATTTAAATATTTCAAATAACAACATGGGGACCCCCTATTCTTCATAACCAGCTTTGCTGAATCTGACAGACGAGGGTTGCAGCCCCCAGCTGTGAGGTTTGCCTGGCTGGTAATCAAAAATACAGGGGAACTCAACGTTTTTTGTTTTTTTTTATTATTATTATTTATTTAGAGCGCAGGTGCCGGCTGATGAATACTCCCATCAGCCGCTCCTGCTCTCACTGTTATTAGCGGCAGTAGTAGTCCCATCAGCTGACACCAGTGACCGGAGATAAACTTTATACCTCCGATTACAGCTGCGGATTCACACTATTTGATTTTACCGCCGTTCAGAAGCGGTGTTTTCAGCGTGGCAAACACTGTATGTTCGGTTCCAAAGGATAGGTCATCAATATTAAAGTAGTGGACAATTGCCTTAAGTTATGACGTTAGTCAATGACAATCATCCCCGACAAAACCTTATATTTGGTTTATTTTGGAAGCATATGAAATTAATACATGTAGAGAAAATAAAAAGAATTCATGCACCTTTTGGTTCTCTCTGCTTTTAGTAACACTGAAAATTGTAAAGTATTTTCAATCACTGCTTCAATCTTGGAGCTTTTTACTTTTTTATTTTTACATAGGAATGAAGAATGTTGAGATTGGAGAAACGTACCGTAGGTGTTCTTTTCTTGATGCTTGCTAGTTTCTTAGATGCCAGTAGCAATTATATTAAGAGAAGCTCCACGGGGGAAGAAAGTATTATTAGGACCTGCAGGTTTCCTCTATGGAAGTTGGTTTAAGTTAATTACATTTTAATTGAAAGTGAAGGTGGTTACACATGCTGAAAAGCAGCACAAATGCACCAATTTTAGTTGTAAAAAGAGCTATAATGAAAAATTTGGGTAAACACATTCAGAATGTGGGCACATAAAAAAGGGGTAAATAACTGAGCAACAGCCATAATGCAATAACAGAAAAAACAAGGACTCCAGAGGGAAACTACAAGCTTGAACATACAATTAGGTCCAGAAATATTTGGACATTGACACAGTCATAAGCAATATGGGCTTAAAGTTCAGACTCTGAGCTTTCATATGAGGGTATTCACATACTAATTGAAGTGAGGGTTTAAAGAGAACAGGCGCCGTTATACTGAATAAAATGATACCTTGGTTGATGAAATCCGTCTTGTTTTTGTTTAATCTTTACTTTCCCTTTGGCCTGTGGGGGGGGGGGGGGGGGTCTTCACACCTGCCACCTCCTTAACATGATGAATATTATATATATATATATATATATATATATATATATATATATATATATATATATATATATATATATATGGGAAAAAAAAACCTTCTGCAGCCAGGCGCCAGCCATGGCACCTGTGTTGCAGCATGAAAGCATGTGTACTATGTATGTAATTATTATTATGGTTGCGGTTATCCTGATATTAAGAGAAAAAAAAACATTTGAAAATGGCGCCTGCCGTGCCTCAGCTATCGATGTATATAGAGGTAATCCGATAGCTGCTATAGCGCGAGCACCGCCATCCTGGAGGAGGAATTTTTTTATTTTTTCTCTGTCTGTGCAATAGCAGCTATCGGATTACCTCTATATATACCGACAGATGCTACTGCGCAGGCGGCGCCATCTTGGATTAGGATTTTTTTTTCCCCCTATCAAGATGGTCAGCCCCAGACTCAAATGGATTTTTGGGGGAGAATATCAGGATAACCTCAAACATATTAATTATATACACACTACATATGCAATTATACTGCAGCGCAGGTGCCACGGCTTGCGCCTGCCTGCAGAATGTTTTTTTTTTCCTGTATGTATATGATATTCATTATTATTATACCGGTCAGCAATCTTCAATATGAAAAGCTAATCAGAGCACCCCCCACCCCCCTCACAGGCCCGCCCAGGAGCACGGGCATATCATTAATTCAAAACTGAAAATAAAGATTAAATGACAACCACAAGACAAATTTCATCAACCAAGGTATCATTTTAATCAGTATGATGGCGCCGACCTGACAGTGACTGTAGGTTACTGTGCACAATCCTGTTGACAGGTTCCCTTTAAGAATTCCCACCCTTTATTATGTAGCTGCTTCTACATAATACTTAGTAATTGGACAATTATCTCAAGAGTTTTTTAATGGGCTGCATGGGCAATCTCATCATTAATCCTTTATAAATTAAGCATATAAAAGGTCTGGAACAGATTCCAGGTATGGAATTTGCAAGCCGTGTGTTAGGGGTCGAGTTCCCGCTTCTGCACAGGGGGAATCTCGGGCCGCTTCTGCTGCGGTCTCCCATTCCTCTCCTGCCGCAGGTAAACCTGCTCAGCAGAGACGACGGTCCTTGCGTCTGGCTCAGTCTTGCTGTTGCTTCTCCAGCTTTTGCCATTAAAGCCAGTGCTGGGCAGCAGCGAGCGGGCTTCTCTGGGACTAAGTCCTTATTTGCACACACTGAGCATGCCCAGGGCAAGATCTCCCATTGGAGATCGAGGGTCACATGCTCAGGCACTGCAGCACATCCCATTGGTCCTCTTGGCAGGTCCTGAAAGGGCAAAACTTCTGTAGCTACTTCCTGTGCTGCAACTATATAAACTGCGCATGACCGCACGGCCATGCGCTAGTGTACAATTGCATACGTGTGTTTGTTGTGAGTGCAAGTCGTTCATTAAATACCCCTACCCTATTGTATGACTGTTCGCGTATGGTGTATGGCTGCTATCTAGCGCCCGACTAACCACTCAACGTGTCACACACGTATCAGCGTCTATTGCTGTGACTGCCAGTGCGGCGCCACGCGCCAGTAGTGCGCTTCCTGACCCACGTCTGGGTTCTTAGTGGTGTCTGCCAGCACGGCACAGTTCACACTTCGGTGCTCTAATTACTATAGTTGCCTAACACACCCAGTTGCGGTGTTGTGTCAGCAAGTGGTCTAATCGGACTTCAATCCTGTGTCTTGGGGTTGTGTTCGCTGACTCCTTGCTTGCACTCTTTAGTGCGGTATTGCGGACCTGTGGCTTTACCGGGTTCACTTCCACCGCCATATTACGCTGCCATTTACTAGCAGAAGGTTTTCACCTGCACGGTGGACCCCGGACTGCGAACGCATCTATTACATCTTTCTTGGTGCGTTCCGCCAGTCCTAACACCGTGGCTGTGAACCCACAACATGTAGCCAAAGAAGCTCTCAATGGAAGAGAAACAGACCATCATTAAGCTGTTAGGAGAGGCCAAATTAACAGTTTGGTGTATTCTGCAAAAAAAAAAAAAAAAAGAGTACACTGGTGAGCTTGCAAATTGCCTCTTCTGAGAAAAAGAGGACTTAAACTCTATAGCGCCACCTGTTGGAAGTAGCGATCCTACAGGTCACAATCAACCCTTTAACGAGTCGTGCAATATGACTTAGGATAAAAGCCAAATCAATATCTCAATTCGCAGACACGGTGTTTCGGGCTGTTGGCCCTCGTCAGTGCGAAGCATGAGAACTGATTTGGCTAGGTGAGAGGCTCTGGACTGGGGTCTAAGGGGTATCGTTTCTCCTTATGGAGAGTGACATACCATCTCTGGAGACATACCATCTCTGGTGAGATTGGGAACTCAAAAAGGCCTGGACATCCATGGAAGACAACAGTGGCAGATGACTGCAGAATCCTTTCCATGGTAAAGAAAAAACCCTTCACAACATTCACCCAGGTGAAGAATACTCTCCAGGAAGTGCTTCAGTATCTAAGTCTACCATAAAGAGAATATATCTTGAGAGGAAATATACAGGGTTCACCACAAGGTGCAAACCATTAATAAGCCTTAAAAATAGAAAAACAAGACTAGACTTTTGACAAAAAAATGTAAGGAGAAGACATGGAATGGCTCATGATCCAAAGCACACCACATCCTCTGTAAAACATGGTGGAGGCAGTGTGGTGGCATCTTCATGCACGACAAAAAAAAACAGCCAAAAGTCAGATCATTTTTGTGCAACTCAAGAGTTGCACAACAAATTATGACTTTTCAAACCAATTGACACCAGAATTCTGGGGAAATTGATTTGATGAACAGTGGTCTATGTGTTTTTCTTCAAAATGCTTTTTTAAAGGGCCTCTGTCACCCCTTCAGCCGTTATAAACTAAAAGAGCCACCTTGTGCAGCAGTAATGCCGCATTCCAACAAGGTGGCTCTTTTAGTTTTTGGTGCAGTTATTGCCAAAATAAAGCGTTTTATAATTTTGCCAAAATACCTTTCTTTAGACAGGGAGGCAGGTCTTAACCCCCCTGCTGCAAACGCCACACTGCCGTCACTCAAATCTTCTTCGGCGCCGGGCGCTGCCCCCTCCACGCTGTTTTCCAATGAAATCTGGCGCCTGCGCTGTTTAATAGTGGCTGGGGCAGGTGCAGTGAGCTCTGGCCGTCTGACCTCACATGCAGTCTTGCAGACTGCGCCTGTCTGGCCATCCAGCTAGTGAATCCCAGCCCCACAGTGTGTTATGCATTATGCACACTGCGGGGGCTGGGATTCACTAGCTGGGTGGCCGCACTGGCCGCACAGGCACAGTCTGCAAGACTGCATGTGAGGTCAGACGGCCAGAGCTCACTGCGCCTGCCACTACTAAACAGCGCAGGCGCCGGATTTCATTGGAAAACAGCGCGGAGGGGGCAGCGCCGAAGAAGATTTGAGTGACGGCAGTGTGGCATTTCCAGCAGGGGAGTTAAGACCTGCCTCCCCGTCTAAAGAAAGGTATTTGGGCGAAATTATAAAACGCTTTATTTTGCCAATAACTGCACCAAAAACTAAAAGAGCCACCTTGTTAGAATGCAGCATTACTGCTGCACAAGATGGCTCTTTTAGTTTATAACGGCTAGAGGGGGTGACAGAGTCCCTTCAAGCATACAAACATACAGTCTTTATTTAGGCTAGAAATGTGGCATGAACAGAGGCTAAGGCATATGGGTGTACATACACAAATTTCTGGCCCATTAGATCAATCTTATTGATGACGAAATTAAGAGAAAAATGTGCAGGTTTGAACCAATTCTTATCTTTCTACTTTATCTGAATATTCTTAAAAAAAAAAATTAAACAGTAATTCCCTGCAATTTGTATTCTCAATCATGATTGGCAGATACATTTTTATACACGCCAAAGCAGTTTTCTGGCAGGAGACAGATGTCAATCAGATATAATGGCTATTTTCACACAAATTTAGATTGAATGGGCAGAAAATGGTCTGATATCTATAATGTTCATGGGGGCATTTAGGGTGCTGTTATATGCAAAATTGTTGGCTGGCCATATTTAGAGAAAGTATCATCATTAAATTACCTTTTTCATTGGCATTTTAATAGAATTTTTTTTAAGCTTTGTTATTTTGTTTCTATTTTTTATATCACTAATTACATAAAAATGTCAGAAGTGTTCCAAACGTCCATTGTGCCTAATACTCAAGCTTCCTACTCTTTTCAGTAGCCACATTTGTATAAACAGCACATACTGATGCGGACCCTATTGATCCTATTGATCTGTATATACGGTAGTATTTTCTGGGCATGCACGGATATGCTCCAAGGTCACTGAGGAAAAAGGAGGAGCAGATGAGGTCTGATACCAATTATTCCGAATTGTCAATCATGTGTTATCTACTGTGTATGGATGTGTTACCTTTGATTATATTTTCTGTGAATTATATGGTTTAAAGGGACTCTGTCAGCACAGAATGACTGTTCAAACCAAGTTCTGCCCTTCATTTACATGCACCTTCCAGCAACTGGCTGTTTTCCCAACAATCTCCACCCCCTCATCTTTGATTGACAGCTGATTTCGTAGAGCCAGAGAAGGGAGAAGATAGAAGGAATCCAAGCAGGTGAGGTGGTGTAGGTAAATGATTGGCCACTCTGTGAAGCACCAAGTGCCTGTCGCTCTGTGCTGCCAGAGTCCCTTGTAACAGAACAATCGTTACTATTTCTATGGGGCTATAGGGATCTAGTACATATCGTCCTGTGGTGGGCAGACAATCTTTTTTTACTTGGCCAGTCTTACGCAGTTTCCTATAGGGTGGTTCAATAGCTGTGCTTGCTTCCCATTTTTCCACGCGACTGAATATAAGGGGGGTACTCAAAATACGATGGTGCTAATGCATACAAAATTTTCCCTATCGAGAATTGTGTAGTGCAAATGGATGTCATGTATTTACAATAAAACACATGAGAGGATGTTTAGGAAGAACGGCAGCAAAAATATTTCTCTTTCGATGGTTGTGCTCAAGGCAACAGGCTGTTTACCAGCATACCTATAACATTGGTCATCCAACCTAGTGAGCCTATAACCACACGTGTGTGAGCTAAACAATGTCGCGGTCACCAGAAATTGGAGAACTAAACTAAAGACTAATACTTCACAGTTAATCCACTTGTGAGCAAAGAAATGCAAACAAATACATGTGTGATTGTAGCTGTAGCCTGCTAGAGAAAAAAAAGGCTGCTGTACTCAAAATAAAAGCAACATTTATGCTGTGGACCCTACTGATCCCTTTTTCACAGAAACGCATTTAAGAAAACATTTCTAAGAATCACAGAAAGAAAACAGTCTGTGAATACTGGCTCAAAGGGTTATTCCAAACTTTAGAAACTATTCCCTCTCCTTAATCAACCATTAACCGGAAACCCCGTAGGCGTGGAGCGCATATTCATTACTTTAATGAGCGGTATTACGTGACCGCTCAGGACAGGAAGGAAGACCGGAAGGGAGATGCTGGCGCAGCGATGCAGGGACTGATATGCAGCGCCAGGAGGGTGAGTAGGTCTGGGGGAGGGGGAGCCATGCGATATTCACCTGTCCCCATTCCACAGCCACGCTGTGTCTTCCGGGTCCTCTGGCTGTGACGTTCAGGTCAGAGGGTGATTAGTGCGTGCCCTCTGCATGAACAGTCACTACAGAGAGCCGGCGACGCTGAAGAGCAGTGGGCAGCGACGAGAGTCATTTTTTATTTTTTTATCACAGCAGCATATGGGGCAGATTTTAATATGGAGCATCTTATGGGGCCATCATTAACCTTTATGCAGCATTATATAAGGCGTATTTTAATATGGAGCATCTTATGGGGCCATCATTAACCTTTATGCAGCATTATATGGGGCGTATTTTAATATGGAGCATCTTATGGGGCCATCATTAACCTTTATGCAGCATTATATGGGGCGTATTTTAATATGGAGCATCTTATGGGGCCATCATTAACCTTTATGCAGCATTATATAAGGCGTATTTTAATATGGAGCATCTTATGGGGCCATCATTAACCTTTATGCAGCATTATATGGGGCAGATTTTAATATGGAGCATCTTATGGGGCCATAATTAACCTTTATGCAGCATTATAAGGGGCATATTATAATATGGAGCATCTTATGGGGCCATCTTTAACCTTTATGCAGCATTCTAAGGGGCATATTTTATTATGGAGCATCTTATGGGGCCATCATTAACCTTTATGCAGCATTATATGGGGCATATTTTAATATGGAACATCTTATGGGGCCATCATTAACCTTTATGCAGCATTATACGGGGCGCATTTTAATATAGATCATCTTATAAGGCCATCATTATCCTTTATGCAGCATTATATGGGGCATATTTTAATATAGAGCATCTTATGGGGCCATCATTAACCTTTATGCAGCATTATATAAGGCGTATTTTAATATGGAGCATCTTATGGGGCCATCATTAACCTTTATGCAGCATTATATGGGGCGTATTTTAATATGGAGCATCTTATGGGGCCATCATTAACCTTTATGCAGCATTATATAAGGCGTATTTTAATATGGAGCATCTTATGGGGCCATCATTAACCTTTATGCAGCATTATATGGGGCAGATTTTAATATGGAGCATCTTATGGGGCCATAATTAACCTTTATGCAGCATTATAAGGGGCATATTATAATATGGAGCATCTTATGGGGCCATCTTTAACCTTTATGCAGCATTCTAAGGGGCATATTTTATTATGGAGCATCTTATGGGGCCATCATTAACCTTTATGCAGCATTCTAAGGGGCACATTTTATTATGGAGCATCTTATGGGGCCATCATTAACCCTTGTGCAGCATTATATGGGGCATATTTTAATATGGAACATCTTATGGGGCCATCATTAACCTTTATGCAGCATTATACGGATGCACCCTCGGTGCTGATACTGCATCTCGTTCCGTCCACCAGACGCGTCTCCCGTTGGCGTGGAGTGCATTTTCATCACCTTATTGAGTAGTACCACGTGACCGCTGAGCACAGAAAGTGCTGCAGGCAGGCGCCAGCGGCCAGAATGAGATAACCTTGAGTATATACAGTACAGACCAAAAGTTTGGACACAACTTCTCATTTAAAGATTTTTCTGTATTTTCATGACTATGAAAATTGTACATTCACACTGAAGGCATCAAAACTATGAATTAACACATTTGGAGTTATATACTTAACAAAAAAGTGTGAAACAACTGAAAATATGTCTTATATTCTAGGTTCTTCAAAGTAGCCACCTTTTGCTTTGATGACTGCTTTGCACACTCTTGGCATTCTCTTGATTAGATTCAAGAGGTAGTCACCGGAAATGGTCTTCCAACAATCTTAAAGGAGTTCCCAGAGATGCTTAGCACTTGTTAGCCCTTTTACCTTCACTCTGCAGTCCAGCTCACCCCAAACCATCTCGATTGGGTTCATGTCTGGTGACTGAGGAGGCCAGGTCATCTGGCGTAGCACCCCATCACTCTTGTTCTTGGTCAAATAGCCATTACACAGCCTGAAGGTGTGTTTGGGGTAATTGTCCTGTTGAAAAATAAATGATGGCCCAACTAAACGCAAACCGGATGGAATAGAATGCAGCTGCAATATGCTGTAGTAGCCATGCTGGTTCAGTATGCCTTCAATTTTGAATAAATCCCGAACAGTGTCACCAGCAAAGCACCCCCACACCATCACACCTCCTCCTCCATGCTTCACGGTGGGAACCAGGCATGAAGAGTCCATCCGTTCGCCCTTTCTGCATCGCACAAAGACATGGTGGTTGGAACCAAAGATGTCAAATTTGGACTCATCAGACCAAAGCACAGATTTCCTCTGGTCTAATGTCCATTCCTTGTGTGCTTTAGCCCAAACAAGTCTCTTCTGCTTGTTTCCTGTCCTTAGCAGGGGTTTCCTAGCAGCTATTTTACCATGAAGGCCTGCTGCACAAAATTTCCTCTTAACAGTTGTTGTAGAGATGTGTCTACTGCTAGAACTCTGTGTGGCATTGACCTGGTCTCTAATCTGAGCTGCGGTTAACCTGCGATTTCTGAGGCTGGTGACTCAGATAAACTTATCCTCAAAAGCAGAGGTGACTCTTGGTCTTCCTTTCCTCATGTGAGCCAGTTTCGTTGTAGCGCTTGATGGTTTTTGCAACTGCCCTTGGGGACACTTTCAAAGTTTTCCCAATTTTTCAGACTGACTGACCTTCATTTCTTAAAGTAATGATGGCCACTCGTTTTTCTTTACTTAGCTGCTTTTTTCTTGCCATAATACAAATTCTAACAGTCTATTCAGTAGGACTATCAGCTGTGTATCCACCAGAGTTCTGCTCAACACAACTGATGGTCCCAACCCAATTTATAAGGCAAGAAATCCCACTTATTAAACCTGACAGGGCACACCTGTGAAGTGAAAACTATTTCCGGTGACTACCTCTTGAAGTTCATCAAGAGAATGCCAGGAGTGTACAAAGCAGTCATCAAAGCAAAAGGTGGCTACTTTGAAGAACCTAGAATATAAGACATATTTTCAGTTGTTTCACACTTTTTTGTTAAGTATATAATTCCACATGTGTTAATTCATAGTTTTAATGCCTTCAGTGTGAATTTACAATTTTCATAGTCATGAAAATACAGAAAAATCTTTAAATGAGAAGGTGTGTCCAAACTTTTGGTCTGTACTGTATGTATGAGGTGATTACTAGCTGTCATAATGCTAAGAACTGTTTTTTTAAAATGCCACACAAAAAAACAACCATCCATTGGGCAAGTAAATCCAAATGAAAGCAAAACTGTCTCAAACAGCTGAGACAAGTGAACAATGCAAATCCTGGCTTGAAAAGAAATGGATGAAACAGCATGAAACAAAAACAGTTGTAAGATTTAAACACTAGGAATGTTGTCTTCAGGAGAAACGGATGAGACAGGCTAAATCAAGGGGTGCAAAAACATCAACACCAGTACTGTAATCTTCAGAAGAAACGGAAGAGACAGACAATCAAAGGCAACTGAAAAATCTGAACACTGGGAATTTTGGCTCCAGAAGAAGCGGATGAGTCAGGCTGCATAAAGAGAAGCTGAAACATCGGAACACTTGGGGATGTTCTCTTCAGGAGAAACGGATGGGACAGACTGAATCAAAGGCAGCTGAAAAATCTTAACTACAAGAATGTCGCCTGCATGAGAAACGGATCAGACAGGCTGAACGGAGGGATGCGGTAACATCTGAACACAGGGGAACGTCGTCAAAATGACCGCATACGGCATATGCAAATTTTGCAAAGACGTAGGCAGGTCGACTTTGAGTTTGGAAGAGTTTCACTACGACACAATTCAGGACTAAAGGTCACATCTGAAAGTCATAATAGGCAAAACGGATGTTATATGCAAAAATTGCCAAGCAAAAAAGTTTAACTTGGAATTGCCTGGTATGTGCTGTTCAAATGACAACGTCAGTTGGCGACCTTTAAGTCTACCTCATGAAATACTTCTTCCATATGAAAAACATTGTTTACCAAAAAGCACTACATTAGGCAGCTGTGTATATGTAAATCCAGCCTACATTTTTGTCTGTTAACCACTGATATGTTACACTGAGTGTAAGGGGGGGGATGGTTGCACTATGCTGTCCCTCTATTAATATTTTTTTAGGCGTTTTTGAAAGGAGAGTAAATTTTAATATTTAGCAAAAATCTTTTCAAAAAGTAGTTGTTCACCTCTGTGTTATAACAAATTTGTAAAAATAAATAAACTGTTAAAGGGAAGGTGCCGCGTTTTAATATTGTAAAAAAAAACAAAAAAAAAACCTCTTTAATTCCTTATTTTTATAAGTTATTTTCAAGTGCACAGTATTTATTGTTTTTTTTTTATTCATTTTTTTTTCTGCCACTGGGCGCCGCCATTTTCATTTGCAGGACTGTAAGGCCATGTTCACACCATCCTTTTTTCCCTGCTGTTTTTCTGCACTAAAAACCGCAGCTCTTGGCAGAAAACGCAGGTGCGTTTTTTGGTGCGTTTTTTGGTGCGTTTTTTTATGCGGTTTTTAGTGCAGTTACAGTGTGTTTTCTAGGAGGTTTTTTTAGGGTTAAAATGGCTGAAAATACCATAACCCTACCCCTAACCCTACCCCTAACCATAACCCTACCCCTAACCCTACCCCTACCCCTAACCCTAGTTCTAACTGTAGTGGGGGAAAAAAAAAATTCTTTATTTTATTATTGTGAAAACCTATGGGGGTGATAAAGGGGGGGGGCATTTACCTTTTTTTTATTTTGATCACTGTGAGGTTATCACAGTGATCAAAATGTGCCTGGAACGAATCTGCCGGCCGGCAGATTCGGCGGGCGCACTGCGCATGCGCCCGCCATTTTGGAAGATGGCGGCGCCCAGGGAGAAGACGGCCGGACGGACACCGGGAGTCCCGGTAAGTATAAGGGGGGGAGATTAGGGCACGGGGGGGGGCATCGGAGCACGGGGGGGCATCGAAGCACGGGGGGGCACTGGAGCATGGGGGGGTGGGATCGGGGCAGCCAAAACTCCGCCCACGCACTTCCACCCGCTTCCCCGCACTTCCTGCTGCAGCGGTTCGGCACCACAAACCGCAATAAAACCCGCAGATATATTTTTGATCTGCGGGTTTTACTGTGGGTTTGACCTCACAATGGAGGTCTATGGGTGCAGAACCGCTGCGGCTCCGAAAAAAGAAGTGACATGGTACTTCTTTTTTACCGCAGCTATTCAGCGCGGCTTTTTTTCTGAATTTCAGGATCGTGTGCACAGTGGTTCCTGTTTTCCATAGGGTACATTGTACTGTACCCTGCATGGAAAACAGCTGCGGAACCGCAGCGGCAAAAACGCTGCGGTTCCGCAGAAAAAAACGCACTGTGTGAACATGGCCTAAGTGTAGCTGCACGACACTTACAGTCTTCACATACGGCAGCCCTGGACATAGACATCTGCAGTCGGGAGGCGACCCCATAGCTAACAATGCATTATAAGCTTCTCTCTGCTCTGATGTGGCCACGCCCCCTGGGCGGTCTCCACATCACAGCAGGGGCAGGAGATCGGCGCCATCTTGCTTCAGTCTACAGTGCAGTGTATCTGTGAGCTCCACTGTGACTGAGAGCTGCGCTGTTGGAGGGGCAGCTACATCTGTCTCCCCTCACACTCAGCGGTCGTTCCCTGTCCTCTGCTGCCTGGTGTGTGGCTGAATCTCTAGAATCGCTAGAGAGTCTGAAGTGCTGCGGTCTGATGTTCTCTTATCAGGAGCTGCAGAGAGGTAACAGAGGGGGATGGGGGAGGCTCTGTGCTGCTCCGAACTCAGTGCAGCTCCTCACAGGACATCAGACCCTGCATCTATCACTATACTGTGCTGAGCCATGTATCTAATCCTCTCCTGTGCTGACCTGTGTATCTAATCCTGTGGAATACTGACTGCTGAGCCGTGTATCTAATCCTCTCCTGTGTGATAGTGTCTGCTGAGCAATGTATCTAATCCTATCCTGTGCTGACCTGTGTATCTAATCCTGTGGAATACTGACTGCTGAGCCGTGTATCTAATCCTCTCCTGTGTGATACTGTCTGGTGAGCCGTGTATCTAATCCTCTCCTGTGTGATAGTGTCTGCTGAGCCGTGTATCTAATCCTATCCTGTGCTGACCTGTGTATCTAATCCTGTGGAATACTGACTGCTGAGCCGTGTATCTAATCCTCTCCTGTGTGATACTGTCTGCTGAGCCGTGTATCTAATCCTCTCCTGTGTGATACTGTCTGGTGAACCGTGTATCTAATCCACTTCTATGCACTCCTCTCCCCCCTGCATATCTTTCCCCATTGCACACACAACTCAATGTGTGCGATAACAGGAGCTGCGGGCGTCATGCTGTATTATGGCATTATGTGAGATCTATATGATGGTATTATGTGATCTGTATGGTGGTATTATGCTTGATCAGTATTGTGAGAATTATATGGTGGTATTGTGTGTGATCTATATGGCGGTATTATGTGAGAACACTATGGCAGTATTATGTGTGATCTATATGGCGGTATGTGAGAACACTGGCAGTATTATGTGTGATCTATATGGCGGTATTATGTGAGAACACTATGGCAGTATTATGTGTGATCTATATGGCGGTATTATGTGAGAACACTATGGCAGTATTATGTGTGATCTATATGGTGGTATATGAGAACACTGGCGGTATTATGTGTGATCTATATGGTGGTATGTGAGAACACTGGCGGTATTATGTGTGATCTATATGGCGGTATTATGTGAGAACACTGGCGGTATTATGTGTGATCTATATGGCGGTATGTGACAACACTATGGCAGTATTATGTGTGATCTATATGGCGGTATTATGTGAGAACACTATGGCAGTATTATGTGTGATCTATATGGCAGTATTATGTGTGATCTATATGGCGGTATTATGTGAGAACACTATGGCAGTATTATGTGTGATCTATATGGTGGTATGTGAGAACACTGGCGGTATTATGTGTGATCTATATGGCGGTATTATGTGAGAACACTATGGCAGTATTATGTGTGATCTATATGGTGGTATGTTAGAACACTGGCGGTATTATGTGTGATCTATATGGTGGTATGTGAGAACACTGGCGGTATTATGTGTGATCTATATGGCGGTATTATGGGAGAACACTATGGCAGTATTATGTGTGATCTATATGGTGGTATGTGAGAACACTGGCGGTATTATGTGTGATCTATATGGTGGTATGTGAGAACACTGCCGGTATTATGTGTGATCTATATGGCGGTATTATGTGAGAACACTGGCGGTATTATGTGTGATCTATATGGCGGTATTATGTGAGAACACTGGCGGTATTATGTGTGATCTATATGGTGGTATGTGAGAACACTGGCGGTATTATGTGTGATCTATATGGTGGTATGTGAGAACACTGGCGGTATTATGCGTGATCTATATGGCGGTATTATGTGAGAACACTATGGCAGTATTATGTGTCATCTATATGGTGGTATGTGAGAACACTGGCGGTATTATGTGTGATCTATATGGTGGTATGTGAGAACACTGGCGGTATTATGTGTGATCTATATGGCGGTATTATGTGAGAACACTGGCGGTATTATGTGTGATCTATATGGCGGTATTATGTAAGAACACTGGCGGTATTATGTGTGATCTATATGGTGGTATGTGAGAACACTGGCGGTATTATGTGTGATCTATATGGCGGTATTATGTGAGAACACTGGCGGTATTATGTGTGATCTATATGGTGGTATTATGTGAGAACACTGGCGGTATTATGTGTGATCTATATGGTGGTATTATGTGAGAACTGTATGACAGTATTGTGTGATCTGTTTGATAGTATTGTGTGTGATCTATATGGCGGTATTATGTGAGAACACTATGGCAGTATTATCTTCAGAAAGCGGACCCATTCTATGGTGGTTCTGGCTGAGCACCTGCACGTGGGTCTGGGGTAATAGAGGGGGCAGCATGACCTCCAGTTAGGTGCAGTCAGGGCTGGTGAGGCAGCTGAAGAGAAGCGTCTCATTTTTATCGTTACTATATGGCTACATTTCCTTCCCAGCGTCACCCCAGACTGCGCCTGTCACCTCGCTTTCACACATCGCCAGGACAGGATGAAGAAGACAGGATCTGAGGAGGGGAATGGGGTCTGTATCCAAAGTCTGGATCAGACCAGGCCATCAATCCGCAGAAATGTTTCCTGGATTTCTGTGGAGCAAACAAGCAGACGGCCCATCCATGTGTATAAAAGATAGCGCTCTATGTACAATCCCTGGCTGCTCCGCACACCGAACAGGGGGCCCCCATAGACCAACACACTGCTCTCCTGAAATACTCTGTGCTGCTGTCACCCTGCTCCCTCCACCACATATCTCCCAGAATCCTTGCTGCCTGCCATCCTCGGTGACCGTAGACTTGTCAGTATAAGGCTGCTTTCACACTAGCATCAGTACGGGCCCGTCGCAGTGCGTCGTACCGACGCATGCTGTGAAAGAAATGTCCGACGTGGGCAGCGGAAGCAGTCTTACGACGCTTCCGCTGCCCCATTGTAAGGTCTGGGGAGGATGGGGCGGAGTTTCTGCCGTGCATGTACGGTCGAAAATGGTGGACTCGATGCACAAACGTTACATGTAACTTTTTTTGTGGCGGCGGTCCACCAAAACATGACGCAACTGTCGCACGACAGTTACGACGTGTGGCAATACGTCGCAATACGTCGGTAATGTTAGTCTATGGGGAAAAAACGCATCCTGCAGACAACTTTGCAGGATGTGTTTTTTCTCCTGAACGACGCATTGCAACGTACAGCCAACAACGCTAGTGTGAAAGTAGCCTAAGGCTGCCGTCCACTATCAGTATTTGGTCAGTATTTTACCTCAGTATTTGTAAGCCAAAACCAGGAGTGGGTGATAAATGCAGAAGTGGAGCATATGTTTCTATTATACTTTTCCTCTAATTGTTCCTCTCCTGGTTTTGGCTTACAAATACTGAGGTAAAATACTGAAAAAAGTCTGATAGTGTGACGGCAGCCATACTCTGCAGTCACCAACAAAATGGCTGCTCACTGGGTTCCTGAATATCATCCTCTCTAATCCCTTAGCAAACACCCAGAAGGGGAGGAGAGGAGACATCACACACGTCAGCAGACTCCGCCCATAATTACTGCAGTGCAGTAATGTGAGCTATTTGTACACTAGGTTTTTCTGAAATTTCAGCAGCTGCTCCCCCTAGTGTTGAAAAGAGGAAATTCCAAAACTTTTCAAATTATTTTTCATATTTTACTAAATTATAAACAAATATTTTTTAAGAAAATGTAATAATTAATTCTTTACATTTTTACAATTTCTGAAAAAAATTTTTTTTTGATGGCACCTTCCCTTTAACATCAAACTAACAAAAAAGAAGTTGAAAAAAAAACGAATTTTAAGGCTAAGTGCACACGTTGCAGAATTGCCGCGGAAATTTCCGCGGCAATTCTGCGCCTCCTGCCGCGGGTATATTGCATGTGGAATTGGCATGCATATTCCTGCAGAAAACTAGCATTTTACAAGCATAATTAGCTTGCAGAATGCTAGCGTTTTCCAAGCGATCTGTAGCATCGCTTGGAAAACTGATTGACAGGTTGGTCACACTTGTCAAACAGTGTTTGACAAGTGTGACCAACTTTTTACTATTGATGCTGCCTATGCCGCATCAATAGTAAAAGATATTTTTAACGTTCTAATAAAAAAAATAAAAAATGGTTATACTCACCTACCGCAAACAGCCGATCTCCTCATCGGCTTCCGTTCCTATAGATGGTGTGTGTGCAGGACATTCGATGACGGGGCAGGAAGACTCCGGGGCCATCAGAGGGTGAGTATATCACGATTTTTTTATTTTAATTCTTTTTTAACAATTGTATGGTGCCCAGTCCGTGGAGGAGAGTCTCCTCTCCTCCACCCTGGGTACCAAAGCACATGATCTGCTTACTTCCCGCATGGTGTGCACAGCCCCATGCGGGAAGTAAGCAGATCAATGCATTCCTAGGTGTGCGGAATCACCGCGATTCCGCAAATTTAATGAACATGCTGCGTTTTTTTCTGGAATGCGAATCCGCTCAGGAAAGAAATGCAGCATGTGCACAAAAAATGCAGATTGGATTCTATTAAATAGGATGCTTAATGTGAGCATTTTTTCGCAGTTTCATAGCGTTTTTATAGCGAAAAACCCGCGAAAAAAATGCGAAAAATCTGCTACGTGTCCACACAGCCTAAATGTTGAAGATTTCAACATCAGGGTGAAACTGAAAAATGTAACCTTAGTAAGCATAACCAAACATTTAGGCTATGTGCACACGTTCAGGATTTCTTGCAGAAATTTCCTGAGCAAAACAGGACATTTTCTGTAAAAAATCCGCATGCGTTTTTTGCGCTTTTTTTTTTGCGGATTTTTCTGCAGATTTCCTAATGCAATGATATAGTGGGAAATCCGTGAAAAATCCACATTAATGAACATGCTGCGTTTTTTTACCGCGGTGCGTTTTTTTTTTCGCGGAAAAAAAATGCATCATGTGCGCGAAAAATGCGGAATTCATTCTAAATCATGGGATGCATAATGTATGCTGCTTTTTGCGGTTTTATAGAGTTTTTATAGCGAAAAAACATGAAAAAAAACCACGAAAAATCAGCAACATGTGCACACAGCCTAATCATATCATTTTCTGCGAGTGAATCAGCGGGTATTTCACTAGTAACATATGTTAGGCACATATCCTCTCCTTAGATCTAGTGAATAATGTCGCCAGAGCTGGCCCTCCTAACACTCTGGGATGTACAGACTATATATTACATGTAACGGTAATATAGAAGTAGCACAGTTTATACACCTGGCTCCACTGTAGGAAATCTCAGCAGTGACCGGTCATTAAGAAACTGGAGGCACCTGGGACTCACAGACGGGGAGGAGAAGACCCAGTGCACAGTACAGCCCCTGCACCAAAATTTAATTAGCAGAGATCTTCAACTAGTGATTACAAAAGAACAGTGTATTTCCTCACCACATGTTTTATTGTACTCAGTATTACAGAGACATCACAGCCAAGTCTTTACTTTACAGTACAAAATCATGCTGAGAGGTTCTCTTTAAATATTCCCAATAGCAATATATAGTCAAGCCCATGAATTAGTAATGGAGAGGGTGTCTATAAGACACCAGTCCATTACTAATCCTTTTGTTGTATTGTAAATAAAGACAGCCAGAATAAACTCTTTTATTTGAAATAAAAACAAAAAAACACTTCCATTTTTTATTTAAAAATAATAAACATAGTTATACTCACCCATTCGATTGAATCATCATCTCCTGCAATAAAGCAAAAATAAAAAACAACAATATCCCTGACCTGTCCGTCGTTTTATCCCACTCCATAATCCATGTCTGGGGATTAAAAGTTTTCAATGTGGACAGTGCCAAGATGCGACCGTCCAGGCTGAGAACCACTGGCGAATTAGCTGCTGCAAGCACGTGCACTCAACTTCTTTGGTCAACCATGGCAAGTTTGGTTCTGAGTGAAACCTGTCTTGTTAAACCGCTGTATGGTCTTGGCCACGGTGCTGCGGTTCAGTTTCAATGTGTTGGCAATATTCTTATAGCCTAGGCCATCTTTATGTAGACCCCCTGATGAAGGAGATGCCCGTTCCGAAACGCGCGTCGGGGTCGGGCCTCTGTGCCTGCTCATTTCGTCCGTGGTGCCTGCTGTGGGTATGTTAACCTTCTAATATGACATGTAATGTTTCCCATGTGAGGGCACTTGCCTTATGAATATCTGGATATCTATTACTGGGCATGGGTTCTGTCTTTGTAACATTCTGCTATTATACTAGCACGGACTGTGGGTTGGCTCTCTGGCCCGCTTTCTATGGCCACTAGGAAACGTATATCTATTCCCTGTACTGCATCACTGTATCCTGTTTGGTGTTTTAATATGTATTAATAAATATTTATCTTTTATGGGACCATATGGTTGCTTGTTTCTTTTTTCTTTTTGCATATGTATCTTGGCAGCTGGTCCCTATTTGTCCATGTAGCGTATTGAATTATTCTCAGGTTCATCACAATATACTGGTATTATATATTTAATATGCTAGCTTCAATACTGTTTTGTCATCTTTATGTAGAGCAACAATTTTGTTTTTCAGATCCTCAGAGTTCTTTGCCATGAGGTGCCATGTTGAACTTCCAATGACCAGTATGAGAGCGTGTAAGAGCGATAACACCAAATTTAACACAGCTGCTCTCCAATGGCACCTGAGACCTTGTTACACTAATGAGTCACATGACACCAGGGAAGGAAAATGCCTAATTGAGCACAATTGAGGGTTGTACTCACTTTTGTTGCCAGTGGTTTATACATTAAAGACTGTGTGGAGTTATTTAGAGGGCACACCAAATTTACACTGCCATACAAGCTATACACTGACTACGTTACATTGTATCAAAGTGTCATATCTTCATTGTTGGCCCGAGAAGACATAATAAAATATTTACAATAATGTGAAGGGTGTACTCACTTTTTGATATACTGTATTTCATCAAGACCAGCGTTTAGGTGCCAGTCTTGATTAAAATACGACTGCGGTAATAAACCACCACTTCATAAATATGAAGCCAACGCGAAACGTCGGGGCTCCAGCTGGACACGCACGGGCACATTTGCACTTATGGGTAAGAAACGCCCTTTGTAAAAACCTGTTTTTATAATAGACTTCATCAATAACAAAATTTTCGCATTTTACGATATACAACTTACTTGAGTATATTCAGACCATTTTTAGGGTATTTATCCTCCTTATGCTCTTCTGTATGGTTTCATAAATATTGCCAGTTTTCGATATCCATGCATCATAAACAGATACTCCAAATATTTCGCTATAGTTTACGCCAACTCCTTGCATAAATTTTGGTGAATCTGTCAGGCACAGGCAAGACGTTTCTGGCATTTTCTATTGGTCATGAGTGGCTTGACACAAGGAATCCAACACTTGTAGCCCATGTCCTGGATATGTCTGTGTGTGGTGGCACTTGAAGCAAAGACTCCAGCAGCAGTCCACTCCTTGTGAATCTCCCCCAAATATTTAAGTGGCCTTTACGCAACAATCCTTTCAAGGCTGCGGTTATGCCAGTTGTTTGTACACCTTTTTCCACCACAGTTTTTCCTTCCACTCAAAGTTGTTTGCAGGATGCGTTTTTTCTCCATAGGCTTGTATTAGCGACGCATTGCGACACATCGCAACCGTCGCACGACGGTTGCGTTGTGTTGTGGCAGACCGTCAGCACCAAAAAACGTTGCTTGTAACATTTTTTGGTGCGTTGTGTCCGCCATTTCCGACCGTGCATGCGCGGCCGGAACTCTTCCCCTCCTCCCCGCAACTCACAATGGGGCAGCGGATGCGTTGTAATAATGCATCCGCTGCCCCCGTTGTGCTGCGTTGGCACAGGATGCGTCGGTACGTCGGCCCGACGCACTGCGACAGGCCGACGCTAGTGTGAAAGTAGCCTAAGGGACCTTTTTAAATGCTTAGGAAACCGTTGCAGGTGTACTTTGTTAATTATTCTAATTTACTGAGATAATGACTTTTGGGTTTCATTGGCTGTAAGCCATAATCATCAACATTAACAGAAATAAACACTTGAAATAGATCACTCTGTTTGTAATGACTATTTAATATGCGAGTTTCACACTTTGTATTGAAGAAATTAAATAAGTTAACTTTTTGATGATATTCTAATTTTATGAGAAGCACCTGTATATAATCTTCCATTGTTACATTAGCAGCTCAAAATTAGGGAATCTCTTATCACATAGTATTTTCTAGCTTGGCAGCCTGAACATAGCCAGCATTTTCACTTTTACATACTATGATTGTGAACACATGGCTTTACAAATACAATTTTGCATAGCAAATTTATTTCACAATGCCGCTATTAAGTAGAAGAGGAACTAGATCTAACTTATCAGATATATTTTTGTGGGTAACAAGAACATAGGAAACAGGGGGAAAAGCCAATTATTTACTAAAACGTAGAGATCTATTCTGATAGTAAAGAAATGTTTTCTTAGCTTCCCCGTATACTGTGTAAGATGACCTGTTCTGTCATGCCACTGAGGAGCCATCGAGAATATCTGTAATTTTTTAATACTACAAACAGAGCAATATAGCCTCTTAATCCCTTCCCGACAAGGGAATTTTTCATTTCTGAACATCTGATTTTTCCTTCCCTTCTTCCAAGAGCTATAAGATTATTCTTTTTCTGGCAAAATTGCAGAACGAGGGCTTCATTTTTGAGAAACAAGCTATAGGTTTGAATGACGCCAATAATTTTACCACTCAATGTACTGGGAAACGGGAAAATAAATTCCAAGTGTCATGAAATTATGAAGTTAAAAAATGAAAACAATTCTGCAATTGTCTTTTCCGTTTTGTTTTAATGGCGCTCACTGTGTGTTAAAAATGACTTTTAGGACAACCCCTTCTTAAACTAAATGTTCGGCCCCGATAATAAAGCCTATACTCGCCTCCAATGCAGCCTCCGTTCGCGGCACTTTCTCTCCCCAGGATTGTTATACGATGTTGTGACATGGGAGGTCGGCGCCGAATCAGTGCTGGTGTCAATCCTGCTGTCAATCAGTGCCGGGGGTGAGGTCACAGTCTGTTTTTATGGCGTTCACCATGGCGTCTGTACATAGAAAGCGGCGGCGTTACCGAGCCCCTGGCACTGACTGACAGCTGGCTCTAATCCTGCGGTCAGCCAGTGCAGTTACAGTCTACTTTCATTGTGTTCACCATTGCGCCCTAGCTCACAGGAAATAATGCAGACCATAAAGACACCCCGTCCTCTCCCTTTCACCCCCCATGGAAAATCCTGTGAGTCACGTTCCCTCTTAAAAATTATAAAAAAAATTGCAATAAATAAAAAGGCCCATATCTCTAGATTCATCTGGCAGATTTTAAAAACAGAAGAAAAAAAAAGGAATATTTTTGTGAGCTGTGGTTATAAATTATGAGCAGAAACTGGCCACTTTTGACCTGGTTACAGGTGCTCTTAAAATTCTATAACCTTTAGCTTCATAACTTGACTCCCAGCACTAGTTACTGTGGGCGACAATCTACCAAGTCCACTCCACAACGTTAATAGCTTATTAGTATTAATCTCTCCTAGGTTCCCTCCGCCTGCACAAGCAACAACTGATTATAGTGACGAGTCCAACTGGCAGGCAATGGCAGGAGGAGCCTCTACGGGATATAGTGGACTTCTGATCCCGACACCACTGAACTGGTAGTGAATTAATCAAAACAGTCAAATTAATAACCTAGGCCTAATTAAAAGAGACTGACCCAACAGGACATTATAAAGGTAACACAGGAGATATCAGGATTCCCCACTGACAACAGGTGAGGTTACAGCTCAGCTTTTTTCTTCTCACTTGTATGAGAGCGTTACGTGATACTTCTACTCACTAACGCAAGCTATTGAGACACCAGAGGTCTCTTCTTCACAATGACCAAAGCCTTCATGTAAGGCGTTTTCCCATCACAGAAAGTAATGGCATAGCACTTGGATAAGCTATCTCTTATAGATCCATCTGCCAGGACCCTCACAGATTCCAAAATCCTGGTTTGTTCAGCCTTGTTTCTTCAAAGTGGGTGGCAGGGAGGTCCGATCCATTCAAGCTCTAATGGCACATGTGAGTAATATACCGTCACAGAAAACCCCCTCTAAACCACTCAGTATGGCAGCATGAAAACATCACACAACCACACATTCTGTACCTGTGGCTTACACGGGACAACACCCTACTTCTATAGAAGTCAGTATACTGATTTCTATGCCCGGTTGCCTGCAGAAAATAAAAATTATACAAAGAAATATTGCTATCTTTATTTAATTAGTAAAGCAAATAAGAGTTGATTCTATCGCTTTTAAAAAGGTCTAAGGGTTAAGTGTGAGCATTCTCCAGGATGATTGCTTGGCATTTTAGTATCTACGCTAAATGCTACAAATACTTTCCATGTTTCAAAATGAGGTTTAGAGACAGAAGTGTTGGCGATGGTTAGAAGCCGGCAGGAGGGAATTAGGACCTTTCAGGTCATTAGCAGTCTAATCCTACCTTTCAGCTTATTCCCATATATTCTCAGTTCGATGTGAAAACGTGTCAGGCTTTCTGTAAGTAGGTCACACAAACGTTCTGGCACAAGAAATAGATTTTTATGGGCAATAAATATATATATATATATATATATATATATATATACACACACACACACACACGCACACACACACACACAGTACAGACCAAAAGTTTGGACACACCTTCTCATTTAAAGATTTTTCTATATTTTCATGACTATGAAAATTGTAAATTCACACTGAAGGCATCAAAACTATGAATTAACACATAACACATTATATACTTAACAAAAAAGTATGAAACAACTGAAAATATGTCTTAAATTCCAGGTTCTTCAAAGTAGCCACCTTTTGCTTTGATGACTGCTTTACACACTCTTGGAATTCTCTTGATGAGCTTCAAGAGGTAGTCACCGGGAATGGTTTTCGCTTCACAGGTGTGCCCTGTCAGGTTTAATAAGTGGGATTTTGTGGGATTTCTTGCCTTATAAATGGGGTTGGGACCATCAGTTGTGTTGTGCAGAAGTCTGGTGGATACACAGCTGATAGTCCTACTGAATAGACTGTTAGAATTTGTATTATGGCAAGAAAAAAGCAGCCAAGCAAAGAAAAACGAGTGGCCATCATTACTTTAAGAAATGAAGGTCAGTCAGTCCGAAAAATTGGGAAAACTTTGAAAGTGTCCCCAAGTGCAGTTGCATAAACCATCAAACGCTACAAAGAAACTGGCTCCGAGTCACCAGCCTCAGAAATCGCAGGTTAACAGCAGCTCAGAATAGAGACCAGGTCAATGCCACACAGAGTTCTAGCAGCAGACACATCTCCACAACTACTGTTAAGATGAGACTTTGTGCAGCAGACCTTCCTGGTAAAATAGCTGCTAGGAAACCATTGCTAAGGACAGGTAACAAGCAGAAGAGACTTGTTTGGGCTAAAGAACACAAGGAATGGACATTAGACCAGTGGAAATCTGTGCTTTGGTCTGATGACTCCAAATTTCAGATCTTTGGTTCCAACCACCGTGTCTTTGTGCGATGCAGAAAAGGTGAACGGATGGACTCTACATGCCTGGTTCCCACCGGGAAGCATGGAGGAAGAGGTGTGATGTGTGGGGGTGCTTTGCTGGTGACACTGTTGTGGATTTATTTAAAATTGAAGACATACTGAACCAGCATGGCTACCACAGCATCTTGCAGCAGCATGCTATTCCATCCGGTTTGCGTTTAGTTGGACCATCATTTCTTTTTCAACAGGACAATTACCCCAAACACACCTCCAGGCTGTGTAAGGGCTATTTGACCAATAAGGAGAGTGATGAGGTGTTACGCCAGACCTGAACCCAATTGAGATGGTTTGGGTTGAGCTTGACCGCAGAATGAAGGCAAAAGGGCCAACAAGTGCTAAGCATCTCTGGGAACTCCTTCAGGATTGTTGGAAGACCATTTCTGGTGACTACCTCTTGAAGCTCATCAAGAGAATGCCAAGAGTGTGCAAAGCAGTCAAAGCAAAAGGTGGCTACTTTGAAGAACCTAGAATATAAGACATACTTTCAGTTTTTTCACACTTTTTTGTTAAGTATATAATTCCACATGTGTTAATTCATAGTTTTGATGCCTTCAGTGTGAATTTACAATTTTCATAGTCATGAAAATAAAGAAAAGTCTTTAAATGAGAAGGTGTATAGAATAATAACCGTAGACACAGCTTATATCAGTGGTGCTCATGTAGGCGCCCAAACCATATAGTGTAGAAGATAAACTTGGCACACACTTAGTGGGATGCAGTGAGATTTTAATTAGGAGAGTACATAGACCACAAAAGTTGTGCCACAAAGGATACTTCACTTGCGACACAACTTTTGTGGTCTATTTATTAAAATGTCCGTGTGGATTATGTTATATTGGAGAAACAACACAATCCATAAGAGACCGAATCTCCAAACATAAATCCACGATCAGATGCAAAAATACATTGTTGCCTATTCCACATCATTTCATAACACAAGGGCATACTGTCGCACAGCTCAAGTTTCAGGTGTTGGAGCAGGTTACACCGCTACGTAGAGGGGGCGATAGGGTGAACCTGCTCAAAAAGAGAGAAGCCTATTGGATCCATGAATTGCAGACCTTAACCCCTATGGGTCTAAATAGAGAGTATGATATTGGATCATTTATGGCTTGATGAAACATTTCCATTGTTTTTCTAGTCTCTCTGCTGCACTGTTATGTATGTGGAATCTACTCCTCTATTCATTGTACTAACTATATATTTCTTTTACAGAATCGTCTGTATTAATTTCTTGTGACCAAGATCAGCACACCCACTCTCACTCTTTTCAACTGTCACCAGGAGTATAAACCAGCGGAACACCATCACGCCTGTTTAGAATGGCACATTCACTTATGTCCTGTGTTAAACGCCACCTTACAGACTCACTATCGTAGTAGCAGGTTATTATTCTCTCTGCGCATGCTCCGGGTGGAGCGCATATCTCCGCCCACTTTTCCTAGATGGAACGCACAATGTTATACAGGCACCCGGCGTCACTTCCGGTCAGACGCTTCCTGCAGCGCGTCTCCTTCTAGCGCGCCTTTTTAAGGCCGCCCGGGTGTGCTCTCCTCACCTTCTGGACTAGCGGTGGACACCGCGTCCCATACAGCTTATCACCGGGTAAGTTATGTGTGCGCACAACAAGCACTACGGAGAATGCACAAATCTGCTTCCTTTTGCATTATGGCCATTATTATTTTAACCCCATAGTGCCGATCTCAGGCCCCTTTATCCACTGCAGCAAGCAGGGTAGGTAACGCCTATTCATCACTATCCATTGTAGTCACATCTCGGCCAGTATAATATAGGAGTCTTGTGCTATTCCTTTTTCGTGCCACCACAGGTTTCCGCTTACTATTACTATAGTGACCCCCTATAATCTGGGATTCTTGAGAGGGTAGGTACTTGTTCATTGCATGGCACGTCGGTCTCACTAATAGAAGTAACACGCTCATTGACTTCACTCAGTTAGAGCACGTCTCTTATCTTCATGCTAGGATTTACTATGATGCTTGGACATTTAATTTGGTTATCTTCTTATAAATCTTATGCTCCTGTATATAACCATACACTGCTATGTTCATGTATCAATCTGCCTATCTTTGACCCACAGATGGGTTGAATGTGTAAATACTTCATTTTGATTTTTGTTATATATATTATTTTTTTCTGTTATAGTACATTGATGAAGGTCTATGTTGGACCGAAACGTCACTGTATGTACTCTCCTAATTAAAATCTCACTGCATCTCTTTAAATGAGAAGGTGTGTCCAAACTTTTGGTCTGTACTGTATATGTGCGTGTGTGTGGTGCGTGGTATGTGTAATATATATATATATATATATATATATATATATATAGATAGATAGATAGATAGACACGCACATTATATATATATATATATATATATTAATATATATATATATATATTAATATATATATATATATATATATATATATATATATATATATATATATATATACTAGCTGAAGAGCCCGGCGCTGCCTGGGCATAGTAAATATCTGTGGTTAGTTATAGCACCTCACTTCTCTTATTTTCCCATCACGCCTCTCATTTTCCCCATCACATCTTTCATTTTCCCTCTCACATCTCTCATTTTCTCCCTCACACCTCTCATTTTCCCCCTCACTCCTCTTATTTTCCCCCTCACTCCTCTCATTCCCCCCTAACACTTGTCATTTCGACCTCACATCTGTCATTTTCCGATCACTCCACTATTTTCCCTCACTCCTCTCATTTTGCACTCACACCTTTTCATTTTCACCTCACACCTCTCATTTTCACTTCAGTATATACATGTTTGTCATCTCCCTTATATATAGTATACACCTGTATGTCATCTCCTGTATATAGTATATACCTGTATGTCATCTCCCCTGTATATAGTATATACCTGTATATCATCTCCTCCTATATATAGTATATACCTGTATGTCATCTCCTCCTGTATATAGTATATATCTGTGTGTCATCTCCCCTGTATATAATATATACCTGTAAGTCATCTCCTCCTGTATATAGTATATACCTGTAGGTCATCTGCTCCTGTATATAGTATATACCTGTGTATCATCTCCTCCTGCATATAGTATATACTTGTATGTCATCTCCTCCTGTATATATGTACCTGTATGTCATCTCCTCCTCTATATAGTATATACCTGTGTCATCTCTCCTGTATATAGTATATACCTGTGTGTTATCTCCCCTGTACATAGTATATATATCTGTATGTCATCTCCTCCTGTATTAGACCTCGTTCACACGTTATTTGGTCAGTATTTTTACCTCAGTATTTGTAAGCTAAATTGGCAGGCTGATAAATCCCCAGCCAACAGGAAGCCCTCCCCTTGGCAGTATATATTAGCTCACACATACACATAATAGACAGGTCATGTGACTGACAGCTGGCGTATTTCCTATATGGTACATTTGTTGCTCTTGTAGTTTGTCTGCTTATTAATCAGATTTTTATTTTTGAAGGATAATACCAGACTTGTGTGTGCTCTAGGGCGAGTTTCGTGTGTCAAGTTGTGTGTGTTGAGTTGCGTGTGGCGACATGCATGTAGCGACTTTTGTGAGATGAGATTTGTGTGGCGACATGCGTGTAGCAACTTTTTGTGTGTCGAGTTGCATGTGACAGGTTAGTGTAGTAAGTTGTGTGCAGCAAGTTTTGCGCATGGCAAGTTTTGCGCGTGGCGAGTTTTATGTGTGGTGCCTTTTGAGTATGTGCAAGTTTTGTGTGAGGCAACTTTTGCATGTGTTGCAACTTTTGTGCATGTGGCAATTTTTCCGCGGGTGCAAGATTTGCGTGTGGCGAGTTTTCCCATGAGGTGAGTTTTGCACGTGTGGCGAGTTTTGCGTGAGCCTAGTTTTGCATGTGGCGAGTTTTGAGCGGCGACTTTTGTGTTTCGACTTTTATGTGGCGAGGTTGGTGTATTTGTGGTGAAATGTGTGCTGAGGATGGTATATGTGTTCAAGCACGTTGTAGTGTGTGGCGCATTTTGTGTGTGTGTTCATATCCCCGTGTGTGGTGAGTATCCCATGTCGGGGCCCCACCTTAGCAACTGTATGGTATATACTCTTTGGCGCCATCGCTCTCACTATTTACGTCCCCCTTGTTCACATCTGGCAGCTGTCAATTTGCCTCCAACACTTTTCCTTTCATTTTTTCCCATTATGTAGATAGGGGCAAAATTGTTTGGTGAATTGGAAAGCACGGGGTTAAAATTTCACCTCACAACATAGCCTATGACGCTCTCAGGTGTTATGTAGGCAATCCAGTAACACAGTGTGCAGTAATCAGAGCACATACAGTGATCTGACAATAACCCAAAAACAATAGAACGAGCTCTGAGACGTGGAATCTCTGTAGACCGCAATACCTGAACCTATCCTAAACACAACTAAAGGCAGCTGTGGATTGAGCCTGACACTACCTATGCAACTCGGCACAGCCTCAGGAACTGACTAGCCTGAAGATAGAAATACAAGCCTGACTTGCCTCAGAGAAATACCCCAAAGGAAAAGGCAGCCCCCCACATATAATGACTGTTAGCAAGATGAAAAGACAAAACGTAGGGATGAAATAGATTCAGCAAAGTGAGGCCCGATATTCTAGATAGAGCGAGGATAGCAAAGAGAACTTTGCAGTCTACAAAAAACCCTAAAGCAAAAAACCACGCAAAGGGGGCAAAAAGACCCACCGTGCCGAACTAACGGCACGGCGGTACACCCTTTGCGTCTCAGAGCTTCCAGCAAAAACAAATAGACAAGCTGGACAGAAAAAACAGCAACAAAAGCAAAGAAGCACTTATCTAAGCAGAGCAGCAGGCCACAGGAAAGATCCAGAAGCTCAGATCCAACACTGGAACATTGACAAGGAGCAAGGAAGACAGAATCAGGTGGAGTTAAATAACAAGGCAGCCAACGAGCTCACCAGAACACCTGAGGGAGGAAGCCCAGAAGCTGCAGTACCACTTGTGACCACAGGAGTGAATTCAGCCAATGAATTCACAACACTCAGGGTCCGGACGTGTGACTGTGCAAAATTTTGTGGCTGTAGCTGCGACGCCTCCAACACTTTTCCTTTCACTTTTTTCCCCATTATGTAGATAGGGGCAAAATTGTTTGGTGAATTGGAACGCGCGGGGTTAAAATTTCACCTCACAACATAGCCTATGACGCTCTCGGGGTCCAGACGTGTGACTGTGCAAAATTTTGTGGCTGTAGCTTCAACACCTCCAACACTTTTCCTTTCACTTTTTTCCCCATTATGTAGATAGGGGCAAAATTGTTTGGTGAATTGGAACGCGCGGGGTTAAAATTTCACCTCACAATATAGCCTATGACGCTCTCGGGGTCCAGACGTGTGACTGTGCAAAATTTTGTGGCTGTAGCTGCGACGGTGCAGATGCCAATCCCGGACATACATACACACACACACACATTCAGCTTTATATATTAGATATATATATATATACACACACACACACACCTGTGCTCGAAAGTTTACATACCCCAGCAAAATTTTTGCTGTCTTGGCCTTTTTTCAGAGAATATGAATGATAACACCAAAACTTTTTCTCCACTCCATTTATTGTCAAACTACTGTGTTTTCTCTTTATAAATTGTAACAACAACCCAAAACATCCAAATGACCCTGATCATTTGATTAGATTTGACTTTTTTCATTACAGGATAAGGGCAGTTTAAATTCTGATATTATTCTGATATATATAATGTTTTGGAATCTTTACATTTTATCTGTTTTCTTGGGGGACTTGAACCTTCCATTGTCTATACAATACAGTGAAATACTGTACTATTGCAGTCTATACTGTGTTCCAAATTATTATGCGCATTGGATTGAAGTGTCATAAAGATTTAATTGTTTTGTTTTACAAATAAACTCATGGATGGTATTGTGTCTCAGGGCTCAATGGATCACTGAAATCAATCTTAAACACATGTAATAATTAGTTTTCCAGGTGATTCTAATTAAAGGAAAACTACTTAAAAATTATGTTCCGCATTATTAACCCCTTCCCGACCTTTGACGCCACGTAGGCGTCATGAAAGTCGGTGCCAATCCGACCCATGACGCCTATGTGGCGTCATGGAAAGATCGCGTCCCTGCAGATCGGGTGAAAGGGTTAACTCCAATTTCACCTGATCTGCAGGGACAGGGGGAGTGGTAGTACAGCCCAGAGGGGGTGGCTTCTCCCCCCCCCCCCCCCCCCCGTGGCTACGATCGCTCTGATTGGCAGTTTCACTTTCAACAGCCAATCAGAGCGATTTGTAATATTTCACCTATTAAAACTGGTGAAATATTACAATCCAGCCATGGCCGATGCTGCAATATCATCGGCCATGGCTGGAAACACTGATGTGCCCCCACCCCACTGATCCGCTCCCCTCCATCCTCCTGTCCGCTCCCCCCGGGCTCTTGTCCGCTCCTCCCGTGCTCCAATCCCCCCTCGTGCTCCGATCCAACCCCCCTGCACTCCGATCCACCCCCCCATGCTCCGGTCCACCCCCCGTGCTCCGATCCACCCCCCATGCTCCGATCCACCCCCCCCCCCGAGCTCCAATCCACCCCCCCCCCCCCCCCCCGCGCTCCGATCCACCCCCCATGCTCCAATCCACGCCCCTGTGCTCCCCCCACTCCATCATACTTACCGAGCCTCCCGGGGTCTGTCAGTCTTCTCCATGGGCACCGCCATCTTCCAAAATGGCGGGCGCATACGCAGTGCGCCCGCCGAATCTGCCGGCTGGCAGATTCGTTCCAATGTGCATTTTGATCACTGTGTTAAAACCTAGCAGTGATCAAAATAAAAAAAAATAGTAAATGACCCCCCCACCCTCCCTTTGTCACCCCCATAGGTAGGGACAATTATAAAATAAAGAATTTTTTTTTTTTTCCGTTAGGGTTAGGGTTTCGATATGTGCACACGTATTCTGGTCCTCTGCGGATTTTTCCGCTGCGGATTTGATAAATCCGCAGTGCTAAACCGCTGCGGATTTACCGCGGTTTTTCTGCGCATTTCACTGCGGTTTTAAAAGTGCGATTTTCTATTGGAGCAGTTATAAAACCGCTGCGGAATCCGCAGAAAGTGACATGCTGCGGAATGTAAACCGCTGCGTTTCCGTGCAGTTTTTCTGCAGCATGTGTACAGCGATTTTTGTTTCCCATAGGTTTACATTGAACTGTAAACTCATGGGAAACTGCTGCGGATCCGCAGCGTTTTCTGCAGCGTGTGCACATACCTTTAGAATCAGGCTATGTGCACACGGTGCGGATTTGGCTGCGGATCCGCAGCGGATTGGCCGCTGCGGATTCGCAGCAGTGTTCCATCAGGTTTACAGTTCCATGTAAACCTATGGAAAACCAAATCCGCTGTGCCCATGGTACGGAAAATACCGCGCGGAAACGCTGCGCTGTATTTTCCGCAGCATGTCAATTCTTTGTGCAGATTCCGCAGCGTTTTACACCTGTTCCTCAATAGGAATCCGCAGGTGAAATCCGCACAAAAAACACTGGAAATCTGCGGTAAATCCGCAGGTAAAACGCAGTGCCTTTTACCCGCAGATTTTTCAAAAATGGTGCTGAAAAATCTCACACGAATCCGCAACGTGGGCACATAGCCTTAGGGTTAGGGTTGGAATTAGGGTTGTGGTTAGGGTTGTGATTAGGGTTATGGCTACAGTTGGGATTAGTGTTAGGGGTGTGGGGGGGTTAGCGTTGGAGGTAGAATTGAGGGGTTTCCACTGTTTAGGCACATCAGGGGTCTCCAAACGCAACATGGCGCCACCATTGATTCCAGCCAATCTTGTATTCAAAAAGTCAAATGGTGCTCCCTCACTTCCGAGCCCCGACGTGCGCCCAAACAGTGGTTTACCACACATATGGGGTACCAGCATACTCAGGACCAACTGCGCAACAATTACTGGGGTCCAATTTCTCCTGTTACCCTTGTGAAAATAAAAAATTGCTTGCTAAAACATCATTTTTGAGGAAAGAAAAATGATTATTTTATTTTCACGGCTCTGCGTTGTAAACGTCTGTGAAGCACTTGGGGGTTCAAAGTGCTCACCACATATCTAGATAAGTTCCTTGGGGGGTCTAGTTTCTAAAATCGGGTCACTGGTGGGGGGTTTCTACTGTTTAGGCACACCAGGGGCTCTGCAAATGCAACGTGACACCCACAGACCATTCCATCAAAGTCTGCATTTCAAAAGTCACTACTTCCCTTCTGAGCCCCGACGTGCGCCCAAACAGTGGTTTACCCCCACACATGGGGTATCAGCGTACTCAGGAGAAACTGGACAACAACTTTTGGGGTCAAATTTCTCCTGTTACCCTTGGGAAAATAAAAAATTGCAGGCTAAAAAATCATTTTTGAGAAAAGAAAATTTTTTTTTTATTTTCATGGCTCTGCGTTATAAACTTCTGTGAAGCACTTGTGGGTTCAAAGTCCTCACCACACATCTAGATTAGTTCCTTTGGGGGGTCTAGTTTACAAAATGGGGTCACTTGTGGGGGAGCTCCAATGTTTAGGCACACAGGGGCTCTCCAAACGCGACATGGTGTCCGCTAAAAATTGGAGCTAATTTTCCATTCAAAAAGTCAAATGGCGTGCCTTCCCTTCTGAGCCCTGCCGTGTGCCCAAACAGTGGTTTACCCCCACATATGAGGTATCGGCGTACTCGGGAGAAATTGCCCAACAAATTTTAGGATCCACTTTATCCTATTGCCCATGTGAAAATGAAAAAATTGAGGCAAAAAGAAATTTTTTGTGAAAAAAAATACTTTTTCATTTTTACAGATCAATTTGTGAAGCACCTGAGGGTTAAGGCTGGGTTCACACTTTGCGGTTTTTACCGCGGAACCGCCGCGATTTTGATGCTGCGGATCCGCAGCAGTTTCCATAGCGTTTCCATTTACATGTAAACCCTATGGAAACCGCAAACCGCTGTGCACATGCTGCGGGAAAAACCGCGCGGGAACGCAGCGGTTTAAAACCCGCAGCATGTCACTTCTTTGTGCAGAATCGCTGCGATTCTGCACCCATAGGAATGCATTGAACCGCTTACTTCCCGCATGGGGCTGTGCCCACGTTGCGGGAAGTAAGCGGATAATGTGCGGTTCCTACCCGGGGTGGAGGAGAGGAAACTCTCCTCCAGGCCCTGGGAACCATATTTGGGGTGAAAAAAAAGAATAAAAATAAAAAATCATGTTATACTCACCCTCTGAAGTCTCAGCGCTGCACGCGGCCGTCCGGTCAGAGTTGCTGTGCGACCAGGACCTGCGGTGACGTCGCGGTCACATGACCGTGACGTCACGAAGGGTCCTTCTCGCACAGCATCTTTGGAACCGGACCGCCGGGTGCAGCGCCGAGGAGATCGGGACGTCAGAGGGTGAGTATAACCAATTTTTATTATTTTTAACATTACTATTGATGCTGCATATTGCTGCATATGCAGCATCAATAGTATAGGCGGAAACCCGCAGCGGAAACCGCGGAACAAACCGCGATAAATCTGCAGGGAGAACCGCAGTTGTTTTGCCCTGCAGATTTATCAAATCCGCTGCGGGAGAACCCGCAGAGGGACGCCGCAAAGTGTGAACATAGCCTTAAAGTGCTCACTAGGCATCTAGATAAGTTCCTTGGGGAATCTAGTTTCCAAAATGGGGTCACTTGTTGGGGAGCTCCAATGTTTATGCACACAGGGGCTCTCCAAATGCGACATGGTGTCCGCTAACGATGGAGATAATTTTTCATTCAAAAAGTCAAATGGCGCTTCTTCCCTTCCGAGCCTTACCATGTGCCCAAACAGTGGTTTACCCCCACATTTGAGGTATCGGTGTACTCAGGAGAAATTGCCCAACAAATTTTAGGATCTATTTTATCCTGTTGCCCATGTGAAAATGAAAACATTGAGGCTAAAATAATTTTTTTGTGAAAAAAAAGTACTTTTTCATTTTTACAGATCAATTGTGAAGCACCTGGGGGCTTAAAGTGCTCACTATGCATCTAGATAAGTTCCTTGGGGGTCACTTGTGGGGGAGCTCCAATTTTTAGGCACACGGGGGCTCTCCAAACGTGACATGGTGTCCGCTAAAGAGTGGAGCCAATTTTTCATTCAAAAAGTCAAATGGCGCTCCTTCCCTTCCAAGCCCTGCAGTGCGCCCAAACAGTGGTTTACCCCCACATATGAGGTATCAGCGTACTCAGGACAAATTGGACAACAACTTTCATGGTTCAGTTTCTCCTTTTACCCTTGGGAAAATAAAAAAATTGTTGCTAAAAGATCATTTTTTTGACTAAAAAGTTAAATGTTCATTTTTTCCTTCCATGTTGCTTCTGCTGCTGTGAAGCACCTGAAGGGTTAATAAACTTCTTGAATGTGGTTTTGAGCACCTTGAGGGGTGCAGTTTTTAGAATGGTGTCACTTTTGGGTATTTTCAGCCATATAGACCCCTCAAACTGACTTTAAATGTGAGGTGGTCCCTAAAAAAAATGGTTTTGTAAATTTCGTTGTAAAAATGAGAAATCGCTGGTCAAATTTTAACCCTTATAACTTCCTAGCAAAAAAAATTTTGTTTCCAAAATTGTGCTGATGTAAAGTAGACATGTGGTAAATGTTATTTATTAACTATTTTGTGTCACATAGCTCTCTGGTTTAACAAAATAAAAATTCAAACTGTGAAAATTGCGAAATTTTCAAAATTTTCGGCAAATTTCCGTTTTTATCACAAATAAACGCAGAATTTATTGACCTAAATTTACCACTAATATGAAGCCCAATATGTCACAAAAAAACAATCTCAGAACCGCTAGGATCCGTTGAAGCGTTCCTGAGTTATTACCTCATAAAGGGACACTGGTCAGAATTGCAAAAAACGGCCAGGTCATTAAGGTCAAAATAGGCTGGGTCATGAAGGGGTTAAGCAGGCCAGTTTTCAAGTAACATGGGAAAGATAAAGGATCTCTCATCTGCCGAAAAGCATCAAATAGTGCAATGCCTTGGTCAAGGGATGAAAACATTAGATATTTCACGAAAACTTAAGCGTGATCATCATACTGTTAAGAGATTTGTGGCTGAATCTGAGCACAGACGTGTTTGTGCTGATAAAAACATAATGAGGAAGGTTTCTGCCAGTCACGTTCATCGGATTAAGAGAGCAGCTGCTAAAAAAGCTATTACAAGCCAGCAAACAGATATTTGAAGCTGCTGGTGCCTCTGGAGTCCCTCGAACCTCAAGGTGTAGGATCCTTCAAAGGCTTGCTGTGGTGCATAAACCTACTATTCGGCCACCCCTAAACAGTGTTCACAAGCAGAAATGGTTGCAGTGGGCCCAGACATACATGAAGACTAATTTTCAAACAGTCTTGTTTATTGATGAGTGTCGAGCAACCCTGGATGGTCCAGATGGAAGGAGTAGTGGATGGTTGGTGGATTGCCACCATGTACCAACAAGGCTGCGATGTCAGCAAGGAGGTGGAGGAGTCATGTTTTGGACCGCAATCATGGGGAAACAGCTAGTAGGGCCCTTTAAGGTTCCTGAAGGTGTGAAAATGACCTCGGCAAAGTATACAGAGTTTCTGACTGACAACTTTCTTCCATGGTCTAAAAACAGAAACGTGTCTTCAGGAGCAAAATTATCTTCATGCATGACAATGCCCCATCTCATGCTGCAAATAATACCTCTGAGTCATTGGCTGCTATGGGCATAAAAGGAGATACACTCATCGTGTGGCCACCATCTTCCCCTGACCTCAACCCCAGCAACTCTGGGAGGCTATTCTGACTTCATGCAAAGAAATACAAGCAGAAACTCTCCAAAAACTCACAAGTTCAATGGATGCAAGAATTGTGAAGGTGATATCAAAGAAGGGGTCCTAAAATCCACAAATTAGTATTTTCAGTTCTTTAAAACATATCAAATGTTTAGAAATTCTACTGTGCCTACTTATTTGGAACAGTGCATTTTAAGTTTTTATTCATTTTGGAAATTATACTGTTAACATTGGGAGGTTTCTAAAAATAAAATTCAATGTATACTCTAGCGGGTAATGACTTTTATTAGACTGACTGTGATTTTCACCGACCATTTAGGAAAATCCGAGAAAAATGTCATTTGCATAATAATCTGGAACATGGTGTATTGTACAATTACGCATCTCCTGTTATTTATTGGTGTAGAAACATGACAGACATGAGACTCCAGTAGGCTTTGGCTGCAGTGGTGACCTTTAGGCTTCCAGAGATCGGGTCACCGAGGAGGATTGTGTGACATCATCTCACTTCATTCCTAACTTTTCTGTAACGATCGACAGAGACATCTAAGGGGTTAAACGATCGCTCTTGGGAATGGGCTGTTTTAACTAAATTTAGTGCTGATCATTTTCATGCTTTACAGCTTAGATTCTTGAGACTGCTTCCTAAGCAGTTGCCCATTATAGCACACGCGTTCTAATCTGCTGGACCCTCTAAGAACAGCTCATTTAGGCTGGTGGGGATGGAGAAATAGCACTGTTGGATGCCAGTTCTAATCAATCGTACTAAAATAGGGCATACTGAAAGCGCCTAAGTTCTTTAAACCCCTCAGGGTGCCTGTACACGCTCAGGTTTTGATCAGGTTTTTTGATGCCATTTCTGAAGTTATAACCAATAGTGGATGAGAAAGTTAGATAACGTATAAAAGGACAGATTCTTCTTATCTTCCATTTTTAATCCAGTAGATTTGGTTTTAAAAGACACAATAAAAAAAAATCTGAACATTTATTATTAGCTTAATAATCTGTGACTTTCTACATTTGCTAGCTTAAAGGGAACCGCTTGGGTCCCCCCAAGGTCCAAATCCACAAAAATAATAATGTGTCAGTGTTATTGATGTCCCAATACAATCTTGATAATAATCACTTTTGTTGTGCCACTCATTACATACAATTTTGCCATGACTAACCCTCTGGGGCATCTATTCCCCTAGACTAATCTGGCCACTATACATCCCCCTCGGCATGAATGATTGTGTAACCCCTTCACGCCCCATGGATGTTTGCACCTTAACCTTCGTCCGCTGAGTAGGTACAATTGTAACTATTCCGTTTTAAAATTGCAATAACTTTTTTTTCGAAAAGCCGTAGAGGGCTGAAATTTCGTGACATCTCTGCAGTTTTGGTCCAGAATATATTGGCCAAATTTCAATAAAATATATATGAAGGTACAATTGTACCTCTGCAGCCTGTTAATGTTGCAAAATTATGCAGCCTGACGAAGGTTAATGACCAGGCCAGATTTGACAATTCTGACCACTGTCACTTTATGTGGAAAAAACTCTGGAACGCTTCAATGGATCCCACTGATTCTGAGACTGTTTTATCAAGATATATTATACGTCATGATAGTGGTAAAATTTCTTAGATATGACTTGCATTTATTTATGAGAAAAAGGAAATTTGACAAAAATTAGAAAAAATTCCAATTTTCAAACTTAAATAAATAATATTTCCTACATGTCTACTTTACATCAGTACAATTTTTGAAACATACTTTTTTTTACATGATTGTTATACCAATCATGTATCAAAAAATATAAACTAATCTGCTAAACTAAGTGATACATTGTTGGATTCAGGGTCTCGTGGACTACATTATTCTGCTCTCAGATGAGGTAGCAAAAACCTACTGACAGATTACCTTTAACCCCTTAGTGACAGAGCCAATTTGGTACTTAATGACAGAGCCAATTTTTGCAATTCTGACCACTGTCACTTTATGAGGTTATAACTCTGGAACGCTTCAACGGATCCCGCTGATTCTGAGACTGTTTTTTCGTGACATATTGTACTTCATGTTAGTGGTAACATTTCTTCGATATTACTTGCGATTATTTATGAAAAAAACGGAAATATGGCGAAAATTTTTAAAATTTTGCAATTTTCAAACTTTGTATTTTTATGCCCTTAAATCAGAGAGATATGTCACGAAAAATAGTTAATAAATAACATTTCCCACATGTCTACTTTACATTAGCACAATTTTGGAAACAAAATTTTTTTTTGTTAGGGAGTTATAAGGGTTAAAAGTTGACCAGCAATTTCTCATTTTTACAACACCATTTTTTTTTAGGGACCACATCACATTTGAAGTCATTTTGAGGGGTCTATATGATAGAAAATACCAAAGTGTGACACCATTCTAAAAACTACACCCCTCAAGGTTCTCAAAACCACATTCAAGAAGTTTATTAACCCTTTACGTGCTTCACAGGAACTGAAACAATGTGGAAGGAAAAAATGAACATTTAACTTTTTTTTGCAAACATCTTAATTCAGAACCATTTTTTTTATTTTCACAAGTGTAAAAACAGAAATGTAACCATAAATTTTGTTATGCAATTTCTCCTGAATACGCCAATACCCCATATGTGGGGGTAAACCACTTTTTGGGCGCACCGCAGAACTTAGAAGTGAAGGAGCGCCGTTTTACTTTTTCAATGTAGAATTGGCTGGAATTGAGATCGGACGCCATGTCGCGTTTGGAGAGCCCCTGATGTGCCTAAACAGTGGAAACCCCCCACAAGTGACACCATTTTGGAAACTAGACCCCTTAAGGAACTTATCTAGATGTGTGGCGAGCACTTTGAACCCCCATGTGCTTCACAGAAGTTTATAACGTAGAGCCGTGAAAAAAAAAATTGCATTTTTTCTACAAAAATGATCTTTTTGCCCACAAATTTTTATTTTCACAAGAGTAACAGGAGAAATTAGACCACTAAAGTTGTTGTGCAATTTCTCCTGAGTACGTTGATACCCAATATGTGGGGGTAAACCACTGTTTGGGCGCACCGCAGAGCTTGGAAGAGAAAGAGTGCCGTTTTACTTTTTCAATGTAGAATTCGCTGGAATTGAGATCGGACGCCATGTCGCGTTTGGAGAGCCCCTGATGTGCCTAAACAGTGGAAACTCCCCACAAGTGACACCATTTTGGAAACTAGACCCCCCATGGAACTTATCTAGATGTGTGGTGAGAACCTTGAATGCCCAAGTGCTTCACAGAAGTTTAGAATGCAGAGTCGTGAAAATAAAAAATATTTTTTTTTCCACAAAAAAGATATTGGAGCCCCCAAGTTTTTATTTTCACAAGGGTAACAGGAGAAATTGGACTGCAATAGTTGTTGTCCAATTTATCCCGAGTACGCTGATGCACCATATGTGGGGGTAAACCACTGTTTGGGCGCACGGCAGAGCTCGGAAGGGAAGGAGCGCCTTTTTGAAATGCAGACTTTGATAGAATGGTCTGTGGGCATTATGTTGCGATTGCAGAGCCCCTGATGTACCTAAACTGTAGTAACCCCCCACAAGTGACCCCATTTTGGAAACTAGACCCCCCAAGGAACTTATCTAGATGTGTGGTGAGAACTTTGAATGCCCAAGTGCTTCACAGAAGTTTAGAATGCAGAGTCGTGAAAATAAAAAATATTTTTTTTTTCACAAAAAAGATATTGTAGCCCCCAAGTTTTTATTTTCACAAGGGTAACAAGAGAAATTGGACCCCAGAAGTTGTTGTCCAATTTATCCCGAGTACACTGCTGCCCCATATGTGGGGGTAACCCACTGTTTGGGCGCACGGCAGAGCTCAGAAGGGAGGGAGCACCATTTGACTTTTTGAGCGCAAAATTGGCTGTCGTGTTTGGAGACCCCCTGATGTACCTAAACAGTGGAAACCCCCCAATTCTAGCTCCAACCCTAACCCCAACACACCCCTAACCCTAATCCCAACCTGATCCATAATCCTAATCACTAACCCTAACTATAATCACAACCCTTACCCCAAAACAACCCTAATGTCAACCCTAACCATAACCCTAATCAAAACCCTAAATCCAACACACCCCTAATCCTAATCTCAACCCTAACCTCAAACCTAACCCTAATCCCAATACACCCCTAATCACAACCCTAACCTTAACCCTAATCCCAAACCTAACCCCAATCCCAAGCGTAACCCTAATGCCAACCCTAACCCTAATACCAACCCTAATCCAAACCCTAACCCTAATCCCAGCTCTAACCCTAACTTTAGCCCCAACCCTAGCCCTAACTTTAGCCCCAACCCTAACCCTAAGGCTACTTTCACACTTGCGTCGTTTGGCAGTCCGTCGCAATCCGTCGTTTTGGACAAGAAACGGATCCTGCAAATGTGCCCGCAGGATGCGTTTTTTGCCCATAGACTTGTATTGCTGACGGATCGTGACGGATGGCCACACGTCGCGTCCGTCGTGCACTGGATCAGTTGTGTTTTGGCGGACCGTCGGCACAAAAAAACGTTCAATGAAATGTTTTTTTGTACGTCGCATCCGCCATTTCTGACCGCGCATGCGTGGCCGTAACTCCGCCCCCTCCTCCCCAGGACATAGATTGGGCAGCGGATGCGTTGAAAAACTACAGCTGCTGCCCACGTTGTGCACAATTTTCACAACGTGCGTCGGTATGTCGGGCCGACGCATTGCGACGGCCCCGTACCGACGTAAGTGTGAAAGAAGCCTAACCCTAAATTTAGCCCCAACCCTAACCCTAAATTTAGCCCCAACCCTAGCCCTAGCCCTACCCCTAACCTAACCCTACCCCTAACCCTACCCCTAACCCTACCCCCACACCTAACCCTACCCCTAATTTTAGCCCCAACTGCTGTTCTCCTGCCGGCCGGCAGATGGAGACAGATGGCGGGCGCACTGGGCATGCGTCCGCCATGTTCTTCTGCCGGCGGCCAGGAGGAGCAGCAAGAGGATCCAGGGACACAGGGGAGTATTGTAGGGTCCCCGAATCCCCCTATTTCTCTGTCCTCTGATGTGCGATCACATCAGAGGACAGAGAATTACTTTACTTTTTTTTTTTTTTTTTGCGGTCGCCGGTAAACAGTTAATTACCGGCGATCGCAAAACAGGGGTCGGTAAAACCGACCCCGATCATGCTCTTTTGGGTCTCGGCTACCCCCGGCAGCCGAGACCCCAAAGATTCTCCCGGTGCCGGCCGGCGGGCGCACTGCGCATGCGCCCGCCATTTTGAAGATGGCGGCGCCCACCGGGAGACACGAGGAGCATCGGGGGAGCTAGGTGAGTATTGGGGGGCCACCTGGGACCCCTTTTCTCTGTCCTCCGATGTGCGATCACATCGGAGGACAGAGAAATTAAAAAGAGATCGCGTTTTGTTTTTTTTTGCGATCGCCGGTAAACGGTTAATTACCGGCGATCGCAAATGCAGGGTGGGTTAAAAACCCCCCGAATCATGTTCTCTGGGGTCTCGGCTACCCCCGGCAGCCGAGACCCCGGAGAAAATCGGCCTCTGGGGGGCGCTATTGACTTTTTCCACAGCGCCGTTAATTAACGGCACTGTGGTTTAAGTACCCTTAGCGGCCGCCGTTAAAAGGCGTATCGGCGGTCGCTAAGGGGTTAAGCAACATCTTGCATCATAAATTTCCTAAAAAATAAAAAAATAATAATTATATATATATATATATATATATATATATATATATATATTTTTTTTTTTTTTTTTTTTTTTTTTATAAGATGATGAAAGCTATATGGAATTTAGAAAGGTATCCTTGAAATCCTTTCACGATACCGACAATATCCATTATCTGCACTTTTCTCAAACGGACAAGAACTTAAAATAAGAATGCACTCGATGCAGTTTAGGCATGCAGCTTTTATTTATAATTGGCTGGTTATTCTATAAGAAGATAAGGTTTTGAAGAAACCGCATGGTGTGAGAAATGCTCAGTGATTAGATAGCAGCTTCAGAACAATAAAGCAGAAGCTGGGAAAAGGCTGATACCATAATGTGCAGACAAACGTGATGCCCGTAGCAGAAATGATACCGGAATCACACACGCCTAAATGTAAGGGTACCGTCACACAGTGGCATTTTGATCGCTACGACGGCACGATCCGTGACGCTCCAGCATCGTAAAAATATCGCTCCAGCGTCGTAGACTGCTGTCACACTTTGCAATGTATGACGCTGGAGCGATAATTTCATGACGTATGTGCGATGTAGAAGCCGTTGGTTACTATGCGCACATCGTATACAATATCGTGCACACCTTTGTTACACCATGCGATCATGCCGCCACAGCGGGACACTAGACGACGAAAGAAAGTTTCAAACGATCTGCTACGACGTACGATTCTCAGCGGGGTCCCTGATCGCAGTAGCGTGTCAGACACAGCGAGATCGCTGGAACGTCACGGATATATCGCTGGAACGTCACGAATCGTGCCGTCGTAGCGATCAAAATGCCACTGTGTGACGGTACCCTAACATACAGAAGATTGAGACGCTGTGATACCCCCCACAAGCAGGGTGCAAGACGGAATACAAAAAAAAAAACAAGGTCTTAAGGGGTTTTCCACCTTTAAATAAAAAAAAAAAAAACAGACGAAGTGTGACGAAAATTCTCTTCTACGGTCAAGTGCACAATGCTTCTGCGCACTTACCCATCAGTACACATCAGTAGCTATTCCTGATGTATACAGTAACGTTCCCATAGGCGACCATTCACCAGAGGGTGGCCCAAAGTGTGCTTTTTTCTGCCTCCATCTGGCCACCATGCATTCCTATACAGAGGGTCACTGCAAAGAGATGTATGACATGAGGTATATGTGTCTTTACCATGGGTCCACATGGTGGGCGGATGCCTGACAGTGGTCAACGATGGGGACATACTTTCCCGCCGATGGCCAAATATGTAGTGTGCACCTAGGTTCTACTGCCCGGGTCACCCACTGGTCCTTTTGCTTCCATTTTTGTCAGACAGCATCTTTTGAGCAGTTTAAATGTCCATATGGCTGGAGCAAGATGTACACAGCCGGTCCCTGCACATCCTGTTCTGTATGGACATAGGACTAGAGAAGTCAATCACTGACTGCAGTTGTGACGTGGTGGCCACTGCTCTGGCTAGTGGGTGGCTACAGAGGTGATATGCCTGCTTAGGCTGACTTTTTTTTTTGTTGCTCCTTTTGACATTACAAATCATGGGATCTTAAATTTGGTCATACACATTTGACAACCAAGTCCCCGACTCCTCCATACACAGTGAAGCCCTACCGCAGCAGAGCTTTCCAGTGGTCTCTATACGATAAACTAATGTGTATGGAGAGATTATGGTAGAGACTAACACTGAACTAATCTGCCGATAATGATGGGTTCAGCAGACAGTCTAATGTGTGTGGGGGACCCCAAAAGATGATGTCAGGGATATAAGGATCCAACATGTCCAAATTCACATTGTCGATCCTTTTTTTTATTATCAGAGATACGCTGTCTCTAGAGACTCTTAGGGTATGTTCACACGTTCAGGATTTCCATCCTTTTTTTTTCAGGACAGTTTTTTTAAAAAACTGCAGCTCTTGGCAGAAAACGCAGGTCCTTTTTTTGGTCCTTTTTTGTCCTTTTTTGATGCGTTTTTTGATGCGTTTTTTGATGCGTTTTTTTATCCTTTTTTTATGCAGTTTTCTATGCAGAGACTGTGTGTTTCCTAGGAAGCTTTTTAGGGCTAAAATGGCTGAAAATACCCTAACCCTACCCCTAACCCTAACCCTACCCCTAACCCTACCCCTAACCCTACCCCTAACCCTAACCCTACCCCTAACCCTAACCCTACCCCTAACCCTACCCCTACCCCTAACCCTACCCCTAACCCTACCCCTAACCCTAACCCTAACCCTACCCCTAACCCTAACCCTAACCCTACCCCTAACCCTACCCCTAACCCTACCCCTAACCCTATTCTAACCTTAGTGAAAAAAAAAAAAAATTCTTAATTTTTTTATTGTCCCTACCAATGGGGGTGACAAAGTGGGGGGGGTGTCATTTACTATTTTTTTATTTTGATCACTGAGATAGGTTATATCTCAGTGATCAAAATGCACTTTGGAGCGAATCTGCCGGCCGGCAGATTCGGCGGGCGCACTGCGCATGCGCCCGCCATTTTGCAAGATGGCGGCGCCCAGGGAGAAGACGGCCGGACGGACACCGGGACGCCGGGTAAGTATAAGGGGGGGAGATTAGGGCACGGGGGGGCATCGGAGCACTGGGGGGGGGGCATCGGAGCACGGGGGGGGCATCGGAGCACGGGGGGGCGGGTCGGAGCACGGGGGGGCAGCCACACTCCGCCCACGCACTTCCGCCCGCTCCCCCGCACTTCCTGCTGCAGCGGTTCTGCACATCAAATCGCAGTAAAACCCGCAGATATATTTTTGATCTGCGGGTTTTACTGCGATTTTGACCTCACAATGGAGGTCTATGGGTGCAGAACCGCTGCGGTTCAGGAAAAAGAAGTGACATGCTCCTTCTTTTTTGCCGCAGCTATTCTGCGCGGCTTTTTAAACGAAATTACGGATCATGTGCACAGCAGTGACTGTTTTCCATAGGGTTACATTGTTATGTACCCTGCATGGAAAACAGCTGCGGAACCGCAGCGGCAAAACCGCTGCGGTTCCGCAGTAAAAAACGCACTGTGTGAACATGGCCTTAGTAGTGGTTCCCTCACAGAAGACACAGGAGAGCTCCGCAGAGTGAGAGCTCCTGTGTATGGGAGATTCGGGAGAAATAGCTGCCGGACAAACCATTGTTTGGATGACAGCTCTTTAAAGTGTAATGGGAAGATAAGTCACCTGCCAGCAGCTTATCTACCTGCCAAATAAAAGCATTGGGCTATTGAATTCCAACAGCACAATCTTTATGTTCCCTGACATAATTCTGGAGCGATATCCACATACACAGTAAATTCTTGGCCAATACCAACGAAATCAGAAGATTTGGACGATTTTTAACTAATGTGTATGGTTGTCTTAGGCTGGCTTCACACTAAACGTATGAAAAATCGGTCCGAGTCTCCCTGCCGAGAATCGCACGAGTGTTCTCAGTATGGCATGTGTATGGCTTCACATTTCTTACTGCTTTTCCCCACTGAATTAAATGGCTCAATGGGATGAAATGGGGAAAATGTGTATTTGTCACAAGCTAGACAGATGCTCCGTGTGGTGTCCGAGTTTTTCTCGCACCCATAGACTTGCATAGGCGAGTCTCAGACGATATACACGGACAATCTCGGCATGCTGCGATTTTACATGCACGTCGAATACGCCTGACAAAAAATACAGTGATGTGATCTGCCCCATAGATTAACACTGGTCCGAGTGCTATGCGATGTTTTCTCACATAGCACTCGCCCGCATTCTACGGTAGTGTGACCCCGGCCTAAAGGTGAATATTGGACTCATACAATTAATGAACTGCACAGCAAAAGCGCATTGAAAAAATGAAATAGAAAAGTCCTGACTGACACATTTATTCAAAAAACAACAATACAAAACAATAAAATAACAAAAAAATCAAAAAAAATCTAAAAAAATAAATAAAATAAAACACACAAGAAATCTACAAGAATGCTTTTTAGGCCTCATTGACACGTTCGTATTTAAACATTTACATGGGAAAAATAGTACCGGTGTCATCGCTGTTTTGGATCAGTGTGTCAGCAGTGTACAGTCCGTGTGTCCATTTTTACCATCAGTGTACGGTCCGTGTGTCCATTTTTACCATCGGTGTGTTATCAGTGTACGGTCCGTGTGTCCATTTTTATCATCAATGTGTCATCAGTGTACGGTCCGTGTCCATTTTTACCATCAGTGTGTCATCAGTGTACGGTCCGTGTGTCCATTTTTATCATCAATGTGTCATCAGTGTACGGTCCGTGTCCATTTTTACCATCAGTGTGTCATCAGTGTGCGGTCCGTGTGTCCATTTTTACCATCAGTGTGTCAGTGTTTTTCACAGATGGATAAATAAATTACAAAGCTTCTCCTATCCTTTACTATTTTAAATTCAATCAGCACACGGCTGGCATACGGCTGGCACTCAGACCCTTGGACTTGTGTTGGCACTTCTCATCCATGATATCAGATAAAAATGGACATGTCTTCATGAATTTTGTACAAACATACGGTTTGTGAAAATACACGGACATGTAAGTAGCACCACAGATTATAATGGGAACATGTTGTATCCATGAACAAAATGTATAGAAAATGTATGTGAACACAGACATGTGAATGAGGCCTTAGCGTGCTTTTTTAAATCCAAAAATGCATGGATGAAGGTTGTCTATCAATTGTATGGCACACATCACAATTCTTGCAGATCTGATCTATATTCAGAGTTCAACGACTACATAAATGCATTGATTGGTTGTGTCATGCCAGCGTACAATGCGTGCCATACTGCTTTACCAACCGATGACTAACCTGGGTACACAAAGTAATCAGCTTTTAATCCACCATAAAACAAGTTAAAATGGAAGCAAAGGAGTTACCTCTCCTGGGATTGCTCCTCGTACATTCTCTCTTTTCCTTCCTTGAAGAGGCGAATTGCACGCTTTGACTTTTTCATGAGGCTGTCAATGTAGATCTTAAAGTATTCATTTTCACTGAGCTGCATAAGTTTCTGGTTGTCATCATACTTGCTCAAGATAAGTCTCAAATGTTGATATGTGTCAGGTAAAATATCAAGTATGTAAGGAGGGCTGTTCTTCAGCTGAAGCTTCGGACTTTGGCATAATCTTACCTGAAATAAAAAAAACCCGTAAACTTCACATTGGAACAATTACATTAAACGTACCTAAAGAAATAGAAAACGAGCGAATACAATAAAATATACATTAAAATGTGATCCTTCTACAATTGCATGACCAGTCAGTTCTTCCAATATTGAGGTTATAAATACGAATTTTCTACCACTCCAGCTCTATTCCAATGCTGCCTCCTCCTGCTCGACTGACCGATCCTTCGCCTGAAGTCACACAACATAGAGGCTTTCAGTTTAGCAGGAGGAGGTGGTGTTGGACTGGGAATGGAGCCGGAGTGACAGAGGCTTCAGATCTACTTTTGCATATAAATATAAATTCAAATGCTGATTTTCCAGTATCAAAGGAGGGACTGGCCATGTAAATGGTATTGTGGGACTTGTCTTTGTATCCTGCTGACAGATTCCCTTTAATTCAGTAGCGTGGACTTTCAGGTCTTTGATCTCAGTTTTGCTGGAAGATGCGCTGTTTTTATTTGTGGCTAATTTATCAAAGTGTTGCACCATGTTTGATAAATTTGGTGCATTTAACTTTTTGGTATAGAGCCGTTTCTCCACTTTTCACACCATTTCCCCAAAGAGCTGAAAATTGCAACTATATTTGTACCTTTAAAAAAGTTGCAATTCATATATTTGGCTAAAACCTACTTGCATGGCTAGCCAATCTTTCATAAGTGGCAAGAATCGTGTAAAATTCCAATGATTCACCAAAATTTGCAAATATTCCGGGCCATAAAATAGATGCAAGTGTAAACATGTCAGTAAATGCTCATTCATCCGGTGATTGGATCATTTATGCTTGGTAGCAATTCGTTCTCGGCAGCATTTTGACCTGTGTAATCTGGAGGTGTGCTGCCAATAATGATGATATTCTATGTGCACAGAACAATCATCGAAAAGCATCATTCTGTGCATACAATCATATAGTCTTGTCTAACCAGACAGAGGTGGGCCAAATGCTCGACCATCCGACAGTTACGAGAAAGCAGAGTATGCCACTGCCTGACCCCTCTGACCGTGGCTTATTTTCCGTGAAAATAAAAGAAAACAGTAATTGGTCCCCTGGAGTCCACAGGTTCAGGCAACTTTAACGTGTATAGATGTTTTAAGACCTAACAAAACAAAAAGAAAAGAATAATAAGAGGCATCGCTTGACTCATCACAAGTTTCTAGTTTTTTACGCTTTTTAGCTCGCTGGTATATTTACTATATCAATTACCCTTACTATAGACGGCAAGGGCCTGATTCTTGGTGGAGGTTATATATATATATATATATACGGTATACGGTATATATATATATATATATATATATATATATATATATAAACACATGTAAGCAGTTACTTGCCCGAGTCGGCCCAGCATGTCTTTCTCTTCTGTGGGGTCAATTTCTCAATTTGTTTTAGTGAAAATTAAAAAAATTATATTTAGTACTTTTTGGTCTTTTGCCTTTTTTTCTTTGGAGTGAGGTTTTTGCTTTTATGGTTGGAGACCTCTCAACATAGGAAAACGTTATATATTGTCCACACAATCAGATCTGGCCTTCCATTTTCCAGTGGACCTCTTAAAGGGACTTGGTGCGTCACAGAGGGGCCGGTCATTTATATGCACCTCCCCACCGGCTTCTTTTCCATCAGTTTCCATCCTCCTCCTATTTGACTGACAGCTGTGGCTTCATAGATGGAAACCAAGCAGGTGGGGAGGTTTATATAAAAAATTGGCCCAGCCGTGAAGTACCGAATGGAAGCTCCACTGAAAACAAATGGAGTTAGAGGAACTGTCACTTCCAAACAGCTACTGATTACAAAAAAAAATTCTAAAAAAAAACACACAACATAGTAACTTTAGATTAAAGTTTTGAATAGTGATGGTCGAGGTGGTGAGACCCCCACCAGTTGCAAAAATAAAGGGTAGTGGTGCTGCGCTCAGCACTGCTCTCCTTGGACACTTATGAAAGGGTCACAGACTTTCCAAAGGGCTAGTCTGCAAGGAGCAACCTTATTTTTCTGTACAGAAATACAACAAAAAAATGATATATCATTTTCAATGGAAGTCAATGACCCGTACAAAGGCACACATCAGAGGCTTATATATTATGCTTTAGAGCATACTTCAGACGTTCAGCTCTGACCTCCGCCAAAAATGAGATGTGAACGGAGCATGAGCTATGATACATATTCTGCTTTAATCCACAGTGTAAGCTAAATGTTATAACATTCACTGAATGAGAAAGAAGAGTACATGAGGAGACATTATTCACAACTGAGCTGCATTGTATGTGATTGCAATTAATGGACAATTAACTAAATATCTTCTAGGAATGAAATGCCGCCTGGTTAATACAACAAGTCCTGCAGGAACTCTGCAATCGGCAAAAGTCCAGTCTACACCAAGATGTAAAACTTTTACTTCTGCTCTTTCAATCCTTTATTCTGACTTAGCCATTTAAAAAAAGTTTTTTAGATACTTGACAGCACTTAAAGGGGGATCTGTCAGCTTGATTTCCGCCCCCAAACTTTTCTACATGTACATGAAGGCGAGCCCATTAGGCATAGTGGGCCCCGGTCTATGGGCCCTGCGTCTTTTGGGCACCCTGTACAACATATGAAAAATAATATGACTGACTGACAGTGAAGTACATATGGGCCTACGCTAGAGACTGACATGAGTTAATTACCTTTTCTCGATTATTATGAAGTTGGATTAACATGGGCGTATACGTATCTCTATCAGGCATGTATGGAGTTGGCCAAAAGCATACTCCGCCTCTGCTCCATATATCTGCAGGAAAACGCCTAAGGCTACTTTCACACTAGCGGACTCGGCCCGTCGCAGAGCGTCGGGCCGACGTACAGACGCTAGCAGTGAATGCGCCGCACAACGGGGGCAGCGGATTCATTTTTCCTGCGCATCCGCTGCCCCATTGTGAGGTGCGGGGAGGTGGGGGCGGAGTTCAGGCCGCACATGCGCGGTCGGAAATGGCGGACCGTCGGCAGCAAAAAACGTTACATGTTACATTTTTTGCTCCCGGCGGTCCGCCACAACACGGCACAACCGTTGCACGACGGTTGCGACGTGTATAAATGAGTCGCAATGCGTCGCTAATGTTAGTCTATGGGGCAAAAAAAAAACGCATCCTGCAAACAACTTTGCAGGATGCGTTTTTTCCCCTAAACGACGCATGAAAAAAAACGCTAGTGTGAAAATACCCTTAGTACCAACTGTTCAGATTTTGATCTTCAGCCACATTTTATGAAAAAATAGCAACCTTTGGAATATGTGTTGCTATTGAAAATGTGCCTTTCCCCACTTGTTAGAGGTTTCTTCCCCCTAATATGGACTATTGATCTGTCAGTAACTTCTCAGAAGCTTAGCACTCCACTCAAAAACAATGTCAACTCATGGTGCAACAATCAGAGCTGGTTATTGAGAGGTCATAAATGTCTTAATCACTCTGCTGCTGCCACCGTGTTGAGGCTGGGAGAACACAGAATACTGATTAATAGTAACTGGCACATAAAATTGGGCTGAGCAGCAGGGAACAGGGTGTACCTGCAAATCACAGCAGGTAGTATGTGCCCCTTTGAGTAGCTAACCGGAAAGGTAAAAATAAAACCTTTAATTTTTTTGCAGATTATGCCTATATCTGAGTACACGACTGCCTGTCAGTAAAAACAACGAAGTGGTCAAGCTCTCCTCTCAAGAATACAGGGAACTCCGCTGTAGTCGCTCAGTGCTCATTTGAGCGGGTCAGCATGAGTTTTTTGGGGATGTCTTGGCGTATGGGTCTGTAAGTGTATTAGCCCATTCTTATGTTAAAAAAAATACATGTTCAGTGGACAAATCAGCTTTAAGCTGAAAGCAATAACTAGTCTGCATGATACATGATTAGGCCTACAAAACATATCTTACCATGTTATATTCCTTCAAAGGGTGGGCAGGTAGGATCCGAAGCCTTAATTCAGAATATGAAAAAACCCGGCACACCAAAAAAAACATGTCAAATAAGAATGGATGTTTTATTGGCTCTGAAATCCACATAGGTGACATTTCGGTCAATCGCACCTCCGTCAGACAAACGGACGGCACTGGTAGAAGTTGAGAAATCATCTGGTTGGAAAGGAGGCTCCCGTCGCTACTGATGAAGTGCGCACACTGTGATGAAGGTCTGATTGAAGAGTCACGTATTTGGATTGCAGAACCAATAAGACATCCATTCTTATTTGACACGTTATTTTGGTGTGCCAGGTTTTTTATACATTATGAATCATAGTCCACACAAATATTTTGTGGCTTTGTGGGGCCCTAAATATGGTTATACATCGAAAATCAGCCCTCCCATTGATAACTAACGCTGAGGTACATAACGTATTGAAGGAAAGTGTGTTCACATCTGTGATATTAGTTCTTTATAATAGGAACAAAAGTAATTGACGTGCCGGACGCTTGCCGCTGAAGACAGACCCAACGGGCTATCACAAGGTCCATCTGGTTTTCGTCAAGAGTCCAGTAATTTTTCCCAGTTCTGCGACAGAGGCCATAAGTGAAGAATAAACAAGCCCACATGCCATACTTCAGGTCTTTTAATGCCACGTTCACATTTTCAGTATTCAGTCAGTATTTTACCTCAGTATCTGTAAGCCAAAACCAGGAGTGGAACAATTAGAGGAAAAGTATAATAGAAACATATGCACCACTTCAGTATTTATCACCCACTCCTGGTTTTGGCTTACACATACTGAGGTAAAATACTGACCAAATACTGCTAGTGTGCATGTGGCCTCAAAATTAAATTGGGGACACAAGGATGTGCCAGACTATCGGGGTATGTTAACATACTGCATTTTTGCCATCTTTTCTTGGCAGAGTTTTACCGTGCCAGCAAACTGACTGAGATTTCTGAAGTTTCATGCACGAGCTGCTTATTTTTTCTTTGCGGTAGGTTGATATCTGCAGCGTTGTCTTTCAGCATTTTTGCAGCGTCCTTTACCCCTTTCAAATGAAGGGGGAAAGAAAAGCATAAAAAAACGCAAAAAAAATGCGCATTTTATGCAGTGTTTTTCTGAACGTGGGCACATACCCCTAATGGCATGAAGAATACTAATGTAATGGGGAACCCGCATATAAAAACATGATTTACATAAATAAATGGAAACATTATATTCTCATTGTGAGTGAATTCAGTACCAGTCACAGTTCTGAAATACATCAGCACTTCAATATACATCAAAGGTAAAATAATATATTGAGGAAGTATATTTTGTCTCATGTCACATGGAAAGTCTCATGTATCTGACTGACAGCACATACATACAAGCCATATTATTTTACAGAAATTATACGTTTTAAAAATCTGTTATTCATCAAGTTGCCCAGAACTGGGTAATAGGGGATTGCATGTTATTCAGTGAAATTACAGTGCTAGCTGCCACTTAGGGTATGATTGCAATTAAATGAAGATCACTTAATCAAGTAAAATATCAGATTAAGTCTTGTACCTCACAGTTCTCGTCATTTTATCAGTTTAGATATTCTGAGAGTATTAATTAAATGTGCAGTGAAAAAAAATACCTATACATTCCAAAGTCTGCTTTTCTTAGGATTCTACTACAGATTGGCACGATACGGCGGTTATATGCTTTGTTGAGAAACACAAGAAATAATAATTGGCTTATATGAAAGTCTGAAAACAAATTCACTCAGATCAGTCACTTTTCTGATAGTTCAGGTCATTAGACACAGTCATGCTGAGATTTGGCCAGAAATATACGGTATGTCTATATTACATTAGTGCTGTAAGTACTTATAGATGAAGCCCTGATCTTTCATATAAAGCATTTATCGTCCAGTCTATTACAGAACATACCAAGAACAACGCAATGAGTTGATGTGGGATTATTATCCATTGGTGGAAAAAACCCTACCCTTCCATTTGTCATCTATATGATAAAAAAAAGCATTTTGTGTCTCAGGAGGGATCTTTTCTCTTCCACGTACAGGCGCACCAGTCACAGGCTGAAGCAAGCAAAAAAAAAAGCCACTTCTCAATATGGAGAGGATTAAGACAAGAAAGGGCTACCAAAACACTCTTCAGGGACTTGCTCAGGAGAAAAAGGGCTAAGCCGCAGTTCTGGGCACAGACGGGTGGCCGGCAGTGATTCATTGCTTTAGAAGATGGGAATAAACCTTTATAAGGGCTGCCCTGTATAGTACAGTCATTTACATTTGCTTTCAGTGGTGGAGACTGGAGAGGGCACTGTGACTGGTCTGCAGCTATGCCCACAATCTACACAAGCTGCGAGGCATCGTATTCTGACAGCAGGCTAGGCATATTATGATAAATATCCATCGTCCCCTCCCCCCCCGCTAAACAGTAAAAAGTAGCCATTCATTAAGGTGCTTTCATCAGAAATCTGGTGTAAAACACCTTAAAAGGGTACTCCGGAGAAAGAAAACATTTTGGACGGTCCCTCTCATAAACTATAAAAATGAGATGCCTAGTGCACTTTTATTATCTTTAGAAAACTTGTAATTCTGTGTGACAGGGGCTGCTCCTCACTGCTCCCGTTTGGGACATTACGTCACCCACCGCTGCACAGCTCCACCCTGTAACATCCAGCTTGAGATGAAGGGGCATGGCCATGCCCTGTTCCCTGCAGAGATAGGCTATTATCAGGAGACTGGATGTAATGTCCCAGACAGAGGGGTGAGCACTGAGGAGCAGCTCCTGTCACACCAGCCCCTAATAATGACTCCCTGTCTGCAATTGAGTTGAGGGGGCATAGCCTGCCTCCCCAGTAGCAGCAAGCCCCTGATAATGTCTCCTACACTGCAGGGCTACTAGCAGAGAACAGGCCATGCCTCCTCACCTAGGACAGCAGACAGGGAGATGTCATCAGGGGGCTGCCGCTACTAGAAGCAGTGTGGGGGTCAGGCCATGCCCTCGCCACACACCCTCACCACGGACTGCAAACAGAGACAGGGGCTGGTGTGACAGCAGCTTCCAATTTTCTTATTTTTACAAGATTTTAGACTGCACCTGTGTATTTTTTGCCTATTGATCCAATAGAGCATTTGTGAGGTCAGACATTGATTTTGGAAGAGAGCCTGGCTAACATTCGATGGGGTTTAGGACCAGTTAAGTTCGTCTACAGCAGGAATGCATGACCTTTCCTGGTCCGAGGACCACACTGCCATGTTGTCTGACTCCCAAGGGATGAAATAAAACTTATGGAAGAATTACCATCTGAGACATTTCCACTATATAACATTACATGCCATAGATACATGATAGATAGTAGTCCATAAAGTGGACCCTGACAAATGGGAATAATAGGGGTTCCTTTCCCCTTCAGGGTTTGTGCACACGTCAGGATTTCTGGCAGAAATTTTCCTGACAAAAACCGGACATTTCTGCCAGAAATCCGCATGCATTTTTATGCGTTTTTGATGCAGTTTTTTTTTTTGCCTTTTTTCCAAATGCATAGAATAGCGGGAAAACCGCAAAAAAAAAAAAAACGCAAAATTAATGAACATGCTGCTTTTTTTTACCGCGATGCGTTTTTTTCGCGGAAAAAAACGCATCAAGTGCACAAAAATTGCAGAATGCATTCTAAATGATAGGATGCAAAATGTATGCGTTTTTAATGAGTTTTTATAGCGTTTTTATCGCGAAAAAACCTGAACGTGTGCACATACCCTCAGCTAGCATTTACAGGGTGGGAAGGCTAAAATCGTAAACTGAAATGTTATAAAACTACAATAGTAAACTCACCCAACCTTGTCTTTATGCATCTTGCTTTGTGCACTGGGGCACAGTCATACTGGAAAAGAAAAGGGCCTTCCTCAAACTGTGCTCACTAAATTGGAAAAATATAATTGTCTAAAATGTCTTGATATACTGAGGCATTCAGATTCCTGAAAACTAAAGCCAACCCCTGAAAAAAGGACCCACAGCATTATTTACAATATAGTCAGATGGGAAATGTCCTCCTGGCCTTCACCAAACCTAGACTCCCTATCAGACTGCCAAATAGTGAGATTCGTCCCTCCACAGAACACGTTTCCACTGCTCTAGAGTCCAGTGACGGCGACCTGCTTTCTGGATTTATCACCCACTCCTGGTTTTGACTTACAAATACTGAGGTAAAATACCGGTACTGACCAAATACTGAGGTAAAATACTGACCAAATACTGAACGTGGCCTTAATGTGAGAGAATGCTTGGAGCGGTACAGAATATGGAGTCAGCAGAGCACCATGTGCCTCAGCACTCGGCGACCCATCTCTGTAGGAACACCACACAACATATGCTGATTTGGCGATGCCCTGACCCAGCCAAAGACGCGCAGTACACTTGCCCATTTTCCTGCTTTGAACACATCTTAGTTCAAGAACTGACTGTACCTTTGCTGCCTCATATATCCAACCTCTTGACAGGTTCCGTTGTAAAAAGAAAATCAATGTTAATCAGTGGTTTTAATGTCTGTCTGATCGGTGTATATGCGGTATAGTCATTTATAAATTTAACAAGACATTCCTAAAAGAGTAGCCAAGTGGATTATTTACTTGTTAAAAACACAGTTTATTCCATCTTCTAGATTAACCATTTCCTGCAGTATCCTGCATTCTGCAGCACTTTACATGGCCGCTGGATTTGATCTATACATGATTTGCAGGCAGTAATTCCTTCAGGAAAACAACAGGCTGTCAATGTGGGTCAACGAGAGAAGTAAACTCATGGAAGACCTCATGAAACGGACCCCAGTAGGATTGGCCATACAGTGGAGAGTCCAGGAGGTTAGAAGGTCAGATGAGCGTGTTCTGCAGCAGCAAATGAGCAAGGATCTGCAGAAGATCACCACGTCTTTAGCAGTAAAATCAAGGCAACTTTGGATTGATGCAAATCAGGAAACTAGTGGTGTTACTGTCGGGGAAATAATGCTCATGGATGTTGAATTTTACCACGCTCCATCGTGTCTTCTACAGAGAAGATTGCTATCGAACATACAACCGTGGGGACTCGAACATATTATTTGAGCACGCCGGAGACACTGTTAGCACCCGAGCATGCTCAGATAACACCTTATCCAAGAACACTCGCTCATAATACATTCATCTATTCTGTAGAAACGTCTCTTGCATTTGGCGAAAATAAGATGGAAATGAATGGGATTTTAGAGATCTTGGAATGCATTATTTGAGATCTGGCATGTGAAGATTTCAACCCTAGACGGGATTAATTACAAGGTCACTACTCCATCATGAAATGCACTCTTCTGGAGCAGACAGATATAATGTGCACGTTGACTGGCTGTGGTTCAGCTCGTCTGCTCAGAGGCTTAAATTGCTCGCACTGTACATGTTCTGACAAACAGCAAAATGTTGACTCAAGACGGATCAAAAGCCCTGGAGCCCCCCTGAGATCGCAGCGACTACAAGAGCAGAAGAGTCCCTATCCGCACCGCTCGTGTAATCATGTAACTGTAAACTGTACAACAAATCCGGACACATAATAAAGGCTGTTTATCTGGAATAAGCAGATGTAAGCGCCGGCTGATTGCTACAGAATGTCGTGCAACGGAAAAAATATGAAAATACGGCAGGCAAAATTCCACATTTCTCATCGTCGATTGTTGCAATATTGGATATGATTATCAAATGCAGAATGAATGCTGTGAGATATAAGATGTCCATACACTTCAAAGGACTTTGGTGGCTTTGATGGGACATGAAAGATTTTAACATAACCCATCTTTTTAGTCTCAAAAGGCAATAAGCCGCCGCCAGAGGTATCTTGCTGCAGTTTTTTCCCTGAAAAACACCTGCACGCTCAGTCGACACGATCGTGCATGTGCATAAAGGTAATAAAGAATAGTGGTCAGCGGAAAAAGCGTGTCGGTGGTTAATGTTTTAAAGGGATTGCCAAGCTAGATAAAAATTGAGTTACAGATGTTTAACATGTAAATGAATACTACTAATTACTATCCAGTCATTAAAAAACATCCACCAATGTCCAGCTGCTGGCTCCAAATTCTTTCATGTTTGCTTTCATACAGGAGACCTTCACCCTCTCTGTGTCAGATGTGTATGAAGAGGGTTAGCTCAGTTTTATCAGCTGAGAAAAAGAGGGCCGACCCCTTTAAAGAAAGTCGCACCCCAATGAACAAGCATTTAGCTCGCAACCCCTACGAGCAAGCAATTTGCTCATTTTTCGTTGATTCACAGCCCGTTCAATCTGGAACTAACGTTTCCAGATCAGTATGGACTGAGGTGCTGGTCAGCTTGTACGGAAACTACACCATCAAGAGAAAGTGACCAACCCCTTTAAAGAGACTAAAAAAAAAATCATTATTGGCAGCACATCGCCCCATATCATGTAAATAGGTCATGTGCTGTCTATAACATTGTGCTGTATCAAATTAACTGTGGTTTCTGTGCATAGTACATTCGGCGGTACACAGACCATAAATGCTCTTTTTATTTAGCTGGAAAACCAGGATAAAGTCGCCCAAAAAGTGAAAAAATTGCATTTCTTTCCTCTCTGAAACAAATTCCCACCCATTTATGGGATGTGTTGTTATTCCATTTAGATTCCTGCAGATGAATGACTTTTTCCAATCCTGGACTACCCCTTTAAAAAATAATGTATTGTAGTAAGCAGGATGTGTGGGTTCTTCTAACACCTTGTAGAAGTTTGGTGCCTCAGATGCCAATCACTAAGAAGCGTTTCTCTAAATTAGCACAGAGTTACGGACGCTGGTTCCCACACAGGGACGGAGAAGAGTAAATTATTAGCAGCCATGAGCAAAAAGAAATGGCAAATCTGGTATTCAGGATAGAGGAATTTCGGGGAATTACCGTAATAACCTTTTTAAAGCCAAAATTTGATGTAATACACCTATGTTTTATAAAACAAAAGGCTAGACAACAACTATAGCTACACCAGGCAATAAAACATACAGTCACACTACCTTTATATTTGTGCCAGCCACTTTGTCCTATATCAGAGCTAGTCACCTGTCATGGTTGTGTCAGAGGTGACAGACAGTCATCCTGGATCCGGCTGTAGAAGGTCATTGTGATTAGCTCTACAAGCACCTTCTTGATTTTTTCATCTCTGTTTGGAAGGGATATCCTTCTCCCTCTAGGAACCAACAGTTGCCTCCACCTTCTGCTGCCAATTAACTCACCTGTGCTGAAGGTTTAAATACCTCCAGAATCTTCAGCAGGGTGTTGATGTTAGCTCAGTTTACCTCTGTCTGGTTGTAAATACTAGTAGTCAGCTAGTGTCTCCTTGGAGTATCCTTGTAGGATCTCTCTGGTCTTCTCAAGCTAAGTGTATCCCCTCATTTGTCCACCCTCTCTTTCTTTAGTTGTAGTGCGAGTAGACTAGCGCTCTCCACATCCCCTCCCTATCCAGGGTCTATCGCTGGGGTCAGGCAGAGATTAGGATCCTGCTCGGCGATAAGTGCGGAACCTATTTAGTGACGTTTAGGGCTGACAGGGTGTTGTTAGATCTGCCTAGAGGTCTCCACTTCTCCCTTCCCTAGTGTTTAGGCTACCCTCCCTCTCTACATTGTTGTGCACCTTACTTCTCCCTCACCCAGCATGACATTATCCTACCTGCCATATCAGTGCCAACCATTGTATCCCATCAAATACTTGCACTATATTAGTGTTATATTAGTGCCAGTTGCAGTTGCAAGGCCACTGCCCACCCATGAGTGCATAGTTGAATGGGTAGGCATGGACATTGGAGGCTGCAAGGAGCACTTCACACCTCTGCTACCTGCCCCCCCTTGAAGGATTACGTATTTTTACATGCAGACTTGGCGTCAGCGACTAAATCTCAAAAATCAGCATGTGTTATATAAGAAAATTTTAAGACAGATTTGTTGCAGATTTTGCTTCAATGGCAAAGGGTAGAAAATATATATTAAAATCTGTGTGTAATGTAACAAGTCTGCAGCCTAAAAATGCACCATGTGTAAAGCCACCCTAATAAAATGTGATCTGATTATTCAGTAAAAAACGAAGAGCTACCAAAGCACTTGCTTAAAAGAATGCATAATATCTTTCGGGACCTGGTCTGGAAAAAGGGTGTCCCTAGAAAAAAATTGGGAAAAGTATAGTTGCTCAAAAATCAGGGAGGGCAGTTTAGCTCTAACTAATTTATGTATTTTATGGCCTTTCAGCTCCAATAAATAATTCAGGGGATGGGCACTGGAAAAGTCTATGGATGCAGGGTATGTGGTACTGAAATACATGTGAGGAGGGGATAACATTTTGGTCTTAGTCTTGTACATTTAGTATGGTGGACCTGTAAAAGTTGTCGGGCATGTGGGCCTATTCTAGACATTCTCCAACAAGGAATAACCCATGTTTGAGGGAGCTCTGTCATCTGGAAGGGTTCGGTGAATAGAAGAAACAAGGGTTGAAATACTTACAGTTATATTTGGACAGACCCTTTTCTACGTTTCATCACCTAAAACAGATGTCCTGGTTACGAAACTCTGATTTTCACAAATATCTACAGCAAAGACATGCTATGGCCCACGAAAACATATCAGGTCTCACCATCTCAACTAACGGGCTTCTGGACTATGCTGTACAAAAGCAACTAGAGGGCTTTTGCTACCCAATAATTTAAGGGATCCTACGGTTTTGCATAGGTCTAAGTGAGAAAAGGGTATAGGGCACGTTTCCTCAGAAGAATGGGAAGATATTTTGGAATCCCCTGGAATGGTATCTACTAATGTCGCACAGAGATGATCACAATTATTTATTATTCATAGAGCATAAAGAACTCCAAAAATGATACTGAAAATGAACCTCAGACAGGATGACCAATGTCCAAGATGCAGCGAAAAAGGGGCATATGTGATCCATATGTTCTGGACAAGCCACACACTTGGGGAATTATGGGACAATGTGGGTAGGCTGGTCAGAGAGGTAAAGGACAGTATATAACATTTGACTGCCTCTCAATGCCAAATCTTGTGTTTTAGGGTGTGTGGTAAGCTTGAGCGAAACGGATCGGACAAATTCAAAAGTCGCCGACTTTTTGGCAAAGTCGGGTATCATGAAACCCGACCCGATCCTAGTGTGGGATCGGCCATGCGGTCGGCGATCTTCGCGCCAAAGTCGCGTTTCGTATGACGCGTTTGGCGCCATTTTTTCAGCCAATGAAGGAGCGTGGGCAGAGTGATGACATAGGTCTTAGGGGCGTGCACGCCCATCGCCATCTTCTCGCTTGTGCGCTGTAGCGATTTGCAATGTGTAACACCAGATTTTCTGTTCAGGGACGGAGGAGAGAGAGAGAGAGAGAGAGAGAGAGAGAGAGAGAGGGAGAGGGAGAGGGAAAGGGAGAGGGAGAGGGAGAGGAAGAGGGAGAGGGAGAAAGTAAAAAGAAGATATTTCCCATTGACTTTGCATTGGGTTTCGTGTTTCGGTCGATCCCCGACTTTTCGCCATAATCGGCCGATTTCACTCGACTCGACCCTAAAAAAGTAAAAGTCGCTCAACCCTGGTGTGTGGGAGATATTGGAGCCTCTCTCCCATTACAACTGGTAATAGGAAAAATCCTCTCAAATTTGGGAAGCACTGGGGAGACTGGATTACATGCCCAACTGTGGTATCTGAAGCTCTGCTAGGGATGTGCTTTTTAATATGTTTATCCTCAGTTAACTCTTGTACCGCTGGAGAAACAACTGCTTTGCTCATAAACATGGAAAAATAGCTTGAATCTGTTTGTACTTATATTAGTCTGCATTGCAAACAAGGGTGGGGGGTTGTTGGGGTGGGAACAAGCAGATTGGGGTTGTTGCCATTTATAGCCAAGATCTGAAGTGAATGTTCTTTTCACACACTGTACATTCTTACGCATTTTATTTATATTGTATGTGAATATCAATGTAGGCATCTGATCTGGTACTTGATATATTATTATGTTTATACCTCAATAAAAAGTTTTGATTAAAAATAATAATAAAGAGCTAGGTCTTATGAGGAACCAAAATATGAAGGTTACTTCAAAAGTTAATGATTATTTATGGACATTGCACAATAAAAGCAGCTTTTTTCTCTCTACCACAGGAGAGTTCCTTGCCATTTTTTGTTTTGCGGGACACCCTGTTCTATGTAAATGTAAACAGGATGTGCCGTAACAAAAGGTCAGGAGAACGAAAAAAAAATGGCTCTTGTTGCTTATGATTCTATGCTCTACACGTGTGTTGACCAGCCTGGTAAAATCACTCACAGATGCTCAATAACACTTCTAATAACGGCGTAATATGACCTTAAAGGGGGTTTTGTCAGCCCAAAGTGACAGTATAAACTAGGTACATAGGTTTGTAAGAGATAAAGCCACTAAAAAAGAAAACTGCTCCCTTAACCCCTTCATGACCCAGCCTATTTTGACCTTAAAGACCTAGCTGTTTTTTGCAATTCTGACCAGTGTCCCTTTATGAGGTAATAACTCAGGAACGCTTCAACGGATCCTAGCGGTTCTGAGATTGTTTTTTCGTGACATATTGGGCTTCATGTTAGTGGTAAATTTAGGTCAATAAATTCTGCGTTTATTTGTGATAAAAATGGAAATTTGGCGAAAATTTTGAAAATTTCGCAATTTTCACATTTTGAATTTTTATTCTGTTAAACCAGAGAGATATGTGACACAAAATAGTTAATAAATAACATTTTTACTTTACATCAGCACAATTTTGGAAACAAAATTTTTTTTTGTTAGGAAGTTATAAGGGTTAAAATTTGACCAGCGATTTGTCATTTTTACAACGAAATTTACAAAACCATTTTTTTTAGGGACCACCTCACATTTGAAGTCAGTTTGAGGGGTCTATATGGCTGAAAATACCCAAAAGTGACACCATTCTAAAAACTGCACCCCTCAAGGTACTCAAAACCACATTCAAGAAGTTTATTAACCCTTCAGGTGCTTCACAGCAGCAGAAGCAACATGGAAGGAAAAAATGAACATTTAACTTTTTAGTCACAAAAATTATCTTTTAGCAACAATTTTTTTATTTTCCCAATGGTAAAAGGAGAAACTGAACCACGAAAGTTGTTGTCCAATTTGTCCTGAGTACGCTGATACCTCATATGTGGGGGTAAACCACTGTTTGGGCGCACGGCAGGGCTTGGAAGGGAAGGAGCGCCATTTGACTTTTTGAATCAAAAATTGGCTCCACTCTTTAGCAGACACCATGTCACGTTTGGAGAGCCCCCGTATGCCTAAAAATTGGAGCTCCCCCACAAGTGACCCCATTTTGGAAACTAGACGCCCCAAGGAACTTATCTAGATGCATACTGAGCACTTTGAACCCCCAGGTGCTTCACAAATTGATCCGTAAAAATGAAAAAGTACTTTTTTTTCACAAAAAAATTCTTTTAGCCTCAATTTTTTCATTTTCACATGGGCAACAGGATAAAATGGATCCTAAAATGTGTTGGGCAATTTCTCCTGAGTACGCCGATACCTCATATGTGGGGGTAAACCACTGTTTGGGCACATGGTAAGGCTCGGAAGGGAAGGCGCGCCATTTGACTTTTTGAATGGAAAATTAACTCGAATTGTTAGCGGACACCATGTCGCGTTTGGAGAGCCCCTGTGTGCCTATGCATTGGAGCTCCCCCACAAGTGACCCCATTTTGGAAACTAGACCCCCCAAGGAACTTATCTAGATGCATATTGAGCACTTTAAACCCCCAGGTGCTTCACAGAAGTTTATAACGCAGAGCCATGAAAATAAAAAATAATTTTTCTTTCCTCAAAAATGATTTTTTAGCCTGGAATTTCCTATTTTGCCAAGGATAATAGGAGAAATTGGACCCCAAATATTGTTGTCCAGTTTGTCCTGAGTACGCTGATACCCCATATGTGGGGGTAAACCACTGTTTGGGCGCACGGCAGGGCTCGGAAGGGATGGCACACCATTTGGCTTTTTAAATGGAAAATTAGCTCCAATCATTAGCGGACACCATGTCACGTTTGGAGAGCCCCTGTGTGCCTAAACATTGGAGATCCCCCAGAAATGACCCCATTTTGGAAACTAGACCCCCAAAGGAACTTATCTAGATGTGTGGTGAGCACTTTAAACCCCCAAGTGCTTCACAGAAGTTTATAATGCAGAGCCGTGAAAATAATAAATACGTTTTCTTTCCTCAAAAATAATTTTTTAGCCCAGAATTTTTTAATTTTCCCAAAGGTAACAGGAGAAATTTGACCCCAATATTTGTTGTCCAGTTTCTCCTGAGTACGGTGATACCCCATATGTGAGGGTAAACTACTGTTTGGGCACATGCCGGGGCTCGGAATTGAAGTAGTGACGTTTTGAAATGCAGACTTTGATGGAATGCTCTGCGGGCATCACGTTGCGTTTGCAGAGCCCCTGATGTGCCTAAACAGTAGAAACCCCCCACAAGTGACCCCATTTTGGAAACTAGACCCCAAAAGGAACTTATCTAGATGTGTGGTGAGCACTTTGAACCCCCAAGTGCTTCATAGAAGTTTATAATGCAGAGCCGTGAAAATAATAAATACGTTTTCTTTCTTTAATTATTTAGCCCAGAATTTTTTATTTTCCCAAGGGTTACAGGAGAAATTGGACCCCAAAAGTTGTTGTCCAGTTTCTCCTGAGTACGCTGATACCCCATGTGTGGGGGTAAACCACTGTTTAGGCACACGTCGGGGCTCAGAAGGGAAGTAGTGACTTTTGAAATGCAGACTTTGATGGAATGGTCTGCGGGCGTCACATTGCGTTTGCAGAGCCCCTGGTGTGCCTAAACAGTAGAAACCCCCCACAAGTGACCCCATTTTAGAAACTAGACCCCCCAAGGAACTTATCTAGATATGTGGTGAGCACTTTGAACCCCCAAGTGCTTCACAGACGTTTACAATGCAGAGCCGTGAAAATAAAAAATCATTTTTCTTTCCTCAAAAATGATGTTTTAGCAAGCATTTCTTTATTTTCACAAGGGTAACAGGAGAAATTGGACCCCAGTAATTGTTGCGCAGTTTGTCCTGAGTATGCTGGTACCCCATATGTGGGGGTAAACCACTGTTTGGGTGCACGTCGGGGCTCGGAAGTGAGGGAGCACCATTTGACTTTTTGAATACAAGATTGGCTGGAATCAATGGTGGCGCCATGTTGCGTTTGGAGACCCCCTGATGTGCCTAAACAGTGGAAACCCCTCAATTCTAACTCCAACACACCCCTAACCCTTATCCCAACTGTAGCCGTAACCCTAATCACAACCCTAACCCCAACACACCCGTAACCCCAACACACCCCTAACCCTAACCACAACCCTAATTCCAACCCAACCCTAGCCCTAAGGCTATGTGCCAACGTTGCGGATTCGTATGAGATTTTTCAGCACCATTTTTGAAAAATCCGCGGGTAAAAGGCACTGCGTTTTACCTGCGGATTTACCGCGGATTTCCAGTGTTTTTTGTCCGGATTTCACCTGCGGATTCCTATTGAGGAACAGGTGTAAAACGCTGCGGAATCCGCACAAAGAATTGACATGCTGCAGAAAATACAACGCAGCGTTCCCGCGCGGTATTTTCCGCACCATGGGCACAGCGGATTTGGCTTTCCATATGTTTACATGGTACTGTAAACCTGATGGAACTCTGCTGCGGATCCGCAGCAGCCAATCCGCACCGTGTGCACATAGCCTAATTCTAAAGGTATGTGCACATGCTGCGGAAAACGCTGCGGATCCGCAGCAGTTTCCCATGAGTTTACAGTTCAATGCAAACCTATGGAAAACAAAAATCGCTGTACACATGCTGCAGAAAAACTGCACGGAAACGCAGCGGTTTACATTCCGCAGCATGTCACTTCTTTCTGCGGATTCCGCAGCGGTTTTACAACTGCTCCAATAGAAAATCGCAGTTGTAAAACCGCATTGAAATGCGCAGAAAAAACATGCTAAATCCGCCATAAATCCGCAGCGGTTTAGCACTGCGAATTTATCAAATCCGCAGCGGAAAAATCCGCAGAGGACCAGAATACGTGTGCACATACCGAAACCCTAACCCTAACCCTACCCCTAATCCTACCCCTAACCCTACCCCTAACCCTACCCCTAACCCTAACCCTACCCCTAACCCTAACCCTACCCCTAATTCTTACCCCAACCTTAGTGGGAAAAAAAAAAATATTTTTTTTATTGTTCCTACCTATGGGGGTGACAAAGGGGGGGGGGGGGGTCATTTACTTTTTTTTTTTTTTTTGATCACTGAGATATAACCTATCTCAGTGATCAAAATTCACTCTGGAACGAATCTGCCGGCCGGCAGATTCGGCGGGCGCACTGCACATGCGCCCGCCATTTTGGAAGATGGCGGCGCCCAGGAAAGAAGACGGACGGTCCCCGGGAGGCCAGGTAAGTATAAGGGGGGGGAGATCAGGGCACGGGGGGGGCGTCGGAGCACGGGGGGGTGGATCGGAACACGGGGGGGTGGATTGGAGCACGGAGTGGGGGATCGCTGTGCGGGCGGGTGGATCGGAGTGCGGGGGGGTTTGATTGGAGCACGGGGGGAGCGGGCAGGAGGACGGGGGAGCGGAGCACAGGACCGAGGGGAGCAGACCACAGATCGGGGGGCTGGGGGGGCGATCGGAGGAGTGGGGTGGGTGCACATTAGTGTGTCCAGCCATGGCCGATGATATTGCAGCATCGGCCATGGCTGGATTGTAATATTTCACCATTTTTTTAGGTGAAATATTACAAATCGCTCTGATTGGCAGTTTCACTTTCAACAGCCAATCAGAGCGATCGTAGCCACGAGGGGGTGAAGCCACCCCCCGGGCTAAACTACCACTCCCCCTGTCCCTGCAGATCGGGTGAAATGGGAGTTAACCCTTTCACCCGATCTGCAGGGACGCGATCTTTCCATGACGCATATGCTGCGTCATGGGTCAGAATGGCACCGACTTTCATGACGCAGCGTATGCGTCAAAGGTCGGGAAGGGGTTAAAAGGGTTTGCATTTCGAGGACCAAGTTTACCTTTTTCAAAAAGGCATCTTTAGGATTAGATAAAGCACAGTATGGCATGAATACAGAATCCATACCTTACTGGGCCATTGCCAAAGACTAAAAAGGCATCTGAAGATATGCCATAAATGTATAAATAAGTGCTGGTCCCCAGACTAGGGCCCTCAACCTTTCACAACAGGAGAGTTTTGTGAAACTCTGTTTTCCAGTTTCCTGTTGATCTGCTGTGAATGTGAAAAGATGGAAAGACTCATTTACTAGTAGCCTGAAAAATAAATAGGTAAAACAATCTTAAACTTGTCCCTCCACCTAAACACAATACTTCCTGAACCACAACGTGGTGAACCTCCTCTGCTCTTACGACATCTCCGTGGGTGGTGCTGGCCGTAGCCTGCGCAAAATCAACATCAAACTATGCATAACAAGATTTCCTCATATTCACGAGATCTGAAGGCCCAGTGGAGCAGATTTATCAGTGTGTGTTGCTGACAAAGTCTGATAATGTCACATTTACTTGGTCTATACTGATTATGAGGAGCAGAGACTTTTACTTGACCTACATAAGTCAAAGTCCAAATGTCAAAGAAACTGATAAAAAAAAGAAGCTAGCAAAACAGTAACGCAGGTAGAAAAGTCAGCTCCCAAGACACCTTTAGGGGTACAGTTGAAACCAGTTTACACACACTATATAAAAAGACACATATGCATGTTTTTCTCAATATCTGACATGAAATCAGAATAACCCTTTCCCGTTTTGGGTCAATTAGGAATACCATCATTATTAATATTTGCCAAATGCCAGAATAATGAGAGAGAGAGAGAGAGAGAGAGAGAGAGAGAATGTTTTAAGTCATTTTTATTACTTACTGCAAAGTCAAAAGTTTACATACACTAAGATCACTATGCCCTTATACAATTCAGGACTGCCCATATGATGGTGTCATGTGTTTGAAAGCTTCTGTTTTTTGGCAACATCTGAGTTAAAAGATTAAGGAAAGAGTATTAATGGGGCTTACTAGAATTGACCCGTATAAAAAATAACTTTTATTAAGTAACAATTAAAAGATTTAACCCAAAAGGGAGTGAATAAGGTGCTAAAGTGCAAAGAAAATATCAAGGGCCGGAAATTGGCAGATGGGTGGTCTAGTACACTGAGGGCAATCTCAAGAACTAGACCTCCCTGTTTGCAGAGGTAGGTATGGCTGAAAAATGTTAATATCCCTGCTAAGATGTCGACTAGGTCTTAGTAAGAGATACTAGTTTATAATACAGGGCCTACATACTAGTCAATATCAGCCCTGAAGAATGCCTCAACTGAGGAAAATCTATATATCAAGGGATGTACAAAACAGATACAAGGGAACTAATAGAAAGCAGTATAGTCCTCAAAGGCTACACAATACAATAGATGCTAAGGCTTGGTTCTCATTGCGTTAATGGGAAAGCGCTAACGGACAGCGTTGCACGGCGAAATTAACGCCGTGCAACGTGTCCTTTAGCGCGCCCATTCACGGCAATGGGAACGCACAGCACTAGCGCGTGCCATGTTCGGCACGCGCTAGCGACGCGCCGGTGTTTCCTGGCGCGCCGCGGACGCTGCTCGCAGCGTTCGAGGCGCGCCAGCGGTCCGGGACGCGGCCACATTAAAAACATTGCGTTAGCGCAACCCGCTAGCGCTAAACGGGTTGCACTAACGCAATGTGACCCTGGCCTAAGGAGGTCTATGAAACCAACAGGTAACAGTCCACTTAATAGGGGAAAAGTGCCAGAACTGGTACTGTATCATACACACAAAGATGGTGTGGAGGAAAGAGGTGCCCTTATCCCTACATCTTAGGCTAGGTTCACATTGCGTTAGGGCAATCCGTTAAGCGCATAGAGCTAGCGGATTGCGCTAACGCAGTGTTTATTTTGGGTCCGCATTCGCCGTCCCCGCTAGCGCAGATCCCCGTCACAAAAGAATGGCACATCGCTAGCGCGTGCCGAAAATGGCATGCGCTAGCGATGCGCTACAGGCACAAATCACACTGCTGTCAATGGGTGCGCTAACGGACCCGTTGCACGGCGTTAATTGCGACATTTTCACCGTGCAACGCAGTCCGTTAGCGTTAACCCATCAACGCAATGTGAACCTAGCCTTATTCCTGCCGAGTACCTTCCTACTTGCAGAGGCACCCTAAGAAAACAGGAGATGGCGCCCCCGTTCGTATGTCGGATGTCCCTTGACTCCTCAAGAAACAGAAAAATATGAGTATAGATGTCGGGGGGGGGGGGGGGGGAGAAGATGTTATGTAGGGAAAGAAAAAGGGAGCAATGAGGTATGCAGTTCACAGTATGGTTATCAATCAGCACACGGTGTTACACTGTGGAGAGTAATGGTCAGGACGTGGATACAGGTACACACCTTAGAAAGTATGACCATATACCCCGGTACCAGAGCTATGGCCACAATATTAAAGTGAAAAACAGGCAGAACCCTTAGTAATAATATATAGGCATGGTATACTCCTTGAATACATGATGAAACAATAAACAACCTATATGGCTATATAGATAAGTGTCACGCTCACGCCCTGACTGGTGGCCCCACTGTGCCACAAACCAGACTACCCTGGAAGGGGCGTGACTATGACAGCTGCCTGGGTTTTCACTGGAGCCTCTGATGGTGAGGACAGGCTTGTGCAGCAGGCAGCTGCCAGGTGCTACTCCAGGGTGGTGTCTGGCACGACAGGAACGGCAGGACTGGCAGGAACACTGCATTGGAAGGCACGGCAGAGAACACAGGACTGGTTGATGTGGTGTATGAAGGAACAGGTAGGGACCTGTTCACACTGGAGGTGCAGGTACGGATATGTAGTATGGAGGAAACAAGCTGAAAGAAATGAGGTATGAAGGAACAGGTTGGGACCTGTTCACACAGGAGATGCAGGTACTGAAACAAAGCAGAAAGAGAGGAGAAAGAAGGAACAGGTTGGGACCTGTTCAGACTGGAAGAGAACCGCAAGGCTGGGAATAGGAGCGGTAGACCAGCAAGAGATAGCACAGCAATAAAAGCTAAGCAGAGCGGAGCCACAAGGAATGTGGAGAGGAGCTGCAGCAAGAGATACTGCAGAAGCTAAGCAGAGTGGAACCGCAAGGATTGCGGAGAGGAGCGGCAGTAAGAGATTACTGCAGCAACGGGAGCTGAGCAGAGTAGAATGGAGCAGAACCGCAGGAGTGCGGAGTAGAGAGCAAGTCACAAAGGTACAGAGCAGGCAGAGCCGCAAGAGTGCGGAGCGTAAGTAGACTGAGAACACAAGGAAAGACACAGCAGGGAAGGAAGCCACAGACAAGGAGACCGAGATAGGACAAAGTACAGACAAGGCAATGGAACAAGACAAAAAACAAGGACAAAGACACAGGGACCAGGATATTCTGCCTCCTGGAGGGCGGACTACAAGATCAAGGCAAGGAGAAAAGCCTCCAGAGAGGGAGTAACTCAGAGCAAGGCCTGGCAAACTCAGCAGCTAAACACTAACTGAGCTAACACATTGCACAGGCCCAGACCACAGGGTGGAGCTGCACTATATACAGGAGGTCTCTTGGTAATTGGTCAGGAACTGATTAGACAGATGCACCTGATTCCTATAAGAACCAGAGAGTTCAGGCGCCGCCCCCTACACACAAAGCCATGAAGCATGCACAGAGCAGAGACACAGAACATGGAGCTGGCATTAAAGAGAAAGCACATCATGGCCTGGAGCAGTGGGTAAGAGTGTGAGAGATGTGAGGCCATGCTGTGATGCCAGCAGAGTTGTTACATTAAGCACCGTATACATATCACAGAGAAGCCATATAACATCCCTAGGATATTAACCCCTTTCTGCCATTAGACGTACTATTGCGTCCATGTGGGGTGGGCTTTACTTCCCAAGGACGCAATAGTACGTCATATGCGATCGGCAGCGCTCACGGGGGGAGCGCCGCCGATCACGGCCGGGTGTCAGCTGCCTATCGCAGCTGACATCCGGCACTATGTGCCAGGAGCGGTCAAAGACCGCCCCCGGCACATTAACCCCCGGCACACCGCGATCAAAGATGATCGCGATGTGCCGGCTCCCTGCGGGCTTCCCTGAGCCCCCCGCAGCAACGCGATGTGATCGCGTTGCTGCGAGGGTCTTACCTCCCTCCCTCCCTGCTCCAGGCCCGGATCCAAGATGGCCGCGGATCCGGGTCCTGCAGGGAGGGAGGTGGCTTCACAGAGCCTGCTCAGAGCAGGCACTGTGAAGCAGCCTGCACTCCTATCAGATCGGTGATCTGACAGAGTGCTGTGCAAACTGTCAGATCACCGATCTGTGATGTCCCCCCCTGGGACAAAGTAAAAAAGTAAAAAAAAAAATTTTCAAATGTGTAAAAAAAAATAAAAAAAAATATTCCAAAATAATGAAGAAAAAAAAATAATATTATTCCCATAAATACATTTCTTTATCTAAATAAAAAAAACAAAACAATAAAAGTACACATATTTAGTATCGCCGCGTCCGTAACGGCCCGACCTATAAAACTGGCCCACTAGTTAACCCCTTCAGTAAACACCGTAAGAAAAAGAAAAAAAAACGAGGCAAAAAACAACGCTTTATTATCATACCGCCGAACAAAAAGTGGAATAACACGCGATCAAAAAGATGGATATAAATAACCATGGTACCGCTGAAAGCGTCATCTTGTCCCGCAAAAAACGAGCCGCCATACAGCATCATCAGCAAAAACATAAAAAAGTTATAGTCCTGAGAATAAAGCGATGCAAAAATAATTATTTTTTCCGTAAAATAGTTTTTATCGTATAAAAGCGCCAAAACATAAAAAAATGATATAAATGAGGTGTCGCTGTAATCGTACTGACCCGAAGAATAAAACTGCTTTATCAATTTTACCAAACGCGGAACGGTATAAACGCCTCCCCCAAAAGAAATTCATGAATAGCTGTTTTTTGGTCATTCTTCCTCACAAAAATCGGAATAAAAAGCGATCAAAAAATGTCACGTGCCTGAAAATGTTACCAATAAAATCGTCAACTCGTCCCGCAAAAAACAAGACCTCACATGACTCTGTGGACCAAAATATGGAAAAATTATAGCTCTCAAAATGTGGTAACGCAAAAAATATTTTTTGCAATAAAAAGCGTCTTTCAGTGTGTGACGGCTGCCAATCATAAAAATCCACTAAAAAACCCGCTATAAAAGTAAATCAAACCCCCCTTCATCACCCCCTTAGGTAGGGAAAAATTAAAAAAAAGTATTTATATCCATTTTCCCGTTAGGGCTAGGGTTAGGGCTAGGGTTAGGGTTAGGGCTAGGGTTAGGGCTAGGGTTAGGGTTGGGGCTAGGGCTAGGGTTGGGGCTAGGGTTAGGGTTAGGGCTAGGGTTAGGGTTAGGGCTAGGGTTAGGGTTGGGGCTACAGTTAGGGTTGGGGCTACAGTTAGGGTTGGGGCTAAAGTTAGGGTTAGGGTTTAGATTACATTTACAGTTGGGAATAGGGTTGGGATTAGGGGTGTGTCAGGGTTAGGGGTGTGGTTAGGGTTACCGTTGGAATTAGGGTTAGGGGTGTGTTTGGATTAGGGCTTCAGTTATAATTGGAGGGTTTCCACTGTTTAGGCACATCAGGGGCTCTCCAAACACGACATGGCGTCCGATCTCAATTCCAGCCAATTCTGCGTTGAAAAAGTAAAACAGTGCTCCTTCCCTTCCGAGCTCTCCCGTGTGCCCAAACAGGGGTTTGCCCCAACATATGGGGTATCAGCGTACTCAGGACAAATAGGACAACAACTTTTGGGGTCCAATTTCTCCTGTTACCCTTGGGAAAAAACAAACTAGGGGCTAAAAAATAATTTTTGTGGGAAAAAAAAAAGATTTTTTATTTTCACGGCTCTGCGTTATAAACTGTAGTGAAACACTTGGGGGTTCAAAGTTCTCCCAACACATCTAGATGAGTTCCCTGGGGGGTCTAGTTTCCAATATGGGGTCACTTGTGGGGGGGTTCTACTGTTTAGGTACATTAGGGGCTCTGCAAACGCAATGTGACGCCTGCAGACTATTCCATCTAAGTCTGCATTCCAAATGGCACTCCTTCCCTTCCGAGCCCTCCCATGCGCCCAAACGGTGGTTCCCTCCACATATGGGGTATCAGCGTACTCAGGACAAATTGGACAACAACTTTTGGGGTCGAATTTCTCCTCTTACCCTCGGGAAAATACAAAACTGGGGGCTAAAAAATAATTTTTGTGGGAAAAAATTTTTGTTTTATTTTTACGGCTCTGCATTATAAACTTCTGTGAAGCCCTTGGTGGGTCAAAGCGCTCACCACACATCTAGATAAGTTCCTTAGGGGGTCTACTTTCCAAAATGGTGTCACTTGTGGGGGGTTTCTACTGTTTAGGTACATTAGGGGCTCCGCAAACGCAATGTGACACCTGCAGACCATTCCATCTAAGTCTGCATTCCAAATGGAGCTCCTTCCCTTCCGAGCCCTCCCATGCGCCCAAACGGTGGTTCCCCCCCCCCCCCCACTTATGGGGTATCAGCGCACTCACGACAAATTGGACAACAAATTTTGGGGTCCAATTTCTCCTGTTACCCTCGGGAAAATACAAAACTGGGGGCTAAAAAATAATTTTTGTGGGAAAAAATTTTTGTTTTATTTTTACGGCTCTGCATTATAAACTTCTGTGAAGCCCTTGGTGGGTCAAAGCGCTCACCACACATCTAGATAAGTTCCTTAGGGGGTCTACTTTCCAAAATGGTGTCACTTGTGGGGGGTTTCAATGTTTAGGCACATCAGTGGCTCTCCAAGCGCAACATGGCGTCCCATCTCAATTCCTGTCAATTTTGCATTGAAAAGTCAAACGGCGCTCCTTCCCTTCCGAGCTCTCCCATGCGCCCAAACAGTGGTTTACCCCCACATATGGGGTATCAGCGTACTCAGGACAAATTGTACAACAACTTTTGGGGTCCAATTTCTTCTCTTACCCTTGGGAAAATAAAAAATTGGGGGCGAAAAGATAATTTTTGTGAAAAAATATGATTTTTTATTTTTACGGTTCTGCATTATAAAGTTCTGTGAAGCACTTGGTGGGTCAAAGTGCTCACCACACCTCTAGATAAGTTCCTTAGGGGGTCTACTTTCCAAAATGTTGTCACTTGTGGGGGGTTTCAATGTTTAGGCACATCAGGGGCTCTCCAAACGCAACATGGTGTCCCATCTCGATTCCAGTCAATTTTGCATTGAAAAGTCAAATGGCGCTCCTTCGCTTCCGAGCTCTGTCATGCGCCCAAACAGTGGTTTACCCCCACATATGGGGTATCGGTGTACTCAGGACAAATTGTACAACAACTTTTGCGGTCCATTTTCTCCTGTTACCCTTGGTAAAATAAAACAAATTGGAGCTGAATTAAATTTTTTGTGAAAAAAAGTTAAATGTTCATTTTTATTTAAACATTCCAAAAATTCCTGTGAAGCACCAGAAGGGTTAATAAACTTCTTGAATATGGTTTTGAGCACCATGAGGGGTGCAGTTTTTAAAATGGTGTCACACTTGGGTATTTTCTATCATATAGACCCCTCAAAATGACTTCAAATGAGATGTGGTCCCTAAAAAAAAATGGTGTTGTAAAAATGAGAAATTGCTGGTCAATTTTTAACCCTTATAACTCCCTAACAAAAAAAAATTTTGGTTCCAAAATTGTGCTGATGTAAAGTAAACATGTGGGAAATGTTACTTATTAAGTATTTTGTGGGACATATATCTGTGATTTAATTGCATAAAAATTCAAAGTTGGAAAATTGCGAAATTTTCATAATTTTCGCCAAATTTCCGTTTTTTTCACAAATAAACGCAAGTACTATCAAAGAATTTTTACCATTGTCATGAAGTACAATATGTCACGAGAAAACAATGTCAGAATCACTGGAATCCATTGAAGCGTTCCAGAGTTATAACCTCATAAAGGGACAGTGGTCAGAATTGTAAAAATTGGCCCGGTCATTAACGTGCAAACCACCCTTGGGGGTAAAGGGGTTAATCTACCATATCCTTTGATATCCTGATGAACCCAGCCACGGGAAAAACGTGTCAAGATCGCCATTTGTCACCTGACTGAGATCAGTATTTTGTATCTGGCCAGGAGCAATATCATCTCAAAGATAAGTGGTACCGGACATGACATATTTTTGGCATATCAAAGACTTTATAGCACTACGTCTCTAGAGTGGAATCTGTCTACACTTTGCCACCTGATGTTGAAATTTCACTGAATCCAATCCTTCCTCTACCCGTAAAATGTTCTCAGTGCAACACAACCCTAAGGCTATGTGCACACGTCCGGAATTTCCACGGAAATATCCGCGGCAATTCCGGAACTCCCTGCAGCGGGGAAAAAACGCATGCGGAATTGGCACGCGTTTTCCCGCTGAACACTCACGTTTTGCAAGCATAATTAGCTTGCAGAATGCTAGCGTTTTCCAAGCGATCTGTAGCATCGCTTGGAAAACTGACTGACAGGTTGGTCACACTTGAAGTGTGACCAACTTTTTACTATTGATGCTGCCTATTCACCCCCTTATGCTGGCTATCAGATGTAAATCATTCAGCTGTGGCAAGAAAAACTAAATCTCCGAGCACTAAAAAATACTCGGAGGACCCCCGAGCATGCTCAGGAAATCTCGAGTGACGAGTATATTCGCTCATCACTAAAAATGAACTTTCGTTCATAGGAAAACCCCTATAAAAAGCAAATATCAACGCCAACATGGATCCTCCTACATGAGGGGAGAACACAGCACAGGAAGGAGAGAGACAGCAGACAAGGGGGATAGCACATGGGGTAGACAGGTCAAAGAAGAAGAGCACAGGCGGGAGAAGTCAGCACATGGGGAAAGAGAGAGTGGATAGGTGGGTGAGCACTTGGGGGGGAGAGATTCTCAACGCTGCAAAGCCTGCCCCCATCGTGACATTACCGCCAACCCTATGCGATAGCATCGGGCCTCCATCTAGTGTGTATATAAAATTAAAAATATATTTAAAGACATCCCATGCCCACTATGCGTCCACAGATGTCCACGCCTGACTTTTCAGACCCCAGCATCACAAGATAAATTGACATCTTTAACTTTAGGCCTTTGAGAGATCATTTAATCTTCAATTTGCCTAACGGTACATAATATCAGCAATTTTGACAAGGGGTGCTCAAACTTTTACATGCCACTGTATACAGAGGAGAGGGCTTTGCTATTAAAATTAACACTCAGCCAGCCCCCTTCCCAATTCTGATCATATTGCGACAAACGCTTTCCTGTGTCGACCAGAGAACTGGGAGGGGAGCTGCAACATTAGTGGAGCTTTGGCATCACAAGTGCATTATTAGTAAGTTATATATAACAACACTGGGAACATATTTAAAGATTCAGAATAAAAAGAGGGTTTTAGCTAACCTTTTCTTATTTAAGTTGACAAAATTTATATGAAAGCTAAAAATGATATGATAAAAGGATAACAAAACAAGAAAAAAAAGGAATATGCAAGACAATCACACATTCATGTCCCTTTCCAAAATAAATCCAGGGCTCAATAAATACTCAAACAAACAAGCTGTTGGCAGAAATATATTAAACCACCAGCTAACAGCCATCAGAGCGAACTGGCAGGTATTCATACAACTAATATAGTAGAGCTTGTACATACAAACCAAGCGATACGTCACAGGCTCAATGTGAGGACCAAAAACCAATAAAGAGGCACCAAGCACGAGAAAAGGGGTTATCGGGTCTAAGGCTACGTTCACACTAGCGTTGTGCGCCGCTGCGTCGGCGACGCACAACGCACCGAAAAACGCGTGGAAACGCACGCAAAAACGATGCGTTTTTCGACGCGTGCGTCGTTTTTTGACGAAAATCGGACGCAAGAAAAATGCAACTTGTTGCGTTTTCTTGGTCCGACGCTAGCGTCAAAAAAGACGCACGTGTCGGAAAACGCAATAAGCAAAAACGCATGCGTCCCCCATGTTAAACATAGGGGCGCATGACGCGTGCGTCGCCGCTGCGTCGCCCGACGCTAGCGCGACGCACACTAGCCGAACGCTAGTGTGAACGTAGCCTAAGGCCGGAATCACACATGCGAGAAACACGTCCGTGTCTCGCATGTGAAATCCAAGCTGTGGCGCCGGCACTGTGGAGCGGAGCGTGCGGCCGCATAGCAACACATGGAGCCGCACGCTCCGCTCTGGAGTGCCGGCGCCACAGCTTGGATTTCACATGCGAGACACGGACGTGTTTCTCGCATGTGTGATCTCGGCCTAAGAAGCAAAGTCTGTAGTCTTCAATGTGACAGCAGACTGTGGAATCGTGACAGTGTGCGGTGTGTCTCCTCATTTCCACGTTCTAGTCAGCACTCATGAGATTTAGTCACATGCCAACTAGTCTCATCTGTCTTCTCTCAATAGGGGAGAACTGAGAACTGAAGCCGGAAGGGACTAGTCGACATGTCGACCCATGCCTTCACCCCCGGTGCACACAGGGAATACTGGTGAATCGTGACAATATGCATCTCGCACACCTTCACTGGAGTGACTGCAGGGTTTGCTTCTTAGACAGGAAAACCCCTTTAAGGATAAAAAGTGGTTAAAAAAAACGAAGACAAAGATGAAGTGAACATTTCCTAACAAGAACACGAGTTAAATCTGCATCCAGGAGACATTTATGACTAATTATCCACTGGAAATGTCCGAGATGGGAAGAACGCAGCCTAAATAGTAACGCTCCACCTACATATTAAATATTGTGATGACGAGGCTCGCCCGCATCCCTGGTGAAGCACAACAAGCAGGGGAGGAATCAGAGCCTTCCTGTGTCTACACAGGGACAATGCCAGGCTCATGGAAAACACAATTAGTGAGAAGATAAATGAGGCAAATATAGACATTACTACTCAGAGCCAGGGTGTTCTCAGACATCAAACACTCGGAAAAAGTCACAACTAATAAGGGTCATTACTAAGGAGTTCTTACAGCACACTGTATGCCTCCAGGATATACATATTTCCCTCACATGTCATTCTAGGGAGCGGAGGCAGTTATTGGGAGGAAATGGCACACGTGGTAGCCAGCTGTGATCAGTGATGGCCGCCCTGGTACACAGCTCCTAGTCACGACAGCAAATCTGGATCATGAGGCCGTGCTAACCGGCAGTAGTCACCACACGTAATAGGAAGGCAAGTATAACACCGACGGCTGCTCGTAACACGGTGCAATATGGAGGGCACGTCACTTATAGTCTACTGTGTATAGCGATGGTGGAGGTCGCGGTCTCACAGCCACCACAGGTGTATGGCAGGAGCTAAATTCACCTATTCCCAATGAAGGGAATCTCTCACCAAGGTTTTGCTACCCCATCAGAGAGCAGCATAATGTAGGGGTAAAGACCCTGATTCCAGTGATGCGTCACTTACTGGGCTGCAGATCTACCAGTTTACTGAAACCTGGGCCCTGTATAGCCCTGCGCGCACCACTGATTGGCAGCTTTCTGTGTACACTGTGCAGAGGCAGAAAGCTGCCACCCAGTGGTGCTGCAACAAGAAGTGACATGTCGCTGGAATGATGATAAGGGCCAATACAAGGGTCTGTGTAAAACGTACAGCACACGGAGGGCTTACATGTGCCATTGCAAAGTATAGAAGCTTTGTCATTTCATATCTTAATGCCATACTGGAAAAACACTGATGACAATGAAATGTCCTGGACACACACATGCTGAATAATGAAGCCTTCCACTCGCTTTCCTCATTATTGGATTCACAGTGATCATCTTCAATACCTTCTGTGTTATTAGTGAATGGGGTATAACGTGCGTCATGTCGCTAATCTGCGGCCACTGAACTTACTACTAGCATACTACTTGATGGCGTCCACAGCTCTAGCTTTGATTTTTTGCAGATCTACCAGTTTCCTGAATTCTAAGCTCTGTTTAACCCCATCCACACCACTGATTGGCAGCTTTCTGTGCATACTGTGCATAGGCAGAAACCTGCCAATCAATGGTGCTTCATCAAGCAGTAAAGAGACACGTCTCTGGAATCAGGGTCTCTGTCTCTACATTATGCAGCTCTCAGATTAGCTGACCAGACAAGGTGACAGCGCGCTGTTTGCAGTGGTACACCAGGCCGGCTAATCAGAAGAACAGTCACAGATGCTGCCAGGTGAGAGGAGGCTGCGGATTACGGACAAAGTCCTGAGAATTGATTCTCGCGCACACGTACGACAGAGGTCTCTGTAGCTGTATTCTTAGTTTCCTCAATGTAATCCACAGACACTAAGGATGCCGCGTCTTATCTGAGAACACCTTGCTTTGTATCCCCCGGAGTAATCAGACATGAGAGCGCCTTTACCGCACACGTTAATATGGTTGCTATGAAAACAGCATGCAGCCGTCAGATGGAAGCCCATATTAATTATGTGGAGTAGATCTGTAGGACGACTTTATGAAACCCAACACCGAGCAGGAGGAAGTGTTCTTCAAACTTTGTTATCGCAGGCTCTGGATCTGGCAAATGACGGGATGCAATTCCTGCTGGTAGCAGTCGTCCCCAAGGTGATTATCTTCTAGGAAAATGTAGGCTTTCCAGAAGTTTCCAACAATTTCTACCTATGGGAGTATAGAATAAAATGACAGTCCCCATACACTGATTACTAAGTGCTCCCTAACAAGCGGCACATTAATAATCCACGCAGTAAGAACTATCGCAGACAAGTCAAGGTATCTGCCTGCTTTGGTTTGGTTCCCTGGTCCGCCATTCCTCAAAGCACTTCTCAACACATCAACAACCAAAATGTCTCCTTAGGCATGGCCCAGAGCCACCAGGCCACTCAGCAATGACCCACAGCCTTGGTATGTGACGTGTGCTGGACAGCGGCTGTGGTGGAGTCTCATGGAGGGGGAGAAGAACGCTGGAGGAGCATCCGGGAAGCATGGAATGCTTGGCCATGGACAGCGTGGGCTTCCCCTCACACTAGAGTCATGCATCTGGAATCAGACTAAGAACACGAGCTGTTAGGGCTGAAAACGACATGGAAGTATCAGCTGACACTGAACCCCATGTAGTGCTCAGCTGCAGAGACATTATGAGGTCTAAGGGTTAACGTGACTTTTAGGACTGCTACTGGCAATAGCTGCCACTCATGCCCACTTCTTCTTTACCCCTTAACACCCGTCAGAAGACACTCAAACAGCCAAGAGAGTTCTCGTGCTTTGTGCTGATGAGGAGCAAGCGCCCTGAACAGCGGGTCTGGAAAAGGAGCTTCTCATCCTAATCTAATAAAACGTGACTTCCAGCCACAATGCCCCGAGCCCTGCGGGCCTATTGGACCCAATTTCGATGGGCCGACCCACCAAGCGCAGTATGCCTCTAGCATTACAAAGTCACACATTATTGCATAATGTGTCATTTTCTTTTAGCAAAATTGGTTGGACATGACCTAGCTATAACCATACGAAGGTCTGATGAATAGTATGGCAGCATGCATTTACCATATAATGTGCTGGGAAATGGAAACAAAAAAGTGCCGTCCAAATGTGAGCAAAAGACGCACACAATTCGTTCAAAATATTTCTGAATGGTTTTTTGCACTTTTATTTATTAAGCGTGCCGTGGAGGGGTCAATGGGCGTCGGACTGACCGACCATGTTGTAAAGCTCAACAGCAGCATTTAAGAGGTTACACTGATGTGATCGGAACTAGCTTTGAGCACATCATTTACTCAGCCGAGGGTTCAAGGAAAGGAAATAAGTGGCACATCCGTCCACCATATGTAAACATTTAGGTCATGCTTTATTCAAGATTCATTAAAAACATGGAATCCAAAAAATATATAAATAAAAAACTAACGCGTTTCTAGCATCCTATGACTAAGGGCTCTTGGATGCCAGAAACGCATCACCTTTTTATTGATATTTTTATAGAACTCTGCCCACACCACTTATTGGTAGCTTCCTGAAGACACCGTGCATAGGCAGAAATCTGCCAATTGGTGGTGGGGGAGGGGTTATAGAGGACTACCTGGCAGCAGGTTTACTAGTCATTTAGTGATAATCCCCTGCTGAAAAGGAGCCCATTACTGGAATCAGGGTCTCTGCCCTTAAACACCTGGTGACAGATTCCCTCTAAGAAACTTGGGGCATTTTACTCCGGGATACTGGAGAATATACCTGGCAGCCTGCTGCCAGAAATGGATTGATTATGGTAGAAATCTTAAGGTACCGTCACACTAAGTGACGCTGCAGCGATACCGACAACGATCCGGATCGCTGCAGCGTCGCTGTTTGGTCGCTGGAGAGCTGTCACACAGACAGCTCTCCAGCGACCAACGATCCCGAGGTCCCCGGTAACCAGGGTAAACATCGGGTTACTAAGCGCAGGGCCGCGCTTAGTAACCCGATGTTTACCCTGGTTACCATCCTAAAAAGTAAAAAAACAAACACTACATACTTACCTACCGCTGTCTGTCCTCGGCGCTCTGCTTCTCTGGTCTGGCTGTGAGCGCCGGGCAGCCGGAAAGCAGAGCGGTGATGTCACCGCTCTGCTTTCCGGCCGCTGTGCTCACAGCCAGACCAGAGAAGCAGAGCGCCAGGGACAGACAGCGGTAGGTAAGTATGTAGTGTTTGTTTTTTTACTTTTTAGGATGGTAACCAGGGTAAACATCGGGTTACTAAGCGCGGCCCTGCGCTTAGTAACCCGATGTTTACCCTGGTTACCAGTGAAGACATCGCTGAATCGGTGTCACACACGCCGATTCAGTGATGTCTACGGGGAGTCCAGCGACCAAATAAAGTTCTGGACTTTCTTCCCCGACCAGCGACAGCACAGCAGGGGCCTGATCGCTGCTGCCTGTCACACTGGACGATATCGCTAGCCAGGACGCTGCAACGTCACGGATCGCTAGCGATATCGTCTAGTGTGACGGTACCTTTACTGGAGATTGTTCCAGGAACTATCCAAAATCTGATGAGATATGAAATATTCTGCTCTGGTGTTTATGGAGGAAATGGGTCCTAGAAATAGGAAATTACTCCTGTAACTATAGAAAAATGTATCAACGTCTGGTATGGAGAAAAAAACTTCTCTGGCAGTATATAAAAAAGGAAAAGTAGATAGAAAATGCTTTCACGTCACGCTTGAACATAGATTTTTGATGCATTCTTTAACCCATAGAATAGCAAAAGCATAAGCAATAGATCGTGCTGAAACCCGTAAGCGGGCCCTCAAAGAGCCATATGAGCTATACTGAGCTTACAATTTACAGTGTACATTACCTGCACACAGGAAACACTTGGCACTACGCCAACCGCTCGCCCACCAGAGCCATCCTGTAAATCCTGCATGTGAGCTCTACAAATCTTATATTTTGGAATATACAGTGTTTTCATGGAATAATAAAGTGAAATTCCTATACTTTGGCATCCACACCAGAAAGTGTCAATCCACTTGTGTTTCCAGCAGCAACATTGTTATGACTGAGCCCTAACGCTCACAGAGATCCTGAGTGTCCTTAACCCCTTCAAGACCCTGGGTATTTTCGATTTTTCGTTTTTCGCTTCCCTCCTTCCCAGGGCCATAACTTTTTTATTTTTCCATCAATATAGCCATGTGAGGGCTTATTTTTTGCGGGACGAGTTGTACTTTTGAACGACATCATTATTTTAGCATGTCATGTAATAGAAAACGGGAAAAAAATTCCAAGTGCGGTGAAATTACAAAAAAAAAAGTGCAATCCCACACTTGTTTTTTGTTTGGCTTTTTTGCTAGGTTCACTAAATGTCAAAACTTCCCGGGGAAAGGCCTGGCTATTCACTGCTTGCGTCGAGAAACACGTGATGGTGTCTCCGCAGCTTCTTTACATGCATCTGCATATTTCCCATAAGGGATGGGGGCAGTGTTCTGGAATCACTGCGTTGAGAAACACGTGATGGTGTCTCCGTGGTGTTGGATGTTTTGGTCTCCCCGAGGCCAATCATCTGTGCCTTTATAAATGTCAAAACTGACCTGCCATTATGATTCTCCAGCTCAGTATGAGTTCATAGACACCTAACATGTCTAGGTTGTTTTTTATCTAAGTGGTAAAAAAATGTTGCTAAAAAAAAAAAAATGCGCCATTTTCCGATACCCGTAGCGTCTCCATTTTTCGTGATCCGGAGTCGGGTGTGGGCTTATATTTTGCGCGCCGAGCTGACGTTTTTAATGATTCCATGTTGGTGCAGATAGGTTCTTTTAATCGCCTGTTATTGCATTTTAAAGGTAAAAATGTAATTCTGGCGTTTCAAATTTTTTTCTCGCTACGCCGTTTAGCGATCAGGTCATTCCTTTTTTTATTGATAGATCGGGCGATTCTGAATGCGGCGATACCAAATATGTGTATATTTTATTTTCATTTTTATTGTTTTATTTTGAATGGGGCGAAAGGGGGGTGATTTAAACTCTTATATTTTTTTTATAACTTTTTTTAAACATTTTTTTTTTACTTTTGCCATGCTTCAATAGCCGGAGGCTAGAAGCTGGCACAACTCGATCGCCTCTGCTACATAGAGGTGATGCACAGATCACCTCTCAGCAGCGGAATTACAGCATTGCTCTGAGTGACGACCACAGGGTGGCGCTCACAGCAATCCGGCATCAACAACCACATTCTACAATGCTGTAGGTAAGCCCCCAATCCGACCTGCAAGAGAAGAAAAATAACTGTTATTATACTCACCCGGGGGGGGGGGGGGTGTCGCAGGTCTGTGTCCGGCGCTTCTCATCTTCTTACGATGCCATCCTCCGGCTTCTTCATCGCTCCCCGGCAGGCATACTTTGCCATGTTGAAGGCACAGTAAAGTACTGCAGTGCGCAAGCGCTGGGCCTCTCTGACCTTTCACGGCGCCTGCGCACTGCAGTACTTTGCTCTGCCCTCGACAGGGCAGAGAAGTACGCCTGTGCAGGAGCGCAATGCCGGGGAGCCATGAAGCAAGTAGGAGGGCGGCATCATGAAAAGATGGGAAGCGTCGGACCAGGACCTGCGACACCCATCGGACCGGAACGCCCCCAGGTGAGTATAATAAAAGTTATTTTTCTTCTCTTGCAGGTAGAACGGGGGGCTTATCTACAGCATTACAGTATAGAATGCTGAAAGGTGGTGGCCGTAACTCATATCGGTCAAACCAGGTGATAGGTTCGCTTTAACTGCACCCGCAACTATACACAAAGTGTATCTCACAACAACAGAATGTAGTGCACACAGACAAAGGAAGCGACACAGGGCTAAAGACGTGATCACACAATCATACATGAAAGATTGGAAGGAAAAGGAGGGAACCCTTTGGTATATGTGGAACCTCCCCCTCCCCCCCCCCCCCCCCCCCCCCCCCCAGAGTTAAATGTAACAAAATGGGAAGAGTGCTGGGAAGAGGAACACGCAAACAAACCGCAGGAGGAGCAATAAAGAAAACCTCAGCAGACCTTCACTGGGGAGCTGGGACTCCAAACATCCATCTAACTTGAAATATAGCCAGCAAAGACTACATGTGCCAGGAGCCTATTCCAAGATGTGATAGGACAAACCAAAACAAGGAAGTGAAAACAGCTGTAAAGAAGCAGCACACCAGAGCAAAGAGCATTATTAGCAGTTGGACAGAGACAATACAGGCTGTGGTCCCACAGAGAGAAACTGATCCACAGATAGAGGTCACCGGAACGAGTCCCAGAGTCGAGCCATGAGAAATATACACTGGTCTATGGGCTCAAGAAAAGCTAATCAGTAGAGCTGTGTATCTTAAGGACCTCATACACATCAGAGAAGAGTCAGCCCTATCCCACTGATTTCAGATGGACAGGCCAACCGCCTTTATGTGCATGGAGGTCCCCAAACTTCACTGACCGAATGTTGAGGGAAATAAAGATTGAGCATGTTGATCGACCAGCAGAAACATCACAGCCAAAGATGCCTACAGCAGCTTATTACGCTCTCCCCATTGACACTCTGACAAACATGCACATTCAACCAGAGTGTACACGTGTATAGGGGAGTCTGGAAAGATAACTATCAGCTAGACACGTTTCAGGCTTTCGGCTATCTATGGTGTATGGCTACCTTTACCTGTATATAAGGATTGGATGTCTATTAGCACTTGACTGAGGTGAAGTAAAGCAATTTATGTCGTGAACAGATTACTACCTGTGCACCTGTACGGTACTACTGCCTACCTGGGATATAGTATCTGCACGGCTAATGTATATACCTGCACTGGGTGGCCACACCTGGTTCTTTGATCACCTGGTGAAAGCAGATTCATTTTATTCTCCTGTACACTTTGGCCCAATTCAATAATACTGGCATGCCCATTTTAATAACAGGACTGCTGGAGTAAGATGTACCTAATTCATTAAAGGGATCTGTCAGCAGGTTTTTGCTATGTTGTCTCCTGTGTTTGCATGGGTTTCCTCGAAATACCCTGGTTTCCACCGACACTACCAAGACATACAGATAGAAAATGTAGATTGCGAGTCCCAATGGGCACAGCGATGACGATATCTGTAAAGCGCTGTGACATATGATGGCCCCATATAAGAAAGCATAATAACAATATGTAATCTGAAGGCAGCATAAAGTTGTATCACTTAGTTTACTGGGTGCAGCATTTGTGATAGTATCACAGATTTCTTTGCTGCAGATCTAGCAGACCTCATATGTTGAGCCCTGTATACCCCGACCAAAGCACTAATAGGCAGTTTATAAGGACGCTGTATAATGGCAGAAAGTGGCTAATCAGTGCTGGAAGCATGGCTGGACTAGGAGGCACTAGGCAGCTTGTCCTGTGGAGATAATCTCCTGATGCTCAAACAGTGATATTGCATTGAAACAGCAAAAACACCGTCCAGTAAGTGACACGTCGCTGGAATCGGGGTCTCTGCTCCTCCATTATGGTGCTCTCAGATTACATCACAACTACGTGGTAACAGATTCCCTTTAAAAGTGCATGTCATTTAAAGAATCAGGTACATCTTACAACTACTGTCTGCCTCAACTAGAAATGTTACTCCAGTACAGTAAATTTTGATGAAGATGTCATTCGGGCAGTTTAAACATGTGTGTACATATGGAGAGACCTGTCAATCAACTGCAGGGGAGTTGAGGGAGGCTTTCACACTGTTTTCTCTGAAATGGCGCATCGCTTCAGAGTAAAACATGGCAGCTGCAATCACACAACCAGGCTCTGACCGTGGTTCGTTCGGCAATAAGGCTCTAATGACAGGTTGTCACCAACAACACTGTGTACAAGCATGAGTAAAGGTACCGTCACATTTAGCGACGCTCCAGCGATATAGACAACGATCCGACCTAAACTAGATCGCTGGAGCGTCACTGTAAGGTCGCTAGGAGACGTCAAACACAGCAACTCCAGAACGATGCAGGAGCGATCTAGTGACGTACTTATCGTTCTCGCTGGTTGTTGCTCCATGGAAAACCATTTCAGGCATCGTTGCTTTTGTTGTCAAACATAACGATACACGCCGACCTGACAACCAAATAAAGTTCTGGCCTTCTAGCTCCGACCAGCGATGGCACAGCAGGATCCAGATCGCTGCTGCGTGTCAAACACAACGAGATCGCTATCCAGGACGCTGCAACGTCACGGATCGTTGTCGTTCTCGTTCTAAAGTTGCTCAGTGTGAAGGTACCTTTAGGCCAATGAGCACCGGACTGTCTCCCTAGTCATAACCGACCATGTAGCCACATCTCACCCCATCAAATGTATGTTGTCCAATCTAGTTACTGGGCAATCCACTCGGGGTGCACGGATAAAGCTTCAAGGAGGTAAGGTAACAAGGAGCTTTGCCAGAAGAGATCAAAAAAGGTTTTCCAATACAGGAAAGGGAGTTAAAAGCAAAAAACCTATTGACAGTAAGTTCACACAGGGCATTTTTTTAATGCTTTTTTTTTCTGCATCAAAACCTGATCTTCTTGGCAGCAAAGCTGCGTCAAAAACGCAGGTTTAGGTGCGTTTTCTTCATGTGTTTTTTTTTCCCCTTTGTGCATGCCAATAAAGTTGAGTGCACACAGAGAAAAAAAAAACAACTTCCTGTAGATAGATAGAATAGATAGAATAGAATGGATTGATAGAATAGATACATTACCTGTGGTAATGCATACGCATCATCAATAGTAAAAAGTTGGTCACACAGGGTTAATAGCTGCGTAACCGGAGTGCGTTACACCGCGCTCCGGTAATGCTGGCATTAACCCTGTGTGAGCGGTGACTGGAGAGGAGTATGGAGCGGGCGCTGACTGCGGGGAGGAAGGAGTGGCCATTTTTCCGCCGGACTGTGCCGGTCGCTGATTGGTCACGGCAAAACAGCCACGGCCAATCAGCGACTTGGATTTCCATGACAGACAGAGGCCGCGACCAATGAATGATAGACAGAAAGACACACAGACAGAAGGACAGAAAGACGGAAGTGACCCTTAGACAATTATATAGTAGATACACATGCGATTTTACTGCAGCTCAGGGACCACTGCTGGCTCCTGCCTGCAGAAGGGTTTTTTTTTCAATATGTATATATAATATTCATTATGTAAACTAGGGGGCAGGTCAATGAGGGGTCAGTGACCTGTCAGAAGCCATACAGATGAATAGCTAAGGCTACGTTCACATTTGTGTTGTGCGCCGCTGCGTCGGCGACGCAACGCACAACGCAAATGAAAACGCACCAAAACGCACGCAAAAACGTTTTTTGCCAAAATTTGGACGCAAGAAAAATGCAACTTGTTGCGTTTTCTTGGCCCGACGCTTGCGGCAAAAAAAACGCATGCGTCGCACAACGCATCACACAAAAACGCATGCGTCCCCCATGTTAAATATAGGGGAGAATGACGCATGCGTCGCATGACGCATGCGTCGCCCGATGCAAACACGCAAAACGCTAATGTGAACGTAGCCTCAGAAGCGCACTACATGAAGAAACACCCTTCCTCCCCGGCCTCCCACCGGGGCATATCATTAACTCAAAACTGAAACTAAAGATTAAACAACAACAACCACAAGACGGATGTCATCACCAGGTATCATTGTAATCAGTATAACGGCGCCGACCTGACAGTGTCTGTAGGTTACTGTGCACAATCCGGCTGACAGGTTCACTTTAAACTCACTTTCCCTAGATTGAAAATACTTTTTAATATGCTTGCTATAAGTGTTGATCATAGGATGTGAAACGTAACTTAAATTTGAAAAAAAAAACAAACAAACATTTTTAGGGTATGTGCACATGTTGCGGATTCCATTGCGGATTTTTCCGTGCGGATTCTGCAAAATCTGCAGGTAAAACGCCCTGTGTAAAATTCCCTGCGGATTTACTGCAGATTTTGTGCGGATTTCACCTGCGGATTCCTGTTATGGAATAGGTGTAAAATGCTGCGGAATCTGCACAAAGAATTTACATGCTGCAGAAAATAAACCGCGCGTTTCCGCGGAATTTTCCACAACATGTGCACTGCGGATTTGGTTTTCCATAGGTTTACATACTACTGTACAACGCATGGAAAACAGCTGCAGATCCGCAGCCAAATCCGCAAATGTGCACAGACCCTTAGACCCTAAAAATGAGAGACGTTTAAGCTGGCTGGCCACAAGATGGGACCATGTAGCATTCACCATTATTGATTGAGCCCAATATATAAGAGGTTTTGCGCCCAGACTATGCTGTAATGCTTCCTGTAATATGTATGATCATAGAGCTGTTATTACATATCTAGGCTGTAACGCTTCCTGTAATATGTATGATCATAGAGCCGTTATCACATGACTATGCTGTAATGCTTCCTGTAATATGTATGATCGCAGAGCCAGTATCACATGACTATGCTGTAATGCTTCCTGTAATATGTATGATCATAGAGCCGGTATCACATGAATATGCTGTAATGCTTCCTGTAATATGTATGATCATAGAGCCGGAATCACATGACTATGCTGTAATGCTTCCTGTAATATGTATGATCGCAGAGCCAGTATCACATGACTATGCTGTAATGCTTCCTGTAATATGTATGATCATAGAGCTGTTATTACATATCTAGGCTGTAATGCTTCCTGTAATATGTATGATCGCAGAGCCAGTATCACATGACTATGCTGTAATGCTTCCTGTAATATGTATGATCATAGAGCCGGTATCACATGAATATGCTGTAATGCTTCCTGTAATATGTATGATCATAGAGCCGGAATCACATGACTATGCTGTAATGCTTCCTGTAATATGTATGATCGCAGAGCCAGTATCACATGACTATGCTGTAATGCTTCCTGTAATATGTATGATCATAGAGCCGGTATCACATGACTATGCTGCAACGCTTCCTGTAATATGTATGATCATATAGCCATTATTATATGACTATGCTGTAACATTTCCTGTAATATGTATGATCGCAGAGCCGGTATCACATGACTGTGCTGTAATGCTTCCTGTAATATGTATGATTATAGAGCTGTTATTATATGACTAGGCTGTAATGCTTCCTGTAATGATCATACAGCCGTTATTACATGCCTATGCTGTTACGCTTCCTGTAATATGTATGATCGCAGAGCCGGCACCACATGACTATGCTATAATGCTTCCTGTAATATGTATGATCGCAGAGCCAGTATCACATGACTATGCTGCAACGCTTCCTGTAATATGTATCATCATATAGCCATTATTATATGACTATGCTGTAACACTTCCTGTAATATGTATGATTGCAGAGCCAGTATCACATGACTGTGCTGTAATGCTTCCTGTAATATGTATGATCACAAAGTCGGTATCACATGACTATGCTGTAACGCTTCCTGTAATATGTATGATTATAGAGCTGTTATTATATGACTAGGCTGTAATGCTTCCTGTAATGATCATAGAGCCGGTACTACATGCCTATGCTGTAACGCTTCCTGTAATATGTATGATAGCAGAGCCGGTGTCACATGACTATGCTGTAACACTTCCTGTAATATGTATGATCACAGAGCCATTATCACATGACTAGGCTGTAATGCTTCCTGTAATATGTATGATCATAGAGCCGGTACTACATGCCTATGCTGTAACGCTTCCTGTAATATGTATGATAGCAGAGCCGGTGTCACATGACTATGCTGTAACGCTTCCTGTAATATGTATGATCACAGAGCCATTATCACATGACTAGGCTTTAACGCTTTATGTGATATGTAGGATCACAGAGCCATTATCACTTGACTAGGCTGTAATGCTTCCTGTAATATGTATGATCATAGAGCCTTTATCACATGACTATGCTGTAATGATTCCTGTAATATGTATGATCATAGAGCCGTTCTTATATGCCTATGCTGTAACGCTTTATGTGATATGTATGATCACAGAGCTGTTATCACATGACTAGGCTGTAATGCTTCCTGTAATATGTATGATCATAGAGCCGTTATTACATGCCTATGCTGTAATACTATGTGATATGTATGATCACAGAGACATTATCACATGACTAAAGAAAATCAGATTAGCAACAAATGACCACATTGACAAGTAGAAATCAGTTGGGGGACAATTGACTAAACTGAAATATGACTTCACGGGTCCCTCAAGCATCTACCACCTCTGTTTAGACTAAGTATCTTAAATGTGGTCCTGGACCTCCTGAAGGTCAGAATATACCTACACGGCTCACATATAGAGCGATTTAACTCCATTCTAAGGAGCAGGACACAAACTTCTCCAGGGCAGACAAGGCTTCTAATAAAGCAAGAATGTCTGATACCACCCAAAGCTTTAGGAAAACAATCACCCTACATAAAATTGTCCTTGGGCCAACTGACCTTGACGTATGTGGAACGCCCACGTACCTATCAATGGACGGAGCAGGAAGCCAGAGAAACTATCATTCAGGATCTGTTCACGCCGGTCGGTGGTATACGCTGGGGAGTATTCCACGTTGTAAACCTCATATGTGGCCCTTTGAAGCCATACAGTGGCTTATATCAGGAACATGTCATAATGGTAAAGACGCTATACACTGTTATATTGCCACCCAAAAGAAGGCCAAAAGGACACTCTTAGCTTCCATCCGATAGATGGTAGCCAACTTTTGGCCTATGCAGCAGAAGACAAATGTGGGGTGAGTCTTTTAGAAACAGCCTATAAGGTGTAATATTTCTGTGATTCCCCTTCCTCTGAGAGAAGGAGCAATCTGTGCACCCAAAAATTCAATTTCCACAGGACATCGCTGAAAGAGAAATTAAGCTTTACACAGCAACGACAGAAATCAATGGACAGCCTTGTACCAGAGGGGCATGGTCCTCCAGAGGAAGAGACCCTTTGTACCCGCTCTGTGAACAAGTAATTCTACTAATAAACTAGTTCAAAATAAGTTTACTCAACAGAAAACCCTTTAAATGGAGATAAAACTTAATTTTCTGCAATGTTCCCAACTAAAGAAGGTGACGACTTCTGAAAATGGCACTAGAATGTGTTGTCTACATTAGGTCCACAGAGGAGCATGCTCGTGCACAGAAGAAGAGTGTTCAGGGCTCACATGTAGCACTTCGTATATTGGGCTGTAGGATCATCATCAGGAACCGACAACACGAGAACACGCATCAGCCATCACTAACCCAATCAATGTGACGTGTCAGTCTCAAACTGAGGAACAAGAAGTGAAGCTTGAACCTCCTTAGCCCGCAGGCCGTGTCTGTACCAGAGCACCAGCACATGCAATTAGTGTTGGCACACAAGACAGCAAGTCACACTCCATGATAGACTGAAATCTACATCTAAAAGGCCCCATGCGTCAATAATAGACAAATATATCACAGTCTACTGGTGTCAAGGTGACAAATACGTGGACTCTGGTGAATGAGTGGTCTGACCTGGAGAGATCAGACACGTGACCCCTCAGGAGGGCATCTGGTTGTGTGCACCAGGCAAAGTTGTCACCCACAGATGTGCCCACCAGTTTTATTAGTCTCATAGATGATCTAAAGATAAATGGTCTGCCATGTGGCAAATAGGGAGAAGCTACTCAAAGGAAAAACAGGAATGATCCCTTCTTTTAAAGGAGCTTGTCCCATCTTCTAATTGTATGTGTATTACCTACATTACAGTAGACGTACCTTCACAAGGCTCCTCTACTTTTGACCGACTTTGTCGAAGGCCGGAGTCAATATGTAAGCCCTCTGGCATCTACAGGTAGATATGCTTCAGACACTCCGACTCACTCAAGTGTAACCTTACAGCAGACATACCCATTGAGCTGGGCTTTATTATGGCAGCTTTCTGACAACACACATCCTTCAAAAGGAGAGTATACCCGAAAGTGTGGGCTGAGGGCTCTACCTCTCCTACCCCACCCCCTCTTTATGTTTTACAAACTCTCAGCTAAAAAAGCCATATGATGTGTGGACCCCCTTCAGCTTCAGTCCATAATTACTGCAAATGGTCATCCCACAACTTCCCGCTCCACCAGTGTTTATATACAGAGCACAACCCCCTCACAGCTGAAAATGAGGAGTTATCACATGTCAAGGACGCAAAAATATCACGAGATGGAAACTGGAAACCATCCACAACCTGTCTCCTCCATACATCTGTGACATGGTCTCCCGGTACCTACCTACACGCGACCTCCGGTCCTCCCAAGACCTCCTTCTCTACTCCCCTCTCATCTCTTCTTCCCATAACCGCATCCAAGACTTCTCCCGTGCTTCCCCCATACTCTGGAACTCTCTACCCCAACACATCAGACTTGCGCCTACCATAGAAACCTTCAAAAAGAACCTGAAGACTCATCTCTTCCGACAAGCCTACAGCCTGCAGTGATCCTCAACCTACTGAACAGCCGCACAGCCAGCTCTTCCCTCTCCTAGTGTATCCTCACCCACCCCCTGCAGACTGTGAGCCCTCGCGGGCAGGGTCCTCCCTCCTTATGTACTCGTGTGCCTTGTTATCTGCTCATGTTTAATGTATTTGTCTATATTTGCCCCGTATTCACATGTAAAGCGCCATGGAATAAATGGCGCTATAAAAATGTATAATAATAATAATATAATAATAATAACTGGAGTTATCACATGTAGTGGCTAGTTATCACCTGCATGGATACTGTTATCACATGTGGTGTATAGTAGGTATATAGGCACACGTAGCGTACAGTAAGTATATAGACACACGTAGCGTATAGTAAGTATATAGACACGTAGCGTATAGTAAGTATATAGACACACGTAGCGTATAGTAAGTATATAGGCACACGTAGCGTATAGTAAGTATATACACACGTAGCGTATAGTAAGTATATAGACACACGTAGCGTATAGTAAGTATATACACGTAGCGTATAGTAAGTATATAGACACACGTAGCGTATAGTAAGTATATACACACGTAGCGTATAGTAAGTACATAGACACACGTAGCGTATAGTAAGTATATATACACACACGTACAGTAAGTATATAGGCACACGTAGCGTACAGTAAGTATATAGACACACGTAGCGTATAGTAAGTATATAGACACGTAGCGTATAGTAAGTATATAGACACACGTAGCGTATAGTAAGTATATAGGCACACGTAGCGTATAGTAAGTATATACACACGTAGCGTATAGTAAGTATATAGACACACGTAGCGTATAGTAAGTATATACACACGTAGCGTATAGTAAGTATATAGGCACACGTAGCGTATAGTAAGTATATAGGCACACGTAGCGTATAGTAAGTATATAGACACACGTAGCGTATAGTAAGTATATACACACGTAGCGTATAGTAAGTATATAGACACACGTAGCGTATAGTAAGTATATAGACACACGTAGCGTATAGTAAGTATATAGGCACACGTAGCGTATAGTAAGTATATAGACACACGTAGCGTATAGTAAGTATATACACACGTAGCGTATAGTAAGTATATAGATGACACGTAGCGTATAGTAAGTATATAGGCACACGTAGCGTATAGTAAGTACATAGACACACGTAGCGTATAGTAAGTATATAGACACACGTAGCGTATAGTAAGTATATAGACACACGTAGCGTATAGTAAGTATATAGACACACGTAGCGTATAGTAAGTATATAGACACACGTAGTGTATAGTAAGTATATATACACACACGTACAGTAAGTATATAGACACACGTAGCGTATAGTAAGTATATAGACACACGTAGCGTATAGTAAGTATATAGACACACGTAGCGTATAGTAAGTATATAGACACACGTAGCGTATAGTAAGTATATAGACACACGTAGTGTATAGTAAGTATATATACACACACGTACAGTAAGTATATAGACACACGTAGCGTATAGTAAGTATATAGACACACGTAGTGTATAGTAAGTATATAGACACACGTAGCGTATAGTAAGTATATAGACACGTAGTGTATAGTAAGTATATATACACACACGTACAGTAAGTATATAGACACACGTAGCGTACAGTAAGTATATAGACACACGTAGCGTATAGTAAGTATATAGACACACGTAGCGTAAAGTAAGTATATAGACACACGTAGCGTATAGTAAGTATATAGACACACGTACAGTAAGTATATATACACACACAGCGTATAGTAAGTATATAGACACACGTAGCGTATAGTAAGTATATAGACACACGTAGTGTATAGTAAGTATATATACACACATGTACAGTAAGTATATAGACACACGTAGCGTATAGTAAGTATATAGACACACGTAGTGTATAGTAAGTATATATACACACACGTACAGTAAGTATATAGACACACGTAGCGTACAGTAAGTATATAGACACACGTAGCGTATAGTAAGTATATAGACACACGTAGCGTAAAGTAAGTATATAGACACATGTAGCGTATAGTAAGTATATAGACACACGTACAGTAAGTATATATACACACACAGCGTATAGTAAGTATATAGACACACATAGCGTATAGTAAGTATATAGACACACGTAGCGTATAGTAAGTATATAGACACACGTAGCGTATAGTAAGTATATAGACACACGTACAGTAAGTATATAGACACACGTAGCGTATAGTAAGTATATAGACACACGTAGCGTATAGTAAGTATATAGACACACGTAGCGTATAGTAAGTATATAGACACACGTAGCGTATAGTAAGTATATAGACACACGTAGCGTACAGTAAGTATATAGACACACGTAGCGTACAGTAAGTATATAGACACACGTAGCGTACAGTAAGTATATAGACACACGTAGCGTACAGTAAGTATATAGACACACGTAGCGTACAGTAAGTATATAGACACACGTAGCGTATAGTAAGTATATAGACACACGTAGCGTACAGTAAGTATATAGACACACGTAGCGTACAGTAAGTATATAGACACACGTAGCGTACAGTAAGTATATAGACACACGTTGCGTATAGTAAGTATATAGACACACGTAGCGTACAGTAAGTATATAGACACACGTAGCGTATAGTAAGTATATAGACACGTAGCGTATAGTAAGTATATAGACACACGTAGCGTATAGTAAGTATATAGACACACTTAGCGTATAGTAAGTATATAGACACACTTAGCGTATAGTAAGTATATAGACACACGTAGCGTATAGTAAGTATATAGACACACGTAGCGTATAGTAAGTATATAGACACACTTAGCGTATAGTAAGTATATAGACACACGTAGCGTATAGTAAGTATATAGACACACGTAGCGTATAGTAAGTATATAGACACACGTAGCGTACAGTAAGTATATAGGCACACGTAGCGTACAGTAAGTATATAGACACACGTAGCGTACAGTAAGTATATAGACACACGTAGCGTACAGTAAGTATATAGACACACGTAGCGTATAGTAAGTATATAGACACACGTAGCGTATAGTAAGTATAGACACACGTAGCGTATAGTAAGTATATAGACACACGTAGCGTATAGTAAGTATATAGACACGTAGCGTATAGTAAGTATAGACACACGTAGCGTATAGTAAGTATATAGACACGTAGCGTATAGTAAGTATAGACACACGTAGCGTATAGTAAGTATATAGACACACGTAGCGTATAGTAAGTATATAGACACGTAGCGTATAGTAAAGTATATAGACACACGTAGCGTATAGTAAGTATATAGACACACGTAGCGTATAGTAAGTATATAGACACACGTAGCGTATAGTAAGTATATAGACACACGTAGCGTACAGTAAGTATATAGACACACGTAGCGTATAGTAAGTATATAGATGACACGTATAGTAAGTATATAGACACACGTATAGTAAGTATATAGATGACACGTAGCGTATAGTAAGTATATAGATGACACGTATAGTAAGTATATAGACACACGTATAGTAAGTATATAGATGACACGTAGCGTATAGTAAGTATATAGATGACACGTATAGTAAGTATATAGACACACGTAGCGTATAGTAAGTACTGTATATAGATGACACGTATAATAAGTATATAGACACACGTAGTGTACAGTAGGTATATATACACACACGTACAGTAAGTATATAGACACACGTAGCGTATAGTAAGTATATAGACACACGTAGCGTATAGTAAGTATATAGACACACGTAGCGTATAGTAAGTATATAGACACACGTAGCGTATAGTAAGTATATAGACACACGTAGTGTATAGTAAGTATATATACACACACGTACAGTAAGTATATAGACACACGTAGCGTATAGTAAGTATATAGACACACGTAGTGTATAGTAAGTATATAGACACACGTAGCGTATAGTAAGTATATAGACACACGTAGTGTATAGTAAGTATATATACACACACGTACAGTAAGTATATAGACACACGTAGCGTACAGTAAGTATATAGACACACGTAGCGTATAGTAAGTATATAGACACACGTAGCGTAAAGTAAGTATATAGACACACGTAGCGTATAGTAAGTATATAGACACACGTACAGTAAGTATATATACACACACAGCGTATAGTAAGTATATAGACACACGTAGCGTATAGTAAGTATATAGACACACGTAGTGTATAGTAAGTATATATACACACATGTACAGTAAGTATATAGACACACGTAGCGTATAGTAAGTATATAGACACACGTAGTGTATAGTAAGTATATATACACACACGTACAGTAAGTATATAGACACACGTAGCGTACAGTAAGTATATAGACACACGTAGCGTATAGTAAGTATATAGACACACGTAGCGTAAAGTAAGTATATAGACACACGTAGCGTATAGTAAGTATATAGACACACGTACAGTAAGTATATATACACACACAGCGTATAGTAAGTATATAGACACACATAGCGTATAGTAAGTATATAGACACACGTAGCGTATAGTAAGTATATAGACACACGTAGCGTATAGTAAGTATATAGACACACGTACAGTAAGTATATAGACACACGTAGCGTATAGTAAGTATATAGACACACGTAGCGTATAGTAAGTATATAGACACACGTAGCGTATAGTAAGTATATAGACACACGTAGCGTATAGTAAGTATATAGACACACGTAGCGTATAGTAAGTATATAGACACACGTAGCGTACAGTAAGTATATAGACACACGTAGCGTACAGTAAGTATATAGACACACGTAGCGTATAGTAAGTATATAGACACGTAGCGTATAGTAAGTATATAGACACACGTAGCGTATAGTAAGTATATAGACACACTTAGCGTATAGTAAGTATATAGACACACTTAGCGTATAGTAAGTATATAGACACACGTAGCGTATAGTAAGTATATAGACACACGTAGCGTATAGTAAGTATATAGACACACTTAGCGTATAGTAAGTATATAGACACACGTAGCGTATAGTAAGTATATAGACACACGTAGCGTATAGTAAGTATATAGACACACGTAGCGTATAGTAAGTATATAGACACACGTAGCGTACAGTAAGTATATAGACACACGTAGCGTACAGTAAGTATATAGACACACGTAGCGTATAGTAAGTATATAGACACACGTAGCGTACAGTAAGTATATAGACACACGTAGCGTACAGTAAGTATATAGACACACGTAGCGTACAGTAAGTATATAGACACACGTAGCGTACAGTAAGTATATAGACACACGTAGCGTACAGTAAGTATATAGACACACGTAGCGTATAGTAAGTATATAGACACACGTAGCGTATAGTAAGTATAGACACACGTAGCGTATAGTAAGTATATAGACACACGTAGCGTATAGTAAGTATATAGACACGTAGCGTATAGTAAGTATAGACACACGTAGCGTATAGTAAGTATATAGACACGTAGCGTATAGTAAGTATAGACACACGTAGCGTATAGTAAGTATATAGACACACGTAGCGTATAGTAAGTATATAGACACGTAGCGTATAGTAAAGTATATAGACACACGTAGCGTATAGTAAGTATATAGACACACGTAGCGTATAGTAAGTATATATACACACACGTACAGTAAGTATATAGACACACGTAGCGTATAGTAAGTATATAGACACACGTAGCGTAAAGTAAGTATATAGACACACGTAGCGTACAGTAAGTATATAGACACACGTAGCGTATAGTAAGTATATAGATGACACGTATAGTAAGTATATAGACACACGTATAGTAAGTATATAGATGACACGTAGCGTATAGTAAGTATATAGATGACACGTATAGTAAGTATATAGACACACGTATAGTAAGTATATAGATGACACGTAGCGTATAGTAAGTATATAGATGACACGTATAGTAAGTATATAGACACACGTAGCGTATAGTAAGTACTGTATATAGATGACACGTATAATAAGTATATAGACACACGTAGTGTACAGTAGGTATATATACACACACACGTACAGTAAGTATATAGACACGTAGCGTATAGTAAGTATATAGACACGTAGCGTACAGTAAGTATATAGACACGTAGCGTATAGTAAGTATATAGACACACGTAGCGTATAGTAAGTATATAGACACACGTAGCGTACAGTAAGTATATAGACACGTAGTGTATAGTAAGTATATAGACACGTAGCGTACAGTAAGTATATAGACACGTAGTGTATAGTAAGTATATAGACACGTAGTGTATAGTAAGTATATAGACACACGTAGCGTATAATAAGTATATAGATGACACGTACAGTAAGTATATAGATGACACGTACAGTAAGTATATAGACTCACGTAGTGTACAGTAAGTATATATACACACACGTATAGTAAGTATATAGACACACGTAGCGTATAGTAAGTATATAGATGACACGTACAGTAAGTATATAGATGACACGTACAGTAAGTATATAGACTCACGTAGTGTACAGTAAGTATATATACACACACGTATAGTAAGTATATAGACACACGTAGCGTATAGTAAGTATTTAGATGACGCGTATAGTAAGTATATAGACACACGTAGCGTATAGTAAGTATATAGATGACACGTACAGTAAGTATATAGATGACACGTACAGTAAGTATATAGATGACACGTACAGTAAGTATATAGACACACGTAGCGTATAGTAAGTATATAGATGACACGTACAGTAAGTATATAGATGACACGTACAGTAAGTATATAGACACACGTAGTGTACAGTAAGTATATAGACACGTAGCGTATAGTAAGTATATAGACACATGTACAGTAAGTAAGTATATAGACACACGTAGTGTACAGTAAGTATATAGACACGTAGCGTATAGTAAGTATATAGACACATGTAGTGTACAGTAAGTATATAGACACACACGTAGCGTACAGTAAGTATATAGACACACGTAGCGTATAGTAAGTATATAGACACACGTACAGTAAGTATATAGATGACACGTAGTGTACAGTAAGTATATAGATGACACGTACAGTAAGTATATGGACACGTAGCGTATAGTAAGTATATAGACACACGTACAGTAAGTATATAGATGACACGTACAATAAGTATATAGATGACACGTAGCGTATAGTAAGTATATAGACACACGTACAGTAAGTATATAGATGACACGTACAATAAGTATATAGATGACACGTAGCGTATAGTAAGTATATAGACACACGTACAGTAAGTATATAGATGACACGTACAATAAGTATATAGATGACACGTAGCGTATAGTAAGTATATAGACACGTACAATAAGTATATAGATGACACGTACAGTAAGTATATGGACACGTAGCGTATAGTAAGTATATAGACACACGTACAGTAAGTATATAGATGACACGTACAATAAGTATATAGATGACACGTAGCGTATAGTAAGTATATAGACACACGTACAGTAAGTATATAGATGACACGTACAATAAGTATATAGATGACACGTAGCGTATAGTAAGTATATAGACACACGTACAGTAAGTATATAGATGACACGTACAATAAGTATATAGATGACACGTAGCGTATAGTAAGTATATAGACACACGTACAATAAGTATATAGATGACACGTACAGTAAGTATATAGATGACACATAGTGTACAGTAAGTATATAGATGACACGTACAGTAAGTATATAGATGACACGTACAGTAAGTATATAGATGACACGTACAGTAAGTATATAGACACACGTAGCGTATAGTAAGTATATAGACACACGTAGTGTACAATAAGTATATAGATGACACGTAGTGTACAATAAGTATATAGATGACACGTACAGTAAGTATATAGATGACACGTACAGTAAGTATATAGATGACACGTACAGTAAGTATATAGATGACACGTAGTGTACAGTAAGTATATAGATGACACGTAGTGTACAGTAAGTATATAGATGACACGTAGTGTACAATAAGTATATAGATGACACGTACAGTAAGTATATAGATGACATGTACAGTAAGTATATAGATGACACGTAGTGTACAGTAAGTATATAGATGACACGTAGTGTACAGTAAGTATATAGATGACACGTAGTGTACAATAAGTATATAGATGACACGTACAGTAAGTATATAGATGACACGTACAGTAAGTATATAGATGACACGTAGTGTACAGTAAGTATATAGATGACACGTAGTGTACAGTAAGTATATAGATGACACGTAGTGTACAGTAAGTATATAGACACACGTAGCGTATAGTAAGTATATAGATGACACGTACAGTAAGTATATAGATGACACGTAGTGTACAGTAAGTATATAGATGACACGTACAGTAAGTATATAGATGACACGTACAGTAAGTATATAGATGACACGTAGTGCACAGTAAGTATATAGATGACACGTACAGTAAGTATATAGATGACACGTAGTGTACAGTAAGTATATAGACACACGTAGCGTATAGTAAGTATATAGATGACACGTACAGTAAGTATATAGATGACACGTAGTGTACAGTAAGTATATAGATGACACGTACAGTAAGTATATAGATGACACGTAGTGTACAGTAAGTATATAGATGACACGTACAGTAAGTATATAGATGACACGTAGTGTACAGTAAGTATATAGATGACACGTACAGTAAGTATATAGATGACACGTAGTGTACAGTAAGTATATAGATGACACGTACAGTAAGTATATAGATGACACGTACAGTAAGTATATAGATGACACGTAGTGTACAGTAAGTATATAGACACACGTAGCGTATAGTAAGTATATAGATGACACGTACAGTAAGTATATAGATGACACGTAGTGTACAGTAAGTATATAGATGACACGTAGTGTACAGTAAGTATATAGATGACACGTAGTGTACAGTAAGTATATAGATGACACGTAGTGTACAGTAAGTATATAGATGACACGTAGTGTACAGTAAGTATATAGACACACGTAGCGTATAGTAAGTATATAGATGACACGTACAGTAAGTATATAGATGACACGTAGTGTACAGTAAGTATATAGATGACACGTAGTGTACAGTAAGTATATAGATGACACGTAGTGTACAGTAAGTATATAGATGACACGTAGTGTACAGTAAGTATATAGACACACGTAGCGTATAGTAAGTATATAGATGACACGTACAGTAAGTATATAGATGACATGTAGTGTACAGTAAGTATATAGACACACGTAGCGTATAGTAAGTATATAGATGACACGTACAGTAAGTATATAGATGACACGTACAGTAAGTATATAGATGACACGTAGTGTACAGTAAGTATATAGATGACACGTAGTGTACAGTAAGTATATAGATGACACGTACAGTAAGTATATAGATGACACGTACAGTAAGTATATAGATGACACGTAGTGTACAGTAAGTATATAGATGACACGTACAATAAGTATATAGATGACACGTACAGTAAGTATATAGATGACACGTACAATAAGTATATAGATGACACGTACAATAAGTATATAGATGACACGTACAGTAAGTATATAGATGACACGTAGTGTACAGTAAGTATATAGATGACACGTAGTGTACAGTAAGTATATAGATGACACGTAGCGTATAGTAAGTATATAGATGACACGTACAGTAAGTATATAGACACACGTAGCGTATAGTAAGTATATAGATGACACGTACAGTAAGTATATAGATGACACGTAGTGTACAGTAAGTATATAGACACACGTAGCGTATAGTAAGTATATAGATGACACGTACAGTAAGTATATAGATGACACGTACAGTAAGTATATAGATGACACGTAGTGTACAGTAAGTATATAGATGACACGTAGTGTACAGTAAGTATATAGATGACACGTACAGTAAGTATATAGATGACACGTACAGTAAGTATATAGATGACACGTAGTGTACAGTAAGTATATAGATGACACGTACAATAAGTATATAGATGACACGTACAGTAAGTATATAGATGACACGTACAATAAGTATATAGATGACACGTACAATAAGTATATAGATGACACGTACAGTAAGTATATAGATGACACGTAGTGTACAGTAAGTATATAGATGACACGTAGTGTACAGTAAGTATATAGATGACACGTAGCGTATAGTAAGTATATAGATGACACGTACAGTAAGTATATAGACACACGTAGCGTACAGTAAGTATATAGATGACACGTACAGTAAGTATATAGATGACACGTAGTGTACAGTAAGTATATAGACACACGTAGCGTATAGTAAGTATATAGATGACACGTACAGTAAGTATATAGATGACACGTAGTGTACAGTAAGTATATAGACACACGTAGCGTATAGTAAGTATATAGATGACACGTACAGTAAGTATATAGATGACACGTACAGTAAGTATATAGATGACACGTAGTGTACAGTAAGTATATAGATGACACGTAGTGTACAGTAAGTATATAGATGACACGTACAGTAAGTATATAGATGACACGTACAGTAAGTATATAGATGACACGTAGTGTACAGTAAGTATATAGATGACACGTACAATAAGTATATAGATGACACGTACAGTAAGTATATAGATGACACGTACAATAAGTATATAGATGACACGTACAATAAGTATATAGATGACACGTACAATAAGTATATAGATGACACGTACAATAAGTATATAGATGACACGTACAGTAAGTATATAGATGACACGTACAATAAGTATATAGATGACACGTACAATAAGTATATAGATGACACGTACAGTAAGTATATAGATGACACGTAGTGTACAGTAAGTATATAGATGACACGTAGTGTACAGTAAGTATATAGATGACACGTAGCGTATAGTAAGTATATAGATGACACGTACAGTAAGTATATAGACACACGTAGCGTATAGTAAGTATATAGATGACACGTACAGTAAGTATATAGATGACACGTAGTGTACAGTAAGTATATAGACACACGTAGCGTATAGTAAGTATATAGATGACACGTACAGTAAGTATATAGATGACACGTACAGTAAGTATATAGATGACACGTAGTGTACAGTAAGTATATAGATGACACGTAGTGTACAGTAAGTATATAGATGACACGTACAGTAAGTATATAGATGACACGTACAGTAAGTATATAGATGACACGTAGTGTACAGTAAGTATATAGATGACACGTACAATAAGTATATAGATGACACGTACAGTAAGTATATAGATGACACGTACAATAAGTATATAGATGACACGTACAATAAGTATATAGATGACACGTACAATAAGTATATAGATGACACGTACAATAAGTATATAGATGACACGTACAGTAAGTATATAGATGACACGTACAATAAGTATATAGATGACACGTACAATAAGTATATAGATGACACGTACAATAAGTATATAGATGACACGTAGTGTACAGTAAGTATATAGATGACACGTAGTGTACAGTAAGTATATAGATGACACGTAGCGTATAGTAAGTATATAGATGACACGTACAGTAAGTATATAGACACACGTAGCGTATAGTAAGTATATAGATGACACGTACAGTAAGTATATAGATGACACGTACAGTAAGTATATAGATGACACGTACAATAAGTATATAGATGACACGTACAATAAGTATATAGATGACACGTACAATAAGTATATAGATGACACGTACAGTAAGTATATAGATGACACGTACAATAAGTATATAGATGACACGTACAATAAGTATATAGATGACACGTACAGTAAGTATATAGATGACACGTAGTGTACAGTAAGTATATAGATGACACGTAGTGTACAGTAAGTATATAGATGACACGTAGTGTACAGTAAGTATATAGATGACACGTACAGTAAGTATATAGACACACGTAGCGTATAGTAAGTATATAGATGACACGTACAGTAAGTATATAGATGACACGTACAGTAAGTATATAGATGACACGTACAGTAAATATATAGATGACACGTACAGTAAGTATATAGATGACACGTAGTGTACAGTAAGTATATAGATGACACGTACAATAAGTATATAGATGACACGTACAATAAGTATATAGATGACACGTACAATAAGTATATAGATGACACGTACAATAAGTATATAGATGACACGTACAGTAAGTATATAGATGACACGTACAATAAGTATATAGATGACACGTACAATAAGTATATAGATGACACGTACAGTAAGTATATAGATGACACGTAGTGTACAGTAAGTATATAGATGACACGTAGTGTACAGTAAGTATATAGATGACACGTAGCGTATAGTAAGTATATAGATGACACGTACAGTAAGTATATAGACACACGTAGCGTATAGTAAGTATATAGATGACACGTACAGTAAGTATATAGATGACACGTACAGTAAGTATATAGATGACACGTAGTGTACAGTAAGTATATAGATGACACGTAGTGTACAGTAAGTATATAGATGACACGTAGTGTACAGTAAGTATATAGACACACGTAGCGTATAGTAAGTATATAGATGACACGTACAGTAAGTATATAGATGACACGTAGCGTATAGTAAGTATATAGATGACACGTACAGTAAGTATATAGATGACACGTAGTGTACAGTAAGTATATAGATGACACAGGTGTCCTAGGTACCAGAGTGGTGTTGCCCCCAGACCATACAGGTAATGCCCCCATGCTCTCCCCCATTACACTACATAAAGTTTGGGGCACTCCTGGCATAAAGTTTCTCAGTGAGAGGGGCAGCTGCAGCAGCGCTCCCGGGGTGACGGGCACAGGGGCACATGCCGCCCTCCTCTTACCACTTTGTCCATCAGTTTCCAGGTCTTCTCCACGGTCCGCCTGTCGGCCGCCGCCTGTTTCGGGGGTCCCACAGCGTCCTGGATGGCATCGATGAAGCCCTGGATGCGGGCCTTGCGGGGGTTGGCGCTCCGGGCCCCCAGGACCCGCCCGGTCGGGGCGCTACTGATCGCGCTGCTGCTGCCTCCGCTGCTGGCCATGTCGTTAGGAAGGAAGGCCGGCCGCAGGCGACTCTGCAGAGGGTCAGGAGTGGCCGCTGCCCAGCACAGCCCGGCGCCGTCTATGTGCCCCTTCTGCCGGCCGCTAGGACTCTCCCCCTTCTCTCCCTGCTCGGCGGAGCTGCAGGCTGAGCCGTGGTGAGGTCACCGGAGGAGGAGGATGGGAAGAGCAGGCTTGGTTTTATCGTGCACGGCCCCTTTAAAGCGCCAGTTCCTTCTAGTGTCCCTCAGCTCCAGCCAGACAGAGGGGGAGGGCAGGTAGAGGGGCGCCACCCGGGAGGGGGCCTGCTGGCACACAGATGGTACAGGGGCCAATCATTCCAGTACTGCCCGTGTATGTGACAGCTCCTGTGTGGAGGACTTTTCTGTGCCCCTCTTCTGCTGTGCTGGTGATGGGTTACTGGTGCTGATCACCAGTCCTGGCCTCTTCTCCCAGCAGAACTTTTTAGAAGTAACAGATCCAGGAAACTGCTTACATAGCAATTCCCAAATCTGCGCCCATCCTACTACTGATCACATCTGCCCTGAAAGCTCCATCCAAAACTTGTACTGGCAAGCACATGCCCATCCCAGCGGGGCCAGTAGACAGGTGAAGGGGGTCTTATGGTTAGATAGGATGCACTGGGAGCTTTCCTGGCTCATATTCCACAATGTGTGAAGCCAGAACACATGAGCTGCGCGCACAGTGAACAAGCCCGTAGAGACATGTTCACACCACCAAGAGACTTGAAAACACCGAAAAGCTCAGTAAAACCAAAAACACTCTGTTGCAAAAAAAATCACAGTGGACACCAAGTGCTGGTAAAAAGATGGAAAAAACAGGGTATTTGGTTGATACGTTTTTTGCAAAAAATGTATATTAAGCCGCGCTACCAAACGTCAAGGTATACCCATATCAGAGCAGTCCTAACTGATGTATGTAATCCCTATCTGATGTATTTAAAACCTGGTCATATTTTTTTTTTTGCAACAGAGTGTTTTTGGTTTTTCTGAGCTTTTTAGTGTTTTCAAGTCTCTTGGTGGTGTGAACATGTCTCTACGGGCTTGTTCACTGTGCGCGCAGCTCATGTGTTCTGGTTTCACATAATGGTTTTCTTGTGTCCACAAGACTGGGGAGGCCGCCAGCCCTCTTTTTTTGAGCTGTGCGCACAGGAGCCGTTCTTTCCAGCGTGTCCACATGGACATTCCTTTTCTGAATCCTGCTCATACAGGTAGTGTACATATGACCAGGTTTTAAATACATCAGATAGGGATTACATACATTAGTTAGGACTGCTCTGATATGGGTATAGCTTGACGTTTGGTAGAGCGGCTTAAAGGGAACCTGTCTGTTATGATAGGCAATTCAGTAACAATGTACATAGCGATCAGAGCACATACAGTGATCTGACAATAACCCAAAATAATAGAACGAGCTCTGAGACGTGGAAACTCTGTAGACCGCAATTCCTATCCTCTCCAAACACAACTAGAGGCAGCTGTGGATTGCGCCTAACGCTCCCTATGCAACTCGGCACAGCCTGAGAAACTAACTAGCCTGAAGATAGAAAAATAAGCCTACCTTGCCTCAGAGAAATACCCCAAAGGAAAAGGCAGCCCCCCACATATAATGACTGTGAGTAAGATGAAAAGACAAACGTAGGGATGAAATAGATTCAGCAAAGTGAGGCCCGATATTCTAGACAGAACGAGGATAGGAAAGATAACTTTGCGGTCTACACAAAACCCTAAAGAAAACCACGCAAAGGGGGCAAAAAGACCCTCCGTACCAAACTAACGGCACGGAGGTACACCCTTTGCGTCCCAGAGCTTCCAGCAAAACAAATAGACAAGCTGGACAGAAAAAATAGCAACAAATAGCAAAGAAGCACTTAGCTATGCAGAGCAGCAGGCCACAGGAATGATCCAGAGAAACACAAGTCCAACACTGGAACATTGACAGGAAGCATGGATCAAAGCATCAGGTGGAGTTAAGTAGAGAAGCAGCTAACGACCTCACCAGATCACCTGAGGGAGGAAACTCAGAAGCTGCAGTACCACTTTCCTCCACAAATGGAAGCTCCCAGAGAGAATCAGCCGAAGTACCACTTGTGACCACAGGAGTGAACTCTGCCACAGAATTCACAACAGTACCCCCCCCCCTTGAGGAGGGGTCACCGAACCCTCACCAGAGCCCCCAGGCCGACCAGGATGAGCCACATGAAAGGCACGAACAAGATCGGGAGCATGGACATCAGAGGCAAAAACCCAGGAATTATCTTCCTGAGCATAACCCTTCCATTTAACCAGATACTGGAGTTTCCGTCTTGAAACACGAGAATCCAAAATCTTCTCCACAATATACTCCAATTCCCCCTCCACCAAAACCGGGGCAGGAGGCTCAACAGATGGGACCATAGGTGCCACCTATCTCCGCAACAATGACCTATGGAATACGTTATGTATGGAAAAAGAATCTGGAAGGGTCAGACGAAAAGACACAGGATTAAGAACCTCAGAAATCCTATACGGACCAATAAAACGAGGTTTAAACTTAGGAGAGGAAACCTTCATAGGAATATGACGAGAAGATAACCAAACCAGATCCCCAACACGAAGTCGGGGACCCACACGGCGTCTGCGATTAGCGAAAAGTTGAGCCTTCTCCTGGGACAAGGTCAAATTGTCCACTACCTGAGTCCAAATCTGCTGCAACCTGTCCACCACAGTATCCACACCAGGACAGTCCGAAGACTCAACCTGTCCTGAAGAGAATCGAGGATGGAACCCAGAATTGCAGAAAAACGGCGAAACCAAGGTAGCCGAGCTGGCCCGATTATTAAGGGTGAACTCCGCCAAAGGCAAAAAGGACACCCAGTCATCCTGATCAGCAGAAACAAAGCATCTCAGATATGTTCCCAAGGTCTGATTGGTTCGTTCGGTCTGGCCATTAGTCTGAGGATGGAAAGCCGAGGAAAAAGACAAGTCAATGCCCATCCTACCACAAAAGGCTCGCCAAAACCTCGAAACAAACTGGGAACCTCTGTCAGAAACAATATTCTCTGGAATGCCATGCAAACGAACCACATGCTGGAAGAACAAAGGCACCAAATCAGAGGAGGAAGGCAATTTAGACAAGGGTACCAGATGGACCATCTTAGAAAAGCGATCACAGACCACCCAAATGACTGACATCTTTTGAGAAACGGGAAGGTCAGAAATAAAATCCATAGAGATATGTGTCCAAGGCCTCTTCGGGACCGGCAAGGGCAAAAGCAACCCACTGGCACGAGAACAGCAGGGCTTAGCCCGAGCACAAATCCCACAGGACTGCACAAAAGTACGCACATCCCGCGACAGAGAGGGCCACCAAAAGGATCTAGCCACTAACTCTCTGGTACCAAAGATTCCAGGATGACCAGCCAACACCGAACAATGAAGTTCAGAGATAACTCTATTCGTCCACCTATCAGGGACAAACAGTTTCTCCGCTGGGCAACAATCAGGTTTATTAGCCTGAAATTTTTGCAGCACCCGCCGCAAATCAGGGGAGATGGCAGACACAATTACTCCTTCCTTGAGGATACCCGCCAGCTCAGATAAACCCGGAGAGTCGGGCACAAAACTCCTAGACAGAGCATCCGCCTTCACATTTTTAGAGCCCGGAAGGTACGAAATCACAAAGTCAAAACGGGCAAAAAACAACGAGCTTGTCTAGGATTCAAGCGCTTGGCAGACTCGAGATAAGTCAAGTTCTTATGATCAGTCAATACCACCACGCGATGCTTAGCTCCTTCAAGCCAATGACGCCACTCCTCGAATGCCCACTTCATGGCCAGCAACTCTCGGTTGCCCACATCATAATTTCGCTCAGCAGGCGAAAACTTCCTGGAAAAGAAAGCGCATGGTTTCATCACTGAGCAACCAGAACCTCTCTGTGACAAAACAGCCCCTGCTCCAATCTCAGAAGCATCAACCTCGACCTGGAACGGAAGAGAAACATCTGGTTGACACAACACAGGGGCAGAAGAAAAACGACGCTTCAACTCTTGAAAAACTTCCACAGCAGCAGAAGACCAATTGACCAAATCAGCACCCTTCTTGGTCAAATCGGTCAATGGTTTGGCAACACTAGAAAAATTGCAGATGAAGCGACGATAAAAATTAGCAAAGCCCAGGAACTTTTGCAGACTTTTCAGAGATGTCGGCTGAGTCCAATCATGGATGGCTTGGACCTTAACCGGATCCATCTCGATAGTAGAAGGGGAAAAGATGAACCCCAAAAATGAAACCTTCTGCACACCAAAGAGACACTTTGATCCCTTCACAAACAAAGAATTAGCACGCAGGACCTGAAAAACCGTTCTGACCTGCTTCACATGAGACTCCCAATCATCCGAGAAGATCAAAATGTCATCCAAGTACACAATCAGGAATTTATCCAGGTACTCACGGAAGATGTCATGCATAAAGGATTGAAACACTGATGGAGCATTGGCAAGTCCGAACGGCATCACTAGATACTCAAAATGACCCTCGGGCGTATTAAATGCAGTTTTCCATTCATCGCCTTGCCTGATTCTCACCAGATTATACGCACCACGAAGATCTATCTTAGTGAACCAACTAGCCCCCTTAATCCGAACACACAAATCAGATAACAATGGCAAGGGGCACTGAAATTTAACAGTGATCTTATTAAGAAGGCTGTAATCTATACACGGTCTCAGCGAACCATCCTTCTTGGCTACAAAAAAGAACCCTGCTCCTAATGGCGACGATGACGGGCGAATATGCCCCTTCTCCAGGGATTCCTTTACATAACTGCGCATAGCGGTGTGCTCAGGCACGGATAAATTAAACAGTCGACCTTTTGGGAATTTACTACCAGGAATCAAATTGATAGCACAATCACAATCCCTATGCGGAGGCAGGGCATCGGACTTGGGCTCATCAAATACATCCCGGTAATCAGACAAGAACTCTGGAACCTCAGAAGGGGTGGATGACGAAATTGACAGAAATGGAACATCACCATGTACCCCCTGACAACCCCAGCTGGACACCAACATGGAATTCCAATCCAATACTGGATTATAGGCTTGTAGCCATGGCAACCCCAACACGACCACATCATGCAGATTATGCAACACCAGAAAGCGAATAACCTCCTGATGTGCAGGAGCCATGCACATGGTCAGCTGGGTCCAGTATTGAGGCTTATTCTTGGTCAAAGGTGTAGCATCAATTCCTCTCAATGGAATAGGACACTGCAAGGGCTCCAATAAAAACCCACAACGTTTAGCATAATCCAAGTCCATCAAATTCAGGGCAGCGCCTGAATCCACAAACGCCATGACAGAATACGACGACAAGGAGCATATCAAGGTAACGGACAGAAGAAATTTTGACTGTACAGTACCAATGGCGGCAGACCTAGCGAACCGCTTAGTGCGCTTAGGACAATCAGAGATAGCATGAGTGGAATCACCACAGTAGAAAAGACATAGACTCATTCAAACCAGCGGGCATAGGAAATCCCACCATGACATCCTTAATGGCTTCAGAGAGACCCTTTCTGAAAATGGCTGCAAGCGCAGATTCATTCCATTGAGTGAGCACGGGCCATTTTCTAAATTTCTGGCAATATAGCTCTATCTCATCCTGAGCCTGACAAAGAGCCAGCAAATTTTTTTTCTGCCTGATCTACTGAATTAGGCTCATCGTACAGCAATCCAAGCGCCAGGAAAAACGCATCGATATCACTCAATGCAGGATCTCCTGACACAAGAGAAAATGCCCAGTCCTGAGGGTCGCCACGCAAAAAAGAAATGACGATCCTAACCTGTTGCGCTGGGTCACCAGAGGAGCGAGGTTTCAAAGCCAGAAACAGTTTACAATTATTCTTGAAACTCAGAAATTTAGATCTATCTCCAAAAAACAAATCTGGAATAGGAATTCTCGGTTCTAACAAAGAATTCTGAACCACAAAATTTTGAATATCTTGAACTCTTGCCGTGAGCTGATCTACACATGAAGACAGACCTTTAATGTCCATTGTAACACCTGTGTCCTGAACCACCCAAATGTCTAGGGGAAAAAAAAGACAAATCACAGTGCAAAGGAAAAAAAATGGTCTCAGAACTTCTTTTTTCCCTCTATTGAGAATCATTAGTACTTTTGGCTTCCTGTACTGTTATGATAGGCAATTCAGTAACACAATGTACATAGCGATCAGAGCACATACAGTGATCTGACAATAACCCAAAATAATAGAATGAGCTCTGAGACGTGGAAACTCTGTAGACCGCAATTCCTGATCCTCTCCAAACACAACTAGAGGCAGCTGTGGATTGCGCCTAACGCTCCCTATGCAACTCGGCACAGCCTGAGAAACTAACTAGCCTGAAGATAGAAAAATAAGCCTACCTTGCCTCAGAGAAATACCCCAAAGGAAAAGGCAGCCCCCCCACATATAATGACTGTGAGTAAGATGAAAAGACAAACGTAGGGATGAAATAGATTCAGCAAAGTGAGGCCCGATATTCTAGACAGAACGAGGATAGGAAAGATAACTTTGCGGTCTACACAAAACCCTAAAGAAAACCACGCAAAGGGGGCAAAAAGACCCTCCGTACCAAACTAACGGCACGGAGGTACACCCTTTGCGTCCCAGAGCTTCCAGCAAAACAAATAGACAAGCTGGACAGAAAAAATAGTAACAAATAGCAAAGAAGCACTTAGCTATGCAGAGCAGCAGGCCACAGGAATGATCCAGAGAAACACAAGTCCAACACTGGAACATTGACAGGAAGCATGGATCAAAGCATCAGGTGGAGTTAAGTAGAGAAGCAGCTAACGACCTCACCAGATCACCTGAGGGAGGAAACTCAGAAGCTGCAGTACCACTTTCCTCCACAAACGGAAGCTCCCAGAGAGAATCAGCCGAAGTACCACTTGTGACCACAGGAGTGAACTCTGCCACAGAATTCACAACACCTGTCACCCCGAAAATTGCGGGTGAGGTAAGCCCACCGGCATCAGGGGCTTATCTGCAGCATTCTGTAATGCTGTAGATAAGCCCCCGATGCTACCTGAAAGAGGAGAAAAAGACGTTAGATTATACTCACCCAGGGGTGGTCCCACTGCTGGTCCGGTCGGATGGGTGTCTCTGGTCCACTGCGGCGCCTCCTATCTTCATTCCAAGACGTCCTCTTCTGATCTTCAGCCATGGCTCCGGCGCAGGCGTACTTTGTCTGCCCTGTTGAGGGCAGAGCAAAGTACTGCAGTGCGCAGACGCCGGGCCTCTCTGACCTTTCCGGCGCCTGCTCACTGCAGTACTTTGTTCTGCCCTCAACAGGGCAGACAAAGTACGCCTGCGCCGGAGCCGTGGCTGAAGATCAGAAGAGGACGTCTTGGAATGAAGATTGGAGGCGCCGCAGCGGACCAGAGACACCCATCCAACCGGACCAGCAGCGGGACCGCCCCTGGGTGAGTATAATATAACGTCTTTTTCTCCTCTTTCAGGTAACATCGGGGGCTTATCTACAGCATTACAGAATGCTGTAGATCAGCCCCTGATGCCGGTGGGCTTACCTCACCCGCGATTTTTGGGGCCCTTTCACAGCTCTTTGGTCTTCACCATAGTGGAGTTTGGAGTCAGACTGTTTGAGGGTGTGCACAGGTTTCTTTTTATACTGATAACAAGTTTAAACAGGTGCCATTACTACAGGTAATGAGTGGAGGAAAGAGGAGACTCTTAAAGAAGAAGTTACAGGTCTGTGAGAGCCAGAAATCTTGATTGTTTGTTTCTGACCAAATACTTATTTTCCACCATAATATGCAAATAAAATGTTAAAAAAACAGACAATGTGATTTTCTGGATTTTTTTTTCTCAGTTTGTCTCCCATAGTTGAGGTCTACCTATGATGTAAATTACAGACGCCTCTCATCTTTTTAAGTGGTGGAACTTGCACTATTGCTGACTGACTAAATACTTTTTTGCTCCACTGTATATATATATATATTTATATTAACTTCAGCGCGATATAGCAGGAAAGCCGGTAATTGAATTTTCATTTCTCCTGCCAAAACCCGACATGATTTGAGACATGGTTTACATACAGTAAACCATGTCATATCCCCCTTTTTTTGCATATTCCACACTAAAAATGTTAGTAGTGTGTATGTGCAAAATTTCAGCGCTCTAGCTCTTAAATTTAAGGGGTAAATCGCGGGAAAAATTGGCGTGGGCTCCCGCGCAATTTTCTCCGCCAGAGTAGTAAAGCCAGTGACTGAGGGCAGATATTAATAGCCTGGTGAGGGTGCACGGTTATTTGCCCCCCCCTGGCTAAAAATACCTACACCCAGCCACCCCAGAAAAGGCACATCTCTAAGATGTGCCTATTCTGGCACTTGGCCACTCTCTTCCCATTCCCATGTAGCGGTGGGATATGGGTTAATGAAGGGTTAATGCCACCTTGCTATTGTAAGGTGACATTACGCCAGATTAATAATGGAGAGGTGTCAATTCTGACACCTATCCATTATTAATCCAATTGTATGAAAGAGTTAAAAAAAAACCACAATATTAAAAAGTATTTTAATGAAATAAACACACCGTTTGTTTTAATATTTTATTGTATGCTCAATCCACTCGCTGAAGACCCTCGCTCTGTAACAAGTAAAAAATAAAAACCAACAATATACATACCTTCCGTAGATCTGTAACGTCCCACGTTGTAAATCCATCTGAAGGGGTTAAAATATTTTACAGCCAGGAGCTCTGCTAATGCAGCGCTGCTCGTGGCTGTAAACCCCAGCGAATGAAGGTAATGTAGGTCAATGACCTGTAGTTACCTTCATTCGCGATGATGCGCCCCCTGCTGGATGTCCCTGGAGCGTGGGAAAAGTTCCCAGGCTCGAGGTCATATGAGGACATCCAGCAGGGGGCGCATCACCAAGAATTACCTTCATTCGTACAATAAATTATTACAACAAACGGTGTGTTTATTTCATTAAAGTACTTTTTAATTTTGTGTGTGTGTTTTTTTTTAACTCTTTCATACAATTGGATTAATAATGGATAGGTGTCAGAATTGGTAAAAATGAACACACGGACCGTATACTGATGACACACTGATGGTAAAAATGAACACACGGACTGTACACTGATGACACACTGATGGTAAAAATGAACACACGGACCGTATACTGATGACACACTGATGGTAAAAATGAACACACGGACCGTATACTGATGACACACTGATGGTAAAAATGAACACACGGACCGTACACTGACGACACACTGATGGTAAAAATGAACACACGGACCGTATACTGATGACACACTGATGGTAAAAATGAACACACGGACCGTACACTGATGACACACTGATGGTAAAAATGACCACACAGACCGTACACTGACAACACACCGATGGTAAAAATGAACACACAGACCGTACACTGACGACACACTGATGGTAAAAATGAACACACGGACCGTATACTGATGAAACACTGATGGTAAAAATGAACACACGGACGGTATACTGATGACACACTGATGGTAAAAATGAACACACGGACCGTACACTGATGACACACTGATGGTAAAAATGACCACACAGACCGTACACTGACAACACACTGATGGTAAAAATGAACACACAGACCGTACACTGACGACACACTGATGGTAAAAATGAACACACGGACCGTACACTGACAACACACTGATGGTAAAAATGAACACACGGACCGTACACTGATGACACACTGATGGTAAAAATGAACACACGGACCGTACACTGATGACACACTGATGATAAACACGGACACACGGACCGTACACTGATGACACACTGTTGGTAAAAACGGACACAGTGATGCAAAACACTGATGACACCATTTTTTCAGGTACGTATTTAAGCAAGGACATGTGAATGAGGCCTTAGATATATTTTTTGTTTCTTGCCCTAGTTGGGATAGGTGCTCATACAGCTAGTTATGTGTCAGTCCAGTGACCTAATCCTAAGGCTATGTGCACACGTTGCGGTTTTTGCTGCGGATCCACAGCGGATTTGATGCTGCGGATCTGCAGCTGTTTTCCATACGTTGTACAGTACCATGTAAACGTATGGAAAACAAAATCCGCAGTGCACATGCTGCGGAAAAAATGCGTGGAAACGCAGTGGTGCTTTTTCTGCAGCATGTCAATTCTTTGTGCGGATTCCACAGCGGTTTACACCTGCTCCTCTATAGGAATCCACAGGTGTAAAACCGCAGGTGGAATCGGCACAAAAAAACGCACACAAAAGCCGCGGTAAGTCTGCAGAAAATCCGTGGGTAATCCGCAGTGCGGTTTACCTGTGGATTTTGCAAAAACAGTGCTGAAAAATCTGCACACCATTCCGCAACGTGTGGCCATAGCCTAACCTTTCTTATAACATTTGGATTCTGCCCCGTACAAGCACCTGGTGATGAATGATAAACCAATGGCTAATGGCAGCTGATTCATCTTTGCATTAGTTTTGCCATTAGTGTTTTATATTAGGCTCAGAAAAAAGATCCTGAAACCAGCATATACTGTATATGTGAACCCAGTCAGAAGAACTCTACATCAGAGCCAGTGATATCAATACTGTTGGCAATGCAATAAAATTGGGAACATTTTCTACCTTCGGCTGATCGGTCCAGGGCAGTGCCTTTGATTTGCTGTACTGGTACATGTCTTCCCTTTCTTTGATCATTCCCATTTGTCTCCAGTCACACTCTCAGTATTTTGCCTCAGAATGTGTGAGCCAAAATCAGGAGTGGCAGTCATAAGAAAAGTATAATAGAAACACGTCACCACTTCTGTATTTATCACCCACTCCTGGTTTTGACTTACAAATACTGAGCTAAAAATTCAAATACTGAGCTAAAAATTCACTGATAGTGTGAACATGGCTTTTATCTGATTAATTTGATTTTGATATGATTGCTCGAGTCAAAGTTACTTCATCCGGCTTCAGAGTCACATAAGTTATATAATAATAATAATTTTATTTATATAGCGCCAACATATTCCGCAGCGCTTTACAAATTATAGAGGGGATTTGAAGAGACAATAGACATTATAGCATAACAAAAATCACAGTTCAAAATAGATACCAATAGGAGTGAGGGCCCTGCTCGCAAGCTTTCAGTCTGTAGGAAAAAGGGGAGACACGAGAGGTGGATGGTAACAATTGCTTTCGTTGTTCGGACCAGCCATAGTAAGGCCGGGTTCACATTGTGTTAACAGCAGCCCGTTCAACACATACGTTAACGGGCTGCTGTTAACGCAAGTGGCGGTATGGCAGCGCGCTAGCGCAGATAGAGCATCTGCTAGCTCTATCTGCGCTAGCGGTGACGGACCCGGAATCGCTGCAGCCCGCGTCTCGGGGTCCGTCACTCAATGACAGCACATCGCTAGCGCACACCCATTTTGGGCGTGTGCTAGAGATGCGTCCGACATTGGATTCAATGGCGGCGTTAACGGACTGGGTTACACCGCGTTATGCCGCGGTGTAACGTAGTCCGTCTAACGGACAGGTTTAACGCAATGTGAACCCAGCCTAAGGATCGGGTGTTCATGTAAAGCTGCATGAACCAGTTAACAGCCTAAGTACTGTATGTAACAGTACAGACACAGAGGGCTATTAACTGCATGAAATATACACTGTGTGCAGAATTATTAGGCAAGTTGTATTTTAGAGGATTATTTTTATTATTGGTCAACAACTATGTTCTCAATCAACCCAAAAGACTCATAAATATCAAAACCTAATATTTTTGGAAGTTGGAGTGGTTTTTTTTTTTAGATTTGGCTATCTTAGGAGGATATCTGTCTGTGCAGGTAACTATTACTGTGCAGAATTATTAGGCAACTTATTAATAACCAAATATATTCCCATCTCACTTGTTTATTTTCACCAGGTAAACCAATATAACTGCACAAAATTTAGTAATAAACATTTCTGACATGCAAAAACAAAACCCGAAAAAATTAGCGACCAATATAGCCACCTTTCTCTATGATGACACTAACAGTCTTCCATACATAGATTCTGTCAGTTGCTTGACCTGTTTACGCTCAACATTGCGTGCAGCAGCCACCACAGCCTCCCAGACACTGTTCCGAGAGGTGTACTGTTTTCCCTCCCTGTAGATCTCACATTTTATGAGGGACCACAGGTTCTTTATGGGGTTCAGATAAAGTGAACAAGGGGGCCATGTTATTTTTTCTTCTTTGAGACCTTTACTGGCCAGCCACACTGTGGAGTAGTTGGAGCCATGTGATGGAGCATTGTCCTGCATGAAAATCATGTTTTTCTTGAACGATATTGTACCACTGCTTGAAGAACTTGTCTTCCAGAAACTGGCAGTAGGTCTGGGAGTTGAGCTTCACTCCATCCTCAACCTGAAAAGGTCCCACAAGTTCATCTTTGACGATACCAGCCCATACCAGTACCCCACCTCCACCTTGCTGGCGCCTGAGTCGGAGTAGAGCTCTCTGCCTTTTACTGATAATAATAATAAAAATAATTTTATTTATATAGCGCCAACATATTCCGCAGCGCTTTACAAATTATATCCAGTCTCTGGCCCATCCATCTGGCCCATCCATCTGGCTCATCAAGAGTCACTCTCATTTCATCAGTCCACAAAACCTTTGAAAAGTCAGTCTTAAGATATTTCTTGGCCCAGTCTTGATGTTTTATCTTATGTTTCTTTTTCAAAGGTGGTTGTTTTTCAGCCTTCCTTACCTTGGCCATGTCCCTGAGTATTGCACACCTTGTGCTTTTTGTTACTCCAGTAACGTTGCAGCTCTGGTGGCAAATGGCATCTTGGCAGCTTCACGCTTGATTTTCCTCAATTCATGGGCAGTTATTTTGCGCCCTTTTTGCCCAACACGCTTCTTGCGACCCTATTGGCTATTTGCCATGAAACGCTTGATTGTTCAGTGATCACGTTTCAAAAGTTTGGCAATTTCAAGACTGCTGCATCCCTCTGCAAGACATCTCCCAATTTGGACTTTTCAGAGCCCGTCAAATCTCTCTTCTGACCCATTTTGCCATAGGAAAGGACGTTGCCTAATAATTAAGCACACCTTATATAGGGTTTTGATGTCATTAGACAACACCCCTCCTCATTACAGAGATGCACATCACCTGATTTACTTAATTGGCAAGTGGCTCTCAAGCCTGAACAGCTTGGAGTAGGACAACATGTATAAAAAGTATCATGTGATCAAAATACAACTTGCCTAATAATTCTGCGCACAGTGTATGAGAACATGATGTGAGGAACCTGATTACGGTTTAAGGGATAGTTAGGTTAATGTGTTGAGGTGGTAGGCCAGTCTGAATAAATGCGTTTTTAGTGCACGCTTAAAACTGTGGGGATTGGGGATTAATCTTATTAACCTGGGTAGTCCATTCCAAAGAATTGGCGAAGCACATGAAAGGTCTTGGAGACGGGAGTGGGAGGTTCTGATTATTGAGGATGCTAACCTCAGGTCATTAGCAGAATAGAGAGCACGGGTAGGGTGGTAGACTGAGACCAGGGAGGAGATGTAGGGTGGTGCTGAGCCATGGAGCACTTTGTCGATGAGGGTAATAGTTTTGTACTGGATTCTTGAGTTGATGGGTAACCAGTGTAATGACTGGCACAGGGTAGAGGCATCGGCGTAACGGTTGGTGAGGAATATGGGCAGCACGGTGTTGCAGTGGTCAGCACTACAGCCTTGCAGCGCTGGAGTCCTGGGTTCAAACCCCACCAAGGACAACATCTGCAAAGAGTTTGTATGTTCTCTCCGTGTTTGCGTGGGTTTCCTCCGGGTACTCTGGTTTCCTCCCACATTCCAAAGACATACTGATAGGGAATTTAGATTGTGAGCCCGTCGGGGACAGCGATGATAATGTGTGCAAACTGTAAAGCACTGCCGAATATGTTAGCGCTATATAAAAATAAAGATTATTATTATAATATAATCCTGGCAGAAGCATTCAGGTCAGATTGGAGCGGGGAGACTTTGGTAAGAGGCCAATTAAGAGAGAGTTACAATAGTCCAGATGAGAATGAATAAGTGAAACAGTAAGGGTATGTTCACACGTTCCTGATTTCCATCCTTTTTTTTTCAGGACTGTTTTTTAAAAAACTGCAGCTCTTGGCAGAAAACGCAGGCCCTTTTTTTGGTCCTTTTTTGATGCGTTTTTTGATCATTTTTTTGATCCTTTTTTTTATGCAGTTTTCTATGCAGTTAAAATGGCTGAAAATACCCTAACCCTACCCCTAACCCTAACCCTACCCCTAACCCTAACCCTACCCCTAACCCTAACCCTACCCCTAACCCTACCCCTAACCCTAACCCTACCCCTATCCCTACCCCTAACCCTACCCCTAACCCTACCCCTAACCCTATTCTAACCTTAGTGGAAAAAAAAAAAATTCTTAATTTTTTTTTATTGTCCCTACCTATGGGGGTGACAAAGGGGGGGGGGGTGTCATTTACTATTTTTTTTTTATTCTGATCACTGAGATAGGTTATATCTCAGTGATCAAAATGCACTTTGGAAGGAATCTGCGCCCGCCATTTTGCAAGATGGCTGCGCCCAGGGAGAAGACGGCCGGACGGACACCGGGACGCCGGGTAAGTATAAGGGGGGGAGATTAGGGCACGGGGGGGGCATCGGAGCACTGGGGGGGGCATCGGAGCATGGGGGGGTGGGATTGGAGCACGTGGGGGCGGGATCGGAGCACGGGGGGGCAGCCACACTCCGCCCACGCACTTCCGCCCGCTTCCCCGCACTTCCTGCTGCAGCGGTTCGGCACCACAAACCGCAGTAAAACCCGCAGATATTTTTTTCATCTGCGGGTTTTACTGCGGGTTTGACCTCACAATGGAGGTCAATGGGTGCAGAACCGCTGCGGCTCCGAAAAAAGAAGTGACATGGTACTTCTTTTTTCCCGCAGCTATTCAGCGCGTTTTTTTTTTTGATTTTCCGCATTGTGGGCACAGCAGTTCCTGTTTTCCATAGGGTACAATGTAATGTACCCTGCATGGAAAACAGCTGCGGACCCGCAGCGGGAAAATCGCGGCAATTCCGCATGAAAAAAAGGATCGTGTGAACATGGCCTAAGAGTTTTTGCAGTGTCGAAAGTAAGAAAAGGGCGAATTCTAGAAATGTTTTTGAGATGCAGATAAGAAGAGCGAGCCAGTGATCGAATATAGGGGGGGTGAAGAAAAGCTCAGAATCAAGGATGACCCCAAGGCAGCGGGCATGTTGCTTGGGAGTAATGGTGGAACCACACACGGAGATGGCAATGTCAGGCAAAGGTAGGTTAGTAGAGGGAGAGCACTTGACCTGCACTTGCATCAGGGCTGTCCGCTTTTCACTGTTTGATGGGAGATTCTTCACAAATCTCCATCAGCTTTTTTTTTTACATCAGAAAAAAGGTGATGAAACTCTGATGGTAAAAACTAACACCCTAACCGGCAATGAAAATCTGATCCAAAACACTGATGAAAATCGTACATGTGGTCGTGTGTAGAAAATTAATAACCAGTGGCTGACACACCTTTAGTTTTTTGGCAAGAACGAATAGCCTGAATTATTGACTTTAGCTCCCCAGACAACCATTTTCCTCAGGTATGAGGTTCCCTCAGGTGGAACCTGCATTAAGCATTTATCGCATATCCTGTGGGTTCATTAATGATGTACTGGTATATATCCAGATAGCTCCACTAACTGACTAGACCTTATGTGAATCCCCAGCTGACAAACATCCTTTTGTGAACGTCAGGAATCCCGGTGGTCATTTTACAAGTCTCCCATAGTTATATTCATGCTTCCTGTCTTTCAGGGTGTATTGCTCACGTATGACGTGTTTTCATCTTCAAAGTCTGACAAAATACCGTATTCTAATTTATTTTAGGTATTTTATGGGATTTCCAATTTAAAGTATGATGACATCACTTACCGAGGTTTTGTAATAAATCTTAAGTCTAGTGCATTAGACTGCCAGACAAATAGTTGTCAGACCACACGTAAACAGTAGCATCCTTGTGAACACTAGTTATGTACATTGCAAAGACAAGAACTAGGCGCCAGCCTACCAGCTTTGTATATCATCTTGTAGGCTCTGTTCACTTGTTAAAAGGGTGGTCTAATATCTATAAGGCTCTTTATAAACACCTATCTTTAAGACCTAACCAATTTTGTAATTAGCTTTATTATTATTACATTCCCTACACTTCTACCTCTCTCACTATTTCCTATATGAGTTTTTTTTATATTATTTCACTTCATGTGACATTTCGTTTGAGAGGAGTCTCTAATGAGACGTCACAGGATGCTAGGGCTGCACTCGCTTCTCTGCAGCATCTATGACCCCTCCTCAAGTAGGATGTCATTAGGGCCCGGAACTGGGTTCACTTACCACATCCCGATGACATTCTGGTTCACTAGAGGTGATGGAGAAGTGACTACATTTTCAGTTGCCGCCACTGTCCCATTTACTGCTTCTAACATCGCAGTCTCTTTCCCTGAAACAAACGGAGCAGTGATAGCAGCAGTGCGAGTGACAACCAGCACCGCCCCTGGTGACGATTCATTTCATGGAATGATAGAAGCTGTGGGGCTGCACTGTTGTCACTCACCCTGCTTCTATCACCACTCTCAAACAACTCGTCACCAGGAGCAGTGCTGGTGTCACTCACATTGCTTCTAACACTGCCGCCCGATGACGATTTGTTTCTGGGAAAGATACTGCGATGTTAGAAGCAGTGGATGGGACAATGGTGGCAACTGAAGATGTGGTCACTTTTTCATCACCTCTAGTGAACCAAAATATCATCAGGGTATGTGGTGAAGCAAATTCTGGCCCCTAATGACATGCTATTTGAGGAGGGGTTATTGATGCTGCAGAGAAGTGAGGGCAGCCCCAGCGTCCTGTGACGTCTCATGAGAGACTCCTCTTAACCATTGTCAGGCTGCATAATTTTACAACGTTAACAGGCTGCAGAGGTACAATTGTACCTTCATATATATTTTATTGAAATTTGGCCAATGTATTCTGGACCAAAACTGCAGAGATGTCACGAAATTTCAGCCCTCTACGGCTGTTCGAAAAAAAAAGTTTTAACGGCGGCCGCTAAGGGTACTTAAACCACAGCACCGTTAATTAACGGCGCTGTGGAAAAAGTGAATAGCGCCCCCCAGAGGCCGATTTTCTCCGGGGTCTCGACTGCCGGGGGTAGCCGAGACCCCAGAGAACATGATTCGGGGGGGGGTTTAACCCACCCCGCATTTGCGATCGCCGGTAATTAACCGTTTACCGGCGATCGCAAAAAAAAAAAAACGCGATCTCTTTTTAATTTCTCTGTCCTCCGATGTGATCGCACATCGGAGGACAGAGAAAAGGGGTCCCAGGTGGCCCCCCAATACTCACCTATCTCCCCCGATGCTCCTCGTGTCTCCCGGTGGGCGCAGCCATCTTCAAAATGGCGGACGCATGTGCAGTGCGCCCGCCGGCCGGCACCGGGAGAGTCTTTGGGGTCTCGGCTGCCGGGGGTAGCCGAGACCCCAAAGAGCATGATCGGGGTCGGTTTTACCGACCCCTGTTTTGCGATCGCCGGTAATTAACTGTTTACCGGCGACCGCAAAAAAAAAAAAAAAAAGTAAAGTGTAATTCTCTGTCCACTGATGTGATCGCACATCAGAGGACAGAGAAATGGGGGGATTCGGGGACCCTACAATACTCACCTGTGTCCCTGGATCCGATCCTCTTGCTGCTCCTCCTGGCCGCCGGCAGAAGAAAATGGCGGGCGCATGCGCAGTGCGCCCGCCATCTGTCTCCATCTGCCGGCCGGCAGGAGAACAGCAGTTGGGGCTAAAATTAGGGTTAGGGGTAGGGTTAGGGGTAGGGTTAGGTTAGGGGTAAGGTTAGGGGTAGGGTTAGGGGTAGGGGTAGGGTTAGGGCTAGGGTTAGGGCTAGGGTTGGGGCTAAATTTAGGGTTAGGGTTGGGGCTAAATTTAGGGTTGGGGCTAAATTTAGGATTAGGCTTCTTTCACACTTACGTCGGTACGGGGCCGTCGCAATGCGTCAGCCCGACATACCGACGCACGTTGTGAAAATTGTGCACAACGTGGGCAGCAGCTGTAGTTTTTCAACACATCCGCTGCCCAATCTATGTCCTGGGGAGGAGGGGGCGGAGTTACGGCCACGCATGCGCGGTCAGAAATGGCGGATGAGACGTACAAAAAAACGTTTCATTGAACGTTTTTTTGTGCCGACGGTCCGCCAAAACACAACTGATCCAGTGCACGACGGACGCGACGTGTGGCCATCCGTCACGATCCGTCGGCAATACAAGTCTATGGGCAATAAACGCATCCTGCGGGCACATTTGCAGGATCCGTTTCTTGTCCAAAACGACGGATTGCGATGGAATGCCAAACGACGCAAGTGTGAAAGTAGCCTTAGGGCTAGGGTTAGGGTTGGGGCTAAAGTTAGGGCTAGGGTTGGGGCTAAAGTTAGGGTTAGAGCTGGGATTAGGGTTAGGGTTTGGATTAGGGTTGGTATTAGGGTTAGGGTTGGCATTAGGGTTAGGTTTGGGATTAGGGTTAAGGTTAGGGTTGTGATTAGGGGTGTATTGGGATTAGGGTTAGGTTTGAGGTTAGGGTTGAGATTAGGATTAGGGGTGTGTTGGATTTAGGGTTTTGATTAGGGTTATGGTTAGGGTTGACATTAGGGTTGTTTTGGGGTAAGGGTTGTGATTATGGTTAGGGTTAGTGATTAGGATTATGGATCAGGTTGGGATTAGGGTTAGGGGTGTGTTGGGGTTAGGGTTGGAGCTAGAATTGGGGGGTTTCCACTGTTTAGGTACATCAGGGGGTCTCCAAACACGACAGCCAATTTTGCGCTCAAAAAGTCAAATGGTGCTCCCTCCCTTCTGAGCTCTGCCGTGCGCCCAGCGCCCAAACAGTGGGTTACCCCCACATATGGGGCATCAGCGTACTCGGGATAAATTGTACAACAACTTCTGGGGTCCAATTTCTCTTGTTACCCTTGTGAAAATAAAAACTTGGGGGCTACAATATCTTTTTTGTGAAAAAAAAAATATTTTTTATTTTCACGACTCTGCATTCTTAACTTCTGTGAAGCACTTGGGCATTCAAAGTTCTCACCACACATCTAGATAAGTTCCTTGGGGGGTCTAGTTTCCAAAATGGGGTCACTTGTGGGGGGTTACTACAGTTTAGGTACATCAGGGGCTCTGCAATCGCAACATAATGCCCACAGACCATTCTATCAAAGTCTGCATTCCAAAAAGGCGCTCCTTCCCTTCCGAGCTCTGCCGTGCGCCCAAACAGTGGTTTACCCCCACATATGGCGCATCAGCGTACTCGGGATAAATTGGACAACAACTATTGCAGTCCAATTTCTCCTGTTACCCTTGTGAAAATAAAAACTTGGGGGCTACAATATCTTTTTTGTGGAAAAAAAAAATATTTTTTATTTTCACGACTCTGCATTCTAAACTTCTGTGAAGCACTTGGGCATTCAAAGTTCTCACCACACATCTAGATAAGTTCCTTTGGGGGTCTAGTTTCCAAAATGGGGTCACTTGTGGAGGGTTTCTACTGGTTAGGTACATCAGGGGCTCAGCAAACGCAACATAATACCCGCAGACCATTCTATCAAAGTCTGCATTCCAAAACGGCGCTCCTTCCTTCCGAGCTCTGCCATGCGCTTAAACAGTGGTTTACCCCCACATATGGGGTACCAGCATACTCAGGACAAATTGGACAACAACTTTTGGGGTCCAATTTCTCTTGTTACCCTTGTGAAAATAAAAACTTGGGGGCTAAAAAATCTTTTTTTTGTGGAAAAAAAATATTTTTTATTTTCACGGCTCTGCATTATAAACTTCTGTGAAGCACTTGGGCATTCAAGGTTCTCACCACACATCTAGATAAGTTCCATGGGGGGTCTAGTTTCCAAAATGGGGTCACTTGTGGGGGATTTCTACTGTTTAGGCACATCAGGGGCTCTCCAAACGCGACATGGCGTCCGATCTCAATTCCAGCCAATTCTACATTGAAAAAGTAAAACGGCACTCTTTCTCTTCCAAGCTCTGCGGTGCGCCCAAACAGTGGTTTACCCCACATATTGGGTATCGACGTACTCAGGAGAAATTGCACAACAACGTTAGTGGTCTAATTTCTCCTGTTACCCTTGTGAAAATAAAAATTTGTGGGCAAAAAGATCATTTTTGTAGAAAAAATGCAATTTTTTTTTTTTCACGGCTCTACGTTATAAACTTCTGTGAAGCACATGGGGGTTCAAAGTGCTCACCACACATCTAGATATGTTCCTTAAGGGGTCTAGTTTCCAAAATGGGGTCACTTGTGGGGGGTTTCCACTGTTTAGGCACATCAGGGGCTCTCCAAACGCGACATGGCGTCCAATCTCAATTCCAGCCAATTCTACATTGAAAAAGTAAAACGGCACTCCTTCTCTTCCAAGCTCTGCGGTGCGCCCTAACAGTGGTTTACCCCCACATATTGGGTATCAGCGTACTCAGGAGAAATTGCACAACAACTTTTGTGGTCTAATTTCTCCTGTTACCCTTATGAAAATAAAAATTTGTGGGCAAAAAGATCATTTTTGTAGAAAAAATGCGATTTTTTTTTTCACGGCTCTACATTATAAACTTCTGTGAAGCACATGGGGGTTCAAAGTGCTCACCACACATCTAGATATGTTCCTTAAGGGGTCTAGTTTCCAAAATGGGGTCACTTGTGGGGGGTTTCCACTGTTTAGGCACATCAGAGGCTCTCCAAACGCGACATGGCGTCCAATCTCAATTCCAGCCAATTCTACATTGAAAAAGTAAAACGGCGCTCCTTCACTTCCAAGCTCTGCGGTGCGCCCAAACAGTGGTTTACCCTCATATATGGGGTATCGACGTATTCAGGAGAAATCGCACAACAACTTTTGTGGTCTAATTTCTCCTGTTACCCTTGTGAAAATAAGAATTTGTGGGCGAAAAGATCATTTTTGTGTAAACAAAAGCGATTTTTTATTTTCACGGCTCTACGTTATACTTCTAAGTTCTGCGGTGCGCCCAAAAAGTGGTTTACCCCCACATATGGGGTATTGGCGTATTCAGGAGAAATTGCATAACAAAATTTATGGTTACATTTCTGTTTTTACACTTGTGAAAATAAAAAAAATGGTTCTGAATTAAGATGTTTGCAAAAAAAAGTTAAATGTTCATTTTTTCCTTCCACATTGTTTCAGTTCCTGTGAAGCACGTAAAGGGTTAATAAACTTCTTGAATGTGGTTTTGAGAACCTTGAGGGGTGTAGTTTTTAGAATGCTGTCACACTTTATCATTTTCTATCATATAGACCCCTCAAAATGACTTCAAATGTGATGTGGTCCCTAAAAAAAAATGGTGTTGTAAAAATGAGAAATTGCTGGTCAACTTTTAACCCTTATAACTCCCTAACAAAAAAAAATTTTGTTTCCAAAATTGTGCTGATGTAAAGTAGACATGTGGTAAATGTTATTTATTAACTATTTTTCGTGACATATCTCTCTGATTTAAGGGCATAAAAATACAAAGTTTGAAAATTGCAAAATTTCAAAAATTTTCGCCATATTTCCGTTTTTTTCATAAATAATTGCAAGTCATATCGAAGAAATGTTACCACTAACATGAAGTACAATATGTCACGAAAAAACAATCTCAGAATCAGCGGGATCCGTTGAAGCGTTCCAGAGTTATAACCTCATAAAGTGACAGTGGTCAGAATTGCAAAAATTGGCCTGGTCATTAAGTACCAAATTGGCTCTGTCACTAAGGGGTTAAAGAATCTGAAATGAAAGAAAATTTAGGGTCAAAAAGTCTAAAAAAAAAATTACAAACTTCTGCCCTTTTGTACCAGCTATGATATTTTTCTAAGAAGTGATGTGACCAAACTAAAAGGGCATGGTCAACCATGCTACAGATTTACTATAATGGATGCTAGAAAACTGGTGTACATAGTGGCTGAAATCTATGCCAACTCATCTCTGTCGATGGAGCAGACCATTTTCTGGCGACTGGACAGACCAAGAAGGTGTGTACCTCTCGTAAGGCTGGCTCACCTTATCTGTATGTTTTTCTCTTCGCTGATGAAGCTGCCTTGACTAGCGATATGCAAGGGGTTTCTTCACTGACATGCTCTAGATTGCTTTGGATTCTGTATTATGGGTTTGATATATTTAATACTATAGCATTAATCACCCCTATATATATTATATATCTGTTTAGGTTTATCTTTAACTAACCATATTTCTTTATTTATGGGCTACATATTGTGATTTATGTGTCTTGATTTATTTATGCATTGTTTTTGTATTCTTTTTTATATTAACATACAGGTATTTACATTTTATTAGGTTTAATGTTGGTACTTTAATATGAGCATATATTTCCACCTTGCTCAATATCCTACACATTTCTTAGGGTTTACTCCTGCATATATTGATTTAAGATTCAAGATTCAAAGAAGCTTTATTGGCAGGACCAGATACACATCAGTTTTGCCAAAGCAAGTGTATAAAGGCAATAGGGATAGGGACTGTGGGGATGTTGGTTAGGAGCTGTAGGGAAGGTGGATGGGGGCAGATCCAGGGTGGGGGCTATAGTCCATGGCATAGGGGAGGTGGATGGGGGCAGATCCAGGGTGGGGGCTATAGTCCATGGCATAGGGGAGGTGGATGGGGCAGGTCCATTGTGGGGGCTATAGTCCATGGCATAGGGGAGGTGGATGGGGGCAGATCCAGGGTGGGGGCTATAGTCCATGGCATAGGGGAGGTGGATGGGGCAGATCCATTGTGGGGGCTATAGTCCATGGCATAGGGGAGGTGGATGGGGCAGGTCCATTGTGGGGGCTATAGTCCATGGCATAGGGGAGGTGGATGGGGGCAGATCCAGGGTGGGGGCTATAGTCCATGGCATAGGGGAGGTGGATGGGGGCAGATCCAGGGTGGGGGCTATAGGGGAGGTGGATGGGGCAGGTCCATTGTGGGGGCTATAGTCCATGGCATAGGGGAGGTGGATGGGGCAGGTCCATTGTGGGGGCTATAGTCCATGGCATAGAGGAGGTGGATGGGGGCAGATCCAGGGTGGGGGCTATAGTCCATGGCATAAGGGAGGTGGATGGGGGCAGATCCATTGTGGGGGCTATAGTCCATGGCATCATAGTTCTCTTTCTCGCAGTCTATGACATTCGCTCACATACCGCACTGCTATCTCCACTGCTCTCTCTTCTTCCCCCAGCAGGATATATGTTTTCTCTTCCTCCTTCATGGTGATGAAGTCTGGGAAGAGATGTGAGAGTCTCCTGAAGTGAGTGTCCCTCACTGCTGAGTATTTGGAGCAGTGTAGCAGGAAGTGGGTTTCGTCCTCTATGGCCTCCTGGTCACAGTGTTGGCACAGTCTTTCCTCCCTGGGCTTGTAGCTCTGCCTGTGTCGGCCACATTCGATGGCCAGACTGTGGGCACTGAGTCTATATCGGCTTAGGATCTGGCGGTCTCTGGGGTCCGGGAGTTTCTCCAGATATGGGGCCAGTCTGTAGTCTCTCTGTAGGCTCCGGTACATGGTCAGTTTCTGTGAGCTGATGATATCATTCTTCCAGTCACTGACACACCTCTCCTGGCCTTCGTCTGCCATCTTCCTGATTCCGGCTTTTGTCAGGTTGTTGTGATTGGTGTTCTGGTCTGGTTGGGTTTGGCTGGGCTGTTCCGAGGGTTCTGGTTTTTCTGTTTCACCTACATGTATCAGGGCTTTATGGTGATGGGAGCTTGGATTGCTCCTATGCAGGTGAGCCCGGAATGACAGCGCCCTCTTTAGAACTGTTAGGTGTAGAGGGAATCTGCCCAGCTCGGCCCGGCAAGCACTGTTGGAGGTGCTCCGATGGACCTGGAGAAGGTGCTTGCAGAATTCCAGGTGGAATATTTCTGTTGGACTGGAATCCCACTTTGACCAGTCTGGGTAGGTGTGAGGACCCCAGACTTCGCTGCCATACAGGAGGATTGGGGCGATGATGGAGTCGAAGATTTTTAGCCAGACCCTCACTGGTGGCTTCAGATGGTAGAGTGTCCTTCGGATGGCATAGAAGGTTTTGCAGGCCTTGTCTTTCAGGGTCTCTATGGCTTGTTTGAAGCTCCCTGACCGGTGAATCTCTAGGCCCAGGTAGGTATACAGGTCCTTCTCAAAAAATTAGCATATAGTGTTAAATTTCATTATTTACCATAATGTAATGATTACAATTAAACTTTCATATATTATAGATTCATTATCCACCAACTGAAATTTGTCAGGTCTTTTATTGTTTTAATACTGATGATTTTGGCATACAACTCCTGATAACCCAAAAAACCTGTCTCAATAAATTAGCATATCAAGAAAAGGTTCTCTAAACGACCTATTACCCTAATCTTCTGAATCAACTAATTAACTCTAAACACATGCAAAAGATACCTGAGTCTTTTATAAACTCCCTGCCTGGTTCATTACTCAAAACCCCCATCATGGGTAAGACTAGCGACCTGACAGATGTCAAGAAGGCCATCATTGACACCCTCAAGCAAGAGGGTAAGACCCAGAAAGAAATTTTTCAACAAATAGGCTGTTCCCAGAGTGCTGTATCAAGGCACCTCAATGGTAAGTCTGTTGGAAGGAAACAATGTGGCAGAAAACGCTGTACAACGAGAAGAGGAGACCGGACCCTGAGGAAGATTGTGGAGAAGGACCGATTCCAGACCTTGGGGAACCTGAGGAAGCAGTGGACTGAGTCTGGTGTGGAAACATCCAGAGCCACCGTGCACAGGCGTGTGCAGGAAATGGGCTACAGGTGCCGCATTCCCCAGGTAAAGCCACTTTTGAACCATAAACAGCGGTAGAGGCGCCTGACCTGGGCTACAGAGAAGCAGCACTGGACTGTTGCTAAGTGGTCCCAAGTACTTTTTTCTGATGAAAGCAAATTTTGCATGTCATTCGGAAATCAAGGTGCCAGAGTCTGGAGGAAGACTGGGGAGAAGGAAATGCCAAAATGCCTGAAGTCCAGTGTCAAGTACCCACAGTCAGTGATGGTGTGGGGTGCCATGTCAGCTGCTGGTGTTGGTCCACTGTGTTTCATCAAGGGCAGGGTCAATGCAGCTAGCTATCAGGAGATTTTGGAGCACTTCATGCTTCCATCGGCTGAAATGCTTTATGGAGATGGAGATTTCATTTTTCAGCACGACCTGGCACCTGCTCACAGTGCCAAAACCACTGGTAAATGGTTTACTGACCATGGTATTACTGTGCTCAATTGGCCTGCCAACTCTCCTGACCTGAACCCCATAGAGAATCTGTGGGATATTGTGAAGAGAAAGTTGAGAGACGCAAGACCCAACACTCTGGATGAGCTTAAGGCCGCTATTGAAGCATCCTGGGCCTCCATAACATCTCAGCAGTGTCACAGGCTGATTGCCTCCATGCCACGCCGCATTGAAGCAGTCATTTCTGCCAAAGGATTCCCGACCAAGTATTGAGTGCATAACTGAACATTATTATTTGTTGGTTTTTTTGTTTGTTATTAAAAAACACTTTTATTTGATTGGATGGGTGAAATATGCTAATTTATTGAGACAGGTTTTTTGGGTTATCAGGAGTTGTACGCCAAAATCATCAGTATTAAAACAATAAAAGACCTGACAAATTTCAGTTGGTGGATAATGAATCTATAATATATGAAAGTTTAATTGTAATCATTACATTATGGTAAATAATGAAATTTAACACTATATGCTAATTTTTTGAGAAGGACCTGTATTGTCACCCATACATGTGTAGGGGATTTATTTATTATTTTTGTATATTTTGTACATGCATACCTATATGGGAATGTCATTGTTATGGATCTTTGTTTTTTTTTATTTAATTGTTTTTATGGAGTATTGATTTTTGGATTGGATTAGGTTTCCTCTATTCTATCACAACAATTCCTACTTCTACAGAGAGTAAAAATCTGAGAGTATAACTACTTTCCACTCTTCCTTGCTGGGAATATAAAAGTGGACCTGTGAACGGTGCTTGGCGGATATAATGTCCAGTGTGTAACAAAAGCACATGTACAGTAACACACGCACTTATACAGGGAAATGATGAATAGCAGCATCCATTATTTATCTTCCATTCAGGATCCTACAAATCCTTACTAAGCAAGTGTTCCTTACCAACTTCCATCAGCCAAGACAACAGATATACTGTCTTGAAATGAAGCAGACACAGGATGGAGACACAAAAACAACAAACAAACTGGAGTAAAAGGAGGGGGCGACCTCTGGTCACACCGCTAACCCCTTCACTTCTGCCACATTAGCAGTGTAGTCTACATCATAAGGCCATGTCATTACCGGAAGACTTGTTTCATCTGCAACATTTTTCTTATATTTAATAATATAGGTAATTGTATATTCTAACAAAATGTACCAATGCTAATTCCATCTATTTCACAATCACCTACAGAACAAAAGAACGACTATCACATATGTAGTTTGTTCTCTAATTATCAACCCACGCCTCCCGCCACACTTTCTTGGGGCTGCCTGGAAAAGGGAAACGTACAGCTGAGCCTAAAAGTCTTTGTGAATGAAGAGTCCCAGGAGAAATGCACAAAAGGAGCTCCTGACTCTGCAGGCGCAGGCTCAGCAGGCAAACTCAGGCGTGATACTGTGTTTAATGAGTTCAGTTCAGGCCCCATGTGTGGCAGGGTCATAACCCAGCACTTCACATTCAGATTTGGAGCAGGGAAGCCTAACGTTAGGGGAAACATTTATATTATCCTCCTATGTGTTCATTAGGGTTTAGATTATACTAAGAAATCATTTTCTAATGGTAGTAGTGTCGCCAAGCTCTAGGAACTTTTTTTGTTAATTTGCATTTGACTTCTATGCACCTTCAAATTTCAACTGTGAACATTTATTGCAAAGAAAAAGCGGAGACAAAAAGCGCAATAGGGTCTTATCCATGTTACCAGAGTAAATACATCAAGAAGACTGCTCACCTGGTGAAGATGAAATACACATATGTAGAAATGGCGGCTGCTGCAGATCCACAGGCTGATCCACAACCTGATACAGTTATATGTTCAGTAGGAATTAGTGGAATAGCTCCGTGCTGCCGTAAGAGTAAATTCCAGGAAGATGCCAAGGATTCAAAGTGGTTTATTCAACGCGTTTCGGGATTCCTATGTCCCCTTCATCAGGAAATACCACATAACATATGATATGTGGTATGTCCTGATGAAGGGGACATAGGAACCCTGAAAAGCATTGAATAAACCACTTTGAATCCTTGGCATCTTCCTGGAATTTACTCTTACGGCAGCACGGAGCTATTCCACTAATTCCTACTGAACATATAACTGTGAACATATGGAATACATATGTTATTACACTCTAAAGGTAAACTACAGAGATGAAAAAAAATTGTACTGTCCCTGCCCTCATAAACTATAACAAAGAGATGCCCAGTGCACTTCTATCATCTTTATAACACTTGTAATTCAGTGTGACAGGAGCTGCTCCTCACTGCTCCCCCCTTTCATCTGGGACAATAGGTCTCACAGCAGTGTGAACCTATTAACAGCCAGCTGGAGACATAATAGCTAGTAGGAGAAAGGGGAGCATGGCTTTCTATCTGCTAGTAGCCCTGCAGTGAAGGAGACGTTATCAGGGGGCTTGTTGCTACTAAAGGTACCGTCACACTGAACAACATTACAACGATAACGATAGCGATCCGTGACGTTGCAGCGTCCTGGATAGCGATATTGTTGTGTTTGACACGCAGCAGCGATCAGGATCCTGCTGTGACATCGCTGGTCGGAGCTAGAAGGCCAGAACTTTATTTCGTCGCTGGATCACCCGCTGACATCGCTGAATCGGCGTGTGTGACACCGATCCAGCTATGTGTTCACTTGTAACCAGGGTAAATATCGGGTTACTAAGCGCAGGGCCGCACATAGTAACCCGATGTTTACCCTGGTTACCATTGTAAATGTAAAAAAATAAAACCACATACTCACATTCCGGTGCCTGTCACGTCCCCCGGCGTCCGCTTCCTTGCACTCCTCCTGCATCCTGTGTCAGCGCCGGCCGGCCGTAAAGCAGAGCACAGCGGTGACATCACCTCTCTGCTTTACGGACGGCGCTTACACAGGAAGCAGGAGGAGTGCAGGGAAGCGGACGCCGGGGACGTGACAGGCACCGGAATGTGAGTATGTGTTTTTTTTTTTTTACATTTACAATGGTAACCAGGGTAAACATCGGGTTACTAAGCGCGGCCCTGCGCTTAGTAACCCGATGTTTACCCTGGTTACCCGGGGACTTCGGCATCGTTGGTTGCTGGAGAGCTGTCTGTGTGACAGCTCTCCAGCGACCACACAAGGACTTTCCAACGATCACGGCCAGGTCGTATCGCTGGTCGTGATCGTTGGAAAGTTGCTGAGTGTGACGGTACCTTAAAAGCCTGGAAATAGGCCATGCCTCCGCCAAGCCTCTCATATCACGCTCCAGGGAAGGAGACATATCAGGAGACTGGCTGCTACTAGAAGATAGTGAAGGGGGTGGGGAAGGGGGCAGGCCATGCCCCATCACACTACCTCTTCTCGGACTGGCTGTAACTCACTGCTGGGAGCTGCACACTGCTGTGTGGCGTATTGTCCCAGAAATGAGAGGGGAGCAGTGAGGTGCGGCTGCAGTCACACAGAATTACAAGTGTTTTAAGGATAATTAAAGTGCACTGGGAATTTCATCTTTATAGTTTATGAGGGCAGGAACAGTTCAAACATGTTTTATCTCCTCGGAGTACACTTTTAATATTTATTCTTCACCTTAAGGTACAATGTGCCAAAAAAACAGGTTCATTAAGGGGCAACTTTTAATAACTTTTACATAATTTACGGTGGAGTAACTGCATCAAAAAGTAGAAGCACACAACTCACCAATCATATGTTCTAGTCCTGATTCTTTATAGGTCCCAAAATTTCAAAGACTTCTGAGATATATAAAAACTAGAGGAGATCTTCAGTGGTAAAGCTCCCCTCAAATACACATTAGACAGCTGTTGGCCAAACAATTGTTTAGCCATCTCTTCTGAGCCCTTATACACAAGAACGCTTGGCTCCTGTGTTCTATATTAGAGAGTGGCTGATAGATACTAATGGCAGCAGCTTATCTACTGGAAAACAGAATGAACTACCATTGGAAATCGAACATGCAGGCTCTTTCTTTCCTCCGACATCTACTGTAGGGTATGTTCACACGACCGTATTTTTGGTCCAAGTGCTGTCCGTAAAAAACTTGATATTGCTACTCTACCTGGTACGTTTGAACTGTCTCCTAACCTGGAATATCAACTGCACCACTGAATCCATGGACCTCTCTAGCTCTGTACTACCTGGTACGCTGCTACTTTTTCCCTGACTTTAATTCCATGTATCATACTTCAAATTTACTGCATGCTGATTGATATATCCATGTTCTTCACACCTAACACTATCCTCCCATCTTATTCTATCTTTCTTCAGCTTTGATGGTAGTCAAATGTTTCTTTTAACTGCAATCTGTTAATTGTTCCGCACTGTGAACTGTCCTCCACCTCCTTCCTCCTCCCCCTCCCCCTCCATCTCTCACCTGGCTTCATTTCATGGACACTTGAATGGTATAAGTTGAATGGAGCTAGTCAAATATGACTTTAGTCAGATGTGACATCATTTGAAGTTACATCTTTTAAGTGTATCATCAGAAATAGTCCCAAAATAGGCCAGACGGTAAGACTAATCACTGTATACTAATTTTACTTGCTTCTCTTTTCTTCCCCTGCTCTTTAACCATTCTCACATTTGCGCTCACTGTTTTCGCTCAACTAATCCTCACTCTCCTTCCCTAACCCCTTACCTCTGCACCCTCAAACCAAATAACTATTTCTCACTCTCTCCCACCCCCCCACCTCGCTTCATCCGCAGACCTGCTCTTCAACTTCAAACCTCACCTACTAACATCTATAATATAACGCTGGGAGCGTCACTCTGTCCGAAGCCTTTATAGACTGCGCAGGCGCAAGCGCCGGCGCAGTCTGGGCCTCACAGAGTGACGCTCCCAGGAGATCGCGGTGTGCGTTCACACTGAACGCACACCGCGATCTCCAACAGAGCAGCAGGGACCGCCAGGAGGGTGAGTATCGCCTATATTCACCTGTCCTGCGTTCCATCGCTGAGCGCCGCCATCTTCCCGGTCTTCGGCCTGTAACCTTCAGTTCAGAGGGCGCGATGACGCGCTTAATGCGCGCCGGCGCCGCCCTCTGACTGAACAGTCACGGCCAGGAGACCAGGAAGATGGCGTCGCCCAGCGCTGGAACGCAGGACAGATGAATATAGTAAGTGCTGGGGGGCCTGAGCTGGCGGCGATACCGGCACCTGACCCCCACAGCGTGCCGGTGTCCCCGCCTGCTCAGGCCCCCCAGCACTCGGCGCCGAGCGGGTCAGAGGCAGTATGGGGACGCAGGATGGAGCAGCACATAAGGATGGGGACGCAGGATGGAGCAGCACATAAGGATGGGGACGCAGGATGGAGCAGCACATAAGGATGGGGACGCAGGATGGAGCAGCACATAAGGATGGGGACGCAGGATGGGTGCAGCGCATGACAGGATGGGGACGCAGGATGGGAGCAGCGCATGACAGGATGGGGATGCAGGATGGGAGCAGCGCATGACAGGATGGGGACGCAGGATGGGAGCAGCGCATGACAGGATGGGGACGCAGGATGGGAGCAGCGTATGACAGGATGGGGATGCAGGATGGGAGCAGCGCATGACAGCATGGGGACGCAGGATGGGAGCAGCGCATGACAGGATGGGGACGCAGGATGGGAGCAGCACATGACAGGATGGGGACGCAGGATGGAGCAGCACATGACAGGATGGGGACGCAGGATGGGAGCACCACATGACAGGATGGGGACGCAGGATGGGAGCAGCGCATGACAGGATGGGGACGCAGGATGGGAGCAGCGCATGACAGGATGGGGACGCAGGATGGAGCAGCGCATGACAGGATGGGAACGCAGGATGGGAGCAGCACATGACAGAATGGAGGCGCAGGATGGAGCAGCACATGACAGGATGGGGACGCAGGATGGAGCAGCGCATGACAGGATGGGGACGCAGGATGGGAGCAGCGCATGACAGGATGGGGACGCAGGATGGAGCAGCGCATGACAGGATGGGGACGCAGGATGGGAGCAGCACATGACAGAATGGAGGTGCAGGATGGAGCAGCACATGACAGGATGGGGACGCAGGATGGAGCAGCGCATGACAGGATGGGGACGCAGGATGGGAGCAGCGCATGACAGGATGGGGACGCAGGATGGAGCAGCGCATGACAGGATGGGGACGCAGGATGGAGCAGCGCATGACAGGATGGGGACGCAGGATGGAGCAGCCCATGACAAGATGGGGACGCAGGATGGAGCAGCGCATGACAGGATGGGGACGCAGGATGGAGCAGCACATGACAGGATGGGGACGCAGGATGGAGCAGCGCATGACAGGATGGGGACGCAGGATGGAGCAGCACATGACAGGATGGGGACGCAGGATGGAGCAGCACATACCAGGATGGAGACCATATACCAATATAAATGCTCGCCACCCGGGCGTAGAACGGGTTCAATAGCTAGTATAATATAAGCCGACTGCTCTCCTTCACCCACCTGCTTTCCCTTTCTCTTCTCATTCTCACTGCTGGCGACATATTCCCCAATCCTTCCCCCCCCCCCCCCCGCCTCATACATCCCACTAATCCTCACCCCTATCCTTCTCACACTAAGATAAACTACCGCAACCCCTCACACTTAAAATCCATGCCACTGATCCCCACCCCCCTGCTTCCTCTCTCTGGGGCACTTTGGAATGCCCACTCTGTCTGCAATAAGCTCCACGTGATCCATGAGCTCTTTACTTGCCGCAAACTTTTCTTCCTGGCTCTAACTGAGACCTGGCTGACGCCCCCTGACACGGCCTACCCTGCTGCATTTATTTATGGTGGCCTCCACTTTACCCACACTCCTCGCTCTGGCAACAGACATGGTGGGGGAGTGGGTTTCCTTCTTTCCAAAAACTGTTACTTCAACCCTATCCAACCCCCACCCTCCCTTATCCTCCCTTCTTTCGATGTTCACTCTGTCCGTATCTACTCTCCCTCTAATCTCCAAATGGCTGTCATATACCGACCACCGGGCTCAGACACTGCCTTCATTGACCAATTCTCCACCTGGCTTCTTCACATTCTCTCTGCTGACATCCCCACCATCATAATGGGTGACTTTAATATCCCTTCTGACACCCGCCAGCCAGCAGCCTCCAAGCTCCTGGCTCTTACTTCATCCTTTGGACTTACTCAGTTGTCTTCCACATCCACCCACACAGATGGACATACGCTAGACCTCATCTTCACCCACCTCTGTTCCTTATCTACTCTCACAACCTCTCCCTTCCCCCTATCTGACCACCATCTGCTCACCTTCTCATCCTTGTCCTCCTCACCCGCCCCCCAGCCACTACCACATCCTCGCAGAAACCTTGCACACCTAGACATTCACAGACTCTCAGACTATCCCCTACCCCTGTCCTCCATATCTTCACTCCACGACACACCACCACTTTCTATAACTCCACCCTCACATCAGCCATAGACTCAGTCGCCCCTCTCATGCATGGCAAAGTGCGACAAATCAATAGGCAACCCTGGCATAACAACCTCACCAAAAAACTCCGACAAGCATCCAGGGTCGTGGAGAGGCATTGGAAAAAAACACGCCTGCCAGACGACTTCATTGCTTTCAAACAAGCTACACTTGCCTTCAAACTAGCCCTCCCTTCTGCTAAACAGACCTATTTCACTAACCTTGTATCTTGACTATCCTACAACCCAAAACAACTTTTCAGCACATTTAACTCTCTCCTCCGCGCACCACTGCCACCTCCAAATCCCCTCATCTCTTCTGAGGACTTTGCCACCTACTTCAAAAACAAGATTGACCAAACAAGGCAAACCTTTACTGTTCCACCACCCCAACCACTCCATATACCAGACCTCTGCTCTTCCCTAATAGCTTCCCTCTCCAAAATCACTGAAGGAGAACTTACTCGCCTCCTTTCCAAATCACACCTTACCACCTGTACACTTGACAACATCCCTTCCCACCTGCTCCCCAACCTCACTAACATGCTCATTCCAGCCCTAACCCATCTCTTCAACCTATCGCTATCTTCTGGTACCTTCCCTCCTGCTTTCAAACATGCCACCATCACACCCATCCTCAAATTAGCTAACCTTGACCCAAGTGCTATGTCCAGCTATCGCCCCATATCACTGCTTCCGTTTGCTTCCAAACTCCTTGAGCAGCATGTCCATGCTCAACTTTCCTGGAGTGTCTGTCAGCCATATCCTCCTTCTTCAACTCTTGCTTCCTAAAACTCAATGTAGACAAAACCGAACTCATCATCTTTCCCCCATCTTGCGTATCCCCCCTACCTGATCTATCTATTATGGTAAACGGCATCACGCTCTCCTCCACACTTGAAATCCGCTGCCTCAGGAGAACTCTCGACTCTGCCCTGTCCTTCAAACCGCATGTCCAAACTCTTGCCACCTCCTGTCGCCTCCAACTAAAAATATTAGCAGAATCCGTCCCTTCTTCAGCCCATAATCTACTAAAACTCTTGTGCATGCCCTCATCATCTCCCACCTCGATTACTGCAACACCCTCCTCTGTGGCCTCCCCGCTAACTCTCTTGCACTGCTCCAGTCTGTCCTCAACTCTGCTGCTCAGCTAGTCCACCTCTCTCCTCGCTACTCCCCTGCTTCTTCCCTCTGCAAATCCCTCCACTGGCTCCCAATTCCCCAACGAATCCAGTTCAAACTACTAACACTGATCTACAAAGCCATCCACAACCTGTCCCCTCCCTATATCCCTGAACTAATCTCCCACTATCTTTCCTCACGTAATCTTTGATCTTCCCAAGACCTCCTACTCTCCTCCACACTCATTTGTTCCTCACACACCCGCCATTTCTCCCGAATATCCCCCATCCTCTGGAATTGCACGCCTCAACACGTCCGATTATCCATCACCCTCGGATACTTCAGATGGAACCTTTAAACGCATCTCTTCAGGAAAGCCTGCAATAACCATTCTGCTTCCTCACCAACCACCCAAGCTGCCGACTCACCAGCCACCCGAGTTGCCGACTCACCAATCACCCGAGCTGCCGCATCTCCATCACCAGAGTTGCCGCCTCTCCAACCGCCAGAGCTGCCGCCTCAGTAACAGCCCGAGCTGCAGCACCCCGACCTCCTGTCTCTTCCCCATTATCCCATAGACTGTAAGTCGGCAAGGACAGGGTCCTCTCCCCTCTGTACCAGTCTGTCATAAATTTGTTTACTGTTAACGATATCTATAACCATGTATGTATCCCCTTTTCTCATGTACAGCACTATGGAATTAATGGTGCTATATGAATAAATAATAATAAGAATATCACATAGACAGCATTAGGATCTATGTTATTCAATTGAGCTATTCATATGAGCATTTGTTTTCAAAGACCGAAACTGTCAGAGATCAAAATGGCACCATGCAGTAGTTTCTTATGTAAATCGGATGAGAGTTGCCCATTGAAGTGTACGGGTGCACAATAAGAAAAGATCCCATACAGATCATCCATACAGCATCCATTACATTTCCATTATTAACCTAGGAAATGGTTATTGGTCTTGTAACTGGTGATGTAAAAAACGGACGCTGTGTGGATTACAACTGATCATCGAACTGATGAAAATTGTCAATTTTTTTGGATGAAAAGAGGAATATGTGTCCCATTCTTGTCTGATGTCAGATTCTCGCTGCTCCACAGTCCAGAGTTTTTGTTGGATTTTTTGTTTCATAATGTTTCATATATTTTCTATTGTTGAATGCAAATATAGAAAAACTGACTGACATTTCCAAACAAAAAAAGACAAGTGTGAACAGGTGCAAGCTAGGAGAGCCACTCTATAACTAACAAATTAAAGCTGCGCTCTGAAACGCTATCGTATGTACACATTGAATATATGAAATTGGAACTGCATAACTGTTGTAGAAAACATGTTAAAAAATGAAGGTTCTTAGCGCACAAATTGGCCAATTGGTGTGAGTCCAACAGTCAGCGACAAGGCGTTTTCCTTTGTTGGGACCCTAAACTTTAAAGGGAACATGTCACCCCCAAAATGGAAGTTGAGCTAAGCCCACTGCCATCAGGGGCTTATCTACAGCATTCTGTAATGCTGTAGATAAGCCCCCGATGTAACCTGAAAGATGAGAAAAAGAGGTTAGATTATTCTCACCGGGGGGGCGGTCCGATCCGATGGGTGTCGCGGTCCGATCCGGGGCCTCCCATCTTCTTATGATGAGATCCTCTTCTTGTCTTCACGCTGCGCTCCGGCACAGGTGTACTTTGTCTGCCCTGTTCAGGGCAGAGCAAAGTACTGCAGTGCGCAGGTGCGGGAAAGGTCGGAGAGGCCCGGCACCTGCACACTGCAGTACTTTTGCTATGCCCTCAACAGGGCAGACAAAGTACGCCTGCGCCGGAGCCGCAGTGTGAAGACAAGAAGAGGACGTCATCTGATGAAGATAGGAGGCGCCGGACCGGACCGCGACACCCATTGGACCAGACCGCAGCGGGACCCCCCCTGGGTGAGTATAATCTAACCTCTTTTTCTCATCTTTTAAGATACATTGGTGGCTTATCTACAGCATTACAGAATGCAGTAGATAAGCCCCTGATGCTGGTGGGCTTAGCTCACCCTCGATTTTGGGCGTGACAGGTTCCCTTTAACATGATGGCTTTCCCAGGCTGAAAGTGTACAATATATGCGCAAGTACAATCAAGCTTTATTTAAAAAACGCCCTAAGTTGATGGGAGGAGTGCTCAGTCAGAGGGCATGTACTGCAAA